>NC_136068.1:676597194-677797194 GCF_964261635.1 Lissotriton helveticus | reverse complement strand
CCCCCTTTCCCACCATGGATTTTCTTCAAGTCGCTTGCAACAAAAATTACACATTCCCACGAGTGCTCTAAAACCCCAGAACTCAGTTGCAAAAACCAAGAACACCCCTAAACACATGCAATCCTGCTGCTAGGGCTAACCCTAACGAACCCTAAGTTACAAAAAGTACCAAAACCTTTTTCATCATGGATGTTGTTAAAAGCAGTTTTATCCGGTATTAGACCTTCCCAGCAATGGCCCCAGAGCCGTCAACCCAGGCGAAAACAAGTAGAAGACCCCCAAACAGCCAAAAAGCAAAAGTACAAAAATGTGGACTTAGTCACTTTTCTGAACATTTGCCAAATCACTCCGCGTGCGCTCTGCAGCTAGGCCCTAACTCCCCTCTGCCTCCATGGATTTCCTTCAAACCTCTTGCTATCTAAACTATCCATACCCAGTAGTGCTCCCAGGCCCCGAAACCCACCCACAAACACCAGGAAGGCCCCCAAACAGGCCCCCGAAAACGCTACATTGAGCAAAATGTCAGAAAATGCAAAACCTTTTTCATCATGGATGTTGTTAAAAGGAGTTTTATCCGGTATTAGACCTTCCCAGCAATGGCCCCAGAGCCGTCAACCCAGGCGAAAACAAGTAGAAGACCCCCAAACAGCCAAAAAGCAAAAGTACAAAAATGTGGACTTAGTCACTTTTCTGAAAATTTGCCAAATCACTCCGCGCGCGCTCTGCAGCTAGGCCCTAACTCCCCTCTGCCTCATGGATTTCCTTCAAACCTCTTGCTATCTAAACTATCCATACCCAGTAGTGCTCCCAGGCCCCGAAACCCACCCACAAACACCAGGAAGGCCCCCAAACAGGCCCCCGAAAACGCTACATTGAGCAAAATGTCAGAAAATGCAAAACCTTTTTCATCATGGATGTTGTTAAAAGCAGTTTTATCCGGTATTAGACCTTCCCAGCAATGGCCCCAGAGCCGTCAACCCAGGCGAAAACAAGTAGAAGAAGAAGACCCCCAAACAGCCAAAAAGCAAAAGTACAGGTGATTAAAGTTTTAATTATATTAACTTGTGCAAAACAAAGAAAGACAGAAACACTGGAATAAAAGTCAATAAGTACGAAAAAGAAAATGTCTGAATTCATTGGCTCATTTTCAGGCCTCGGTGTCAGGGAAGAAGAGTTCGTCCTGATACTCTGCGAAATGATCAGGCAGGAATAGGTCAGTGTCACCTAACGCAGAAGAAATTCCCTCATCTAAGTTGCTGTCCTCCTCGTCTTCTTGCGTCGTGCGATCTGGTACTTTGAAATCTGGTGGTATGAGGTGCTCATTCATCTTGATCATTGTCAATATCTCCACATTTTTGGGCGAGAATCGGGTCCGTTTGCAAGTTACAATGCCACCAGCAGCACTGAAAACACGTTCAGAAGACACACTTGCGAGTGGGCAAGACAAGTAAAGTATAGCCAGGCGGGAGATCTCTGGCCACAATTTTTTTTTCCCATGCCAATACGCCAATGGGTCAGCATTAACATAGACCTCTGTTGAGTCATTCAGATAGTCCTGCACCATCGACTCAAAGTTCTCCACGTTTCCTCCACTTTGCTGAATTTTCGCTCGGACCTTTTCAGAACCATAACCAATCTCAGCTAGCCAATCGTCTTCATCACCCGATATTTCTGTTGTGTCTGGTGCAGATGATGCGGTTGCCGGTGTCTTTAACGGCTGAGAGGTCACTTGTGCCACAGCCACAGGTGCAGAAGTGGAGTCTTCTGACTGGGGATGGCCTGCTGATGCTGATGTACTGCCTTTTCCTTCAATTTGCTTCCGTCCTTTTTCAAACCTGATGGCTGACCAGGCTACCCAACGTTTGTACTTTGTAGCATCTTCATCACTAAAAGGAAATAATGCAGAGCCTGCCAGCGCCTTTTTGTAGCGTGGATGCAGAATAGTAGCACAAATGTAATGCTGTTCTGAGTGGATCTTTTGAAGACGTTCATCGCCACGTAGACGCTCTAATAATTTCTCCGCCAAAGAAAAGCGTCTTGCTTTTCTTCATCGTTTTGAAACTTTGAAGACACCGCCTTCAGTTTGTGCTCCAGCATGCGCAACAATGGGATAGCTTTTCCCAAATTACAGTCCTCCCTGCTGACTGCACGCGTGAAGAACTCAAAAGGACGAAGCATGTCTGTCAGGCTTTTAACTAGCTCCCATTGCGCCGCATTTAACCTCAGGTCCTCCTTCACAGCTGTACCCATTGTTAAGAAATACTGATCGAGTACCGTAAACAGCTCATACAGACGCTCAAGCATGTAGAAGGTTGAGTTCCAACGTGTTGGCACCTCCTGGATGAGTGCTTTCACTGGCATTCGACGTACATGTAGCAGGCTCCTCAGATGCTTCCGGGCCTTAAAAGAATGGCTGAAATGGTTGCACATTTTTCGGCAGGTGACCACTAACTGGCATGCTGGACTTTCTTTCTCCAAAAATTTTTAACAACCAGGTTTATACAGTGCGCCAAACACGGCACTCTGAAATAGTCACCCAGTTCCATGGCCTTAACTATATTGGCGCCATTATCCGTGGAAACATAACCAATGCCGCGTTTTTTTGGAGACAGCCAGTGAAAGACCTTTGTGTTAAACTCATTCAAAATGTTTTCTGCTGTATGACGTTTCTCCAAGCCAAACATGGCTAGTGTTGCATGTTTCCAAGCAGCTTTAAAAACTTGGTCCAGGTCAGCACCTGCGTTTAGCTTTGCTTTAACCCCTGAAAAAGAGACCCAGTGTGCAGTGATGCACATGTAATCAGTGCCTGCGCCACTGGTCCACATGTCTGTTGTGAGATGTATAGTGTGAACAGCACTCTTCTGCAAAGCTGCCCCAATCACCTCCAGCACATCTTCATGTAGTGCTGGAACCGCAACTCGGGCAAAATAGTACCGGCTAGGAACCTTCCATTTAGGGCAGAGCGCTGCCACTAATTCGAGAAAACCAACCCCTTCGACAAAAGAAAAAGGGAGAAGATCCAGTGCTAGCATTTAAGACAGCTTAGTGTTATACAGACGCACCATTGGGTGGTTGCGGTCATATGGCGCGTCTGAAAACAACATTGTTTTAACGTTGCCCTGGACCATTTTATGGGACGATGATAACTTCTTCGACCCAGTTACGCTCGCTGATGAACTTTTTCGCATTGGTTTGGATTGCCATCCAGGATGTTTACATTAAAGAGAGTGAGACCCCACAAGCAGAGAGAGCCGGGAAGAAGCCCGCAAAGGGGAAGGGTCCCGCACCCCGTGCCCGGCTCCCGTGCGGGTGTTTGAGGGAGGAGACAGTGATAGGTCGGGAGATTTTTAGTGCGGAGGAGGTGGCCGCACTATTATTTCACGTCCAGCGCCGCCTCCCCAAGACCATCATGGGAGGCGGCAAGATCGCAACCGGCTACGGCATCCGGAAGCGCCGGAAGCGGTGGGAGAAGGTGTGCCGGGCCATGTTTAAACTCTCTGGGGTCCGGCGCACTTATAACCAGGCCACCCACCGCTGGACGGATGTCATGGACGGGGAACGCGAGTTGCTGGACGTGCTTGGCGTAGAGATCCCCGGGCTTGGTGAGTAGTAGTAGCTATTTCTAGCTATTTCATCACTACTCTGTTTTATCCGGCTCTGTTATTTGCAAATGTTTGTTTTTTACCAAGAGCAATAATGCTGCAGATTACATTGTAGGTAAATTATATTTCAAAATCTTCTATGCATTTCAGGTGCACTGCTCTCCTTCTCAGTAGCCTTGCTACTATGCTTATTTGTTTTGTATTTTGTGTTCATTTCATTGGCCTGAGAAATTATGTATGAGTGTAGTGTAAAGAACTGCGTAATGCTAGACACTAAGGGTCATATTTTCAATTACCGGCGCATCCCTGCAAAGTAGCAGGGATGCGCCAGTAATTGTGCGCCATGCCACCACCACCCATGGGCCCAAAACGTCACTGAAGCCTTACGCATCTGTGCCGTAAAGGCGGCGCATTGCTGGAGTTGCGTGCCAACGATGGCGCAGCTCCAGCAATGCTCTGGGGTGCCCTATCTCCCCAATGCTGCATCAAGCCGTATGTCGGCTTCAAGCAGGCGCAGGGTTTGAGTCACGCATCATTGTCCTAAAAGTGACTGATTGACATCTTGTAGATTTCCCTCAGCCACTTTTAGGATTCGTTCCTGCGCAAGAACGCCCTCCCTTGCGCCGGAACGCCCCCTGATGGCGCAGGGCTTTACAACGTGATGCATCTCCCATATGCGTCACTTTGTTAATATACGCCGCACCATGGCACCTCTTTTGTTCTGCCGCTGTGTCACAAAAGTCACGCAACAATGGAGCAAAAGAGCCGCAAGGGGCTTCAAAATCAGCCCCTACAGACTCAAGTCCAGTCCTTCCTTTAGACACATGGCTATAAGAAGAAATAGTGGTGGTGGTCGGTGGATTTCTAGTTTGAGTATTCACTGATCTGCAAGCACGATGGACTTTGTCTGTCACTTCGCGTGCTGCGGACTGCTGCCTGCCAGGCCAAGGTAAACCTTTTTAGTAGTCTGTTTAGTGAGTTACATAGGAACTTTCAAAGTCAACGGTCCGCAAATCAAGCAATACTAATAACCTAGTATACCACATGAGATCGGTCAATATATCCCGTGGAATAGTTGTCTATCTATTTGCTATTTCGCCAAAATATTTTGTATTGTTATTTTGAAATGTTTGATTTGGTTGACAAATATCATCCATGTTTTCTGGTCTTTCTTTCTTTCATGTTGTACATCAGCTCCCCCCAGGGGCAAGAGGACACAGGAGGAGGAGGAGGGTGCTGTTCAGGAGGCAGGCCAGGATCGGGCAGGCGAGGGCTCCTTTGCTGGCCCCAGTAAGTTTTAATTTTAATATAGAGTACCTATTTTTTCCTAGCGTTCCTCATTCGATTTTTTCTAAATCGTCTTTGATCTTCTTGTAGACTGGATCTAAATTCTTATCCTGCCTCGACTTTGACTCCCTATGGTATTACTAGATTATTCTTATTAGTCTGTCTGTGTAGCTAACTAAGATTGCACATTTGGCAATTCCATTGGACTCCAATTCTAGTCAGCAATAGCTCTATGCACTGAGTGCAGTCCTCTGGGATTATCCATAATGTATTTTCAAGTCTTCGAAATGTTTATGCTTTTACAATTGCCAACAATAAAAAGGTGAATGACCACCAATAAAGAATAAGATACTACTTTACTTTTGGTTTGGATACTAGGACAATCCATTCTACTACTGTTGCAGGGACAAATCTGCACAAACAGAACTATGGACACGAAATAATGCAATAAATTATTACATTTTATTTACTTTTTTTCACATTTCTTTATTCCTCCTAGACCAAATATTATATAGTAGTGAGTGGTGTATTCTAACATTCTTAAATGTACTTTGTAGGTGGAACATCTGGTGGCGGGGCCAGCGTGGAGGTGGTGGTGTTGGACGAGGACTCTGGGGAGGAGGCGGTGCAAGTGCCGGACGTTCCTGTGAGGGTTCACACGGTGGTGGCGGGAAAAGGTAAGCTATATATTCCTTACTTATTGAGATTGAAGACTGCATAGTGTGCTTTCTGCACGGGTGTATTATAAATCAACCAGGTAGTAGCCTCCTCTAAATGTACTTCGACTTAGCTGTGAAGTTTTTGGTGAGAAGAATCCCAATAAGATCTGAGATGAACTTGATGGATGGGATGAACGAAAAGCGAAAGAAGGGTGTAAGTAAGTGTGGAAGGACGAGAAATTTAATGATGGCTGGCAAAGAAGAATGATATGTGTTTGCTTGGTCCCCGAGGTGGCTGGGAAGGAAAGAAAATGGTATGGTGCATGGCTTGGTGAATGATGAAGCAAGGATGGGTTTAAGGAGAACAGCCTAGGTGGGTGAAACAGAAACTGTATGTGTGCATATACTTTGAATGGATGGATGCCTGGATCATGGTATTATCTGACTCTTAGATAGCATATGTGTATCTAGAGAGAGTAGACTATCACTGGATGAACTAAGTGTTACCTTGAAGAGCATGTAACACCGCACCCGCACGTCCGTTCCAGTGTAGGAAAGGCAAGGAAAAGAAGTTGTAATTTTGTCCAAATACTACCATGAACAGTAGCAGTAGTTTGTATTGCACCTGCAAGCACAGCATATATCCGGTTCTTACGGTGGACACTCCCTACCTCTCTTAATAACTTTAGTTTAGTAGTAGTACGTCATTCATGTGTGGGTGTATCACTGTTCACTCAATAATAAGCAAAGCACCTAAAGTCATCCCATATGTCATCAAATACATCCCATGTGAAGTGATAGATAATCAAATTATTTAGCTTCTTCATTTTCCTTTTCTAGTACTCATTTGCACTGTAGGGTGAAAGCTAAATTAATTAAGCTGTAGCCCTTGTAACAGAGTATTCTTAGTGCCACCCGTAATAGAAAAGGAAGAGCTTCACCAGCTGCATGTACTGGACCGGTACAGTAACGCAAGTCTGTCTCACTCATCATGGTGTGCGTCTGTTTTTCTCGGGTGCAAGTTCACTGCGCTGGCATTATGCCGGCTTGCATAAGATAACGTACCAATTTTCCTAAACAAGAGAGAAGAAGAAGAATAAGACTGGTGGACTGTCATAGTCGACTGTAATGGAAGTCCATAGTGCTCGTAGAATTAGTTCCTTAAACTCCCACTAATGTTAGAGCAAGGATGAAGAAGTGGGAGGTTAGATAGATACTGTCCTCAATAGTTATGTACTGTGCTTTCAATTTGCTACTTGTACTGTGTGACACAACTTTGTGCTCAATCACTTTGTGCTATTAATCTTAAGGAGCATTGGTTACAGACTATGTCTTTCTTTCTTCATATAGTTGCTCCTTCCAAATCAACTAGACCATCACGGAGGGAGCAGGCTCGAATGGTCCGGCAACGGAGGCTGGATGCCACTGTCGCCGAATATCGGCGGCTGGTGGCCCTGGAGGAGGAGGACACGCAGTCAACCGGTACGACAACAACAACATCTACTGGGACAGCTGCATCCTCCTCCGTGCCCCACGGGCTGCCAGCCAGCGCAGTGCTCCAGCGGTACGGAGCCGGGCTACCAAAGCCAACCGCCACCGCCGAGCAGCAAAGACACCAGCTGCCCCCCCCAGGAGTTGCAAGGCACGCCAGCGCCGCTTAGGACTCAGAGTGTCCTACCTGGAGCAGGAGGTCCTTAGCTACAAGAACTTGGTGGAGGGCCTCCGCTTCGACCATGCCACCCTCCGCAAGGAGTATGATGCCCTGGCCGCTAAAGTCAACAGCACCCTCCCGTAGTGTAGTAGTGTCCCTTGCCCCTTTTTTAGAGACTTTTGGGGGGTGGGAATTGGGAGTTGGGTTGTGGGACTTTTGAAGGACAATCGTTGGGGTTAGGGAGGGTCTTGCAGGAGATTATTTTGTTAGGGCTACTAAAATATACTTTTTGAAACTTTATCCGACCATACCTGTTTTTTACTGCTTTTGTGTCTGGTGGGTGGGGGTTTAACAGTAAGTTTGTTTTCCTGAGGAGTCCTAGGACTTTAGTAGTACTACCGTCAATCTCTTGTCTATTCCTAATACTCCATTATACTACCTCCCACCAAACGCTTATCTTACCTGTAATTTGTGTTTGAAAGTAGGGCTAGTCCCAGGGCTGGCTCCACAGGAAATGGCGATTAAGGTTGGCAATCCTGGGCGGATGAAATGTCCTCATTGCGGTGGTACTAGTGGTGTGACACAGTGGCAGTTGCATGCATATGGAAAAAAAGAAAATGAAACCTGGTTTGTCCTTACTATAGCATTACAACGGTACGATAGAGAATATAGGAGGTGACAGTTCACTAGAACAGTGCCACACAGAGCCTAACAAATGGTAAAGTAGAAAGTATAACTAGTACTTGTGTTGAATTTCTTTGACATTGGCTACTACTACAAGAAATAGTACTGAAGCTAGCTGAGTAAGTCTAGAATATATCCTCGGATTCCTTCACCAGCCTGTTGCTATGACCTTATCGTCCCCAGCAAGTGTGTGGAATTATTGATGTCATTTAGTCACACATCAAGCAAAACCACACAGCTCGGGGGGAGACGGTTAGGGTTTGGAAAATGGATGGGAATGGGGGTTTCTTTTTGGGTAGGTTTTGTTGAGAGAAAAAAAAGCACAGCATTGATAAACAAGAATTGAAGATAAAGAAATCTTTGGGTACAAAAAGCTAACTATAAATCTTTTAAGTGACATAAATGAAGTACATGCCCTACTGCATGCATTGTTACTGAAAAGTAAGTAGTACTAGAATGCGACAGTACAGGGCTGCAGCGTTTTCACTTGCCTATCTCTGCACTCAGAGAAACACTTCTTACATTAAATGAGGTTTAAAAATTAGACGAAGTAAAACCTATACAATGGCTGTAGGGATCAATTTAGAAGCAGAGAGAGATCAAAGAAATGCAGTCACACTCAGAGAAGAAAACAATGGATACTGTATCTGTATGTTGTTGTAGTTGTCCTGTTGAATTTGGTAAGTAAGTTGCATGCAGCAAACAATTCCTCTTATTAGCGGCACTCCTCCATTCCAGCTGACGCTGCGTCCAGCAATGTTGGTGACCAGAAGACACCCTGTCCACTGCCTGCCTGGCGGATGCTGAATTGCGGCTCGCTAATGTAAAGCCTGACTCCATCCTTTTTTCCCCATTGCACAGACTGAAACCCGGCCTAACGAGCCCTAAGTTAAGAATAGTGGCAAAGGCTTTCTTTAACTATGCCAAATCCCCCCTTTCCCACCATACTACTGCTTTTGAATCTGGTGGGTGGTGGTTTAACAGTAAGTTTGTTTCCCTGAAACTTAAGTCTGTGTCATTTTCTTCCTTTAAGTGTAAATGGCTAAATCTTTTCAACACTAAGTGCCTCTCACAGAGTAAGTGATCCCCCCTTTCCCACCATGGATTTTCTTCAAGTCGCTTGCAACATAAATTACACATTCCCACGAGTGCTCTAAAACCCCAGAACTCAGTTGCAAAAACCAAGAACACCCCTAAACACATGCAATCCTGCTGCTAGGGCTAACCCTAACGAACCCTAAGTTACAAAAAGTACCAAAACCTTTTTCATCATGGATGTTGTTAAAAGCAGTTTTATCCGGTATTAGACCTTCCCAGCAATGGCCCCAGAGCCGTCAACCCAGGCGAAAACAAGTAGAAGACCCCCAAACAGCCAAAAAGCAAAAGTACAAAAATGTGGACTTAGTCACTTTTCTGAACATTTGCCAAATCACTCCGCGTGCGCTCTGCAGCTAGGCCCTAACTCCCCTCTGCCTCCATGGATTTCCTTCAAACCTCTTGCTATCTAAACTATCCATACCCAGTAGTGCTCCCAGGCCCCGAAACCCACCCACAAACACCAGGAAGGCCCCCAAACAGGCCCCCGAAAACGCTACATTGAGCAAAATGTCAGAAAATGCAAAACCTTTTTCATCATGGATGTTGTTAAAAGGAGTTTTATCCGGTATTAGACCTTCCCAGCAATGGCCCCAGAGCCGTCAACCCAGGCGAAAACAAGTAGAAGACCCCCAAACAGCCAAAAAGCAAAAGTACAAAAATGTGGACTTAGTCACTTTTCTGAAAATTTGCCAAATCACTCCGCGCGCGCTCTGCAGCTAGGCCCTAACTCCCCTCTGCCTCATGGATTTCCTTCAAACCTCTTTCTATCTAAACTATCCATACCCAGTAGTGCTCCCAGGCCCCGAAACCCACCCACAAACACCAGGAAGGCCCCCAAACAGGCCCCCGAAAACGCTACATTGAGCAAAATGTCAGAAAATGCAAAACCTTTTTCATCATGGATGTTGTTAAAAGCAGTTTTATCCGGTATTAGACCTTCCCAGCAATGGCCCCAGAGCCGTCAACCCAGGCGAAAACAAGTAGAAGAAGAAGACCCCCAAACAGCCAAAAAGCAAAAGTACAGGTGATTAAAGTTTTAATTATATTAACTTGTGCAAAACAAAGAAAGACAGAAACACTGGAATAAAAGTCAATAAGTACGAAAAAGAAAATGTCTGAATTCATTGGCTCATTTTCAGGCCTCGGTGTCAGGGAAGAAGAGTTCGTCCTGATACTCTGCGAAATGATCAGGCAGGAATAGGTCAGTGTCACCTAACGCAGAAGAAATTCCCTCATCTAAGTTGCTGTCCTCCTCGTCTTCTTGCGTCGTGCGATCTGGTACTTTGAAATCTGGTGGTATGAGGTGCTCATTCATCTTGATCATTGTCAATATCTCCACATTTTTGGGCGAGAATCGGGTCCGTTTGCAAGTTACAATGCCACCAGCAGCACTGAAAACACGTTCAGAAGACACACTTGCGAGTGGGCAAGACAAGTAATGTATAGCCAGGCGGGAGATCTCTGGCCACAATTTTTTTTTCCCATGCCAATACGCCAATGGGTCAGCATTAACATAGACCTCTGTTGAGTCATTCAGATAGTCCTGCACTCTCGACTCAAAGTTCTCCACGTTTCCTCCACTTTGCTGAATTTTCGCTCGGACCTTTTCAGAACCATAACCAATCTCAGCTAGCCAATCGTCTTCATCACCCGATATTTCTGTTGTGTCTGGTGCAGATGATGCGGTTGCCGGTGTCTTTAACGGCTGAGAGGTCACTTGTGCCACAGCCACAGGTGCAGAAGTGGAGTCTTCTGACTGGGGATGGCCTGCTGATGCTGATGTACTGCCTTTTCCTTCAATTTGCTTCCGTCCTTTTTCAAACCTGATGGCTGACCAGGCTACCCAACGTTTGTACTTTGTAGCATCTTCATCACTAAAAGGAAATAATGCAGAGCCTGCCAGCGCCTTTTTGTAGCGTGGATGCAGAATAGTAGCACAAATGTAATGCTGTTCTGAGTGGATCTTTTGAAGACGTTCATCGCCACGTAGACGCTCTAATAATTTCTCCGCCAAAGAAAAGCGTCTTGCTTTTCTTCATCGTTTTGAAACTTTGAAGACACCGCCTTCAGTTTGTGCTCCAGCATGCGCAACAATGGGATAGCTTTTCCCAAATTACAGTCCTCCCTGCTGACTGCACGCGTGAAGAACTCAAAAGGACGAAGCATGTCTGTCAGGCTTTTAACTAGCTCCCATTGCGCCGCATTTAACCTCAGGTCCTCCTTCACAGCTGTACCCATTGTTAAGAAATACTGATCGAGTACCGTAAACAGCTCATACAGACGCTCAAGCATGTAGAAGGTTGTGTTCCAACGTGTTGGCACCTCCTGGATGAGTGCTTTCACTGGCATTCGACGTACATGTAGCAGGCTCCTCAGATGCTTCCGGGCCTTAAAAGAATGGCTGAAATGGTTGCACATTTTTCGGCAGGTGACCACTAACTGGCATGCTGGACTTTCTTTCTCCAAAAATTTTTAACAACCAGGTTTATACAGTGCGCCAAACACGGCACTCTGAAATAGTCACCCAGTTCCATGGCCTTAACTATATTGGCGCCATTATCCGTGGAAACATAACCAATGCCGCGTTTTTTTGGAGACAGCCAGTGAAAGACCTTTGTGTTAAACTCATTCAAAATGTTTTCTGCTGTATGACGTTTCTCCAAGCCAAACATGGCTAGTGTTGCATGTTTCCGAGCAGCTTTAAAAACTTGGTCCAGGTCAGCACCTGCGTTTAGCTTTGCTTTAACCCCTGAAAAAGAGACCCAGTGTGCAGTGATGCACATGTAATCAGTGCCTGCGCCACTGGTCCACATGTCTGTTGTGAGATGTATAGTGTGAACAGCACTCTTCTGCAAAGCTGCCCCAATCACCTCCAGCACATCTTCATGTAGTGCTGGAACCGCAACTCGGGCAAAATAGTACCGGCTAGGAACCTTCCATTTAGGGCAGAGCGCTGCCACTAATTCGAGAAAACCAACCCCTTCGACAAAAGAAAAAGGGAGAAGATCCAGTGCTAGCATTTAAGACAGCTTAGTGTTATACAGACGCACCATTGGGTGGTTGCGGTCATATGGCGCGTCTGAAAACAACATTGTTTTAACGTTGCCCTGGACCATTTTATGGGACGATGATAACTTCTTCGACCCAGTTACGCTCGCTGATGAACTTTTTCGCATTGGTTTGGATTGCCATCCAGGATGTTTACATTAAAGAGAGTGAGACCCCACAAGCAGAGAGAGCCGGGAAGAAGCCCGCAAAGGGGAAGGGTCCCGCACCCCGTGCCCGGCTCCCGTGCGGGTGTTTGAGGGAGGAGACAGTGATAGCTCGGGAGATTTTTAGTGCGGAGGAGGTGGCCGCACTATTATTTCACGTCCAGCGCCGCCTCCCCAAGACCATCATGGGAGGCGGCAAGATCGCAACCGGCTACGGCATCCGGGAGCGCCGGAAGCGGTGGGAGAAGGTGTGCCGGGCCATGTTTAAACTCTCTGGGGTCCGGCGCACTTATAACCAGGCCACCCACCGCTGGACGGATGTCATGGACGGGGAACGCGAGTTGCTGGACGTGCTTGGCGTAGAGATCCCCGGGCTTGGTGAGTAGTAGTAGCTATTTCTAGCTATTTCATCACTACTCTGTTTTATCCGGCTCTGTTATTTGCAAATGTTTGTTTTTTACCAAGAGCAATAATGCTGCAGATTACATTGTAGGTAAATTATATTTCAAAATCTTCTATGCATTTCAGGTGCACTGCTCTCCTTCTCAGTAGCCTTGCTACTATGCTTATTTGTTTTGTATTTTGTGTTCATTTCATTGGCCTGAGAAATTATGTATGAGTGTAGTGTAAAGAACTGCGTAATGCTAGACACTAAGGGTCATATTTTCAATTACCGGCGCATCCCTGCAAAGTAGCAGGGATGCGCCAGTAATTGTGCGCCATGCCACCACCACCCATGGGCCCAAAACGTCACTGAAGCCTTACGCATCTGTGCCGTAAAGGCGGCGCATTGCTGGAGTTGCGTGCCAACGATGGCGCAGCTCCAGCAATGCTCTGGGGTGCCCTATCTCCCCAATGCTGCATCAAGCCGTATGTCGGCTTCAAGCAGGCGCAGGGTTTGAGTCACGCATCATTGTCCTAAAAGTGACTGATTGACATCTTGTAGATTTCCCTCAGCCACTTTTAGGATTCGTTCCTGCGCAAGAACGCCCTCCCTTGCGCCGGAACGCCCCCTGATGGCGCAGGGCTTTACAACGTGATGCATCTCCCATATGCGTCACTTTGTTAATATACGCCGCACCATGGCACCTCTTTTGTTCTGCCGCTGTGTCACAAAAGTCACGCAACAATGGAGCAAAAGAGCCGCAAGGGGCTTCAAAATCAGCCCCTACAGACTCAAGTCCAGTCCTTCCTTTAGACACATGGCTATAAGAAGAAATAGTGGTGGTGGTCGGTGGATTTCTAGTTTGAGTATTCACTGATCTGCAAGCACGATGGACTTTGTCTGTCACTTCGCATGCTGCGGACTGCTGCCTGCCAGGCCAAGGTAAACCTTTTTAGTAGTCTGTTTAGTGAGTTACATAGGAACTTTCAAAGTCAACGGTCCGCAAATCAAGCAATACTAATAACCTAGTATACCACATGAGATCGGTCAATATATCCCGTGGAATAGTTGTCTATCTATTTGCTATTTCGCCAAAATATTTTGTATTGTTATTTTGAAATGTTTGATTTGGTTGACAAATATCATCCATGTTTTCTGGTCTTTCTTTCTTTCATGTTGTACATCAGCTCCCCCCAGGGGCAAGAGGACACAGGAGGAGGAGGAGGGTGCTGTTCAGGAGGCAGGCCAGGATCGGGCAGGCGAGGGCTCCTTTGCTGGCCCCAGTAAGTTTTAATTTTAATATAGAGTACCTATTTTTTCCTAGCGTTCCTCATTCGATTTTTTCTAAATCGTCTTTGATCTTCTTGTAGACTGGATCTAAATTCTTATCCTGCCTCGACTTTGACTCCCTATGGTATTACTAGATTATTCTTATTAGTCTGTCTGTGTAGCTAACTAAGATTGCACATTTGGCAATTCCATTGGACTCCAATTCTAGTCAGCAATAGCTCTATGCACTGAGTGCAGTCCTCTGGGATTATCCATAATGTATTTTCAAGTCTTCGAAATGTTTATGCTTTTACAATTGCCAACAATAAAAAGGTGAATGACCACCAATAAAGAATAAGATACTACTTTACTTTTGGTTTGGATACTAGGACAATCCATTCTACTACTGTTGCAGGGACAAATCTGCACAAACAGAACTATGGACACGAAATAATGCAATAAATTATTACATTTTATTTACTTTTTTTCACATTTCTTTATTCCTCCTAGACCAAATATTATATAGTAGTGAGTGGTGTATTCTAACATTCTTAAATGTACTTTGTAGGTGGAACATCTGGTGGCGGGGCCAGCGTGGAGGTGGTGGTGTTGGACGAGGACTCTGGGGAGGAGGCGGTGCAAGTGCCGGACGTTCCTGTGAGGGTTCACACGGTGGTGGCGGGAAAAGGTAAGCTATATATTCCTTACTTATTGAGATTGAAGACTGCATAGTGTGCTTTCTGCACGGGTGTATTATAAATCAACCAGGTAGTAGCCTCCTCTAAATGTACTTCGACTTAGCTGTGAAGTTTTTGGTGAGAAGAATCCCAATAAGATCTGAGATGAACTTGATGGATGGGATGAACGAAAAGCGAAAGAAGGGTGTAAGTAAGTGTGGAAGGACGAGAAATTTAATGATGGCTGGCAAAGAAGAATGATATGTGTTTGCTTGGTCCCCGAGGTGGCTGGGAAGGAAAGAAAATGGTATGGTGCATGGCTTGGTGAATGATGAAGCAAGGATGGGTTTAAGGAGAACAGCCTAGGTGGGTGAAACAGAAACTGTATGTGTGCATATACTTTGAATGGATGGATGCCTGGATCATGGTATTATCTGACTCTTAGATAGCATATGTGTATCTAGAGAGAGTAGACTATCACTGGATGAACTAAGTGTTACCTTGAAGAGCATGTAACACCGCACCCGCACGTCCGTTCCAGTGTAGGAAAGGCAAGGAAAAGAAGTTGTAATTTTGTCCAAATACTACCATGAACAGTAGCAGTAGTTTGTATTGCACCTGCAAGCACAGCATATATCCGGTTCTTACGGTGGACACTCCCTACCTCTCTTAATAACTTTAGTTTAGTAGTAGTACGTCATTCATGTGTGGGTGTATCACTGTTCACTCAATAATAAGCAAAGCACCTAAAGTCATCCCATATGTCATCAAATACATCCCATGTGAAGTGATAGATAATCAAATTATTTAGCTTCTTCATTTTCCTTTTCTAGTACTCATTTGCACTGTAGGGTGAAAGCTAAATTAATTAAGCTGTAGCCCTTGTAACAGAGTATTCTTAGTGCCACCCGTAATAGAAAAGGAAGAGCTTCACCAGCTGCATGTACTGGACCGGTACAGTAACGCAAGTCTGTCTCACTCATCATGGTGTGCGTCTGTTTTTCTCGGGTGCAAGTTCACTGCGCTGGCATTATGCCGGCTTGCATAAGATAACGTACCAATTTTCCTAAACAAGAGAGAAGAAGAAGAATAAGACTGGTGGACTGTCATAGTCGACTGTAATGGAAGTCCATAGTGCTCGTAGAATTAGTTCCTTAAACTCCCACTAATGTTAGAGCAAGGATGAAGAAGTGGGAGGTTAGATAGATACTGTCCTCAATAGTTATGTACTGTGCTTTCAATTTGCTACTTGTACTGTGTGACACAACTTTGTGCTCAATCACTTTGTGCTATTAATCTTAAGGAGCATTGGTTACAGACTATGTCTTTCTTTCTTCATATAGTTGCTCCTTCCAAATCAACTAGACCATCACGGAGAGAGCAGGCTCGAATGGTCCGGCAACGGAGGCTGGATGCCACTGTCGCCGAATATCGGCGGCTGGTGGCCCTGGAGGAGGAGGACACGCAGTCAACCGGTACGACAACAACAACATCTACTGGGACAGCTGCATCCTCCTCCGTGCCCCACGGGCTGCCAGCCAGCGCAGTGCTCCAGCGGTACGGAGCCGGGCTACCAAAGCCAACCGCCACCGCCGAGCAGCAAAGACACCAGCTGCCCCCCCCAGGAGTTGCAAGGCACGCCAGCGCCGCTTAGGACTCAGAGTGTCCTACCTGGAGCAGGAGGTCCTTAGCTACAAGAACTTGGTGGAGGGCCTCCGCTTCGACCATGCCACCCTCCGCAAGGAGTATGATGCCCTGGCCGCTAAAGTCAACAGCACCCTCCCGTAGTGTAGTAGTGTCCCTTGCCCCTTTTTTAGAGACTTTTGGGGGGTGGGAATTGGGAGTTGGGTTGTGGGACTTTTGAAGGACAATCGTTGGGGTTAGGGAGGGTCTTGCAGGAGATTATTTTGTTAGGGCTACTAAAATATACTTTTTGAAACTTTATCCGACCATACCTGTTTTTTACTGCTTTTGTGTCTGGTGGGTGGGGGTTTAACAGTAAGTTTGTTTTCCTGAGGAGTCCTAGGACTTTAGTAGTACTACCGTCAATCTCTTGTCTATTCCTAATACTCCATTATACTACCTCCCACCAAACGCTTATCTTACCTGTAATTTGTGTTTGAAAGTAGGGCTAGTCCCAGGGCTGGCTCCACAGGAAATGGCGATTAAGGTTGGCAATCCTGGGCGGATGAAATGTCCTCATTGCGGTGGTACTAGTGGTGTGACACAGTGGCAGTTGCATGCATATGGAAAAAAAGAAAATGAAACCTGGTTTGTCCTTACTATAGCATTACAACGGTACGATAGAGAATATAGGAGGTGACAGTTCACTAGAACAGTGCCACACAGAGCCTAACAAATGGTAAAGTAGAAAGTATAACTAGTACTTGTGTTGAATTTCTTTGACATTGGCTACTACTACAAGAAATAGTACTGAAGCTAGCTGAGTAAGTCTAGAATATATCCTCGGATTCCTTCACCAGCCTGTTGCTATGACCTTATCGTCCCCAGCAAGTGTGTGGAATTATTGATGTCATTTAGTCACACATCAAGCAAAACCACACAGCTCGGGGGGAGACGGTTAGGGTTTGGAAAATGGATGGGAATGGGGGTTTCTTTTTGGGTAGGTTTTGTTGAGAGAAAAAAAAGCACAGCATTGATAAACAAGAATTGAAGATAAAGAAATCTTTGGGTACAAAAATCTAACTATAAATCTTTTAAGTGACATAAATGAAGTACATGCCCTACTGCATGCATTGTTACTGAAAAGTAAGTAGTACTAGAATGCGACAGTACAGGGCTGCAGCGTTTTCACTTGCCTATCTCTGCACTCAGAGAAACACTTCTTACATTAAATGAGGTTTAAAAATTAGACGAAGTAAAACCTATAGAATGGCTGTAGGGATCAATTTAGAAGCAGAGAGAGATCAAAGAAATGCAGTCACACTCAGAGAAGAAAACAATGGATACTGTATCTGTATGTTGTTGTAGTTGTCCTGTTGAATTTGGTAAGTAAGTTGCATGCAGCAAACAATTCCTCTTATTAGCGGCACTCCTCCATTCCAGCTGACGCTGCGTCCAGCAATGTTGGTGACCAGAAGACACCCTGTCCACTGCCTGCCTGGCGGATGCTGAATTGCGGCTCGCTAATGTGAAGCCTGACTCCATCCTTTTTTCCCCATTGCACAGACTGAAACCCGGCCTAACGAGCCCTAAGTTAAGAATAGTGGCAAAGGCTTTCTTTAACTATGCCAAATCCCCCCTTTCCCACCATACTACTGCTTTTGAATCTGGTGGGTGGTGGTTTAACAGTAAGTTTGTTTCCCTGAAACTTAAGTCTGTGTCATTTTCTTCCTTTAAGTGTAAATGGCTAAATCTTTTCAACACTAAGTGCCTCTCACAGAGTAAGTGATCCCCCCTTTCCCACCATGGATTTTCTTCAAGTCGCTTGCAACAAAAATTACACATTCCCACGAGTGCTCTAAAACCCCAGAACTCAGTTGCAAAAACCAAGAACACCCCTAAACACATGCAATCCTGCTGCTAGGGCTAACCCTAACGAACCCTAAGTTACAAAAAGTACCAAAACCTTTTTCATCATGGATGTTGTTAAAAGCAGTTTTATCCGGTATTAGACCTTCCCAGCAATGGCCCCAGAGCCGTCAACCCAGGCGAAAACAAGTAGAAGACCCCCAAACAGCCAAAAAGCAAAAGTACAAAAATGTGGACTTAGTCGCTTTTCTGAAAATTTGCCAAATCACTCCGCGCGCGCTCTGCAGCTAGGCCCTAACTCCCCTCTGCCTCCATGGATTTCCTTCAAACCTCTTGCTATCTAAACTATCCATACCCAGTAGTGCTCCCAGGCCCCGAAACCCACCCACAAACACCAGGAAGGCCCCCAAACAGGCCCCCGAAAACGCTACATTGAGCAAAATGTCAGAAAATGCAAAACCTTTTTCATCATGGATGTTGTTAAAAGCAGTTTTATCCGGTATTAGACCTTCCCAGCAATGGCCCCAGAGCTGTCAACCCAGGCGAAAACAAGTAGAAGACCCCCAAACAGCCAAAAAGCAAAAGTACAAAAATGTGGACTTAGTCACTTTTCTGAAAATTTGCCAAATCACTCCGCGCGCGCTCTGCAGCTAGGCCCTAACTCCCCTCTGCCTCATGGATTTCCTTCAAACCTCTTGCTATCTAAACTATCCATACCCAGTAGTGCTCCCAGGCCCCGAAACCCACCCACAAACACCAGGAAGGCCCCCAAACAGGCCCCCGAAAACGCTACATTGAGCAAAATGTCAGAAAATGCAAAACCTTTTTCATCATGGATGTTGTTAAAAGCAGTTTTATCCGGTATTAGACCTTCCCAGCAATGGCCCCAGAGCCGTCAACCCAGGCGAAAACAAGTAGAAGAAGAAGACCCCCAAACAGCCAAAAAGCAAAAGTACAGGTGATTAAAGTTTTAATTATATTAACTTGTGCAAAACAAAGAAAGACAGAAACACTGGAATAAAAGTCAATAAGTACGAAAAAGAAAATGTCTGAATTCATTGGCTCATTTTCAGGCCTCGGTGTCAGGGAAGAAGAGTTCGTCCTCATACTCTGCGAAATGATCAGGCAGGAATAGGTCAGTGTCACCTAACGCAGAAAAAATTCCCTCATCTAAGTTGCTGTCCTCCTCGTCTTCTTGAGTCGTGCGATCTGGTACTTTGAAATCTGGTGGTATGAGGTGCTCATTCATCTTGATCATTGTCAATATCTCCACATTTTTGGGCGAGAGGCGGGTCCGTTTGCAAGTTACAATGCCACCAGCAGCACTGAAAACACGTTCAGAAGACACACTTGCGAGTGGGCAAGACAAGTAATGTATAGCCAGGCGGGAGATCTCTGGCCACAATTCTTTTTTCCCATGCCAATACGCCAATGGGTCAGCATTAACATAGACCTCTGTTGAGTCATTCAGATAGTCCTGCACCATCGACTCAAAGTTCTCCACGTTTCTCCACTTTGCTGAATTTTCGCTCTGACCTTTTCAGAACCATAACCAATCTCAGCTAGCCAATCGTCTTCATCACCCGATATTTCTGTTGTGTCTGGTGCAGATGATGCGGTTGCCGGTGTCTTTCACGGCTGAGAGGTCACTTGTGCCACAGTCACAGGTGCAGAAGTGGAGTCTTCTGACTGGGGATGGCCTGCTGATGCTGATGTACTGCTTTTTCCTTCAATTTGCTTCCGTTCTTTTTCAAACCTGATGGCTGACCAGGCTACCCAACGTTTGTACTTTGTAGCATCTTCATCACTAAAAGGAAATAATGCAGAGCCTGCCAGCGCCTTTTTGTAGCGTGGATGCAGAATAGTAGCACAAATGTAATGCTGTTCTGAGTGGATCTTTTGAAGACGTTCATCGCCACGTAGACACTCTAATAATTTCTCCGCCAAAAGAAAAGCGTCTTGCTTTTCTTCATCGTTTTGAAACTTTGAAGACACCGCCTTCAGTTTGTGCTCCAGCATGCACAATAATGGGATAGCTTTTCCCAAATTACAGTCCTCCCTGCTGACTGCACGCGTGAAGAACTCAAAAGGACGAAGCATGTCTGTCAGGCTTTTAACTAGCTCCCATTGCGCCGCATTTAACCTCAGGTCCTCCTTCACAGCTGTACCCATTATTAAGAAATACTGATCGAGTACCGTAAACTGCTCATACAGACGCTCAAGCATGTAGAAGGTTGAGTTCCAACGTGTTGGCACCTCCTGGATGAGTGCTTTCACTGGCATTCGACGTTCATGTAGCAGGCTCCTCACATGCTTCCGGGCCTTAAAAGAATGGCTGAAATGGTTGCACATTTTTCGGCAGGTGACCACTAACTGGCATGCTGGACTTTCTTTCTCCAAGAATTTTAACAACTAGGTTTATACAGTGCGCCAAACACGGCACTCTGAAATAGTCACCCAGTTCCATGGCCTTAACTACATTGGCGCCATTATCCGTGGAAACATAACCAATGCCGCGTTTTTTTGGAGACAGCCAGTGAAAGACCTTTGTGTTGAACTCATTCAAAATGTTTTCTGCTGTATGACGTTTCTCCAAGCCAAACATGGCTAGTGTTGCATGTTTCCGAGCAGCTTTAAAAACTTGGTCCAGGTCAGCACCTCCGTTTAGCTTTGCTTTAACCCCTGAAAAAAAGACCCAGTGTGCAGTGATGCACATGTAATCAGTGCCTGCGCCACTGGTCCACATGTCTGTTGTGAGATGTATAGTGTGAACAGCACTCTTCTGCAAAGCTGCCCCAATCACCTCCAGCACATCTTCATGTAGTGCTGGAACCGCAACTCGGGCAAAATAGTACCGGCTAGGAACCTTCCATTTAGGGCAGAGCGCTGCCACTAATTCGAGAAAACCAACCCCTTCGACAAAGGAAAAAGGGAGAAGATCCAGCGCTAGCATTTTAGCCAGCTTAGTGTTATACAGACGCACCATTGGGTGGTTGCGGTCATATGGCGCGTCTGAAAACAACATTGTTTTAACGTTGCCCTGGACCATTTTACGGGACGATGATAACTTCTTCGACCCAGTTACGCTCGCTGATGAATTTTTTTGCATTGGTGTCTCACTCTGTCCCACACTCTTAGTGTGGCTCCCAGGGGTACTGGGTGTAAGTGAAGTGTGTGACACTTCTTCCTCCTCGTCATCATCAGATGGAACATCAACGTTTTCTCGACTTGCAATTCGGGCTTCCTTGATCTCCTTTAGGTGCACAAACCATTGGACAGCGTGCTGTCTCTCAAGATGACCTCTCTGGCCTCCAGTCACATAGTTGGTACCAAGCTTACCACGACTAACTGCAAGCTTACAAATGCTACAAATGGCTATGTTTTCCCTTTTTGTGGAAACACTAAAGAAGTCCCAAACTGCGGACTTGAAATGTCTGTGGGGGCCGGAGGAGGCGATACTGGTGGTGGCCGTGCTGCTAATGCCAGATGAAGTGGAGGATGTATATTGCTGAACTTTACTATGTTGTGCACTTTCACCACCACTAATTGAGGTAGAGGTGGATGGAGGTCCCTTCTGGCGAGTAAGAAATATGGAAGCGGTACGTTGTGGTGTACTAGTTAACATCAATGATTCTGGTGTTCCCTTTGCCTCCTCGTCGACTTCATCATCACGCTCAGCAGCCTGTCGGGCTAGGGTCAAAATGTCTGTTTGCTGCATGCCCGCTGGGGCTTCAGTGACGTTAGTGATGATGACTGCGTCGTCGTCGTGAGAGTCTTCAGCAGCAGGAGTATACGCCACTTCTTGTTGAGCGTCATCACACTCCATAACTTTGAGAGTTTCAACGACCTTCCTTTTATGCTTAGCTACCTTTGTCAGATCATGGTGTGCCTCCTCAACCTCACTCTCAGACGGCAGTGGTGCTGGTTCCCAAGTAAGATCCAGATCATCAGAAGGAGGTGGGCTTGAAGAAGATGTAGACACCAACACCCTTGATCTTTTCCTTGCTCGGGATGTGGACGACAATGAATGATCATCAGGAGGAGTGGCTTCCTCGAATGATACCTCGGCTTGATTGTCGATTTCCAGATGTGCCCCTACTTCTGGAGGAACAACTATTGTGGCCACTTGTTGTGCCCCTCCATGCACCTCTGCTTGCTCCTCTCCTTGCGCCGCCTCTCCTTCCACATGTACTTGGGCTTGTACTTGCACATGTGATTGTTGTTGCGGCTGTGGTTGTTCAACACTCGTCAGATGAGCTACAACAACCTGTGTTGATTGAGGGACATTGCTGCTGCTTTCTTGCGATGAGCCAACATCACTGGTCGATGGTGATTGAAGAACTATACTGGCTGTCTCTGAAGCACTCAAGGGCTTGGACCTAAGTTGGCGTGGTGGGGGTGGCACTGAGCCCAATGGAGCGGAGGTGCTGCTCCCAGCTTGGTCCCCAGCAGATCCCGCTGCTGCTGCAGGCGTACTTTTTTTTATCCCAAAAAATTTGGCGGTCGTCATCACACCACTCTCCTTGGTAAGTGGCGCCACTTCCTTCTTCTGCTCCTTACTGGCAACTTTCTTGCTAGAGGAGCTACGGGCAACTTTTTTTGGGGCCATCTTCTTCAGATGTCACTCTGAACAGCAGGCCGCAGTTGCACAAGTTGCAGAGTTGTCTGTGGCCACACGTGACGTTGTGCTGCACACACCGCAGCAGGACTTCTTCCTGGCACTGGTGGTTCTCTTGTGCACCTACAAGCAATGGAAGACAGAGGAACATCAGTTATACGCCCCAAAAAAGCGACAAAAAACACAAAATTCAGCACAATCCCAGCCCATCCATGGCCTGAATGGTGTTTAAATTCAAGAAGACACCCCACAGAAAGACTAGGCCCATGCAACACTCACCACCCCTGGGCATAATGGATGAAAAGTAGGCAAAATAAGTGCAGGCCTCAGACACTGCCTCTCTTCAAAATGGCCCCTTGCACCCCAAGCACATGTTGCCTGTACCAGCAGCACTCAAGATGGCCACCACCACCAACCACATGGCCAGTCCACATCAACAGTACACCCCAAAATAAAACGAAAAACACACAAAAATCACCACAATCCAATGCCATCCAGGATGTTTACATTAAAGAGAGTGAGACCCCACAAGCAGACTCAGTCCATGCACCACCACCCCTGGGCAAAGGGCCCCACCAGCAGCCCCCAAAAAACGACAAAAAAACACAAAATTCAGCACAATCCCAGCCCATCCATGGCCTGAATGGTGTTTAAATTCAAGAAGACACCCCACAGAAAGACTAGGCCCATGCAACACTCACCACCCCTGGGCAAAGGGCCCCACCAGCAGCCCCAAAAAAACGACAAAAAACACAAAATTCAGCACAATCCCAGCCCATCCATGGCCTGAATGGTGTTTAAATTCAAGAAGACACCCCACAGAAAGACTAGGCCCATGCAACACTCACCACCCCTGGGCAAAGGGCCCCGCCAGCAGCCCCAGAAAAACGACAAAAAACACAAAATTCAGCGCAATCCCAGCCCATCCATGGCCTGAATGGTGTTTAAATTCAAGAAGACACCGCACAGAAAGACTAGGCCCATGCAACACTCACCACCCCTGGGCATAATGGATAAAAAGTAGGCAAAATAAGTGCAGGCCTCAGACACTGCCTCTCTTCAAAATGGCCCCTTGCACCCCAAGTACATGTTGCCTGTACCAGCAGCACTCAAGATGGCCACCACCACCAACCACATGGCCAGTCCACATCAACAGTACACCCCAAAATAAAACGAAAAACACACAAAAATCACCACAATCCATGCCATCCAGGATGTTTACATTAAAGAGAGTGAGACCCCACAAGCAGACTCAGTCCATGCACCACCACCCCTGGGCAAAGGGCCCCACCAGCAGCCCCAAAAAAACAACAAAAAACACAAAATTCAGCACAATCCCAGCCCATCCATGGCCTGAATGGTGTTTAAATTCAAGAAGACACCCCACAAAAAGACTAGGCCCATGCAACACTCACCACCCCTGGGCAAAGGGCCCCACCAGCAGCCCCAAAAAAACGACAAAAACACAAAATTCAGCACAATCCCAGCCCATCCATGGCCTGAATGGTGTTTAAATTCAAGAAGACATCCCACAGAAAGACTAGGCCCATGCAACACTCACCACCCCTGGGCAAAGGGCCCCACCAGCAGCCCCAGAAAAACGACAAAAAACACAAAATTCAGCACAATCCCAGCCCATCCATGGCCTGAATGGTGTTTAAATTCAAGAAGACACCCCACAGAAAGACTAGGCCCATGCAACACTCACCACCCCTGGGCATAATGGATGAAAAGTAGGCAAAATAAGTGCAGGCCTCAGACACTACCTCTCTTCAAAATGGCCCCTTGCACCCCAAGCACATGTTGCCTGTACCAGCAGCACTCAAGATGGCCACCACCACCAACCACATGGCCAGTCCACATCAACAGTACACCCCAAAATAAAACGAAAAACACACAAAAATCACCACAATCCAATGCCATCCAGGATGTTTACATTAAAGAGAGTGAGACCCCACAAGCAGACTCAGTCCATGCACCAGCACCTCTGGGCAAAGGGCCCCACCAGAAGCCCCAAACAAACGACAAAAAACACAAAATTCAGCACAATCCCAGCCCATCCATGGCCTGAATGGTGTTTAAATTCAAGAAGACACCCCACAGAAAGACTAGGCCCATGCAACACTCACCACCCCTGGGAAAAGGGCCCCACCAGCAGCCCCAGAAAAACGACAAAAAACACAAAATTCAGCACAATCCCAGCCCATTGGGGGGGCAAGATGGCCGCGGGTGGATTGTGGTGAGAGGTCGCATCCACTCCTCTCTCCCATCATCAACATCATGTACAGAGCCAGACTCTGCACGGACTGAGCGATAATCCCTGATGGCCCCTGAACTTTGGCAGCATTCCCGAGGTCTATTATATGTTGGAGCAGCTCTGAAAACTCACCTAACAACAGAATTGTTCTGGCTCAAGACGAAGCTACGAGAGCTGATGAGTGCCATCAGCTCTAAAAGATCGGCACAGCTACAGCGGCAGTCACAGTCACAGCCGCAGGCACAGTCGGCTAAAATGTCTTCACGCGCAAGAAAGGATAAAGACAAAAACAAAGACCAGCCGCCGCCAGATTCAGCAAAAAAGGTATTTACACAAGAGGCTTTGCTGCCAGCAAAAAACCCAGGGGCAGTGCGAAAGGTAGCAGCCCTGCAGCAGAGAACGAGGACGGAGTAGCGGGGAAAGTCTAGCGTGATACCCGTCAATAGCGTGAGCAGTCCTGATATGCTCGCAAGGAATACAGGAAAAATAAAAGAAACGCCTTTTAGACAGCCTACCCTGACGGAGGTCTTCACCGCTCGATCGACGTCGCAAAATATCACTTGCAGTGGCAGTAACTCTGGAGGGCCGAGTAATGGTGGAGCCGGCCTCGAGGACGCCGCGGATGCATCGAAAGCGACGCCAGTGGTTGCTATGCAACAGCCTGAGCAGGGCGCTGGGAGCGAGGAGATTACCGATTGTGGGACACAGGCAGCAGACATGGCTCAGGATCAAGAGCAGAAAGAAGCAGCTCCTGACTCTGTCTCGGGGAGCGCAGCAGAGGTGCATGCAGAGACAGAGACAGAGGCAGAGACCATAGACAAGGGTGAGATTGGAACTAGAAGCGCTGATATGATGAGCGCTATTATCTTACTTGAGAAGGAATTAGCTGTTGCGAATAACGTCAAGCCCACATGGGGGAGCTCAATGAGCCTGCTGAATAATGATCTGTTATCTGGAGGAGGCACAAGGGCTCATGAGTTGACGAGAGTGGGAGAAGTCACGACAGTGGAAGGGGAGCACTTTTATTCCGTGAACGAGGATTCTGATTCAGTAATGCCTACTGAAGGGTCATCTGAGGAACAGGGTGATGATGATGAGGGTGAAATTACTGGCCTTAGCTCCAACTCCTCAGACATGGAGACGGACAAAGAAACTACACAGAAGAAAAGACAGGGTAAATCTAGTAAAGGGGTGAAAGGCTCCCCCGGGGGTTCAGACAAAAGACTACTTTGGGATTATGCAGCAACTTCGCAGATTTATCAAGAAGAGGATACAGCCAGTCCCTCTAAGCATAATGCCCCATTTGATCTCGTATTTAATATGTTGAAGCAAATACAGACTGAGGCCAGAGCAGTAAGCCGGAAAGCAAGGCAGGACGCTAAAAAAATCCAATTGGCGTTGAAAAAAACAAATAAACTCTATGATGATTTGGTAGGGAGAGTGACAGAGGTGGAAGAGAGAACCGGCAAAATAGAAGATGACCTTGGGAACTGGCAAACTTTTAAGTCAACGCAGGAAAAGCTATCAGAAGACCTCCAGTGGAAGATGGAAGATTTCGAAAATCGCTAAAGGCGCAACAACGTTAGACTCTTGGGTGTGGCAGAAGGGCTGAAGGGCCAAGACACTAGGCGTTTCGTGATAAACTTACTCAAGGGGGCATTTCCTGAGTCCGAGTGGCAGTGGGACAGGGAAATTCAGAGGGCGCACAGGTTCCCTTTTAAACAGAAAAAGCTGTATGGCGCAGAAGGAGGTGGTCAGGCTCCCTTTCCTAGAGCTATCCTAGTTTATATTGGGAACTTTTTGCTGCGCCAAGAAATTATTGATAAGGCTAGGCCCGATAGTAAAAGATCATTCGAGGGATCCACTTTTTTCGCCAGGCCAGACTTTTGCCATGTGACAGTCGAGAGAAGGTGGAGGTTGAGGTAGTTGATTATGCAGTTTCAGGCTCTGGGATCAGAGGCGTACCTGCTTTTCCCTGCTAAATTGAAAGTGGTTACAAAAGGGGGGGTTAGAGTGTTCCTCTCAGAGATTAAGGCACAGCAACACTTGGAAGAGTTAAAGAGGGATAAGGAATAATAGACATAAGTACGTATCGGTTTGTGTAAGTAGGGATAGTAACAGGGTTCACATGGGTGCCAAAAAGGGTATCAGTAGGTTTATTGGTGGAGGTGGGAATGGTGAGAGATGATGGGAGGGGGGTGCGACTGTCACAATTCAGAAACGGCCATACATAGGTCATTCATGACCTATTTGCCTGTAAAGGGGGGAGGGGCAGAGGGGTTGGGCAAGCTAGGGGAGGGGTAGAGGGCTGGGGGGTTTTAAACATGGTTAAAACTGTTATTTTTTTTATTGCAATAACACACATATGCATTGAAGTTCAGTCACAGTATAAACAGTTCAGAATATACGTGAAGAAGGTAGAATATGTTTATATGTTTGATAATTTCCACTATGAAGGATGGTTTATAAAAAGAAGGATATTTGATATGCTTTAATGTCTTGTAAAATTGCTTCAATCAATATATGTGGACTTAACGATCCTAATAAGAGGCTGAAAGTTGCAGGATTATTGAGAACTCTCCATTTAGATCTGGTGTGCCTCCAAGAGACACATATAGAAACCGCACAGGTGCATCTTCTAGATCAGTTGGGATTCAAGGTATTAGCTGCTAGCAAACAAGGAACTAGGACCAGAGGGGTGGCAATTCTGGGGAGTAATAGAGATATGGAGGTCCATAGAAAAAAGGAGGATCGATGGGGGAGGTGGGCCATTGTGGAAATTTGCTGCAAAGGGGTGAAATTTACATTAGTTACAATTTATGGGTCCACTGACGACGAACCAGATGTATGGCAGTTTATGGATACTGAACTAGCCCACTGGCCTGAGCCCATTGTATGCTGCGGGGATTTTAATATCCACGACCCAGAAAGCTCGTTTATGGTACCGGGGGGTAGATATATGGGGAGGAAGAAAAAGACATACAGGGCGTTAGTCAACATGGTACAACACAATTCGTTAGCTGATCCTTGGAGGGAGCAACATCCTCACTTGGATAGCAGCACTTTTTATTCGGCTCCTCACAAAATCCTGGTCAGACTGGATTATTTTTTAGTCTCTAACACACTGATCACCGGGGTGCAAGTGGAAAAACATCCTAGGATTGTCTCAGATCACAGCCCCCTGGTTTTAACTTTTAAGATGCCTATAGCCGAAACTACTAAAACACGGTGGACTTTTGAACGTATCCTCCTAAAGGATGGGGCCTATCAGAAACATATGGAAGCCTGGATAAAAAAATTTTGGGATATAAATAGAGGATCAGCATCTCCAGGGGTGGTCTGGGACTGCTTTAAAGCTGGCATAAGAGGAGAGACAATGAGCTATGTATTAGCTAAGCGAAAGAGGGAAAGAATTAGAACCGAAGAAATTCGACAAAGGTTAGCTGTAGAGGAAGAGATATTAGCTGCAGCTATAAGGCAGAATAGCGCGGTGGAGCCAATTTTACTTAAAATCATAGCCCTCAAAGGACAGGCCATAGAAGGTTTCAGTAAGAAAACGGCAGAGAATTACATGGCCAAAAAACAGGATGCGTATGAACTAAGTGAGAGGGTTGGACACGTCTTAGCGGTGCGAACCAGGCAGCACACGGCGGCGGCTGATATAAAAGAGATTCTTGATCCACAGGGGGTGTCTGTTACAGATCCAGATTTGATTAGGGAAGTTTTTAGGAAATTTTATGATGATTTATACTCCTTGGATGAATCAATTAGTCAGAAGCAGATAGACAGCTATTTATGTGATATTTCTCCCCCCTGTCTATCACCGGAAGAAAAGGAGAGGTTAGATCTCCCTCTCGGTCTACAGGAGTTTACTTGGGCTCTGGGGAGTCTCCCCTCAGGGAAAGCAGCCAGGCCTGACCAAATTCCGATTGAGTTTTATAAAATATTCCAAAATGTTCTCCTGGCTGATATGTTTGAAATTATGGATTATACACAACGCGGAGGGATACCTCCTGAGTCCTGGGGCGGGGCAGATATTATTGTTATAGCAAAAAAAGGTAAACCTACAACACTTCCCGGTTCATATAGACCTATTACTCTTATGAACTCAGATGTCAAAGTTTACTCCAAGATCTTAGCAAAAAGGCTAGCTGGGAGTATCGAACATCTGGTAAGCACATCACAGCATGGCTTTATACCTGGGAAGGGCACGACCCAGCATGTTAGAATGGTGATTACGATGTTCGATGCTGCTGAGAGCCTAGGAGACCCTATCGCGGCACTATTTTTAGATGCCGAGAAGGCCTTTGATAGGGTCGCCTGGAAATTCTTATGGGCAGTACTGAGGTGGAGTGGTATTGGAGAAGGGTTTTTAAAAGCCATACAAGTTATGTATAATAATTCCACTGCAAGCATCAGAGTAAACAGAGGGCAATCAAATACAGTAAAAATTTTAAGGGGGACAAGGCAAGGATGCCCCGCATTCCCACTGCTGTTTGCATTATATCTGGAGCCATTTTTACGAAAATTAGAAAGAAATGGAGGGATTCCACCAATGAAACTGAATGGATCTACTGTTAAATCGCTAGCCTACGCAGACGATGTGGCTATATTAACTCCAAACCCAGATACTGCTATCAGGGGGGTGGAATTGGAAGCCCAAAGATTTGGTCAAGTCTCAGGATACAGGTTAAACAAATCCAAGATGCAAATTGTTATAAATCAATTCACGAGGTGTGCTGACAATAGGGTGGCTAGATCAGCAACATACTTGGGGATCATAATTACCGCGAACTTGGACACGGTGGTGGAGCTAAATACGGCCCCTATATTGGCCAAAGTTAAGATGGATTTGGAGAGGTTGAACAATCTGCATTTTTCCTTGGTCGGTTGTATAAATGTGCTAAAAATGTTGATTCTACCGAAGTTTCTTTATTTATTCCACACAATTCCCCTTTTGTTTGATGCTAAATGGTTTAACACACTGGAAGGCACTTTAAATAGGTTTTTGTGGGCTCACGGAAAAACTCGGAGGGCCTATAGATTTATGTCGTTGCCTAGAGAAAGAGGGGGCTGGGGAGCGCCAGATTTTAGGCTATATTATTTGGCGGCGGCACTACAATATATGCAGGGTTTGATTGGAGGGGGTGGTCAGCTACAGAAAACAACAAATATGTCAACAGAAATATATGCAGTAGTGTTAGGACAGGAGGCAGAAAACTGTCTCTTATATCATATTGATCCAGGATATTTGAGACGGAAAAAATCAAAAACCGTAAATGCCGCTCTCAAAATTTGGAATATCTTTTTGAAGAAATCAGGCATGGGCAGATATAATAGATATATCAAAATTTGTAACAATAAATCATTTCCCCCTGAAATATTCTCTGACTCGGTAAAGGTTGCCTGGGAGGATAAAGGAATTAGTCAGATAGGGGACTTAAGGAATCAGGAGGGAATAGTGCAATTTGAGGATCTTGTAAGGAAATTTAGTATAGATAGAAGAGATTTCTTCAAGTTTCTACAAGTCAGGAGTTTTTTGGGCAATAAACAGGGGGGCCCAGCAGGCTATAATTGTAATGATCTTATGGAGAATATAGTTAGTGGTGGTGAATTAACTATTAGGTCAGGGTATGCTTTCTTGATGAGGGGCAAACCGGACGATATGGCTAAGTATAGCAACAAGTGGATTGAGAAAATAGGTGTGGACCCTGAAGCCTTTAAGGCGTCACTGGACTTGGGTCGTACTAGCCTGTGCTCAGCTCCTCTACAATCTCAGCATTACAAAACTCTATACTCGCTGTACCACACACCAGCTAGAATTGCTAAATGGGGGGGCTCTGAGGGGACCACGTGTCCTAGGTGTAACTCACCTAATGCCGATATCGTACATATGTTTGCTATCTGTCCTCAGTTATACACTTTAACTAAAGATATTGAGGGCTTTCTCGATATGTCATTAGGGATACAGATAACTTTAACCCCTACTTGGATATTGTTGGGAGTTGGTCCAGAGGGGAGTTGTCCTGGACAGGCCGACTCCTTCATGTTTATGGCTATGGCAGTTTTCAGATTAATGATAGCAAGGGCCTGGTTGGACAAGACCCCTCCGGTGATGCAAGTCTGGCTGGCGAACTTAATAGCCGCGCATAACCTGGAGAAACCTATATATGCCAGGAAGGGAAGGATCAGGAGAGCACGAGGAGAGAGAATCTGGGAGCCCTTAGCTCACTGGAGGGATGGGATAGGGTAATAGATCTAGGATTGTGACTTAGTATTACATACGATTTTGAATCATAACAGAGGGATCTCTGATTCATGCAAAGTACTTTGATATGGTCTTCTTTTCCTACCCTTTTTCTTGTTTTTATTTTCAGTTGTATCCGGCTGTTATTTCGCCTTCTGATGACAAATTACCCATGTTCATGTTTTTGTATATTATTAATGTCATAATATTATAAGACTACCTTGATGTGATTGTTTTTCTGTATGAACAAACCATGGAAAATATAATATGTGTGAACAGAAGTATAATAAAAAAAAATAATAAAAAAAAAAAAAAACAATCCAATGCCATCCAGGATGTTTACATTAAAGAGAGTGAGACCCCACAAGCAGACTCAGTCCATGCACCACCACCCCTGGGCAAAGGGCCCCACCAGCAGCCGCAAAAAAACGACAAAAAACACAAAATTCAGCACAATCCCAGCCCATCCATGGCCTCAATGGTGTTTAAATTCAACAAAACAGTTGTATCATGCACCCATAACCAACCCTGGTCCTACTGGATACTGTGGCTACCCACAATATATTTTATTTAATGTTCTGAAAAAGTTCCAAAATTGTAGTTGCAGCAACTGTAATGCCCCAAACAAACTTACTTGTGAAAGTTGATTTCTAATCCAAAAGTGATCCAAAGAAAGTCAAAAAGGCCTCAAATCCAAATATCCAGCAGCACCCACAAAAAGTAATCCTTCCAGGTCAAGGTCCAAATGAAAGTGACCAGCACATGAAGAAAGCACTGGGAGGAGCCTGCTGGACAGGAACAGGAAGTTGGAGACTGTGGGGCACTTCCTTCCTCCCCCCCCCCAAAAATGGACTCCTTGCAAAAAAAAAGGGCATGCAAATGTCAACCTGAGGAGTGATTCTGATAAAAAATCATCATTTTCTGAAGGTTTATGCTGTTTGCTGGTGGATTTATGTGCAGAATTGCAAAATCTCTATTTCGCGAGTGCGAGATTGTTCCTGTCCGCCGCAACTACGTGTTCGCAATTGCCAACTCTCGCGAGGCGTGCTCTGCAAGGTGGCAAGCCGCGATTACGTATTCGCGGGCGCCAAACTCCCGCGGGATCCCGCAGCAAGATCCAAAATGGCTCAGCACTCGCAAAATATGATCGAGAAAAACAACTCGGCAAACGCTGAATGACGGAAAGTGAACGCCGTGCACCACGCCGCGCGCCGCAATATTGTATCACCAAGCAAAAAATCCACCGCGTGCGAATTCACGGATTTTCGGCAAATTCGCGAGAGTTTGCGGATTGCAAATTTGCCGAAAATCCGCAAAATCCGCGAGCGGAGCGGATTTTACGCCCATGCTTAGCCTCCTCGATAAAGGCCCATTGCGAACTCAGCGCCACAGCACCGCAGATTTATGTCTGTATCGACTACTACCTTCGGTCTACACTGCGGATAGCAGGGTTCCCAACTTGAATTCAGCTTTGGATCTACACTACGCACAGCATTGAAGTTATCCTTGATTTATGTAAGGCAGAGACAATTCTACTCTATGTTCTCAGACTTTGTTAGAATAAGTGATGAAAATTCTTCGTCGATATCTGTGCTAACTACTGCCTTCGATCTACAGTGCGGTCAGTAGAGTTTACAACTTGATACCAGTGGTGCATCAGCACTACAGACAACATTATATTCAGTCTGAATTTATTTAAGGCAGAGACAATTGTACTGTGTCCTCAAATTTTGTTCAAGTATGTGACAAAAAAAGCATTCCTCGATGTCTGTGTCAACTACTACCTTTGATCTACACTGCGGACAGCAGGATTCACAACTTGAATTCAGCTTTCCATCTACACTATAGACAGCATTGAATCAAGCCTTGTTTTTTTAAGGTAGAGACAATTGTACTCTATGTCTTCCGATTTTGTAAAAGGATGTGACAAAAAGCATTTGTCTATAACTGTGCTGACTACTGTCTTCGATCTACACTGCAGACAGCAGGGTTCACAACTTGAATTCAGCTTTGCATCTACACTACGGACAGCATTGAAGTTAGCCTTGATTTATGTAAGGCAGAGACAATTTTGTTAAATGATGCAACAAAAAACATTCCTCAAAGTCTGTACTGAGTACTGCCTTCAAATGTACACTGCGATCAACAGAGTTCACCACTTGATACCAGTTCATGCAGTCCCCTATGCAACAGTCAATGTATGGAGTATATTACAGATAATGCAGTGCAGCCTAAGATCTACACTGCGGACAGCAGGGTTCACAACTTGTATTCAGCTTTGCATCTACACTAAGGACAGTAGGAAATTCAGCCTTGATTTAGTTAAGGCAGAGACAATTGTACTGTATGTATTTACATTTTGTTAAAATAAGTGACAATAATCATTCGTCGATAACTGTGGTGACTACTGCTTTCCATCTACAGTGCGGACAGCAGGGTTCACAACTTCAATTCAGCTTTGAATCTATACTATAGCCGTATTGACTCAGATGTCTTATTTACAGAAAAACATATAATAGTTTTTGGAGACCTATTGCAACTTAGTCCAGTAAAAGGAAATAAAAGTATTTATAAGAAAACTTGATTTTATTAACTTTGTTGCTTCAGGTGCCACTAACTCTGGTTGCACACGCTAAATTACCAATACTGTGCAGCTCTACTCAAACCCACGTGGCTGTGGGCTCTTGCTAACCGCTGCCTCCTGCCTACACTGCGGTCATCAGAACTCACAATTAGACTGTTGATTCATTATTTGCAGAGTGCAATACCAAACTAAGTATAACACCTATCAAACCTATACAATATCCCTTTAGTATACTTCCTTCAAAAACTTCTTTTATATCAGTTATAGATTTAGTTGAATATTAAAATTCACGCTGCAAGTGCAAAGGCACACTTAATGGCAATCGACACAGCTGACAGCACAGATCACAATTTGAACCTCACTTTTTCTTCATTGGAAACCTGAATTTCTTTTTGGGAGACAAAAAAAGCTACACCACTGGAAGAATCATCTGATTCTGACCATTTTGTTGCTGAAGAATTGATAACCATCGATGGTACTTTTTTTTCCCCCTCAAAGTACATGCAGTCCCATATGCAACAGTCAATGCTTTGAGTGCAGCCGGTTCAGACCACGCATCATTGCAGGGTGAACACAGGCTAAATACCAGACGTACCACTAACTCAGTACACCATGAATAATCGCCACAAGGATTTATTAATAATCGTCATCAAAAAACATTACCCCCAGGGCGGCCTGCCCAGACCACGCATCATTGCAAGGTTACGTACACGCTCAGTCCCATAGGTACTACTAACTCAGTGCACCATAATTCATCGCCACGTGGCCTTATTCAGGCAGAATTTAACTGACTCTTCATTCATTATTTACAGAGTGCAGTACCAAACAACGTTAAACGTCTATCAAACCCTATACAATATCCCTTTAGTAGCCTTCCTTCAACATCTTCTTTTATATCAGTCCAAGGTTTAGTTGAAAAACAAAATTCACGCTGCAAGTGCAAAGACACACTCAATGGTAGTCTACCCTGCGGACACCACAGGTCACAACTTGAACTATAATGTCCCTGAAACATACATATTTCGACAATGTATTCCATACATGTTTCATCTTTTATTTCAATCGTGATTACAAATGATGCAGTCCAGTAGGCAACACGCTGAGCACCATACGTACCACTAACTCAGTGCACCATAAATAATCGCCACTTGGCCTTATTAAGACAAAATTGAATATCTGTGTATGATATCATGATTACTATTCCACTTGTTACCAACAACAACGTTATAAAATGGAGTCGAGCAACCCTGGCCGTACCCACTTCAACTATCTATCTCCGTCTGTGTAGTTATTATGTTTGTAAAATGCTGTTCCTGTACCCTACCACATTATATTGAGCCGTAAACAGCGTATGCAACCATCTTACCTCTGCTAATAACAAAAACTTCTATTATAGAACTTTCTCTCGCTCATTCTACAAATACGAATGTACAAAATGGATCATTACAATACTGCAAAGAAACTGCATAGTCAATTTATAAATATGTACTATTTATTTTTTTTAAGCATATTTATATAGCGCGAAGTCGACCTAAAACTATATCAACAATTTACATGACCACCGTATTTACAGTACATTTTCAGGCATGCATTGATTAAGTAATTACTCTATAATAACAGGATGTGGATGTGACTCCGAGCCACGAACACTGATTTCCAGCACCAAGTTCGATAGTATACCCGAATGACCACATACGTATATATATATTATCTGTCCTTCATGTGCTAAAAACTGCAACCTAAACCTCTCACAGCCCTGTATTACTACAGCTACAACACTCCACTGAATGTACAACAAACATTCATATTCTCAGAAATGCGTCATGTTCACCATCTTTTATGTGTGCATCTATGGATGTATATAGGGTCAGTGATACCCCGTATCTTCCATGTTAGCCATATTGTGAGACTTTACAGAGATAATGACACATTTGCGTGTAAGAACCAGGTGACGGCAGCACTACAACATGGATACCCAAATCAGTAGATTTTTCATATAGCTCATGACAGAACCACGCCCATAGCTCCAGAGTCATCGTTCACAGCTTCGCGCAGCACTGGCATACGTCAATCCAGCCCACTCCACTTACGCTTCCAGAAAAACACAACAACGCTACATGGCCCAGATTTCCATTGTAGTGATTTCTTACTTCCAGGTCTAGTTGTCAGAACGGCACACACACACTCCCTCATTGCTGGTATATGCCCACACCACACCCATCCAGCAAGCACATACGTCACAACCAATAAAAAAGACGGGGCAGACGTGCTCTACGCCATTTTAGAGTTGCTCCCATAACAATCGCTGTGATGGCCCATCCTAGTGGTTCGAACGCCTCATGTAGGCCTGAACTACAGAACAGGGGGGCCCGCTACCACGTGCGTGGCCTCTTTGGTCACTGAGTTAGTTGTACCACAAGGACTGAGCGGGTGAGGAACCTGCGATGAAGATAGGTGCATGAGTATGTCCTTTGACATAGTGATATCAAGACTCAGCACCAAATCTGAGACTTCATGGTGGCACAGCAGGACTGCATGATGTAGAGCGTACCCTGTCTGCGAAAAGGTGAGCAGTGAGGCCTGGGTGTGCAGCGGAGGGAGTAGATAGGCTGCAGCAGACTGGATACAAAAAGGCGATGCAGTGATTTAGGGGTACACAGTCATATATACCGTATCTTATTCATTTGTATTTTTTTTCCAATAGCAGGAAAGTTTTTATAATTGGTCAAATGTCCCTCGTTTGTGATGATCGAAACAACATGTATCACTGCACACCACTTGCTTTCACAAACGGATAAAAAACATTACTACTATAGTAAATGTACAAAAATCGAAGCCTATTAAACAAGTTGGAACTGTACAAATAGTTGTTTTTTAAATGCGGGAGGGAAGATGTGTGAAAGGGCGATGTAATTCTACTCCACATTAAGATAGTAACAATTACCAATCATAACATCTTTCTTTTACTATCTTTTAGATGTAAAGCTTCAGGGTGCATTATGTCCTGGCAAGTGGTGAAAGACACACCGCTGACAAAAGGGTGAGCTGCGAATATTCTTTTCAGTCACTCTTTCACTTCCTCTCTCCTTTGATAAAAAAATGACGCACAATGTTAACTTCCTTTTTATCTTACAGGTTGTGTTTCACAAATTGGCATCCCCCTCCCCCCCAACACCTCCAAAGCTCAACGTTCGAGGATTCTGCGCTGTCGCGTGGCCATCGTAACAACGTCTGAGAAGGCTGCTTCGACACGTGGTGCACCCTCTTTGAATCACGCCAATGGCACAAGGTGAGCAAAGAAGCTTGTTTCCGAAGCAACGAAAAGTCACCTGTGGGCGGCGAGAGTGGGTAGTGTGTCGCAGCTTCACTGCATAGGAATGTACAATTACCTCCGAGTAGTGAGAATATATAGGTTGCAACAGTCTGAGGGGCAGATTTACAAGCCCCTGGCGCCTCTTTTGAGTCACTTTTAACATGGGATAAGTGACGCATAAGTGGTGCAAGGAGCTCGTAAATCTGCCCCTGAGTAGGCAAGAAAAGGCACTCACCGCTATGCAATTGGAGTGCATGGGGTATAGTACTTTGGAAGAAAAACAGCGCACAGACACCTCCTTGCAGTGGAAGTTGATGAAATACAGTATCCTGAGTGTGCAAATACATAAAGCAGGAATATACTTGTGCAGTTGTATGTACTCTGCTATTACTAACTCTATACTATCTTTCAGATCACTAAACTTGAGGGTGCACTATGAACCGGCACGTGATTGGACACACAAGGGAGGCAAAAAGGTGAGCTACGAAGATTTTCTCCATTATTAACACTACCTCTCCTGCTCCATCTATTACTTTCTCTCTCACACACTTTTAATGTTGTTTTTATCTCTTTCTCTCTCTCACACATTGTTTCTCTCTCTCTTTTAAAGTTATGGACGCTGCTGTCCACTCTGCCGATGAAAAATCAAGGATGAATTTAATACAGTCTACAGTGTAGAACCAAAGCAGAGTTCAAGTTGTGAACTCTGTTCACCACAGTGTTTACACAAGGTAAGCAGAGCGACCTAGATACACAATGACTCTGATTAAATGCGTTCGAAATAAAGAATATTGTCTTGCATAATGACGTGATCTATCGCCTATTTTTTCTAATCTCTGAATCATTTTAAAGACCTGTTGGTCTATACTGTAAATCTGACGCAGTAGGCACTTCTGTACAGACATCTCTTCAACACGGGCCTATAAGAGAGGTGGAATGTATCCGCAACACTGTAGATGTGCAAATTAACAAATATTGCCAAGTGTTACCTTCATTTGTGATCTTTGACCTCCTTCAGTCACATCGATCTAATTTTAAACACTTATTTTTGTTTTTGTTTTGCAGGTTACATACCCTCCTTCTATTGGAGTCCATTTCACATTTTGTTTATTATATTGTTAAGTTAAAGTTATTTTTCTAGTTATTTATTATATTGATATCTTAAAGTTAGGTTTCTAGTTTAATTATTGTTGTTTTAATAACTCCAGCACAGTAACTGTTTGGATTAGCAACATTGTGTGGTGAACCTGTAACCTGTGTGCTCACTTAAGTGTTCCATGAACTGTTACTATGGTAACAGACAGTAAGCAGTTTGGGTTTAGGGTTGAAAGGTACTGGCTGTACAGAAACCGTTATATTTACCCAGGATCCTCTACATGACATAAAGGAAAGCAAAGTAAGACAGAACACTGTGTAGCAGATTTACAAGCCACTTGCTCCACTTTCGCGTCACTTTTCCCATGTTAAAAGTGATGCAATAGTGACGCAAGGAACTTGCAAATCTGCCCCTATGCACATTACGAGCAAAAGAAGTACACAACTCTTTGAATTCTTTATCGATCACAATTAGACAGTGTTGCTTTACGATTCACAATGCACTTCACTAAATACTTTGTGCCTATTTAAATGGGAGACGGGATTGTCGACATTACAAAACTTAGGGGCATATTTACAAGGACGGCGTTAAAATTGTTGCCGCTTTAATGACAGCAAACTACAACTAAAACTGCGATAATGGACTGCAAAATCTTTTGTTATCTTACCGGAAGATTTTTCTTAACATTGCTCTTTGCTATGCAAGAGTGAGAGCCAAGGCTCTCACCCTGCCATAGCAAACTTGGGGGCATATTATCAAGGACAGCGTTAACATGTTCTGGTGTAAACCTGGGCTTCTATTGGAATTCTCACGAATTCTCAAAAGCCTATTATTAAGCCATTATGGCCACTTTAACGACACTTTCCTAACGCTAAAGCGACGATAATTTGAACGCTGTCCTTGTAAATATGACCCCAATATCGCGAGTAATATAGTGATAATTTATGTTCGCAAGTGAAAAGCTTATTAATATAAGATTGTGGACTCAACATATCAACCCACCTCGCATATTAAACATGCTTAAGTGTACTTCAGAACAGATGTTAGGATCCGACAGAAACTGCAATTAGCAAGAGTTTTCCTATCGGTCCTCAAATCCAGGGCCACCTTGTAAATACAAAGCTATTGTCATACCTCCCCCTTGCTTTTTATATTCTCATAGAAACACCTACCTTGTCACTAACAACACCTACATAGCAACTCATTGGAGATACGAGGCGAGCCCTTAGCAAACCGGCTGCTAACATGCATTAATGCATCTTAGCGTAACCTAGTAAATAGGGCTAAATTATTTTTACCGCATTTTTGGCTTTTAAAAAAAAATTGCGGCGAAATGGCCCTTGTTAACATGCCCTCAAGTTTGCTATGACAGAGCGGGAACCTCGACTCCCGCCCTGCCATAGCAAATAGCAGTGTCCCGGGGGTAGACACCCCGAGGCACAGCAAGAGCCACTCCTGGAGGGTGGTGTTCCCCAAGGCTTTTGACTGCTCCAGAATGGAGACCATGCGACCACCCTCTCAAAATATAAAAAGCCCAGGAGTGTGGTAATCCCCGGGGCTTAGACGGACCTTTGAGCTCCCTCACTCATTTATTGTGTAGCACCGAGGAATGATGGTCCCGAGGCTACAGGGCCCCTCTGGACCACCATCAAATGTAATATTTTAGACCCCGGGATTTGCCCTCCCAGGTAGCTAATTTTTATACAAGCACAGGAGCCCTCGTTTCGTTTTTATTTTTATTACGGGGGATTCATGTTCGCAACGCACATTTCTCAGTTTCCCCCCCAAAAAACATTTTGGGGGGAAGGAACCTAGGGGTCCTTGTGGAACCCCCTAAGCAGTTCTAGATGATCAAAATATTTCTTACATGCCCCCTTTATACGTGTTGAACACTTGTCCCACTATTTTCTAGATCCTTGCTTCTACCGAGTCACAAAATGGCTGCCAACAATTCTTGGTTTCGAATATTAACAACCACTTGACAGCCAATTAGCATTCAGCACGTGATCGGGATGGTGCGCTTAGAGTGCGTTCAAGAAGGGCGGATCCACCGAGGCCATAGATATATATTAACTTTTAAGTGTGATTTTCTCAGGAACTACTGAACGGATTTACACCATTTAAGCAAAAGGCACGAGCCTGAACCAAGGACTACCACTTTGCCAAATTTGGTGTAATTCCGTTCAGCCGTTCGGGCTGTAGCCGTGATGAACGGTTCCTATGGAAAATTGCATGGGGAAAACACGTTTTGGGACCCCCCCTTTTTTCTCGGCCACTGCTTCAAATGCACTATTTTAGACACTGGGATTTCTCCTTCCCAGGTAGCTAATTTTTAAACAAGCACAGGATCCCGCGCTTCGTTTTTATTTTTTTTACGGCGGATCCATGCACCCACCACACTTTTCTCCGTTTAAAAAAACCCCACATCTTTTTGGGGCCCTAGGGGCCCTTGTGGGACCCCCTAAGCAGGTCTAGAGGGTCAAAATATTTTACCTGCCCCCTTAAAACATTTTAAACACTTGTTCCACTAATTTCTAAATCCTCGCTTCTACTGGGGCACAAAATGGCTGCCAACACTTCCTGGTTTCGAATGTTGACAACCATTTGCCAGCCAATCAGCATTCAGCGCGTGATTGGGACGGTGCGCTTATAATCCGCGCAAGATGCGCGGATCCACCGAGGCAATAGATATATGTACTTTTAATTGTAATTTTCTCAGTAACTACTGAACAGATTTACACCATATAAGCAAAAGGCCCGAGTCTGAACCAAGGACTACAACTTTGCCAAATTTGGTGTAATTCTGTTCAGCCGTTTGGGCTGTAGCCGCAATGAACGGTACCTATGAAAAATTGCATCGGGAAAACACGTTTTGGGACTCCCTTTTTTCTCAGCCACCGCTTCACGAATCACCCCAAGACTTTCAGGATAGGAGTGGACCAGAGCGCCCCACCAGTTTCGAAAATTTCACGAAGATTCGTCAATCGGCGCCAAAGTTATTCCAACTAGCATTTTGCGGATTTCCTATGGAAAATAGGTCCTAATTATAACTACCTACTGGCGACCGCCAGTAGGTAATATATATTCCACACTTGATTAGGATGACTCACTGCCTACAGATCAAAGTGTGCGTCGACGTTGCAAATCTCCCAAACATGGTCCGAATGAATTAGCCACACTTCCAAAACAGAAAAGTCGACGCCGTGTCTGTGCGCAAAGTAATTTAATTTCAGCTGGTAATGCTAGACACACAGGCTTGTTCACTAGCGAATATATATATATATATATATATATATATATATATATATATATATATATATATCACCAATTACCGCTCCGGCGCATGTATCCACCAACGGAGAAAGACACGGACTCCAAAATCAGCATACACTGCTGGATGCAGTGACTTTATTTAATTATAAATGGTGCGAGATATCGGGCAGAATGACGCGTTTCGGCTAACGTGTAGCCTTGCTCACATTACCTCGCTGCTCAAACAACTGTGCTTAAATACATTGAGTTACTGTGCTCAGGTGATAAGTTGAACTACACAAATAATAAACAGTGAAAACATACTGCGAAGTGGACTACAAGTCTGTTTTCCAAATAAATAGTATCTGCACAAATGCATTTATATCATTATGTCAATTAATTTGCAAATATTAACAGTCCTAATACATTACTGACAAATTGAAAAACGACAGATGGTATTGTCTAATGGTGCCATGTCTGCAACAATTGTCTGTGACAGTACAATTAGTCTAGAAATTGTATTTTTTACAAACTCAAGCCACAATTTTGTGGTGCTCATATATGGAATAAAGCATAATTTCGAATTGGAAAGGTGTTGATATGCACATACTACTGTTTAAATTAAATATACTATAATGCAGAAAAACATTTCCAAATTCATAACATTATCTAATTGCTTTCAAACAGAAAAATTCTTTAACGCTTATAAGAACGATACTAAATCCATGATGCTGATCACAAATCCAATATATATGTATGTGTACATATATATATATATATATATATATATATATATATATTAAAGTCCACAAAGCACCCACGTGCAGCACGCACTCCAGCCAGCTCTCTCCAGGTAAGGGAGGGAAGCGGGTACAACCAACGTCAGCAGAGCCTGACGCGTTTCGGGCATCCGCCCTTCATCTGAGGCTTCTCTGCTCTGAAGAAACTGCCAACATCAGGATTGCAGAAAGTAGTCCCTTTATTTATTGCAACATCCATCGCAAGGTACTCTGGGATCTGCAGTCCTACATAATAACACCCAAGTGGGCTGCAGGCAGTTTTTTTCAGAAAATGTCACAATTCACGGGTGTCCCGTAAATATCCTTCCCCGTTCAAATCTTGAGCCTAGCTGCTCTACTCCGCCGATAAACGTACCAGCAGAAGAGACGCTTCATATGCGGTGGTGCGAGCCCCGGCCGGGTCGGCCGTCCAATATTAAAGTCCACAAAGCACCCACGTGCAGCACGCACTCCAGCCAGCTCTCTCCAGGTAAGGGAGGGAAGCGGGTACAACCAACGTCAGCAGAGCCTGACGCGTTTCGGGCATCCGCCCTTCATCTGAGGCTTCTCTGCTCTGAAGAAACTGCCAACATCAGGATTGCAGAAAGTAGTCCCTTTATTTATTGCAACATCCATCGCAAGGTACTCTGGGATCTGCAGTCCTACATAATAACACCCAAGTGGGCTGCAGGCAGTTTTTTTCAGAAAATGTCACAATTCACGGGTGTCCCGTAAATATCCTTCCCCGTTCAAATCTTGAGCCTAGCTGCTCTACTCCGCCGATAAACGTACCAGCAGAAGAGACGCTTCATATGCGGTGGTGCGAGCCCCGGCCGGGTCGGCCGTCCAATATTAAAGTCCACAAAGCACCCACGTGCAGCACGCACTCCAGCCAGCTCTCTCCAGGTAAGGGAGGGAAGCGGGTACAACCAACGTCAGCAGAGCCTGACGCGTTTCGGGCATCCGCCCTTCATCTGAGGCTTCTCTGCTCTGAAGAAACTGCCAACATCAGGATTGCAGAAAGTAGTCCCTTTATTTATTGCAACATCCATCGCAAGGTACTCTGGGATCTGCAGTCCTACATAATAACACCCAAGTGGGCTGCAGGCAGTTTTTTTCAGAAAATGTCACAATTCACGGGTGTCCCGTAAATATCCTTCCCCGTTCAAATCTTGAGCCTAGCTGCTCTACTCCGCCGATAAACGTACCAGCAGAAGAGACGCTTCATATGCGGTGGTGCGAGCCCCGGCCGGGTCGGCCGTCCAATATTAAAGTCCACAAAGCACCCACGTGCAGCACGCACTCCAGCCAGCTCTCTCCAGGTAAGGGAGGGAAGCGGGTACAACCAACGTCAGCAGAGCCTGACGCGTTTCGGGCATCCGCCCTTCATCTGAGGCTTCTCTGCTCTGAAGAGACTGCCAACATCAGGATTGCAGAAAGTAGTCCCTTTATTTATTGCAACATCCATCGCAAGGTACTCTGGGATCTGCAGTCCTACATAATAACACCCAAGTGGGCTGCAGGCAGTTTTTTTCAGAAAATGTCACAATTCACGGGTGTCCCGTAAATATCCTTCCCCGTTCAAATCTTGAGCCTAGCTGCTCTACTCCGCCGATAAACGTACCAGCAGAAGAGACGCTTCATATGCGGTGGTGCGAGCCCCGGCCGGGTCGGCCGTCCAATATTAAAGTCCACAAAGCACCCACGTGCAGCACGCACTCCAGCCAGCTCTCTCCAGGTAAGGGAGGGAAGCGGGTACAACCAACGTCAGCAGAGCCTGACGCGTTTCGGGCATCCGCCCTTCATCTGAGGCTTCTCTGCTCTGAAGAAACTGCCAACATCAGGATTGCAGAAAGTAGTCCCTTTATTTATTGCAACATCCATCGCAAGGTACTCTGGGATCTGCAGTCCTACATAATAACACCCAAGTGGGCTGCAGGCAGTTTTTTTCAGAAAATGTCACAATTCACGGGTGTCCCGTAAATATCCTTCCCCGTTCAAATCTTGAGCCTAGCTGCTCTACTCCGCCGATAAACGTACCAGCAGAAGAGACGCTTCATATGCGGTGGTGCGAGCCCCGGCCGGGTCGGCCGTCCAATATTAAAGTCCACAAAGCACCCACGTGCAGCACGCACTCCAGCCAGCTCTCTCCAGGTAAGGGAGGGAAGCGGGTACAACCAACGTCAGCAGAGCCTGACGCGTTTCGGGCATCCGCCCTTCATCTGAGGCTTCTCTGCTCTGAAGAAACTGCCAACATCAGGATTGCAGAAAGTAGTCCCTTTATTTATTGCAACATCCATCGCAAGGTACTCTGGGATCTGCAGTCCTACATAATAACACCCAAGTGGGCTGCAGGCAGTTTTTTTCAGAAAATGTCACAATTCACGGGTGTCCCGTAAATATCCTTACCCGTTCAAATCTTGAGCCTAGCTGCTCTACTCCGCCGATAAACGTACCAGCAGAAGAGACGCTTCATATGCGGTGGTGCGAGCCCCGGCCGGGTCGGCCGTCCAATATTAAAGTCCACAAAGCACCCACGTGCAGCACGCACTCCAGCCAGCTCTCTCCAGGTAAGGGAGGGAAGCGGGTACAACCAACGTCAGCAGAGCCTGACGCGTTTCGGGCATCCGCCCTTCATCTGAGGCTTCTCTGCTCTGAAGAAACTGCCAACATCAGGATTGCAGAAAGTAGTCCCTTTATTTATTGCAACATCCATCGCAAGGTACTCTGGGATCTGCAGTCCTACATAATAACACCCAAGTGGGCTGCAGGCAGTTTTTTTCAGAAAATGTCACAATTCACGGGTGTCCCGTAAATATCCTTCCCCGTTCAAATCTTGAGCCTAGCTGCTCTACTCCGCCGATAAACGTACCAGCAGAAGAGACGCTTCATATGCGGTGGTGCGAGCCCCGGCCGGGTCGGCCGTCCAATATTAAAGTCCACAAAGCACCCACGTGCAGCACGCACTCCAGCCAGCTCTCTCCAGGTAAGGGAGGGAAGCGGGTACAACCAACGTCAGCAGAGCCTGACGCGTTTCGGGCATCCGCCCTTCATCTGAGGCTTCTCTGCTCTGAAGAGACTGCCAACATCAGGATTGCAGAAAGTAGTCCCTTTATTTATTGCAACATCCATCGCAAGGTACTCTGGGATCTGCAGTCCTACATAATAACACCCAAGTGGGCTGCAGGCAGTTTTTTTCAGAAAATGTCACAATTCACGGGTGTCCCGTAAATATCCTTCCCCGTTCAAATCTTGAGCCTAGCTGCTCTACTCCGCCGATAAACGTACCAGCAGAAGAGACGCTTCATATGCGGTGGTGCGAGCCCCGGCCGGGTCGGCCGTCCAATATTAAAGTCCACAAAGCACCCACGTGCAGCACGCACTCCAGCCAGCTCTCTCCAGGTAAGGGAGGGAAGCGGGTACAACCAACGTCAGCAGAGCCTGACGCGTTTCGGGCATCCGCCCTTCATCTGAGGCTTCTCTGCTCTGAAGAAACTGCCAACATCAGGATTGCAGAAAGTAGTCCCTTTATTTATTGCAACATCCATCGCAAGGTACTCTGGGATCTGCAGTCCTACATAATAACACCCAAGTGGGCTGCAGGCAGTTTTTTTCAGAAAATGTCACAATTCACGGGTGTCCCGTAAATATCCTTCCCCGTTCAAATCTTGAGCCTAGCTGCTCTACTCCGCCGATAAACGTACCAGCAGAAGAGACGCTTCATATGCGGTGGTGCGAGCCCCGGCCGGGTCGGCCGTCCAATATTAAAGTCCACAAAGCACCCACGTGCAGCACGCACTCCAGCCAGCTCTCTCCAGGTAAGGGAGGGAAGCGGGTACAACCAACGTCAGCAGAGCCTGACGCGTTTCGGGCATCCGCCCTTCATCTGAGGCTTCTCTGCTCTGAAGAAACTGCCAACATCAGGATTGCAGAAAGTAGTCCCTTTATTTATTGCAACATCCATCGCAAGGTACTCTGGGATCTGCAGTCCTACATAATAACACCCAAGTGGGCTGCAGGCAGTTTTTTTCAGAAAATGTCACAATTCACGGGTGTCCCGTAAATATCCTTACCCGTTCAAATCTTGAGCCTAGCTGCTCTACTCCGCCGATAAACGTACCAGCAGAAGAGACGCTTCATATGCGGTGGTGCGAGCCCCGGCCGGGTCGGCCGTCCAATATTAAAGTCCACAAAGCACCCACGTGCAGCACGCACTCCAGCCAGCTCTCTCCAGGTAAGGGAGGGAAGCGGGTACAACCAACGTCAGCAGAGCCTGACGCGTTTCGGGCATCCGCCCTTCATCTGAGGCTTCTCTGCTCTGAAGAAACTGCCAACATCAGGATTGCAGAAAGTAGTCCCTTTATTTATTGCAACATCCATCGCAAGGTACTCTGGGATCTGCAGTCCTACATAATAACACCCAAGTGGGCTGCAGGCAGTTTTTTTCAGAAAATGTCACAATTCACGGGTGTCCCGTAAATATCCTTCCCCGTTCAAATCTTGAGCCTAGCTGCTCTACTCCGCCGATAAACGTACCAGCAGAAGAGACGCTTCATATGCGGTGGTGCGAGCCCCGGCCGGGTCGGCCGTCCAATATTAAAGTCCACAAAGCACCCACGTGCAGCACGCACTCCAGCCAGCTCTCTCCAGGTAAGGGAGGGAAGCGGGTACAACCAACGTCAGCAGAGCCTGACGCGTTTCGGGCATCCGCCCTTCATCTGAGGCTTCTCTGCTCTGAAGAAACTGCCAACATCAGGATTGCAGAAAGTAGTCCCTTTATTTATTGCAACATCCATCGCAAGGTACTCTGGGATCTGCAGTCCTACATAATAACACCCAAGTGGGCTGCAGGCAGTTTTTTTCAGAAAATGTCACAATTCACGGGTGTCCCGTAAATATCCTTCCCCGTTCAAATCTTGAGCCTAGCTGTTCTACTCCGCCGATAAACGTACCAGCAGAAGAGACGCTTCATATGCGGTGGTGCGAGCCCCGGCCGGGTCGGCCGTCCAATATTAAAGTCCACAAAGCACCCACGTGCAGCACGCACTCCAGCCAGCTCTCTCCAGGTAAGGGAGGGAAGCGGGTACAACCAACGTCAGCAGAGCCTGACGCGTTTCGGGCATCCGCCCTTCATCTGAGGCTTCTCTGCTCTGAAGAAACTGCCAACATCAGGATTGCAGAAAGTAGTCCCTTTATTTATTGCAACATCCATCGCAAGGTACTCTGGGATCTGCAGTCCTACATAATAACACCCAAGTGGGCTGCAGGCAGTTTTTTTCAGAAAATGTCACAATTCACGGGTGTCCCGTAAATATCCTTCCCCGTTCAAATCTTGAGCCTAGCTGCTCTACTCCGCCGATAAACGTACCAGCAGAAGAGACGCTTCATATGCGGTGGTGCGAGCCCCGGCCGGGTCGGCCGTCCAATATTAAAGTCCACAAAGCACCCACGTGCAGCACGCACTCCAGCCAGCTCTCTCCAGGTAAGGGAGGGAAGCGGGTACAACCAACGTCAGCAGAGCCTGACGCGTTTCGGGCATCCGCCCTTCATCTGAGGCTTCTCTGCTCTGAAGAAACTGCCAACATCAGGATTGCAGAAAGTAGTCCCTTTATTTATTGCAACATCCATCGCAAGGTACTCTGGGATCTGCAGTCCTACATAATAACACCCAAGTGGGCTGCAGGCAGTTTTTTTCAGAAAATGTCACAATTCACGGGTGTCCCGTAAATATCCTTCCCCGTTCAAATCTTGAGCCTAGCTGCTCTACTCCGCCGATAAACGTACCAGCAGAAGAGACGCTTCATATGCGGTGGTGCGAGCCCCGGCCGGGTCGGCCGTCCAATATTAAAGTCCACAAAGCACCCACGTGCAGCACGCACTCCAGCCAGCTCTCTCCAGGTAAGGGAGGGAAGCGGGTACAACCAACGTCAGCAGAGATGTTGGCAGTTTCTTCAGAGCAGAGAAGCCTCAGATGAAGGGCGGATGCCCGAAACGCGTCAGGCTCTGCTGACGTTGGTTGTACCCGCTTCCCTCCCTTACCTGGAGAGAGCTGGCTGGAGTGCGTGCTGCACGTGGGTGCTTTGTGGACTTTAATATTGGACGGCCGACCCGGCCGGGGCTCGCACCACCGCATATGAAGCGTCTCTTCTGCTGGTACGTTTATCGGCGGAGTAGAGCAGCTAGGCTCAAGATTTGAACGGGGAAGGATATTTACGGGACACCCGTGAATTGTGACATTTTCTGAAAAAAACTGCCTGCAGCCCACTTTGGTGTCATTATGTAGGACTGCAGATCCCAGAGTACCTTGCGATGGATGTTGCAATAAATAAAGGGACTACTTTCTGCAATCCTGATGTTGGCAGTTTCTTCAGAGCAGAGAAGCCTCAGATGAAGGGCGGATGCCCGAAACGCGTCAGGCTCTGCTGACGTTGGTTGTACCCGCTTCCCTCCCTTACCTGGAGAGAGCTGGCTGGAGTGCGTGCTGCACGTGGGTGCTTTGTGGACTTTAATATTGGACGGCCGACCCGGCCGGGGCTCGCACCACCGCATATGAAGCGTCTCTTCTGCTGGTACGTTTATCGGCGGAGTAGAGCAGCTAGGCTCAAGATTTGAACGGGGAAGGATATTTACGGGACACCCGTGAATTGTGACATTTTCTGAAAAAAACTGCCTGCAGCCCACTTGGGTGTCATTATGTAGGACTGCAGATCCCAGAGTACCTTGCGATGGATGTTGCAATAAATAAAGGGACTACTTTCTGCAATCCTGATGTTGGCAGTTTCTTCAGAGCAGAGAAGCCTCAGATGAAGGGCGGATGCCCGAAACGCGTCAGGCTCTGCTGACGTTGGTTGTACCCGCTTCCCTCCCTTACCTGGAGAGAGCTGGCTGGAGTGCGTGCTGCACGTGGGTGCTTTGTGGACTTTAATATTGGACGGCCGACCCGGCCGGGGCTCGCACCACCGCATATGAAGCGTCTCTTCTGCTGGTACGTTTATCGGCGGAGTAGAGCAGCTAGGCTCAAGATTTGAACGGGGAAGGATATTTACGGGACACCCGTGAATTGTGACATTTTCTGAAAAAAACTGCCTGCAGCCCACTTGGGTGTCATTATGTAGGACTGCAGATCCCAGAGTACCTTGCGATGGATGTTGCAATAAATAAAGGGACTACTTTCTGCAATCCTGATGTTGGCAGTTTCTTCAGAGCAGAGAAGCCTCAGATGAAGGGCGGATGCCCGAAACGCGTCAGGCTCTGCTGACGTTGGTTGTACCCGCTTCCCTCCCTTACCTGGAGAGAGCTGGCTGGAGTGCGTGCTGCACGTGGGTGCTTTGTGGACTTTAATATTGGACGGCCGACCCGGCCGGGGCTCGCACCACCGCATATGAAGCGTCTCTTCTGCTGGTACGTTTATCGGCGGAGTAGAGCAGCTAGGCTCAAGATTTGAACGGGGAAGGATATTTACGGGACACCCGTGAATTGTGACATTTTCTGAAAAAAACTGCCTGCAGCCCACTTGGGTGTCATTATGTAGGACTGCAGATCCCAGAGTACCTTGCGATGGATGTTGCAATAAATAAAGGGACTACTTTCTGCAATCCTGATGTTGGCAGTTTCTTCAGAGCAGAGAAGCCTCAGATGAAGGGCGGATGCCCGAAACGCGTCAGGCTCTGCTGACGTTGGTTGTACCCGCTTCCCTCCCTTACCTGGAGAGAGCTGGCTGGAGTGCGTGCTGCACGTGGGTGCTTTGTGGACTTTAATATTGGACGGCCGACCCGGCCGGGGCTCGCACCACCGCATATGAAGCGTCTCTTCTGCTGGTACGTTTATCGGCGGAGTAGAGCAGCTAGGCTCAAGATTTGAACGGGGAAGGATATTTACGGGACACCCGTGAATTGTGACATTTTCTGAAAAAAACTGCCTGCAGCCCACTTGGGTGTCATTATGTAGGACTGCAGATCCCAGAGTACCTTGCGATGGATGTTGCAATAAATAAAGGGACTACTTTCTGCAATCCTGATGTTGGCAATTTCTTCAGAGCAGAGAAGCCTCAGATGAAGGGCGGATGCCCGAAACGCGTCAGGCTCTGCTGACGTTGGTTGTACCCGCTTCCCTCCCTTACCTGGAGAGAGCTGGCTGGAGTGCGTGCTGCACGTGGGTGCTTTGTGGACTTTAATATTGGACGGCCGACCCGGCCGGGGCTCGCACCACCGCATATGAAGCGTCTCTTCTGCTGGTACGTTTATCGGCGGAGTAGAGCAGCTAGGCTCAAGATTTGAACGGGGAAGGATATTTACGGGACACCCGTGAATTGTGACATTTTCTGAAAAAAACTGCCTGCAGCCCACTTGGGTGTCATTATGTAGGACTGCAGATCCCAGAGTACCTTGCGATGGATGTTGCAATAAATAAAGGGACTACTTTCTGCAATCCTGATGTTGGCAGTTTCTTCAGAGCAGAGAAGCCTCAGATGAAGGGCGGATGCCCGAAACGCGTCAGGCTCTGCTGACGTTGGTTGTACCCGCTTCCCTCCCTTACCTGGAGAGAGCTGGCTGGAGTGCGTGCTGCACGTGGGTGCTTTGTGGACTTTAATATTGGACGGCCGACCCGGCCGGGGCTCGCACCACCGCATATGAAGCGTCTCTTCTGCTGGTACGTTTATCGGCGGAGTAGAGCAGCTAGGCTCAAGATTTGAACGGGGAAGGATATTTACGGGACACCCGTGAATTGTGACATTTTCTGAAAAAAACTGCCTGCAGCCCACTTGGGTGTCATTATGTAGGACTGCAGATCCCAGAGTACCTTGCGATGGATGTTGCAATAAATAAAGGGACTACTTTCTGCAATCCTGATGTTGGCAGTTTCTTCAGAGCAGAGAAGCCTCAGATGAAGGGCGGATGCCCGAAACGCGTCAGGCTCTGCTGACGTTGGTTGTACCCGCTTCCCTCCCTTACCTGGAGAGAGCTGGCTGGAGTGCGTGCTGCACGTGGGTGCTTTGTGGACTTTAATATATATATATATATATATATATATATATATATTCCGCTCTACTGTCAAACAAATGACCGAACCAGCACTCTTGTTGGATTAAACCTCAGTTAGGTTTATTGCGCAAAAGTATACAAACAAGTATATATATACAGAAAAAAGGCTTTCCTCTGATCCAAGTAAGTCTTGGCACTCTAAGGAAGGTTGTGTATTGCGAACTGAATTCATAGTTTAAAAACACTAACATCAAATCGTTTTGGCATTTACGCGCCTTTGTCACAACGTTATGTCAGCATTATTGTACATTATAAGCAAATCACAGTGCATACATAATTAACAACAAGGAAAATGGACAACACCAAATCAGACACATATTGGAAACATCTTGGATTGGTAAATTTCAGTGCAATGTACATGAAAATGTCCTTATGCCAAATCAGGCACATATTAGTGACATCTTGGAATGGTTCATTTCAGTGCAAAATACATGAAAATGTCCTTATGCCTCAATTCGGCTGAGAGTAAGCAAATTCATAATTCGCAAAGTGAAATGCATACTTTCAATACGTGGAAAAAGTAAATACATGCCCTGTAATTGTAAAGTCTATGTGGGTTAGCATATCAACTGTGCACCGTGTGTAAGACATAGCAAATTGGCAGTGTGTACATAAATTATTGAATATATGCTATGAAATTGTAATGGTCATGTGGGCTGGCTCACCAACTACACGTTGTGCACATAAATTAGTTAAGCGGCACTATGCACATAAATTAGTGAATTCAATTGCTCCAGTAGGGTCATTCTACTAATGCATGCGGTGCACATGAATTAGTGTAACGCATAGCTAAACAAAATACTGATTTCAACACCATCTAAAAGGCAAGCAAAATTGTTATTTTTTTGTACTAATGCATGCATAAGGTTAATGCATGCCCTAAAGTCATAATGCTCTATTGCGTGTCATGCACATACATTAGTGAATACAGCTTGTGTTGCCCTCATGGGCTCTTTCAGCCATCAAGCGCAGTGCACATTAATTAGTTTCAATAATAACTGGAACACAATCCTAGCATAATACAGATACATAAAAAAGGAAGCAAATACATCCTCATAGATATAGTGTCATCTTGACAGGGCAAATACAATTGAATATTACCAATGCTGCATAGATAGGGTAAATACATACCGCCAAAACATGAAGCCATTGTGGGCTGGCAACCACTGTGCTTAGTGCACCTAAATTAGTGAAAGCAACTCATGCATAAGTCATTTTTTAGTGGTTGCATTTGTGTGTGTGTTTGTTACACCCCGGTGGGCTATGAACCACACTCCCTGTTGGCCTGTAAAAAAACCTAAGCTTAAACAAGTTATACTAATAACGATCAAAATAACGCAGCAAGGACTAGTGAGGAAAGCTTGGTGTCCGTACATTTCCTCATTGATATTTAAGCACAAAGGTTCTTTACTGTCCATCTTCAAGAATTACCTGGATTCTAATTTCCTGAACTCCATCTCCTCCTCTCAATTTCTTGGGCACACTGTCTATGGCACTATATGTAAGTAGCCTGTGGACACCCCATGTACTTGTTGAAAATGTCGATCTACTACATAATTAACATCTGAGTTTTTTATAACCCACAGGTGCTGGAGAACCTGTTTGTCTACTAACAGGATAGTGCTACTGATGTACACCTTGGGGCATGGGCAGGACAGGCCATACACTGCATATTCTGTTTTATAATTTAAGGTTTTTCATATCTTCAAAGTCTTCTGAAAACATGTTCATAATTCATTCATGTTCTGTCATTAATGCAAGCTTTACAATTCAGTACAAAAGGAGGTGGTGATGGACGGAGCATCTGAACCAATGGATGTATGACGGTACCACGCGTACTTTTACAACGGGTACCGTTACAACGCTACTTTTACCACGACTTGCGTGGAGGGGCGCTGGATAGTAAATTTTTTAATTTACTATTCCAACTCCAGTCCCCGTGGACTCTAGGGAAAGGAGTTGGATAGTAAATTAAACTATTTACTATCCTGGAGCGCCCCCCAGCGCAAGTCGTTGTAACGACTTGCGTGGTAAAAGTAGCGTGGTAAGGGTACCGCGTTGTAAAAAATGCGTGGTTACCGTTGTATACCGAACCAATCAAACACTCACACCCAGTCAAAAGATCTGGGTTTAATCCATCACCATTCTTTAGCCCACTCTGCCACCCCAGTTCAGACATGCAAATCAGTCTGACCCTGTGCCTCATGGGAACAGTCCAGCCCGAACTGCCAAGCCATGTCTTCCCTGGACCGAAAACAAGCTTCCGTGGACCGGTTTCTGGCATTATAGCCGTCTTCAGCACAGCTTGCTTGAATCCAGTGGCACCCCCTTTTGTACAGCTTTACAATTCAGGCACTTCTTAAAGACTGGATTGGGGTTGAGCCATTGTTTCTTAGCAGTGGTTTACTCACTCTTAACGAGAAAATCCCTCCTGGAACGTGCCTTTCTGAATATAATCTGTGTCCTAGCAGTCATGCATGCCGCTATCACTGGATCATTTTTTATAAGGTGCCAATGATTGGTGAGCACCGTCCTCATGCTGAGACGTTTCCCATGGTATGTGGTGGTGAATCGTATGTTTTGCTCAGCGTGGGGCCTATTTTTTCGCTTGCCCCGCTACTAAAGAGGGCATTTGCCTTTTTGTATTTATATATCCTGTGTTTTGCTGAATTGAGAGTAACCTCTGAGTACCCTCGTACATGCAACCTGCCCATCATGACTTGTTTCGTGGCCTCAAAGTGATCTTGGTTACTACATATATGTCTGGCCCGCATCAACTCTCCAAATGGGATGCTGTTCTTAAGGGCTTTTGAGTAAAAGCTCCTCAGGTGTAGTGTACTGTTGCATGTGGTAGGCATCCTATACACAGTGGTTGTGAGTCTTTCTTCTTTAACTATAATTCTAACATCCAGAAAGTCTATCTGGGTGTTACTGATCTGACTAGTGAAGTGTAAGTTCAAACTGTTATTATTGATGACATCCAAAAACTGTTCTTGCCTCATCGCCCTTCCACAATACGAAAACGCAATCAATACACCTGACCCATAGTAGTATCCTGTCTGTCCATTCACTCATCTCTGGTCCATTAAGTACCTGCTCCTCCCACCAGCCCATATGCAAATTTGAATAGCTAGGGCCGAATCAGGAACCCATCGCAGTATCCCTTTGTTGCTGGAACAGTTCCCCATTGAATAAAAAAATATTTCATCTCAGGCACCATTCACTCATCTGTAACAGCATGCTATTATGTTTGTAAAATGTAAGTGGTCTCGACCTAAGAAAATGCTGTACTGCCAGCTGGCCATATTGGTGTTGTATACAGGTGTACAGTGAGGAGATATGTAAGCTAATCATCATACTCTCCCTCTCCCATGTCACATTAAGGATTCTCTTAAGGAATTCTGTAGTGTCCCTAATATATGAGGGGAGGTTGTGCACTAGTGATTACCAGAAGTGATCAAAGCATGTGGAAGTGTTCTTCAAATAGCAGTTTTTAAGGGGTTCCCTGTTGATTTTACTAAGTTTTTGTGAACTTTGGGAATTAGGTAGAAAACTGTCAATCTAGGGTCAGTAGTTTTCAGAAAGTTGCACTCATCCCAGTTTAATAGTTCTGCCTCCCACCACTCACTCAAAGGGTTATGGAATTTGTCTTTCACTTTCACAACACTCACCACTGGGTGGTTATAGTTAGGTCAAAGTTTCAATGGGAAAAGCGCTTTTTGTGCTGCCAATAACGTTGGCATTGTTTCCAAAAAAGTGCTCTTTTTTACCTAGTTTGTGCATGGAAAGTTTTGGGGTGAAGCATCAAGTAGGAGCTCAGAAAAAAGGGGACCCCAAAACTCAAAATCCCCACCCATTTGCCATAGACTTTTTCAGACACAGCTACAGCAAAAACTAGCAAACAGAATTACACCAAATTTGGCAGGAAACTAGATCTTGGTCCAGAAAGTTTGCTTAGCATGATTTGGTGTAAATCTGCTCACTAGTTTTCGAGAAATTAACGTACAAAAATAATTGTATCTCTGGACGGTTGGGTACTCAAGAGGGTCACACGGGCGTGCCAATTTACAAATAGAGTAGTCTCATTGGCCTAGGGAGATTTTTTCCCTTGGACTATCTCACTCCTGCCGGATTCAGACAACGGCGGGCGCAATTGCTCTGATTGGCTGCCAGCAACATGAAAAAAATGTGCTGGAAGCAATTACAGGACTTGGGTACTTAGTCCTTGTCCTGAACTTTTAAAAATAAAGCATATAAGGGGGCAGGGTAGGGATACCATGCTCCTCTATGCCTCATGGTGGGGATCCTGATGGACGGACCCTGGGGAAAAAAGAAAAGAAAATCTGTAATTTTTGCTGTGATTCTGCAGGACTCTCACAGGATTACGGGCAAAAGAAACGGGGTCCAGTTTCTGCATTGTTTAATTAAGGGGACAGGTGCATGAGCCCCTCCCTCCCTGAGCCCTACTCAGCCCAGGGGCTCCACCACCAGGGCCCAATTTAATAAATATGGGGTGAGGCATGCAGCTCCCCTCCTGGCGCTGTATTTGGCCTTCTCTTGGACCCAATGTATTTTTTAAGGGGAGGGGGTTTGAATCTACTTGTCTCCCTCTCGTTTGTGCTTGATCTTCTGTAAAGAGCTCTGATGCCCTCTTGGGTCATGTTCGCGCTATATAAAACTTTATAAATAAATAACTAAATCTCCCTTAGCCTGTAATAGCTTGGAGACCCCCATCCCCCACAGCTAGCACACTTGCTGTGTCCTGGGGAGACCACCCCTGGGATACAGTAGTTTCCCTGCTTGCACCGCCGCGGGCAGGGAAACTTGTGTTTGTTGCCGCCTAGAGGGAGCATTTCTAAAACTCCTGCTAAAAGTGGGCAAACACAAAGTTTGCTCCTAGCCAGCAGGATCTTTAAAAATGCTCCCACTGGCGGGGAGCAGAGTTGCAATCTATTTCCTTGACCACACTGATGCCTCACACTCCCGTCCAACCCAAATAAAGTTGTGACTCCAGGGAATAGCGTCGTTGGACTCTTACATGGCCTTGGAAGTTCCCTTTGGAGGCTCGGGAGGGGGACCCATGCTCTCCTCTTCAAAATAGAACAATCAGCCCCAAGGGATGAGGTAGGCAGGTCCCTTATGTGGCCCAGGGAGAGTGGTGCACCCCCCTCCCCTTAAAGAAAAAACGTGTCCCAGTGATGGGGGTCCCGGCGGCTTATAGAAGGCTCATGGAAGGAAGCTGCATGCCCCACCCTCCATAAAAAAAGGAATCGGACCTGGGGAATGGGGCCCCTGGGACCTTGAGGTGGGTCGGTAATGGGGGCCCAATGCCCCTCCCCTTTAAAAAAGAAATCACCACAGGGATGGAATCCCGAGGACCTATAGAATGATTGGGGAGAAGGCCGCATGCCTGCTCCCTATTAAAAAAAGCTATTGCCCTGAGGGATGGGGTCCCAGGGTCAAGAATTGGCTTAGGAAGGGGGCAGCACACCACCCTTCCCATGCTGAAAAAGAATGATATATAAACCAGTGAATGTTAAATGAGTGGTGTAGCCGCACATTTCATATTTACCCCAAAATGCCCTGCAATACCTTTTTTTTAAATAATTTTTAATGCTCTACGGATATGGCAGGGGCACTATCAAACAGTTTTTAAAGGTGTGGAGGGCTGCAGCAGTCCCACCGCAACATAAACAAATACTGTAAGTCTCTTGCGTCATTAAATCCATGACCCCAGGAGAGCTTGCCATATTTTGTTTTAAAGCAATCCAAGATAGAGCTGTATGCTATTCTATTGGACTACACAGACCACTTGTGGTTGTTTCTTTGGCTGCATTTTGTGGCCTGAAAAAAGTTAAAAGAAGGAAGTCATGAGGTTTGCTTTATGTATGTTTGTGTTCTGACCCCTTTGACAAAGTCAGTAGGTCTGCGTACTTAAAAACAGACACTTTATACTGTTACATCATACAGTAAGTCATGCTCACCCAACAGGAGTTGGCCAGGTCCTGAGCCCAACACCACGCTGCTCATTGCCAAAGGACATCCACTGTGGCAGGTTGGGCACCCAACCCCACACAGCTCATGGACAAAGATCAAAGGCTGCGCACTGTGTGGGATTGGGCACCTATGGGAAGTTGTGCACAAAGCCTGGCCACAGGTCAGCCCTGCACCCAACCATACGCTGCATGGCCTTCGGCCATGGCCAGTGGGTGGTGGAATACCTGCAGGGAGTTCAGCATAGCGCCTGTAACTGACACCCTCCCCATGCGCTACTTATACTCTCACATATTACATCACTTATGACATGTACAATTATAGTATTGATAACATCACTGATTACATCTAAAATGACACCATTCATGACAGCACTATGCATGGCAAGGGTACGAGTTATGGTTACTTCAGGGTTCAAATTATAATTACTTGAGATAACTATAACTGATGAATTTCAGTGATTTTGTTAGTTTAAAACGAATCTACCAAACAAATAGTATCAGTTTGTAACATAAAATCACACAAATATTACTCTAAAACTAATATGTAATACAAAAATCATACAATTAATACATTAAAGAACAACAATATACATATAAAATCAATTAATTTGGATATTTAATAAACTAATTAACCAACAAAAGTGTAATAAATTAACAATGTATTGAGTATTATAACATATATATTGTAATATACTTCCCACCTTATTCCTCTAAAAATCTAACATCCAAACAAATCGGAGATATTAAAAGCAAATAAAATGTAATTCTTTTACTATACTCCCAATGCAAAAAAATAAACTATAAGAAAACAAATTACTAATCATTATCAATAAAATGAAAATAACTTGTAACACTCAAAACGATAAAACTTTTTCTACAAACTGATATTTTATCCAAAAATATTAAATATAATGATATTACATACTTCGATATTAGTGATAAAATATACTGGATTGTTATCTGCAATATTATTTCTCATGATATTCTGGACGTCACAGTGTGTTTGCAATGATACTAAAGCCCAACAGTATTTTTTCAAATTATATTAAGTATGAACATCATCCAAGCTCCTACATTCAGCTCCAGCGTGCCCCCTGAGTGAGCAGTGCATGATCAGGGAATGTCAGGAATGCCTTCCACAGGAGATCTTCCAAAGTTAACATCAAGTAGTTCCTGACTTTTTGTTTATTCCATGCAGAATGAGCCATCCACAATTGTTGTTCAATTGATGAAGCAGGAAGAGGAAATGGAGCTGGGAGCGCCCTTGCAGAAAATCGGAGGCTGCTCTCCAAAGGGAAAGAGGTACCGTCCCCACTCACAAGCAACTGAAACCTGACTACGATGACAATCCCAGGGAAAGAGGTAAACTGTTCCAGGGCCTGCTTTTAGGTCAAGCAAATGCCATGGACAGTCTCACTTCAGCTAGGGCCGACATTAGACATTTCATGTCTCCCCTTTCAACGCAGAAAGGGGTCCCGGCTCTCTGGTGTGGATTTGACCAATAATGTCAAGAACCTGAAACCTGCAGCTCCAGACACAGGCAGTCTGTCAGCTCTAAAAGTATGCTTTGCCCTCCACTCAAGTGCTCAAAAATGTTTTGCATCATGTGTTTAGCTCTTTTTCGTTTGAATTTATAGCATGTTATAATATGGCATTGGCATTCGTAAAATGCCTTTTTGCCATTGGAACTCGTCAGGTATAGGCAGGGAGCGCCAAAGCATCTATTTAAAATGGGTCGCTCTCAGTGGCTGCTCCTCCGCTGTGGCGTCTCCTCCTCTAAGGCGGAGGAGCGTCGCCCACTGCTTTTCAGCAGTGTAAAAAAGTAAACATAAAATGATAATAACCCAATGTTCTTATCATTTTATTTTTATCTGCTGAGGTACTTTTGTGGGGCGGGGCCTGCACTGCTCTGCTCACAGAGGAGGGGGAGGAGTGGTGAGCACTCTATAAGTGCCCATGATGGTTTGGCCGGCCATCTTGGGCCGGCAAAACAGTCATACGCACTTAGCATGTTCGCCACCAGGCTGTATTGTTCAGCCTGGGAGGAGAACATTCACAGACTCCCAGTCCCTGTCTGAGCGCCAAACCACGGCCCTCAGGCCAATAACGACACTGCTGACAGCGGCATCGTGGTTCGCTTAGGCGAGCCTGTGTGCTTCCTGCTTCCATTCCGGCCGGACTCGTTGGAAAGAGATGACAGAGCAGACACAATGGAGAGGTAAGTGTATTTTATTTTTATTTACAAGGCAACGGGCAGTCACCCGCTCAGGGTCCAGGCCGGGGGGCGAGGGTCAGCGCGGGCAGCAGCGGCCAACGAACAAAGAGGGTGCTTGGCCCTCGCCCCCTGGGCTATATAGTCACCCCTCCCCCCAAGAGACAGGAAGTGACATGAGGGGGGGACCACTGATCCCCCCAACCACTAGACTGCTCAAGGTCTGTGCCATCCTATGGCACTAAGGGTGGCCGCCCTCGTAGGTGGCCACCTTTGGTGTCCTGGGGCAGCCAATCATAGTGCCAATATCGGCCCAGCCCCAGACCTTTCTTCATACAACACACCACTCCACCAATAACCGACACAACACAAGTTGATGGAGAAAGTTGTTGCAGTTTTATTAGCATATACATTATGCGCATGTTGGGTTATCTTACGGGTTGATCCAGAGCAGGCCGCCTCTCGCGACCCGCCCACCTGATGAGCCATAACCCCCGGGGTGTTAACCGCGGGGGCGTTGTCAGTTTCGGGGGAAGGTCTAACCCCTCCCCTCGGCGGACCTCTATTCCGCCCCTTGCTCACGCCCCACCACCCTCGGGGTGGGGCGTGAGCAACCCCCGGTTGCTCAGGTCTACAGCGCCTGAAGGACTTACGGGGTGCCGTCGGTCCTCCAGGATCCATTACAGCGTGGATCTCCCTGGGGGATAATTCTGCTCTCACACCCACCGGTGCTCCTGTAGAGGGTACCCCTCTGTACCTTTCTGCATTGGATCACTCTGTAACTCCGCCATGGCTCTGGGTGTGGCCGCCGCCGCCCCAGAGTCCCCCCACCTACTAGCTTCCTATTAGTACAACTACTGCTCCCAGTGCTTTCCGCTATATCAACCCAGGAACGTCCTATCAACTTCGGGTAAATGAACCCCGACTACATCAAAGCACACAGTGCATTTGGCAAGTAGCGACCCGAGCCTGATGAAACAAGTTCTCCTATGTTTCAGGCTACTCCCAAGTAGTCGGGCGACACTATCCACCTCTCGTTGGCGCCAAGGACCTATTGCATTACAATTGCAATCACCGGCCTCCTCAGCTCAGGCAAGGACAAGTCTGCTCTCTTCCTCAGCACCGCCAAGCTGGCACGCAACCAAACTTCCTTCTCACTTCTGCCGCCCTCCGGACAGGGAAATGTGACAGTGATGTCCATGAACTCACAACTAACTGCCAACTGTGCATACAGGTGTCCATCAAGTGTGCCATCCCCAAGACTGTTCCTATTCTGTACCGCTGGCTGACCAGCAACCAACAAGCCCCTATCAGGTAACAACACCACTGCCACTGGCATGGTGTCCCCTGTCTAGCAAGAGGCCTTCCACCCTTACTTATACCTACTGTGGAGATATTCACCATCAAGGTCACGCCAGGCGGCTCACTCCCCTGACGCCGACCCTACTGTAGGCTAACCAACTCCTCGCATGTGTAGCCTCACTGGAAAGACACTTAACTTCCAAACCCATGGGAACCTAATTGTAAGACCATCACCTCTCAACTATGCCTGCCAACTGCGTTCTGGTGTCGGCTTAAAACACTGTGTAGAGGATCTCCTCATGTTTGACACTTGTACAAGACGTCCCCCTGTGCCTGGCCTTCAATGGACCCTATGAAGCTTGTAACAAGCCGCCTATACAACTGTATATATAAGTTGTGCAACTAAGAGAATTAATCCTTCCTCGCTCTTACTTCCTGGCATGTGCACACTGCCAAAGGAATCCTTACTTTAGTACCTGAAAACAACTAGTAGATACTATCTAGGTGAAAGCTTACCCTAACACCTAGCCACGGGCCCTCCACTGCGTGACCACCCCTGTTGTTGGTTTTTAGCTGTTAAAATTGCCTGGCCCCTAACGAACCCTTCACGTAAAAGCAGCCAAACCGCTTACATGGCCAACTAAGTGCCAACATGTGACCCATGAATTACAAGTTAGAGGCTTACTGTATCAGCCCGATCCAAAGTGGTTGCCGAGCTGAGAGGTCTTAGCGGGATCAGACTGGAGGAGGTATGTGAGTGGCTAATGCAGGCCCAAAATTTTGTGCAACCTGATAATGCATCCCCATGGTGCCAAAGGGCCAGAGTAAAGAAAACTGGTAATGCTGTGGTACCACTGGTGATTGTCTCAGCGTGGGCCAAGATGCAGCGGTTAATGTGTGGTACCACTGGTGATTGTCTCAGCATGGGCCAAGATGCAGCGTTTAATGTGAGGCCTATGTCGGCCCACTAATCTGCAGGGCTATCCAGCTAGTTCAGGTAAAGTGCTGAATATTGCCTGGTATATAGCCGCAGTGCCAACTGCATCCCTGTAATTTATAAAAGGAGCACTTCACTACCACAGTCGAATTGCTTAGTTGCCCAAGATGAGGAAGCCACAGTTAAAGCTTTCTTACACAGCCAACCACGAACTAGCCACCCCCTTCAGAGCTACACGCGTGAAACTGCTATGTGTGACGTTTCATATTACAGTGCACGATGAGTGACATTGAAGGACTAAGAAAAACACTTTCTTGCTAGCCCACAACATTGAAGATGAGGGAGAACCAATGTCAGCATTGCGCCCCTCAGACCCGCAAGCATTCTAAGCAGACCAAGGATCAGGCTGCTGTTGTCAGACATTCCATAGGTTGGAGTGTGCATGTGTGAGGCAGTAACCTATGCACGAAAACTTGGGCGTAAAAGTGCCTGGTCTTGAATGAGACTGCGTAGCTCAAATGGAACAGAGTATCACAAAATTACACAGTCAGTCAGAACTGCCTGGCCCCGTGAGACCGGAGATTTTAAGAGAAGTCCTCCATGTACCCACAATGCGGACCCACCCAGTCGTCTACCGTTCTACCCATGAGGTTATTTGTCCATTCACCTAGGAGCTGTAGCCCGACAGGAAAAAAAGACTTTGTTGCTGTTTGGTCAATGCCCAATGTTGTTAAACCATAACTGTGGGTATCGGGGAATAAAACAAAATTCCACCATCCTGAACTGACCAGCCTGTGCCAAGGAAGTGGTCCCAACAAGGGTTTATCGATGTGCTACAGGTATCAGAGCCCCCTCCCGTCCCTCAGTGGATGGGGCCTCGTATGTTCAAACTACTAATACATTATTAGAGAACAAACGGCACAACAATTCATTAATGCCAAAGAGATGCATTATATGCCCAAATCAACCTGTTGTTGAGCTGAAAACATATTTCCCATTTGCTTTCGCATTAAATGCATGCGAACACCCCACTTATTGTACCGTAAAACACATTGCCCAGACCCAAGTGAGAGAGGACATCCAATTCTGCACAGGGCTGCCTAATAAGTCCCTGCTCCCAGTTTACTACCATGTATTACTTCCATGAGTGAAACCAGCACGCGACCCACACCCCGTATAGAATGACAACTGGGGAGAGCATGGGAATCCCAGACCCTAACACACTGTCCCCAGTGTGCTATGACCCTTATACCTGTTGATAATTCAGGTGGCACCCATGTTGGTGGGGCGGCTCTCGTGTGCGGTTCCTGCATAGAGACAGAAAACATTGATTAAATTGTCCCCCCCCCCCGATCCACGCTTTGCATTCTCTGCACTGAAACATGGCCCTCAATGCCCCACACGCTACCCAGGCCAGTTGTAGTTACGAGCACTAATTGGTCAACATTACCTGCACCCTTCCACAATAAGTTGTCCTCTCTTAATAATTGAATAAAGTCCATTCATAAACGAAACACTCCTCTCCTTGGCTCACCAAGTGTTCTGATGCCAAGAGAGGCTGCCCATGCTTGCAGTATTATCCCTCTAACTGAGTGGATTACCTGTTGTCGCATGCGCCCATTACCAACTTCTGGTAACACACAGCTTGCTACCTCTAACAGTCTGTTTTGATCCGAAGTTTGCACGAGTTGCCCCAATGCTTAAATAACGTTGAATATTACGTCAGACTGACTGCCTAGAATGTACCTCACTTGTACTATATACGCTAATGTAATAGGCACCCAAGATCCATTCTCCTCTTGTAATGCCAAGTGCAGACTTCTTCTACTATCAGCTCTTGTAGAAACTTTCTTCTTCCCCAAGAGTTCGGCTCCAAGGTGTTAGCCCAATTCCTCCTGGTAGACCCGCAATGTTCTTGTTAAACTTTTAAATCCTTGCTAGCATGGTTCCTCTCGCACCAGCATATTTGTCAGGAATGATGGATGAAGACACTAATTGCGAAACACCAGGAATATGCTAATTTTGATCATTGATGCTAATAGACATCAGTTATTAACGAAGTAATTCGTAGGATATGCTATATACACCGCACCTAGACAGAGTTTTGTGTGGACCTTACACGCCATGATGGACAATGACATTAAGTAAATTGCAACAATACATGACCCACCATCAATTTACTACTTTGCACACGTGCCAAACCACAACACAGGTCGCTTAGATGGCTGCCATGCAGTGATCCACGACGTCCTCCTCTGACTGATACCTGCATGGAAATAGATAAAAGACATCCAAGCCCGCTGGCCGTGCTAGAGAAACCCCATGGTGTTGAGTTACCTTCGGCGTGTACTCGTATAAATGACCCAACCCTTCCCCATATGCAAAGGATCTAAGGCATGCCTGATGCCTATTCATTTAATAACACCAACTCAAACCCGGTGAAGCATTCCATGTGCTCCTTAACAGCAATACTAATCTCGATGAGCAAATGACCACTGGAATCATGTTAACATTGGGTACAGCAGCAATGTGTTGCCCAGTTTAAGGAGCTCTCCCTAGTAGCAATAAAAGCTATGTAATGAAATAACACTACAATTAGACGCTCCCGCCGTCTTACATGTGTAGTGTCAGACGCATGTAGAAAAGAGTACTATTGCCCTCTCATGTCACCAATAAAGAATGCTTTTTAATCTTGTACATTGTCAGTCCCCAAGTGGTTACTCTATGTATCGTACAGCCATATATCATGCGGATGAGGAGGGGGAGGTCTCATGTCAACCTGAACAATTGGTTGATACCTGCAGCTAAAAGTTAAAATTGCCAACGTACCATCCGCTATATTAGGAGCTCCCTGGGTATGTGTTTACCATGGTATGGGTAAAAACACAAAAATAGACTGTGGAAGCAAAGGGAGATTCAAGTTGCTGAGTGTAGTAGGCCGCACTGGCCACTGTAGAAATAGCTTGCATACGTAAATATGGTAAGTATAGTATCAACTCCACAGGAGCATGTATGTTTACGCCAACTCCCCACTTTTTTGGCAATGACCAATATAAAAAATTACGTTTATGAGAGAACTGTCATAGGAATAAATAAACAAAATTAGCAGGTCCTAGAGATGAAGCAACACAGGGAGCAGGCACACAAACTCAAGCGCAGCAAGCACAACTGTACAAGCAAAGTAAGAATAACATGACTAATTTCCAGTGGCAAACGCACTTCCTGGCAAACAATCAAGCTGCAACTGTGTCCAATATAGCCGGCCCACTGAAACAGTGGGACAAACCAAATTACCCATGCGATTTCCCCCACGATGTGGGATCCTACATATTCCTCTCGCTGAAATCCTGCAGTGATAAAATGCAAGTGATCAATACCTTCAGTCCTGCAAGGCTTAACCACACACCCATGACACAGACTCCCCAGGTCTGCCGCTAATTAATGCCAGCATCCCCCCTCAACTCAACCCTGTCCAGTTAATTATGGCCCAAGATCAATTACTTAAATCTTGCACAAAATTGATTGTCAATTGCATTCCAGGTAAAGTTAAAATTAAATAACACGCTAGCTTGTTTGAATTAATACATCGCAATTCCTGAGCCACATTGTGTGTGTGCTATATATCATGCGTCGACATCCTCTGTTGCAGCTGCCCTGAAGTAAGACAAAACAAACAAATGAAATTCCCCCAAGGCCCCCCTCACTCCTAACACCAGAATATTCTTGACCCCACGTATGCATCATCAATGCCTCCATCCCATAATTTGAGTCTATCCTAGCGTGTGCCGCTCTTCTCATCCAGCTGTCCTGCAGGAAGACAAAACAGAACGTCAAAAAAAAAACACACCCCACCACCCGCATCATCGATGCACTGATGCTTCTCAAGTCCCATGCATGTATAAACTCGATGTACCCCTCTAAATACTACAATTGAATTAACGTGAGCTTACTTCCTCTGGGAGATGCCCCCGTAACAATAAAGCCAAGGAATAAATCTCCTCCCCGCCGCCGCGCAAACTGCAGCGAGCTTGAGGGGGTGGGGGGGCGGGGGATGTGACAGACGGAGGTGGTGGGCCAATGATCAACCTACTGCGCATGCGCGGGCCCGCGATGCAATGAATACTGTAGCTTCCCAATAGAAGATGGCCACCGAAGAACAGGCACCAATCACTGAAGTGCTCTCGATGTTGTTAAAGTAATCGGTTAAGAAATTGCTGAGGTTATCGACTGTGGTTGCTACTGTAGGGGTGAGGAAGAAAATACCAGCTCTATGCAAAATATACATTTTTTTTCTTCTTTTTTTTGCCATTTTTCTTCAAGGAAAACAAAGAGCACCATGTTTTATGTTTTTTTGGAACCCTAGATTGGCTTAAACGGAATATGTGAGCACACATGCCAGCATACCCGAATCAGGCAGGAGCGTCCCGATTTTTGAAGCACGTGTGCCATTTCCATGGTCATGGTGTAGTTATGAGAGACATTAAACTGCAAAATGTATGTATGATACTTCTTTGAGTGGCACTTTTTCGCGAGTAAAACGAAGCAAGATATCATATGAAAGCGATTAAAATATAAATTACACACTTTGACGGCGGCCATGTAGTGACCATGAAACTCCTTCCCCGAGCCCAAGCCACGAGGACCGACACTATCCCGAGCCCGAAACCCGCATCGCCCACAAGAGATTCGCCAGAAAGGGAGCCCAGACAAGGACAACCGCCACCCCTTGTCCCACGTGGCCCGCTAACCCCGAGGACAAGCGCGGCATACGTGCAGCCCCACCGGAGGGCGCGCTGCACAGGGCAAGGTGCAAGCCGCTCCACAAGGAAGCAAAGCCCCCCTCCCCCAGGAAACATGCAAGTGCAAGAGGTTCCCCGAAAGCCGGACACGGGGCGTCCACAGCCGCGGCGTGTCCCCAGAGGATGTCCTACACATCGACCAGCCCGCAGGCCGGAGCAACGGGCTCCGGGACAGAATGCTTACTCCACCCGGCGAGGTGCGCACTGCTCCGGGAAGAAGTGCAGGCCCCCCCTCCTCCCGGGACACCCGCCAGCCGCACAGCAACCAACCGGAGCCAGGTGAGTCCCCCTCCACGGCTTGCGAAAACACTCGCACCAAACACCACTCCTCCCCAAAACAACACCCGACCCCAAGGCCACGCACCCGCCGATCACGCACCCGCCGATCACGGGACCGAAGCTCCCCCCGCCTCGTTCCAGACCCAGCCGGCAGCGCCAAGAGTCGGCCAGAACACCCCAACCCCCTGCCCCCAAGAAGTGCCAGCCCTGCCGCCGCCCACAACCCCAACGGCCGCCCTGCCCCAGGCCAAAGGGCAGCACAAAAGAGAAATCGCCACGCGCCCCTGAAGGAATCACCACCCCCCCGCCCGCCCGTCCGATCGCACCCCCTGCCCACCTTTCTCCCCCACTCCCGAAACCAAAAGGCCCACCTGTCTCATCCACAAAAAGGCAACGGGCAGTCACCCGTTCAGGATCCAGGCCGGGGGGCGAGGGTCAGCGCGGGCAGCAGCGGCCAATGAACAAAGAGGGCGCTTGGCCCTCGCCCCCTGGGCTATATAGTCACCCCTCCCCCCAAGAGACAGGAAGTGACATCAGGGGGGGACCACTGATCCCCCCAACCACTAGACCGCTCAGGGTCTGTGCCATCCTATGGCACTAAGGGTGGCCGCCCTCATAGGTGGCCACCTTTGGTGTCCCGGGGCAGCCAATCAAGTGCTCAAAAATGTTTTGCATCATGTGTTTAGCTCTTTTTCGTTTGTATTAATAGCATGTTATAATATGGCATTGGCATTCGTAAAATGCCTTTTTGCCATTGGAACTCGTCAGGTATAGGCAGGGAGCGCCAAAGCATCTATTTAAAATGGGTCGCTCTCAGTGGCTGCTCCTCCGCTGTGGCGTCTCCTCCTCTAAGGCGGAGGAGCGTCGCCCACTGCTTTTCAGCAGTGTAAAAAAGTAAACATAAAATGATAATAACCCAATGTTATCGTCATTTTATTTTTATCTGCTGAGGTACTTTTGTGGGGCGGGGCCTGCACTGCTCTGCTCACAGAGGAGGGGGAGGAGTGGTGAGCACGCTATAAGTGCCCATGATGGTTTGGCCGGCCATCTTGGGCCGGCAAAACAGTCATACGCACTTAGCATGTTCGCCACCAGGCTGTATTGTTCAGCCTGGGAGGAGAACATGCACAGACTCCCAGTCCCTGTCTGAGCGCCAAACCACGGCGCTCAGGCCAATAACGACACTGCTGACAGCGGCATCGTGGTTCGCTTAGGCGAGCCTGTGTGCTTCCTGCTTCCATTCAGGCCGGACTCGTTGGAAAGAGATGACAGAGCAGACACAATGGAGAGGTAAGTGTATTTTATTTTTATTTACACCCCCACCCCACCACCCCCGATCCGTGCCAGCCCCCACTGGTCACTCTGCCCTGAACACAGTCCTCTATTTTGAGTAGTTACCACACAAAAGAATTCTCTCCCACACAGACACACAAACAGACTTCACACACTCACCATCCCAAACCATAATTAAAGAAGCTAAAACATCATTGTGATTATTTAAATGAAATACAGAGAAGTATCTCAAAGAAATTGCTAATTGAACAAGAACCTCCTACTAGGCTGCTGACCCACTTCTGCCTAATCTGGCAGATGAAATCAGTCAAACTATAGCACTTCGGGCCTGATTACTGGTGGTCCAATTTACTTTGATCCTTACCCAAATACCTGTTGTACAGGGAATGCAATTGCAAGTAGTGCGATCTTTATCGCACCTGGTACCTGCTAAAGGCAAGTCTTTCTGAAGTTACCAAGAGGAAAGGGCGCTGTATTTAGCAGGACATGCAGATTTTAATGCTGTAAGCACATACATCAGCATGGTATTACCCCCAAACACAGAATATGCGATAATTATTGCGTCTGATTCATTCTGAGCACCTCCGTGTAGGATTTTTATCTAATGTGATAAGTACTACATCCAACAGGGCCTACTTGTAATCAAGCCCTAAGCTGAGAAGAAATTATCAATGTGTCCGTACAGCATGGCTCCAACTTTAATCAGCACATGTTCAACCAATGGTTGGCAAGCCTACAGCTCACCCCAACTTTCTTGAGAATTTTCGGCCCATCGTGGGATTTCTATTTCTTATGACAATAGTTGAAAACTGTTTATGTACCAGATCAAATAATACCTGTAAATCAGCCACGGCTCGCACAGGTAAATGCGGTGAGGCGGGTCAGGGACAGGGCAGGGTGGGGGGTAGTGGAATCGGACATACCATGGCAATGTAAAAACGAACAAAATAAATAAATAAAAGAACTTACATTGCGCTCGCCGCATCGCAGACTTCAGCCTGTGGCGAGGACAAGTTAAGTGTTTTTATTTATTTATTTTGTTCATTTTTACATTGAAGTCGTATATCCAATTCCCCTACCCCCCACCTTGCCCCATCACGCATCACCGCCCCACAGCCATTACCTGTGCGAGCCGCGGCTACTGAAAAATAAACATTTATTAGCACTTTGAATTAGATTTTTAATGGGGACACAGCACTGAAACCTCATTGGTCGATGTGGTTGATGATGCCCTAAGCATTTTGCGGACAATGACAGTTGCTTAGTAATTCTTCTCGACTGATCCTCGACGTATGATACAAAGAACCATAATATCCTCCTAAACACCTTTAGGGCGAGGCCATGAATAATAAATATTAGAGTCTCTGCCAGTTCTATCACACATTTACATCCTCCTGCCTAACCAACATTAACAAATGGATAAAAAATGGACACATAAAACTAAACGGGTTAAAATCAGAATGTACATCCTCTCACTTAGCCTTAATTTCCATCTCAAAGCAAATTCAATAAATGAAATTCAATCTGCAGGTTTTCATCCTCAAGTTGTTGATTGTGCAAAATTCTTAGGAATGACATTGGACAGAAAATTTAAGACTGGAGCCTACATCAATAATCTAGCCAAAGGTTCCGTTTTCCAACTCAAACTTCTCATTAACTGCAAACATCTCCTACCGCCAAATGACATGAAAACATTGCGCAGTCCCGTCTTCTCAATAGATTCTCAAAAAAGAGTCTAGTTTCATTAAAGGCTGCCCTGCAGCCAGACATGTTTCAAACTCATGGAGATATGAGTAGGTCACACCAATCCGATCCTCCTTAAAATGGCTCCCAACTGAGTCAAGACGCATTTCTAAAACTGCCTGTTTAACTTATGAGGCACTCAACTCAGATATTACTAGATATCTCTATTAGAAACAGCAAGGGCTCCTTTATGGTAAGAATCAAAACTATATATGCCAACAAGGCAAATGCTTTGAAAAAAATTGTCTTCACTGCCAGTGGCGTAAAACAAAATGATGGGGCCACCGGGCAGAATGTGGTGTGGGGCTGATGAGACTGTCATATGTCACAGATATCCATTGATCTGGGGCTCAGTAGGGGCCGCTGAGGCGTTGGTGGTCCTTTGTACCACAGGGGCTGTAGGGGCCTACATTATGACTCTGTTCACTGGAGCTTAATTTGTGCTGGTGCTTTCTCGTGCTTAGCACCGGCACTTATTTATCAGGGCTGGATCTAGACCTGAGTGCCGATACCAACTTACATCAACAACTGCACAACGCGTGTCAAAAAATGTATACAATTGACTGTCCACAAGTTCCGCGCTCACACTCTGTCTCCCCATGAAGAGCTGAGCCAATAATGAATCCATGCCTTCAGTCAGTGTTGCCGATGGGCCAGCCACTGATTAGGCTGGATTTGGTCGTATATGGTTGCGGCAGGTACCAGGGCCGGACTGGCCGTAGGTGGCACCAGGTGTTTCCCTGGTGGGCTGCCAGGGTGGGGTCCAGTTTTGAGCCCCAGGGGGGCCATTTTTAGGTCTCGGCCTGCGTAGGCTGCGCTTGCGCAGTCTCTCTGGCGAGATTTTATTTTTTCCAGAGTGGGGCTTGAATCCGCCCCTCTTCTCCAGTGGCTGGCTTCCTAAACGGAGGCCAGCCATTGGAGAAGAGGGGCGTCTGTCCATTTAAGCCCCGTCTTTTTTGGATTCGGGGGTGTGTTTTTTAGTTCCTTTCTCTCTCTGACGTCCTCATTCCGAAACATGCCCCCCATCGCGCTGCCTGCACGCCCAAGTCGGCTCTCTGATTGGTTGACAACTACCAAATAAACACTACCATTGGTGTTTCTTATTAACCAATCAGAGGGCCGACTGGCAATATGGATACAGGCGCCACCCCGCTCCTTTAATTATTTAATTTGCGCTGGTGCCTACCCCGCGACTTTTACCCGTGTTTTATTTAACCGGAAGTCCCGTGCACACCCTGGCAGCCGAGGAAGTCTTCGAGGGAGGAGGTCGGGAGCCCACCCCGCCTCCTCGAGTCCCGCTAGGAAAAGTCCCGGGTCCCAGGAGGGGGCCATGGTGAAGGCAGGGAAGCAGCGTGAGTGTTCCGGGGGCTCCCATGCGCTGGAGGGAGCCCCGGAAGAAGAGAGAGCCCCGCCTCCTATTGCTGCAGAAGGGGGCACGAGGCACACTGCCGGTGCCTGCCCCGCCGCTTAGAGAGCCCGCCGCCTATTGCTGCAGAGGGGGCGCAAGGCACACTGCCGGTGCCTGCCCCCGCCGCTTCTGAGCAGCGCGAGTGTTCTGGGGGATCCCATGCGATGGGAGCCCCGGAAGAAGAGAGAGCCCCGTCGCCTATTGCTGCAGAGGGGGGCGCTTCTAAAGAGGGAGCCGACCAGCGAGGAAGGAGACCGGCCGCGCAACAGAGAGAGACCCCCCCCTGAGCCGGTATAATCCTTTCTACAAGACAGGAGGTAAAGATGGCTGATGTATGCCTTCGAAAAAACATGTCATATGTAACTTCTGAGTTGTGCAGCCAGTATACAATTTTTATGCTTTACACTTCATGCTGGGATTCGAGTGTGTGAAATCTTACTTTCGAGTAGAGCCAGTTCACGCTTCCCTTAATGTGTGAATATTTGTACCTAATAAATGCAGAGTATATTCACTTTCAATATACGTTATGTTTGGCAAATAACACACAATAGGCATATCGTTGTTTATTCAGCTGTATTGCTGTGTGACGTGGCGTTCCCTGAGCTGCGGCGTCTTCCATGTCGGCGGCATCAAGTATTTCATGTTACCAGCAAGCAGGGCCCAATCACTGCTGCGACTGCTCCTGGTGTCAGCCGGGGGCATATGTGATTCAAGTCCACCCCTGTTGAAATTGTCGGCCACCGGTTGTGTGTTAACTTCCCCTTTGTTCGCCGTTTGTAATCATGTCAGATTTTTTTTTTTACACTCATGTACAGCTCTGTGTGTTAGTGCCACTGCAATTATCTTGTCATGGGTGCCTTTCTTTACTGAAGGAAGCTTGGGTGTGGCGAAAAGTTAATTTTCATGCCTTGTCACTTTCTGAAATTAATAGCTCCACCTGTTCCCGCGTAAACAAACATTGCCTTCTTTTTTTCTACTCGCCCCTAGGGTTCGATTCTGAGCTCCCCGATGATTTCCCTGTTGAGTTCACTCAAGGGTTCCCTGCAAAGTTCCCCGGAGAGCTCCCTGCTGGTTCCGGGTTCCTCTCACAACTTGCCAATGTCCCCCTCCTCAATGGATAGTTTTGCACCCATTTGCATGTGTTCATGAGTGGCGTATTAAACTAGTCAGCAACAATATAATTAACACAGATGGTACTCTCTGATAATGTTTATGTAAGTACCCAAAGTGACTCATTGTGTTTTTATTGCAAAATTGTACTCCTACTTGAATGTTTGTGGAAATACCAGTTGTTGGTTGTCTGGGATCAATCTAGGTTTACAGTGCACGGAGGGAGCCCTAGAATGAGTAAGTGTGAACAGAGAAGCTGGAGATCTACTATAGATGTTTGTGGAAAGCTCCTGCAAATCCAATGCACCTCTGGTGTTTTACTGCTCAGTGTGGGAGTCAGTGACTTTTAGAAGCGTCCTGAGCAGAAATTCAGTGACTGATGCAGGGGAATTCACTTGCTCAAACACCTTTCACAATTATTGACATCTAGAAAATGCATGAAAGAATTAGCAGAGACTGGATACCATTACTGTAAACTTACTTTGAGGGTTAGTGCTCGATTTTCTTGCCTCTGTTCCCTGCTTGTGCTCGATTTTCTTGCCTCTGTTCCCTGCTTGTGATCATTTTTTCTTGCCTCTGTTCCCTGCTTGTGATCGGCTTTTCTTGCCTCTGTTCCCTGCTTGTGCTCGATTTTCTTGCCTCTGTTCCCTGCTTGTGATCATTTTTTCTTGCCTCTGTTCCCTGCTTGTGATCGGCTTTTCTTGCCTCTGTTCCCTGCTTGTGATCAGCTTTTCTTGCCTCTGTTCCCTGCTTGTGCTTGTTTTTTCTTGCCTCTGTTCCCTGGGGCGTTACTGGGCAGAGATGGGCGTGTGGCTGACCTAGACTGAGGAAAGCAACGGGTGAGCTCTGGGAGTTGGTGGGGGCCTCGAATAACCCATTTGTAAATAAGGAGACTCCCCGGAGTGAGGGTGTGTGTGTGTCTCTGTGGTTTTGTGTGTTTGTGTGGCTCTGTGTGTGTGTGTGTGTGTGGCTCTGTCTGTGTGTGTGTGGCTCTGTGTGTGTGGGTGCGTGTGGCTCTGTGTGGGGCTCTGTGTGTGGGTGTGTGTGGCTCTGTGTGTGTGTGTGGGTGCGTGTGGCTCTGTGTGTGGCTCTGTGTGTGTGTGTAGGTGCAAATGCAATAGGTCTCGCATTTGCGAAAGATTAAGCTATTGGCATTGTAAATGACAATACCATTTATTTATATGTTTTAAAAACAAAATTAATGTCATGAGCAATGCCAATAGCTCTAAATTTAACAAAGACGAGACCATTGCATTGTAAATGCTTGTTGTTACCGGGGTCGGAAATATTGGCCCTCTGTAAGAAAACCGACCAAAACTGGCCCTAGCAAAGAGCTCGGCCGCACCCCCCTTCCCCCACCCAAGGGCTGGCCGAGCAGTTGCCAGGGCCGATTTCGGGTCCCAGTCCGGCCCTGGAAGCGGCGGAAACATTCATGCTTAACTTTTTTTAAATTCCATGCCACTGGCCAACCATATCATCATGAGACATACACTCACCGGCAGTCCGGTGTACTGTTATCTGATGAAGCAGCGTGTCATGCAGTGGTGCAGCAGCAGGCTTCAGGTAGGTATTTCTGCAATGTCTAATTTTACTGTCAGTTCGACACAGCGTTTCAGAAAAAGAAAGCAGACACATTGGGTGTAACAGGGATGCATTCTGGGTAGCAATGTTTACTTTCCTCAGTTCACTTAATGATTTAGACATGTTTAAATGTAGTCCATGTGCGTGCTGTCTCCTCTCTCTCTCTCTTACAAGCAGGTAGGGTGTGGCAATCAATTAATCAATCAATCAATCAATTTGTAAAGCGCGCTACTCACCCGTGATGGTCTCAAAGCGCTGGGGGGGAGCTGCTACTGCTCGAAGAGCCAGGTCTTGAGGAGCCTTCTGAAGGTGAGCAGGTCTTGGGTCTGCCGTAGATGGGTGGGGATGGTGTTCCAGGTCTTGGCGGCGAGGAAGGAGAAGGATCTGCCGCCGGATGTTGTTCGTTTGATGCGCGGGACGGTGGCAAGTGCAAGGCTGGTGAAGCGGAGCTGGCGGGCGGGGGTATGGAAGTTGAGTCTGTTGTTCAGGTAGGCTGGTCCGGTGTTGAGGAGTGCTTTGTGTGCATGGGTGAGGAGCTTGAAGGTGATCCTCTTGTTGACGGGGAGCCAGTGCAGGTCTCTTAGGTGGGAGGTGATGTGGCTGTGGCGGGGGACATTGAGGATCAGTCGTGCAGTGGTGTTTTGGATGCGTTGTAGTTGTTGCAGGTGTTTGACCGGGATTCCTGCATAGAGTGTGTTGCCGTAGTCCAGTCTGCTACTGACGTGGGCTTGGGTCACTGTTCTTCTTGTTTCGGTCGGGATTCACTTGTAGATCCTGAGAAGCATGCGGAGGGTGTTGTAGCAGGAGGAGGAGATGGCGTTGACATGCTTTGACATGGAGAGGGAGGAGTCAAGGATGAATCCTAGGTTGCGTGCGTGGTCAGTGGGTGTGGGAGTTGCTCCCAGGTTGGTCGGCCACCAGGAGTCGCCCCACGCAGATGGGGTGGGACCTAGGATGAGGACCTCCGTCTTGTCCGAGTTCAGTTTTAGAAGGCTGTTCCTCATCCACTCAGCAACAGCCTTCATTCCCTAGTGGAGGTTAGTTTTGGCAGTGTGCAGGTCCTTGGTGAGGGAGAGGATGAGCTGGGTGTCGACGGCGTAGGAGATGATTTTCAGGTCGTGCTGTCGGGTCACTTGTGCGAGGAGGGCCATGTAGACGTTGAACAGGGTCTGGCTGAGGGATGAGCCCTGGGGTACGCCGCATATGATGTCGGTGGCTTCGGATCTGAAGGGAGGGAGGCGGACTCTCTGGGTTCTGTCGGAGAGGAAGGGAGTTGTCCAGTCCAGGGCCTTTTCCTGGATTCCGGCTTCTTGGAGGCGTGTCCTTCGTGTGCAGTGGCAGACCATGTTGAAACCCGGCTGACAGGTCCAGGAGGATGAGGGCTGATGTTTCGCCATTGTCTAGTTGGCGCCTGATGTCGTCTGTGGCGGCGATGAGGGCAGTCTCGGTGCTGTGGTTGTGTCTGAATCCGGACTGGGATATGTCTAGGATGTTGTTGTCCTCGAGGTGGCGGGTCAGCTGCATGTTGGCGATTTTCTCGATGACCTTCGCCGGGAAGGGGAGCAGGGAGATGGGCCGGAAGTTCTTGAGTTCTTTGGGGTACGCCTTGGGTTTCCTGAGGAGGGTGTTGATTCGGCCTGCTTCCAGCTTTCCGGGAATCTCGCTGTGTCGAAGAAGATGTTGATGAACTTCTGCAGTTGGGGTGCGATGGTTACGTCAGCTTTGTTGAAAACGTGGTGCGGGCAGGGGTCTGATGGAGATCCTGAGTGGATGGAGTTCATGACTTTGCGTGTCTCTTTGTCATTGACGTGGGACCAGGAGGTCAGCTGGTTGGTGCAGGTGGTGTTTTGGGTGGGGTCTGTTGTAGTCGGGGCGGATGAAAAGTTGAAGCTGTCGTGGATGTCGGCAATCTTCCGATGGAAGAAGGTGGCCAGTGAGTCACATAGATCTTGCGAGGGCAGGATGATGTTGGTGTTGGCGCTGGGGTTGGAGAGTTCCTTCACTATGTTAAAAAGTTATTTCCTGTCGTGTGCGTTGTTACCCAGTCGGGCTTTGAAGGACGATCTCTTGGTTGTTCTGATGAGGTGGTGATGTCTGCGGATGGGGTCCTTGTGGGCCGCGTGGCTGTCTGGTGTGCGGTTGTGGAGCCATTTCTTCTCCAATTTCCGGCATGTTCGTTTGGAGGTCTGGAGTTCTTCGGTGAACCAGGCGGATCTTTTGCTGTTGTTGTTGATGGAGGGTTTCTCGATCGGGGTGAGGGTGTTGGTGCAGTCTTTGATCCACTATCTGAACTTTCGGGCGGTGGTGTCTGTGTCGGTGGGGTCAGTGGGAGGGTTCTGGGCGAGGGTGAAGGCCAGCTGGTCTTCGGTGACTTTGGTCCAGCAGCTGCGAGGCAGCTGTTGGGTGCGGTGGTGCGTGATTGGTTACTTGAAGGTGAAGTGGATGCATCGGTGGTCGGTCCAGTGGAGTTTGGTGGTGTGGTCGAAGGCGACATGGGTGCTTGTGGAGAAGACGGGGTCGAGCGTGTGGCCGGCGGCGTGGGTGGGTTCGGTGATGAGTTGTCGGAGGCCGAGGTTGGTGAGTTTGGAGATCAGGGCAGTGGAGTTGGCGTCATTGTAGTGGCTCATTCAAGTGTACTATATGTAGCTTCCTCTTGGAAGCCATCAATCCAGTCTTGTCAGAAAGAGAAATTGGGCTCTGTTTTTAAAAATCTTACTAAAATATTTCCATTTGAAGGATTTTGCATGCTGCAGCAGTTCATACTTGTTAAAGAAGTTAAAGTGCGTTTTTACTATCCATACTTTGTAATTGGAAATGTTCTTTCCTTAGTTTACTAACGCTTGATTCAGTAAGCATTTCTTTAAATTTGTGGACTCAGAGCTATAAGCATTAACTATAGTGTTATGGCAACATATTTCTGTGCTAGCTGGAGGTAACTTGTGGTACGGTCAATCCTGAATCTGCTTCTATGAGGTAGGTGGTGGTGGGCTCAGGCACTCAATTTCACCGATGAGGACCAGTAATATATTACCGGGTAAACGGCACTGTGGTGCACCTTTGGGTAACATAGGTGACATTGTGGAAAAAATAATCTCCCAAGGGAAATAAGCATGCCTTAAGCATTTCCTAGATGTGGTGAAACAGTATGTTTGTAAACATTCATTATTTTATGATGCTATGATAGATTTCATGACTATCAGGGCAGAGGAATATGCCCAGAGAAACATATTTTGATGTGTATGCCTATCTGACTCAGTTATTTTAGAGGGACCAACAGTTTGGTGAGGCTATAGATTTGTGTGTGACAGTGTTTAGTGCTTAGCAGTTAACACGTTTACCACTGCCTGTGCATTTGATAATTATACTATGAAACATACAAAGGATGGGATTGGTGTATTATGCAGTATAAAAAGATGTCATATTGCAGGTTAATATGCATGAATTTGCCGCTCCATGAAATAGGTGCTCTTTCAAAAAGCATACATTACCAGAGAGAACAGGTTGTGAAGACATTTGCTTTATCTAAATAAGCCTACAATGTGGCATGATCTGAAATGTTCAGTTGGGAAGACAATTTGCATGCTCTGTGGCATGTTCGACTATTTTGAATAAGTGTCCAAGAGTGGTAGCATGTGTTTAGGTTTAAATCCTATGTGTGAGGAATTAGCAAAAGAGCAGTTTGATAATTGGTGCTGCTAATGCTTTGTTGAGAGGAACCTTATGCTGAAGTGATGAATTCTGAAATGCATCTTGATTTCAAATTCAGGATTGAATCACCATTAATTTAGGGAAAATATTCAAAGAGGAGCTGGATAATCTAGAAATTAAACGACCATATGTCTAACATTGTGAACATCCAGTTTCGAAAATGTTTCTTCCAATATTTTGATGACCAAGTGAATTTTAAGAAACACAGTGCAAAATAGGTGCCTCTTCTGTAACCTTTGTTTTATCTGTGATACAGAACTACATTTAGAAACACCAGTAAAGTTCCATGTTTTTAAATATTTTGAATTGTAATAAATGCACATATATTGTGTTGGCGAGTGAGTAATAGCAACAAGCTCAATTTGTAAATTAATCAACTATTTACGAACCAAACCCTTTTGACCACTGGAAGTGACAAATGGCTCATTCAAGTGAACTATATGATTTTATTAAATGTATCTGTTTAGAGTGTTTTCAGAGCATTTTAGTTTGTTTTGTCACATAAGATATGTAAAAGTGATATCTTTGAACTCATGATACAATTAGACTCTGCTAAAAATGGCAACTCAAAGTTTAAGGTATTGCCCTATCCACAAATCGGCACATAGAGTACTGGAATATTTCACATGTCCCTTTTCAATGCATTAGTCATTTTAACTAATTTATTCCAAAATTGTGCTTTAAATGCACTTTTGATTTCATTGTTTTATTAATTTTCTCAGGGCAGGGGAAGCTCCGATCAAAACCTTACTTGAGCACGGATCCATTGCTGAATTTCAAATAGGGTATTACAAGCAGCTTTCAACAGTGCCAGTTGGGTATGTGGGTTGAGCCAATGGAATAAGTGGGTGGACCAAGTGGAGGAAGTGGGTGGTGTCAGTAAAAGTGGGTGTGGCCTCCGACAAACATTTGAGCACCTGGACTTCATATTTTACAAACTAAGCACTGATGCCCATTCCTCCTCCAGGGACACACCTCACACCTGGCATTCCCAGCATTAGCACATGGACTGTTCAACTCTTTGGGCCTCTTAGGCGCTCCTGCGAATCTCACGTTGTTGAGACTCACTCTGATCATTGATATCCTCTTTCTTTTCCTTTGATAGTTTGGTTTTTCCTCTCAATTGTAAACCAAGGAACATCTCTCTTTTGAAGGATGCAAATCTACGGTGTGTTTTTACCTTTATGGTTATAATGAAAATGTCTTGTAATTGATGATGCAGTGAACACTGCTACCTCACACTTTATTCCACATATACATTTTTTTCTCAAAATGTGTGTATTATTTTGTATGTATTTTATGCATATAAAATGTAACACTCAATGCATAGTATGAAGTGCTCTGACGACCAGGGCCATGTTTGCACTTTATAAATCTTCCAAGAATAAAAAAACAACATGCAAAGTGTCAAAACACTTTCCATCCAAGCCTCAGGTAGATGGAACAAAGGGTCTGAGAGAAATCAGCAAATTTTTAAACAGCAGAGGCCAGTCTGTATATCTCCCCTGAAAGTGCCAGATGAAAAGGGCCTGCCTCTTCAACTAGAAATCACTGATGCCACCGCTTCCAGTCTCTGTAAAACAGTTAGTAGACACTCTCTCTGTGAGGTGTGCACCTCCTGCCCTCAGAGCCAATGTCTGAGTCTCAACTCATATCCACAGGAAGACCTCAGACAACATGCATTATTATTGCTTTCACTGAGGCAAAAATCAAACTACCTGCATATTTAGGGGCAAATTTATGACTTAGTGATGCAGCGCAGAAAATCACCTTTCTGTGATGTGCTGTGCAGTGGCGGTTCTTCCACGGGGGCGTTTGGGCACTGCCCCCCCTTCTTTCTCGCCGTGCGAGAAGGCAGGACAATGGTAGTTAGCATATTATATATCTACCATTGTTTCTGCCTTCTCGCACGGCGAGAAAGCAGAACTTCCTGGTTAGAGTTACTCAATGGCAGGGGGGAGTGGCTTGGGGGAGTGGCTTGCCCATTGTTGTTAATACTGACTGTATGGGCAGCCTGAGGCCGCCCAAACAGACAGTATTACCAACAGAGGGAAAGCCACTCCCCCAAGCCACTCCCCCCTGCCCTCGAGTAACTCTCCCTGTTCTCTCTGTATGCTGCAGCAGCAGCATACAGAGAGAAAATGACGTAGCCTGGGGCAGCCGGCCGCACCAATGAAAAACGCGGCAGTGGAGAGGGAGGCTGCCTGCTGCGCCGCCTTCCTGATGATGTGCTGGTGCTGCCTGCAGGACTGAAAGCGAGGACGGCGGGAAGCGGGACGAAGTCTCTGGAGTCTGATGGACGGTAAGTTAAATTTACTTAACTTATTTATATTTTTATTAATGTGTATTTTGAAACCTGTCTGCTTCGGTGTCAGCTGCATTGTCCGCAAATTTGAGGAAGCACGTTCTGCACCGGGCACTCACGCTTAGCCATTTTAAAGGAAAAGAAAGAGACCAAGAAGATATCCGGCCTGATATCGGGGTCTGGTTCCAGCATATACCGAATGAGGCAGTGCATGTTGTGGGAGTAGCGCGAGTTGTCCGGAATCGTGAAATTCCCATCACAGATTGCCACTTGACTCCCCCGAATGGCAACGTGAAGTAACACAGTTTGTAGAGAAGGCACCAAAGCGCCGCGGATATCAGCCTTGGTTGTGATAACTTTGCCACTGTAGAGGTTTACCATTTCAGGAGCACGATATGACAAAGTGGTGTACTTCTTGATTTCTTCTTCGACTGCATTAACTCCTTCCGCCTGAGGGTTCTGAAACTTGTTGGTAGCACTGCCGAAGTCGCAGAGCACATAGTGACCGCGATCATGCAACAGGATGTTTTCAACCTTGAGGTCACGGTGAACAGTGGGAATCTTGCACTGGTGCAATCGAGCCACTGCCTCGCAGGTGTCACAGAAGATCTGTAGGACCTCGTTCTCCGTGAAGCCTGTCTGCAGCCTCTGGTTCATCAGGTTCACAACCTGCCCTCCACGACAGTAATCCATCAGGATGAGAACCTCCCATACGTCACCGCTACTCACAGAGTTGATGCTGGAATCGATGTAACCAACAATGTTCTTATGACCAACCAGGTCCCTCATTATTTGGATTTCCCTCTTGCACACCTGCAGATCATGTTCGTTGTTGACGTACATGCGTTTCAGGGCGCATTTGTATGCTGGGTCCAAATGACAGGTGTACCTGATTTTTTACGCCCCGCCACTTTCAAATGTCACCAGCCGCCACTGGTGCTGCGCCACAGGCAAAGGTTAGAAGTGTACCTTATTTGTGCCAATATAGCGCATTCCTGTCCTTTCCCCAGCACTGACTCACAATGGGCAGCCTAGCACCAACGCAGGCCGCGTTGGACCATGGTGCAAGAGTGCCTCTGTTGAATGACAAAAACAATTCTGAGAGGCATGGTCCTCTTTCTATGTGTGCTGCATAATACAGCCCACATAGAAAGCGGAAGTAACAAGGAGAAATAAAGATATTTCTCCTTGCTACACCTCCCTTAAGAAGACATTTCTTTTTGGCGCATTCACAGGTCTTCCAGTTCAGGGAACTCTGGGAAATACATCAACACTGTAGTGAGCCGTCCGGGCTCTACTATACATTTTAACACCGGCATGCACTTATTGGGAGCGGGCTCGTCCCTAGGAGATAAATAAACGCCGGAAGACTGCTAGGGGTCTTCCTGCCACCAGCAATAAATGAAGTGGTCTGCATTTATTTAAGCACCCTGCAAGGCCTAAGCATTCAGGGCTGTGCGGCGCCACATTGGCGACGAGGCCGGTCAGACTCCGGTGCCTCAGCAGGGCCGGACTGGGAAGCAAAACCAGCCCAGGCAAAGTGCTCGGCCCCCCCATTGGGGGTTCCGCCGAGCTCTTTGCCATGGCCGGTTTTCTGCCGAATTTGTTACAGGGACGATTTTGCAGCTATGCTGGAAAACGGCCCTGTAACAAAAACGGCCTCCAGGGGCCCAAAATCGGCCTCCTCCCGTTCGGCGCACCCAGGGATTGCCCGGTGCCCGCTACAGCCAGTCCGGCCCTGTGCCTCGGTCACCCTACCTGCGGCGCTGGCAGCTTCTCCCTATGCCGCTCTGTCACCTGAAGGGCTGTGTCACCTGTTTCTGCCAAGGCTGCTGCCGTCATCCTGGGGCTGCCCTCCATCGCCTCATTTGCCGATCTCACTGCTGTGCCTCCCGCTGGTGCTGGGAAGGTGCACAACTGCCTGGGTCATTGCCGGGAAGGAGCGGAAGGCAGCGCGGTGCAGAATGCTGCTGACGCGCCACACCCTGAATGGCTGTGACGCCGAGTGCGCCTCCAGAGCTCCGATAGACAGGCCAACGGGGGCCACGGGGAACCGCACTGAAAACACCAACCAGTAGCGGCTGAAGAAGAGGGTGAGTCAACACTGAGCCGGTGAGAGGCTCAGGTTTAGCCAGCCCTGCCACCCAAATATCTGGTGGGCCCCAGTAGAACAAGGCTAGATTGGGACAGCCTTAGTAAGGACTGAACTGTGCCCTCCCTCCCGCTCCAAATCTATGGGAGACTGTGGACCCCATGGAGGGCCCAATCATTCACTTATACCCCAGGACCAGTAACAAGTATGTGCAGTAGGCGTGACTCCGTTGGACCCCAGGCCCAGAGGGTGTGATGGGTGACCGGCCTACATAATCTATGCGCAGTCGGAGCAGTGCTTCTGCGGCCGCGCATGGTGGGACCATGATCACGCCGCTCCCTGCAGGTGCTGCAGGCCAGCAGGCTGATGCGGGTGGACCATAGTGAGATGCTAATGCCCCGCCTCAGGTGCACAGCCACGCTGCCATCTCCCCACTGCCTCCCTTCAGTGAAACTCCAGTCCCCGTGATGGCGGCCCCACTTTGGAGGGTGTCAATAGGACGCCTAAACCTCTATTTCAAAGGTACAAGGGAAACTGTTGACACGGTGAAGAGATCACTGCACATATACTATGGCAGCACGGACATCTACGACCTCATGAAAAGTTGCTCGACACAGGAGAGTGGACAACTACGAGGCGACTGTCAAAGCACTCAACAAACATTTCGACCCCCAGCTCATCCCCGATTTTGAGTGATTCAAACTATGGCAGGTGAACAGTCAGACACTGAATCCGTGGACATGTGGCGAGTACGTGCACCTTCGCCGATTAGAGGGAGGAGATACGCGTGCAAGTGATCCAAGGGTGTCGCTCCGTACTGCTGAAAAAATGGATCCTTCGACAACCCGGGATATTCCTAGATGAGATTCTTATCTTTGCCAGATCCCATGAGCTCTCGGATGCTCAGGAGGGGGAGAAATGGAGGTGGCCCTACACAGAAGCGCCACCGCATCTCACTCTCTCCAGTATGCACCCATCAAAGAACAGCGGGTCAGTGCCATACAACGGCGCCTAAATATCTCCCGCCCCAAGTCACGGTCACCACCGAGCAGAATGTGCGGCAACTGTGGCATGGATCACCCACCGACAGGAGTCTGCTGAGCTAAGGGGAAGACCTGCTCCTGATATGGTAAGCCTAACCACTTTGCCAAGGTGTTTAGAAACAACCAATCTCGACAAGCCTATGCCAGACCCTGGGGTGTGACACAACAGTTGCAACAGATGTAACTCGACGACCCTCAGGCTCAAGAGGACAGCCCACCACAAGGGCATAATTTCACTCTGGACGACGATGATGTGTCCGTCATATCTTTCGTCAGCCAGTCGGACAGGCACCAACGGCCCCCACTGATGTGCTAAGTCAAGGTAGAAGGATCCACGGTCAAAGCACTAATCGACACTGGGGCATCCGTGAACATTATGGATTCGGACCAATATGAACGTTTGTCTCCACGACCCCCGCTCTCAACCACCAAAGCCAGGATATACACATATGGAGTGACTCATCCACTCCCCTAAGAGGGTTGATCAAAGAGACGGTCACCAGTGACCAACACACTACGACAACCCGTTTTCACATCACGGAAGGGAAGAAAGGGGCACTCCTCAGCTGCTACAAGACAGAGGACCTAGGCCTGGTTTTCTTCGCGAATCAGACTCATGACTCTCACGCCGAGGCCATCATGCAAGAATTTCCTGAGCTATTCAAAGGCCTGGGTAAGCTGAGGGAGATCGTGTGGTGGTCAAGGACAGGTACCCTGGCTGGAAGTTCTGGATGCCCTATGAGTCGGAAGTGTGGACTGTGGTCTACGTTAAAGGAACAATGATCTCTGCCCAAAATCAGGTGGTTACCCAGAACTTTGCTGGTTTCAAGAAAGTTCAAGGGTCACCTGCCAACGCTGAAGAGCTCGAAGAGTCCGGTAAGGGTGCAAGTCATGATGATCTCGGCTCGCCAAGCCCCATTGTTTCCCCACAGGAGTCACCGGGAGCTGGAGGTGATGTGACTGCTCCTACCCCAGAGAGGTCTGACCAGGATCTCGTGAGTGTGCCATCGCTGAATGTTCCCTCTCAAGCAGAGGCAAGTTCCAACTCCTGGAGCCAGAAGTATGGTCTCTGGCTGAACCCTGCGCCGAACCAGAAGTTCAAGGACTTTGTGTGCATATCTCCTTGACCATGCCGGCTGTAATGGACAAGCACTAAAGAAAAGGAGGGATGTAGAGAGCCATCCGGGCCCTACTATACATTTTAACAAAGGCATGCACTCCTCGGGGCAGGCTCGTCCCGAGGAGATAAATAAACGCCGGAAGACCGCTCGGGGGCTTCATGCCACCAGCAATAAACGGAGTGGTGTGCATTTAATTAAGCGCTGCGCAAGACCTAAGCATTCAGGGCTGTGCGGTGCCACAGACGCCATGTGAGTTGAATGGGAAGGCCCAGAGAACGACTTCCCAGAGCAGAGTAACGCAACGCTGCGATTTGTGTTGCATTGTGTTACTCCTGAGTTATGAAGCCACTCAGGGCCACACTGTGGAGAAGTGTGGCTCAATGGTTAGAGCGGCAGACCCTGATGCAGAAGTCTAGCCCGGGACCAGGGTTCAATTCCCCGCCTCGGCGGGTCTTGAGCTCAAAAATTCCACGGACCTGATAATTCTCGCCTCGGTGCCTATTCCAATCATGGAGTCCCACTCTGCAACTCTGGGCAATAGCTTGCTTAATCTCCACAACGGCCACCACAACGCTAAGGATGCCTGGCCTCCACCTTGGGGATGCCCAGGAGTGGACACCTCACAGGGAAAGCCAGGATGGGTTCCACAGCGGTATTCGTACCAGCGTCTTGAGACCCTTGCGGGTGAGTAGTGCGCTATACAAGTATCAATTTACATCAATTTACACACTAAGTGGACCTGCGTGACTTCATTAGTCACATTTATGAGTTGTGTCTCGCATGTACCAGGTTGCGTGGTGCAAGCGCGACGCAACTGGCCTCATGAATATGGCCCTTAGTGACCTCATCAGCAAGTATGTTCAGAGCCATGCAGGGAACATTTCAACCCCAGCATATTTAATAATGATATTGCCTTGAAATGATGAAAGCCCGAGTCGGGCCAGCAAGGGTTAAACCCCCGCATTGGCACGTCCCAATCCTCTTCGGTTCCAGATTCCATCGCCAAAAGTTTCTCCTCTCCACCTGCAGCACAATGTACAACGTCACTGCTGGCTCCCTGCCCCTCTGCAGCTGGCACATGACCATCCCTCTCCTATTAAGATTGTGCATTTCGAGCGTGTAGACACGCGTGATTAAATGCATACATTAAAACATTTAAGTTTGGATGAAGGTTGCTAGGATTCGAATCTGTTAAATGCAGGCTACATACAATCACAGCAGCAGCCACTGAACCTGCTAAGCTATCGTGCTGCTTACAAGAAAGAATGCTTAAGTTTAGGTGACTCGGAGGGCAGGAGGGGGCTTGCCGTGGTTAGGTATTAATAACTCGAAGGAGTGCCGGGGTGAACAAGCGTACAGTATCAAGCGTACAGTATTAAGCGCTTAAAATAACCGCGGGCGCTGTTGGGGCACGTGAAGCCGCTGACAGCTATGAATGGGGAGAGGTGGGAGCGGGGGGTGCGCTTCAAGGAGTGGTGCTCGGGCTGGGGAGGGCCGGATGGGCGCGGATCTCCGAGGCCTCTCCCTGCGAAGGCTCGACAGCAATGTTCAGCATCCTGTCCCGGAGGCGCTAAGACCCAGCACCGGACACCGGACGGGACCAGGGCGCAGGAAGCCGGGCCCGGGAGGGAGCCTGTCAGTCTGAGGCACCGCCGGGGATGCTGCAGCGGCCAGTGGCGGGCTCTCTGCTGAGACTGGACGCGCGGTGGACAGTGGCCGAGTGTGGACGGAGAACCAGGAGCCTTCATTAGGGTCAGGTGTCTGCGCGTCCAGAGGAAGCAGGTGCCAGCGAGTCCGGAGTCATCAAGAAAAGATCTGGGATCACTTTTCTCCTCGGTGCACAAGCTCACAGTTGAATCAGAGGTCTGACTTCTTTAATACTTTATTGAATGACCAAGTTGGAGAGGGACAGCATTGTGCCCTCCTCCAGTCTGCCTCCTCAATAGATCCAGATGCCAGCCATGCCAAGCTGACCCGGGTGCAAGGTGACGAGGACTGGCCTTCGCCACCCCCTGACCATTGGCTCGCTCTGAGGGGACGCACGTCCATGACCGTGAGAGTTCAGTGTCCATTAATCAGAGTTTGACCTCGGGGGTCGCCCCTGGGCTGCTGTGCTGAGGGTACTCCTCGGCCACTGCTCCTTCCACAGACCCCCTGCGCTGGACCACACCGGGGAGATAGTGACCACTGCTGACCGGTGAACACTGGACTCTTCAAAGCTCTTCCGGGTCAGGTGCAAACTCTTCACGCGCCCACCGAGGCTGTGCGGCCGCCATGGAGCGAATACACGGTAACGTTATAGCGTGTGATACTTGTAACTACACAGTCAGGGGGCGTGTGTCCCAACAGATTGCATGAATTGTTAAACACTGCGCATGTCTGCACTTACAGTGCCTTGACACCGAACACTCCAGGCGCTGTTGGAGTTCTTCAGCTGTGAGTGACAGGAGTCGCTCAGAAGTGTCAGACCAGCACGTTACGGTGCTGCGATGCTCTTACGTCTATGTGCTGTGTGTGTGTTTATGCCACAGCTGAGCTGAGGGGCTGACTCGAGTAGTGTTGATAGCAATAATGCGTGCAATAATGCGTTTTTCTCTAAGCGCTTTCAATGTGTGTTTCCTGTTGACAGCATGAGTGATTTAGTGATATATAGACCTGCACACTGGAGGTAAGGCGCTCAAACTCATATTCTGTGGATGTGTCTGTCACGCAGATGGCACGGGTGTTTTATTAATGTGCGCGCCTACGTTTTATGGAGCTGTGTGCCCTGCAGAGCATCAGCTGTGTGAGTACTTGCACTACAGGGAATATGAGATTGGTAATGCCGTGCAGGTGTGAGCATTACATGACCTTAAGGCCATGCAGACGTGTCTTGCAGCTTTGCCATTCCTGTACAAGCGGATAGTTGTGCGGTTTTGATGTTTATGTTGCTATGGGACGCCCTGGATGTTCTCCATGTGGCAGAAGGGTTTAGTCATGCACAGGTCAGCATGTTGGCACAACACAAAATTATGCCCCCCCTCCATGCAGAACGTGAAGAGAGGCCCCTAAGTTTCCCATATCTCACAGATATTCATTGGCATCCGGGTGATTGGGGCCCTCTGAACCTGGTTTTTCCAATGAGTGCCTCGTGAGATACTAGTTACCAGGGCTTGAGTCGGGGTACCACGCGGGTGGACGGCTGTCTACCTTGTGCATATCACCCCTGCACTTCATGTTACTCTCTATTGCCTGACTGCTTCTTCCTCTTCTGGTCAGCCGTGTGCTTCTTCCCATTGCGTCCCCCCACCTACTCCCTTTGTATTGCCTTTACCCCAACTCCATTTCACTTTTGCTCCCAACCTTCCCCCGTTCCTTTTGTGCCCCCTCCATCCCTCCTCTTAGTTGCATCTATGTCCTTTCCCTGGTTGCTTCGGCGTTATACCCTTGCTCCCCAGTGTTGCTTTATCGGTCCCACCACCCTGCCTGTTGTTTCTGATAATCCCCACCGTACCCTATGTTGCTTCACCATTCGCTCACACCCTCCTCAATGTAGCTTCTTCGTTCCCCCACCCTCCCCTGTATTGCTTAACCCCTCCCCTTCCCCCCGCCGCCCACCTGCTTTAAAAAAAAAAACTTTTGCATGTTTTATTTTCCTTTTTCTGCTGTGGATCAGAAACTAAAAAGAAGAAAATTAGAGCCAGTCTCGAAGGCTTTTTTAAACTATAGCCATGCGAATGGTGTGCAGAGGTCAGGGGCGGCTCGAGGCTCATGGGGGCCCTGGGAAGGGAGCGTAGGTAGGGGGCCCCGTAAGAGAGGGTCCGGGCGGGGCGGAGCGGAGCGCGGAAGTCAGTGAAGAGGGGGGGGGTCAGGGTGTTTGGAAGTGGAACAGAGCCGGAGGCCGCCAAATCCCTGCCAGGGACCGCCACGCAAATATGTATCCATCCTCAGAGGATTATTATATTAAGGATATATATTGGCGTGGTAGACCCTGGGGTTTGGTGGCCCTGTGCAGGTGCTCGGCTTGCACATGCCTCAGGCCGCCCCTGAGAGCACGTCTAAGAACAATTGACAAAACCTATGGGCACAATACTGCTGGCAACCATGTATGATGTACTGAGGTGATCACTGGTAGAAACATGACATAATGTGGTACCAATGTAGTCTTGTCTAATGTGGTCCATATTACAACATTCTTAATATTAGGAGATCTCAATGAGATTCATTGAACAGAAGTAGCTCTCATCACAGAAAAGGCTGGAGACCCCGCTGGAGGGTTTGGGGAGCCCTGAAGAGTCACAAGCGCCGCAGAGGCTGCATGGGGCCTGTGTTCATGTGTTACAGGGCAGTGCAGGCCTGCAGTCTGGTATTCAAATTAGAAACAGGAAGCTAGAACAGCCCACTACTGTCCCACAACATGTGCAATGCTCTGACACGTACACTGAAACCCTGCTTTGGAAAGTGCCTTCGGGTCAGACTAAGTAGTTTGACCTCTGACTCTAAGGTGGGCGGCTTTATCGGACCCCTATGACTTAGTGTATAAGCGATGCTCTGTAAAACCAGCCACATTTCTGCTTTACTCATTTTAGCGCATGTATAGTTGTTTATAGTGCCCTCTTGTGGTTGTGAATCGTAAGTATGATTCCAATGGGGCATGATCATTCAGACTTGAGTTTTAATGCCTTTGGTTTGATACCAGAACGGTGCACACCGGAAGTGGCGAACATGCAATTTCAGATATTGCAGAGTTTAATGTATTTTACAAGTGTGAATTGTAGGTGCGACAAGAAGCCTGGATTCATCTGGCCTGTACAAAACAATTCACTCACTCCACTACCACGCACTCCATGCCCGTGGCCTGCAGCTCGCCCATCGCAGCTCCGACGGACCACGGTGTCACCCCATGTGATGGTGTCACCCGGTGCGGTCCGCACCCCCGCACCCCCCTAGTGACGCCACGATTTTGGCTTATTATGTATCGGATCAAAGAGCACTCTTCTACTCAGGCATGACCTGGAGCCGTGCATTTCCCTTCCATCCTCCGAGGTCCCCGCCATATAACTTCAGCCTGTGACGTGGGCGGAACCACAGTCTGTAATCAGGCAGACCTCCACGCACCAGCACTCCGGCGGGCCGAGCTGTTCCCATTTGTTTTCTAAATAGATTCCTTCTCTGTATCTTTGCGGCCTGTGATCAGAGCGGCGTCTAATCAAACGGGGTCCTCACACAACCGCAGATGGATTGGTTAATTATAATCCAAGTACTGCCCACCACCAGCCCCTCACTCCTCTAATCCTCACGCCCACCTGCTGTCTGCTCTCTTCCTCTGCCAGGATGGGCAGCAGCTGTATCCGCCCACAGCCTCGCCAGAGGGGTGGGCGGCGAGAGCTATTTTAAGCCTTCAGCTTTGACCTTGGTCTGCTGCTAGACACTGAGGATATAGTCTATGGCGACCCATACTTGTACTTTAGCATCAAATTCAGAATTTTTTTAAAAACAATTGTCCTTACGGGAGGGGAAGGGGGGGGATGTGGCCTACCACATCCCAACAAGCAGCCAAGGCTTGTGTCTGGCGCCATTTGTACTGGAGGCTTCAGTCCTGGAAAAGTCATTTCACAAGTCGTGCCATGTTAAGGTGCTGAAATCAACCCGCCCCACTCTTCATTCACGTTAAAAGTGATGCCGAGCACCTGTCCCCCATTAACGTCGGATTGGTTGTTTCACTTTTCAGGCGATAAAGTCATACCAATTCTTGCAGTGGACTTTTGGAGTTCATGTTAAATCATTTCCTAAACCAGGTATCAAGTAATGAGCGCCTATCAGTCATGTTTTGCCAGGTTATTTATTGTACCCTTTGTAAATCACACTTCCGAAAGGTTTCCAGGCGCTAAAAATGAATGAACTGGGAAGAGTCGCTGAAGGTTACACTGATGAGAACAGCAGTGTGTTGAGTTTCTCTCAGGTTCCACAAGCACAGCAAGAGTGTCAACTCCATAAAACTGGAGCAGGGATGCAAAGAGCTTTCCTCCTCGTCCTTTCATGGCCTATCAAGTTACCATTAGTGCCTCCCTAGTGCCTCAGAATGCTGTGCTCTGCTAGGGTAACAAGGCCTCAGGGTTTCAAACAGAAGCAGCATCCTTACTCCATAGAGAGCCGGATGGATTTTACAGTGGATCCTGGCATCCAACCCTAACCAATGGAGAGACTTCATAAAAGATGAGACATGAACCTATCTTCTTGTGCAAGAACCAAGAGAGCAGCCTCGTTCTGAATAGTCTGAAATCTGAGCAACTGGCCACTAGGCAGGCCCAGGTGAAGTGCATTGGCCTAGCCCAGTCTAGACCCAACGTGGTTACTGCAGTGCATGCTGGGAACTACAGAATCAATTGTTGGACAAGGACTCCTTTGTTTCTTCCTGTCACTGAGGATAGAACTGAGCTTGAAAGTAGGTTTAAGCTTTGTAAGAGGGAGGTGGTAAGAGGGTTGACATCAGAAGCTGTGTGACACAGATATAAGCATTGTCAAAAAGCACGATTGTCCAGTCTGAATTATTTAATCTAAGAAGTAATATTTGAGTTAAATAAAATAAATAATATTTAGTCAATAGGAGCCTGTCCCAAAGTTCTGATCATGAAAGGTTTTTTTTATAAATGAGGATGCCTCTGTGTCCAGTTGTTTCCCATGATACTGGTTGTTGATGGCTTTTTATTTCAAATCCATATGGGATAGGAGTGATTAAAATGGTTAGGGCTAATGCGTTCAGACTTTGATGTAAAATACTAATTTCTACCCTATAATCTTACTTAGTAAATTGGTAGGGCAAACATTATTTTAATATGTATCTTGACTGCTGGATTGATGAATTGAATAGTTAATATAGTGCACACTTCATGATTTAATGTATGTGGGCGCTACTGCCCATTCACAGATTGAGCAACTTAAATATCAGGGTGAGCTTCAAATGCTCTCTGAGTTATTAATATATATTTTGAGCTATATTTTGGTGGTATTATGTTATGGCTGAGCACAAGTATCAGAGGTCAGAGGGGCTGAGGCATTGACCTGTCTCATGCTAGGCTCTACCTCAATTCACGAGTTGCCTGAGAGAGGGGGGACAATGAAAGCGATATGTTTTTTCAAGTGCTCTGAAACCGTAAGGAACTTTGCAGCTAATGTGAACAACGTGCTGATGAAACACAGAGTTTGCTCCTCGAATAACAACTCTTCAAGGAGCTGTATGTGAAGAGAAGCATGGCGTCAAGTAAGCCTGGTCTGCCCCTGTGATCCCCAGTGTCTGTGTCAATCACCAAAGCAGAAAAGCACACTTTTAAATCTTACGAGTTACGACTATACTCCGCCCTCCTGCATTCTATAAGTTTGTGTCCTATACAACCGCATTAGAGGCCGAGAGGGCCAATGACTGATTTGCTTTGTTCGGCTGTCTTTGGCAAAGCCAATAGGGTGCACCATTGGGACCTGCTGACTTTGTCAATGTTTTTAGGTTTTGCCTCGTCGAAAGCTGCGCAGCAGCGTTTCGCGCAAGGCGAAATCTTTTGAGAAGAGTATGTTGGCTTAGTCCCGCCTCTGTCTTCCATTGGCTAGCTCCATAAATGGAGGCTAGCCATTGGAAGACAGATCTGTCCGTCAATGCCGGAGCAGATTCGGGGGCGTTCCGGCGATTTTCAGGCATTCAGCCCCTTTGGTAACGTCATTGCGGTGGTGGGCGGTTCCTATTTTTTTTGGGGGGGAAGGTTTGTTTTGGTCATTGCAGGCCGACCGCTGCCGGAAGAAGTCCAGGTGAGTGCTTTTTCTTGCCTTCTGCTTTGCCTTTCTTGCCGTTTGCCATTCCCGCCCCCCCTCCTGCTGTCTGTGCCGTTCCCGCCCCCCCTCCCGCTGTCCGTGCCTTTCCCGCCCCCCTCCCGCTGTCCGGCCCTTTCCCGCCCCCCTCCCGCTGTCTGTGCCTTTCCTGCCCCCCCTCCCGCTCTCCGTGCCTTTCCTTGTTACTGTAAAGATTTTAATTATTTGAACTGGCAAATTCTGAATTCCTCTCGGCTTGTTCATATGGTGCGGGCCTAAGAAAGCAGAACCACGCACTCGGATTACACATTTCACAGGCGTCAGGCTGCTAAACTGGTGACGTGTAGAGGAACGAGCGTGAAACGGGACCCGAGACCCTCCCTCCCTCCCTCACGTGACGCACAGGTGAAAGTTTCAGGTTCAGTGAGTTCGTTCCCCATCCCCCCTCCACTAAGGAATGCAAATGCCCCCTAGCCCTTGGATGGGTGAACCTGATAATGGCTGGGTGTGGCGTTCAGCCCCCGCCACCCCCCATGCACCTCCCCAGGGTGGAATGTTTAGGGGTGGGGGCAGCATGGAACTCCGTGAACCTGGAAATATCACCGGATTCGGAGTCAGAGCCCCATTGGCCGCCTCCCTGGCTCCAAAAGGCACGCTTCAGCCGGTTTACAGGTCAGAGGTCACGACAGTTAGTAACAGGGCTCTGAAGCTCGTGGTAAAGTGAGCCTCTTCAAGCCCTGTATTTTGAGTTTTGTTGTCCTAGACTAAAGTACATAAAACATCTCCAACTTATAGGATAGCGCTGCTGTCAGAGGCCTAAATATTTGCTTTAATAAATATTTTTTTATGGCGTGAGCCCTCCCACTGGGGCACACAGAGCTATGCATTTATTAGCACTTTTATATAGAGTGGACAAAAAAAATAAGCGTGTGTGTGTGTGGGGGGGTGATTTACATATGAGCAGTTTCGTTATAACAGTGAAAATCTAACATATAATATCCTATATAATAATACAGTACAGTTGTCCAGAGTGAGTAGAATGTATAGGGTGCGTCACGCAAGGTAAGATCAAAACATTGTCGGGATCTGAAAAATAGAGAATAAAAAGACTTTCCCAGTCGGAAGTTGTGCTGCAAGGAAAATGTTTTCATCTCGCTTTTAACCGTTTCATAAGAAGGGGTTGTCCTAATAGGCACTCGAGGTCATTTCAACATCCTAGAGTTTTTCTATTTTAATTTATTTTTTTCAGAGAGTTTATATAGCGCGGATCACACAGCGCTTTAGGCTGATGAAGGCTTAAAGCGTGATATTTCACACAAGAGGATAGTGTAACAATGGACACAGTAATAATATGTTTTATAAGTATACTTATGCATTTTAAGAACTGTAAAATACAGGCGACGCTCTTACCAAATTGAATGATGCTCATTTCACTGACTCAAAGGAATGGAAGGCTGAACTCATGCCCTCTACGTCGCAGTAGTTGAGATCGATGAAGGTTTACTCACTCAGCCATCTTTGGAGGAGTGTTAGTCTAGTTAGTTCAGTCCACTCAAATGAAGACACCTCTCGTCTCGGAATGCGTCATCTATTACACTACAAATCATAACATGGACAGAAAGGTGTAGTCTGCGTTACAATGACGTGGCACACAAGAAGAGGGTGTACAGCTTCATCCACGTGGGGCGAGAGCAGTGCTTTAAATGGGCAGGCACTGAGTACCTGTACTTCTTTCATTTGAAAGGAATGGCACTTCAACATCCTTTCGCAGGAGATTTTCAACTGGGTGTGTGTGTGTGGTAGTAATTGCTGTCTGCTGAGCTCGTCCGTAGGGTACAATAGGTCTCACATTTGCGAGAGATTAAGCTAATGGCAATGTAAATGACAATGCCATTTATTTATCTGTTTTCAAAACCAACACATAAATACAAATTTTGTCATTTACAATGCTAATAGCTCAAACTTTTCCAAAGGCGAGACCATTGCATTGTAAATGCTTGTTTAGCTATGCTGCACAGCAACCCTAGTGCTGTGCAGCATCGCATTCTGTAGGCACGAGCATCACGCATGCGTGCACCTACAAAATAATTTGCTGAATCGACTTGGTAGTGGGGGGCAGCATAAACATAAGGGAAATAGGCAGAAACGAGGCAACATGTGTGTCCAGAAGCAATACAGATTGTGGAAAGAGCAAGGGCAGATGAAAACAGGAGAGAATGGAGCATAGTGGATCATGGTGGGATGAGAAAAAGCAGGAAGAGAGGGCATTTGGTGCTGGAAAGAAGTAGAAACACACATGCAACAAAGCAACACACTGGGGTACGGGAGGGCAGGCGCATCACAACAAGAGTTTGGGAAGAATCACAGGGGCAAGAGAAAGCAGCACAGAGATGGGAAGAAAAGCACATGGTGCAGACAGCTGGAAAACACATGCACTCTCATGGAGAGCATAAACAAAAAGTTCGAGCATTGTAAGGACAGAGTAATGTGTTCATGCTCCAGGAGACAGACAAACACAAGAGGAGAAAGGAAAGCCCACACCTGTTAACTAATAAGAAGTAAGCAAGTGAAAGTGACAATGAAGTCAACCAATAGTAAGCAATGGGCGGGCCACGGACTTGGCTCTGGGAGGGTGTTTGCGGTGGATTCTGCTGGGGCATATTACCAAGGGGGGCGATAGACAATTATCGCCGATTTAGCAGCCGTTTTCGGCCGCTAAGCGGCGATAATTCTATCGCCCTATTAGCAAGCTGTCGCTAACTGATGTTAGCGACAGCTTTTAGGCGATAGCGAGCGGTTTGGGGCCCGCTTTGCATGTCAGCGATGTTTATCGCTAATGACATGCAAAGTGGGCGTACCCAACCCGTTAGCGACTGAAAGCAGTCGATAACGTCGCTATCGCCTATTAACAAGGCAGGCGTAGCGTTGGAAATATTCGCGCTAAGCGCGAATATCTCCAAAAACTAATGCCTGCTCAGACCGTTTCTTAGCCATGTTATCAAATGGGAGGTGGATAACATGGCTAAGAGCATTTTGTCGTTAATGCGTGAATATCGCTGTATTCTCAGCAATATTCACGCTATCGCCGGAAAATTTATCGCTTTGACGATAAACGTTGCTAATAGCACGTTATCTCAACAATATTTTCGGGCGATGCTTAGCAATAAATAATTAGTTGCTAAGCCTAGTTAGCAATAAATATCGCTAATCGTTGGTAATATGCCCCGCTGTTTGTAGTTGGGTCCACGGGCCTGCGATCAGGTTAGAAGTGTCTATGGTCGGGTTTTCACTTGGATTAGCAGCCATCAGACACGTCACCATGAAACTTTGCAGAACTTTTACACCCACCCCTCCTGTTTCCTGTCACACAAAAGAGGCCAAGAATGAACAAAGGACTGGATGGTTTTAGGTGGTGTTTAATGTAAGACTATTTTCATCCATTTTGACATTTTAGTGACTGTGATGGTTGAAGAATCTATGTTCCCCACACCCCCTCTCCCCTCGAATCTAACCGACTAGTCTACGCCCCTGGGATGGACTCTAAGCCCACTGTCAGCTAACAATACCTCTTGCACTGTCTAGCATGAGAGACCTCAAAAGGACTGCTCTGATTGATTCAAAAGCCCAGCACTCATGGGTGTCACATAATTTTCTCTACTTCCTTGCTCTGTCACTGTTTCTCTTCTTTCTCTCTCAGCCAATTCTCCCTTCTCTGCCTATCACTTCCTGATAACATTGTCTCATCCCTTCAATGCATATATATTCCTAATATGTTACGTTTTCCCTCTTCAACCGCCAGCTCGCAGCGATCCTCGCGCCTCCACACACACTCACTCTCACAGTCTCCCCCGTGGATCCGACACTTGGACTGCTCCAGGGCCGCTGCTGCTGCACAGGCCCTGTTTACACTGGGCCGCTTGTGACTGTATAAGGAGAAGGTCCAGGTCTGCAGGGGGGCCTCTAATCACGCTTGAGTGCCACAGGCAGGCCCTCGACCCCCTCGAAAGGTATTGTGTGTGCCGACCTCCCGGCGTGTAACTGCGAGACATTACAGCTCTGACGGCGCCGCGTCGGATCCTAGGTGGATGAAAACAGACCAAGTGGGGCAGGGCAGCCTTCCACCACCCCGTCAGGAGAGCATAGCCAGGCCGGAGAGCAGATTTTACATAGGAAAATAACAATTGCTGTCAATCTGCAAACCCATCTCGGAAATTGCATAATGGTGGTGTGTTGGCATGTTTGAAAGTTGGCGCTAAAAATGCCGGGGCATATCTACAAGTCCCTTGCACCGACAGTGCGTCATTTTTTGTGATGCACTAGCGGCACAGTGTGGTGCTCCATATTTACAAGAACACATAAAGCTACCCTGCGTGGCTTTTCGTGTCCTTGTAAATACGGCCCCTTTTCACGCAGCTCTGTGTGTGAAAGGGGCGTTCCGCGGGTGTTGCTGTGGGTGTTCCCACGCAACACCCATGAATTCTGCCGCATTCCCAGATTTACAACTTTTCGTAAATCTGGGAATGCATCACAATCCTACGCCTCCGTGGGGAGGCATAAGGAGGCACAAAGAGGAGAAATACTTTTATTTCTCCTCGTTTATTCGTCTTTAAATGCGTGCTGCATTTTGCAGCACACATAGAAAGAGGAAAACACCTCTTGTGATTGTTTTGGTGCGGGAAGGTGTCCACAAAAACAACCATCCCCGCAAAGCAGGCACCCTCCCACAATTGTGCAAGGGTGTCTGCATTGGCACATGCCATCCAATTGTGCGTCAGTGCAGGGGAGAGCTCAGAGATACATCATATTGTTGGAAATATGAAGCATCCCTTTGCTTCGGAAGTAACGCAGCACGACACAGCCAAATGGCTTGCTGCACCGAGCTGTGTTACTTCCTTGTAAATATGGCCTGGCGTTTCCAGGCTTTTAAAGACACAAAAATATAGGTGAGGGGAGATTGTACATGTCACCAATGGATGGTCACTGGAATTATGGCATTCTGTTGGACTCACTTAATTTTCCACAAAATGCACCATTTGTGGCATGGGCTGCAGATTTCAACAAATGTGTTTCCAGCTGAAACAGGGCAAAGTTTACTAAAAAAACACATGTGCAGGTGCATAGGAAGCACTCTTCTGGGAGTGACTGCAACAGCCTAGAGAGGTTTCCAGGTCCCTATTACCGAAATATGATAGTCCCTACAAAATATATGGAAATATCAAACACTCATGGGGTTTTGAAGTAAATTATTGAGAAACGGAGCAAAATAGTGACAGTTTACAAGCACCAGTGCGGAGGACCCACCGCAATGGGATGCTGTTGCTACTTTGACCCTACCACTAAATCCCTATTTATGAGTTGCATGGTACTGGCGGGGTACAAACTTTCATAACATAAAATATGACACACTGCTGGGATCCAGGGAGCGAGAGTCAAAATTGACTGGTCTCATCTGCGTCCTCCGTAACCACAGACTGAACTACCAAAAGAACAGTCAAGTCCAGGCTGTCAAGACCATCAAGGGAGCTCATCTGAGTATCTTTTGTCCAAATTCGTTGTTGGAACCCCAGTATCCTGTATGCTTCCCTATAGGTAAGGACCAGGGGTTCATACATTTTTTGATGACAAAAGGTCCCCAGGTGAGAGCCCTTGATGGTCTTGACAGACCGGTCTCCTCTGTCCTTTTGGTAGTTAAGGGATGCAAACTCTGCCCCTATAATTGTTGGGACTATATGATCAAATGGGAATAACTGTGTCCGCCTGGTGTTATCAGGTGTAAAACCACAGAGTTTCCAGTGGGGGTTAATGTTCCTATTTGCCAGTGATGTGAACAGGTGGTAAGGTGGAACAGAGACTTCTATGCAGGGCAGGGGTGGAAGAAGGCGGGTGAGAAGGGTGGGCGTGAGAAGGAGAAGAAGTGTCCTGTCAGGTGTGAGTGCTGCATGGTCCTCTCTTGCCAGGGAAGGAAGTGGAGCATGGCCATGGGACAAAGGCCACTGGGCAAGGGGCATGGGACAAAGGCCGAGGGACAAGGGCCGTGGGACAAGGGGCATAGGACAAGGGCCGTGGGACAGGGGCCATGGGACAAGGGCCGTGGGACAAGGGCCGTGGGACAAGGGCCGAGGGACAAGGGCCGTGGGACAAGGGGCATAGGACAAGGGCCGTGGGACAGGGGCCATGGGACAAGGGCCGTGGGACAAGGGCCGTGGGACAAGGGCCGAGGGACAAGGGCCGTGGGACAAGGGCCGAGGGACAAGGGCCGTGGGACAAGGGGCATAGGACAAGGGCCGTGGGACAAGGGCCGTGGGACAGGGGCCATGGGACAAGGGCCGTGGGACAGGGGCCATGGGACAAGGGCCAAGGGACAAGGGCCGAGGGACAAGGGCCAAGGGAAAAGAGCCATGCATCAAGGCCTGATGCTGCGGCAGCCGATGCCTATGGTGATTTTATCGGCCATTTTTTCTGATCACTAAAATGGTTCCTGTATTCCAGCACCTTGGAAATCTGGGTGTGGAGTCACCAGACAGAGCAGAATTCCGGACAGGAATTCCACTCCGCACTACTCCTAATGAGGGTCTGAGCGGGCACTGCTGAAGGAGGACCTGTTAGTATTAGGGTTCAGGAAACAAAAAAACACAAACTTATTCCAAAATGACGAATTTCCTAAATTTCCTCAACAATGCTCATGTATTTCAGCAGTAAGTATTAATCTAGCATGAGATTATCTATTATTTTTCTCCATGTTTCCTTTTTAGGTTGAGCCTAGCGAGGCATACTGTATTAGGGTATGCACTAGAAGCCCCGCCCACTATCCGCCCATATTTTCAATTGCTTGTGCCATTGTCCTTCGTGAACGCTGGCTTCCAATTCATTATGAGGCTTGTTAGTCCCTCCTTGGTACCGCCTTGTCTCCTTTAGTTACCACCCATAAGGACTGGACCTTTTACTGGTGTTGTTACATGCTCTGCTTTATAAGTTCGTGAGCACTATTTTCCTTAATACTCTTCCCCTATTCTACACATGACATCGCAGCAAGCCTACTACTGTATTTCTTTAAATTACTACATGGTCCGCTTTAACTATAGCAGCTGCACTTATTCACTTATTTAATTTACAGCGCAGACCGCTTTCAGTTTAACAGCCCCACTTATTTAATTCATTATTTTACAGGCGGCCGCTTTCACATTAGCGGGCGCACTTATTTATTTTATTAATTAATATGGCAGTCCATTTTCACTTCAGAGTCCGCACCAACGTTTCTTAATTAATTTATTTTTACTTTGTGTGAAAGCGCACCATATATGCTTTCACTTTAATATTGTCCGTGCCCCTTTGTTTAGACGCAGCTCACTGTAACCTGAATACCGCGAGCAGCGTCTAAATAAATGGGCATGGCCAACATTAAAGTGCTCTCGCATTTGCGAGAGTTTGAGCTATTGGCATTAAAAACTGAGTTCCTTCTGATCTCACCTCCTGCGAAAAGCTCCACCTCTCAAACCTGGCTTAAGCACCTAACTGCGCTCAATGTCCAACCTACCATCGTGGACTCAGCGAAATCTTTAGGCATAACACTTGACACCAATCTCAACATGCAACGGCATATCAGCAACGCAACTAAGGGAGCTAATTTCCAAATCAATACCCTGAGGAAACTTAAACCCTTCCTCCCAGCCAAGGACTTCCAAACTGCAGTACAAGCCCTAGTCATGCAGTGCTTAGACTACGGTAGCGTTGCCCTCTGCGGACTCCCCCTATCTACAACTGCACCCCTGAGAGCCTCTTTGAACGCTGCAGCGAGACTTATCACTGGATCAAAAAAACACTCACATATTTCCCCTGACCTAAAATCCTTGAACTGGCTGCCTTTTGAGGCCAGAATACATCTGAAAATTGCATACATGACTCAAAGGGCTATACACCACAGCTCACCCGGTTACCTTACTCAGAAGCTGACAATTTCTGGTGGCTCAAGATCCACTAGAAGTACAAAGAATCTCCTTCTGAAACCTCGTAGATTCGGGAAGGAAAAAACATATAAGCGCTCCTTCTCAGGAATGGCACCCAGGATCTGGAATTCACTCCCTCCAGAAACCAGAATTATCAGCTCCACTACATTCTTTAAGAAAGAAGTGAAAGCTATCCTCATGGCTAAATTCACCTGAACATGTACCTAACTTTGGAACTTTTTGAGACTCCTGACTATTTGTAATACTTGTTTATCAGATTGACTATTTGTATTATTGTTTAACTGATTGTTTATGCTCCCTCTTTTATCTACCTTATTTTTACTACCCATTTACTACATCAACTATCTGTCGCTCAAAAGCTTGTTAATTGCTCTCTTGTTTTTACTACCCCTTGTTGTAAAGTGCTCTGATATCTGCAAAGATCTTGTTCGCGCTATATAAAACTCTCAAATAAATAAATAAATAAATAAATAAAAATAACAATGCCTTTTATATATGCGTTTGGTTTAAAACACATAAATAAAAGGCATTGCCGTTTACAATGCCAATCGTCTAAACGCTCGCAAAAGCGAGACCTGTTACATTGAAAATGCTTGTTTATTTCACATTTGGTAGCTGCTTCCGTGTTAGGTGGGCATTGTGTAATACTGAAATGTGAATGGAGATTTTCAGCTACAGTTTGATTGACCATAAATTACTCAACTGCACCTTTTTTTATTGCATTTTCTCCAGCTTACTGAAAGTGAAGCACAATATTTACTCAGATTAGAGGAATGGTGCTAAAATAAGCAGAAAAGTAACTTGTATATATCGGTGTTATATTAAAAAATGAAGGGCCTGATTCACAAAGGGCCTCCACACTAGTGTCAGAGGCCCCACAGTCCTGGGGGAGTCTCCACAAACGATGCCGAATCTACACAATGAGAATTCTTACTGCAGTGATTCCGCCCTAAGTGTGGAGACTCCCCCATGACATCCGTGCCTCCGCCACGAGTGCGTAGGTCCTTTGTGAATCAGGCCCAATATCTTCAGGCTGCTGTTGTTTCTACATTTTGGGAAAACAGCTCTTGCACCACTAATCCTAGTCACTTCATAACCTGTGCTCCCATGACAATGGTGGAATACCTATAGGTGGGAACCGGGCCTCTACGACACTTCTGAGCTGCATGGGTCGGGCCACCTAGATTTGTGTTTTTACTGTGCAGCAAAAAACAGTAAAACGTAGTTGCTGTTTGTGCAGTACTCGGACACCTGCAGCCCCAAACCCCTCCCTAGGGTTGCTCAAGGGCAGCTCCTCTGTTGGAGCGGAGGAGCATCACCCCACTTACAAGACCCCCAAAGCCCCAGAGATGAAAAATATAATTGTAATTTATTACCATTTTATTTTTAATGCCCCGTCCTGAACAGAGCATCAGATGGGGCGGGGCCACTGCTGAATGACAGCAGCATGTCACTCAGCAGGGAGCAGGGCTGGCTGGCTCTGCACTGTTTAAAGTGTACATGTCTTTTTGGATGGCTGTCTTGCAATGGCCAGCCACACATTCACACTTTAAACAGCTCTAACCCAGCTGTCTTCAGACTTTAGCAAGGCAAAGCCTCCAGAGCACCGTGGAGCGCCGAGTGCGGCCGCCCCCACCAATCTTAGCGCGGCTCTCATGCTGGTGAGAGGAGGACCAGGATTGGCCAAGGGAGTTGCTGCATGCAGTTCCAGTTCCTGCCAAAGAAGAGGCCTGGTCAGGGATGTCGTGCCCGTGTAAGGTTAGTGTTTTTTTGTAAAAATATATATTTGCATGTGCATTTTCTTAAAATATCTAAATCGCGCACTCAACCCCTCCACCCCTTCCCTCCCCGTAGATGCCAGCAACCACTGGGGTTGCTACCTTTCCTAGTGAAAAATACCATCCATCTGCTCAACTTTTAACAGTCTGCAAAGGCCTGCATGATTCTCCAGGAGAAGTTTGGATGAAATCTTCTGTATTAATTTTTTAATTATGGCCTTTCTGTCTTTGTTTACTTTGATTAGCAATCAGAGGTCAATAAAGACAGCTGTAGAATACAATTTAAAGATGTATCTCTTTACATTTACTGTTGAAAGTATGCACTGATATGGGAGAAAATACTGTCTTTAGAAGAGTTTCCTAATTTTTGCATTGGCAGGGATTTTAAAATACTGGTCATGCTGGTTTAAAACTGGCCAGGTGTCAACCAGTACTTAATTTGTAAAGAAATAAGAGCCAGGGCCCTTGTCAGGAGATCATAGCAGCTTGCACCACCCACTGCACTGCTAATGACAATTCAGATTTTTTTTATACATTAAAAATGACTAATACCTGCCACCCAAGCTATTTGTATAGCTTTGGGTGGCAGGAAACAACTGTTGTGGTGTTCATTAACAAAATTGGCCAAACAGAGCCACAATGTGGCTGGCTGTCATAAGTCCCAGTGTTGACAAATAAGTACCAGTGCTGAGAGCTGGACACCACTGGTTCAAATTAAGCACTAGTGGGAACCCAACCATTCCCCCACTCAAAAATTTAGGGATTCTGAGCTTTAAGTGGGCTCGGTCCCACCAGGTCTCGGACCAGGCAGAACTTAAAAACTGATTTTAAAATGGGTCCCTATTGGGGCATATAGTTTTGTCCTTTGTAGGGAAAACACTGATCGATTTCTCACCAATGATAGCTTAACAACAACTGTATAAACCATTAATCTAATCGATGTCAGTGAGTTGGCTCGCATTTATATTGCATGTTTTACTTAATTTACTTCTTTAAAATGATTTGCTTTTTCCATGATGCTTTTTCCCCTGTACTTTTTCCATGCAGCATTTTAACCTTGCCTTCTGTGTCTGGAAAGGAGTCGTTTATAGGTGTCTGTGCAAGCTCAGGCTGTAGGTGGCTGTTTATAATGGTCCATGATTGAGGCTGAAGGCAGTGGAGATTCTCACAGGGCCTGTCAGTGGGTCGTAATTGTGTTCAGGATCCTTGGCCCCTCTGCCGAGCTCATTGAGCAATGGTGACACGTGCAACGTGCAATTGTGAGTTTATGCTAAAGTGTATGAAGGAGGTACAAAGCTGTTGAAATATTGACAGGGGGAAAGTATAAGAAACTGAAGTGCCTAGGTGTGAATATAAAGTGCTTTCTTTTTTCTTTCACCCTGTCAACATTGTGGGGATGGTGAAGTGAAGGATGTGCACGAAAATATGTGCCGATGGAGAGACTGCAGTGCTTAATTTGAGCCAGTGTTTTCTGGTGCTCGGCACCAGTACGTAGTTGGCAACACCAGCACTTAACAGTCTGCACATGGTGGCGTTGTTTGTCAAATATTAGAGATGAGCACAACAACAGTTTAATATTAATCAGACCTACATTAAAAACAATGACTACCTGCAAAGCAAGCCATTCTTACAGGTCTGAAATGTCAGACTTGTAGGAGCGTGATTGCAAGTACTTGTGCTGGTACTGGGATTGCCAAGGTTGGCAGGGGCAATGGGTGGTTTAAGTTGCAATGCCTCCTGACGAGGCCCCCGGCACTTATGTTTTTATAAATTAGGCACTGGGAGAGAGTAAAAAGAGCGTGCGGAAGAAAAGAGAGATGTAGTGTCAACTATGCAGATAGAGGATTTCAGAAAGTTGTGGGGGAAAAGGAATGCAAGTGTCTAACAGAGGCTGCAGATGAAAGGGGTGTCAAGGGGAGAACAGAAGTGATTGTGACACTCTGAAGACCACTACCCCTTTCACGGACATCCCTCTTCTGAGGGAATACAGCACCCTTGCCCCTCTCCGTCCTACTCCCACGCGCATGTAGTGCTGTGCATTGGCAGGCACTTTGCAAATGCTGACTGGTGAAACTTTCTATCAGCGTATTAACAATGTTTAATAAAGTGTAAAGGTGCAGTACTAACAATACACTGCAGGGTTACACAGATTACACATCACAAGTTCCTTGCAATGCACCAGCCTGTTTGTAATCACAGTACAGTGCACTGACAGATGCATTCTACGCCTTTACCGCTTTTGTTCTCTGTGCTTGGTAAATGGGTGTGGGAAACCCTCGACCTAATTTATTGTTGATCAGATTTAATGGCCCTGCAGAGAGATCGAGGAATGGCCCCAAAATGACCATCCGTTCAAATACAGGTAAAAATGCAAAGGCAAAGCTCCTTTTTGAAGATGCTAAATATGCACAATTAATCGGGCCATGCAGGGTTCGAATACAAAAGAAATAATGTGCATTCAGTCTAAAGTAAAAGAAAAAATTTAATACAGTAAAACAAATATTTTTTAAAAACAGTTTAGCTGAATACTATTAGAACAGACTGTGGTCCTAATTCATGAAAAACGTGGTGAAGGTTTGCATCGTTGCCTGTCTATTTACAAACATTTCCAAAGATACCCCTAGAAAGCTGTACCAGGTGCTGATTTCCCGGCGTACTCTTGGTAAGGCATGTGCCATGTCCTGGAGTTTCCTATGCTTCCTGTGCAGAAACAGCAATTTAACAAGGATGCCATGGGTCCCGGATAAGCAAGAAAATCACCCCTTTGGCTGCTGTTGGGGTAGTTAAAACCCCAGGTAGCAGGGTTCAATTGGACCCTCAGGGCTCAGGTGCACTGCACCTGCTGCACCAATGCCAATGGTAGCAACGCCCCTGTGCAGAAATATGCACAGCATCAATTTTAGCATGGGGGAAAGGAGATCCCTGAGCAAATGCACATTTCTTTTCCCCACATAGAATGCATTTGTTCGGTTGAGAAAGCTCTTTCCCATAAACCACCGCCAATTGTGAGGGTGATCAGTCACTCTTCTGAGCCTGGAAGGGGAGTTACTACTTTTCAACTATTTCTAGGGTGGGAAGGGAAGTTTATCAATGCCCACTCACGTTCATGTGTGTGGGAATTCTCAAATTTACAAGGCAACCCATTCCTTGTTCTCCCCACTTCCCACTCCGTGTGTGCACATTTCTCCACATTTGAGGAATTAGTATTTGTAAATCCATTTACGCCTTCCACGAATCATTTTGTGAAATCCTGCTTGCATAAAAGAGTTATTTTTGTCTGTGTACATAAGTGTATGGCCCAAAATACTTTTATGAATAGGGCGCTACTCATCTAATAAAAGTGTATGTTGTACAATGACCCTAAGCCAGTCTGGGATGCTGCAAAGGGACAAGGGATGTGAGGATGTTGCAATGAAACTACCTAGGTAAAACACTTCGACAGGGTGCCGTACTTCCCTAGTGTATTTATTACCTCCCCATTACAGTTGATTTTCCAGGTGAATTTAGGCTTTTGTAGTATGCAGAACTACAATTAATATTAACCCCTTGGTCATGGTGCGAATTCCACTGCAGCGCTGAGGGGGTAGAGGGTGAGCGCGGCGCTGGTATGCTCGTGACGGAACCACGCCGTCAGGAGCCACGGGCGGCGTGTGCTCATGATGGCGTGGTTCCGTCACGGCCCCGCCCGTTCATTAATTCGCCCGCACAGTTGGGAATAAATGCCACGTGGGCGGAGCGGCTGCAGCATGACGGGACCACGCCGTCATGAGCACAGGCCGCCCGTGGCTCATGACGGCGTGGTTCCGTCATAAGCAGGCAAGGGGTTAAATGGGGTAAACCTTTAAATCAATCAATCAATCAGAACATTTGTAAAGCACACTACTTACCCGTGAGGGTCTCAAGGCGCTGGGGGGGCAGAGGCTGCTACTGCTCGAATAGCCAGGTCTTGAGGAGTCTTCTGAAGGTAAGCAGGTCCTGGGTCTGCCGTTGGGGAAGGGGGAGGGTGTTCCACGTCTGGCGGCGAGGTGGGAGAATGATCTGCCACCGGTGGTCGCTCTTCGGATGCGGGGGACTGTGGCGAGGGCGAGGTCAGCGGAGCGGAGCTGGCGGTTGTGGGTGTGGAAGTTGAGTCGCCTGTTGAGGTTTCATGGTCTGGTGTTGTGGAGTGCCTTGTATGCTTGGGTGAGGAGCTTGAAGTGATCCTTTTGTTGACGGGAAGCCAGTGCAAGTCTCTCAGGTGGGGTGTGATGTGGCTGCGGCGAGGGATGTCGAGGATCAGGCGTGCCAAGGCCTTTTTGATGCGTTTAAGTCTTTTCAGGAGTCTGGCCGAGGCACCTGCATAGAGGGCGCTTCCGTAGTCTAACCTGCTGCTGACAAGGGCCTGGATGACCGTTCTTCTTGTTTCAGTGGGGATCCACCTGTAGATCTTGCGGAGCATGGGGAGGGTGTTGAGGCAGGAGGACGAGACGGCGTTGACCTGCTTTGTCATGGAGAGAGTAGAGTAGAGGATGAACCCCAGGTTGCGTGCGTGGTCGGTGGGTGTTGATGCTGCTCCCAGGGCGGTCGGCCACCAGGAGTCATCCCAGGCTGAGGAGGTGGAGCCGAGGATGAGGACTTCTCTCATGTCCGAGTTTAGTTTCAGTTGGCTGTTCTTCATCCACTCGGCGACGGCTTTCATTCCTTTGTGGAGGTTGGCTTTGGCAGTGAGGCGGTCCTTGGTGAGGGAGAGAATCAGCTGGGTGTCCCCGACGTAGGAGATGATGATGAGGTCGTGTAGTCGGGTGACGTGAGCGAGCGGTTCCATGTAGAAGTTGAACAAAGTCGGGCTGAGGGATAAGCCCTGGGGTACGCCGCAGATGATCTTGGTGGCTTCGGAGCAGAAAGGGGGGAGGCGGACGCTCTGGGTTCTGCCGGAGAGGAAGGAGGTGGTCCAGTCCAGAGCTTTGTCTTGGATTCCAGCGTGGTGGAGGCATGTGCGTAGGGTGCGGTGGCAGACAGTGTCGAAGGTGGCTGACAGGTCCAGGAGGATTAGGGCCGCAGTTTCTCTGTTGTCCAGCAGGGCCCTGATGTCATCGGTGGCGGCAATGAGGGCAGTTTCGGTGCTGTGGTTGCTGCGGAACCCGGACTGGGATGGGTCCAGGATGCTGTTCTCCACGAGGGAGCGCGTGAGTTGTCTGTTGACTGTCTTCTCAATAACCTTCGCCGGGAACAGAAGTAGGGAGAAGGGCAGGAAGTTCTTGAGGTCCCTGGGGTCAGCCTTGGGTTTTTTGATTAAGGCGTTGAGCTCGGTGTGCTTCCAGCTCTCTGGGAAGGTTGCTGTCTCGAAGGAGATGTTGATAGCTTTCCGGAGATGGGGTGCAAAGGTGGTGCTGGCTTTGTTGAAGATGTGGTGTGGGCATGGGTCTGACGGAGAACTGGAGTGGATGGTGTTCATGATTTTGATGGTGTCGTCGTTGTTTATGTTGGTCCAGGAGAGCAGGGGGTCGGTGCGGATGGTGGCCATGGGGACGGAGGTCTCAGTGGTTGTCAGGATGGTCATGGCGTTGAAGCAGTTGTGGATGTCTGCGATCTTGTGATGGAAGAAGGTGGCAAGGGAGTCGCACAGGTCTTGCGAAGGTGGAATGTCGTTGGTGTTGGAGAGTTCCTTCACGATGTTGAAGAGCTCTTTGCTGTTGTGTGCGTAGTTGTCTAGGCGGTCTTTGAAGGAGGCCCTTTTGGCGGATCTGATGAGGTGATGGTATCTGGGGAAGGCGTTCTTGTGTTCTGCGTAGCTGTCCGGTGTCTGTTCACTGTGCCATTTCTTCTTTAGCTTTTGGCAGATTTGCTTGGAGGCCTGGAGGTCTTCAGTGAACCAGCTGGCTTTCTTGCTGGTATGTCTTTTGGAGGGTTTCTTGATCAGGGCGAGGGTGTTGGCGCAGTCGTCTATCCATTGTCTGAGGTTGCGGGCGGGGAGTCAGGGTCGGTGGGTGGGCTCCGGACGAGGGTGGTGGTTAGCTGGTCTTCGGTGACTTTGCTCCAGCAGCGGCAGGGGATCTGTTGGGTGCGGTGGTGCATGATGGGTTTCTGGAAGGTGAAGTGGATGCAGCGATGGTCGGTCCAGTGGAGTTCAGTGGTGTGGTTGAAGGAGATGTGGGAGCTTGCGGAGAAGATTGTGTCAAGCCTGTGGCCGGTGGAGTGGGTGGGAGTTGTGACGAGTTGTCTGAGTCTGAGGTTGGTGAGGTTGTCGATCAGGGTGGTGGAGTTGCGGTCGTTGTTGTTCCCGAGGTGAAAGTTCAGGTCCCCGAGAAGGATGTAGTATGTGGAGGCGAGGGCGTGTGTGCTGACGAAGTCGGCGTTTGAGTTGCTGAACTGTGGTCGGGTCCGGGTGGTCTGTAGATGAGGGTTCCTCTGAGGGTGGTGTTGGGATTGGTGTGGATCTGGAAGTGCAGGTGTTCGGCGGTGCTGAGGGTGTCGTTAGTGTTGGTTGAGACTCTCAGAGTGTTCCTGTGGACGATGGTGATTCCTCCTCCTACTCCGTTGGTGCGGTTTCTGCGGGTGATCTTGTAGCCGTCTGGGATGGCTATGGCGATGTCGGGTGCCGAGGAGGGGTTCAGCCAGGTCTCCGTCAGGAAGGCGATGTCAGAGGAGGTTGAGTCGAGATGGTCCCAGGGTTCCACGGCATGTTGGCGGGCGGAGCGGGTGTTGAGAAGGATCCATCTAAGGTAGTTGGGTTCTATCCTGGTCGGTGGGTTGGCGGATCGATTGCTGTTGAAGCTTCAGTTGCGGCAGGAGAAGGCTCCTTGGGTGCGCTTCGGGACGGCCAGGCAGCAGGCACGTGATCGTCCAGCGTTGAGTGCGTGGAGGGTGCTGGCATCGTAGTGGAGACAGGCGTCATGGCGTTCGTGAGGGCAGGGGTTCTGACGCTGGGCGCGGTCCAGGCGCAGACGGGCTTTACTTAGGCGCACCAGCTGCGTGCATCCACTGCGTGGCTGCCATAAGAAGGGGAGGTGGGAGGAAGGGGCAGCTAGAAGGTGGGAGCGGGCGAATGGGAGAGTGGGGGGCGGGGCCGCAGGGGGCACAGTGGCTGGAAAACGGGACGGCGGGAAGTGGGATTGAGGAACGGCGAGGGGTACAGAAGGCAAAAAGGGGAAAGAAAACCAGACAAAGGCACAGTAATGGCATGAGAGGGAGGAGGTATAACAGATTAAGACAATGCACAGGTCAGCAAATTACGGGGGAAATGAGGCAAAAGGCAAGAGGGCACAGCGATGGCACGAGAGGGAGGAGGAAAGAAGAAAATAAAACAATGCACAGATCAGCAAAAATAAAACAATGCGCAGATCAGCAAATTACAGGGGACATGAGGCAAGGGGCACAAAAGGCAAGAGGGCACAGCAATGGCACGAGGGGTAGGAGAAATGAAAAAATAAGACATAACAAGTAAGCAAGATACAGGGAGCAAGAGCAAACCTTTGGCCTACCATTGGCCACCAGGAATGAGGCGCAGGTGGCAGCCTGCAGGTGAAGGAGGGCCTCAAAGTTAGTCAGCAGCAGTGGCAGCTGGGCTGGGGCACGACACAGGTGGTACTGTGCGGCGTGGGGAGCGACGAGCCTGGAAGGATCAAGGGTCGCTCCTTTAGGTCCTAATTACAAGTCTGGCTATCTGAGGACAGCCAGCTTCTGGGGGGGGGGGCACAGTGATGGTTGTCCAGCCTCCCCCCACCGGCAGTCCGATCACTCCATTACGAGTTGGACAGTCAGACCACCATTTCAATACTGCAGCTGCCAGGGAACCACCCTTCCCTGGCGGTGGCATGGTGGTCAGGGCCTCAGTAATATGCTGCGGCACCACCATGCATATAACGAGTTTTAGGATTGCCAGCGATGTCATGGAGGTTTTTCCTCCAAGAAAAGGTTGGCTGTCCTGAAACAAAGGGGACACTTTAGGGTCCCCTGTTGTCCATGTGAAATGGGTTGCATGGAGGGGGGCACAACAGGTGCCCCCCCCCGCGGGCATGCACCCCAGTTGGCATGGAGTTTACAGTCCATGCCATACAGTATTTGTTTTTGGCGTTCCCATTTTCAGAGGCACTGCCAAATGCAGCCCGCCAGACACGGGGAAATTCATAATCTGGTGGGCGGTGCAACCACAGGTTTGGGAGTGTGGGAGCAGACTGCTGGTGTGGTGATCTGCTCTAGCACCGCCAAACTCGTAATTAGGCCCTAAGTTGGATCAACCCCCCGGCAACGATATCCCAAAGGCCGATGCTTTTGAACTTGTAACGAGACTCAAACAAATCCAATGTTCAGCTTGTTTCTCCACAGCCCGTAACTGATACTAATTTGCATATTAAATCACTTTGCTCAACACCCACTCAGCAGAAAAAATAATTTGAATCCAATTTTTTTATTAAGAGAAATCCAATACGATATCATGAATGGTACAAAAACATACATCAGAGATAATGCAGTCGCCACACGTCTGCCCTGCTACTTAAATTTAAAAAATAAGCTAGAAAAATTGGAAAACACAGTAAAGCATGCAGAGAGGTTGGCAACAGTATTTTGAGCTACCATGTATTCAGATCCATAAAACACCGTACATGTGCTTGGAGATTATAACCACATGATGCTCACCATAATAAAATACCTTTTGCGGTCTCGCCTAAAGACAGCAGCAGCATTTTTGCTGGGAAAGACCTATTGTGTACAAGTCCTAAAGTGGACTTTGGGTGTGCTCATTGCTTGTCATTTGTTGACTTTCTTATGAATCTCATTTGATTGCTTTTTATTCCATGGCTTTCATTCATTTTCTTACGTATGTCGCTTGCCTGGAGGATAGCTGTGTTAAAATATTTCTGACTGAATGAGTTGTATCCCTTCACTTGAGCATTCAGGGAACTAAATTTTAGGTCTCACCTATAGACAGTGTTAGCTGTCCGTTTGCTGAGATCTATCGTCTCTAATAAATTAAATTATATAAATATATTTGTCTTTAAGTCAGCACCCTGCTCTTGATTGGATGATTTTCTTGTCTATTTCATTTCCCTACTTCTTTTACAATGGCTTTTCCCCTGATTTTTTCTTGTCTTACCCCCGTAACATTTCTTTTTAATTATGTTCTGATTTGATGACTTGTGCCCTTACACTGCATGCATTCAGGGAACAAATTATCTTTATATTATAGCCCTCTTTGGGGATGTATGTTGCTTATTTGCTCTCTCTTGTGTGCCCTTCGCCACACTGCTGCTTGTCTCATCCCTCCTGGCCCCTCGTGCTCCTATGTTATTCTACCATAATTACTTGTTGCATTATTTTTAAAGAAAAAATATTATTATGTTATTCTGTTTGAAGGGCCCAGCAGCTGTAGTTTGCTATTGGGTTGCTTCTTTAATTTTTCTGCACTTTCAGTCATGCTTTTTAACATATTTCTCCAAATTGGCATTTTTAACCTTGGAACAGTAAACTAATTACAAACAAAATGTCTGCTGAAATATGCCACACTCGCGTGCACGCTTGGTGACACGTGCACATGTATACCTCATCATGCGACGACCACCGTACTGTTACGATGCACATGTGAATATGAATGATGGTGAAGGCGTGCATATACATCATTGGGCATTTTGTGGGATTTTTTAGGTCGAGCCTATGGCAGCTCGCATGCGCTGCATAGAAAATCAACCTCTTGGAATCACTTCAGCATGTGTAGAAGCTCGTGCGTGTGGTGCTCATACACGATTGGCCTTTGCGTCTGGCTTTAGTATGCAATTGGCCAAAGGTGTGTGGAGGTCGCAGCGTCTTGTGAAATGCTTACTTCCAGAGCGTTTTGCTCTCAGGAGCCAGCAGCGACGCGCAGGTGCCATCTGTTTTTAATTAGCGTGCCCGCAACCAGGCAATATCCCACAGGGGTTTTATATTGAAACTTTTCAGTCTTTCAAATTGTATCCCTTGAAGGCGAGCTGATGCTGATGCATGTGTTAGGTTCATCTGCAGGATTTTACTTTGGCGTCACTGTGGGTACTACAGACATGGAAACGTACACATTGTTTTCTTCAAAGTATGTATTTTACATTGTGCTTATGATGAAGTGATGCTGCGATTACGCACAATTTGAGGTAACAAAGCAGATGTTTTGTTTTCATATTCCTATGACCCCCCCCATGTGTGGTTGAAGGCTTGCAAACTCCCGCAGCTGTGCTAGCAAATGATAGTTGAGCATTGTTTGGCATCCGTAAAGTATCAGTGGAAAGTCGGGCTTGAATGTGGAAAAATAGGCACCCACTGTTGCTTATAGAGGGACTCGACCCTGATTTGTTTTTTCTTCAAACTTGGGTGCTAGAAAAGTATGGGGTATCGTAGAGCAGCGCTACTCGTTTACGGCTACTAAAACATTGCTGTTGTGCAGTTTCCTGTTGTGGTGTGTGTGTGTTTCCATTTTAGTGGCCTACAATTGTGTGCTGCCCCACCGGCTCCAAGGCCTCACCTGGTAATGTGAACAGTTGTTTGATTGTGATGTGTTTGATTGTTTTACTGTGATGTATCAGGGTTCATAAGTCACTGTGAAAACAGCCATGCGGCGAACAAAACCCCTTCTGCAAAAGCCACAAGATATGAACAAACGGGTGGAGCAGTGCAACAGGCTCTGCACCCAGACTGATGCTCGCGGTGGTCAAAGGTCAGGCACAGCTGGTTCATTGGGAATGAATAACCTTTGACTTGTACAAATCAGTTTTCACTTTTATTTGTATCCTGTTCTGCTTAGCGGCTTTTCAGCAAATGTTTTAGCGTCGAGTCAATATGCCCTCATCTTAAATATTTGTTTTTTATTGTATTTATTTATTTATTTGTAATACATTGGCTGTTAGCACCAATCCACAAATACACACAATTAGGTGCAGAGCTGTTTAGCTTTAATGGTAGGAATTAACGAAAAAAACTAAGAAAAATGTTGGTCTCTTAAGAATCAGTGAAGACTTGAAAAATTGTTTTTTTTTTCATTTGAAAAAGAGTTGGCCCTTAAAGTCAGCTTTTTGTTTTCGTGAAATGTAGAGAGAGCAATGGGACTGGGAAAATAAACATACGTATTTCACTTTTTGAACGTAAACCACTATCATTCTGCTGTTAGCCTACACTAACATGTTTTCCACAGCTTAGGCAGTACATTTTGATAGACTTTTTCCTTCTTCTTCCTATACACTTGGCAATTTGTCAACCACTATATGTTGTAGGTGATTTAACTGTATTGCATGAAGTAGACAACTCCTCTTCAACTGGTCTTTACCTCTTTTCAACTTGCAAAGCATGTTCATGTTTGGCATTGAGGTGCCCGTACACGGTTAAAGAACCCAACATTTGTGTTTCAGTATTGCCTTCTGTTGGGATGATGTTTCTCGGGTGAGTTCCCCTCCCATGAGCATCCAACGATGGATGGATGGATAGATGCAATCTCTCTCATAAAGAGGTCACGGCATACTTGTGTTTTAGAAAAGATTACTGTTTTTTTACTGGTCACTGGTATTCAGGCTTACTGGCCCTACTTATGTTAGAAAAGAAAAAATATTATGTGTATGCAGAGAACCCTAGCACGTGTTACACGTGTTAAGTGGGTCTGTGTTTGTAGTGCCTATAACACATGTTTAGAAAGACTGTGTGAGTGAGCCTGAGTAATGTCAGTGTATGTGTGGTGTGTCTATGTGGGTGCCAGGGGTGTTTACTAATGTGTGAGTGAGTGGACAATTGGTATGTTTCGTTTTACGTGTCTGAAGGTGTGTGTGTGTTATGCAGGTGTGTATGCACTGCAGTGTGTAGGTGTATGCATGTTTTTGAACTGCCTTGTATTACTCTGTATTGGTGGTATATCATAGATTAGCCATGTTTTGGGCAGATGTAAGTGACATGTAGGGGTGTGTGCGCATTCCTCCTTGGTCACGCGCTTTTGCTTGTTATCTACTAAAGCGATCTGTACTGTTTCCCTCTGGGGATGCAGTACAGAATCACTAGAATCCAATGGCAAAGCCAATAGTTTTCAATAAATAAATAAAGGCGACAGCTATGGGCTTTGCCAAAACTTGTCTTTTAAATTTCTGTTGGTGGAACTCAAGGATGTGAACTTCATGGCTTCACGACGACAGAAATAAAGAGCTACTCTTGCTGTGGACAGCCACGGGTAGCGTGCAGCTTCACATTTTAGCATGCGTCAACACCACATCAGGGGTAACAAGCACTATATAAATACAAACCTTTTTCCTCCACTTAAAATGTACTTGCATGTTTCACTATACTAATTCAACACTAATCCTCTATGGGCCCCAGAGTTGCGTGCTACTCACCGAAAAAGCACTTTGATGCCTCGTCTGGGGTAGTAACCGCTATATAAATGCAATTACAATACAATACAATACATGTGATATTAGATCAGTGGGCGGCATCTGCGCTTGTGCCACTCATTCTGCTTCTTGACATCGTTCGTACATGCGTGCCTTTTCTGCCATCTTGTGGCTACATGTGGCCTGTAATTGTGACAATTAAAGAAGTCTTCTGCAAAGGCGAGAGATATTGGCAATGCCAATGCTTGTTTATAATGCTTGTTCAGGATTTTATTTTCGTTTTTTTTTACCAATGCTGAACAGCTTTGGCAAAAACCATTGGAATGAGATGGCACATGGGTTTTTTCTCACTCTCCTTTGTTTTACATTTGTTTTAAATTTAACTTTCAGCATTCCAAGGGATTGCAACTTACATTCAGGGCAGTTGTTGGGAACCAAAGGCAGCTTTGGCAAACAAGCATTGGAAATGCAATAGGTCTCGCAATAGGAAAGTTGGAGCTATTGGTCTTATAAATGATTTTTTTTTTTATTTATGTGTTGTTTTTTGAAATAGCTAAATAAATAGCTTTGTCATTTACAATGCCAACGCAGGCATTTTCCTCTTTCCAAACTTCTAATGGCCCATTTTCGCCATTCTATACTTGTATACTGTACAGTGACTCATGTGAGAGAACAATAATACCATTAAATTTTAAAACAGCAACATTTCAAATCTCAGTATAACTTCTTAGGGGAAACCATTTCTTTGCATAGGGCATAAGTAACACATGCTTCCATAGCACAGACCTTTGCCTACACATCCAGTACACGCCGTTCTTCAAACGGTCCTAAGTGATGGCGCCTGGTTATAAAAAAGCATCCGCACAGATGTACTGGGAGGCAATCTTGTGTTTGTTAAGTGCTTTGCCGACAAAAACTCACCTGAGAGCACAGAAGCATGACCAACTCCACCATTTGCAATGCAATAGGTCTCGCATTTACACGAGTTTAAGCTATTGGCATAGTAAATGACAATGCCTTTTATTTAGGTTTTAAAAACAAAAATAAAAGGCATTGTGATTTACAATGGCAATAGCTCAATATAGTGTAAATGTAAGACCTATTGCACTGCAAATGCTTGTTTTCATTACAAAAGTTCTATGCAGACAGCACATGCTTGCTGAAGCTCGACCTAAAAACTAAGCTTAATCAGATAGATGTGAGATGTGCTCACAGAGAACATGATTATTTATGGACGCCTTTAGCAATGAATGGACTCTATGCATTTAGCTGGTGGATACCAGTTGTGCCAGCTGCAAACAAATATCTAGATAGTATGTAAAACCATAAAATGCATTTAAAAGTTTAGACACACAGGTTACAGATTTTATGTGGTTGTAAAAAATTACCATGGCATCCAACAGTTGATAAATACACAATTGTCCACGTTTCTCGCTCTGCCTCCCACCAAAGAAACACCAACTGCTTACTCACATTGAAGATGTGGGAGGCTCACTCGACGCTGGTCACTAGATAGAACTTGCGACGTCTATTGTGGTAGTGCAGAACATGTGGCATGTGATTCGAGTGCAGCCCAAGAGTACGGAATCCCTGGAAGATAGTGCTGCCACGGCTCGTGGTCTTTGTGTCTCAGTCAGACACTGCCATTCCAGCAGGTAAGCTTAACAAGCCGCTAAGGGAGAAGACCGGCAAATGCAAGATGCTCCTTCTCGCAGTGAAAGAAAGCAACACACGTTTTAGCAATAGAAAGAGGACTTAATGGTTGAAGCAGCTGGACATTCAGCGATGGCACCTATTTGTCTTTTTGTCAGACAGCTCTATTCAAGCATGTCAGTGAATCGGGAAAAAAACTTTATATAGAAAGTGTATATTCAGCGGATTTATGCTTAATGGGACAAACAAGCACACTTGTTTTTATAATGTTCAGATCGAAATATAAGTATTTTGTCCTTTGCTATACTTGGAAAGGAAAAAAGAATCATCTCCTTTTGCAGCACTATTCTTTGCTAAAATGTAAGGGATGAGCAAAGAGGGGGTGCGAGGGAAACATAGAGCAGGAGCAGGCAGAGGAAGGCTGGGGAGGAAATAGAAGAAGCCAAAATAAACAAATAAATAAATGGAAAAATACCTTCTGTCAGCCTGCTGCGAGCTTTGTAAAAAGACGGAGGGCATTGCTGTGGGGAGTGGGGAGGAGAAATGCGACACGGCGGGCAGGGGAGGGGGCGGAGTGGGGAGAGCGGCGATGAGGGTGTGAAGCAGCAGGGGCCTTTGAAGTGAAGCTAAGCTTCACTTCAAAGGTGTGGGAGGAGTGCTGCTGGGGAACAGATGGCGATTTGATGATGTGCACGCGCATTTTAGGTCAATGCACTTGCGCATTGACCTAAAAGCGCACGGGCACAGCACCAAATCGCCCAGTTGGGTAAAGTCTGTTTAAATCGCTATAGTCTCTCTCTGCTCAATGTGCATGCGCATTGACAGGCGAGACCTAAAAAATGCTCAGACCAGCCTCGCCTCCTTCGCCTCCTGTGGCTATCTCTCTCTTTCCAATATAAAACTGTATAAATAAATAAATAAACCATCCATCCATCCATCCATTCTCTCGCTCCTTCTCTCGTCTCCCTCCTTCTTCTTTGAGTCTCTGATAGCTTTCCCTCTATCGCCGCCTTCCCCCTGCCTATCTCTCTCTCTTCCTTCATGCCTGAGGTGCCTGCTAGAGAACCTCGGGCTCTGGGAAAAGTGACTGAAGCCCCAGGAGTGGCCCTGGGCCTTCAAATCCCAGCCTCCAAGGGCCACAGTCCACCAGGGAAATTGAGGTGAAATAGACCTGTCTAGTTTGTTCTTTCCTGCCAGTTTGCTTCCCTCACAATCCTGCTCCACCCTCCCACCCGTGCTAGTCCGTTGCTTTCACATTCCTCCTCACTCCCTACATTATTTGTAATTTCCCTTTTTCTTAAAAAAAATTTATTGACTTTTTATTCATGGGCCTTCCTTCCCCATCTGCTTGCAACTCACTCCAACCTCTGCTTATTGTTTCGCCCCATCACTCCCCCCTTTGTATTTAAATGTTTTCTTTTTTGTAATTTTATTTTCCCCGAGGATCTGGCAGCTGGACACTTCTGACAGACCAGCCGCGTTCCTTTTGGGAGTCCCACGAATTTTTCTATTTAATTTATTGTTAAAAATTGCTGTCCACCATCTTTGAACAGTAAACTAAACATTTAAAAAATCAGCTCTTTCTTCACGACGCATACATATTCGTCTTAACATCGCGATGCATGCATTGCACATGCAGATTTTGCGACCCATTTCAAGATGGCCTCAGGTACAAATATGTATGCCATTGACATTGCTGTCTCCTGCTCCTATTTTTGAGTCCTGTATAACCGTTCTGGTTGACTGCGGAAAACATTACTTCCTTTGTCGCGATTGTATCCTGTCAGGAAGTAGCAGAATCCGGTGGTTTAGAAAATACACGCTTTTTTGTGAAATACAATTCTTGCACTTCTCAATCAAAATGTGTTAAATGCTCCCTTCAAGAAACCATTGTTTTATATTTTCAAGTGAGGCCCTTGTTTAAGCTGAGAGCTGAATGCTTCCACTGCTTAATGGCCACAATTTTCCCTCCCGCATTGCACCTGTACCAGTGATATATATGTTAATAGGAAAAAAATGAGTGTTTTAATAATTTTAGGCCACCATGTCCATTTCCAGATGCTGGTAGGATTCAACAAAAATGAGCATGTAGATTGTTTTGGGTGTGTAACTTGTTGTGCTGTTGACACTACAAATTGACCTATAATTTTCCCATGAGGTTAATCTTTCGAAAGGGCGCTGGACAGAGTAAGTCACATGTTTTTGTCATGTGGGACTGATATCTGTTCTTTTGATTAAAAACCAAAAATCAATTAATGGTCCATTGGATCAATGAGTCTGGCAAGGAGTTTTAACTGGGGTACACTTCTTTCAGTTTTCTTAACCCTGTTTTCCAGTTGAAATACTCCCCTCTTAGGCCCTCCTTCCCCTCAAACTCCTATGCACACTTGTTATATCTCCAAACACCCTAGTTCCACTCCTTCTTGGCCTTCCTATTCCCCTCTAACGTCAACTTGCCTTGTCTATCTCAGAGATAATGAAAACAAACAGAAAAGTGTAACAGGAAATATTTAAGGAAAAATGATTTACATTTAAGAAAGATCCATCCTTTAGGGTTGAATGAGTACCTCTTTGTGTTATTGGGATTTTAGGTTGTAAAGTCCTGTCAATAAAGTATGTTTCTCAGCACCTACCTGTGCCACATGTGTACCTGTTGTAGCCACTGAAATGGTCTTAAACTATTCAGAATTTCTCTGCCTAGTTTTATCCGCTGAAAATGCACATGTACTTTGGCTGCGATCTGCATGACTCAGTTGAGTTCCCTTACCTTTTTGGTGCTTTATGGGCAATAGATCTTGAGAGTCAAGCCTGGCACTTGAAGGCTTATTTCAGATACATCGGAAAGCTATGGAGAGCGTTCAGGTCAAGGGTTTTGTGTGGTCTATTTGTTTTTGGCTCATTACTAATTGGGCTCCACTGCTGCGAACAAGTTCAAGCTGTTTCAACGATTTCTTGGGGAGAACTCTATGTACGAAATTACAGTTGCATAGGTGGTATAGAACCAATCCTGAACTAATCTGAGAATCCTTAAATCTCTCCCCTTTCCTGCTCACCCTCACCCTCCCCCTCACCCCAAAAACTACCCTACTTATTCCCTTTTAACCCAATGTTACCACTGTGTCTAAGCATCTACACCAGTTGCCGCTCTTCTCTTGGATTTATCTTTTTCCACCTGTGGCACAAGCATCCTCCCATGTGGAATTGCCTACAACTAGATGAGAAGTTCTTAAATATCCCTGGAGGCTTGCATGCTTTATAAGAACATTAAATAAATAAGTAAATACAAAAGACAGATCTACTTTGAGTTGTAAAGATAACAAGGGAATATTTTGCTCAGCATGTGCGGCTGAAAATGTGTCTTCTGTAGTAGGGTGTTTATGTGAATGATGCACAATAGTGGAGTATTAACCCGTTCCGTGCTGCCGTCGGCCATTGGCCGACGGCAGCACTTCCTCCCAAGTGCTGCCGTCGGCCAATGGCCGACGCGGCCCCGCCCGTTTTGCAGAAATGCCACACTTCCGCAAAATCGCGGCCGCCGTTAAGGCGTTAATAATGGGTTAGGCCAGGGGTGGACATCTTAGGTCCATATGCATTAGATTCATGCCAGATTTGCTAGATAACCATTGGCTACCTAAGTAGTTTCGCCCAAATTCATTATACGTGCAATTGTTTTTTATGAGGATATTTTGAAATTTTGACTTGAATCTGGGCATCCAGGACCTATGTTAGACACACAATAAGTAAGCAACTTGAGGTTGCTGGGTAGTTTCCAGATCCTTTATCTTTACACAGACGAATTGAGGCACCACACAAGTTCATTTGAAGAAGCATGTTCACTTCCTGCTTTAGGTGCTGTCTAGGGGATGAATTAACAAGCATTAGAAATGCAATAGGTCTCACATTTTTAGGGCTCGCCTGCTGTGCACATGTGCACAGCTGGAAGCTCTATAGGGGCTTATCCAGTGTTTAACCACCACTGGCGATTCCACTGGCGATTCCTTTGAGTGCATGTGCTTTTTAGGTCATTGCGCAAGCGCAAGCCCTAAAAAGCGCGTGCACAATGCCACCAGCCGCCTGCCTGCCTGCCTCGCATTACCACATCAAAGGCAGCCCTCCCAGCGCATTTGTCACCACCTAATTATTCACGGCCGCCCGGCCGTACTTTCAGTTTCACGGCCGGAGGCCGTGTCTCCTTTTAAAACCTGTTTAACTTGTTTTGCTTGTTGTTATTCCAGCCAGCGTGTCACGGTGCCTCCTGTGTTTCCTTGTCCCCGATGCCTTTCCCTCTGTGCGCTTGTGTCCATTAATCCTATGCTTCCGGAAGCATCTGCCTATTTGTAATTGTGCCCTACACCTTAAAGCAGTCGCCGTCCTTCGTCCCTCCGCTGCTTGGGTCCCATGATCTCAGGTCGCCTTTCCTCTTTGTCCTTTTGTTTCCTTCTGCTATGCGGACTGGCTCCCCTGCCCCACCCTCTGCTCCGATTGTTCCTATGCTGCTTCGCACCTGTGGACCCCACTTTACTTCCTGGTCTTTATAGCGCCTACTCTCCATGCTCCATGACCGCCATTCTCTGTTCCCCTCTGCTATGCTCCCTGGCTCATGTTTTTTTTTTTCTACTTATGTGCCTTATTCTTCTGGTCCGTGTACCCTTTGGACCCCCTGACGCTTTTACCCAAGTAGCACTACGTCACTTTTTGTCACAATTATCCATATTCTGTTTGCTTTTGAAGCCCTATAGCGCCTGGTCCTTGCCCCAAACCATTTTTCCCGCCGTGTGTCGCACTGTGCGCCCCCGAGGATGTCTGCACAGTGGCCGTCCTGGAGTGCCACTCTCTGCACACAGTGGCCTCATTAGCGCCTCGGAACTGGAGCCCCTCGTAGGGTTCGTTAGCAGCTCTGGTGCCCGTGCACACGGGCCCGGTAATTAGAGTGCCCCCGCCCCCGGGATTTCAACTGCACAGTGCACGGCTAATTGTATTCTGCCTGCAGCCACGCAGGCCTATTATAGATGCACAGCTCCCGCGAAGCCTGTATTTTGGGGAAACATGTTTGGTACATCAGGCTTCAAGTCTGGAAATGTGAGCATCCTTTATTTTGAGATATGGCCACAGCGTAGTGCAGAGCAGATGTGGCCATCGTCACTGCAAAGGTACACCAGTGCCCTCATTGCGAAGTATGCTCACATTTCGTTAACATGTGTTTACAGTGAATTGTGAAACTCATTGGAAGCTATGGCACACATCTCCCGCGCTGATCCGGCATCACATACCAGAGAAGGCCTTGCAGTGATCTGTGCGAACTCCATGAGTAGAACATGCTTCATTTAATTACACTGCGGTTTTGGCCGAATATGTGATGCAATGTGAGGCCCGGCACTAGCAGAAACGGCAGGCTGGTCACCCATGCCACAGCCCTTAAAGGGCAATCTCAGAAGCGGGCCTAGAAATGTATGAGGCAGGACAAATAGAATGATAGCAATGAAACTGCTGTAACTTTCAAGGAAGTGACATCATCTTTTGGCAATGTTCCATGAAACATCGCAAGGAATGTAGAACATTCTGGCTTAGTGTATTTTTCCACCAACTAATCTCACACACACACAAATACACATGCTCTCTCTCCCCTCATTTTGGGATTTAAACAAAGAAATAGTTTGGCCTGTTTTTTTGCAGTTTTATGTAAAGCAAATTCGACCCGAAGGTATTCGAGCGCTTCACACAAGCACCAGTTACATGACACAAGGACACATCCTTTTGTTTGAGGCTCGGGCAGTTTAGTGATTTGCCCACAATCAGATGATGATGAGCCGACGCCGAAACTCGAACAGGGTCTCCCAGTTCCAAATTCGGTAGATCTGGCCTTTAACCAATGCTCACATCCTTGCCCCTTGTTCCCTTAATTGTCACAGAACTGTTTGTACGACTTTAAATAGTTTCACTCTCGATTTGCTTTTTATTTGTGTATTTGGAAACGAGATTTGCTCATAGGTTACTCCGGATAATGTGGCTTTTTCTAAGAATGTATTTTCATCTTTCTACAGAACTATCAATTGAGGAATTTGAGCGTGTGAAAGAGTGTAATTAACTCTGCCACACACACACATAACCAAACACACACACACAACCACAAACACACAACCCCACACACACAACCCCCCCACACACAAACCCGCATGCACACACACACACCCACACACAACGTCCCCATACACACAACCCCCCACACACACACAACCCCAGACACACACAATCCCACACAACTCCACTCACACACACAACCCCCCCACACACACAACCCCACACACACACAACTCCACACACAACCCCCCCACACACACACCCCCACACACACAACCCCACCACACACACAAACCCCCACATGCACAACCCCACACACACACAACCACACACACAGACACAACCCCACACACAACCCCCCCACACACAACCCCATACACAACCCCCCCACACACACAACACCCCCACACACACAAACCCCCCAAACACAACCCCACACACAAACCCCCCCACACACACAACCCCAGACACACACACAACCCCACACAACTCTACACACACACACACACAACCCCACACACAACCCCACACACAACCCCCCACACACACAACGCCCCACACACACACCCCCACACACACAACACCACACACACACACACCCCCCACACATACAACCACACACACACAAACCACACAACCACAAGCACACATACAAGCAAGCACACAACCACACTCAACCACACACACAACCCCACAACCACACACAAAACCCCACAACCACACACACAACCCCAAACACTACACACACACAACCCCAAACACACCACACACACAACCACACACACAACCACACACACAACCACACACACAACCACAACCACACACACATCTATCTATCTATCTATCTATCTATCTATCTATCTATCTATCTATCGCCCTCACTCTATCTATCGCCCTCACTCTATCTTATCTATCCATCTACCTATCTATCTATCGCCCTCACCCTATCTATCGTTCTCACTCTATCTGTCTATCTATCTGTCTATCTATCTATCTCCCTCATTTTATCTTTCTATCTATCTATCTATCTATCTATCTATCTATCTATCTACCGCCCTCACTCTATCTGTCTATCGCCCTCACTCTATCTAACTATTGCACTCACTCTATCTATCTATCTATCTATCTGTCTATCACCCTCTATCTATCTATCTATCTGTCTATCGCCCTCTATCTATCTATCTATCTATCTATCTATCTATCTATCTATCTATCTATCTATCTATCTATCTATCTATCTATCTATCTATCTATCTATCTATCTATCTATCTATCGCCCTCACTCTATCTAGCTAGCTATCACCCTCACTCTATCTATCTATCTATCCATCTATCTATCTATCTATCACCCTAACTCTATCTATCGTTCTCACTCTATCTGTCTATCTATCGCCCTCACTCTATCTATCGCCCTCGCTCTATCTATCTATCGATTTATCTATCGCTATCTATCTATCTATCTATCGCCCTCACTCTATCTATCTATTTATCTATCACCCTCACTCTATCTATCTATTTATCTATCACCCTCACTCTATCTATCTATCGCCCTCACTCTCTATCTATGTATCTATAGCCCTCACTATCTATCTATCGCCCTTACTCTATCTCTCTATCTATCTATCGCCCTCACTCTATCTCTCTATCTATCTATCGCCCTCACTCTAGCTATCTATTGCCCTCACTCTATCTATCGCTCTTACTCTATCTCACTAGCTATCTATCTATCGCCTCACTATATCTATCTATCGCCCTCACTCTATTTATCTATCTATCTATCGCCCTTGTTGGACAGGCCGCATGGTCGGGCTGCCCCCTCCCCGCAATGGGACCTGGACCCTGGCTCCCCCTGCATCCCCAGCCAGAGTCCCCGACGACCACCCGAAGTACACTGCAATTCCTCACCCACAAGACGCCAGCTCCGAACCCAGCTGGCCCGGATCACCATCCACCCCACGGCCTCGGCCCAGCCGCCATCTTGGGCCACTACAGCACGAGGCCGCGTGGCCTCAACTCGACCCTCACCCTGGGCCCGGTCGGGCCCGACATCGAGGCACCAACCTCCCCCCGGGAGGCAGAGTGACCACTTGGCGAGTCAATGGGAGCAAGGAATCGTCAACGGCTCTCCTCCGCCAGGTGTCGATCACCCCCGGCCGCCTGGGCGCTGGCTCCACCCCCCTGCTGGATGTCTGGACTCCCTCATCCCGGACCTCCCGGCCCCCCCAGGCGCGAGGGTCCGGACATCAAAGGGGACCAGACCTATAACTGGGGCAGGACCAGACCAGGAAACCAGTTGTATCCTGGAGTCGAGAGACCCGAGAAGAACTCCTCTGTGACTGGCCTGCTGGCGCTGCCGCGGCCCTCTGCCTCGTGAAACCATCGTCTTGGCCTGCTGGCGCTGCCGCGGCCCTCTGCCTCGTGAAACCATCGTCTTGGCCTGCTGGCGCTGCCGCGGCCCTCTGCCTCGTGAAACCATCGTCTTGGCCTGCTGGCGCTGCCGCGGCCCTCTGCCTCGTGAAACCATCGTCTTGGCCTGCTGGCGCTGCCGCGGCCCTCTGCCTCGTGAAACCATCGTCTTGGCCTGCTGGCGCTGCCGCGGCCCTCTGCCTCGTGAAACCATCGACTTGGCCTGCTGGCGCTGCCGCGGCCCCCTACCTAGGGAGACTATCATCTTGGCCTGCTGGCGCTGCCGCGGCCCGATCCACAGACACTCCAGCTCGAGGATTGTGAGCTCGCCTCTTACCCCTACCTGTACCGATCCGGTACCAAGACTGTCCCGCTACCCCCTTTTTCCCTACAGAGACTAGAAGTGAGAGGACCCCCGGGTCCGAGATATCCTGTATCGCTGATATCCCTGCCTTAAGGACCTTATATAAAGCATTGAACTCGACTTGGTGTGGTGCCTGTTTGTGGGGAGGGAGGTAACTTGTCTGTACGATCGCAGGAGACGGTCCCACTCGGGGATCTCTCCCTCAGTATCCGGCCGACCCTCAGGGTCCCCGTCTAACATTGGTGGCAAGCGACGGGATCCGAACCTACGCATAATCGTACAGAAAGTCACCCGACCCACGACACACGACCACCATGACAACAGAGAGCGGAACAACGGAGAAATTCCAGATGGAAAAATTGGAAGATTACAACCACCGAGAACTGAAGCAATATTGCATGGAACTTGGTCTCCCAACCACGGGTCTGAGTACGAAGGAAGACTTCAAACGAGCCCTAGAAGCCTGGGCGGAAACGGGTACGGCCGTACCCCGAACACAAACAACCGAGACGAGCCCCGCACCAACTAAAGAAAGAGCGGGTCTCTCCCTGGAAGAGATCCGAGAAAGAGAAAAAACCAGACTCCACGAATTAGAACTAGCCCGACTCCGCTTGGATGGAGAACTCAAGCTGGCAGAACAAAAAATAACCCTGGAACACTTACGGCTCAGGGAAGAGCGAGAAGACAAGCAAAGACAGAGAGAGCTAGAGGAAAAGAAACTAGAGTACGAACATGAGCGCAATCTCAAAACACTGGAGGTCCAGAAACAGAATAAAGACCTCGGGCTCCCCGAACGACCGACCCCGTCTGCCTCGACCGAACCCAAGGTTCACATCCCCAAAGATGTCATCCGGGAATACCACAAGAACGATGATATACAGCAGTGGTTTAAAGCCTATGAGGTGGCAATGACCTCCCACCGGATTCCCCGAAGCGATTGGGGAGCCGGATTATGGGGGAGGTTTGTCAACGAAGGGCGGGACGCCCTGCTACAACTCCCGGACCAGCTGATGACCTCCTACGACCACATGAAGGCCGCCCTCCTCACTCGATACGGGCTCACACCGGAGATGTACCGCCAACGGTTCCGCGACTGCAAACGGATTCCGGGTACAACTTGGGTGGAGTACGTGAACTTTTTTAGCCGAGCCTTCGAGGGGTGGATCAAGGGCAACAAAGTAACCACCTACGAACAACTCTTTGACCTTATCGTATGGGAGCACCTGTCGAACAACTGCTTCGTGGAGCTCCGGCAACACCTCCTGGACAGTAAGCTAACCGACCCTCGACAACTCGCCGTCGAAGCCGACCGGTGGGAAAGCACCCGAGTTGGCCGGAACGCACCCAGCGAATTATCCAGACCGTATCGCCCCCGAGGGGGAGGAGGAAGTCAGGGTCGGGGGAGAGACCCCGGCCCCTCGTCACCCCCCAGAAACCCCTCGACCCCGGTTGGCCGAGGAAGCCCTGCCGTCCGGGCCGGTTTCCGGGCCAACATTACGTGCCACAGGTGCCAGCGACCCGGCCACTACGCCAGTGATCCCAATTGCCCAAAGAATCCGAACACTACCCCCCGCCAAGTTGCAGCGGCGGCCCTAGGGGAAGAACTAATCCCGGAAGACCAGGAAGAGTACGAGACTGATCCCTCTGAATGGGCACCCGCCGCCATGGCACTGGTCTGCTTAGGGGAGAGAGACATGATTCCGCGGGCCCCCCTTCCCGCCAACACCCAGAAGTACGGTCAATGGGTCAACATTAATGGCCGCCGGGCGGAAGCCCTCCGCGACACCGGGGCCAGTGTAACGGCGGTCCGACGCCACCTCGTCACTCCAGACCAAATCTTGCCGAACATTCTTTGCCCTGTCCGATCAGCCGACAATTCCGAAAGCCTATGCCACATGGCCTGCGTCCCCTTCGAGTGGGGAGGAGTAACAGGGATGTTAAAAGTAACTGTCCGCGATGATGCCCCCGTGGACTGCCTCCTAGGAAACGACCTTGAAAGCTCTCCCTGGGCAGCTGTCGAACGGAGGGAGCACCTGGGGATGCTCGGCCTCCCCGAATGGGTCTGCGTCACGACCAGGTCCATGACCGCCCACGCGGTCCCCAGCCCAGAAGAGCCCGAGTGGCCAGAACCTCCTCCCGCGCTCATCCCCTAGGAGGCCGCCCCAGAAGCCAGTCCATTGACCCAAACCGAAGAAGGATCCGACCAGCTTCGGGACGTCCCTGACCTGGCACAATGGCGGCAGGAGGGAGGCCCCACGCAGGAACAATTCCGGGCCGAACAGAAAACCTGTCCCTCTCTCGTAGGACTCCGGCAGCAAGCCCTGGCCCAGAGCACCGGGGATACCTCAGGGGCCCACTGGATCTACTGGGACCAAGACCTGCTCTACAGCGAGCAGAAAGTTGCAGAACTAGGGGCCAGTCGGGTGCTGGTGGTGCCCCTTCGCTTCCGAGACTTCCTCCTGAACTTAGCCCACGATGTCCCCCTTGCCGGACACCTGGGGCAGGATAAAACCTACGACCGCCTGGTGACCCATTTTTTCTGGCCCCACATGCGGAAGGATGTCACCAACCACTGCAAGGCCTGCCCCACCTGCCAGGCCAGCGGAAAAAGTGGCCGAAAAATCAAAGCACCGTTACAACCCTTTCCTGTCGTCACCACCCCGTTTGAACGAGTGGGAATAGACATTGTGGGGCCCCTCGACCCTCGAACAGCCCAAGGACACCGGTTCATCCTGGTCCTTGTAGACCACGCCACCCGCTATCCCGAGGCCATCCCTCTTCGGACCGTGACGGCCCCCGTGGTGGGCCGGGCCCTGATGGGGATCTTCTCCCGGGTGGGGTTCCCCCGGGAGGTCGTCAGTGACAGGGGCACGAACTTTATCTCCAGATATATGAAGTCCCTCTGGCAACAATGCGGGGTCACCTACAAATTCACGACCCCCTATCACCCGCAAGGAAACGGACTGGTCGAGAGATTCAACCGCACCCTCAAGGGGATGATTATGGGTCTAGAAGAACCCCTTCGACGCCAGTGGGACGTGCTACTTCCCTGCCTCCTGTTTGCCTATCGGGAGGTCCCGCAGAAGTCCCTCGGCTTCAGCCCCTTTGAACTCCTGTACGGGCACCCCGTCCGGGGCCCCCTCAGCCTAGTCAAGGAAGGTTGGGAGCAGCCTCCCCAGAAAACTCCCCCGGACATCTACAGGTATCTCCTGGCTCTCCGCAACCAGACCCGGCGGTTCCGAGACGCCGCCAAAGCCAACCTCGAGGCCAGTCAGGAGGACATGAAGAGGTGGTACGATCAGCACACGTCCTCCATTGAGTTCGAACCTGGACAACAGGTCTGGGTGATGTCCCCGGTTGAGCCCTGTGCACTCCAAGACAGATGGTCCGGGCCCTTCAAGGTAATCGAACGCAAGGGGCCCGTCACCTATTTAATCGACATGGAGACTGCCCGGAACCCCCTACGGGTCCTCCATGCCAACAGGCTCAAACCCCATTTTGTGCGATCCGAACTCAGCCTCCTGATGGCTACCGATAATGGGACAGAAGAAGACTCTGAACCCCTTCCGGACTTACTGAGGGCCCTCGAGCAGGATGGCTCAGTGGAAGGGGTCCAGCTCTCCGAGGCCCTGTCCCCGGAGCAACACCAAGACTGCCAAACGCTCCTGAGGCAGTTCGCCTCCCTGTTCTCCCTCACCCCCGGAGTCACCCCCTGGTGCCTCCACGATGTGGACACCGGGGACAGCCCTCCTATTCGACACCGAGCGTACCGCGTACCAGACCGGGTACGAGCCTGCATCCAGACCGAGGTGTCCAAAATGCTGACCCTAGGAGTGATCGAACCCTCAGACAGTCCCTGGGCGAGCCCCGTCGTCCTAGTTCCCAAGGCAGCTGCCCCGGGCGTTGCCCCTGAGCTCCGGTTCTGCGTGGACTATCGGGGGCTGAATGCAGTTACCCGGACCGACGCTCATCCCATCCCCCGGGCAGACGAGCTAATTGACCGGATGGGGGCCGCCCGCTACCTGAGCATCTTCGACCTAACAGCGGGCTACTGGCAGATCGGCCTCACCCCTAGGGCCCAAGAACGATCCGCCTTCTCTACCCCAGACGGGCACTACCACTTTAAAGTCATGCCCTTCGGCATGAAAAACGCCCCGGCAACGTTCCAACGGCTGGTAAACCAGGTACTGGCGGGCCTGGAAGGCTTCAGCGCCGCCTACCTGGACGACATTGCTGTGTACAGCCACCAGTGGACCGACCACCTCCGCCACCTGCGGGAGGTTCTACACGCCCTCCAGCAAGCCGGGCTCACCATCAAAGCCAGCAAGTGCCAGGTGGGCCAAGGGTCCGTGACCTACCTAGGACACCAAGTGGGAAGCGGGCTGGTGGCCCCTCTCCAACTCAAGATTGCTGCCATCCAGGCCTGGCGACCCCCTACGACCCAAACAGAGGTCCGGGCCTTCCTGGGGCTCACCGGATACTACCGGCGGTTCATGAAGGACTATGGCAGCATCGTGGGGCCCCTCACGGAGCTCACCTCCAAAAAGAGCCCCAAAACCGTCAACTGGACCCCGGACTGCCAATCGGCCTTCGAAAAGCTAAAGACCGCCATGTGCACGGCCCCCGTGCTCCAGGCTCCCGACTACAGCCGGGAATTCATTGTGCAGACGGACGCCTCCGATCATGGTGTGGGGGCCGTCCTCTCCCAACTCAACGCCGAAGGGATCGACCAGCCAGTGGTCTTCATCAGCAGACGCCTATTGCCCCGAGAACAGCGCTGGAGCACCATTGAGAGGGAGGCCTTCGCCGTAGTCTGGGCACTCAAGAAGCTCCGGCCATACCTCTTCGGCACCCACTTCCGGGTGCAAACAGACCACCGACCCCTGCAATGGCTGATGCAAATGCGGGGGGAGAACCCGAAGCTGCTGCGCTGGTCCATCTCCCTGCAGGGGATGGACTTCACGGTGGAACATCGTCCAGGCCAGGACCACGCCAACGCCGACGGCCTGTCACGCTTTTTCCGCCTCAGCGAGGAGAGTCCCCAGGAAGATGGCTGACTCTCCCCGCCTTCAGCTGGGGGGGACGCATGTTGGACAGGCCGCATGGTCGGGCTGCCCCCTCCCCGCAATGGGACCTGGACCCTGGCTCCCCCTGCATCCCCAGCCAGAGTCCCCGACGACCACCCGAAGTACACTGCAATTCCTCACCCACAAGACGCCAGCTCCGAACCCAGCTGGCCCGGATCACCATCCACCCCACGGCCTCGGCCCAGCCGCCATCTTGGGCCACTACAGCACGAGGCCGCGTGGCCTCAACTCGACCCTCACCCTGGGCCCGGTCGGGCCCGACATCGAGGCACCAACCTCCCCCCGGGAGGCAGAGTGACCACTTGGCGAGTCAATGGGAGCAAGGAATCGTCAACGGCTCTCCTCCGCCAGGTGTCGATCACCCCCGGCCACCTGGGCGCTGGCTCCACCCCCCTGCTGGGTGTCTGGACTCCCTCATCCCGGACCTCCCGGCCCCCCCAGGCGCGAGGGTCCGGACATCAAAGGGGACCAGACCTATAACTGGGGCAGGACCAGACCAGGAAACCAGTTGTATCCTGGAGTCGAGAGACCCGAGAAGAACTCCTCTGTGACTGGCCTGCTGGCGCTGCCGCGGCCCTCTGCCTCGTGAAACCATCGTCTTGGCCTGCTGGCGCTGCCGCGGCCCTCTGCCTCGTGAAACCATCGTCTTGGCCTGCTGGCGCTGCCGCGGCCCTCTGCCTCGTGAAACCATCGTCTTGGCCTGCTGGCGCTGCCGCGGCCCTCTGCCTCGTGAAACCATCGTCTTGGCCTGCTGGCGCTGCCGCGGCCCTCTGCCTCGTGAAACCATCGTCTTGGCCTGCTGGCGCTGCCGCGGCCCTCTGCCTCGTGAAACCATCGTCTTGGCCTGCTGGCGCTGCCGCGGCCCTCTGCCTCGTGAAACCATCGACTTGGCCTGCTGGCGCTGCCGCGGCCCCCTACCTAGGGAGACTATCATCTTGGCCTGCTGGCGCTGCCGCGGCCCGATCCACAGACACTCCAGCTCGAGGATTGTGAGCTCGCCTCTTACCCCTACCTGTACCGATCCGGTACCAAGACTGTCCCGCTACCCCCTTTTTCCCTACAGAGACTAGAAGTGAGAGGACCCCCGGGTCCGAGATATCCTGTATCGCTGATATCCCTGCCTTAAGGACCTTATATAAAGCATTGAACTCGACTTGGTGTGGTGCCTGTTTGTGGGGAGGGAGGTAACTTGTCTGTACGATCGCAGGAGACGGTCCCACTCGGGGATCTCTCCCTCAGTATCCGGCCGACCCTCAGGGTCCCCGTCTAACAGCCCTCACTCTATCTATCGCCCTCACTCTATCGCCCTCACTCACTCTATCTGTCTATCTATCGCACTCACTCTATCTATCGCCATCACTCTATCTATCGATCGCCCTCACTCTATTTATCTGTATATCTATCTATCGCCCTCACTCTATCTATCGCATCACCACAGAATCACTCAGCACCACCACAGCATCACTCAGGGGCACCACAACATCACTATGCGTTACCTCAGCATCACTCGTTGCCACCACAACATCACTCAGCGCCACCGCAGCATCAATCTGTGCAACCATTCAACAACAACTAGTTCAAATATGTTCTCTCAATGTTTCAAGCTTTATTACAAATGTCACAAAAAGATGTTAATATTTCACTTCTGTTCTTGGATTTTCGTCACAATAAAATACACTGAACATAATCTTCACAAAAGTTATTTACAAAAGTTTAAGCTATTGCCATTATATATTACAATAACTTTTATTTAAGAATAAAATAAAATAAAAGCCATTGTTATTTGTAATATCATTACATCTAAGTCACGTAAATACAACACATATTGCATTACAAATGCTATAGGTGTCACATTTGCGAAAGTTATAACTATTGGCATTGTACATGACAAAGCTATTAATTTTGCTATTTTCAAAACCAACACATAAATAAAAAATGTGTCATTTACAATACCAATAGCTCAAACTTTACTAATGCGAGACCTATTGCATTGCAAATGCTTGTTTTTAGTTAGAGCTATTGGCATAGCTCAACAGCTACCGGACAGAAATTGCCACTTTGCAGGTGCGGAACAGAGCATTGCTCCTAGAAACGGCCTGAAAGCCTAAAACGATGTTAATAGCCTACAAATTAAAAAGCAGATCAGGATGACCAGAAGAAACCACAGACGTATTGGGATGGCCTACGCAAGAAAACAATAAGTGAAATCGCCTGGGTGTGACCCAAGCATGCAAAGGTGGGAGAATCAGACCCAATGTACCAATAAAAACTGTGTATTTCTAAATGGCACAACAACAAACAAATGGCAATTTGTTGGCATGCCAAAAGCCGATAGAGGAGATAACAATAACGCTGCCTAGGCTCGACCTAAAAGTCTGAATAGTCACTTGGGCTTTACAAGGTATTAGGGGCCTTCAGTTCACCATTTGGATATCTGAAAGGAAGGGATGTTTCTTGCCAGCCTTGAAGGATGAAAGCTAACCATGACAGATCTGTGGATAAAATCCCTCTATATAACTGTATTGAAGTAAGATGCTGCTTCATATAATTCAAACCTATCTTTTATAATATTAAACTAAGCTTACCTACAAAGACTGAACATCACACCTATTGCCCCCCAACAGACACCATACTTAGGAAAATGTGCTCACCACATCCTCCCTGCAGACCGTTTACAAAGGCTTCCATGCCTTCTTCACCACCCCACATAAACTTTCCATTGTCCTGATCTTTTTTCCCTCTCCTCTCATTGAACCATGCATAGCAGCTGTGGTGTGAACATTTCCATGGCAGAACAATAATTTTGCTTGAAACTGTTATGTCCAAACCTGGGTGTTAGTGTAAATTGGTGCATTTGCACCTTCTGATTTGATTCTAGGTTGAAAGTTCCAGATAATCGACTTCCTGCAAACTAAAGGACGAGTCAGTCGTTCCAAAAGTCGAACTGTGACTTTCAGAAGGCCTGTAGATCACTGCAGTAGAAACATTAAGCTAGTAAGCTAACTCACAATGTCAGTGTCTACCAAAGTATTTATTACACAATGGTGGTCAATCACAGATCTCTCCTGTTCTTGTTTGCCGCGCCTCCACAGTGATGAACCTTGGCCAGAGTGCTCACATCCTGACAAGTTCCCATGAGCTCATACACTTCCTTCCTCTGGAAGCACGTGTGTTTCCCGCCACTCCCAAGGTAGGGCCAATCAGGAGAAGGCTGGGAAGCGGGAGTGGGGCTGGCTTGGTTCCCATTGTTTGTACAGAATAGAATGTCTTCCTGTTTCTCAAGGAGCCCAGTTGCTGAGTACACAGTGGCCTGGTGTTTGTAGCAGCCTTCAAGACAAGTGTAAACAAAAACATGGTGGGAAGTGCAAGCGTCTCCTATCACCACTGGACCATGGAAGCTAGACTTCGATTAGGCATTCGCCTGCACACCCTCCACATTTCAGATGTTCGTCTTTGGATGAACACTTTTGTGCTTACTTATTGGAATACAAATTGTTAATATTGGCATTCATGAATTATCTATTTCTTCATTAACATACTTGTAAATTTGCACTCATTAACCTAAAATCAAACGTAATTTCTTTAAATGTGATAATTTATTCAAAACATCAATGTGCTTTCTTTTTTGTTTTTTTTGTTTTATATAGCGCAGAATCGGCCTGACTCGGTCCTTTACAAGAGCACCAGTTGCGTAACAGACAGACACAATAATTTTGTTAGCCACGGGGAGATTAAGTGATTTGCCCAAAATCACGGGATGACGACTGTCCCTGCCCAGACTCAAAACCAGTTTTCCAGCTTCGAGGTTAAACCACTAGCTGTTAGGCCACATCCTCTCTTTACACTGATGTTTTAAAGCTGTGTCGATAAGTTTCAATTTTGGGGTACCTGGATGTGTTAGGTTTTTTATATTACTACCTTTGATGCTTTTGGATAATTGTCGAGTTGTTTCCATACCCCTACATTATGCAAATTCAAAGATATGTACACAACAAAACACTCCGTTCTTGACCAGCTCCGTGCCTCTCCAGCTACCTTTTCAAGAAGCAGAGAACTAATGGCACATATAGTTCTCAAGATTGGATGCAAGACTTGTGAGCTCCTCCCAGCAAAGAATAAGAAGCGCACAAGACCATCTGGAAGGAAGTAAAGATCTGGCTCTTCCCTGTCTAAGAACCACACAACAGCTATGCTCAGCAAAAACTGAATAACACCTGTGATAAGTTCAAGAAAGACACAACAGTGACTTAAGGATGTAGCCTTAAGGCTAGAGTGGTTGACCTCGAAGCTGGGGAACCAGGTTCGAATTTCAGCAACGACGTTCAACATCCTGTGATTCTGGGCAAATCACTTAATCTCCCCGTGCCTACCAAAAAATGAGAATGTCCATCTGTAACACAACTGGTGCTTATGTAAAACGCTCTGATACCCGATGGCTCAGGTCTGGTTTGTGCTATATAAAACTCTAATAAAAATGTTTTTACAGTAGGGTATTTTCTGAAACCATTGCATTCCATGGGCTACTCAGATGTTTCTTACATGTTGGTCGCTCTTGGGAGACCCCATGGAGCCTTAACTATGGGAAATGTAAGCTGTGCTTACATGTAGCCACTCTTCATCCCTTTTAAACTAACCCTAGATCATTATGAAGTGATGTATCCCCTGTGTGCCACTCCGGGGAGGAAAATTGTTAGACGGGGACCCTGAGGGTCGGCCGGATACCGAGGGAGAGATCCCCGAGGGGGACCGTCTCCGGCGATCGTACAGACAAGTTACCTCCCTCCCCACAAACAGGCACCACACCAAGTCGAGTTCAAGGCTTTATATAAGGTTCTTAAGGCAAGGATATCAGCGATACAGGATATCTTGGACCCGGGGGTCCTCTCACTTCTAGTCTCTGTAGGGAAAGGGGGTAGCGGGACAGTCTTGGTACCGGATCGGTACAGGTAGTGGTAAAAAGGCGAGCTCACAATCCTCGAGCTGGAGTGTCTGTGGATCGGGCCGCGGCAGCGCCAGCAGGCCAAGGTGATAGTCTCATAAAGCAGAGGGCCGCGGCAGCGCCAGCAGGCCAAGACGATGGTTTCACGAGGCAGAGGGCCGCGGCAGCGCCAGCAGGCCAAGACGATGGTTTCACGAGGCAGAGGGCCGCGGCAGCGCCAGCAGGCCAAGACGATGGTTTCACGAGGCAGAGGGCCGCGGCAGCGCCAGCAGGCCAAGACGATGGTTTCACGAGGCAGAGGGCCGCGGCAGCGCCAGCAGGCCAAGACGATGGTTTCACGAGGCAGAGGGCCGCGGCAGCGCCAGCAGGCCAAGACGATGGTTTCCCGAGGCAGAGGGCCGCGGCAGCGCCAGCAGGCCAAGACGATGGTTTCACGAGGCAGAGGGCCGCGGCAGCGCCAGCAGGCCAAGACGATGAGTTCTTCTCGGGTCTCTCGACTCCAGGATACAACTCCCTTCCTGGTCTGGTCCTGCCCCAGTTATAGGTCTGGTCCCCTTTGATGTCCGGACCCTCGCGCCTGGGGGCCGGGAGGTCCGGGATGAGGGAGTCCAGACACCCAGCAGGGGGGTGGAGCCAGCGCCCAGGCGGCCTGGGGTGATCGACACCTGGCGGGGGAGAGCCGTTGACGATTCCTTCTCCCATTGACTCGCCAAGTGGTCACTCTGCCTCCTGGGAGGATGGTGGGGCCTCGATGTCGGGGCTGGCCGGGCCCGGGGTTAGGGTCGAGTTGAGGCCACGCGGCCTCGTGCTGTAGTGCCCCAAGATGGCGGCCGGGTCGATGTCGTGGGGTAGATGGTGACCCGGGCCAGCTGGGTCCGGAGCTGGTGTCTTGTAGTGGAGGGATTGCAGGGTACTTCGGGTGGTCGTTTGTGGACTCTGGCTGGGGATGCAGGGAGAGCCAGGGTCCTGGTCCCATTGCGGAGAGGGGGGACAGCTCGAACATGCGGCCTGTCCAACATGCGTCCCCCCCAGCTGAAGGCGGGGAGAGTCAGCCATCTTCCTGGGGACTCTCCTCGCTGAGGCGGAAAAAGCGTGACAGGCCGTCGGCGTTGGCGTGGTCCTGGCCTGGACGATGTTCCACCGTGAAGTCCATCCCCTGCAGGGAGATGGACCAGCGCAACAGCTTCGGGTTCTCCCCCCGCATTTGCATCAGCCATTGCAGGGGTCGGTGGTCTGTTTGCACCCGGAAGTGGGTGCCGAAGAGGTATGGCCGGAGCTTCTTGAGTGCCCAGACTACGGCGAAGGCCTCCCTCTCAATGGTGCTCCAGCGCTGTTCTCGGGGCAAGAGGCGTCTGCTGATGAAGACCACCGGATGGTCGACCCCTTCGGCGTTGAGTTGGGAGAGGACGGCCCCCACACCATGATCGGAGGCGTCCGTCTGCACAATGAATTCCCGGCTGTAGTTGGGAGCCTGGAGCACGGGGGCCGTGCACATGGCGGTCTTTAGCTTCTCGAAGGCTGATTGGCAGTCCGGGGTCCAGTTGACGGTTTTGGGGCTCTTTTTGGAGGTGAGCTCTGTGAGGGGCCCCACGATGCTGCCATAGTCCTTCACGAACCGCCGGTAGTATCCGGTGAGCCCCAGGAAGGCCCGGACCTCCGTTTGGCTCGTAGGGGGTTGCCAGGCCTGGATGGCAGCAATCTTGAGTTGGAGAGGGGCCACCAGCCCGCTTCCCACTTGTTGTCCCAGGTAGGTCACGGACCCTTGGCCAACCTGGCACTTGCTGGCCTTGATGGTGAGCCCGGCTTGCTGGAGGGCGTGTAGAACCTCCCGCAGGTGGCGGAGGTGGTCGGTCCACTGGTGGCTGTACACCGCAATGTCGTCCAGGTAGGCGGCGCTGAAGTCTTCCAGGCCCGCCAGTACCTGGTTTACCAGCCGTTGGAACGTTGCCGGGGCGTTTTTCATGCCGAAGGGCATGACTTTAAAGTGGTAGTGCCCGTCTGGGGTAGAGAAGGCGGATCGTTCTTGGGCCCTAGGGGTGAGGCCGATCTGCCAGTAGCCCGCTGTTAGGTCGAAGATGCTCAGGTAGCGGGCGGCCCCCATCCGGTCAATTAGCTCGTCTGCCCGGGGGATGGGATGAGCGTCGGTCCGGGTAACTGCATTCAGCCCTCGATAGTCCACGCAGAACCGGAGCTCAGGGGCAACGCCCGGGGCAGCTGCCTTGGGAACCAGGACGACTGGGCTCGCCCAGGGACTGTCTGAGGGTTCGATCACTCCTAGGGTCAGCATCTTGGACACCTCGGTCTGGATGCAGGCTCGTACCCGGTCTGGTACGCGGTAGGCTCGGTGTCGAATAGGAGGGCTGTCCCCGGTGTCCACATCGTGGAGGCACCAGGGGGTGACTCCGGGGGTGAGGGAGAACAGGGAGGCGAACTGCCTCAGGAGCGTTTGGCAGTCTTGGCGTTGCTCCGGGGACAGGGCCTCGGAGAGCTGGACCCCTTCCACTGAGCCATCCTGCTCGAGGGCCCTCAGTAAGTCCGGAAGGGGTTCGGAGTCTTCTTCTGTCCCAGTATCGGTAGCCATCAGGAGGCTGAGTTCGGATCGCACAAAATGGGGTTTGAGCCTGTTGGCATGGAGGACCCGTAGGGGGTTCCGGGCAGTCTCCATGTCGATTAAATAGGTGACGGGCCCCTTGCGTTCGATTACCTTGAAGGGCCCGGACCATCTGTCTTGGAGGGCACAGGGCTCAACCGGGGACATCACCCAGACCTGTTGTCCAGGTTCGAACTCAATGGAGGACGTGTGCTGATCGTACCACCTCTTCATGTCCTCCTGACTGGCCTCGAAGTTGGCTTTGGCGGTGTCTCGGAACCGCCGGGTCTGGTTGCGGAGAGCCAGGAGATACCGGTAGATGTCCGGGGGAGTTTTCTGGGGAGGCTGCTCCCAACCTTCCTTGACTAGGCTGAGGGGGCCCCGGACGGGGTGTCCGTACAGTAGTTCAAAGGGGCTGAAGCCGAGGGACTTCTGCGGGACCTCCCGATAGGCAAACAGGAGGCATGGCAGCAGTACGTCCCACTGGCGTCGAAGGGGTTCTTCTAGACCCATAATCATCCCCTTGAGGGTGCGGTTGAATCTCTCGACCAGTCCGTTTCCTTGCGGGTGATAGGGGGTCGTGAATTTGTAGGTGACCCCGCACTGCTGCCAGAGGGACTTCATATATTTGGAGATAAAGTTCGTGCCCCTGTCACTGACGACCTCCCGGGGGAACCCCACCCGGGAGAAGATCCCCATCAGGGCCCGGCCCACCACGGGGGCCGTCACAGTCCGAAGAGGGATGGCCTCGGGATAGCGGGTGGCGTGGTCTACAAGGACCAGGATGAACCGGTGTCCTTGGGCTGTTCGAGGGTCGAGGGGCCCCACAATGTCTATTCCCACTCGTTCAAACGGGGTGGTGACGACAGGAAAGGGTTGTAATGGTGCTTTGATTTTTCGGCCACTTTTTCCGCTGGCCTGGCAGGTGGGGCAGGCCTTGCAGTGGTTGGTGACATCCTTCCGCATGTGGGGCCAGAAAAAATGGGTCACCAGGCGGTCGTAGGTTTTATCCTGCCCCAGGTGTCCGGCAAGGGGGACATCGTGGGCTAAGTTCAGGAGAAAGTCTCGGAAGCGAAGGGGCACCACCAGCACCCGACTGGCCCCTAGTTCTGCAATTTTCTGCTCGCTGTAGAGCAGGTCTTGGTCCCAGTAGATCCAGTGGGCCCCCGAGGTATCCCCGGTGCTCTGGGCCAGGGCTTGCTGCCGGAGTCCTTCGAGAGAAGGACAGGTTTTTTTGCTCGGCCCGGAATTGTTCCTGCGTGGGGCCTCCCTCCTGCCGCCATTGTGCCAGGTCAGGGACGTCCCGAAGCTGGTCGGGTCCTTCTTCGGTTTGGGTCAAGGGAATGGCTTCTGGGGCGGCCTCCTCTGGGATGAGCGCGGGAGGAGGTTCTGGCCACTCGGGCTCTTCTGGGCTGGGGACCGCGCGGGCGGTCATGGACCGGGTCGTGACGCAGACCCATTCGGGGAGGCCAAGCATCCCCAGGTGCTCCCTCCGTTCGACAGCTGCCCAGGGAGAGCTTTCAAGGTCGTTTCCTAGGAGGCAGTCCACGGGGGCATCATCGCGGACAGTTACTTTTAACATCCCTGTTACTCCTCCCCACTCGAAGGGGACGTAGGCCATGTGGCATAGGCTTTCGGAGTTGTCGGCTGATCGAACAGGGCAAAGAATGTTCGGCAAGATTTGGTCTGGAGTGACGAGGTGGCGTCGGACCGCCGTTACACTGGCCCCGGTGTCGCGGAGGGCTTCCGCCCGGCGGCCATTGATGTTGACCCATTGACCGTACTTCTGTGTGTTGGCGGGAAGGGGGGGCCGCGGAATCATGTCTCTCTCCCCTAAGCAGACCAGTGCCATGGCGGCGGGTGCCCATTCAGAGGGATCGGTCTCGTACTCCTCTTGGTCTTCCGGGATTATTTCTTCCCCTAGGGCCGCCGCTGCAACTTGGCGGGGAGTAGTGTTCGGATTCTTTGGGCAGTTGGGATCACTGGCGTAGTGGCCGGGTCGCTGGCACCTGTGGCACGTAATGTTGGCCCGGAAACCGGCCCGGACGGCAGGGCTTCCCCGGCCAACCGGGGTCGAGGGGTTTCTGGGGGGTGACGAGGGGCCGGGGTCTCTCCCCCGACCCTGACTTCCTCCTCCCCCTCGGGGGCGATACGATCTGGATACTTCGCTGGGTGCGCTCCGGCCAACTCGGGTGCTTTCCCACCGGTCGGCTTCGGCGGCGAGTTGTCGAGGGTCGGTTAGCTTGCTGTCCAGGAGGTGTTGCCGGAGCTCCACGAAGCAGTTGTTCGACAGGTGTTCCCATACGATAAGGTCAAAGAGTTGTTCGTAGGTGGTTACTTTGTTGCCCTTGATCCACCCCTCGAAGGCTCGGCTAAAAAAGTTCACGTACTCCACCCAAGTTGTACCCGGAATCCGTTTGCAGTCGCGGAACCGTTGGCGGTACATCTCAGGTGTGAGCCCGTATCGAGTGAGGAGGGCGGCCTTCATGTGGTCGTAGGAGGTCATCAGTTGGTCCGGGAGTTGCAGCAGGGCGTCCCGCCCTTCGTTGACAAACCTCCCCCATAATCCGGCTCCCCAATCGCTTCGGGGAATCCGGTGGGAGGTCATTGCCACCTCATAGGCTTTAAACCACTGCTGGATATCATCGTTCTTGTGGTATTCCCGGATGACATCTTTGGGGATGTGAACCTTGGGTTCGGTCGAGGCAGACGGGGTCGGTCGTTCGGGGAGCCCGAGGTCTTTATTCTGTTTCTGGATCTCCAGTGCTTTGAGATTGCGCTCATGTTCGTACTCTAGTCTCTTTTCCTCTAGCTCCCTCTGTCTTTGCTTGTCTTCCCGCTCTTCCCTGAGCCGTAAGTGTTCCAGGGTTATTTTTTGTTCTGCCAGCTTGAGTTCCCCATCCAAGCGAAGTCGGGCAATTTCTAATTCGTGGAGTCTGGTTTTTTCTCTTTCTCGGATCTCTTCCAGGGAGAGATCCGCTCTTTCTTTAGTTGGTGCGGGGCTCGTCTCGGTTGTTTGTGTTCGGGGTACGGCCGTACCCGTTTCCGCCCAAGCTTCTAGGGCTCGTTTGAAGTCTTCCTTTGTGCTAAGACCTGTGGTTGGAAGTCCAAGTTCTATGCAATATTGCTTCAGTTCCCGGTGGTTGTAGTCTTCCAATTTTTCCATCTGAAATTTTTCCGTTGTTCCGCTCTCTATTGACATGGTTGTTGTGTGTGGTGGGGCGAGTGACTTTCTGTACGATTATGCGTAGGTTCGGATCCCGTCGCTGGCCACCAATGTTAGACGGGGACCCTGAGGGTCGGCCGGATACCGAGGGAGAGATCCCCGAGGGGGACCGTCTCCGGCGATCGTACAGACAAGTTACCTCCCTCCCCACAAACAGGCACCACACCAAGTCGAGTTCAAGGCTTTATATAAGGTTCTTAAGGCAAGGATATCAGCGATACAGGATATCTTGGACCCGGGGGTCCTCTCACTTCTAGTCTCTGTAGGGAAAGGGGGTAGCGGGACAGTCTTGGTACCGGATCGGTACAGGTAGTGGTAAAAAGGCGAGCTCACAATCCTCGAGCTGGAGTGTCTGTGGATCGGGCCGCGGCAGCGCCAGCAGGCCAAGGTGATAGTCTCATAAAGCAGAGGGCCGCGGCAGCGCCAGCAGGCCAAGACGATGGTTTCACGAGGCAGAGGGCCGCGGCAGCGCCAGCAGGCCAAGACGATGGTTTCACGAGGCAGAGGGCCGCGGCAGCGCCAGCAGGCCAAGACGATGGTTTCACGAGGCAGAGGGCCGCGGCAGCGCCAGCAGGCCAAGACGATGGTTTCACGAGGCAGAGGGCCGCGGCAGCGCCAGCAGGCCAAGACGATGGTTTCACGAGGCAGAGGGCCGCGGCAGCGCCAGCAGGCCAAGACGATGGTTTCCCGAGGCAGAGGGCCGCGGCAGCGCCAGCAGGCCAAGACGATGGTTTCACGAGGCAGAGGGCCGCGGCAGCGCCAGCAGGCCAAGACGATGAGTTCTTCTCGGGTCTCTCGACTCCAGGATACAACTCCCTTCCTGGTCTGGTCCTGCCCCAGTTATAGGTCTGGTCCCCTTTGATGTCCGGACCCTCGCGCCTGGGGGCCGGGAGGTCCGGGATGAGGGAGTCCAGACACCCAGCAGGGGGGTGGAGCCAGCGCCCAGGCGGCCTGGGGTGATCGACACCTGGCGGGGGAGAGCCGTTGACGATTCCTTCTCCCATTGACTCGCCAAGTGGTCACTCTGTCTCCTGGGAGGATGGTGGGGCCTCGATGTCGGGGCTGGCCGGGCCCGGGGTTAGGGTCGAGTTGAGGCCACGCGGCCTCGTGCTGTAGTGCCCCAAGATGGCGGCCGGGTCGATGTCGTGGGGTAGATGGTGACCCGGGCCAGCTGGGTCCGGAGCTGGTGTCTTGTAGTGGAGGGATTGCAGGGTACTTCGGGTGGTCGTTTGTGGACTCTGGCTGGGGATGCAGGGAGAGCCAGGGTCCTGGTCCCATTGCGGAGAGGGGGGACAGCTCGAACATGCGGCCTGTCCAACAAAAATCAATGTAAAGCATTTATTAGCTGCTGCAGATGATTTGCAAAGACTATTTGTAAGCAGTGAATGCCTCTGCTCAGTGACTGAGCATTTAGGTTGGCTGCATGTAACCGGTGCATGCTGTCAATTGTTCCTCTACCTTGCCCGCAGGGTGAGTAACTCTCTCATTTGGAGTCACCCTATGGAACTCTTCTTTTGGCACCAGGTAGCCATCAAATGTCTGTACAACATTTCTCTGCTACCACTCCGAGCAGCACATAAGGAACTTTCACTGAGACTGCACCTCTCCACTCTAGGCTTATGATCTAGTCTGGCAGGGAGGCTCAAGATCACTTTTTATGAATGGCTGTATACATACTATTACTGGGAGCTCTTCTTCCATCCTTCCATGGTCTATAGGGGACGTTTTCCATAACTGTTGTATGCAAACCCCAACTGGGTTGCTCTGCTGGGCTACATTTAGCATTCTGTAATTCTGTAGAGACCTGCAGATTAACTCACATCTATCATCTAAAGTTTGTGAATTCCATGTCTATCTCCGCTTTATTGTATTGTATTTGAATTGCATTTATATAACGCCTACCACCCCTGACGAGGCGTCAAAGCACCTTTTCAGCAAGTAGCACGCTACTCCGGAACCCATATAGGATTAGTGTTGAATTAGTATAGTGAAATATGAAAGTAATTTGAGTGGTGGATATTAGTCATTTATTTGGATTCAGAAGGATAGCGGATGGATAGAAGAGGGAAAAAGGTTTGCATTTATATAGCGCTTGTTACCCCTGATGGGGTGTTGAAGCACTTTTTTTGCGAGTAGCACGCTACTCCAGAATCCATCAAGGATTAGTGGTGAATTAGTATAGTGAAATATCAAAGTCATTTGAGTGGTGGAGAACAGTTCTGTCACCGAATCATAACAATAAAACAGTTCCAACATAGGCCACACTGCAGTTTAAAACCCTTCCATCCAAGCACACGCACTGTGTAGAATGCAAATGATGTGTTAATGTGCTCCCCCTCCTTGTCAGGGCTAAGAACGTGTGTCAAGGCCACTCATGGACGTCTCCTGAGGTGGGAAGTATCTAACCGCATGCCTGCATCTCTTCCTCCACTTTCTCCAATACCGATGCACTGCTGCAGATAAATATTTTGCGAAGTCTCTGCCACACAAGTATAACATCAAACCACTTCCCACAAAGTTCCACAAAGCTCCCACACTGTTCCTATCCATCCATACTATTGTATCCAATCCATAAGGGTCCTATGCCTCCTTCCTTTTTAGGTTTCGACCTGGCGATCTGCGCAAGCAGTTCGCGCAGGTGAAATCTTTTGTTTACCATATTGGCTATTGGAACGTCCCCCACCTCCCATTGGCTAGCTCCATAAATGGAGGCTAGCCATTGGGAGCCGGATCTGTCCGTCAAGGCCGGACCAGATTCGGGGGCGTTCCCGCGATTTTTTCCCTCTCCGCCTCTGCGATGTCGTCATCGCGGCGGTGGGCGGAGCTTCGTTTTTTTTCCTTCTGTGTTTGTTTTGGTCATTCCATGCGAGGAAGCCCAGGTGAGTGCTTGTTTTTTAGTGGTGGAGCACGTGAATTCAGTGTACGTTAGTTAAAAATACATGATGAAGACACAGGCCACGATCTGGCTGTTCATCAAGTGCATGGGCGCTAAAACTAATTTTTGCCCCTTTATTTGTAGTGAGGACTACGCAGTGGTTTGTCTGATGTGAAATTGCTCGGCTGATCCCCTTTGTTGCAGCATGCATAACTTTTCATTCTTTCAGTTCGACTTTACAGTCCGTTTTAATAATGTCCTTAAAACTGCGGGTGTTCAGTACCCAAACGGCCTAAATAGACTCGTATGGGCTAAGCATCTCGTGCCCCTCGTGAGACACTTGTAAAACTGCTCATAAGATTTGCAACAGGGAGTTTTTTCATGGTTTGGCATTTTTCGTAATGCATTACAGTTGAATTTATATAGCGCTTCATATCCTAACCGCACGGCAAAGCGCTGAAGAGCATCATAGAGAGTGCAGAGTGGAGAGTGCATGGAGAGTGCATAGGGAGTGGAGAGTGCATAGGGAGTGGAGAGTGCATAAGGAGTGGAGAGTGCATAGGGAGTGCAGAGTGGAGAGTGCATAGGGAGTGCACAGGGAGTGGAGAGTGCACAGGGAGTGGAGAGTGCATAGGGAGTGGAGAGTGCATAGGGAGTGGAGAGTGCATAGGGTGTGGAGAGTGCATAGGGAGTGGAGAGTGCATAGGGAGTGGAGAGTGCATAGAGAGTGCAGAGTGGAGAGTGCATAGGGAGTGGAGAGTGCATAGGGAGTGGAGAGTGCATAGGGAGTGGAGAGTGCATAGGGAGTGGAGAGTGCATAGGGAGTGGAGAGTGCATAGTGCATAGGGACTGCAGAGTGCATAGGGAGTGCAGAGTGGGGAGTGGAGAGTGCATAGGGAGTGGAGAGTGCATAGGGAGTGCAGAGTGCATAGGGAGTGCAGAGTGCATAGGGAGTGGAGAGTGCATAGGGAGTGGAGAGTGCATAGGGAGTGGAGAGTGGAGAGTGCATAGGGAGTGCAGAGTGGAGAGTGCATAGGGAGTGGAGAGTGCATAGGGAGTGGAGAGTGCATAGAGAGTGCAGAGTGGAGAGTGCATAGGGAGTGGAGAGTGCATAGGGAGTGGAGAGTGCATAGGGAGTGGAGAGTGCATAGGGAGTGGAGAGTGCATAGGGAGTGGAGAGTGCATAGTGCATAGGGACTGCAGAGTGCATAGGGAGTGCAGAGTGGGGAGTGGAGAGTGCATAGGGAGTGGAGAGTGCATAGGGAGTGCAGAGTGCATAGGGAGTGCAGAGTGCATAGGGAGTGCAGAGTGGAGAGTGCATAGGGAGTGGAGAGTGCATAGGGAGTGGAGAGTGGAGAGTGCATAGGGAGTGCAGAGTGGAGAGTGCATAGGGAGTGGAGAGTGGAGAGTGCATAGGGAGTGGAGAGTGGAGAGTGCATAGGGAGTGGAGAGTGGAGAGTGCATAGGGAGTGGAGAGTGCATAGGGAGTGGAGAGTGCATAGGGAGTGGAGAGTGCATAGGGAGTGGAGAGTGCATAGGGAGTGGAGAGTGCATAGGGAGTGCAGAGTGCATAGGGAGTGGAGAGTGCATAGGGAGTGCAGAGTGGAGAGTGCATAGGGAGTGCAGAGTGGAGAGTGCATAGGGAGTGCAGAGTGGATAGAGAGTGGAGAGTGCATAGGAAGTGGAGAGTGCATAGGGAGTGGAGAGTGCATAGGGAGTGGAGAGTGCATAGGGAGTGGAGAGTGGAGAGTGCATAGGGAGTGGAGAGTGCATAGGGAGTGGAGAGTGCATAGGGAGTGGAGAGTGCATAGTGAGTGGAGAGTGCATAGGGGGTGGAGATTGGAGAGTGCATAGGGAGTGGAGAGTGGAGAGTGCATAGGGAGTGGAGAGTGCATAGGGAGTGGAGAGTGGAGAGTGCATAGGGAGTGGAGAGTGCATAGGGAGTGGAGAGTGCATAGGGAGTGCAGAGTGCATAGAGAGTGGAGAGTGCATAGAGAGTGAAGAGTGCATAGAGAGTGCATAGGGAGTGGAGAGTGCATAGGGAGTGGAGAGTGCATAGGGAGTGGAGAGTGCATAGGGAGTGGAGAGTGCATAGGGAGTGGAGAGTGCATAGTGCATAGGGACTGCAGAGTGCATAGGGAGTGCAGAGTGGGGAGTGGAGAGTGCATAGGGAGTGGAGAGTGCATAGGGAGTGGAGAGTGCATAGGGAGTGGAGATTGGAGAGTGCATAGGGAGTGGAGAGTGGAGAGTGCATAGGGAGTGGAGAGTGCATAGGGAGTGGAGAGTGGAGAGTGCATAGGGAGTGGAGGGTGCATAGGGAGTGGAGAGTGCATAGAGAGTGGAGAGTGCATAGAGAGTGGAGAGTGCATAGAGAGTGCATAGGGAGTGGAGAGTGCATAGGGAGTGGAGAGTGCATAGGGAGTGGAGAGTGCATAGGGAGTGGAGAGTGCATAGGGACTGCAGAGTGCATAGGGAGTGCAGAGTGGGGAGTGGAGAGTGCATAGGGAGTGGAGAGTGCATAGGGAGTGGAGAGTGCATAGGGAGTGGAGAGTGCATAGGGAGTGCAGAGTGGAGAGTGCATAGGGAGTGCATAGGGAGTGAAGAGTGCATAGGGAGTGCAGAGTGCATAGGGAGTGCAGAGTGCATAGGGAGTGCAGAGTGGAGAGTGCATAGGGAGTGCAGAGTGCATAGGGAGTGGAGAGTGCATAGGGAGTGCAGAGTGGAGAGTGCATAGGGAGTGGAGAGTGCATAGGGAGTGGAGAGTGCATAGGGAGTGCAGAGTGGAGAGTGCATAGGGACTGCAGAGTGCATAGGGAGTGCAGAGTGGGGAGTGGAGAGTGCATAGGGAGTGGAGAGTGCATAGGGAGTGGAGAGTGCATAGGGAGTGGAGAGTGCATAGGGAGTGGAGAGTGCATAGGGAGTGCATAGGGAGTGGAGAGTGCATAGGGAGTGCAGAGTGGAGAGTGCATAGGGAGTGCAGAGTGGAGAGTGCATAGGGAGTGAAGAGTGCATAGGGAGTGCAGAGTGCATAGGGAGTGCAGAGTGCATAGGGAGTGCATAGGGAGTGCAGAGTGGAGAGTGCATAGGGAGTGCAGAGTGCATAGGGAGTGGAGAGTGCATAGGGAGTGCAGAGTGGAGAGTGCATAGGGAGTGCAGAGTGCATAGGGAGTGCAGAGTGGAGAGTGCATAGGGAGTGCAGAGTGCATAGGGAGTGGAGAGTGGAGAGTGCATAGGGAGTGGAGAGTGGAGAGTGCATAGGGAGTGGAGAGTGCATAGGGAGTGGAGAGTGCATAGGGAGTGGAGAGTGCATAGGGAGTGGAGAGTGCATAGGGAGTGGAGAGTGCATAGGGAGTGCAGAGTGCATAGGGAGTGCAGAGTGCATAGGGAGTGGAGAGTGCATAGGGAGTGCAGAGTGGAGAGTGCATAGGGAGTGCAGAGTGGAGAGTGCATAGGGAGTGCAGAGTGGATAGAGAGTGGAGAGTGCATAGGGAGTGGAGAGTGCATAGGGAGTGGAGAGTGCATAGGGAGTGGAGAGTGCATAGGGAGTGGAGAGTGGAGAGTGCATAGGGAGTGGAGAGTGCATAGGGAGTGGAGAGTGCATAGGGAGTGGAGAGTGCATAGTGCGTGGAGAGTGCATAGGGAGTGGAGATTGGAGAGTGCATAGGGAGTGGAGAGTGGAGAGTGCATCGGGAGTGGAGAGTGCATAGGGAGTGGAGAGTGGAGAGTGCATAGGGAGTGGAGAGTGCATAGGGAGTGGAGAGTGCATAGGGAGTGCAGAGTGCATAGAGAGTGGAGAGTGCATAGAGAGTGGAGAGTGCATAGAGAGTGCATAGGGAGTGGAGAGTGCATAGGGAGTGGAGAGTGCATAGGGAGTGGAGAGTGCATAGGGAGTGGAAAGTGCATAGGGAGTGGAGAGTGCATAGGGAGTGGAGAGTGCATAGGGAGTGGAGAGTGCATAGTGCATAGGGACTGCAGAGTGCATAGGGAGTGCAGAGTGGGGAGTGGAGAGTGCATAGGGAGTGGAGAGTGCAAAGGGAGTGGAGAGTGCATCGGGAGTGGAGATTGGAGAGTGCATAGGGAGTGGAGAGTGGAGAGTGCATAGGGAGTGGAGAGTGCATAGGGAGTGGAGAGTGGAGAGTGCATAGGGAGTGGAGAGTGCATAGGGAGTGCAGAGTGCATAGAGAGTGGAGAGTGCATAGAGAGTGGAGAGTGCATAGAGAGTGCATAGGGAGTGGAGAGTGCATAGGGAGTGGAGAGTGCATAGGAAGTGGAGAGTGCATAGGGAGTGGAGAGTGCATAGGGAGTGGAGAGTGCATAGGGAGTGGAGAGTGCATAGGGACTGCAGAGTGCATAGGGAGTGCAGAGTGGGGAGTGGAGAGTGCATAGGGAGTGGAGAGTGCATAGGGAGTGGAGAGTGCATAGGGAGTGGAGAGTGCATAGGGAGTGCAGAGTGGAGAGTGCATAGGGAGTGCATAGGGAGTGAAGAGTGCATAGGGAGTGGAGAGTGCATAGGGAGTGCAGAGTGGAGAGTGCATAGGGAGTGGAGAGTCCATAGGGAGTGCAGAGTGGAGAGTGCATAGGGACTGCAGAGTGCATAGGGAGTGCAGAGTGGGGAGTGGAGAGTGCATAGGGAGTGGAGAGTGCATAGGGAGTGGAGAGTGCATAGGGAGTGGAGAGTGCATAGGGAGTGGAGAGTGCATAGGGAGTGGAGAGTGCATAGGGAGTGGAGAGTGCATAAGGAGTGCATAGGGAGTGGAGAGTGCATAGGGAGTGCAGAGTGGAGAGTGCATAGGGAGTGCAGAGTGGAGAGTGCATAGGGAGTGAAGAGTGCATAGGGAGTGCATAGGGAGTGCAGAGTGCATAGGGAGTGCAGAGTGCATAGGGAGTGCAGAGTGCATAGGGAGTGCAGAGTGGAGAGTGCATAGGGAGTGCAGAGTGCATAGGGAGTGGAGAGTGCATAGGGAGTGCAGAGTGGAGAGTGCATAGGGAGTGCAGAGTGCATAGGGAGTGCAGAGTGGAGAGTGCATAGGGAGTGCAGAGTGCATAGGGAGTGGAGAGTGGAGAGTGCATAGGGAGTGGAGAGTGCATAGGGAGTGGATAGTGCATAGGGAGTGGAGAGTGCATAGGGAGTGGAGAGTGCATAGGGAGTGCAGAGTGGAGAGTGCATAGGGAGTGAAGAGTGCATAGGGAGTGCATAGGGAGTGCAGAGTGCATAGGGAGTGCAGAGTGCATAGGGAGTGCAGAGTGCATAGGGAGTGCAGAGTGGAGAGTGCATAGGGAGTGGAGAGTGCATAGGGAGTGCAGAGTGCATAGGGAGTGGAGAGTGGAGAGTGCATAGGGAGTGGAGAGTGCATAGGGAGTGGAGAGTGGAGAGTGCATAGGGAGTGGAGAGTGCATAGGGAGTGGAGAGTGCATAGGGAGTGGAGAGTGCATAGAGAGTGGAGAGTGCATAGAGAGTGCAGAGTGGAGAGTGCATAGGGAGTGGAGAGTGCATAGGGAGTGGAGAGTGCATAGGGAGTGGAGAGTGCATAGGGAGTGCAGAGTGAAGAGTGCATAGGGAGTGCAGAGTGGAGAGTGCATAGGGAGTGCAGAGTGGAGAGTGCATAGGGAGTGAAGAGTGCATAGGGAGTGCATAGGGAGTGCATAGGGAGCGGAGAGTGCATATGGAGTGAAGAGTGCATAGGGAGTGCATAGGGAGTGCATAGGGAGCGGAGAGTGCATAGGGAGTGGAGAGTGCATAGGGAGTGGAGAGTGCATAGGGAGTGGAGAGTGCATAGGGAGTGGAGAGTGCATAGGGAGTGGAGAGTGCATAGTGCATAGGGACTGCAGAGTGCATAGGGAGTGGAGAGTGCATAGGGAGTGGAGAGTGCATAGGGAGTGGAGAGTGCATAGGGAGTGGAGAGTGCATAGGGAGTGGAGAGTGCATAGGGAGTGCAGAGTGGAGAGTGCATAGGGAGTGAAGATTGCATAGGGAGTGCATAGGGAGTGCAGAGTGCATAGGGAGTGCAGAGTGCATAGGGAGTGCAGAGTGGAGAGTGCAGAGTGCATAGGGAGTGGAGAGTGCATAGGGAGTGCAGAGTGGAGAGTGCATAGGGAGTGCAGAGTGCATAGGGAGTGGAGAGTGCATAGGGAGTGGAGAGTGGAGAGTGCATAGGGAGTGGAGAGTGCATAGGGACTGCAGAGTGCATAGGGAGTGGAGAGTGCATAGGGAGTGGAGAGTGCATAGGGAGTGCAGAGTGGAGAGTGCATAGGGAGTGGAGAGTGCAGAGTGCATAGGGAGTGGAGAGTGCATAGGGAGTGCAGAGTGCATAGGGAGTGCAGAGTGGAGAGTGCATAGGGAGTGCAGAGTGCATAGGTAGTGCAGAGTGGAGAGTGCATAGGGAGTGCAGAGTGCATAGGGAGTGCAGAGTGGAGAGTGCATAGGGAGTGCAGAGTGGAGAGTGCATAGGGAGTGCAGAGTGCATAGGGAGTGGAGAGTGCATAGGGAGTGCAGAGTGGAGAGTGCATAGGGACTGCAGAGTGCATAGGGAGTGCAGAGTGGGGAGTGGAGAGTGCATAGGGAGTGGAGAGTGCATAGGGAGTGGAGAGTGCATAGGGAGTGGAGAGTGCATAGGGAGTGCAGAGTGGAGAGTGCATAGGGAGTGCAGAGTGGAGAGTGCATAGGGAGTGGAGAGTGCAGAGTGCATAGGGAGTGCAGAGTGCATAGGAAGTGCAGAGTGCATAGGGAGTGCAGAGTGCATAGGGAGTGCAGAGTGCATAGGGAGTGCAGAGTGGAGAGTGCATAGGGAGTGCAGAGTGCATAGGGAGTGCAGAGTGGAGAGTGCATAGGGAGTGCATAGGGAGTGCAGAGTGGAGAGTGCATAGGGAGTGCAGAGTGCATAGGGAGTGCAGAGTGGAGAGTGCATAGGGAGTGCAGAGTGGACAGTGCATAGGGAGTGCAGAGTGGAGAGTGCATAGGGAGTGCAGAGTGCATAGGGAGTGGAGAGTGCATAGGGAGTGCAGAGTGGAGAGTGCATAGGGACTGCAGAGTGCATAGGGAGTGCAGAGTGGGGAGTGGAGAGTGCATAGGGAGTGGAGAGTGCATAGGAAGTGGAGAGTGCATAGGGAGTGGAGAGTGCATAGGGAGTGCAGAGTGGAGAGTGCATAGGGAGTGGAGAGTGGAGAGTGCATAGGGAGTGGAGAGTGCAGAGTGCATAGGGAGTGCAGAGTGCATAGGGAGTGCAGAGTGCATAGGGAGTGCAGAGTGGAGAGTGCATAGGGAGTGCAGAGTGCATAGGGAGTGCAGAGTGGAGAGTGCATAGGGAGTGCAGAGTGCATAGGGAGTGGAGAGTGCATAGGGAGTGCAGAGTGCAGAGTGCATAGGGAGTGGAGAGTGCATAGGGAGTGCAGAGTGCATAGGGAGTGCAGAGTGCATAGGGAGTGCAGAGTGGAGAGTGCATAGGGAGTGGAGAGTGCATAGGGAGTGGAGAGTGCATAGGGAGTGCAGAGTGGAGAGTGCATAGGGAGTGCAGAGTGCATAGGAGTGCAGAGTGGAGAGTGCATAGGGAGTGCAGAGTGCATAGGGAGTGGAGAGTGGAAAGTGCATATGGAGTGGAAAGTGCATAGGGAGTGGAAAGTGCATAGGGAGTGGAGAGTGGAGAGTGCATAGGGAGTGGAGAGTGCATAGGGAGTGCAGAGTGCATAGGGAATGGAGAGTGCTTAGGGAGTGGAGAGTGCATAGGGAGTGGAGAGTGCATAGAGAGTGGAGAGTGCATAGAGAGTGCAGAGTGGAGAGTGCATAGGGAGTGGAGAGTGCATAGGGAGTGGAGAGTGCATAGGGAGTGGAGAGTGCATAGGGAGTGGAGAGTGGAGAGTGCATAGTGAGTGGAGAGTGCATAGGGAGTGCAGAGTGGAGAGTGCATAGGGAGTGCAGAGTGGAGAGTGCATAGGGAGTGCAGAGTGGAGAGTGCATAGGGAGTGCAGAGTGGAGAGTGCATAGGGAGTGCAGAGTACATAGGGAGTGCAGAGTGCATAGAGAGTGGAGAGTGCATAGAGAGTGCAGAGTGGAGAGTGCATAGGGAGTGGAGAGTGCATAGGGAGTGGAGAGTGCATAGGGAGTGGAGAGTGCATAGGGAGTGGAGAGTGGAGAGTGCATAGTGAGTGGAGAGTGCATAGGGAGTGCAGAGTGGAGAGTGCATAGGGAGTGCAGAGTGCATAGGGAGTGCAGAGTGGAGAGTGCATAGGGAGTGCAGAGTGGAGAGTGCATAGGGAGTGCAGAGTGCATAGGGAGTGCAGAGTGCATAGGGAGTGCAGAGTGCATAGGGAGTGCAGAGTGGAGAGTGCATAGGGAGTGCAGAGTGGAGAGTGCATAGGGAGTGGAGAGTGGAGAGTGCATAGGGAGTGGAGAGTGCAGAGTGCATAGGGAGTGCAGAGTGCAAAGGGAGTGCAGAGTGCATAGGGAGTGCAGAGTGCATAGAGAGTGCAGAGGGAGTGGAGAGTGCATAGGGAGTGGAGAGTGCATAGGGAGTGGAGAGTGCATAGGGAGTGGAGAGTGCATAGGGAGTGGAGAGTGCATAGGGAGTGCAGAGTGGAGAGTGCATAGGGACTGCAGAGTGCATAGGGAGTGCAGAGTGGGGAGTGGAGAGTGCATAGGGAGTGGAGAGTGCATAGGAAGTGGAGAGTGCATAGGGAGTGGAGAGTGCATAGGGAGTGCAGAGTGGAGAGTGCATAGGGAGTGGAGAGTGGAGAGTGCATAGGGAGTGGAGAGTGCAGAGTGCATAGGGAGTGCAGAGTGCATAGGGAGTGCAGAGTGGAGAGTGCATAGGGAGTGCAGAGTGCATAGGGAGTGGAGAGTGCATAGGGAGTGCAGAGTGCATAGGGAGTGGAGAGTGGAGAGTGCATAGGGAGTGGAGAGTGCAGAGTGCATAGGGAGTGCATAGGGAGTGCAGAGTGCATAGGGAGTGCAGAGTGGAGAGTGCATAGGGAGTGCAGAGTGCATAGGGAGTGGAGAGTGCATAGGGAGTGCAGAGTGCATAGGGAGTGGAGAGTGCATAGGGAGTGCAGAGTGCATAGGGAGTGCAGAGTGCATAGAGAGTGCATAGGGAGTGGAGAGTGCATAGGGAGTGCAGAGTGCATAGGGAGTGCAGAGTGCATAGGGAGTGGAGAGTGCATAGGGAGTGGAGAGTGCATAGGGAGTGGAGAGTGCATAGGGAGTGGAGAGTGCATAGGGAGTGGAGAGTGGATAGGGAGTGCAGAGTGCAGAGTGGATAGGGAGTGCAGAGTGGATAGGGAGTGCAGAGTGGATAGGGAGTGCAGAGTGGATAGGGAGTGGAGAGTGCATAGGGAGTGGAGAGTGGAGAGTGGAGAGTGCATAGTGAGTGGAGAGTGCATAGGGAGTGCAGAGTGGAGAGTGCATATGGAGTGCAGAGTGCATAGGGAGTGCAGAGTGGAGAGTGCATAGGGAGTGCAGAGTGCATAGGGAGTGCAGAGTGGAGAGTGCAGGGGAGTGCAGAGTGGAGAGTGGATAGGGAGTGCAGAGTGGATAGGGAGTGCAGAGTGGATAGGGAGTGCAGAGTGGATAGGGAGTGGAGAGTGCATAGGGAGTGGAGAGTGCATAGGGAGTGGAGAGTGCATAGGGAGTGGAGAGTGTATAGGGAGTGGAGAGTGCATAGGGAGTGGAGAGTGCATAGGGAGTGCAGAGTGGATAGGGAGTGGAGAGTGCATAGGGAGTGCAGAGTGCATAGGGAGTGCAGAGTGGAGAGTGCATAGGGAGTGCAGAGTGGATAGAGAGTGGAGAGTGCATCCCCTCTACTTCTCTTCTAGGGACACTTGTACTTCTTCTACTTCTCCACCAGCACAGTGTGTGTTTCCACTCGCCCATGGCACTGGAGACTGAAGCACATCCTTCTTAGGGTGACAACCGTCTAGCTGGTCATTATGGACACTCTTTCCAGTTCTGTACTTTTATGTGATCACACTATGCATTATGGGGGGTGTAGTGTTGTTTTGATTCCATTAGAACACAGCTGAAAACAATGATTTGTAGATAAAAACTCTAGTCCCACTAAATCTTGGAAGTGCTTATTCACACACACACATGCATGCACGCACATATGCAAACACACTCTCTCTCCCTCAACAGGTGCACTACCTCCTCACAAGCACGGACAGCAAGCGTCGCCTTAATGTGCCACCCCAGCACGGTTTAACCCCCTCAGCTGTCAATTGGCCGTCTGTCACGTGACACCTGCAGACCAGACTCTGAATTTCTTCAGTGAAATCCAGTAGGGTACAATAGGTCTTACATTTGCAAGAGATTAAGCTGTTGGCAATGTAAATGACAATGCCATTTATTTATCTGTTTTCAAAACCAACACATAAATAAAAATTTTGTCATTTACAATGCCAATAGCTCTAACTTTGGCAAAGGCGAAACCGTTGCATTGTAAATGCTTGTTACTTTATGCATAAGCACAGTGCCTAATACTTTATGACAGCTCAACCCTGGTCCTCAGGCCTTTTTTAATCACATACTATCCATACAGGTTACATGACAACCCATTCTTCCATCCATAGGATTCCCATGAAGTAGTGCATTATCCATCGACATATGTGCTTTGGCGCCTTGTCACAGGTATGAAGTGCTTTATAAATGCAATTCCAACACAACACAATAAGATTCATCCGAATGATTCTCAAACTCATTGAGGTGCTCTTATTCCTTCCCTGTTTCAAAGTTCTCATAGATATTAAGGGAGACTTGCACAAGGATATCCCAAGTTGTCTGGACTGAAAATCATATTTTGGTTTGAAATTATCCATTGAAATATTGAGCAATGCTGCCCCTTTCCTTTCTAAGTGTTGTATTGTTGAGTAGTGGATTAGTGGATGATGTGCTGGTTGCAACACCCCTCATTCTGCAATAGGAACTGTTGGACAGGCCGCATGGTCGGGCTGTCCACCCTCCCCGCAACGGGACCCGGACCCTGGCTCTCCCTGAATCCCCAACCAGAGTCCCCGGCGACCACCCGAAGTACCCTGCAATCCCTCCACCACAAGACACCAGCTCCGGACCTAGCTGGCCCGGGTCACCATCCACACCCCGGCCTCGGCCCAGCCGCCATTGTGGGTACTACAGCACGAGGCCGCGTGGCCTCAACTCGACCCTAACCCTGGGCCCGGCCGGCCCCGACATCGAGGCACCAACCTCCGCCCAGGAGGCAGAGTGACCACTTGGCGAGTCAATGGGAGAAGGAATCGTCAACGGCTCTCCTCCGCCAGGTGTCGATCACCCCAGGCCGCCCTGGGCGCTGGCTCCACCCCCCTGCTGGGTGTCTGGACTCCCTCATCCCGGACCTCCCGGCCCCCAGGCGCGAGGGTCCGGACATCAAAGGGGACCAGACCTATAACTGAGGAGGGCCAGACCAGGAAGGGAGTTGTATCCTGGAGTCGAGAGACCCGAGAAGAACTCATCCGTGACTGGCCTGCTGGCGCTGCCGCGGCCCTCTGCCTCGTGAAACCATCGTCTTGGCCTGCTGGCGCTGCCGCGGCCCTCTGCCTCGTGAAACCATCGTCTTGGCCTGCTGGCGCTGCCGCGGCCCTCTGCCTCGTGAAACCATCGTCTTGGCCTGCTGGCGCTGCCGCGGCCCTCTGCCTCGTGAAACCATCGTCTTGGCCTGCTGGCGCTGCCGCGGCCCTCTGCCTCGTGAAACCATCGTCTTGGCCTGCTGGCGCTGCCGCGGCCCGACTCACAGACTCTCCAGCTCGAGGATTGCGAGCTCGCCTCTTGCCACCCCCTGTACCGACCCGGTACCAAGACTGTCCCGCTACCCCCTTTTCCCTACAGAGACTAGAAGTGAGAGGACCCTCGGGTCCAAGATATCCTGTATCGCTAATATCCTTGCCTTACGAACCTTATATAAAGTATTGAACTCGACCTGGTGTGGTGCCTATTTGTGGGGAGGGAGGTGACTTGTCTGTACGATCGCCGGAGACGGTCCTCCTCGGGGACCTCTCCCTCAGTATTCGGCCGACCCTCAGAGTCCCCGTCTAACATTGGTGGCCAGCGACGGGATCCGAACCTACGCATAATCGTACAGAAAGTCACTCGCCCCACGACACACAACCACCATGACAACAGAGAGCGGAACAACGGAAAAATTCCAGATGGAAAAATTGGAAGACTACAACCACCGAGAACTGAAGCAATATTGCATAGAACTTGGCCTTCCAACCACAGGTCTGAGCACAAAGGAAGACTTCAAACGGGCCCTAGAAGCTTGGGCAGAAACGGGTACGGCCGTACCCCGAACACGAACAACCGAGACGAGCCCCGCACCAACTGAAGAAAGAAGAGCGGGTCTCTCCCTGGAAGAGATCCGAGAAAGAGAAAAAAGCAGACTCCACGAATTAGAACTAGCCCGACTTCGCTTGGATGGAGAACTCAAGCTGGCGGAACAAAAAATAACTCTGGAACACTTACGGCTCCGAGAGGAGCGAGAAGAGAAGCAAAAACAGAGAGAGCTAGAGGAAAAGAAACTAGCGTACGAACATGAGCGCAATCTCAAGGAACTGGAAATCCAGAAACAGAATAAAGAACTCGGGTTCCCCGAACGACCGACCCTGCCTGCCTCTACCGAGCCCAAGGTTCACATCCCCAAAGATGTCATCCGGGAATACCACAAGAACGATGATATACAGCAGTGGTTTAAAGCCTATGAGGTGGCCATGACCTCCCACCGGATTCCACGGAGCGACTGGGGAGCCGGATTATGGGGGAGGTTTGTCAACGAAGGGCGGGACGCCCTGCTGCAACTCCCGGACCATCTGATGACATCCTACGACCATATGAAGGCCGCCCTCCTCACTCGATACGGACTCACACCCGAGATGTACCGCCAGCGGTTCCGCGACTGCAAACGGATTCCGGGTACGACCTGGGTGGAGTACGTGAACTTCTTTAGTCGAGCCTTCGAAGGGTGGATCAAGGGCAACAAAGTGACCACCTACGAACAACTTTTTGACCTTATCGTATGGGAGCACCTGTCGAACAACTGCTTCGTGGAACTCCGGCAACACCTCTTGGACAGTAAACTAACCGAACCTCGACAACTCGCCGCCGAAGCCGACCGGTGGGAAAGCACCCGAGTTGGCCGGAACGGACCCAGCGAATCATCCAGACCGTACCCAGGGCCCCATCGCCCCCGGGGAGGAGGAGGAGGAGGCCAGAGTCGGGGGAGAGACCCCGGCCCCTTGTCACCCACAAGCAGCCCCTCGACCCCGGTCGGCCGAGGGAGCCCAGCCATCCGGGCCGGTTTCCGGGCCAACGTTATGTGCCACAGATGCCAGCGACCCGGCCACTACGCCAGTGATCCCAACTGCCCAAAGAATCCGAACACTACCCCCCGCCAGGTCGCAGCGGCCGCCCTAGGGGAAGAACTAATCCCGGAAGACCAAGAAGAGTACGAGACCGACCCCTCTGAGTGGGCACCAGCCGCCATGGCGCTGGTCTGCTTGGGGAGAGAGAGATGATTCCGCGGGCCCCCCTTCCCGCCAACACGCAGAAGTACAGTCAGTGGGTCAACATTAATGGCCGCCGGGCGGAAGCCCTCCGCGACACCGGGGCCAGTGTAACGGCGGTCCGACGCCACCTTGTCACTCCCGACCAAATCCTGCCGAACCTTCTTTGCCCTGTCCGATCCGCAGACAATTCCGAAAGTGTATGCCACATGGCCTGCGTCCCCTTCGAGTGGGGAGGAGTAACAGGGATGTTAAAGGTAACGGTCCGCGATGATGCCCCCGTGGATTGCCTCCTAGGAAACGACCTCGAAAGCTCTCCCTGGGCAGCTGTCGAACGGAGGGAACACCTGGGGATGCTCGGCCTCCCCGAATGGGTCTGCGTCACGACCCGGTCCATGACCGCCCGCGCGGTCCCCAGTCTAGAAGAGCCCGAGTGGCCGGAACCTCCTCCCGCGCTCATCCCAGAGGGGGCCGCCCCAGAAGCCAGTCCCCCGACCCAAACAGAAGAAGGATCCGACCAGCTTCGGGACGTCCCTGACCTGGCACAATGGCGTCAGGAGGGAGGCCCCACTCAGGAACAATTCCGGGCCGAACAGAAAACATGTCTCTCTCTCGAAGGACTCCGGCAGCAAGCCCTGGCCCAGAGCACGGGGGATACCTCAGGGGCCCACTGGATCTACTGGGACCAAGACCTGCTCTACAGTGAGCAGAAAATTGCAGAACTAGGAGCCAGTCGGGTACTGGTGGTGCCCCTTCGCTTCCGAGACTTTCTCCTGAACTTAGCCCACGATGTCCCCCTTGCCGGACACCTGGGACAGGATAAAACCTACGACCGCCTGGTGACCCATTTTTTCTGGCCTCAAATGCGAAAGGATGTCACCAACCACTGCAGGGCCTGCCCCACCTGCCAGGCCAGCGGAAAAAGTGGCCGAAAAATCAAAGCACCTTTACAACCCTTTCCTGTCGTCACCACCCCGTTCGAACGAGTGGGAATAGACATTGTGGGGCCCCTCGACCCCCGAACAGCCCAAGGACACCGGTTCATCCTGGTCCTGGTAGACCACGCCACCCGCTATCCCGAGGCCATCCCTCTTCGGACTGTGACGGCCCCCGTGGTGGGCCGAGCCCTGATGGGGATCTTCTCCCGGGTGGGGTTCCCCCGGGAGGTCGTCAGCGACAGGGGCACGAACTTTATCTCCAGATATATGAAGTCTCTCTGGCAACAATGCGGGGTCACCTACAAATTCACGACCCCCTATCACCCGCAAGGAAACGGACTGGTCGAGAGGTTCAACCGCACCCTCAAGGGAATGATTATGGGCCTAGAGGAACCCCTTCGACGCCAGTGGGACGTGCTACTTCCATGCCTCCTGTTTGCCTATCGGGAGGTCCCGCAGAAATCCCTCGGCTTCAGCCCATTTGAACTCCTGTACGGGCACCCCGTCCGGGGCCCCCTCAGCCTAGTCAAGGAAGGTTGGGAGCAGCCTCCCCAGAAAACTCCCCCGGACATCTACAGGTATCTCCTGGCTCTCCGCAACCAGACCCGGCGGTTCCGAGAAACCGCCAAAGCCAATCTCGAGGCCAGTCAGGAGGACATGAAGAGATGGTACGATCAGCACGCATCCTCCATTGAGTTCGAACCAGGACAACGGGTCTGGGTGATGTCCCCGGTTGAACCCTGTGCACTCCAAGACAAATGGTCCGGACCCTTCAAGGTGATTGAACGCAAGGGGCCCGTCACCTATTTAATCGACATGGAGACGGCCCGGAACCCTCTACGGGTCCTCCATGCCAACAGGCTCAAACCCCATTTTGTGCGATCCGAACTCAGCCTCCTGATGGCTACCGATAACGGGACGGAAGAAGACTCCGAACCCCTTCCGGACTTACTGAGGACCCTCGAGCGGGATGGCTCAGTGGAAGGGGTCCAGCTCTCCGAGGCCCTGTCCCCGGAGCAACGCCAAGACTTCCAAGCCCTCCTGAGGCGGTTCGCCTCCCTGTTCTCCCTCACACCCGGAGTCACCCCCTGGTGCCTTCACGATGTGGACACCGGGGACAGCCCTCCTATTCGACACCGGGCGTACCGCGTACCAGACCGGGTGCGCGCCTGCATCCAGACCGAGGTGTCCAAAATGCTGACCCTAGGAGTGATCGAACCCTCAGACAGCCCCTGGGCAAGCCCAGTCGTCCTGGTTCCCAAGGCGGCCGCCCCGGGCGTTGCCCCTGAGCTCCGGTTCTGCGTGGACTATCGGGGGCTGAATGCAGTTACCAGGACCGACGCTCACCCCATCCCCCGGGCAGATGAGCTAATTGACCGGATGGGGGCCGCCCGCTACCTGAGCATCTTCGACCTAACAGCGGGCTACTGGCAGATCGCCCTCACCCCTAGGGCACAAGAACGTTCCGCCTTCTCTACCCCGGACGGGCACTACCACTTTAAAGTAATGCCCTTCGGCATGAAAAACGCTCCGGCAACGTTCCAACGGCTGGTGAACCAGGTACTGGTGGGCCTGGAAGACTTCAGCGCCGCCTACCTGGACGACATTGCGGTGTACAGCCACCAGTGGACCGACCACCTCCGCCACCTGCGGGAGGTTCTACACGCCCTCCAGCAAGCCGGGCTCACCATCAAGGCCAGCAAGTGCCAGGTTGGCCAAGGGTCCGTGACCTACCTGGGACACCAAGTGGGAAGCGGGCTGGTGGCCCCTCTCCAGCTCAAGATTGCTGCCATCCAGGCCCGGCAACCCCCTACGACCCAAACGGAGGTCCGGGCCTTCCTGGGGCTCACCGGATACTACCGGCGGTTCGTGAAGGACTATGGCAGCATCGTGGGGCCCCTCACAGAGCTCACCTCCAAGAAGAGCCCCAAAACAGTCAACTGGACCCCGGACTGCCAATCGGCCTTCGGGAAATTAAAGACCGCCATGTGCACGGCTCCCGTGCTCCAGGCTCCCGACTACAGCCGGGAATTCATTGTGCAGACGGACGCCTCCGATCATGGTGTGGGGGCCGTCCTCTCCCAACTCAACCCCGAAGGGGTCGACCAACCAGTGGCCTTCATCAGCAGACGCCTACTGCCCCGAGAACAGCGCTGGAGCACCATTGAGAGGGAGGCCTTTGCCGTAGTCTGGGCACTCAAGAAGCTCCGGCCCTACCTCTTCGGCACCCACTTCCGGGTGCAAACAGACCACCGACCCCTGCAATGGCTGATGCAAATGCGGGGGGAGAACCCGAAGCTGTTGCGCTGGTCCATCTCCCTGCAGGGGATGGACTTCACGGTGGAACATCGTCCAGGCCAGGACCACGCCAACGCCGACGGCCTGTCACGCTTTTTCCGCCTCAGCGAGGAGAGTCCCCAGGAAGATGGCTGACTCTCCCCGCCTTCAGCTGGGGGGGACGCATGTTGGACAGGCCGCATGGTCGGGCTGTCCACCCTCCCCGCAACGGGACCCGGACCCTGGCTCTCCCTGAATCCCCAACCAGAGTCCCCGGCGACCACCCGAAGTACCCTGCAATCCCTCCACCACAAGACACCAGCTCCGGACCTAGCTGGCCCGGGTCACCATCCACACCCCGGCCTCGGCCCAGCCGCCATTGTGGGTACTACAGCACGAGGCCGCGTGGCCTCAACTCGACCCTAACCCCTGGGCCCGGCCGGCCCCGACATCGAGGCACCAACCTCCGCCCAGGAGGCAGAGTGACCACTTGGCGAGTCAATGGGAGAAGGAATCGTCAACGGCTCTCCTCCGCCAGGTGTCGATCACCCCAGGCCGCCCTGGGCGCTGGCTCCACCCCCCTGCTGGGTGTCTGGACTCCCTCATCCCGGACCTCCCGGCCCCCAGGCGCGAGGGTCCGGACATCAAAGGGGACCAGACCTATAACTGAGGAGGGCCAGACCAGGAAGGGAGTTGTATCCTGGAGTCGAGAGACCCGAGAAGAACTCATCCGTGACTGGCCTGCTGGCGCTGCCGCGGCCCTCTGCCTCGTGAAACCATCGTCTTGGCCTGCTGGCGCTGCCGCGTCCCTCTGCCTCGTGAAACCATCGTCTTGGCCTGCTGGCGCTGCCGCGGCCCTCTGCCTCGTGAAACCATCGTCTTGGCCTGCTGGCGCTGCCGCGGCCCTCTGCCTCGTGAAACCATCGTCTTGGCCTGCTGGCGCTGCCGCGGCCCGACTCACAGACTCTCCAGCTCGAGGATTGCGAGCTCGCCTCTTGCCACCCCCTGTACCGACCCGGTACCAAGACTGTCCCGCTACCCCCTTTTCCCTACAGAGACTAGAAGTGAGAGGACCCTCGGGTCCAAGATATCCTGTATCGCTAATATCCTTGCCTTACAAACCTTATATAAAGTATTGAACTCGACCTGGTGTGGTGCCTATTTGTGGGGAGGGAGGTGACTTGTCTGTACGATCGCCGGAGACGGTCCTCCTCGGGGACCTCTCCCTCAGTATTCGGCCGACCCTCAGAGTCCCCGTCTAACAGGAACTGTAAGCAGAAGAATGAGGAAAATTTGTATAAAGAAGTGTTTTTGAAACTGTTCTTAATAAGACCTCATTTAAGTTTAGAAGCGTATGTTGAAGAGCGCCCCCATGGCCACATTTTAGCGACCCTCACCCGGGGTCCCTGCCATTGGTTTCTAAAGATACTAGACTCTAGGGGCTTTCTGATATTTGAAAAGGACGCAAGTCTATGAACATCCTTTTGGACTTGAATTGATTCTGTGGCTGATCCTGGCTGAGCTCGACCAGTCCTTTACAATTCCTCCCGCTCCTGATGAGATCTCTCACATTACCTATAATAGAGTAGGCGAGTCCATCTCACAGATATGAATTGGAACATGAGTTCTTATTAGTCTATATAAATAAGTAGCTGAGGGAGCAGTCAGTGGCAGAGTGCTGTGTTAGCTGGTAATGTGTTTATGGTGGGCCTTCCCACAAATGCATTCTTGCCTATCGCTTTACAGTATTTCTTATGATCACAGTCCACAAAGCTGGTTACTGTACGGGGCTGTCCATTCTGAAACGTTTTATTTTTTTTAGGGTAAACCAAGGGGAAGTCAGGAGATCTGCTGCTCGGGGGAATAGAAACGTGGCTGTTCTCTTTTGCTACTGAGCTTCCAGCAACATTATAAACCACCTGGAGACTATTGTGTCCCGCTAAGAATAAAAACAGGAGTTTTTTGGGACTGAAACTCAGCAGGGTCGGTCTCACCACAAAAGTATTTTAAGAATGCATTGAGGATCGTACAAGAGGTTCTTCTTGTAGGACACTTGGGACCTCGTGTTGCTCTTAAGTAACACACTATTCCTATGGGAACAGTATCAACTAAGCAATCATGAACTAGGTTAAATGATGTTTAGTGTTCCAGACATATTAGCATTTTGCTAATAGAGAGCTCTCTGTCCCTATTATAAATAGGGCTTGACAAAGACAAAAGGTTACGCCCAAAACATTGGCTACAGACTTGGCTTTGTCAATGCTCATTTATAAGACCATTTTGATGTGCTTTTCTTAAAGCAAAAGCATTCCAAGATAGCTCCAATGGATGTGCACATGCACAAGTCTGCGCATGCAGAGGCGGCCATCTTGGAATGGTTACAATACCATTCAAATATTGCTACCCATAGTGGATAGAGAGGGAGGACGAGGGCAGAGGGGCGAGGGCAAGCAGATGGTCAGGTAGCTATTTTTTAAACAACGAGAACAGGTCAGGAAAGTAGAGGGAGACGAAGAGAGAGGGAGAGAAATAGTCCTTCATACACTGCAATATAAAGTCTTGAACTCAGCAGCGGGTGGATATATCTCATCCAACCAAAACATGGTGAGGCCAAAATGCAAGAGCAATTAAAACAATAGTGAGAGAAACTATCAAATCAGAAGCAGGGGCGAGAGACAGACAAGATAGCCATCAAATCATGGGCAGGAACTAGACGCAAAGTCCGTTCCAAATCTATACTGGATTATAAAAATCTGCAGCCAAAACACAGCTAACAATTACTGTAGGCGAAATTTTAAAAAAGGCCATTTTATTTGCCTTCTCTTGCCTCACTTCACAATAAGGAATTTCATGCCATAAAATGAAGATGTTGCAAGGAGTGCACTCCTCAGATATGACATTTGCTCAGTCATAAAGTATCAGGGAACATAAAATTAGTCCCATTTTGATAATGACACATAATAATAATGACTTTAATGGCATACATACCATCAAACATTTTCTCTTAATGTTAAAAATTACCAAATTGTTAATATTGCACAGCAGTAGTTATGTTGTCAATTGCAGAAAGGTGATTGGTGAGTCGGATCTGCCAGCATTTGACCTCACCCACCAGTGCCAGCTTCACTCTGTCCTTTTGTACCAGAAGCTTTTTTCACTGGCGTAGACTCCAATCCCTGCCCACTGGTGGATGCTCCATACACGTCTCATCAGTGCCACCATCGTCAAGTCTTAAAGCCACCAGTGTGAGTGCCTCGGAAAGTGCACCAGGGCCAGCCTCTCTTTCAATGTCCACCCGACAGTGTGCATCAAATGTACTCAGTCTCCAGGTACTTCATTCACTGCATGTGCCTCGGATGCCCTCAGAGTGTGCTGCGGATGCTGTAGTATGCTTGCCCATCTGTAGATCTATTACCATTCAGTTGGAAATACTCCCCTGAGTGCAGCTGGCAGGAGCACTTTGTCTCCCAATATCAACCTGACCACTGACAGCAACACGCAGAGACATTAGTGTTCGGTGTGTACTGTAACCTTACACATCTAGCCTCCAGACTATTGAGTTGCCTCAAAAGATGCCAACTGGATCGATGTCATCAGGAATAACTTTATTTGTTTGTGTAATGTTACCATAGAGAAGTAAAACTACAAATCCCAGCATGCAATGTGGCTGATGGCCTAAAAACCAGCACTACCTAAAAATATTCTGGACGACCTACAGCCATTTGGCACCTTACATCCAGTTAGTTGTCTACCATCATTTTAGGTAGTAGCCAACCGACTTTAGTGAATGGAGGTTTCATGATAAAAGACTATCCAAAGGTCAAAGGTCGCCATGTCATGATTACTGGGCTGAGGCCTCGGCTGGGCCTCGGACAGACAGACAGCCGACTCGCAGCGCACATTGCCCACCAGTGAGGTCACACTGGTGGCTGATGGGCTGTCTCTGGGGTGACACCACCACTCCACGAGCAGCCTCCAGGACTGAATGCCCATTGTTTCCAACATGGCGGGACTGTTGCTATCACTCACACTGAACTGCAGGAAATAGATATGAAAGGAGGCTCTGAGTGCAGGGGCGGGCTGTCAGAGGCCCAGCTTATCAACATCTCGAAGGGGCGGGAGTCTGCGAGCGCTTGGGGTGAGGGGCGGCTTCATTTCCGAGCTCGTTAGCCTTCTGCCTCTGATAAGGCCAAGCTTCACAGAACAGAAGGAGATTGTGTCATGGCCGCCCGCTTCCAATTTAGATGTGGTTGATGTTAAGGAGGAGGTCGTTGCGACCTCTGGAGCTGCAAAGGCGACGTAATCCTCGAGGAATTCTGCGTAAGACGGTACTTCCTCAAGGAAGAATGTTAAATATTAAACTTCTCTGCTGTGCAGATGAAATAATACGCGTTTGTTGCAGAAAATAGTCAACTTTTACAGCTTTCTACATAAATGATACATTATACTTAGACCAAGAACAAAATAAATATATTATGAGCAAACCATGCCAAATATTGACATTTGATAAAGCAAAGGAGGGAGGAATCACCCCTAATTCTATATACCCATCTATACCAGCATGTATCGTGTACGTGGCTATTCCAAAATGTTTCCTTATTTTGCGTGCAGCTTGAAGCCATTTTGCGGCGATTTTAAAATCCTGTGGGGCAGATCTACAAGCCCCTTGCGCCACTTTTGCGTCACTTTTAACATGGGAAAAGTGCCGCAAAAGTTGCGTAAGGGACTTGTAAATCTGTCCCTGTATACTTTTCAGCAAGATATGGGGGGCACTGTTAAGAACCAGAGAGACTGCAGCAGGGTCCAATATGACTCCTTTAAATTCCGGGGGAAGCGGGTAGACGCACTTGACTGGCTGGAGCTTACATTTGCTTTGCCCCTTCACCTTGGTTGCATGTGATCGAGACATGACAACATGGTAGTTGTGATGAATCAGGAGTGTTGTGTCCCCCTTGTTTCTTGTCCTTAAGTGGTGCATCTCATACCTAACAAAACCACTCCCAAGTTGTGAAAATTGGGAATGCAGTCTCAGATCCAGACAGCCTGCTACAAGGGGTCCCCCAAGATTCAATTCGCTCTCCTACACTTTTCAATCTCTACCTCTAACCCTTATTCACCTTGGTTGCATGTGATCGAGACATGACAACATGGTAGTTGTGATGAATCAGGAGTGTTGAGTGCCCTTTGTTTCTTGTCCTTAAGTGGTTCACCTCATACCTAACAACCCCACTCCCAAGTTGTGAAAATTGGGAATGCAGTCTCAGATCCAGAAAGCCTGCTACAAGGGGTCCCCCAAGATTCAATTCGCTCTCCTACACTTTTCAATCTCTACCTCTAACCGTTATTCTCAATCCTCCGGAGCTCAAGAGTCCTGTTCACATGTATGCCGACAACACCCAAATCTACCTGAAGGTCTCATGCCCGGAAGACTTCTCTCGCCTATCCAACTCTCTGAATAGAATTCAAGCATGGATGCCAAGCAACCATCTCAAAATAAACCCAGAGCTAAGTCTTCAATCAAAGCCTCAATGGATCTCCTACCGGACATTGAAGGCCGCCCGTCCATCATTCAGAATAGCAAATCAGAAAGAAATGGGGCACTAGAGAGATTGCAGCGGAGTCCAAAATGAAGCCTTGAAGTTCCCAGAGGAAATGGGGTGCACTTACTTGGTCGGAGCTTTCATTTGCTTTGCCCTCTCATGTTGTTTGCATGTGATCAAAAAATGACAACATGGTAGTTGTGATGAGTCAGGAGTGTTGAGTGCACTTTACATATACGGCGAACACTGCTAGGACCCTTTGTCTGTTACAGTGTACTTAACTTGCAAACCTGGAGACTCTGAACACATAGCCTTCCTTAGATCTGCAGAAATCACCACAACAAACTTTGAAAGAAGCATAAGTTCACACCTTACAAGTAGAAACCAGGTTGGAGAGGGCCAGATTCAAAAGAGCCCATAGGCGGCTCTTGGAGATGCCTAGTCAAGCTGGTATCCAGGGACATGCGCTTTTCGGGCTGAGTTTAGCTCTGCTCTTTCTCTTAAAAGAGGTATATGCGTGAGCCAGGTCCATTTTCTCAAAATTTCAAAAATGAAAGTCATGGGTTTGGTTGCCAATGTAGAAAGCACTAATTTCCAGACCCCATCTCCAGCCTACTCCCCCACCGACTCCTCTGTGATCCAGTGGAGTAACAAAACTTGAGGGGGCCTCCCTGCAAAGTGCAAGGAGGGGCCCTCTTTCGGACTTACTCAGGAGTTCTCAGGCCAGTGTGCTGTGCTAAGGGGGCCCTCTGGAGTCCGGGCCCCCCACGCAGCAGTGGCGGCGGGGGTCTTTTTTACGCCACTGCTGTGATCTCGTTCTTAAGTAGTTCACCTCGTACGTAACAAACCGCTCTCAAATTGTAAAAATTCGGAATGCAGTGAAAAGAGAGGGCCTCATTTACAAGTCCATTTCACAGCCGGTGCATCACTATTTTTAAAGTATCGGCGGCGCAATGGGCTTACCCATATTTACAAGGCCACGTAAAGTCACCCTGTGTGACGATTAATGGCCTTGTAAATATGGGCCCCATTCATGCATTACTCTACTCGAAAGGGGCATTCCTGTGGGTGTTCCCACACAACATCCATGGAACCCGACACATTCCCAGATTGACAACATCTTGTAAAGCTGGCAATGCATCAAAATCCTATTCCTCAGAGGAGAAATACTTATTTTTGTTTTCATTTTTTTACTCTTTCCATACGTGCTGCATTCTGCAGCACACATAGAACGAGGAAAATGGCATCAATTATCCGTTCCTGCACAAAAACAGTCGTCCCCGCAACCCAGGCAACCTTGCAAAATGACGCAAGGGTGTCTATGCTGGCTCATGGCAGCCAGTTGTGCGCCACTGCAGGGGAAAGCACACAGATGCGTTGTATTGTTAATACAATGCATCCCTGTGCTTGTAAAATGACGCAGCTCGGGACTGCAAAGTGGATTGCATCATTTTGTAATAAATAAACTCCAGAATTTCTTCTCATCTTTCCAAATAAAGCTAACTGGTTGATCAAAGACTGGGAGGAACTCCTCCCTGGCATTGACTGCCGCCTGTCCATCATTCAGAGTGCCAAATCTCTTGGTTTCATCCTCAGCAGACTTCTAAACCTCCAGAGCCATATCTCCTCCATGACTGAGAGTACTCATTCCGGATACGGCTCTTCAGGAATTAGGAACCTCACCCCAGCACCCAACCTTAAATCTGAAGTCCAGGCGCTCATGCTCTCCAGTCTCAAATATGACATCGCACGCTTTTGTGACATTCCCAAAGTCTACCTAGGTCCACTTAGAGCAGCCCTATATGTGACAGTCTACTTTGTGACAGCTCACTAGAAATTCAGCCACATTGTTCCCACTTCCCTTCAGTGGCTTCCCATAGAGGGGAGATCTTAATGTATAACTGCCTACACCACTCATATAACTCCTCACTCCTCTGTACCCTCGTCAAGGTCCGACTGGCATTGCCAGGCATTGGGCATTTCCCTGGGAGGCTGGATGGGTGGTGGGGGGCACTTTTGTTACTGGGGGCAGTGTTGTAGCAGTGCAGCACTTTTTAAAGCACTCCAGAGTTCCTTGGTTATCCAACAGTTTTGTTTAGTGGCAGTTTTGACTCATCCAAGGTATGGCAGAGGCTTAATATGCCTGTGTACTATGCAGATCACTGAACAGTTTTTATGCGCATGGCTCAGTGGGTTACTGCTTTTGTAACTGAGATCCTTTTGTTACTCTGCAGTTCAGAAGTTACAGTCGTAATCTAGGTTAGACAGTTGTGTATTTTACCCAGTCTTTCATTATCCTCATTTTGCTTAAAAAGGTTTGTTTGGGTGGAAATACATTTTTATTAGTAAAGTCACCCCTAAACACTGTGTTAAGTTCTGAATCCTGAGTTTGTGCTTCTCCAGACCAAGCACTCTTAAAAAAATGCCTTCCAGTAGGGATGACAAGTGAATCATACACATGGTAGTCCCCTTTGCTTATGTAACATTTTCTATACATTGATTTACACATGTATGATTTACTGTCTCCGTATGTTGTGTGATGGAAAATGCTGCGATAACATACACTGATAAGAGTGGTGTTATAAAACAAATGAAAAACATGTGAGAGAGGGGCTACGGAGATATGAGAGGCACTGTTGGAGGGTGATTGTGAGGGAATTTAAGAGCCCCAATAGAGATTGCTGTATCCTGGTGCACTGTAATGTCATCATTTACTATGCTTTAAAAATGAATATAATTGAATATATAATGAAAAATATGTTGTAGAATGCACCATTTTTTCAAAACCCCTTTGTGGTGGTCAGGCTCGCTTTGATCGCTCGCTATGCACCATATGCAGACTGGCCTGACAAAATTTACCAGGGCCAATTTGGATTCAAAGTCTGGCCCTGACCCATGTACCTCTCAGAGACACTGAAAATTTGAGGCAGTTGTCGACATTCAAGAAGTGCCCAACAGCTCTGCCTCAAACCTCCCAATTTCAAGCATGAGAGATACATGAACCAATCCTTCTCCGGAAGTGCAGCAAGAATATGTAACTCCCTCCCGCTGAGCCTCCACCTGACTACATGTCATATCACTTAAAAAAAATACCTCAAAGTTCTTCTCTTTGAACGACACCTGGTCTTAACCACTCCCACCTTCTATCACAAACAAACCTCAACCTGCACGATGGATGGATGGATAGAAGAATGGATGGATGGATGCATGGATGCATGGATGCATGGATGGATGGATGGATGGATGCATGGATGGATGGATGGATGCAAGGATGGATGGACGGATGGATGGATGGATGGAAGAATGGATGGATGCAAGGATGGATGCATGGATGGATAGATGCAAGGATGGATGCAAGGATGAATGGATTGATGGATGGATGCAAGGGTGGATGGATTTATGGATGGATGCATGGATGGATGGATGGATGGATGGATGGATGGATGGATGGATGGATGGATGGATGGATGGATGGATGCATGCAAGGATGAATGGATTGATGGATGGATGCAAGGATGGATGGATGGATAGATGGATGGCTGCATGGATGGATGGATGAATGGATGGATGGATGGATGCATGCAAGGATGGATGGATTGATGGATGGATGCAAGGATGGATGGATTGGTGGATGGATGCATGGATGGATGGATGGATGGATGGATGCATGGATGGATGGATGGATGGATGGATGCATGCAAGGATGGATGGATTGATGGATGGATTGATGGATGGATGCATTGATGGATGGATGGATGGATGCATGCATGGATGCATGGATGGGTGAATGGATCCTCACATGGTACCGTACCACCTGTTCTTCATTGCTATGTCCTGCTATGAATGTGTGTGAAGCGCTCTACCTCCCGGAAGAGGCTAATGTAGCGTTCCCTCCTTCTTTGTTGCACTTGCACGTTTTCATTTTGTTATTGATATGTTCGGGCTTTATTGAGAAGCGCTCTGATACTTCCAGGCCGTGTCCGCACCATATAAAATCACTAAAATAAAATAAATAAACAAATCTCTCTGATGGGAAAACACTGGAGGAGGGCGTTGTGCATTTGACTTGTGTGCAGCTCACATTCTGCTTTTGGTGTGGCCTTGTAGTGCTTGGTGTGTGTTTCTATTACCATTGACTTGTGCCCAACCGTGCCTCACCACAGGCTCCAAAGCCAAAGCAGTAAGAAAACAAAACGGATTTGTGGTTTGTGATGATAGTAGCTAAAAGGCCAACATATAATCTAAACAATAAGGCGAACCCACTATTTCGTGTGTCATCAATAGCCGACTAAGGAGGGTAGTGACAGCTGAGGCCTCCCTGCCTGTGTACACGCCCACTGTGGTGTATTTGTGGTAACTGTCAATACACCTTTTTTATGCAGCACGTCAACCACAGTGGTCGAAAGCTTCCATAACAATGGGTTTAATTGACCGACTCAACGTTGTTTATTTAATCACCCGAAGATGGATAAAAGGCTGAGCTGACCGACAAGATATGCGCACAGAGTCAACAGGCTACACGCAGAACTCTTCAACAGCGAGTAAAATAACTGCTGAGTATCTAACAGCAGTTCCAGAAATCGCGCTTAAAGTCCAGCTCAAAAATGCTCATATTATCTTCCAGGTAAAGATGAAAGGCCGAATCAATCCAACTGACAATCAAGTTTATGACCTCAAAGTGGCAAGGAGACCTCAGCTGCAATAACTCAACCCGCTGAGCTATCTCGCCACCATATTAGATTGGGTAATTCTGATGGATGACTCTTACTTTCCCCCCAGAACAGCGGGGGTGGGCTGACACCCGATAAGGCCCCTGGGTGCGTACACCCTCCCCCACCTCTGTTCGCAGGTCCCGGCTCATTTTCTTATCCATAAACATTGCATTAGTTCTGAAACCGCAGGCCTTGGAAGGGCAGGGGAAGCCTAGAACGCTTCAAAGGGCCGCCGGCCTCTCATGGGGTTAGCGAGGCCCCCACATCAAAGTGCGCCTCCGCCTGAGCAGGTGGGGGCCGGGGACCCTCACACCCATGAACCTGCCCAAGCCCCCTGCCTGCGACGCCGACGGGGCCGCTCTGTTTATTTTTCTTTCCCGAAACTCTGGAAGCTGGCTTTAAAAGGCGGGCTGCGCAAGGAGGTGGGCCGCGGGGTGGGGTGGGAGGGGTTTCAAAGAACAGAACAAATATTTGGCCGAAAGCAGTGGACCGTGCTGTTTTTGTATTTTTTTGTTTTATCTGGTTTGGTGCTATTGGCTAAATAGAAGAGCTGTCCGCTTCCGCGCCCAGGCCCCTCACCCCTGACATTTCACACCTGCTTCAAGTGTGTAGGGTCGAAAGACCCCGGGCAGTAGCAGTTCACCGCCAGATCCCTATCTCGTCATTGACAGCGCGAGCCTACTGCACAGGAAACATACTGCCACGCGCTCCATCTGATGCTTGGGAGTTGTTCACCTGCAAAGCAATGCGCTGCCGTGAATAACATGTCCAGTCACAGTGGTACTCCTTTTATCCTGCATGCCAACCATTCCCATGTCTTGAAAAGGCTAACGACTGGTTGCAATTGAAAATACATGTATATGTACATATATACTTACTACGGCGTACGTGCTTACCATCTTGGCTATACTTAATACTTCTGTAACCTGTACCTGAATAAAGTTACATCTTGGAACCACAACCTGGCCTCCTGTGGACTTTCATACTACAACAACTACCCCTGGCGTTTGATTAATAATTGTGCAGTGGAAGCCTTTTTAAGTGCACTGCAAATTGGGCATGATGTCTCTACCCTCCTTGATGGCTCAAAGTAGTCTTCCACGACTTGCACCCTTAACGTCACCGCAAGTGTGAGATTCGTGTATAAGGTGGATTGCCAGGTCATACAACCCACCTGAGCTGTCTTCACCAAGAAAAGAGTTGCAGATGGAATAGTGAAAGGTTGTGCAAACCTCACAGACTCGATGAGCACATAAGCCTGTAAAACGCGAGGGCCACATCACCTCGAGTGTGGCCAATCGCCTGGCCGCTGCTAAAACCCGAACAAAGATGTGCCTAATGCACATCCCCTCCCCCACTCTGTTGGCGACATTAGCAGAAGCGGTGGCTTCTCCCCTAAGGCAGAGGAGCGTCACCCCACTGCCAGGGGCAGCAAAAGAAAGAAAACAAGCATTTGCAATGCAATAGGTCTCGCATTATAAAAGTTTGAGCTATTGGTCTTGTAAATGACAATTTTTTTATTTATGTGTTGGTTTTGAAAATAGCTAAATTAATAGCTTTGTCATTTACAATGCCAATAGTTATAACTTTCGCAAATGTGACACCTATAGCATTTGTAATGCAACATGTTTTGTATTTACGTGACTTAGATGTATTGATATTACAAATAAAAATGGCTTTTCATTTTTTAAAATAATTAATACTTAAATAAAAGTGATTGTAATTTTATAATGGCAATAGCTTAAACTTTTGTAAATAACTTTTGTGAAGATTATGTTCAGTGTATTTTATTGTAACAAAAATCCAAGAACAGAAGTGAAATATTAACATCTTTTTGTGATATTTGTATTAAAGCTTGAAACATTTAGAGAACATATTTGAACCAGTTGTTGTTGAATGGTTGCACAGATTGATGCTGTGATGGCGCGGAGTATGTTGCGGTGGCGACATGTGATGATGTGGTGGTGCTGAGTGGTGCTGTGGTGGTGCTGAGTGATGCTGTGGTGGTGCAGAGTGGTGCTGTGGTGGTGCTGAGCAGGGCTTAATTTGAGCCGGAGCTTGCCGGTGCTCAGCACCGGCACTTAATTATGGGGGCCGGGTCTATCACGCGGCATTAAGTGCACCTGTGCTCCTGCCTTAGAATTTTATTTTTGAAGTCGTGACTCGTGCGTGTGTGTCACTGGTGAGTGTGGCTGTGCTAGACTCACTGCTCACTGTCACTGATCAGGTCCGGTCGTCGATAATGCATGCAGTGTACTACTTACTGCTGTCGGTCTGGTGACGTCACGTGCGAGTGCCTGCTCCCATTTCCGACCTACTCTCTCAAGGCAAGCAAGAGTTCCCGGCCCGGCCGCGGCGCGGATCAGGGCCCCCAGTGGGCGGGACACTGTTTGTGTCATGTTGCAGGGGCCAGGCCAGGCACTGGGCAGGGCTTTGCTGCGGGGTTGGGGCTGGGCAGTGGGTTGGGGCTATGCGCGCCAGAGGAAGCGACGCGTGCGCAGATTGCAATGCATTTGAATGCACGTGACGCGCATTTTCTCTGCCCGCCCCAGCATACCCGCACCTCTCCCCTCGCCGAGTATCTAGGAGATTCTGCCGGCCGGGCCGGCCTTTCAAAGTTGCTGGAGGAGTTGGGACTTGGGAGCGCTCAGCAGGTGAGGGCGGGGTGGCTTTGGGGGTGGGGTAGGCCGTCTCCGGCGGCCGAAATTATCATCATGAACTGCACTGGCTGGCAGGCAGGTGAGGCGAGGGCGAGGCAGGGCACTGCCGTGAATTATAGATTAGGCTGAGCATGGCGAAATAAATGTGATTTGTGGGCAGAGGGGAATGCCTGACTGAGCATCTGCTTTCCTACTACATGCCCAGAATACGATTAGGGCAGATTAAGGGGCAGGCTGCTTTAACGGTGGATTTACTGCCAAATACTTAAACATCGCGGAAAGCAAAAAGCAAATTACACTGTGCAACATATGTGTAATGCACAATGGAGGAGCTCGCTCGTGGTGGCAGCCGGGCCGTTGTCACTGGCAGTGGTGCATTGTAGCAAGCAATTTATAATGCATAGAGAAGCAAGTGCTTGCTTTTAATCTCGGAAACTGTACGAAATGAGAGGTCAAGAAATTCAAGGTGAACTCCATTCACGCGAGAGCGCTGTTTCTTCCTTTCGCATTTACTCAGTTCCTGTTCTTTGTTTCCCACATCATGAGGGCAGGGCAGGCAGGGCCTGGGGGCGGCGGGGGCCGCAGGCGCAGGATTACGTTTTTTTTAAATTATCATTGTGATTGGTTATCTTGGTTTTACTTTTATCTGTCATTATTATCACGTGACATGATGATTGGGGCCTGGGATAGGCGGCGTAGGCCGGCAGACATATCATGAATTCAATTAAGTAATAAATCTGCGCAGCAGCGCAGGTGAGGCCTACAGATTTACTTTTTAATGTTCATCATGGTCACGTCACTGCTTAAATGTTCAAATGCCCACGTTTGATCATCACCATGTCAGGGCACGATCATGTTTTGTTGCCAGCACTCTGTGACTGCACTGGCTATTTTTTGCGCAGTTGCGGGCCGGACTGCCTGGAATCAGTACTACAGGATGCAGCCAGGCCCAGCCAGGGCAGGATTCAGTTTCGTTTTTAGGCCGGGCAGGCACGCTCATAAAATCTGTCAGTGGGGGTTGGGGCTGTGCCAGGCAAGCAGCGTCACGTGCACAAATGTTCTAATCTTACACAATCATTACATAGCTGCCAAGGTTTTAGATTGCTGTGTGACATTTTCATTATTACAGCAAATATGAGTGACATTTCAACAACCATGAGTGACACTCGCACAAGCAAAATAAAGCATCGCAGAAGAGGGAAACATGATATAAATACCAGAATTTACATGCATTTAAGCAACTAGAAAAATATTTTAAAACTGCCGCAGATCATCTGAAATTGAAGGGCACTTCCCTTGTAACCTTATAGCACTGTTAAGGTGGGCGGGACGGCCAAGTTCTGCTAGAAATATATTGCTGTATTGACCGGCACCGGGCACTATAATTGCATGCAGTAGGACCGAACCAAGATTATTCCTTGGTCGAAATAGCACACTGAAGCAGGCTCCTAGCTTGTAGAGCGCTATATTTACATACCAAATAGAAACACACAAATGTGGGAAAGCATGCTTCTGTCTTTTTCATCTATTTCAAATCACACGCATCTGTTACTTGCCAAAGGATAATTGTGCTAAACCATGACCAAAAACAGTAGATCGGTAACTTTGGATAGTACACTCAAAAGCGCACTTTCACTGACAATGAGTTAATAAATCATGCTGGTGGTATTTTCCTATAGAGATAATGCCGGGATAAATGACGGGTTCTAGCTTTGAGAAGTGATTTGACCACGGACAAAATCGCCTGACGAAAGAAAAACTGAGTTTTAGAGGCACATGGAATCTCGAACTGTCTGTACAGTTGAGCTTTATAAATACATTGATAGATACCATTCATCAATCTTTCTACTAGACCCAGCCTGCCTTTTTTTTACCCAATGACACTCTGCACGCTGGTGCTTGTGGTTCCCTTCTCCTCCCATTATGAATAAGAAGCTGCATAACTTGTTTGTCGCTAGCCTGGTGCTGGTGCCGTCATGCACTGAGAGCTCAAAGTAAGGAAACACAATGAAGGCGGAAGTGAGGAAGCTGTAGGTGCTCCCCTAACTAATTACTATTGTAGTCCTAATGTTTAGGATATGTTAAATGTATTCAGTGTCATTGTTGTGCGTTGTTCCACAATACTGTAGTTCATATTTTTTTCATTGCCCATTTTTTGCTAATCTACACAAATACATTTGAACAAAATATTTTTTGCCAATCCGATCGTTAACACTGTTAGTGCAATTGTTTTTTTGTAATGGCCTAATGCTTTGAGAATGGAACTTAGATAATAATTCTGACGTTACAAAATGAATCGTTTCATTGCTGTAAATCGTAGCAGTCGTTTTCACCCACATCAGTGGTGCACATTTATTAACATTGGAAGGTGGAACGTCTAAGGTGTGTGCATCAGTAGGTGTTCTCTTATTGTTGCCTTTAATTTAAGCATACGTGTGCTCATTGTTCCTGTGTGTTTTTGCTCCCTTACATAACTTGTACAGTGTTCCTTGTACTCGGACTGTCACCCCTTTTGTTTTTTGCCTGTGTGGTTTGTGGTGTTTGCTTTATAGCGCTCAAACGATCCTCATTTTAAGACCCTTGTCTTCATCAAAGCATAATCTTTAAACAGTACTTCTTTTGTAGAAATAAATGAATACACCCTAGGGCCATATCACTCAGTGTTGCCATTTCTCATAGCTTGCCCTTAACTGATACCCTGAACCCCGGTGCCTCTGGCTCCCTTTGACTCCACCGTCCCCTCTGCCCAGAACCTCTGGCTGGGAGCCGCCTCCCATCTATCCCAGGTCACCATAGCGGTTCGTCTTTAAATGTCCCGTTATTCTGTGCTGGGGTTTGGCCATTTGTTTAAACTCACTCCTGATAGACATAAAGCGACCCCCTGACATAAAGTGACCAGATGACCCACTGGCACCTTATATCCTTGCTAATTTACTAACTATTTTGAGCACAGCCTGCAGCACTTCTGGAATAGTGTCACACTCTCAAATTTGCTTGTAAATACACCCGTTGCCTACTCTTTTTTCAAAATTTTCTTGGAGAACCCCCCTTAGGGAGGTTCAGCCTCGCTCGCTCCGCTCGCCACAGTGAAGTACTGCAATTGTTTTACCCCTCACCACCAGTTTTAAATGTCACCAGCCGCAACTGACTATACAGAATAATCCCCATACCCCTTCGGCCGCTGGAAGTGACTGTGACTGACTCATTCAAGTGTATTGCATGATTTTTTTCAGTTTATTTGTTCAGAGTGTTTTCACAACATTTTGGTTTATTTTGCCACGCAAGCTATGTAAAAATGTTCCTTTGAACTCATAGACTCTGTTAAAAATGGCATACCCTACCCCAGTATTGTCAAACAGCACATACGGCACTAAAATTGTCCCTTTTCAATGCATTAGTGATTTTAGCTAATTTATTCCAAAATTGTGCTTTAAATGCACTTTTGATTTAATCTTTTTAAAAATGTTCATAGGGCAAGGAATTGGGGAACCTCCTATCAAAACCTTGCTATGAGGAAGGCTCCCTTGCAGAAATTCAGATCAGGTATATATTACTTCTGACGTTTAGCAGTGCCAGTTGATGATGTAGGTGGAGCTAATATAGTGGGTGGAGCCAGTGGAAAGTGGGTGGAGCCAGAGAAAAGTGGGCGTGGCCTCCAACAAACATTTGAGCACCTGCACTTCATATTTTACAAATTAAGCACTGGTGCTGAGTGATGCTGTGGTGGTGCTGAGTGATGCTGTGGTGGTGCTGTGGTGATGCTGAGTGATAATGTGGTGGTGCTGAGTGGTGCTGTGGTGGTGCTGAGTGGTGCTGTGGTGGTGCTGAGTGGTGCTGTGGTAGTGCTGAGTGATGCTGTGGTGGTGCTGAGTGATGCTGTGGTGGTGCTGAGTGATGATGTGGTGGTGCTGAGTGGTGCTGTGGTGGTGCAGAGTGGTGCTGTGGTGGTGCTGAGTGATGCTGTGGTGGTGCTGAGTGATGCTGTGGTGGTGCTGTGGTGATGCTGAGTGATAATGTGGTGGTGCTGAGTGGTGCTGTGGTGGTGCTGAGTGGTGCTGTGGTGGTGCTGAGTGGTGCTGCGGTAGTGCTGAGTGATGCTGTGGTGGTGCTGAATGAAGCTGTGGTGGTGCTGAGTGGTGCTGTGGTGGTGCTGGGTGATAATGTGGTGGTGCTGAGTGATAATGTGGTGGTGCTGAGTGGTGCTGAGTGGTGCTGTGGTGGTGCTGAGTGATACTGTGGTGGTGCTGAGCGATGCTGTGGTGGTGCTGAGTGATGCTGTGGTGGTGCTGAGTGGTGCTGTGGTGGTGCTGAGTGATGCTGTGGTGGGGCTGAGTGGTGCTGTGGTGGCGCTGAGTGATGCTGGGGTGGTGCTGTGGTGATGCTGAGTGATAATGTGGTGGTGCTGAGTGGTGCTGTGGTGGTGCTGAGTGGTGCTGTGGTGGTGCTGTGGTGATGCTGAGTGATAATGTGGTGGTGCTGAGTGGTGCTGTGGTGGTGCTGAGTGGTGCTGTGGTGGTGCTGAGTGGTGCTGTGGTAGTGCTGAGTGATGCTGTGGTGGTGCTGAGTGATGCTGTGGTGGTGCTGAGTGATGATGTGGTGGTGCTGAGTGGTGCTGTGGTGGTGCAGAGTGGTGCTGTGGTGGTGCTGAGTGATGCTGTGGTGGTGCTGAGTGATGCTGTGGTGGTGCTGTGGTGATGCTGAGTGATAATGTGGTGGTGCTGAGTGGTGCTGTGGTGGTGCTGAGTGGTGCTGTGGTGGTGCTGAGTGGTGCTGCGGTAGTGCTGAGTGATGCTGTGGTGGTGCTGAATGAAGCTGTGGTGGTGCTGAGTGGTGCTGTGGTGGTGCTGGGTGATAATGTGGTGGTGCTGAGTGATAATGTGGTGGTGCTGAGTGGTGCTGAGTGGTGCTGTGGTGGTGCTGAGTGATACTGTGGTGGTGCTGAGCGATGCTGTGGTGGTGCTGAGTGATGCTGTGGTGGTGCTGAGTGGTGCTGTGGTGGTGCTGAGTGATGCTGTGGTGGGGCTGAGTGGTGCTGTGGTGGCGCTGAGTGATGCTGGGGTGGCGCTGAGTGATGCTGTGGTGGTGCTGAGTGGTGCTGTGGTGGTGCTGAGTGATGCTGTGGTAGTGCTGAGTGATGCTGGGGTGGCGCTGTGGTGGTGCTGAGTGATGCTGTGGTGGTGCTGAGTGGTGCTGTGGTGGTGCTGAGTGATGCTGTGGTGGGGCTGAGTGGTGCTGTGGTGGCGCTGAGTGATGCTGGGGTGGCGCTGAGTGATGCTGTGGTGGTGCTGAGTGGTGCTGGGGTGGTGCTGAGTGATGCTGTGGTGGTGCTGAGTGATGCTGTGGTGGTGCTGAGTGATGCTGTGGTGGTGTTGAGTGGTGCTGTGGTGGGGCTGAGTGATGCTGGGGTGGCGCTGAGTGATGCTGTGGTGGTGCTGAGTGGTGCTGTGGTGAGGCTGAGTGATGCTGTGGTGGTGCTGAGTGATGCTGGGGTGGCGCTGAGTGATGCTGTGGTGGTGCTGATTGGTGCTGTGGTGGTGCTGAGTGGTGCTGTGGTGGTGCTGAGTGGTGCTGTGGTGGTGCTGAGTGATAATGTGGTGGTGCTGAGTGATAATGTGGTGGTGCTGAGTGATAATGTGGTGGTGCTGAGTGGTGCTGTGGTGGTGCTGAGTGGTGCTGTGGTGGTGCTGAGTGGTGCTGTGGTGGTGCTGAGTGATGCTGTGGTGGTTTTGAGTGGTGCTGTTATGGTGCTGAGTGGTGCTGTGGTGGTGCTGAGTGGTGCTCTGGTGGTGCTGAGTGGTGCTGTGGTGGTGCTGAGTGGTGCTGTGGTGGTGCTGAGTGATAATGTGGTGGTGCTGCGTGGTGCTGTGGTGGTGCGGAGTGGTGCTGTGGTGGTGCTGAGTGATAATGTGGTGGTGCTGAGTGGGCCTGTGGTGGTGCTGAGTGATGCTGGGGTGGCGCTGAGTGATGCTGTGGTGGTGCTGAGTGGTGCTCTGGTGGTGCTGAGTGGTGCTGAGTGGTGCTGAGGTGGTGCTGAGTGATGCTGTGGTGGTGCTGAGTGGTGCTGTGGTGGTGCTGAGTGATAATGTGGTGGTGCTGAGTGGTGCTGTGGTGGTGCTGAGTGATGCTGTGGTGGTGCTGAGTGGTGCTGTGGTGGCGCTGAGTGATGCTGGGGTGGCGCTGAGTGATGCTGTGGTGGTGCTGAGTGGTGCTGTGGTGGTGCTGAGTGATGCTGTGGTGGTGCTGAGTGATGCTGGGGTGGCGCTGAGTGATGCTGTGGTGGTGCTGATTGGTGCTGTGGTGGTGCTGAGTGATACTGTGGTGGTGCTGAGTGATGCTGTGGTGGTGCTGAGTGGTGCTGTGGTGGTGCTGAGTGGTGCTGTGGTGGGGCTGAGTGGTGCTGTGGTGGGGCTGAGTGATGCTGGGGTGGCGCTGAGTGATGCTGTGGTGGTGCTGTGGTGGTGCTGAGTGATGCTGTGGTGGTGCTGAGTGATGCTGGGGTGGCGCTGAGTGATGCTGTTGTGGTGCTGATTGGTGCTGTGGTGGTGCTGAGGGGTGCTGTGGTGGTGCTGAGTGGTGCTGTGGTGGTGCTGAGTGATAATGTGGTGGTGCTGAGTGATAATGTGGTGGTGCTGAGTGGTGCTGTGGTGGTGCTGAGTGGTGCTGTGGTGGTGCTGAGTGATGCTGTGGTGGTGTTGAGTGGTGTTGTTATGGTGCTGAGTGGTGCTGTGGTGGTGCTGAGTGGTGCTCTGGTGGTGGTGAGTGGTGCTGTGGTGGTGCTGAGTGGTGCTGTGGTGGTGCTGAGTGATGCTGTGATTGTGCTGAATGGTGCTGTGGTGGTGCTGAGTGATAATGTGGTGGTGCTGAGTGGTGCTGTGGTGGTGCTGAGTGGTGCTGTGGTGGTGCTGAGTGATGCTGTGGTGGTGCTGAGTGATGCTGAGATGGTGCTGAGTGATGCTGTGGTGGTGCTGAGTGGTGCTGTGGTGGTGCTGAGTGATAATGTGGTGGTTCTGAGTGGTGCTGTGGTGGTGCTGAGTGATGCTGTGGTGGTGCTGAGTGGTGCTGTGGTGGTGCTGAGTGATAATGTGGTGGTGCTGAGTGGTGCTGTGGTGGTGCTGAGTGGTGCTGTGGTGGTGCTGAGTGATGCTGTGGTGGTGCTGAGTGATGCTGGGGTGGCGCTGAGTGATGCTGTGGTGGTGCTGATTGGTGCTGTGGTGGTGCTGAGTGGTGCTGTGGTGGTGCTGAGTGATGCTGTGGTGGTGCTGAGTGATGCTGTGGTGGTGCTGAGTGATGCTGGGGTGGCGCTGAGTGATGCTGTGGTGGTGCTGAGTGGTGCTGTGGTGGTGCTGAGTGATGCTGTGGTGGTACTGCTGTCAACGAAGTTGAATTAGTGGGCACTGGTTAGTAAAGTGAATTCCAATTTTTCACACACTGCTGCCGCTCACATCTTCCTTGAAAGAATGTTCTGTAGTTTGAAATGTACACTTTTATTGGGTTCCTTGATCTCTTTCTTGGTGTTGCTGCAGCTTTCGATTACCTTGAAAACATGGACTTTGGTAGCGCATTTTCTAGTAATGCATAGGTTGGATCACTGGTTGATGGTGTACTACTGAAGTTACATTGGTGAAAGTATGCATAGGTTTTGCATGTACAACGGCTATTTATAGCCTGCTTTCTGCCTCGTGGTTTACATGTGGGCACATTGTACAATTTGAATAAGAAACAAAATGAAAAAAAACGATTAAACCGCGGCCGCGAAATGAAATGAAAAGCGGCCGCGAAATGAGCAGCCTTTGATGTGCGAGCGAGTGGGAGGGAACACCATATGGGGTGTGATTGAGAAGTGAGCTCAAGCGCGCACCAGGGAAGCGTTGTGCTTGAGTACCTCACATGCATTGGGGACAATCCTTGCTGGTTTCAAGAGCTTGTTTTGCCTACTATACTCTCGCAGAACAACGCATGCGCGTTGGTTCAGCGAGAGCTAAAAATAAAATGCTAATGACGGAATGTTATTATCATTTTATTTTTTCCTCCTGCTGCGGCAGTGTGTGAGGGGGTGGGGTGGAGCTGCAGGGGAAGAGTGAAAGAACACTCCTGTGCTCAATGACTGTTTGGTCAGCCCTCTTGCGTCGCCCAAAACAGTCATGCACAATTCCCTGTTATCCATTCAGGCTGCATTACAACCTATATGGAGAATATGCCAACCCCTCCAGCCCCTGGCTCAGGGCAGGCGCACAACACCCATTGGACTCAAAGGGCTTCAGCCCCCCCCCCCCGTCGTGTGTGGCAGCCCGGGATGAGAGCTTCCCAGGCACACACACAGTCGCACCCGAGCACTTCACAGGTCTTTAAAAGACCATTTGCATGTTAATGAGGCCTTGCTGTTGTTTCACCCCTTCTAAGAGCCCCTGTAGCTCCACTCTGCCTGTCGCTTAAAGATTCAGCCCCCCCAAAATATTTTCTTAGACCCCCCGAAATTTGGCTCTAGTTGCGCCTCTGTCTCAGGGCCATATCACAGCGCTCAGACCAATCACAACGCTACATTGCAGCTTTTTGATTGGCTTAAATGTGGGAGCCGGGCTGCCTGCTTCCTGCTCAGACCGGGAGTTGGACACAGGCAAGCAGGAGAGAAGACGCAAGGTACGTGTTTTTTTTTTTTAAATGTAGCCTGCGCCACCCCGCCCCCCCGCCCGCCCACCGGCGAGCTGTGCCTGCCGCCCCTGGAAGATGACTGAAGCCAAACTTAAAATCTATAGGTATGTGAAGCAACATCAGTAGGTGTAGGAGCTGTCAAAATTGGTAGCATACTGCCTAAATCAGTAGGGTTGGAGAGCCTGTCTTCTATCTTTATCAAACTTATATCTCTGCCCACACACATTATGTCGATTGTCTTTCTGTTTAGTGCTACCTGTATCTGAGCCTTCTAACCCACTTTACCCTTAAGAGTAAACTCCAACTATTCATCATAGCTATTGCACAAGAGTTATATATTGAAAGTGATGGAAGAGATGTTCGGTGAAAGCTTAGAAGGGGCTGTGGAGAGGAGCTGTGTGGGACTTTAACAGGATGGAGAGGAGGCAATGGGAAGAGAATAAAATATTGAAAGTACAAAAAGAGAGGAATAGCTCAGGGCACATAGTCCTGTACACATATTTATTCCCCATTGTACTATCCCTAAATTGGCCATTGGCACAACTCAATGCCACCAAATAGAAAGAATTCTCAAAATTAAGCTTAAAGTATTGACAGAGCGGTGTTTTCTGTATCTCAGTCTTTGGGTATAATCATTATGTAATCCCCACCACTGTTTTTTTGGAAATTTTATGGTCGCGAAAAGAAATGGGAAGCAATCATCTACTTAAACAATGCATCGTTAAAGATTTTTTGAGAGTCAATAAAGAGAGTTAGTGTGAGTAAATGGGATTTATTTTTAAATATTTTAATTTTCTCATCTGTTTAATTATTAGACATTCATTTATAAATTTCAGCATTTAAAATAATATAAACCATCAATCGTTACTTGATTATAAAATAAAACAAAACGTTAATCAAGATCACAGTCAAAATAGTAATAATAAAACGAGCATGTTCCATAAAGGAAACCCCCTATTCTAAATAGGATTTGGATTAAGAGAGGAAAAGGTGTCAGTTAACAAACCCATAAAGGGTTCTGAGGAGCAAAAAATCAATGCGTAAGCATGAGGTCTTTGCATCATAAGCTGGGAAGTATTCTCAGCTCAAAATAACAGTAGGCAATTCAAGGAACAATCTTAGAAAGCCCACACAAAGAAAGCTACTATTTAAAAGGTGAGCCTCCGGTCAGAGAATCGGGGAGGGAATCCGTAAAATCCACCTCTGAGGTCTGAGGTCTGACGTCTAGGCTCTGCACACCAAACTACTCTAGAAACATATAAAATTATAAATACACACAAACATTCTATGTTGACCATTTTTTTCTTTTGTCTTCTTCATCCATCAATAAAATATCTGCAGAGTCCTGGGAACAGGTTCACTCCCCATGCTCTCACCAGAACATTATAGACTTAAAGACATTAGTCCTAGGAAGGTTACAAAGTTGTTTTTTTGTGGCCCAAACTTCTTCCCACAAATTATTTTTCCAGCCGTTATCATCTCCTCCCGATGAGAACCTCACTATCAGTTGTCCGATACAAAACAAATGTTTATTCACTAGCTAACAGTAGGCTTTTCAAGATACAACAGCTGCAGCAAAGAGAAGAAAAAAATATCTTGCACAAACAACTATTCAATGTGAAAAACAGGCCTTTCCGTGTTAATGCATTACTTTGCAGTTAACATGGCATCAGTAGTTAGGCTAACTTAGTTCAGAAGTTCATTTACATGCATGCCTACAATATCTAAGTATGGGTTCCTACTACAAGTTTTTCATTTAGCATATGCTTGATTTAAATGTGAACTTGCACACAATACTAATAAAGGTGTTTTCAATAGCAAATAGAATACGCTGCAGCACTATGTAAATGTTTATGAAATGTTTGTCACTAAGAGCCTGACTCAGGTGTTATGTTTTGTTATGTTGATTTGTATAGCACACTAATCACCGAGAGGGTATCCAGGTGCTTGGGCAGTTGCGTAGTGTGGTCCCCAGAGCCAGGTCTTCAGCTTTTTGCTGAACTCAAGAAATGATGAGGTGGGGCTTGCCTTAATGAAGCCTGAAGGCCATGAAGACCTCTGGCATATACCCTTAACTGAGGTCAAAAAGGGATGCAGGATGAAACCAAAAGGTTTTCTTGGGTACAACATGGTAGATGGAATCTCCAAATACTGGCTGTTGCTCTGTGCTGAGATCAGGACATTAGTCTGTTACTAAGTCTGTACATTGTATGGATGCGTTTCACACAGAGTTTGTCATTTTCTGCCTCTTGTAATGAGCTCTGACGTCAGCTTGAGATAAATAATTGAATTGGTCCCAGTTGCATGCCAGTCTTTTGACAAACACACTGGAGGGTGGTCATGTCATTCGAGTCCTACTTGAACTCATAATTTTGAAGTTTGCACACTTCCTCCGCAGTGTCCAGCTCAACGGGTGTGCCACAGACCCATTTCCTTGACATCAGTACATTGCTTTCCCATCCTGTGGTAGTTGGAAGGCCGCGTTTCCCTTTAGAGAGGAGGGAAGCGTACGAGTCACATCCTGGTGGCAGGTGCTTCCGAGATCTTTTGCAAAAGACTGTTCCTCAACAGATAGTCTATGAAGCGGAGACAAGCGGAGGCTTCCCGACAGCCAGATGTCTCTGAAACGCCTTTGGAACCCAGTTGGGTCAGCACATTAGTGGTGACTGGTGAACTTTGAAAATGGTGGGCATAATTAGTAGCAGAGACATCCACTGAGAAATTGATGCAAGGAAACCTGAATTTCTCAATGGGGCTCTGGAGGGAGGGGGCTATGGGAACGACAAAAAAAGCATTTTTTCAGCACATCTTTTGCATCAATTGGCTAGAATGTCACATGTTCTACATGGCCACTAATGCAACATGTCAATATGATTTTCCTGGTGTGCCAAGCAAGTCTGCATCTAAATAGGAAAGCCTGGGACACACCCCAGGGAAAATTCCAGAAATTGTTTGTAAACAGTTCATTAGCAGGACAGTTTCCTAAAAATTGTCTAAAACATAGATACAGATTAATGTTTTCAATGTTTGTTTACCTGCATGTTTGGCAGTTGCTGTCTATTTCAGCGGTAATAGATATTACTGCAAATGTCGTCCAATGATTCGTTTATGCCACTGTGGGGCTTCGGCCCGATATATTGAAAAATGACCAAATAACATTTGTTGTTTAAAAAAAAAGATAGATACTGATAATTCAGGCAGTTAAACAAATCATGGCATGCTATTTCAAGTCGCATTTCATTTTTCAAAATGTGTGTGGCATCTTTCTTCGCTTCTTCTTAATAGTTTTGCTAATTTTTCGATCCGCTGCCACCATATATAACAGCAGAACAAGAGAGATTTTAAAAGTTCAGACAGGACAGCTACTACACAAGTTGCATAGAACTTAAAAGATCCAACACCATTTTATGGGCTTAGTCAGTGGGCACCAGTTGTAATAATTTTATTGAAAAAAGCTTTATTCATATAGATCATGAAAAGGCTCCTTAGAAGTAAAAAGAAAAAGTCAGAATAACATCTTGCATTTAGGAAACCACAGCAGTGATAAGTTTAATGGCACCAGCATACATTTTCACCCAAGGATCAGCTTGAAATATGCTTTGGAACTTACATTCTTTGGCCATATGAACAAACACATTTTCCGATAGACGCAGAATGATTAAAACCATTTATTATATCAGCCTCTTACTTCCCAAACATCAGTGTGTGTATTTCTGAAAATGAACATAGTTTTCTATCAAAAATATGTTTTTCATATTGGATAACTAAAGAGAATTTCCCCCCAAAAGTCCAATATTCATAAAAAGATATTTTTGTCACCAAGGCCAACGTTTTATTTAAAAAAATTTTAACAGAAAAGCATTTATGGAAACATGTACAAAAGGTTTTAGTGGTCGCAAAAACAGAATCAGGCTATTTGCGACCGCTTAATAGACTGTTGATATGTACTAACCCTATTTTGCGAGTCAGTAACCTATTACCGAATCGCAAAATAGGGTTTGCAAGTTGCTATTAGGAAGGGGCATGTTAAGGGCATCCCTTCCTAATGGCAAGTCGCAGGGAGATGTGTGAATGTTTTGCGACCGGATTGCGATTGCAAAACATTCACAGATTACCACCAACTTCAAGTTAGTGGTAACCCATTCGCAAATGGGAAGGGGTCCCTAGGAAAACCCTTCCCCTTTGCAAATGTGGGCAAAACATTTTTTAAGATCAGGCAGTGGTCCCACAAACCACGTCCTACTCTTAAAAATTGAAACTGAAAACTTTTCATTTTTGTTTTTGAAAGGCTGCATTTAAAAAACAAAATTGCTTTATTGAAAAAGCAATCACAGTCATGGTGGTCTGCTGACCCCAGCAGGCCGCCATCCATATGATTTTGGGCATTCCCGATGAGTCGCAAATTGCAACCTGCCTCATCAATATTGATGAGGCATGTCCATTTGCATTCCACTGGGAATCACAAACAATGTCAAACACGCTGTTGTACTTCACATTTTGCGACTACCTAATTGCGAGTAGCAAAAAGTCTCTAGGCAGCTACCACTTATTCAAGCTACCCAGGAGAATTAAGGAGGCTTTGGGGGTCTGATATTCCAGGTCAGACATAGAACCTAGTATCCTGGTCTGTCATCTGGCATATCTTTGATAATGCCAAGTGGTCCCTAAAGCTACAATATCATGGAAAATGCCTTACATAGTGTCACTTTTTTCTCTGTCTCAGTATCCGTGTATACACATCTCAGTGTCATTGCATGTCTCTGGTCGCTGCTACCCTACATTACTCATAGGCTGTCTCCAATCCAGTTAACCCAGAATGCTCTTCTTTCTGGTTTCCTCAAACCTATTTTATTTACCAGACAATCACTGATCACATTTGCACATGACATCCTTTTTAGGTCGAGCCTGGGCAGCGCATGCGCTGCTCTGCTCCGCATACTGTATTTGGGTATGGACTTGAAGCTCTGCCCATTTTTTGCCCATCTTTTCAATTGGCTCATGTTACTGTCCTTTCTAAATGGTTGATTTTGATTCCTGAATAGACGTAGTAGTCCCTCCTTAGTACGGCCTTGTGTGCATTTGTAACCTTCCATGAGGACTGGACTTTTTACTTGTGTTGTTACATGGTCCGTTTTATCTACAGTCTGTGAGCACTATTTTCTTTAATGTCTTTATTCTAGCTGCTTTTACAGGCACTACAGGCTCTCCCTCACCCACATTGTTTTCCTGACAGCGTGGCGCCTGATCATGGACTGCTCTTTTATCTTTAAAGGATGCTCCCTCCCCGCTTCACGGCCAGTCGCTGAGCCATGTCTAAAGAAAGGGGCGTGGCCACCATTAAAGTGAAAGCACAGCATAGGGCGTGTCAACTGAACACATACATTCTATTTTTTTGTAAAAGCGCCCCACACTGCCCTTTTACTTTAATGGCGGCCGAGCTCCTTTCTTTAGACACGGCTCATCTAAAGAAAGGGGCGCGGCTGCCATTAAAGCGACAGCGCAGCATGGCGTGTTTTTACAAACAAGCATTTGCAATGCAATAGGTCTCACATTCGGGAGAGTTTAAACTATAGGCATTGTAAATGACAATGCCTTTTATTTATCTTTTTTTAAAACCAACACATAAATAACAAGCATTTGCAATGCAATAGGTGTCGCATTTGAGCGAGATTGAGCTATTGGTGGTGTAAATGACAATGCCTTTTACTTATTTGTTTTGAAAACCTGCAAGGAGTGCGTAAACATGCACTTTGTACTTATAGTTGTTGCTTACGAGAAGCAAGGCTGCAGTAACTTCGCCTCTTTTACTGCCAGCCTTGCTTCTCAAAAGCTAGGGCTAGAAGTGCAAGTACAAGTTTACACACCGCTTGCAGGTTTTAAAAAAACATAGATAAAAGGCATTGTCATTTACAACGCCAATAGCTAATCTCTCGCAAATGCGAAACCTATTGCATTGCAAATGCTTGTTAAAGTTAAGGGGATTTCGAGGACACAAAGGTAAAGAAGCACGTTCAAATCTTAAAGTAAGAAGCACGAGTAGTGCTGGATATAGAACTGGGGCAGCGTCCCTACTGCAGCCTGCATCTTGTAGCGGTGCACCATGCAGACACACAGTGAATGGAAAGTTTTAAATAAAGTAATTGTTTTAAAGCAAAGAATGTGTCAATGTGTGCCTTATTTGTGTTTGTTTGATTAAATAATGTTGAGCTAGTAATAACTGGATCTCAGAGAATACAAGCAATGTAGAGTTTAAATTGTTTTTTTTCCCCTGTGTTTAATTTTTCTCACTTCCAACCCTAGATTTTGTCAGAAAAGCTACTAAAAGTTGTTTGGATAGACTGTGCGTAATTTGAGCCGGTGGTTTTAGGTGATCAACACTAGCATTTAATATTTGGTACAGGCACTTGGGACACCTGCTACTTTTAAATTGAGCAGTAAAATAGTTAATAGTACACGTTTAATACAAGTAATACTTGCCACCGAAACCTTTCATAACGCTTGGGAGCCTGCAACAGTGTGAATTGTCAGACTTGTAGCAGTGTGATGGTTAGTAGCTGTGTACATTGTGTTATTGGCAGTGCTGACAGTTTCAATGTGTGTTGCGAACTGTGGTGTCCCTATTCTAAGGGCCCGGCGCTTAACTGTGTACAAATTAAGCACTGTTGTTGGTCACCTTAAGTAGGACTTTGAGATGTAGGCTGAATATGCTTGTGGTTGTAGCATGTGGCGTTATAGTGAGTAGCGAAACATATGTAAAGAAGAGCTTGCTATGTTTTTTGAGGAAGCAATAAAAGTTTCTGCTGATGCCGAGGGCGATTAGGTATAGGGGAGAGTGAATAGCAGTCGTTATTGAAAACGGTGGCTTACAGGCATAGATTTGTTAACTATGCTAAAAATGCGTACAACTGCAAAAAAATGCATAATAATTAGTAATGTATTGTTAGAACCACAAAGGCCTGTTTTTACGATAAACTAAGATCACACAGGGATTCTGGCAAACTTTAAACATAGACAGTTAATGCATGTAATTGCAATATAATACATTTGTTTGTTACTAAAAGGCACAACAACCTGTAAGAATTCGAATACAGCCTTGAAAAGTTAAAGGGACTTTTCAGGACATAGAAGTAAAGAAAGAAGCTTGGATCCTATGTTGATAAAAAGCAAGAGTTCTGTTGGTTATAGGATGGGGCCAGTGTCCCTAATGCAGTCTGTATGTTCAAGCAGTGCACTGTGCAGACACATACTAAAGGAGGACAAAGGACGGTGTTTACTGTATCTAGAAGCGTATATGTTGTCAAAAATCAGGAGGGCCTGTAGTTAATCGGAAACAAGAAAGTCAATGCATTTAAATGCAACATAATGCATTTGTGTGTCAAGTAAGGGCACAGAAACGTGAAAGAAAACCAAAACAGCACTACAGTAATGTTTTAGATGTTATGTGGACTTGTGAGAACACAAAGTTAAAGATGCATGTTTCGGATTCTATTTGTAACAAGCACTAGTTGTGCAGGAGATTGTGCGGGCGGGGGGGCAACGTTCCCACCGCAGCCTGCATCTCCTGGCGGCGCCCTGTGCAGAAACACGGCCAACTGGGAATTTAAAGTGAAGTAATTGTTTGTTTACTTACAAAAGATGTGTGACTGTGTGGGTGTGGGAGTGTGAAGGTAGTAAACAACTGGTAACTGTTCTAAACAGTACAAAAAATGTAGATTTGAGATAGGAAGAAATGCTCCTTTTGTGAGTTCTTCCCAGCGTCAAGAAGTCTGACGTGGTGTGAAAAGTCCCAATTGTTTGGAAATGTTTCGGTGGAGACTGCGACAGCATAATAAAACCAGTAAACAGCAGCGCCAATGCTGGCACCTTGGCTGCCTGGAGTGGAGCAGCGGGTAGGGGTGGCAGGAGGAAGGCTCCCGAGAGGTGAAAATAGCATCCAAAGTGGAGCGAGGCAGGGAGTCCCGCGTTCTATAATCGCCCAGCCTTTTGCAAGGACGTTACACGCTATGGAACCAGGAGTACAAGGGAGGTGTAGCAAACGAAAGTGTGGGACTGATGTTTGTCAGCACAGAGAGGGAACACCCACAATAACAAGCTCTTGGCATTGCTGTGGGGGGGGGGGGCGTGGGAGCGCATTGCTTTGAAGTCTGATGGCAGGGGGCGGGGGAGCAGCTTGGGAGGCAGCATTGTGCGAGGCTGATGGGTTTGACGTGCACGCGCGTCTCACACGACTGGGTCACATGCACTGGACATAATCCGCACTTGGTCAAGAGTTTGTTTCGCCTACCATATACTCGCCTATTAATCCCTGCGGGATATAATAGATGAGACTTAAAAAACATTGTCATTTACAATGTCAATAGCTTAATCTCTCTCAAATGCAAGACCTATTGCATTACAAATGCTTGTCTTCTACTGTGAATCTTAGCGTGCTATGTGACAAAATTGTGATACTAAAATCCAACATATCACACCACCCTAGCCCTTGATAATATACTCAGGGTGAGTAACCTCTAAAACCGCAGTAGGTTTCTTGTGAGCCTACCAATGTACGCCTGCTCCCTCTTCGATATAGTCATAAACTTTGCAACCCATGTTCTTGCCTATCTCCCCGATACTAACCCATCCCCTTGCATAATCATGCAGTCACCTGACTTGCCAAACCCAATAAAGCCCCAAACAAAGTCAACCTCTGAGTCAACAAGATGCAGTGATGAGTTGAACGCTCACTGCTGAAACATATGGTGGTCTGCAGGTCACATATTCCAATCCTGGCAAGGCTAATCCATCCTTCCAAGGTCAGTGAATTCAATTGGGTAATAATTACACCAGTTGTTTACAGTGCTTAGAAAAGGGCGGTGTGCAGTATGATGCACTATATAAAATACATGTGTTATTATTGCAGTGTTTTGTAGGGTAACAACTGTAACATACATGTCAGCTACAATTACACAATTCTCACCCACAGAACCCCTGCACTTTTCTACCTACTACCACTGTTCCCAAACCCGATGCACACAATTTCGCTTCACATTTTTTCCTTGGACACCCTGCAGCCCAACAACAGGCTTGTACCTGCCTTGCCTAGCTTTTTTTTCCTTTACAGCAATTCTTTATGGAACTTTCAAATATAAAAAAAGGTAACAGCAATAAACATTAAAACAACATATAGGCATTACAAGAACATAAAGTGTACAAAAAGTACATAGCAATATCATAAATGAATATAATAAGTAACTAAGAAATATATTCTACATAAAAGAAAAAGTAAACCACAGCAAACATATAATAAATCAGTACAATATTTATCAGTGATGTTTCAGACAGTAATCTTAAAAAAAAATATAAACAATATTGTATTGTATTATAATTGCATTTATATAGCGCTTACTACCCCTGACGGGGCGTCAAAGCGCTTTTTCGGTGAGTAGCACGCTACTCCGGGACCCATAGAGGATTAGTGTTGAATTAGTATAGTGAAACATGCAAGTACATTTTAAGTGGTGGATAGGCTAGTCAGTTATTTGGATTTGGAATGATAGCAGAAGGATAGATGAGGACAAAGGTTTGTATTTATATACCGCTTGTTGACGCACGCTATTCAGGAAGCCTACAAAGGATTAGTGGTGAATTAATATGGTGAAATATGAAGTAATTTCAGTGGTGGATATTAGTCAGTTACTTGGAGTGAGAAGGATAGCGGAGGGATAAAAGGGGAAGAAAGATTTACATTCATATAGCACTTGTTACCCCTGATGGGTGTTGAAGCACTTTTCTGGCGAGTAGCACGCCACTCCAGAACCCATAAAGGATTACTGTTGAAAATTAGTATAGTAAAAAATATGAAGTAATTTGAGTAGTGGATATGTTATTCAGTTATTTGGGTAGTATATTAGTATAGTTGAATATGGAATTTGAGAAGTGAACATGTTAGTCTGTTAATTTCGATTGAAAAGGATAGTGGAGGGATAAAAGAGTGAAAGATTTTTAAAAAAATTTTTTTTAGGTCTTAGCAATAGGAGGAGGCTTTTGGATGAGTAAAAAGGAGTTTGGGATATTGTTAAATGAGAAAAAGTGCAGCCAGCAAGGCCTTAAGGGGCCTGGCAGGTGTGAGAGGAGGGCTCAGACTTGCCTGGTAGCTGAATAGCCAATGGTCTGCTGGCCTGGGGGTGGGGGCTGGGCAGTTGCTTCTCCTGTTTAGAATCTCCTAGGAGACAGAGAGGCTCAATCTACACTTTGGACTGCAGCTGGTAAGGGCCTCACTAACTTGAAATCTAACAATACTGTTTGAATAAAACTTTACTCCCCCTGCTGGCCAAAAAACAAAGTGCACAGGCCCTAGTAAAACACAGTTTAAACAGCTCACAGAAGCACCCTCTGGTGTAGAAAAATCCCTGTTACTGGGGGGGAGGGGGCATGGGGCTGGTTTCACTGGCTTGTGAACACAAAATGGTGGCTGGGAGTTCACTGTTTTAACATACAGGTCTTAGCACAGAGCAAAGGAGAAATTTGGAGGGAAAACAGATTTGTCACCAAGGAATGAGAGGGACAAACTACAGAGGTTGGACTGCAAATCCCACAATTCAGCACACTAAATGGAGGCAATCATGGGAAGGGAAAAAGACAAATTTAAAACACAACACAGGTGATAAAAAATGCAATTACAGGCAGGCTAAAACTACAATTTTTAATTGTAACAACCACAGGCTAGACAGCAAGCACAGAAAGTGAAAATCGTTTTTTAAACAACTTTTTGTCTCGGGAAGAGACAGCACTAGTCTGTCTCCTTACCACTTCCTGGACTCTGCTCACTGCAATCTGGGGCTCAGGTTCAAGAAAAGGGACCCAAATAGAATCAAAATAAGGGAGATTAACAGGGCCGGACTGGCCATAGTGGGCACCGGGCTTTTCCCCGGTAGGCCGCTAGGGTGGGGGCCGGTTTTAGCCACTGGGGGGGCCGTTTATGTTACTGGGGGTCGGCAATATCGGCCCCCGGTAACAAAATCTGCCGAAACCGGCCCTCGCAAATTGCTCAGCTGCACTCCCCCTCACCCCAGTGGGGGGCAGCTGAGCTGGTTTGCCAGGGCATGTTTCTGATCCCAGTTCGGCCCTGGAGATTATCAGTTAGTTTATATATCATGTTCTCAAAATGTGCCTCTTCAAACATATATTTCAACCAGGATTTAAATGTCAGAATATAGACTGACTTACAAAAACACAATATATTGATTTTTGCTAAACTTAGAGCAGTAGAAAGCCATTTAAAAGTATGTGTAGGAATGGCTGTATGCTGCCCGCAAGCCCCATCCTTTCCACTGCAAACTGAGCTAGAGCTGACATGGCGAATTTAATACTGCCTCTTCTCCCTCTGGTATTATGTATACTATAGAATTTATAGAGCGCACGGCTGCCTCAGCAACAATGTGATATAAGTATCCCATTAGTGCACCTACTGTCCTGTTCACTGTTTTCACACAGTATCTCTCTGTGGTCAGCATCACCTACCCAGTGTGCCTGCCATTGATAAATACACGGACAGTAACCCAGGGCGTGCCAGGACTTTGCCCTCCCTGGCCTTCAGCCAAGGACGAGGCCGACAGTGGCAGGACACAGCTGACTCGAGGTTCATCCGGGCAGTCGCCGCGAGCTCCTCCTATCTAAGCAGGCCTTCTGCTTCCTTCTCTCCAAAGAGCCAAGCCCTCATATTTTAACGGTGCTGAATGGTCAAGTGGACAGGGATAGTTGGTGACGTGGCTTTTCAAGCATTTTGTCGTATTATTTGCAGGGTTTCTATGGTTTTTAGATTTTCTAAAGTTCTTCTCCACTACAGTCTGTGAGAACCAAACACACTGCAGCTGTAAGGAGCGCTGTCAGTCGAAGGGCTTTGTGGCCTCCACAGGGGTGTAGGACACCATATCAATTCTGCAACACAATACTGTACAATACACCGTTGTGAATAAGACTGATAAGATGTAGTGGTCAACTTGTGGGTGGGTAGCCAGAGGAAAGGATTTATGTAGCAGATGAATTGCAAATAGATGAACAACATCTGTGACGGACAGTGCAAGCGTCACTGTATTTCACAGGTAAGCAGCCTGGAACACCCCCCCTCCACCCACCGCTGGTCCACCAAACGTGGCAGGGAAGCTGGAGTAGAGTATGCAGCTCAGAGTGTTCCACACCAAGGAAGCCCTGGGTTCTTACCTGACCGCTATTACTGCAGGTCATTGGGCAAAACGCACAGTGGAGTGGGTGGGATAAGAAAGTTAACGTTGACACAGGACAACCACTAAAACTTAAGATGCCTCTTGTTTTCAATTTAACCCATTGGCTGCTGCCATCGCCCAACGGTCATCGCGAGCAATACCTCGGTAGTGCTGCACACGTCCGTTGGCCGACGCGGCCCCACCCGTTTTTCGACCGTTCAGCACTGGCGCAGAACGTTCGAAGCAGCCAACGGTTTAAAGGCAACAAGTCCGTGGCTTAAATTTACTAAGAATCTCTCACCACCCCTGTGCAGAACTAAGCAGAGTTGTGTTGCGGGTACGGCAAAACATAGAGCAGCACTATATTTACAATGTGCAGACTACGTCATTAGCAGTGTGCTAAATATGCCATGCTTGGGTGAATATAACCACAATTTAGCATTAGGCTACAGAGAACGGACAAGTGAGAAGTAAAATTGTGTCAGATGTGTACTTGATATTTTAAATGCATATGTTTCTCTTACATCATGAACCCTTCATTCTTTTTGTTATCAGCGACAAAGTTATTGTTCCGTGTATATTTAGCCAATAAGGGCTTCTTGTTAATTCATAACATTTTGTCTACACCTCCTCGTCCACCTGTATCAGTAATCTGAATTCGAAGTCAATGATTCATCACCTTCCATAATTGCAAACTGGCATGTATATAGACCCAAATACTCATATATGATAATGATTCTACAAGGTAAAACTCCTGCATCTTTACTTCAGAACCCACCACATATTCATTATGCCATGTGAAACAGACAAACAATGCACAGTAGTGACAAATCTACATAAACATCACATATAAAAATATGAGACATACTTTCATTGCAACTTTACTTTATTATATAACGAAATGGCTTATTTGCATACATAAGTGTCCGTATATTTACGGTTCTTGTCTGTTTTTTTTGGCATTTGTCACCCCGAGTGGGACGGATATGCCCAGACATGGGTCCTGTGCTCTCCATGCCACTGGAGACACGCTAACCTGGCCGATGAAGGGTGATACCCCGAAACCGGTCCCAGGATGCTTGTTTTCAGTCCAGGTAGGACCTAGCCTGGCAGTTCAGGCTGGACTGTTCCCATGGGGAGCGGACAAGACTGATTTGCATATGGCTGGGTCCAAGCTGGAATGGCACGGTGAGCAAACAAACAAAAAATATAGATTCAGGCCCATATCTTTGTACTGGGGGTGAATGTTGGACATTGTTCAGCTTTCTGTCCATCAATTGTTTTTTTTTCTTTTAGAAAGTTGCCATTTTTCTGACCTTAGCCCTTGTAACCTTCTAGACTCTCTTGGATCACTTGACTTTGGTGTAACTGACAGTTAGAATTTGTGAATTCCTCCCAGGCAGTCACACAATAGATGGATTAGCTGTGTGTAATGGGTACTCTGCTAGCAGGATTGGGGGGCGGAGCTGAGCGAGCCCCACTTGCAACTGAATAGGGAGTGTTGTGCCTTCACACAAAGGGACAATCACCTGCACATTTTCACTGCATCCAGCTTAGAGCCAGTGGAGTCAAGAAATTCCATGCACTTCAAAGCCACTGTCTAGAAGCTTCTCCCACCTTCCAGAAGGAGGACACCAGAGTATAAAAATAGGACCTCAGACACCAACTCTTCAGTTCACTACTGGTGCTGCGGAAGGACTCCTGGAGAATGGACTGCTGCGGTGCCTGCTCTGCACTTTGCAACACTGCTGCTGCACCTGGAAGGACTGCTTTGCTGTCTGGAGCCTGCCTTGAACCCTCAGAGGCTAGCCCTGCTGTTGAACCCCAAATCTTCACTTGAACACAGGGCTAGCAGAGTGACTCTAAGGGCTAGTTTGCTGGCCTCCTGTTCTGAGCCACAAGGACACAAAAGGCTCCCACCCTCTTGAACCCACACCTGGACCCAACATGAGTGAGTCTCAAGCCCTCAAGTGGGTCCTACTGGTCCTGGACCCTTGGTTGTGGTGCTAAAGAAGCCCAGATGGCCAGATCCAAAAACTGAAGACTCAAAACATCTGCTCTGAGAAACAAGAGGAAACTGGGACCAACCTGCTCGCCTATCTGCCTGAGGCACATTGCTGGTCGGATGGACTACGCAGCTTCTCCTGCTATATTTTTCTCCACAGCAGCAAATCTATTTCAGTGTGCCTTCCCCAAAGGGGTATCCGGCCTTGTGGAACTGTCTTCAGCTACAGCCCTCTACCTCGTCCCACTGGAGATTTTTCAACTTCCATTTCAGAGACTAAGTCCGAACGTAGAGATCTTCACCACAGGTTTGACTCAAGAGTATCAGACAATGACATTCCTTCCTCAGATACCTCCTTCAGCCTTTCCCTGCTGAAATGTACTTTCTCAGAAATTCTTGTAAGTCTGATGGTAAGCGCTGACAGGCCCCAATCCACTGCTTGTATGGGAACCGCGCTCCATTGCGGTCAGCAATATGTTTTTACTTTGAATCGGTCTCATGCGACTAGATGTCTGTGGTTGGTGCCTTGATCTCTTGGGTGCTAGTTTGTATTAAAAACGTTAAAGATTCACAACTCCGACTCTACTGATTGGATTATTGTCGTTTTGGTGTCATATGATTTATTAAAATGTACTCTATGTTTGTAAATTGGTGTGGGGTTTTGTATTTTCACTTTATTACTGTTTGTTTCCTGCATAAATACTTTCACGTTGCCTCTAAGTTAAGCGTGACTGGTTTTTGTGCCAAGCTATGCAGGGCTAAGCAAAGGTTAATTTAGTGGCTGTTTGTGGTTCACGCTATTGTGACAGTTGCTTGACCCAGGTTCACATCTCAGTCAACCAACAACCCAATGTCTCACAGATATGACATTTATCTTTGTAATTTTGCAGTGGGGTAAAGTCATGGTTGTACTATAATATATTGTGTTGCCGCTTTTATAAAGTGCTTACTACCCTTATGTGTGGCAAATGAAGCATTTGCGTACATGCATAGCACGCTACACCATGTAGGGTGTGCAGTTTGAAGGAAATTGTCTTTGTTGGCAGAGACAAGTGAAGAGATCTGTTGGGGTGGGTGTTTTTATTATCATCCCATATCTGAGTATCCTTGTGCAATGCAAAGAAGCACTCAGATGTTATATTTTTTTGGGACATGCAGTGGCAGACTATATTGAAGTCCTCCAAATTGCCCAGCAATGTGCGATAGATCTCTTCAGTTATTCCATGCCTGTTCATTTGATGTTTGCTTTTATGGCTGTACAGTGCTGGTGAAGGACAACCCTCATAGTAGATAGGTATGGGAATTTAAGAGGTATAAGCTACAATATGTTGCGGACCAGTGCATTTTATGATTTTAGTACTATTGTGGGCCATAACTGTTATATATATATAAGCACATAACTGTATTATGCCACGGAGAACCATGGGTCAGTCCTTTTTAGATTATCTACATTTCGGAAGCAGTTTGCTGGTTCAGTTGTTTCCAGGTTGTGGGTTGTAAGCTGAGGATTGTGCTTGAGGGTGAAACGGTTTTCTGGACTCCATTGTTAGAATGTGTGTGGTACAGTTATCTAGGAAATTGACACATTTTCAATTGCCGTTGACGTTTATATGATCCTGGGTGCTTCTAACGTTGGTTGGTAGTGAGCGCCAGAACTTGGCGGCTTGTACTAAGAAAGCAGTGCCTTCTACGGATTTCTTAAGGTCAGGTAATTTGATGAGAAATGGTTCAATCCTGGAGCGCAGAATTCTGTTTAGTTTGATCAGCTTACGTTTCACTTGTAGGTATAGTGGTTATATTTTCCTTGGGAAGCACTGTGGACAATGCAGAGTGCCTTAAACATTGCCCTTTCTAGCTACAGGTAGCCAGTGGAGCAATTACAGTACTGGAGCCATGCTTTCTCTTGGGTGAAAGAGTAGGAGGAGACTCCTTGATTGCAGCAGTTTGGATGAGTTGTATTTTGCGTATGTTGAATACAGGTGCAACCTTGGCGCGGAAACTTCTGGTCACTTTGACTTCACCAGTTACAAGTTGACTTCAAAGGGGGCAGCCCTTGTTAAAGAATCTGCAATTTTGCAGGAGGTTGGGTTGGTCACAAAGGATCCAGTCCGGATGGGCCGTCCCAAAAGGAGAAAGGGCGGTAAAAGTACACACAGGACAGTGGCCAGGATACCAGGGGAATAAAGTACACACAGAACACCGGCCAGGACCCTTCCACTGCCCCAGGAACCCAAGACTAGACCTAACCCCAATGAATAAAAGTCCAGTTACTCAAAGCATGTGTAATGACTGCATGTCAGGGTCTATGCGGAGTCCAAAGCGAGGGTCTATGTGGAGTCCAAAGCTGGGGTCTCCGCGGCTGGGATGTGTCCCCCCTAATGTCTGCCCACGCGCCAGGGGTCTTTGAGCCCCTGAAGCCCCTTCGAGCTGTGGACAGAGCAGTCACGGGCGAGCAGCAGATGAGAAGTCATTGCCTCACCATGGAGTGTGACCGCTTCTCTCCGGGAACAGCCCGTGTGAAAACGAACCAAGCTATGCAAGCTTCCTTTTGTGAGCCATCCCCGAAGATGTCCAAAATGGACAGGGGAGGAGGGGGCGGCAAATAAAGCAGGGCCTCGAAGAGAGAAGTGATACCACACCACTAGTACAGCAGACGGTGGGAAAGCCAGTCATGGTAAAAGCGGAACAGTTTCACGTGAGCACGGATTCCGCATGTTGTGGTGATGAGTGGGGTGGGGCCTGGTCTGGGTAGCCACCACCCCCATCCACCAACAGCCACAATTTGACAAGGTGTCAAGAGTCCTTCCACTGAGGCAGATTTGTCATTCTGTGCACCCTTCTATGAGCTTTGCTGCCATGTTACAAGCCCTGGAGCATGCTGGAACATAGCCTCTGAGAGGTATTTACCACAGAACCCCCCCTCGTCCCCCAGGACTCACTGTGGTAGTCTGTCGCTTTTCTTGCACAAATCATTGCTGTCAGGTGTGTTAGTTCAACCAGATCACCTTAAACTCGGATCCTGCAATTATGTGATTGGTCGGCCCCGGCAATCTTCGCATAATTAAAGATTTGCCTCATTTGCCACATAATCCATTATCTGCTGCATGAATAGCCGATCTTAACAAAAAAACTGCTTCCAGCTCAAACGGTTCAAACATTACTAAAAACGCAGCCACACGTATTTGCCATGCTGTGGAAGACCCTTTGCAATGCTGGACTGGTCATTTTTCTGTTGCTTCTAGCTATATTTTGGTATTACACTGGTACTACAGAGGTTTAACTAATACCTAAACAGTATTAACAAGTATAAAATTGACAAAACAATGGAGTAATTCTATCACAATGTGGGCTGCATAAAGCCCCATTATTTGCCATTTCTTGCCGCATAATTTACTCAAACCTGCCGCATAATTCCAGTGGCCCTGCCTTATGTGAACTGCGGCTACAGAATGCATTTTGGTTCTGAAATGGAAAGGCTTCTCTCTCTGCCTGCTGCCTTATTAAATAAGAAAAGTGTCCCTTGGGGGCGGTTGGAGGTGCCGCCCAGCTCTTTGCCAGGGCCAGTTTTCGGCCGATTTTGTTACAGGTCTGATTATGCTGCAAAAACGGCCCTGTAACAAAAATGGCCCCCAGGGGCCCAAAACCGGCCCCCACCCATGCAGCGCACCGGGGGATTGCCCGGTGCCCGCTACGGCCAGTCTGGCCCTGGTTCGACCCCCCTCCCCCTTCTCCAAGCTGGTTTCCACCTGGACCCTCAGCCCTCTAACCCGTCTTTGTAGTTTCCTTCTCTAGCCCACTTAAAACAAATTGTTTCGAGCTTTGTACAACTGTGGGTGACAGATTAGACGCTCATGTTGGTGAGAAATGAATGTCCTGTCTTAGCTTTTGGGAGTTTATCTTCTGTAAATAATTTTACAATTTCTGTTTTGATTTTCGCTGTGCAATTGACTGGTACATCTCTCTCTCTTTCTCTTTCTCTCGCTCTCGCTCTCTCTCTTGCTCTCACACACTTTCTCCTCTTTCTCCCTCCCTATCTCTTTCTCCTCTCCTCCCTCTTTCTCTCCCTCCGCCTCTCTTCCCCCACTGTTTCTCTCTGTCTCTCCCTCCCTCCCTTCCTATCTCCTCTCTCCTCTCCCTTCTTTCTCTCTCTCCTTTCCTTACTCCCCTCACACTTTCTCTCTTTATCACCCTCCCTCTCTCTCCCCTCGCACTTTCTCTCCCCCTCTCCTTCTATCTCTCTAAATCCTTCCCTCTCTATTTCTCTCTCCCTCCCTCTCTCTCCCTCCTGTATCTCTCTAACTCCCTCCCTCTCCCTCTGTCTACCGATAACTCACACTAGTACAAATGCAATGCGATAGATTTCGCAGTTACAAAAAAGTTAGCTATTGCCATTTTTGCATTAGAGCATTTTCTTTATGTCTTTTACAAAGGGAAAAAAAATAATGTCATTCCGAGACCTATTGCATTGTAAATGCTTATTTCTGTTGTAGGTAGGGCCCTTAGAGAGCCCAGAAAGGCCAGAGCTACCAGGGGGACCAGGTGGAAGGACATGACTTTGCAGAATGTTTTGATGAACAGGAGGTCTTAGGGTTGTACGTGTATAGCAGTTACTGGGCACACATATAATCAACAGTTTAGATAGCAAACGAGTTAAAACAAAGTAGGTTGACACCGGTGGTGTGGTAAACAACACGTTGCTTTATGTAGATCTTTTCTTCAGATTTTACAACACCAGCTGACACGAGTTTCGTCAAACAGGGCGATACCCTTGACTCATCAGGGCTGCATATGGCATGGATCGAAAATCAGAGGACCGGTGATATTTCCAACCCAGTCAAAGGGTGGTGAATGGGCCGTAGGTACGGTGCGGTGGATAACGGGGAAAGGGTGCAGTCGGGTTCGTCTGCGCAGCGGCGACCTCGGAGTGAGGGGTCCCGGCGGTGCTCCTGGATACGAAGTGTTAGGGTTGTACGTGACTCGCTGTCTAGAGGACCATGTATACAGAAAAGGAATACTGTTACAGACCTTGGAAATATAAGTGCTGTTAATGATATATATGTTGCATATTACAATTATTGATTATCAAATAAATAAGGCCTAAGATTTGAATTTCTAAGCAGCAACAACGCCGACGACACCCAGCTGATCCTCTCCCTCACCAACGACCCCACCACCGCCAAAGCCAGCCTACACGAAGGGATGAAAGACGTCGCCGACTGGATGAAGAACAGCCGCCTTAAACTGAACTCAGACAAGTTGGAAGTCCTCATCCTGGGATCATCACCCTCCGCCTGGGACGACTCCTGGTGGCCCCCGGCCCTGGGCACCGCTCCCAAGCCAACGGACCACGCACGCAACCTGGGCTTCATCCTGGACTCCTCCCTGTCAATGACCAGACAAGTCAACGCCGTCTCATCGTCATGCTTCAACACCCTGTGCATGCTCCGCAAGATCTTCAGATGGATCCCCACTGAAACCAGGAAGACCGTTACCCAGGCACTCGTCACCAGCCGATTGGACTACAGGAACACCCTCTATGCCGGAACCACAGCCAAACTTAAAAAAAGACTCCAACGCATCCAGAACGCCTCCGCACGACTCATCCTGGACATCCCCCGACACAGCAACATCACCAGACACCTGAGAGACCTACACTGACTCCCCGTCAGCAAGAGAATCACGTTCAGACTCCTCACCCACGCACACAAGGCTGTCCACGACCTGGGCCCCAAGTACCTCAACGACCGCATGACCTTCTACTCGCCCACCCGCCAGCTACGATCGACCAGCCACGCCCTCGCCACCGTACCACGCATCCGCAGAGCCACCGCCGGAGGAAAATCCTTCTCCTACCTGGCAGCCAAGACTTGGAACTCCCTCCCCACGCACCTTCGGCGAACCCAAGACCATCTCTCCTTCAGGAAGCAGCTCAAGACCTGGCTGTTCGAGCAGTAACACACCCTCTCCCCCAGCGCCTTGAGACCCTCCCGGGTGAGTAGCGCGCTTTACAAATGCCGTGAATGATTGATTGATTGATTGAGTGTCAGGCTGCTGCTGGGAGCAGGTTTGGTATAAATGGCTGTGAAAAGAGTTGGGTGAGGCCATTGGCACGCCACACAGTTTCCTCTTGCCCAAAGATTTGTGCTGTTTTCTTTTGGCCCAGGATTCCATGCAAACCAGGTCGTGCTACCTTGGTAGACCTTTAAATTATCTGTTTTAACGTGAAACCCAGGGGTGTTTGTGCTGCAACAACCCTCTTAGTCCCCACTTTGCTTGAATTATCAGAATTTTGAAGCAACGCTACAGAAAAGCATTAGAATATCTTCAGTGGCTGCTACAGTTTGGGATGCTTTTTTGATTTTGCAGTTTTATATATCGCATATATCGCATACTCAACCTGAAGGTATCAGAGGGCTTTACATGAGCACCAGTTACATTACAGACTGTCCCATTCATTTTTGGTATGCACAGGGAGATTAAGTGATTTGCCCAGGATCACAGGATGCTTGAGCCTCCTGCCAGACTCGAACCTGGTTCCCTAGCTTCAAAGTCGGCTGCGAGCAAATCCGGGCTAGAGTATGTCTACCCCTGAACTGGGTGTACATTACCACAAGAGAGAATGTGGATCTGCCACTCATGGAGTGTGCTACAGCATACCAAGGGTGTGAACGGCTCAAGAATTGACTCTGTAAAGTCACTGTGTGGAATGTGGAGTGGCACTGAGTATGGAGGGCCTCCACTCATGGTGCTGAGTGCTACAGATTGGAATGTCTGGGCAGGGCCTGGGGAATTCCATTGTCACTGCAGAAAAGTGAAAATGTAAATAAGAAATGTATTTGGAGTTCATGTTTAGATTTCTCTTTTTATGAAGCAAAAAAATGTGATGCCTTGAGGTGCTTCCCAGGCCTTTTCTGTTCAAAGAATGGCAGATGTCTTTAGCGCCTAGAGACCCCTGATGTAAGTGCCACTATATAAAAGTAGTCAGTAGTGGTACTAATGGACGACGCCGCGCAAGGTGTACACTGAGAATTTGGTGAATCTAAGGGCTAGTTTATGGATGGATTTCATGTCGATGGTGTTCTGTGCCATCCTGGGTTTGGTATCGGTTATGGATACACATTTAGTCTAAAATTGGTAGCATTGAACAGTTCAACTACAAGAAGCAAATGGGTTCGGCTGCATTATGTAGGATGTCCAATGACTGTCCTCATAGGACAGTTTTCAGATCATTCATCACCGTACCCTCAATAGATTGAGATCTCATGGATAGGTTTATGTTATTCTAGAGGGTGGAATTGCCCCAAAGGCCTTTTCTGCATTATTCTTCAATCATAACCTGTTTTTTACACCAGTGCATATTTCCTGGAGTTCAGGTTATTGGCAGGTGTGTTGTTTGGTGCTTGGTTCTAGGGGTAGTTAGGGTTCCATTATATGTGTACAGCTACCGATTTAATAAATCGATTGACTGGCACCCACCAGAGTGATTCGTATCTCCTTTAATTTCTAGCTGTAATTTTCAGGGCCTGGGTACAGTATGTTACAAGAGTCTACTTTTAAGAGAACTTCTTAGTGTGCTGCAGGATTATGTGTTACTGCTTGGTGCTGGTCTTCGGGTTGGGTGCTGGATCCTTGATTCCACAATCGCTATTGTTTGACAGTCCGAGGTTTTGGTTTGTGCGTAGTAATTCCATCACATGTGGACTCTTTGGGGAAGCTAAAAAACCACACCTGTTCTACATCTTAACTCGCTTCACTTTCATTAATGCATTACTTTTTTATTTGATCCCTTGACCAATGCCTTTACAAGCCTGAATAAGGACCACTCTGAGTCAAAAGGTTTGAGTAACTTCTTACTTATTTGCCCTAAAATTGATGCATCATCCATCAGCCTAGGCAGGGGAAGAGAAGTAAGTTTTACGTTCCACGACCCATAATGAATACATCTACTTATGGCCAGTTGGGGCAGGCAAAAACTTTCCCTCCTCTCTGTTGCTGCTTCTCTTCAACAATTATATGAGGTTGTTGGCTCAGTTACATATTCAATATAACCCACTGTTCCAAGCATATATGGATCATATCCAACTTCACACCCAGGCAGGAGGAACAATAGGCCAGATTCACAAAGATAAGCTGAGATGAAAGTCTAACTTTACGACTTTCAATATTCACAAAGGGCATTTACGACTAGTAAAGTTAGACGTTTAGCCCTCAGTGCCTTTTGCCATCCCCCATCACCAAACTCCTATACATCCTCGTCCCACCTCGTCTTGAGCTGTAACAAGGTGTAGGGGAGGGATTTCGATTTTTTTATACAAGAGTGGTGTGGCTTTTTTGCGCATAGATTCTGTGAGCAGCCATTCTTCCAGTGGTGCGGATTCCTACACATATGTCCCCCATGTTCTGTGGGAGGCCAGGGTTTGCCTGTAAGTACCTGTAAATTTCTGTAATCAGCCTTGTGGGATTCTAAGTTCAAAAACAATGTTATTGAATTAAAAGAAAACATTAACGCAAAAGATATAAATAGCAAAGAAAAGAAAAGGATTACATACAATATATCAATTTGGAATTAATAAAGAAAGAAGGTTTGAATGAAATACAGTCAGACATATCATATAAATAGGAGAACAGCATTACAAGGAATATTGGTATGAAAAGGAAACTTATATGATATACAAAAGTTCGCATCCTAGAATACAATATAGGTTAAACTGTATAATATCAAGCCTTGTGGGATTCTATCACTAGATCTTTCAGGAGAATCACATCTCCTCCTGCCCATAGCTCACCCAGTTTGGAGAGGACTATTAAGTCCCATTTTGCCAAGCCCGGTATTCTCCCCAGATATCCCTGACTGGCAGAGTCATGTAGCAGCATCTCTTGTGGGAGTCTGCACTCCTATCCCAGGTATTTTATTACATCCTTCCAAATCGCCACTACTATTGTAGTATGAAAGGGCTGTGGAATCGGAGTTCTTTTCCCATAGAGCGAGGCTGGGTACCATATGCTGCCCATCATGTGTCTGTCCATTCTCACAGCCAGTTTGTTTTCTGCAGCGAAGACCCAGTCATTTACCATCATTAACTGAGAGACCGAATAGTGTTTTTGAACATCCGGCAGGATAATGCCCCTCCTTCCCCCTTCATTCATACCAACCTCTGGTCAGATTGGACAGGGCCACTCTTTCCCAGAGTCACAGGAGAACTTCTGCTGTCACAGAAAACAAGAAAATTAAAGAACACACACAGGATCTCAAGTGCAAGCGAAAATGCACTATCTGCAATCTAACAAAATGTCAACTTAATGTCCCATCAACAAAACCTAGTGTGAAAACAAATAGGCAATGTAACCATGCTTGAAATGCCTTGACTTTAAATGAAAGCCCATCCAAACAATGCAAACCATGAAAACACATACAAACGAATGCTGAAGGGGGCTGACAAAAAAAACATTCTTTCTCTGTGCTTCTTTTTAATGTACTTTTTTAAGAACTGAAAGCATGGGTTCATCCAAATATGCTAAGGCTGTTTGTAGCCAGACCTGAAAGTGGAACTGTGTTGTAGAAGCCTTAAAAGGATGAAAGTCTTTTGACTGCTGTGCGCAAATATTGCATGATCCAAGTGGCACGACATCAAAAACTCAGGGAGACCAATTCACACTGACAAAGAGCAGGGGAATGATATGGTGTAATTTCTGGCATATTATTTCCAGTTATATATAGGCCACACCTGGAGTATTTTGTTCAGCTCTGGATACCAAAGCTGAAGTATTTTTAGGTCAAACCTGGGCAGAGCATGCGCTGCTGTGCGAGGCATGCTGTATTCAAGTATGGACTTGAAGCCCTGACCAGTCTCCACCCATATTTGTCATTGGCTTTTGTCATTGTCCTTTGTAAATGCTGGCTCTGATTCCTTAATAGGCTTGTTAGTCCCTCCTTAGTACCGCCTTGTCCTCATTTGTAACCTCCCTTGAGGACTGTCTCTTTTTACTTCTGATTTTACACGGTACGTCTTATTTAGTCTGCAAGCACTGTTTTCTTTACTGAGTTTCTCCTACTGCAGGCACAACATGCTTTCCTGCAAAATTCAGAGCACCATGTGCGCTTTCACTTTCCAAGCAGCCTGGGACAATGGCGACCGCTTCTTTGATATTCAAACGTCTCGCTTTTACAACAGTCTAAGCTATTGGCAGTGTAAATGACAATGTATTTTATTTATGTGTTAATTATCAAAACAGATAAATAAAGTAATTGTCATTTATAATGCCAATAGCTTAAACTCTCGTAAATGTGAGACTTATTGCATTGCAAATACTTGTTTTATTTTGGTATTTTGTTGAGTGCTACATGATGGCCCTTGTGGGCAATGCAAAGTGTTTGTCTTCAAGCTGGGCACAGTTAAGTGGAAGTTAGGGGCACCAGTCCAATCTTCTCTGGTTATTGTCTGGAAAACTGATTTTACAACAGGCCTGATTCATAAAGTCTTTGTCAAGGTAGTGTTGCAGACTTACTTCTGTGTTTACAGTACAATTCTAACATTTTCCTGATGCATACAGGACACCTAGAAGCATGTAAATAAAACTGTGCCAGTTGTGAATTTTCATGAGCACTCAAATGTGTCAAATTTAGCTGGCAGATTGTCCACCCAGTGGAAAAATCTGCATGGAAATGCAAAGAAAATGTGTGTTTTTACTTTTTTACAGTTTCTCCATGGAGATTTTTTTTCTGTTTACAAATCTCTCAAACACCACCATTTAATGTAGGGGTGCTATCAAACTTTTCTTCATTGGAAACAGACTTATTCTTCCCTGTGATAAGAGTAAGGTTGCACTTCCTGGAAGGAAATTACATGAAGAAGTACATAAATGCCCACAAATATTGTGGGCCTTGTGGGAGTTGACCTATTGTTGTATGTAGGCCCACCCAGAAGTGACCAGAAAATGTCTCTTAAATCTTCCTCCGGGCATCAAGATTGAGTATTTACATGGGCAGAGTGATTATTTTGTGCACTGAAGTGCATCTTGAATGCACTCATTGCTTTGTGAATCAGGCCCATTATCAATAGTTCAAAAGAGAGTACTGTGTTAAGTTCTGAGTACTCATTGGGAGTACTGTGACCAACTGCTTAGGCCACATTCGAAGTACTGTGTACAGTTCTATATTGTTGTGGAGTACCTTCCTGTCATAGAGAGACCACATCTGGAGAATTTGCACATCTGCAGTACTGCGTCCTGTACTGGAGACCACCTCTAGAATAATGTGTTCAGGTATAGTGAGCACATCTGAAGTATTGCTCACTATTCCAGAGGATGCTTCTGAAGACGAGTGTCCAACTCTGGGCAGCTTTTTAGGTCTCGCTTAGGCAGCACTTGCGTTGTCTCTGCGAGGCATGCTATATTCAGGATATGAGATTTAAAAGCTCCGCCCATTTTCAAGCACTGCCCCTGTTACATGTGTTGTTGCTCATACCTTGTGAGCACTATTTCTTTCTTTAAGATGGAGCACTGGAGACCAGTTCTTGTTGTTTGCAGAGCTCGGTTGTAAACAGGGTAGTAAATATTGCTCTTGTCTTGCCTTGCCACATTTGCTTTGCATTCAAAGACGAGGTCTGTTTTGGCTGCACTGCCTCCTCCTCTCTCCTGCTTTTGAAACACACGGCCTGGCGTCATGGTCTCTGCCTTTCTATGGTTGCTGCCACCTCCATCTCAGAGCTCAACAAGCATTTACAATGCAATAGGTCTCACATTTGCGATGGTTTGAGCTATTGGCATTGTAAAAGACAATGCCTTTTATTTATGGGTTTTAAAAACCTGCAAGCGGTGCATAAACACGCGCTTTGTACTTGTAGTCCTTGCTTACAAGAAGCAAGGCTGGCAGTAACTACTCCTCTTTTACTGCCAGTCTTGCTTCATGCAAGCAAGGACTAAAGTACAAAGTGTGTGTTTACACTCCGCTTGCAGGTTTTAAAAATGCATAAATAAAAGGCATTGCCGTTTACAATGCCAATAGCTCAAACTCTCGCAAATGTGAGACCGATTACATTGCAAATGCTTGTGTAGTATTGCACCTGCTTCAGAGTAAACCATCTCCAAAAAGACTTACTTGAAGCATTCTAGTGCTAGACAGAACCCCAAAATGGAGTCTGTGTTAAACTCTATTTGGCAGTTCACAAAGGGCATTTTCAGCTGTAAACAGGGGCGTAGCTTGGGGAGGTGGGGTGCGGAATGGGGTGAGTTGTTACACCTCATAATAAATCTATTATTTAATAAAGTTGGGTACAGGAGTTTTCAGTCGGAGATGGTAAGGTGTCTGTTGGATTTCACCTGGGATTTTTAAATACTCAGACAAAACACACACACACACTCTCGTCTCTGATCTGAAGGTCTTAAAACAGGGCTATTTTGTAAAATACATTGTTTTAAGTACCCCCTCACAATCAGCACTCCTTTTCCTTTCCACTGGCCCTTAAGGCCCCTCCTGCGCTGCTTCTCATATGATTACCATGATATGCCAGTGTGATTGTTGGAAAATCTGAAGCGCACACTCCCCCTAGTCTTACGGACAAAGCTACGCCTGTGGTTGTAAATGGGGGTTTACATTCAAAGAAGAGTTCATTTATACCTATAAGTAATTCACAATGGAAATCCTGGCAGATAGAAATGTGTTTACTGCTGCAATTTCTCTGCCATTACTGAAGAGAAACGCCAACCAACAAATCCCACAGAAGAGGTGGGAATGGGTGTGGGGCATGGTATGCTTAGCCTTGTAAGTTTGCGAATGCCCACACACATATAGGTTTGGCTGCATTTACAAACTCTGTTGCAACCCTTTTCCCACGCTGGAAAGGGTCAGAGATTTACTCCACAGAAGGACTGGAGTAACTTGTCTTTTAGAGTGGGACGGCGAACAAATCATCTCCAACCCCAAAGAGGGCTGGGAGAAGACGTTTCTCCACTAAGAAATCTTTTAGCTGGCATATTTGCTACCTTTTCATCAGAAGACATTTCTCAAATTCCTGCTCATGATATGATGTGTGTGTGTTTAGAGGGTGTGTCTCTGTGTCAACGCTCAGGGGTAGTGTAATCACATAAAGGGTAGTGAATACAGAGAAGAGACCGCAGGCACATGTGGAGGAAAACTTAAAAATAATGGTTCAAATAGACATAGGCCAGCTGCAAGGAAGCATTACTACAATTAAAATGGAGACAACATAGAACCTGTTGAGCAAACTCGAAGAGGGCAGAAGAGTCATGGATGAGGATTGCACCTGCACGAGCCTGCTACACCGGAACAGGCAGGGTGGCCATGCGGCCCTCAAGACTTGATGTGACTCACAGATGTTAGTCCTGCTTCACCTTTCCTAAGGTGAGTTGGTGTTGGCAACTGTGCACCCTGCGTTGTTTTCGCAAATGAAAAGCGCTATCTCCTAGGTCTGGGCGGAGTTCACCCTAGTTTTCGCGAAGTGACCCAAAAACTCATCTGTGCTATGGAGAGTTCCGCAAGTGGCGGAGTGCGTTACGTGCTGGTTTTTAGTGCCACGCTGTAAAATCAGAACAAATGGCACCACGCGCAGCGCAAGTGGGTACAGCTTCCTTTCTGCTGCTTGAGTAGATGTTCTACCGCGAGCAGCAGCTTCCTCAATGTGAACTGAAGGTTTCACAACACGAGCGGTAATGGCCATCCGCGACTGCCCACGTTGAGAAATCCCGCCGGGGGCCTCACTCACTCTCGCCAACTTAACGTTGGTGAGAGCAAGCGAGGAAAAAACACCGCTCTGTGCATTTTTTTTCAGAACTCTGCGCTCTACACGAAGAGGGGAAAATTCTGCAAACTCCACGAGTGGAGCAGAATTTCACACCCAGGCCTACTGTCTACAACGGAGCTTTGCAAACATTCCCATGATGTGATACGTCAGCTGCGTGCACGATCCCTCTGTCTCCTTTCTCCTTTATTCAACTTGATTCTCACCTTTCAGCACACGCCACCCTCCAATTGCCCTGCCCTCCCCGTAAATTTCCTAACATCTCTCTCCCTTCAGCCCTGGGACCTCCTATGCTATGGCTATTTCTATGTTTTTCCTTCTCTTCCTTTCCTTTCTTTCTTGATGTCTTGTTAACCCATTCCTCGTCTCTCATCTCAACTCCCCCCCAACCGCACTTCCTTCTCACCCTCTACCTCGTCCTCCTCCCGTGGTACCACTATATTGTCGCTTCTGTCCCTCTTCCTCCTCCTCGAACTTCCTTCCCTCCACTGCCTCTCGCTTTCTTTATTCTCCCCCCCCCCCGCCCTCCACTTCCTTCTTATACATGCCTAGTCTCCTTGCATCAATTTGTTCATTTTCACTGCCTCGTCGCTCCTCAATTTCCTTCAGCCTCACTTCCTTCGCTGCACTAGACTTCGCAACTTTCTTCCCCATGTGCGACTGCGAACAACCCGGATGTCGTCTATAATTTGGAAACCACATAAAGCTCTGTTGTGTATTTGAAACACCCGCCTCCTGTACTGCTCAATTGGCCCCATCCATTAACCGATAAAAGATATATCGCTCTATTCAAATAGAATTGCCTCTGGGCGCTTTTCGCCTTGAGGCGCCCGATTCAACAGCCTCTTCCTCACAAGGAGGCTCAGAAAAGAAAGATGTGTACCAGACAGGCGTCCTCCAGAGGCAGTGACTGTCAGGCTCGCTTGAAGTTTCCCTTTGTACGTGTGATGCTCTAAAGTGCTCGCTTCCCCTTACTCAGACCCCCCACACGCCCACCCTTCTCCCCTCAGGCCGGTTTGACACATCCCTGTCACCCTCCCCGGGACAGTGGACTTTGTCCCAGGCAGGTCCAGGGCCCAATTAGTGGCAAGGTGTCCAGTTACCGGGACAGGCCGGGCTCCTGCCGACAGGAGGGTGTGGGGAGGAAGGGAGGGGCGAACAGACAAAGCAGGGAAACTGCCAGAGGTGCTGCTCACTTGGACGGAGCGTGGAGACAGGAGGCAGCAGCAGGACCAGCACTCACCACCATTTCCTGGTCCGCCGCCATGTTGACCAACGGGTACCGGTCCACGGTCACCGGTGAGTGGAACCACGTGGGGAGCAGTGTGGTGCTGAGAAGGAGGGGGGGGGGGTGTTGTCCCCCAAAATGCGACTACTTTTTTGGGCTGGAAAAGGTAACTCAGTGGGTTGAGGTCCCGTTTATGGCGCAGATCATAGAGGTGAACCCCTAGCTGAGCCGACTCGGCCTTTCATCCTTCCTAGGTGGATACAGCTGGCATTACCTACTTCCTAGGTGGTACAGGGCTCGCACGCAGGACATAGTTTTATTTTACCTTTTCTTGTTTTTCGTTTGTTTCTGTAACACTGACATCGTTGGGTAAATTCTGCGCTATATAAAACATGCATTAAATAAAATAGTTTGCTTGGTAGTGCGTGTGCCTGTACCGTGCAGCTGAGAAAGTAAACGAGTATTTTGGTTTGACTTGCATTGATGGAAACGCAGAGGGAGAGACGAGGGGAGAAAAGCAGATGCGTTGTGCTTTGATGACTTGATGTGGCTTACTCCTGACTCAGGCAGTGCTGGGAAACTACATCTGCCCCCAGGTGACCACGAGCACACAGCAACCCACCCCCTGAACCGCGTTCGCCGCCAGACCCCTACCCGGCCTTTTGTCACTGTCTCACAACAGGTTTTTAGTGTTTTTGTGTGTATTTTTTTTTATTTCTATCAAGTCTGCTGCCTACTTTTTTCCCCCTTAATCTACTGTTATTGTGTTGGTCAATGACTTTTATTTCATTCTGACGACTAGTTATTAATTTATTTAAAGTGATGCTTCCTTTGTGGTCCCTGCAATAAAGTCCCAGACGGTTCGCAATCGCTCTCTGTGGCCAGAAACACATCACCCAAGAAACAAACCCCGTCCCTCGCCCCGACCACGGGCCGAAGCCCTGCGTGCACTTGCTGTTGATTATTTTTTAACGGCAGAGCCCCGTGCGTAAGGTTTAAAGTAACAAAGAGGGAAGGAAGGAGTAGAAGAGCTCATTAAAAAGAAACAATTGTACAGTATAAGTAAGGCTGGAACAGGCGACGGAAAGAGCGTGTTTTACAGGTGATGAAGCGGACCCTTTAAACCTTGTGAGGGCCCTGGGGAATCACACGAACTTGTGAAGGTTTGCTCATTAGCTGTGCGGGCGGGCTGCAGTATACTCGGGAACGCTTCAAGGCATGCCAGTGCTTTGCAAGTGCTTTAGGGCCAGTGCAGAGTCAGTCACGTGCCAGGCTGCTGTCTCCACGAGGCCTCATGGGCCGGTGCAGAGTCAGTCACGTGCCAGGCTGCTGTCTCCACGGGGCTGCACGGGCTGGGGCAGAGTCAGTCACGTGCCAGGCTGCTGTCTCCACGGGGCCTCATGGGCTGGGGCAGAGTCAGTCACGTGCCAGGCTGCTGTCTCCACGGGGCTGCACGGGCTGGGGCAGAGTCAGTCTCGTGCCAGGCTGCTGTCTCCATGAGGCCTCATGGGCCGGTGCAGAGTCAGTCACGTGCCAGGCTGCTGTCTCCATGAGGCCTCATGGGCCGGTGCAGAGTCAGTCACGTGCCAGGCTGCTGTCTCCATGAGGCCTCATGGGCCGGTGCAGAGTCAGTCACGTGCCAGGCTGCTGTCTCCACGGGGCCTCATGGGCTGGGGCAGAGTCAGTCACGTGCCAGGCTGCTGTCTCCACGGGGCCTCATGGGCTGGGGCAGAGTCAGTCACGTGCCAGGCTGCTGTCTCCACGGGGCTGCACGGGCTGGGGCAGAGTCAGTCTCGTGCCAGGCTGCTGTCTCCATGAGGCCTCATGGGCCGGTGCAGAGTCAGTCACGTGCCAGGCTGCTGTCTCCATGAGGCCTCATGGGCCGGTGCAGAGTCAGTCACGTGCCAGGCTGCTGTCTCCATGAGGCCTCATGGGCCGGTGCAGAGTCAGTCACGTGCCAGGCTGCTGTCTCCACGGGGCCTCATGGGCTGGGGCAGAGTCAGTCACGTGCCAGGCTGCTGTCTCCACGGGGCCTCATGGGCTGGGGCAGAGTCAGTCTCGTGTCAGGCTGCTGTCTCCATGGGGCCTCATGGGCTGGGGCAGAGTCAGTCACGTGCCACGCTGCTGTCTCCACGGGGCCTCATGGGCTGGGGCAGAGTCAGTCACGTGCCAGGCTGCTGTCTCCATGGGGCTTCATGGGCCGGTGCAGAGTCAGTCACGTGCCAGGCTGCTGTCTCCATGAGGCCTCATGGGCTAGGGCAGAGTCAGTCACGTGCCAGGCTGCTGTCTCCATGAGGCCTCATGGGCCGGTGCAGAGTCAGTCACGTGCCAGGCTGCTGTCTCCATGAGGCCTCATGGGCCGGTGCAGAGTCAGTCACGTGCCAGGCTGCTTTCTCCACGGGGCCTCATGGGCTGGGGCAGAGTCAGTCACGTGCCAGGCTGCTGTCTCCACGGGGCTGCACGGGCTGGGGCAGAGTCAGTCTCGTGTCAGGCTGCTGTCTCCATGAGGCCTCATGGGCCGGTGCAGAGTCAGTCACGTGCCAGGCTGCTGTCTCCACGGGGCTGCACGGGCTGGGGCAGAGTCAGTCTCGTGCCAGGCTGCTGTCTCCACGGGGCCTCATGGGCTGGGGCAGAGTCAGTCTCGTGCCAGGCTGCTGTCTCCACGGGGCCTCATGGGCTGGGGCAGAGTCAGTCACGTGCCAGGCTGCTGTCTCCACGGGGCTGCACGGGCTGGGGCAGAGTCAGTCTCGTGCCAGGCTGCTGTCTCCATGAGGCCTCATGGGCCGGTGCAGAGTCAGTCACGTGCCAGGCTGCTGTCTCCATGAGGCCTCATGGGCCGGTGCAGAGTCAGTCACGTGCCAGGCTACTGTCTCCACGGGGCCTCATGGGCTGGGGCAGAGTCAGTCACGTGCCAGGCTGCTGTCTCCACGGGGCCTCATGGGCTGGGGCAGAGTCAGTCTCGTGTCAGGCTGCTGTCTCCATGGGGCCTCATGGGCTGGGGCAGAGTCAGTCACGTGCCACGCTGCTGTCTCCACGGGGCCTCATGGGCTGGGGCAGAGTCAGTCACGTGCCAGGCTGCTGTCTCCATGGGGCTTCATGGGCCGGTGCAGAGTCAGTCACGTGCCAGGCTGCTGTCTCCATGAGGCCTCATGGGCCGGTGCAGAGTCAGTCACGTGCCAGGCTGCTGTCTCCATGGGGCCTCATGGGCTGGGGCAGAGTCAGTAATGTGGGCTTCACGCGCTGGGGCAGAGTCAGTCATGTGCCAGGCTGCTGTCTCCATGAGGCCTCATGGGCCGGTGCAGAGTCAGTCACGCTGTCTCCATGAGGCCTCATGGGCCGGTGCAGAGTCAGTCACGTGCCAGGCTGCTGTCTCCATGAGGCCTCATGGGCCGGTGCAGAGTCAGTCACGTGCCAGGCTGCTGTCTCCACGGGGCCTCATGGGCTGGGGCAGAGTCAGTCACGTGCCAGGCTGCTGTCTCCACGGGGCTGCACGGGCTGGGGCAGAGTCAGTCTTGTGTCAGGCTGCTGTCTCCATGAGGCCTCATGGGCCGGTGCAGAGTCAGTCACGTGCCAGGCTGCTGTCTCCATGGGGCCTCATGGGCTGGGCAGAGTCAGTCACGTGCCAGGCTGCTGTCTCCATGGGGCCTCATGGGCTGGGGCAGAGTCAGTCACGTGCCAGGCTGCTGTCTCCATGGGGCTTCACGGGCTGGGGCAGAGTCAGTCTCGTGTCAGGCTGCTGTCTCCATGGGGCTTCACGGGCTGGGGCAGAGTCAGTCATGTGCCAGGCTGCTGTCCCCATGGGGCCTCATGGGCTGGGCAGAGTCAGTCACGTGCCAGGCTGCTGTCTCCATGGGGCTTCATGGGCTGGGGCAGAGTCAGTCACGTGCCAGGCTGCTGTCTCCACGGGGCCTCATGGGCTGGGGCAGAGTCAGTCTCGTGTCAGGCTGCTGTCTCCACGGGGCCTCATGGGCTGGGGCAGAGTCAGTCACGTGCCAGGCTGCTGTCTCCACAAGGCCTCATGGGCTGGGGCAGAGTCAGTCACGTGCCAGGCTGCTGTCTCCATGGGGCTTCATGGGCCGGTGCAGAGTCAGTCACGTGCCAGGCTGCTGTCTCCACGGGGCCTCATGGGCTGGGGCAGAGTCAGTCACGTGCCAGGCTGCTGTCTCCATGGGGCTTCACGGGCTGGGGCAGAGTCAGTCATGTGCCAGGCTATTGTCTCCACGGGGCCTCGTGGGCTGGGGAAGAGTCACTCATGTGCCAGGCTGCTGTCTCCATGGGGCTGCACGGGCTGGGGCAGAGTCAGTCATGTCTCAGGCTGCTGTCTCCATGGGGCTTCACGGGCTGGGGCAGAGTCAGTCATGCGCCAGGCTGCTGCTTTGGCTGGGACTCAGTCCAGAATATGACAGGTTGGTGTCTCTACAGGGCTCCATGGACTGGGCAGAGCCATCCATATGCCTGGCTTATGACGCGGAAGTACTCTGTGGAATTAAGTATATGGATTTCAATCGGTTTAATCTCATCGCAAGGGTTAGGTCTAGGCGTGAATTTAGCATTAGAAGTAGGCCCAGGTTTTAGGGTTAGCGTTAAGTCTCAGGGTCAGAGACTAGGGCTAAGGTCAGTCTTTGCACACTAAACTTGGTTTTGGATGTATGCCCAGGGTTTGGGTAAATCTTAAGAATAGCATTTGGTTAAGGTTCAAAATTTAGGTTTAGTGTTGTTGGTTCACTCATTGTGATTTGTTTTCATTTTAATAGTTTATACTTATCAGGATATTATTTTGGGGATTGTGGGTTTCACTACTGCAGTGTCATTTTAATGGACATACATTTTGGTAACGTGTTTTCAATATAATTTGTTTTTTTCGGTTTGGATATTATGAACCCTGCCACTAGAATAACTTAATTCCTCACTCACAACAATATCCGTGTATATGTGTATGTTAGGAACATTTGCCAAAGCAAGTGACAAAGACAGGAGGCCATGTTAGTTCACATGTTTAAATATTTGCAACTTCAGCATGTCAGAAATGGCCACTGTCTTGATATTTGTCCTCGCTTGTGCAAAGATTGTCACAAGTGAGCGCAGCCTCATAGAACAGATGTCACTTTCACACACGGTGCACCTGTTGGCAGTTTCACGAAGAAGGCCCTAAACCGGTGGGCAGTGTGAGAAGCTTGTACTGGGGCAGTGTGACTTGTGAACTGCTGGGCAGTGGTAAATTTGTAAAAAAAAAAAAGTCAGTACCGGGGCTCGTGTCAGGAGGCAACTTGCACCAGCCCATTTCTCCTGTTAGCGCCGCCTAAAACAGAACCAACTACTAACCATGAAAGTGGTTAGAGGATGTGGCGTAATGATCAGAGCTGCCGACTTCGGAGTTTGGGAACCAGGTTCCAGTCTTAGCGTAGGCTCAACATCCTGTGATTGTGGCAAATCACTTTATCTGCCTGTGCCTACCATAAATTAATGTGTCCTTAACTGGCGCAAAAGAAAAGGGCCGGTGTTGATGATTATGTGACGTGGTCTGCTCCGGAAACCACCGGCTCAAATTAGGCACTGCTGTCACCCAAGCTATTCTTATAGATTTAGATGGGAGGCATTAGTCATTTAAATGTATTTTGAATTATTGAAGAACTGTTGTGCTTTCAACAAAATTAGACAAACAGCACCACCATGTGGCAGGCTGTCATAAGTGCTGTGTTGACAATAAAGTGCTGGTGCCGAGCACTGGAAACCAGTGGCTCAAATTAAGCACTGCTGCTGGTCCACCAAAAACGAGATAAATATGGTGTACAGTGAGATAATCTAATAATAGTGGGCAACTTTAAGAGCTTGCCCTAATTGGCATTGTGAGAAGGTGAAATTGGTCGGCAGAGATGCTTTCACTGGTCAGCAGCTTTAGAAACTTGCACTGGAGGGCAGTAAGAGGAAATTCCACTGGTGGGTATTTTCAGATGGTGATTCTGGTTGGGAGTGTGAGATGATGCTTCTGGTGAATAACTTAAAATGGTGGCACTGGTGCAAACCAGCCTGGTCAACATTGTGAGAAGTTAGCGTTGACGGACAGTGTGAAGAGCAAGCAGTAGCAGTCAGTGTGAAGAATTTGCACAGTGGGTTGTTTTAGAGGCTGGCACTTTTGGGCCATGTGCAGTGCTAACTTTATTTAACAAAAGTAAGTTCCAGAGCCCTCGCCAGGAGGCCACTGAAGCTCGCACCACCCATTGCCTCTGCCAGCGCTGCCAATGACAGTACCAAGACAACTAATGACCATCGCACCGTTATTTGTGTGACATTACAGACTATTCCAGGCCCCCAACACTATAAGAATAGCGTGGGTGGCAGGTATTTGTCATTTTAATGTATATTTAATTAATAAACAACTGTTGTTGTGCTTGTCTCTAAATTAGACAGATAGCGCCATCATGTGGCAGACTGTCATAAATGTCAGGGTTGATAATTAAGTACTAATGCTGATCACTGGAAACCACTTGCTCAAATTAAGCACTGGCCATGTGAGACTTTGGCACTGGGGGCCCAAGTGGGAAAATGTGACATTGAAGAGCAATGAAGAAAGCATGCACTGCTCCGTTGTATGTGATTAAGAGATCGTGAGTGAGATTGCAATACAACTGTCAGGGGTGAAAAGTTTGCATTATTCGGTAGGGTGAGAAACTGGCACTGGAGGGCAGTTTGAGAAATTGGCCCTCATCGCGAGTGTGGGAGGCTGCAAACTGTGGATAGTGTGGAGGCTGGCACTGGTGGGTGGGGGGTGAGAAGTTAGCACAGGCTAGCACAAGAATAGAATTCCCCTGTCCACTTCTATCTCTTTGGGCTTCCTTCCAAATGTGAATCAATTACTCTGCAATGCGGGAGTGTGGCTGTCCACAACCATGCCAAACCACAGTCTTGTATTTTAGTCCTCCATAGCACCTAAACCCTTCATGTTTGTAGCACCTCTGGGTCATGTCCACCCATCACATCCACCTACACCTAGGAGTTAGCTTTCACAGTAGGAGGCAGCCCCCACACCTACTCAAGTAAAAGCAAGGTCTGCACCTGTCAACTTCACTTCTCAGCCCATTCCAGTGACCCCTAAAAGTAGATTGCTGCTGCAGACTAGCCCTTGATGTTCACCCACATGTTTAATCTCGACAAAGGCCTGAACCCATTTCACCACTCGGGCGCTCCATACTTTTATATGATCTGCTCAGTGCTTTATTTGAGCCGCTGTTTGAAGGTGGGGCTCACCGGCACCCATTTTTGGGGACTAGCACTGATGTTTTCCTCAGCAGGCTGTGATCCATAGGAAGATCAAGTCAGAAAAACAGTGACAAAGGAAGAAAGCAAGGATGAAAAAGAACCCTCAAGAGTGAGATAAAGTGTCTGGTGGTGGATTAAAGAAGCATGAGGTAAAGTCAAGGCTAAGCAGCCTTGGTTTTCAGCACAAGAGCCGTCGATAGGCTGTTGAACAAACTTTGGGATCAGGCACATCATCTTCCACCCAGCCGGGTTGGGTGGGATTCGACAGACGACCACAAGGGAGAATTAAATAAATAATACATTTTCCCTCGTCTTTTGTCAAAATCTCCCCCCAACCAGCCCCGCCGCTCTTACCTGCATGGGCAGCGGCTGATTTCGCAAATTAAGCACTTATACTAATACTTAGGTGGATTTATGACCTCTCTATGTTATAGTCTTGTTGCGTTTTATCCGGGCTATTTCTTTTATTACTCCTGGCCTAACAATCCGATCCCACGTCCCCCATAACGTCCTTACCAGCCCAACCTCCATGACCCAGTCACTGTTTCAGTTCTTTGGCACAAATCCACACAATCAACTCAACCCCTTATAAACAAAACATCAGGATACTCTCTACTAATCTTCAGACTCGAACACACATCAGCCACAATCGATTTTGGCCTTTCCAGTTCCCTACAAAAGTGCACTCACTCAGAGATGGTGCTACGATGCTATGGGCATTGTTGTTAGCGCTATATAAATGTGAAAAACATAAAACTTTATAAATAAATGAATAAAAATATCATTCACTTACTCTGATGGTCCTGGCTGTTTCAAAAGAATCCTTCATGTACAACCTCCTACGTCAGAAGGTACTCATCACCTCCTAGCCACTGGCCAGGATCTCAGGGCAGAACAGTGTCTCTCGACTTATGTAAGGCTTACAGTACTGCCCAGCCTGGCATGCATCACAAACCAATCAAATTCTTCTGGTTGTGTTGTACTCCTGGCAAACATCCTATCTGATGTACCACAATCCGATATGAATGCCCAACGTTTAAAGGGAGAGACGCTCAAAAAACAAACTTTTAAAATGGGAAAAAGTGATGTACTGGCGGTGCAAGGTGCTTGTAAATAAGCCCCATTTTAAAATGGACGTACCGGCGGCGCAGGAGGCTTGTAAATAAGTCCCTAAATTCAGATTTCAGGGCAGCACCTTGTGCAACAGCTAAGCGTACCGCCTCGATCCATTCAAGAACCCAGCCATGGCCGGTAGTAGGTGTAAACTGCAGGGCGGTGAGGTGGGGAGGGGGAGGGACAGGGTGGGGGGTAGTAATGTATGGATTACAGACTCTAACAGGTAAGTAAACATATAAATAAATAAAACGAATTTCGTTGCGTGCACTGCATCGCATTTGGGGATGCAGTGCACACAACGAAATTCGTTTTATTTATTTATATGTTTACTTACCTGTTAGAGTCCGTGATCCATACATTACTACCCCCCCCCACCCTGCCCCTCCCCCTGTCACCGCCCTGCAGTTACACCTACTACCGGCCGCGGCTGCAAGAACCTAGAAGGGATTCAGTTTGCCGCGTACGCTACACACAACACATTTCACTCACTAAAGACACATGCAGACATTCCTGAAGGCACCTCTGCTCCGGCCCCGCTACCCCTCGCTGTGCGGGATATTTTCCCAGTATTCCCTGGCTGTTGTTCTTAGGTTGGATTTCGGCTTCTCAGCAGAAAGCTAGTCTTGTGTTCTTTCGTGCCCTGTTTTTGTTTTTTCAACGTTTCTCCTCTTTCTCGCCTGTGGCTGTTGGATAAGAAAACACCCCTCCTCTCGAGCTGTTTGGATTGTTCCTGGCTAAGCTCTTACTTCATCACAAGACGAGCTTGGCTTTGTGGATGGGGGAGTAAGTTCACCAAGCAGGTGTCAGGACTTTGTGCCTAAAAGACAGGTCTGCACCATTATTTACAAATGTATTTATAATTCTTATAGCACAAATGCAACTGTGGGTTCAGGGAACCCCTACAATTTTACACCTCGAAATATTACCTCAACATCACGTGTAGATGAATCAGAGACGGTGTTGAACCTCAGTTTCATGAGGCAAAGTGTCCCCAAGATAAGGCTCCTCATCATATATCAAAATACAGTCAATTAAGTAAGGACAGAAATAGGGCCTGCAGTGACCGAGTTCTAGGGCAGGAAAACACTTACATGATTTATTACAAACATTTAAAAGGGTGCAGTACAGAGATCATTAACGCAAATGCATGAAGTCATCCCCAGGAAGGCTGCCAGCATATAGAATAAAGTGCACATCAGATTAATGCAACGATCTAAATGAGCAGCAAAATCAATAGAGAAATGGACAGCATCCCTACTAGCATTCAGCAAAGCTCACAGAGGTTTTGGTTTACCCCCCAAATCAGGGGTTCATATACAATTTCCTTGCATGGAAAACCATCAAATTCTGGTACATCATCATGGCATGACCAAAAGAATTACATTCTCTCCAAATCAGAGCACACTTTTATGAAACATAATATTGCCTTAGCATCTAAGCCCTGGCCTATTACATGAATTGAATATTGATTCTGCCCACTCTATGCTAATGCCATCCGGAGTTGGCAGGACAAACTATTACGTGTTCACGAGCAAACTATTATGAATGAATAGGGTACAGTGACCTAGCGGAAAGTCCTTGAAAAAATAAATATAATGACCATGCTGTAAAGTTTTCTTTGAGAACAGCAAGAACAATGTCAATTGAAATAAACAAACATGACTTTTCTTGACTGCATGTTGTAGAAATAATGAACATTGTGCATGCAGAAGGTGGCTTCCATTCTGAACAAGATGGTGTCTAGGCCTAAATTGAGGCCTAGTTAACACAAGCCAGTAAAAATGCACTTCTATTAAGTTATAGCGAATTTGTTTATAATGCATTAGCACCAAGTCAATGTATACATGTAAATTCAAGAGTAGATCCACATTCTGCATGATGTTAAAGTGCACAAAAACTTCAACACAACCAGAGGGGCTCTGGGCCCTTTACTGGCACCACTGCAATGGATCATTCCTTGTATTACGAGTCATTTGCACGTGTTACATTAATTCAGCCCCTTTGCCTGGTTACATGTGGGTCTTCTCTGATGTTAGCTGTCACATAGCAACATGAGCTAAATGGCTGCACCTGTCTGAGTTCAATCCATATCCTGATCTTTAAGGGTTCTGTCTGGTCTGACCTGTGGCCCTTCCACAAACAGAGCCTTTGAAAAAATGGATACATGGACAAGGTGCTTGACTTTGGCACAGGCGTCTGACTTGTGCATTTAAAGTATGATACTCTCTCGAGAAATTCATATATCATCTGGACTTTGAGGTGCCTCTTTACATCAGCGCTTGGCATATGTTTGCCTGGGACAGAGCCCTTTCTGGTAGCTGTGAGCCTAAGGTGTGCAATTGGTTTGATTGTTGGGATTAACAAACCAACAAAAATTGGTATTTACATTGGTTTGTATGGAAAAGTCGAGTAACACAAGCAGCGCAAAATGCTGATTTTCATTACTTAGCATTACAGGCGCGTTACCATGCAACTACCTATTCTTTTTTAAGTTTAACTCTATCTGCTATCATTGGCAGACAGGGTTTAGCACCAAAAATTAACACCAATGGAAAGAAGTCATTAAAGGGAGAAATGTTGTGCACTGTGAATTGCCAAATGTAGTGCTTGCAGCTGTGTTGGGGTGTGTAGAGCGCAATCTCATGTGGGGCTTTTTCTAGGTGCACACTGGGGGTAAGTCCTGTGTATGTGGTTTGGGTGAAATGAGGACAGCTAGGTGCTTACATGGAGGTTGCAGGGGGAATGATCCAAAATGAAGTCACAAGTGCTTTCCTGAATCCCAGCAGGTCTCCAGGCCAGGGGAGGTTGGTGAGGAGGGCATTCCTAAAACGCTTACTCAGCACAGAGAAGGCCGCTTTACATGAAATTCTAGCCAGCCCTGGGGGTGATGCCATGATCTCAGTCCTTCTCCTGCATGGTTCAGCCTGTTGCTGGGTAAAAGAAAAACAAAAAAAACAGACTGCTTTAGATTTGCTTTGTTTTCTCACAGAAAACCCGCCCTGGTGGCAACACCGCCTTAAGTCCAAACCCTGGGTTTGTTCACTCAGTCTGGTTCATACATACCAACAATCTGAGAACAAAAAAAAAGGACACAATAGTGACTGGAAGTGACATCTCACAGTCATTGACCCAACAATGATGGGACCTAAGTTAGAGGAAATAACCATGTGTCTTCTTATCGAGCCAACATCATGAGAAAGAAATCACACAAATGACTGTGTGGTCAGCCTTAACACCACCAACACGTGTTTTCACCAGCAAACACACACACTTAGTGCAGTGTGAAAAAACGAAAGCAAAAAACAAGGCAGCAAGCCCTCTCCATCTGTGCAACCTGGGTCTACACCAACATTTGTGTGTCATTCAGAAACACCCCCACCCTGCACCCAGGATCTGGAGCAACAATTGTGTGTCTATCAGAAATCGCCCAACTCTTTCCAAAACCCTATTTAGGAAAGAGTTGAAGATGTACCTCTTTGAAGAACACTAAATCACGATCTTCTAACAGTTCACTTCTGCTCACACCACCTACCACTCTAACTGCACATTGAATATATCTTTGCCTTTGATTCTGTACAAAACTCGACTGTGTTTCGCAAGGTTTTTGCCATACAAATACCCCATACCGCATGTGCATACATGCCAGCTGCAGGAGCTACTCCAAGACGGGTACTTCAAAGCACTGTATGTCTTTCAAAGCTTTGTTCTCCTCCTGCTTGGGTTGGGAAGCTGGCTTTGAACTCTTACTGTCTTCAATTAGCAGCTTTCCCATAAGGAGGAGGACAGCTCACATGAGTCTATAGGCTGTAAGATCACTAAAACAGCAGTCCTGCACTTTCTAAATCAGTGGGATTGGCAAGTATTATGTGTCTGCAGCATGACTATTGCAACATGTGCGAATCCATTTAGTTATGGACAATTTGGAACCCCCTGAGACGAAGCTCTTACACAGCAGCAACTCCTTTTTGTAGCCATTAAGGTGAACGTCTGGAGGCCCAATCCTGCAAGAACATCACAGATCCCTTTGTCGGGTTGCTGGGGTGAATTGAAAACACAGCCAGGCTGAAAACACAACCTGCACCTCATACATCTCTCAAGCGATGAGGCCCACAGCCTTTCACTTTTGGCCCTAAGAACATGTAAACTACTTGAGGCCTAAGCTAAGTATGTAAATGTATTAGTTGCCTTCTAAGGTCAGTGCCCTTCAGTGGTTTGAAAATAAAGCTAATGTTTACCCAAACACACTTTACACTACAAAGGGAGTCTTTTTCTTAATGTAAGCTCATTGAATTGTAGCTCCTTTTCTGTTGCGTAACACGTCTTCCCCTTATCAAGGTCACAAAGTAGTACAGAGCGGTCACCTGGCTTGTTAGCCCATTCACTGTGCATGGTTGGCAGGGAGTGAGTTTATGGTGTGACCTGAATGGAAAGCACTGGGTGTCATATGTGAGTTTCAGAGTTGCAGATAAAGGTACCATTAGCATGCAACTGACTTCTTCATCATTGTTTGAACACAGCCAAGTCTGGATCACTCTGCAAAACTGAAAATGGTCATGGATGATCCATATTGTAGCTGAGAGGAAGCTCCAAACTTGTTCAGCTGGATCAGGATGGAAGGCTTGCCAATGGGAGACTATCGGAAGATGGGATTGCCAGGAGAGGGGTCAGACTACACTGGCACTGGGTTGGGAGTGCGTTGTGAATATGACTTTCAGGAAGACTAGTCCACGGCAATGCATTGCACAATCAACCTCACAATACGGATGAGGGATAAAATGGGCTAGGTGGGCGTCAAGCAGTTGAAAAAGATCCACACAACAGTGTGAGTGTCAGGGCCGGACTGGCAAAAATGGCCCTGTAACAAAAGCGGCCCCCAGGGGCCCAAAACTGGCCCCCACCCGTGCGGCACACCGGGGGATTGCCCGGTGCCCGCTACGGCCAGTCTGGCCCTGGTACCTTTTTTTGAAGTGCAGAGGAAAATATCCGGGTACTGACACCACACCAATTTAGCCCCCAAGTGACGAGTTGGTATGTAAGGGTCTCATCTAAGGGGTAGCAAGAGGTCTCTAACATGTGCAGATCCTTATGTTACACAAGTTTGTCGAGCAGTTCCACGGTGTTGCTGTTCCTACCCACACAAATATATCACACTCTAATCCATTCACATTCAAACTCCTGTATTTAGACATATGGGCATTGTACCTATCTTGCAAAAGCCCCTTCCTGACAGTTACCGGTCGTCCATTGCTTGCACACCCTTAAATGTCTGAAATTCTCACTCCACGCAATCCTGAATTATATATTGACCCAGTAGAGGCCACGAATCAGAAATCACACTAATAGGCTCTCTGTGCCATGAGGTTCATACTGCTATCCTCTGGTAGCCAGACATGGCATCTGCACTTGAGACAGGCAGGGGTGTAGGGCTGGTGTATGCAAATAATGTGTATGCACCCCTAACTTCACTTGAAAAGGTCCTGGATAGCCACAGCGAGGCACCAGCCATCTTGTTTTCCTGTAGGAATATAAAGCTCCTGGCTTGTCTAAGACTGGCGAAATGGCATAATGTAAAATGATGCCCCCCTGAAGATAGTGATGAGGAAGCACCTCTAAAATCCTGTATCTCAGAGTTAAAGGGTGTCCCTTGGAGCTGCGGGCCCCCCTGCAGGGGCTAGAGTGGCTTGAGTTACACCCCTGGGCTCAGTTGTTTGTGCTCAAATGACTCAGACCAAAGTCTCCCTCACATCAGATTAGCTCTAATCATGATTTCCATTGCCATAAATGTGTGTGTTTGTGAGTATTGAGTAGGAAAACGTGAGAGCATTACTACATTTTAGGTTGAGCCTGGGCAGCGCGTGCGCTGCTCTGCGAGCCATGCTATATTGGAGTATGGACTTGAAGCCCCACCCACTCTCCGCCCATATTTGTCATTGGCTTGTATCATTGTCCTTCCTAAATGCTGGCTTCTGATTTGTTAATAGGCTTGTTAGTCCCTCCTTAGTACCACCTTGTCTTTATTTGTAACCTCCCATGAGGACAGGCCCTTTTACTTCTATTGTTACACAGTACGTCTTATTTAGTCTGTAAGCATTATTTTCTTTAATAGTTTCACCTACTGCAGGCCCTGCATGCTTTCCTGCAACATTCAGCGCGCCATGGGCGCTTTTACAAAAAAAAAGGCATTTTTTTGTTAACTTGACAAATAAATGCTATTTTCGGGAAAAGCACCCCATACCGCCCTTTCACTTTAATAGCGGCCGCTGCCCTTTCTTTAGACACAGCTCGTCTAAAGAAAGAGGCATGGCCTCTATTAACGTGCAAGCACAGCATGGGGCGCTTGTAAACAACAAGAATTTGCAATGTAATAGGTCTACCATTTTAGAAATTTGACCTATCGGTATTGTAAATGACAATGCCTTTTATTATTGCCGTTTTTTTTAAACACAAATAAAAGGCATTGTCATTTACAATGTCAATACCTCAAAATCTCGCAATTGCGAGACCTATTGCATTGCAAATTCTTGTTAGGCACAGCTATCACACCAGCCCAACTCCTTTTCACCAAACAGTGCAAGCACGATGAAGGATTTCTTGGAACCAAGTGTCTGGCATTGCTTGTCTGCCTGTTGAAAGGAGGAACGGCCTGGTTCAAGTCCTAAATTCCACAAGCTTTTGAAGACTGGAAACTGAGGCACAGCTTACATGCCCTAACCTATGACTCCACCATTAATTTCCCACTAGTTTAGTGGCCACCGGGCAAGCTATTACTCCGATTGCTAAAGATCTATAAAAGGTCATAAAGGAAAATGTAAAAAGATTAGAAAAGTTGCTAGTAGAATACCTGAGATCGGCAGTGCTTAATTTGTGCCAGAGGCTACAGGTGCTGGGCACTGACAGTCATTTTTTAGATCTGGACTTCTTTTTCATCTTCAAAGTTTGACCCTAAAAAGGCGTGAAGAAGTTAGAAAAATGAGATGGAGGGAGCAAGAGGAAAGAAAACAGTGTAAAAGGTTAAAAGCAGGAATGGTAAAGAACTAGCAAGAGTGAAAAAAAGAGACCGGACTTGGGGGGCTGTGGAAGAATGAGGCATGTGGTGGAATCAAGATGAGAACCCTCAGCAGCACGCCTGCTTACCCTGCAGACAAGCTCACCCTCTCCGGTGGATCTCAGCACACCCACAGCCAGGACACCATCAGACTGTTGATTAAGAAGTGTAAAAAAACATAAAAACAAGATAGCCAGTGGCTTAACAAAGGCCCCTGCAGTTCGGGGGGCCCTCCATGTACTTTGCAGGGGGCCACCCTCAACTTTCGTTAGGCCACTGAAGACAGCAGGTCTTTTTCCAACGTTGCACCCAGGATCTGGAACAACATCCCTGTATTTACCAGGATCACCCCAAAGCTGCTCCAATTTAGGAGTGCTGAAGACTCACCTTTTGAAAGAACGCTACATCACAGTGCATTAAACGTCCACACCCCAGTTCCCTTTCCTATTGCGCGTTGACCTTGCGCTTGTCTTTGACCATGTACAGCGTTTAACTGCCTTTTGGATAGGTGTGCGCTATAGAAATACCATATACATACATACTAGGCATCCTTTGCATTTGAAAAAAAAATGATCCTGCAATTTCTTTTGCAATAAAGGCCTGCCGCAATGCCAGCCGCTGCTTGGCAGCTTTGTGTCTGACTGGCTTGTGGGGCTTCAGATGGGTCAGTCACATCACACGCCAGGCGCTCGGTCCTTGCAGAGTCAGTCACGTGCCCAGCAGTTGGGTGCTTACAGTCCTGAGTGTGTGTGTGTTTATATCGGTGGCCTCTGTATATTTGGCTTCGAGAGTGTTTTGGCGCGCAGCCCGCCTCTCTAACCCTCGGCGGAGGCTCCGAGGTCAGCCCAGTCTCAGGAGGAGGGTTACTCTTGGCAGCAGTAATGGTGGAAACATTAAGCACAAGTGACCCATCCTTCAAACAGACTCGCTCCCTCTCAGCTTTCAACGTCGCGACCCCCGTCATGGCGTCCTGTGGTGCCTCAGATACGGCCGCCTTTGAAGATGAGGGGTGGGGCTTAGCATGCGGAGGAGGGTGTCAACAGTTCCTCGGAAAACCCCGGCCTGTAACAGCTGAAGGCTACATTTTGAGGTCGTGGACCCAACGGAACGAAACACACACTCCCTTAGAAGGAATATGAGCGGGATTCATAGCAGAGAGAGATAACGAGGTGGGCCGCAAGAAAAAACTCCTACTCTGCAGCCCTTCAACCCTGTGCACTCAGCTGGCAGTATCAGCAGAGAGGCCAGTTATGGAATGTGCGTGGAGCAGTCGTGACATCGTGGTCTTTAATCTCGGCGTTGAGGTTCGATTAGACCGAGTTATTCCAAACAGATAACTTTCTGCATATTTCGCAATCCTGTGTATAGAAACAGGGTGAACACGAGTATTGTCCATCCAGGGTGCAGCCCTCATGCTCAGGTTCTGTATGCAAATTGTTTTACAGTTTTAGAGAATAAAGGAGACAGTACTAGGCCTCTAAACATATTGTATATATCTGAGGCCCAACATAGTACAGTTGTGACAGGTAAAAATATCTGTTATTGTAGACATATGTCTAGACATATAGGAAAGAGAATAAACAAGAGCTGCCATAAGAGATGTGTACGGAAATATATCGTAATAACCTTAAAACATCATAGTACAATAGATATCATATCATCATCGTGCGCAACAGTGGAGATATAACTAAATCATAATAACTAATATATTCAGCACTAGTCGGTGTTAAAGAAAAGTGGAGAAGTGCTGTCAAATAAGGGCTGTGGGGAAGGTTTCTTGGGCCAGAAAGGTGAGATTTGCCAAACAATAGGAGAAGTGAGGAGCTATGAGAATGAGTGGGTGTGTGTGTGGGGGGGGGGGGGGTATGCCATTGGGGGGACAGACATTATGCTGAGAATGAATATGCCAACTTCTGTGTAATGGAGTCGAGTGGTGGATTCAGAGCCCGTTAGGTGAGGGACATGAAGCTATCAGAAGTGCGCCAATTTGATTGGGTAGGGGCAGTGTTTGTCAAAAAAAGTTGATGTAAATGTATCCATGTCATAGATTTTGTGCAATTTCAACCATTTCATATTTGGTTTTATTTGGCGGGACGGGGTAGTACTAGTAAGATTTATTTTCTTGAGGTAATCTGTTGAAATACTATACATTTCAGTGGGATTTTCTGTCCACGTGAGGAGTTATCTGTTAGAATGCGGAATAAGGACATACTGTGACACAGGAATGTTGTGCACATAAATATTGTCTGATATAAATATTTTGTCCTGATTGCCAATACACTCCAATGAAGCGATCTTTTGGTAAACAATGTTTAGGGTACACTGTTTATTTCAGGCGATATTCTGACCCCATCCTCTGGTGCCAGCCACCAGGAGGCTGAATGGCTGCTGTGCTCAGTGTGGAGACTCCTTGGGGTTCAGGGAAGCTTCATTGGCTTTTAGATCCCCTCAGCTATTTGTACTTCTCTCTCGCTGTCCCTTCCTTCCTGCAGTTGTGCTCCAAGGATGCTTGTTTCTTTGACTCTGGCCAGCTGTCCCTGTTTCGGGGTCTCCCTATTCTCACTCACGTTACCCCAATCCTGAGCTCAGAGCCAAAATATGGGGAGTGGAGAAGAACACAGGGGTATTAATAGTCAGTCTCACTCACTGACTCACTGACTGACTCACTGACTGACTGACTCACTGACTCACTGACTCACTCACTCACTGACTCACTGACTGACTCACTCACTGACTCACTGACTCACTCAGTGACTCAGTCACTGACTCACTGACTCACTCACTGACTCACTCACTGACTCACTCACTGACTGACTCACTCACTGACTCACTGACTGACTCACTCACTCACTGACTGACTCACTCACTGACTCACTCACTGACTCACTGACTGACTCACTCACTGACTCACTCACTGACTCACTGACTGACTGACTCACTCACTCACTCACTCTCTCTCTCTCCATTAACATGACGGCAACCATGTGGTTGGATACCCAAGCAGCAGGCTGCCTGGTCTTGGATGTAGGTATAAATATTGCAGTAGGGTCAGTGGCCTGGGGCCCATAGGCCTCAGGGGCCCATTGAACCCTGATTACTGCCCATTGCACCCTTGTTCTGTTACTGTGTCTGGCATTGTTTACCTTTCCTATGTGTCATACGTAGGGCCACTGGAATTATGCAGGAAGGGAGGACCGAATTACGTGACTAAATTATGCGGCAAGAAAATGTACATTATGCGGAATAATGAAGCACATTGCAGCAATGCAGCCTACTTTGTCATATTTATATCTTAACAGAGTTTGGTCAAAGGTTTCTCAATATTAGTACTAGTTTAACACCAAAATACAGCAATATGCAACTGAAAGGTGAAAACTCAACCTTTGTGAAGTGCCTTCCATTGCACAGCAACACGGATCACACGCATTTTTATTATTTTTTGGATCCGTTTGAGCCAGAATCATTTTTTTTGTTAAAATCTGCAAATTATGCAGAAGATGATTAATTATGTTAAAAATGCAGCCAATCCATAATTATACCAAAAACTAAGCGGCCGCAGAATCACTTCATTCGAGTGCCTCTGGCACTCGTCAGTGCGCTCCCTCACTCACTACTCACCTGGTTATGTTGACGGAAGATGTCTTCCCTCTGCTCACAGACAGAACTCCCTGTAATTCACTCATCAGGCCTGCTGCTTACGCATTTACGCCTTCTCGTCACCCGGTGACAGATTGGGGTGGGGGTCAGCGACTGCCGGCTCCTCTGACGAGCCCTCCCTGTTGTCACCGCAGATGCTCACACTAGGACTTTGGCTACAAAGACTTTGAAACATCTGCGTGTCCGCCCCAGGGCGGAAGTAACACCTTGTGCAGCTGCAGTCTCACGGGTCATGTCACGTGCCCTCCATGGCACGTGCGGGCCATATGAGAGGCGCGCTCCCCGCCTTCCGGGCTCTTTGTAACCCCCCCCCCCCCCCCCCCTCCCGAACTCAGACACCTCGAAGTCAGACTCCACCCCACAACCCAAGCTTTTGTACCAGTCCCTCATCGCAGAGGTCAGCTCCTCGTCACAGACACCAGTCCCTGGTCAGAGACACCTGTTCCTTATCTGGGACACCAGTCAGAGCAGACACCAGTCCCTCTCTGGAAACCAGTCCCTTATTGCAGAGACCGGTTCCCCATGACAGTACCAATCCCTTATCTGAGACACCAGTCGTTAGTGCAGACACCCAATCGCTTCTGACAGACACCGGTCCAGACACCAGCCTCTCCTCACACTCATAAGCCTCTCATGGCAGCAGACACCAGACCTCTCACCAGAGAGACCATTTACAACTCACACACACCAGTCCCTTATCTAGACACAAGTCTGTTAGTGCAGACACCAGTCCCTGATTACAGACACCACTCCCTCATCGCAAACAGCATTTCCTTGTATTGGACACCAGTGACTGGTGACAGACACCAGTCTCTTATCTAGACACAAGTCTGTTAGTACAGGCACCAGCCCATTATGTCAAACACCGATCACTCATCACAGACACCAGTCCCTTATTTCAGACGCTAGTCCACTAGTGCAGACACCAGTCCCTCGTCAAACACCGTCGTTTATCTCAGGCACTAGTCTGTTATTGCAGACACCAGTCCCTTCTCTCATAAAACAGTCTCCTATCTCAGACACCAATCCGATTGTACAGACATCAGTCCCTGATCGCAGACACAGTCCCTTATGGCAGACACCAGTACCGTATAGAATACACCATCCATTAGTGCAAGCACCAATTCCTAATCTCAGAGACCAGAACCTCCTCACAGACCCTCATGGCAGAAACAAGAACACAAATCGGAGAGACCAGTTCCTCAACAGTGTTCATTAGTCTTTTAGTGTGGCTCACTAGTTAGAGGCGGCAGACCCGGAAGCAGAGAACGGCCCGGGACCAGGGGTCAATTCCCGACGCGGCAGGGTCATGGACCAGGGTCAGCGGACTCGAAAATTCTCGCCTCGGTGCCTACTCTAACCAGGGATCACACTCGGCAACTCTGGGCATTAAGCTTGCCTCATCTCTACAACGGCCCCCCACAGACGCCGGGGATGCCTGGTTTCACATTGGAGATACCCAGAAGGGACCATCTCACAGGGAAAGCCAGGACGGGTTCCCCAGCGGTCTCCAGCGCCGGGACGCTTACGGGCAGCTGTGCGCTTTACAAGTCCAACACATTTACATTTACATTCTCCCAAAAATCAGCGCCTTGTCGTAGTCACCATTCTTTTAGTGCAAATACCCGTGCCATATACCAGACACCAGCCCCTTATTGCATACACCAGTTCCCTTGCTCAAAGGCCGGTCACTCATCACAGACTCCAGGCCATTAACTTAAATAAAAAACAGTCCCTTATCTCTTAAACCCGTCTCTTATCTTGGACAACAGCCATTCTCATAGACACCAGTCCTATATTTTTGACACCATTCCCTTAACACAGATACCAGTACCTTTGGCACAGTTCCTTATTCCCTCAGTCTCACGTCTAAGGCACCTGTCCATTATCTCAAAAAATTGCCCCTTATCTCAGGCCCCATTCCATTAGTGCATGCACCTGCACCTTAGCTCGGACACCAGTTGCCTGTCTATAACACCTGTCTTTTATCTCATAAACCAGTCCCTTATCACAGATACACACCAATTATTGTAGAAACCGATCCCTTAGTGCAGACAACATCACCCCGTTATCTTATCCACCAGACCATTACTACAGACATCATTCCTTAGCTCATGCATCACAAGCACAGACACTAATTCCTAAGTGCAAACACAAGTTCTGTGTGCAAACCCTCGCCCTCTAGATCAGAAACCCATTTTTGGTCGAAGTCTATCAGACAGCGCATCTCTCTGGTTTGCTAAAGACATCTTGAGGACATTCAGAAAAGGTGACCGAGGAATGCATTCTGTCCATTGCTGAGCATTAGCTTTGGGATTTGTAGCTCATATTTTCTGACTTTCTTTTTGTCGGCTTTATTTGTTTTAGTCTGTCCAGCCTGAGTTCATCCCTCCCGTTGCCCAAATCTTACTTACGTATTCTTCCACGAACTCGCTTTCTGTAAACAGGCCTTTAAATCTTGTTCTTATCTTGTCACATTTGCTGTACATTTAAAGACAGAGGTAAAATGTCAAGCTGTCTTCCAGGGGAGCTTGGGGTTTACTTTTTTCTCTCTGACTACACAAGTGAGAGAATTTACGTGACAATCCTGCTGAGTATCCATGTAAGAGGAGAACGAAAAATAAATTAAAATGAACTGTGCTGATGTTTCAGAACTTCACGTTAGTACAAATGAAGCACATTTGTTTTATAATTCTGAAGTGTGGTAGAAACAAATATTTGAATAAGATCAAAACACATCAATACACTAGGTGATGTCATTTGCACACATTATCGTTTGTGTGCAGTAAAACCGTATTTTGGTGCAAACGTAATGGTCATTTTAATTGAAAATGTGTTGCCTGTAATAGCAGTGTGCTACCACACCATGCATACTCCACACTACTCCATGCCACGCCATTCTACGTCACTCCACTCTACGACATCCCACTCCACTCCGCCCTTCCACACTAAGACACTCTACAGCACGCCACTGCAATCTATGCCCCTCCCAGATTACCTCAGTCTACTCTACTCCAATTTACACCACTTCACTCCAATCCACCCACTCCACCCAACTCCACTCCAATCTACTGCACTCCACTTCAATCTGCCCCACTTCAATCTCCCCCCACTTCAGCCCAATCTACACAAATCCACTTCAGTATGATCCAATCTACCCCACTCAACTACAATCTACCCCACTCCACTACAATCTACCCTACTCCAATCTGTCTCACTCCACTCTACCCCAATCTACCCCACTCCACTCCATTCAATCTAACCTATTCCACGCCACCCCTTTCCAATCTACCGCACTCCACCTCAGTCTGCTGCACTCTATTCAAATCTATCCCACTCTGCTCCAGTCTACCCACTCAACTCCAATCCACTTCAATCTACCCCAATGCACCCCACTTTAATGTTCCCCAATCCAACCCACTCCACTCAAATCTACCCCAATGCACCCCACTTTAATGTTCCCCAATCCAACCCACTCCACTCAAATCTACCCCACAACACTTCAATTTGCTCCACTCCATTCTGCAACACTCCAATCTCCCCCAGTTCAATTTATCCCTCTCCGTTCCAATCTACCCCACTCCACTCCAAACTCCACTGAAATCTATCCAACTCCTCTCCACCCCAATCTACTCCACTGCACTCCAATCTGCCCAACTGCACCACAGTCTACCCCACTCCAATCTACAACAATCTACCTCACCCCACTCTAATTTACCCCACTCAAATCCACCAAATCTACCCCACTCCCTCCAATCTAACCCACTACACTCTACCATACTTCACGCCAATGTACCACACTCCTCAAATCTACACCAAACCTATTTCACCCCACTCCAATCTCAACTCCACTCCAATCTATCCCACTCCCCTTCACCCACTCTACCTTGCTCCCCTCTACCCCAATCTATTCCACACCAATTTACCCACTCCAATCTACCCCTCTTCATTCTACCCCAAACTATCCCACACCAATCTACCCACTATAATTCACTCAATCTACCCCACTCCACTCTATCCCAAACTACTGTACTCCAATCCACCCAACTCTAAATTACATCACTGTACCCCCACTCCACTCCATTCTACCCTACTATAATCTACCCAATCTACCCACTGCACTCTACCCCAATTCACACCTTTCCACTTTTCCCCAAACTACTCCACTCCAGTCTACCCCAATATATCCGATTTCACTCTACCTCAATATATCCTAAGTCTCTACTTAGGACCTCCAGCCTATTTGATCCGCAGATTGCAAATAGCTCAAAGCTGCCGCGACCAGACTGATCTGCAAGGTGCCTTTCCGTCATTACATTTCTCCTCATCTGCAGGGTCTTCACTGGCTGCCGGTCAGTAGGAGAATTGAATTTAAGGCCCTTACTCTGGCCTACAGAGCCACCAGGGGTCGGGGGCGGCATACTTGAGACTTAGATTGCAAAGCTACCAACACGACCAGGTCTCGAGACCAAACCACATGAAATTGCTCACAACTCCCCGCTTGTTAAGGCCAGGATAGGCGGCAGAGCGTTTGCGGCCAGAACTGCGAAGCTCTGGAATGCCATGCCTCTCTATCTCTGAATGACGGAACCAGAATCAGCCTTTAGGAGAGTTTTAAAAACCTGGCTCTTTAACTGTACTTAGTCCTTCTTACGTGCCTCTGTGTGAATCTACTACCTTAGCGCCTGAACACCTCCATGGGCGGTAGCCGTGCGCTCTATAAATTTCAAATAAAAGATATTAAATAATTCGCATTCCACTCTACCTCAATCTACCCCGATCTACCCGATCCCTATCTAGTCCAATCTACCCACCCCAATCTACTCCTCTCCAGTCTATCCAACTCTACCTCAATCTAGCCCACACCAAATCTACCCACTCCAATCTACCCCACTCCAATCTACCACAATCTACTCGACTCAAACTCACTAAAATCTACTCCAATCCACACCTCTCCATTCTAGCCCACTCTACCCCAACTCCACCCTATGCCAATCTACCACACTCCACACTATCCCATTCTACCATATTCCACTCTGCCCCACTCCAATCTACCCCACCCCACCCACGCCACCCTACCCCACACCACAGCATTAACTTTTAGCCATGCTGAACAGCAGCCATAATTGTGTATAACATGGCTAAAACACTCGCCAATGCCAGTAGCTCTTTCATAGGCGAAACCAATTGTCTTTGCCAATGTTTGTTAGTAAAGAAAGCACTACCTTGGTTAACTACACCAGCCCCTTTCTCTGGCGCCACTTCTGGCTCAGACACAACTTACCTGGCCCATACTCATTGTTCTTTCTCTGTTCTTTCCCTGCTAGACATCTCTCGTGTTTTTAGAGGTTTAAAGTTGTTAGCGTATTTGCTGATTCCATTAAATGTTTTTGTTGGTCTGGCTAAATGTGTTTAGAGCGTCATTATGTTAGGTGCACCCGTAAACATTTTTATGTGTTTAAGGGATTGTAAGTGAATGACATATATAATTAGCTTGCTTTTGTGTGCACATTTTACCACAGTTTTTCTGTATAGTTGAACTGCAAATAACAGGTATTAAATATTGTGTGTACTTGCGTGAGTGCGTGTTTTGAGTCTCTGGTGGAGTATGATGGAATAGCCAGTGTTGTCGGAAGGATTTTTGGGGCCCTGGGCAAGACACACTTTAGGGTCCCCTGTTCATCTATTTTCTGCTAATTGATCACGCCATGCTGCCACACAAACATTCAGGAACGTGGTCTCAGACAAAACCATTGAAATATGTCTTTTCAAATCCCCCCAAAATCCTTCAGATGCCACTGGGCAAAGAGAGAGACAGTGAAAGGTAAAGTTAGGTAAAGGGGAGAGGGTCCGAGGTATGGAAATAAACAGAAGTAATCAGTTAAGGAGAAAGTTTACTTTCCCAGCGGGCCCCATGGAAGGTGTGGCCCTTGGTTTTTGTTAACTTTGCCCCTGCCTTCAAATGTCTCTGAGAATAGCTGCAATGGTTGTGTTACTGTATATACACAGGTTTAAGTGACTGTATGTTTGCGCAACTACACATGTATGGGAGGCTTATAATTCACTGAGTAATGTGTTGTGCATTTTATCATGAGCGATTGTGTTTGATTTGGTGATTGGGTTTATTGTGATTTCATTACCCAAGTACACGATATGTTTGATTGTGGGTTTGTGATTTGGTGGATGTCTTTATAAAGGTAAGAGCCTTGTTTTTAATGGTTGGCATGAGCACACACCACGGTCACATGTGCGCCCCTAGACGGCACAGTTTCTCCATCGATGTGGAGGCATATGTTGGAGGGATGTGGTTGTATGGGCGTGGAACTGAGGGAGACATGATTGCACGCATTGTGGATGTGTGACAGGGTGAAAGGAAGCTGCTCCATCTCTACATGTTGTAGTAGCGACTTCACGCTCTTTACGCTCTCCGTCTTCTTTTCTCTCCAGTGCTGGAGCAGCTGATCCCAGAGCTGAGCCTTCTGCTCGAGCTTCTAGACCAGGAGTATCTGAGTACCTCGGCCCGGGAGAAGACCACCTCTGTGTCCAGCATTCTGCAGAAGCTGCAGCCCCCGGCAGGTCAGTGAAGATCCAGGAGCCCGGCATCCTTTCATGGTCCTCTGCATCTGCTTTCATCCTCCTTCCCATCATCCTCACCCTACTCCATCATTATCCTTCCTACAACCCACCCGCTCCTGGTTCTGCACCATCTCCTCCCTGCCATCCATTTCCACCTCAGCAGTATCCACTGCCCTTTTGCCAGAATCCGTTGCCCTCTTGTCAGTCTCCACTGAGATCTTCCAGCCATCCATTTCCCTATTACTGATATCTATCTGTTACTATTTAGTGTCCATGGCCTTATTACCGTCTCCACCTACTTTTCGTCTATGTCCTTTACTTTCTTGCTCGAATTCATTTCTACCATTGACTTCTTGCACGCATCCATTGGCCAATTACTTGTATCCATGGTCTTTTATCTGCCGCCCATGACCTTATCACACTCTATAGTGACCTTTCGACCATATCCATTGTCTTCTCACGCCTTACTTGTTCCTGGATTTCTCTTGCTTCTCACTGCTCTTTTCGTGTGCTTCTCTCCAGCGGATGAGGTGAATCTGACCTACGTAAACACTGCCTCCCTTCGCAATGGGACCAGCTTTGTGGAATCACTCTTCGATGATTTTGGTAAGCTTACTCGGGAGACAACGGTGGCGGCACTCCTATTGTGTATTTAAGACAATATATGAGATTCACTTTTTATTGTTCACCACCTCATAGTTCAAAGTGTGGTTAGCCTATTGTTAGCAGATCCTAGCTGGGACAGGTATATATGAAATCTAGAGTCTCAAACTTGTTTAATTTGGAAAAAACCTGTATAGCAGTGAGGAGCATTAGGAGTGTGGACAAGATGGTCTTGAGACTCTGGGATAAGTTTCAGAATTACTCTTCTGCTGCATGAGATCCTCTGCTGATTTCCCTATAACCAAGTGACTTTCTGGGAAATTCAGTACTAGAAATTAAATGTCCAAGAAAGGCTGAAAAGCATTAAACAGCTGCTAGACCAAGCTTTTCCTTACAGCGAAGACGTCTCAGGAGGCACTGCTTTCCTTCTCAAGCCAGGAAGAGGGAATCCTGTTCCCCAGGAAACCATGCAGACCTGTCTTTAATTCTTTGGTGGCCCCATACAACTCAATGGATCTGGAAAACACTGCAGGAATACTGGCGGTGAACACTGTGGGGGATGCAGATATTCTAGGGAAGACCTAGTTGAGGCCCGGTCCTTTAATTCTGTAGCAAACAATGACTATTTGAGACCCCTGGTATCCACCTCTAATGGGGTCAGAAATCTTATGTTAGTTGAATATAGCGCATGAATCGCATGCGACGGTGCTTTGCAGCACTTTGCTTAAACTGGGTAAGTCAGTACGCAAAATTAAAATCGAGCTGTCTTAAGAAGTTTCTCATAGTATATTATTGATTTACGATTGGAGATCCATGTCAGTTCTGTTTGGCCTTGGCTCTGTCAGTGTTACGAGGTCAGGTAGTGAAGGCCTACGCTAGGAGGGGTATTGATAAAAAACAATACAGTACATAGCACTATAATTAGCACAGGGTCTAGTCAGTGCTATAACTTTGAAGATGAATGGGACTTTTATTTACTGGTAACTAAAAAAAGCGCTTTAATATTTCTTAAGAAAAGTACACCGAATCCAGATGGAGATAACTTACTTATATGACAGGCAGTCTGTGACCCATATGGACACCGCACTCACTTTTCGCTTGTGAAACTATGATGTACATACATTACCACACATGTGGCAGGACAGCACACAGTAATAAGGACTGGACATGTAAAGGGGAGAGCTAGTTTGAAGTTCCTCTGCAGGTGTACAGGTAAATACTATGGGGCTTATTTACAAGCCCCCTGCGTCACTTTTAACATGGGAATAAGTGACGTACCAGCGGCGCAAGGGGCTTGTAAATAAGCCCCTAAGAGTCTGTGCCCTTTGACTAGAAGCACTTTGTTGCAATTCAGTCTCTGGGACGAGAGTCTCTCCTTTTCTTCACATATACAGCAGGTCACATCTGGGTGCCTTTACAAACTCAGGAACCTCCGTAAGTTTCTCTCTCTTTTGCCAGAAGACTGTCGCAAAACGGTAGTCCATGCAACAGTTACATCCAGATTGGACTACGCGAACGGCCTTTACCTTGGTCTACCTAAATATTTGGTGCAACGCCTGCAGATCGTGAAGAATGCGGCTGCGAGACTGATAAAACACATCCCTTTCAGACAGCATGTCTCTCCGCATCTGCGCGAACTGCACTGGCTCCCTGTGGCTAGCAGAATAAAATTCAAAGCTCTAACTCTGGCGTTTAGAGCACTAAAAGGGGTCCTGTCCCAATTACTTAAAACTCAGACTCCCCCGATATTATCAGGAGAGATGCCTACGATCCAACTCCCTGCTTCAGCTACTCCTCCCACGAGCCAGGAAAGCTAGACTTGGTGGCAGGACCTTTTCTGCTGGCACGGCGAGACTCTGGAACGCCCTGCCGGCCTCCATCCAATCTGCCACGACAGAATCTAGCTTTAAGAAGCAACTAAAGACCTGGCTCTTTATCCATTAAACCTAAGCACTCTCCCCCCTCTCGCTTCTGCCTAAAAAATGCTCAGCTAGCGCCGGGACACCTCCTTGCGAGGTAGCTGTTCGCGCTCTACAAATATCAGTATTATTATTATTATTATTCATAGCCTGGGGTGATGGCACAGTAACCAGCCTGGTTCTATCTGGTTGACCCCTGCCACCAAAGGTGGCAACTGCTTATGAACAGCACAACGAAATCTGGATCACCTGCCTAAACTCAGAGATGGTCAGTTCTACTGGAGGGCTGTCTCCTCAACAGACTTACACTGTAAGTCACTGCAGGTACACTGGACTTAAGCAGGTATTGATCTGCATATAGTATGCTCTGCACAGAGTCCAGGATGTACACTGTGCACACCCTAAGATACAGTACAGGTGAAGACTAACAACTCAGTAAGAATTATGGATTCATTATCTAAGTTCTAGACATTCATAACACACCCAGGCAGTTGGAAAACACTTCATACCACCAAGGGCAGAGGCATAGATACAGTTAGAGGTATACATATACGTTTGGGGATAGGTATTGGTACAGGCTCAGGTACATTTATACACTGATATAAGTATGAGTACAGGTACAAGCACAGTCATAGGGGCAGGTAAAGGGGCAGGCACGCACATTCACAGCCGGCAGGATGGCTCAGCGAGTGAACCACTTCCTGCTTGCACGCGTGCATGACCCGCAGATCACAGTCCTGGAAGGGTTGATTCAACCTTTTAAAAATTTCAAACGATTGATTATGATTTAGTGATAGTAACTCTTGTTATTTCCAGCTCTATGAAGTGGCAAAACAGTAACAGCAAGTGCTACCCCAAAGCACAGAGTAACTGACATTCAATAGCTCATTGACCAGCCTTCGTTACTGCTAGTTTAGGCTACAATTCTGTTCCTGCTTGATCCTCAATAGACAATCTGCAACAATTGTTTCCAAAAATGTGTGGTGCTGCTAAAAGCTTTTGGGTGAAGACAGACAGAAACAGATGTAGATTAAGAAAGAAAAGAGATATGTATGCACTTGAAGCCTTCTCAAGAGCCAGAGTAGTAATGCAATGCAAATTATGTACCCCCCCCCCCCCCCCAAAGATACACACTCACCGTACATAGGGAAGATTCAAGAAACAGACTAGTCTTTGTCGTCGTTTGATGCAGTAGCGGGATGGTTCTACAATGTACTGGGTAATGCAATAAAAATGTGAACATTACCTATGCAACTCCATTGTTTGTTAATCTGCTCCTCACAGACTGCGACCTTCAGGAGCTACAGAACATGAAGGATGATGAGGAAGATGAGAGCGAGGGCCAGCCCTGCAAAATGTCCCTATCCGTAAGTACTGGACTTTGTACATAAGAAGAGGAAAGGAGGCGGACTGGAGTAAGGTGCCCTCCTAGAGCAATTGTAGAGATTTACTCATGCATGGGACCCCAGGCTTCACACCACCCCCTGCTGCACAAGTTTTAGAGGAACTGCAGGAGTGCACCCATGCTTCATGGCACCCCCTTCTTTTCAAGTGTTACCAGAGCTGCATCTTTGCAACCATGCTCCCCACTACCCCCTGACATTCATTTGTTACCACAGATCCAATCATCCGCCCGGGGTGCATATCACACCTTACTATTCGAGTGTTAGTATAGCTGCATCTGTGCACTTGTGCTCTGCAGCACTATTCCAGTGTTATTATAGGTGCATCTGTGCACTCGTGCTCTGCAGCACTATTCAAGTGTTAGCTTAGCTGGATCCGTGCACTCGTGCTCTGCAGCACTATTCTAGTGTTAGTATAGCTGCATCCGTGCACTTGCGCTCTGCAGCACTACTCAAGTGTTAGCATAGCTGAAGCTGCACACTCGTGCTCTGCAGCACTATTCAAGTGTTAGCTTAGCTGGATCAGTGCAATCGTGCTCTGCAGCACTATTCAAGTGTTAGTATAGCTGCATTCGTGCACTCATGTTCTACAGCACTATTCAAGAGTTAGCATACCCGCATCCGTGCACTCATGCTCTACAGCACTTTTCAAGTGTTAGCATAACTGCATTTGTGCACTCGTGCTCTACAAGTGTTAGCATAACTACAACGATGCAATCGGACTCTGCAGCACTATTCAAGTGTTAGCATAGCTGCAACTGTGCACTCGAGGTCTGCAGCACTATTCAGGTGTTAGCAGAGCTGCAGCCGTGCACTCGTGCTCTACTGCACTATTCAAGTGTTAGCAGAGCTGCAGCCGTGCACTCGTGCTCTACAGCACTATTCACGTTTTAGCATAACTGCATCCTTGCACTCGTGCTCTACAAGTGTTAGCATAGCTGCAGCCACACACTCATGCTCTGCAGCACTATTCAAGTGTTAGCATACCTGCATCTGTGCACTCGTGCTCTACAGCACTTTTCAAGTGTTAGCATAACTGCATTCGTGCACTCATGTTCTACAAGTGTTAGCATAGCTACAGCCATGCACTTGTGCTCTGCAGCACTATTCAAGAGTTAGCATACCTGATTCCGTGCACTCGTGCTCTACAGCACTTTTCAAGTGTTAGCATAACTGAATCCTTGCACTCGTGCTCTACAAGTGTTAGCATAGCTGCAGTCGTACACTCATGCTCTGCAGCACTATTCAAGTGTTAGCATAGCTGCATCTGTGCACTCGTGCTCTACTGCACTTTTCAAGTGTTAGCATAACTGCATTCGTGCACTCGTGCTCTGCAAGTGTTAGCATAGCTACAGGCATGCACTTGTGCTCTGCAGCACTATTCAAGAGTTAGCATACCTGCATCCGTGTACTCGAGCTCTACAGCACTTCAAGTGTTAGCATAACTGCATTCGTGCACTCGTGCTCTACAAGTTTTAGCATAGCTACAGCCATGCACTCCGGCTCTGCAGCACTATTCAAGTGTTAGCATAGCTGCATCTGTGCACTCGGGCTCTGCAGCACTATTCAGGTGTTAGCAGAGCTGCAGCCGTGCACTCGTGCTCTACTGCACTACTCAAGTGTTAGCAGAGCTGCAGCCGTGCACTCGTGCTCTACAGCACTTTTCAAGTGTTAGCATAACTGCATTCGTGCACTCGTGCTCTGCAAGTGTTAGCATAGCTACAGGCATGCACTTGTGCTCTGCAGCACTATTCAAGAGTTAGCATACCTGCATCCGTGTACTCGAGCTCTACAGCACTTCAAGTGTTAGCATAACTGCATTCGTGCACTCGTGCTCTACAAGTTTTAGCATAGCTACAGCCATGCACTCCGGCTCTGCAGCACTATTCAAGTGTTAGCATAGCTGCATCTGTGCACTCGGGCTCTGCAGCACTATTCAGGTGTTAGCAGAGTTGCAGCCGTGCACTCGTGCTCTACTGCACTACTCAAGTGTTAGCAGAGCTGCAGCCGTGCACTCGTGCTCTGCAGCACTATTTAAGTGTTAGCAGCTTAGTAGATTTAATGGCAAGGTTTTGCTCAATACCTACGCGTTTCGCCTTGCGGCTTTTTCACGGTATGACACATGAGTAATCTGAGTACTTTCTACACTCCCCCGTTACTCTTTGATGCAGAATGCAGCACACATAAAAGTGGAAGTAACAAGGAGAAATACAAATATTTCTACCTGTTACAGCAGCCTCGGATAGACACACAAAATTGCTGTAACCTAATGTTTACAAATCTTTGTAAATATGGATTTGCATGAAAATACATGGAAGACCTATTTGACACAAGGTAATGCAAGCTGCCTTGAGTTACTTTTTTTTCTTCTTTTTTTTTACAAATCCACTCAAATCAGGCTTGTGTGGTTTTGTAAATCGCAAAATAGATTTTGCACCAGGCTGTTGCTAAAAAGTGGCACAACCCAGATGCAAAATGTTAATAACTGTTGGCCCCAGTTTTTCAAGGCCGATGTATAGAGATGGCTTCTTGTTGGACCTCTCATCCCGCTATCTCTCCTTCCCAACCTGATGTGAGGAGGGAGGAGCCCAAATCCCTCAGCCCTTAGAGCAGTGGTTCTTAACCTTTTAACTTCTGTGGACCCCCACTTAATCAATACTGTAATCCGTGGACCCCCATTGAGTCATTACTGGAATCTTGGGACCCCCAAGGAGGCATTACTGGAAGCCATGGACACTGATCGAAGTAATTTTGATGAACTGAAACGCAAAACATCACATGAAAATACAGAATCAAGCAAATACACAAATGATTAAATATTTTATTTAATTCACAAATGTAATTTTAATGGGAAGGTTAGAGTTTTAATAAAATTCAATTGAGGCCACCCATTGTCCATACTGTATTCTGTTTGATGCAGTGGACTGCTCCCATGAATGGTTCTGAGGATACAAACTTCATTTCTAGCCTCCAAACTCAAATTCCTTCAGATTTACAGAATATTTTTAAAATGTCAATTTTACATTTTGCCTTTTTATTTATACACTCTTTATCAATCTGTTAATTAAAATTTTCTACGCAGTCTCGAACCCACTGAGCAGGTGTGGCGGACCCCCAAGAGTTCCAAGACTACAGGTTAAGAACTGCTGCTTTAGGGAATGAAATGAATGCCTTCTCTTCTCCCAATCCTCCACCCCCACACACACACGCACCAACAATCAGTGTCTGTCGACCCATGCGGTGCTTGGTGCCAGGACAAGGCCCGCTGTGTGCCAAGGCTCTTCTTCATAAGCAGACATTGTGCCTACAGAGAGCTGAGCCCTGAGTGCCTGCGGTCACCACGGTCAGTGCGATGCCCTCTTCTAGAGCACTCTCAGATGGTCAGTGCGGCCCTCGCCCTGTGTCCCCCGTGGGCCTGGACCTCTCATCTTCCCGCTGCCCATCAATCACTCTGCCCTCTCGACTATTGTCTCATCCTGGTCGCAAGTGTGCACTCTTGTTTTCCCTTTCATGAACTCTGCAGGTGACACACAAAATATCTTTGAATTCCAGATTCTTAAACCGAGTAAGACAGAGGGCCATATTATCAAGAACGGCAATAACATTATCGCCGCTTTAGCTGCAGGAAACTGCCACTAAAGCGGCGATAAGAGGCTTGATAATATGCCCTTAAGAATTCCCATAGTAGCCCAGGATTGATGTCCTTCACACCAGAACCTGGGCTTCTATGGGAATTCTCAAGGGCATATTATCAAGCCCCTTACTGCTGCTTTAGAGGCAGTTTCCTGCCGCTAACGCGGCGATAATGTTATCTTCGTTCTTGATAATATGGCCCAGAATCTTCTGTTTAATTTTCTGATGTTGAGCCCCAATAAAACAGTCTTTAAGTTACTTGGCAACACTGGTCTGTCTCTTCATCATTGTTGGCCAGAAACCCTAGGGTGTGTTTCATTGAATTCTTACAATATACGTCTTCACAAATAGTCCATGTTGTTATAATGTTTATCATTTATATGTGTATAGAACGGGCACTGCGGGAAGAGAATATCCCCGCTGTTAGTGTCAATAAAAGGTCGACATGTTTAAGTCTATTAACCTACCACCAGTGAATCCTCCACTCTATAACGAATCATAGGATCACTGGATTGTTATGTATATTTAAACTCTTCTACATACATACATTAGTTCGCAAACTATTTTTCATTGAGCACATTGAGCAGCAGCACTTATTATTAGGCTTGTAGAAAGCCGCCACACCTCTGTGGAGGGTTAATAGGCTGAAAAATGATGGCCTTTTATTGCCACTAATAGCGGGTATATTTTCCTTCCGCAGCGCCCTATTTTTAATCCTGGCCTTGGGATGCATGAATAAAGGAAACTGCCTACCCTGTAGCTAGTTTTAACTGTCACTCACAGTTTTGCTCTGCTGCCCCAGCACCCTCGGCTCATCGTTGAGGTATTTACAATACCTTTCACTAGAATAAAACATCCCTGAGCTCCTCCCTCTCAGTGAGAGCGTTGAAGCACGTACCATGACTAGATATCACGGAACAAGGAGATCCCCAATGATGAAGCATGCCACCTATGATGTGTGAGGGAAATCGTCCTTTTAAAGGACTTCACATTTTGTAATGCCTCCCTCCCCCATGACGAAATCAAAATCATCAGGCCCCCCCTCAGAATTGTTCACGATGATTCTATTAAATTGGCAATGTTTAAATATGTCTCAGCTTATTTAAACACACAACATAGTTAAACATTGCAGAAATGGGGGGGGGGGGGGGGGTAAAGAGTATTTGTGGCCCCTTTTGACACACAACCAGCTGGATAATGGGGGGGGGGGGTAAAGAGTATTTGTGGTCCCTTTTGACACACAACCAGCTGGATATAAATGACAAAAGATGTTAGTGATAGCCCATTACTACGTGGCTTACTGCTTCCCGATTAAAACAAATCATATACTTCCTTTGGCAAGAGCCTGGCCCCCCCTGGGATCACTCGAGGCCCCGGCCCGCCCCCAGTTTGACGACCCCTGTTTTAAAGGGATATTTCACCCTAGCTAGGTTTTAAATTGAACAGTAATTCTTATACACTCAAGGATTTCACGGCTGTCGTAGTGTTAACCCTTGCTGGTCTCTAGTCTAAACCTCCTCGGACCACCCCTGTGTGATAGACTAAATATTTATGACACAAGCATAATCTTGCATAAATCCCGTCTGTTGGGTTTCACATATTTTGCCTTAATTGTATTTCCTTACTCTTATTCAATTGTTTGTCTGGGGAAGGCCGGGACAAGCAGACATGTCTTGGTGCAATGTGACATCAGACGTGTCCAAGGGCAGGTAGTGCCCGACGAGTAATGTTCCCCGCATTTTTGAGAAACTTGGGATAAATCATTAAGCAGGTACCCCACAAGAGCATTGTTTGCCAAATGGGACCACACGTCCAATTTCCATGCGGATGGCCACCCAAGCGTATGCCACATAATAATAGTCATTTTCATGAAAAATCCACGCATTTCACATGGAAAACATTTTCCAAATCCTCCCAGGCATCGTTTAGCAGTCGCTGACATACTAGAGGGGCGGATGCTGGCTCTCACTGCTCTTCTGGTGCTGACCTCATGCTTTGATGTTTTTTATTAAACCACCAGGAACTCTTACGCGTGTTGAAATGTGATGTTAGAGTTATTGTACAGAACTTTTGTGAGAGGAATATATACAAAGCACCAGGGACGTCACAAGGGGGGGTGAAGGGAAGCAATCAGCACTCTTTGCCCCAGGCCCTGCTCTTTCCTCTGTTAAGATTTATGTATCACAAAAGCAGGCGAGGCAGATGTTCTCAGCTGTTGCAAAGAGGGCCATAAGATGGACATTCCTCGCACTGTGACACGGGGCATTGTTTTTATTTATTACATTATTTTTTTTAGTTTTGAGCGACATGGACGTGTTATCTAAATTCCAAGAAAGTGTTATGTGCTTGGTGTAGAGTTTGATAGGGACTTCTGTAAGATAATGTGTCCATTTCTGTGATGATTGCATTTCATTAGTGCCCTATTTGTTCAATATCCCTTTTCCAACAGCGTGGTTGTCTTAGAGTCCCTTTTCCCACTAGCCAGGCACCAAATTTGAAGAAAAAAAAACACTCCCATAGTTGACACAGTAGAACCGGTATTGGTTGGCTTGTCTCAGCACACAGGCCAGGGATGGAATGAACACAAACACTGAAGCCTTTGATTGTTGTTTTATGTTTTTTGTTTGGTTTTAGTTTTGTCCTAAGGTGCCCTGGGCTGTGGAATCTGGGTAGCTTAAGGGTCTCTAATGCTGCCTTTACAGCCGACCTCTGTTAACACACTATTAATGTTCTGCATTATGTCTTGCAAGAATCTGGAATTCCCTGGGGTTTTTAAGGTGGTGTGAATTAAAATCTGTAGTGGTTGAGTTCGGCATAATGGTGGCTTCCATGCTTCTAATAAACTGCAGTTCCAGACAAAGATGAAGTTCCCACTTCGAGCAAGTTTGATGCACTGAGATGTTATGAATACAGTGTATGAAGTCTATTCTGGTGGGCAGTGTGAAAAGCGCATAATAGAGGGTTGTGTGAGCATTGTGTTTGAGCTTGGAGGACTTCGAGATCCCGGGCATGAATGTCAATTAACCAAAATGCCATGGGTAGCGGAAGGGCATCCTACACCCTTTGGACCCTCATGACATCACAGGAAGTGATGCCACAAGACTTTTGATTTGACCCTGTTGACATCACAAGAAATGACACCACTACAATCCAATCATTGCAAGATTGAAAAAATAGCAACAAAACTACTAATGCTGATAAATACTAGTTTAGTCAACACCCACATGTTAACTAGGGGGTATCCATGGTTTTGCTGAATACATGAACTGTGCATATAGCTGTGGCATGTTCACAAGCCTGCTTATGCCTCTGGAAATGCACTTCAATTTGGAACAGATTTATGTTTACATACAGAAGAATCCCGGACATCATTCACAACAGCTTGTGATTTCATCCTACTGAAACACACTTTTTCTTCTAACTTTTCTTGCACAAATTCCCTGCACCCATACCCTGCAGTTCTTACCTTTCGCACCAGTTCAGGAAAACAGGCAAATGCTGTCCTCCCACACGTTTACTTCAGGGATTAGCTGAGGAAGGCTTAGAATGTTTCTGCCTTTTAAACCAGAAATGTTATAAAGTAGCACAGAGGGCCTTAAAATCTCATCTGACCGGTGCCAGGGAAATGTGTGTTTTCGCCTCTTCGCATGAAATAACAAGACATTACTGGGGCTTACTCTGCTTACTTTCTAACATCACACAGCATCCTCCAAGTCAGAAAGTTCTTGCTGTCATTCACAGTTTGTACCATTGTGCCTCAGTGTTCAGAGATCCAGAGAGTGGGGCTTTGTGGGCTCTGTAAAGGTAAACATGGCTCTCCCTGCCCTGTTTTCCCTCCACTTCAAATGCTGTTCCTGCAGCCTTTAAGGTATGAGGTAGCAAAGACAGCACCAGGGGTAGCAAGAGGCAAGCCAGGGGTCGCACCCACGAACCCTGGTGTCCTCTAAATAACGTCCATGATCCAGGGTTATTAATCGGGTACCTTTTGTGAGTAATGTCACCCTATTCCAGTGATTCAGTGTGCATATCGTGCTCTCTAAAATTCCCAGTAACATAACCCGAGTATTGGTCTCTGTTGGTGAATCTTTGTCTCCTGGTTTTCAGGTCCCGGCGGACGCACCTCCACCACTGCCCACGACACCCCCACCCGAAGACTACTATGAAGAAGCAGACCCCCTGGGACCAGGGAAGTCCCCAGAGTACATCACCTCTCACAGTGAGTATCGCTCATGCCATTATCCAAACAGTGCAGGGAGAAAACAGAAGCACTGTGGAGGTGGGTAAAGGGTGTGGAGTGGTATGGTGTGGGGCTCTACACTTGGCAAACGTGTTTTGGGGGGGGTCAACAAAACTCTTGTTGGGGTTGAGGGGTACTCTAAATGCTCCATCAAGTTTTCTGGTAAATTCAAAAGAAAATTTTCTATTGAATGCCTGCATTCTAGTGAACTCAATTTCTTTTGTTTGTGTTCTTGAACATGCCACCGAACCGCAGATATAAAGAAGTCAAACAAAAGAGCTGATGTAGAGTTTGGCAAATGCATGACATCTGCCAAAAAGCGGCAGGTGTCTTGTCATCCTTAGTAAGAGCAAACAGACATCTGTGCACTCTACAAAGGGTTAAAAAGGCAAATCACAGCATCTTGGTGGATGTCCAACGTCTGAAAACCCCTATATCCACCCCATAGTTATTTAATGTGCATTTGGAGGCTTTTGCCACTTATCTGGTTTGGCGTTTCGTTTGTTTTTAGAACTTGAACTTTCTTCCTAATATTTAGTTTGGCTTTATTCAGAATGGGAAGATTCATAGTAGATTTTTAGGATATTGAGATAAGATGAACTCACTTAAAATTCGATTTAGATGAGAACCATTCCCATCTAGTTGTTGTTATGCCTGACAGATGCAACCATCCTGTGGACACCCCTGATCCAGGCAAGCTGACTTGAAGTTGAATCATGGCGTCTCCATCGGCATCCGTTGGTATAAACTAAGAAGACCACTTCTGTTACCACTCCCAGGCCTATATCAGTTGAGGCCTCCTGCAGCAGGTCAGGCTCGTCCCCTAAGAGCTGAAGGGGCGTAGAGCCTGGGAGGCTCATTGTTTAGGGGCATGACATGTTGCAGGTGTAACTTTGCCTGCTGTGTCCATTACGGAGGGAACTGACTACCACTTGGGACAGTGCGCCATGATCCCATCCAGTATGTTCTATGGCCCTCGCCATTAGGGAGAATGAGAGTTTACACTTAGGGCCAATCAGCAAACAGAAGGCTCAGTGACTTCACATCCGTGGTCACACATGAATGATTGTAAACGGTCGGGAACCATTTTAGTGACATTTATTATGGGCAGGCTAGATTTCATATGAATCGAGGGAGGCACTTGCATTCTAAAATGTACCCCATATTTCGATTTTTTTAACCCCGCCGTTTCAGTCTATTGCTCATATTTACAAAATACCTGGCAGTCCAGGGCTGCAAGAATATACTCAGAGCTACACAGACTGATGTCAAACTGAGTTGCTCCACATTCTACTATATGTCATGTTATGGCTTATAGGTGAAGAAGTGGTGTCTAGCAGGAGAGGTGTACTTCAGGCACACCATCCTGTACAAATGTTTCTGCACTGGCAACTGCCAAAGGATATGCTATGTAAAATGTGTGTAATTTCACTGGGATTACTCATATCATGCTATGTGATAGTCAGCTTGCATATTGGTTGTTTCTGAATTAATTTGTTGGTAGAACTCCATGCCAAACCTGGGTGCATTACTTAGGTCCTATAAGTCACTGAGCCACTGAAACTCTCTTCCCGTCACTTTGATTGGCAAATGCAACCTTCCACTAACATTACAGCACCACATTACCTTTGCTGGTTACAGTGGATCTTCAGGGCCGGACTGGCCATAGCGGCACGGGCAATCCCCCGGTGGGCCGCACGGGTGGGGGGCGGTTTTGGGCCCCTGGGGACCGTTTTTGCAGCATAGCTGCAAAATTGGCCCTGTACCAAAATCGGCCGAAAACCGGCCCCGGCAAAGAGCTCGCGGCACCTCCAACCCCACCGAGTGTGGGGGGGCGAACACATTGCCAGGGCCAGTTGTGGTTCCCAGTCCGGCCCTGTGGATCATTCATTTTCAGTGTATCACTCTCCAGTGCAACTACTACAGCCACTTTTCTTTGCTGTATAATTCACTCAGCGTACTTTGCACATTGTCTCTATGTCAAGCCTGACTGTTTAGAGCCAAGCTACCAGTGGGTTAAGCACAGGCTCATTTAGTGAATTCTGTGGTTCATCCTGACAAGGATCGTGTTTATTATTTGAGTGGGGCTTCATTCTTCATTCCCTTTCAAAAAAATTACCCAATTTCTTACAAGAATTGATAGAGTGAAGGAGGGCCAGTGATAGTTCAATGGAACTTTCTGATCAAATAACTTGTAAATTCCTCTGCTTTAGGAACAGGACCTTCAAATATAATGTAGATAGGAAGATTATTTGCTCCTCTGACCACATCAAAGAGTTGTTTTGGGTGATCTTGGAAGAGTTGATGAGATATTTGATCAGCGCTGGCCGGCTCAGGTAAGCGTGACATGGCGGGCGCGGTGGGGGGGGGCAGAGTCAACAGATGACAGAATACGTATTATTTAATTATACCTATTCCGTCATCTGTCAACTCCCTCCTCCCAACCGTCCCGCCCCAGCCCCACCACCCCACCGCACTTACCTGACCCGGCCACCGCTGTATTTGATATGGGTGGAGATTACATTAAAAATATTTCCCTTTTAATGTCACCCATCCCCCTCACACTTTCTAGAACACACAACTGGAGTCCTGTGATGTGATTGGAAGCACTCTTGGAGAGATCACTGGAACAAGCTCAACCTGCAAGATATTCTGAGAGGGCAGGTCAGGAGTCTCGAGGGATGCGGGGTGTTTCAGAGGATGGGGTGTGGGGATTTGAGAAGAGGTGGGCGGAGGGGAAGAAGTCTTTCTAAGAGCAGTCAGACTCTAGGGGATTCATGTCCGAGTAAAATAATGGGAACTCCCTTTACCCAGCTCTCTATAATGCTTGACTCCAAGTGACAGCAGGGGAAATGTGTCAGGAGCTGTGTAAACAGGGCCAGGGCTTAATGGGCTCCACCTATCAGCAGCTTCCTTCCCCTCCTCACGCCCTCTTCCCTCTTTCTGCAGCCCTGAGAACTGACACCTTCCCACAGGAAGGACAGACCGACCCACTTTCTCAGGCCCTCGCAGCTCTCATACACTCTCTCTTCTTTCACACATGATGCACAGCACCCCCAACTACAGAATCCCCCTGCGACCCCGGCCTTTGGAGGCATTATCCATAGTCTCAGGAATCGAAATCTCAGGAACTGAGTCTACAAATGTCACTCACCTTCATCCCCCGACCACCAGCAATAGAAGCACCTTGTTTGTCTTCAGTCACACCCTGATTCTGCCTCAGCCCAACGGGCCTTTCAAAAGTAGCAACCGAATAAGAAATCTCCCACATTCCCTGGCGGTCACATCTTCAAACCTTCCTAAGTTCACTTCACCTTTTTCGGACATGCAGTTCTAGAAATGATGGCTTTTTGCCTCTGGTTGGCATGACCATCATAATACAAAAAAACGCATGGATTCGGGAAATGTTGCCACTATTGTAACAACTCTCACCAGACCCCAAGGCCTTGGTGGTGTTTTGATGTTTTCTTACATTAAAAGCATTCTACTTAAAATCGGAGCCTCTCTGGAACCCGGTCCTCAGCGTTCATTTTTTCTGTCTGAAGTGTGTCGTCTTACGCTTCTGATCGTTTGTACGGAGGTCCAGCTCAAAACTGGACACCAGAAAGTTGCAGCGACAACTTTTTTGAGGGCCCAGCTGGTGGTGTGCAGAAGTTCACAAAATGGCCCTGCAGTTCAAAGGAGGACAGAGGGACTGGCAGGAAGAAAGCAAAGTGCAGCACAATTTGCACCAGTAGTTCACCGGAAGTTGAGGAAGGGGGTACCAAGAAACCCTAGAATGAGGGCTACCGGCCATTTAAAAGATGTGGTCCATGGTGGTGAATGGTACAAGATTTATACCGTACATTTAGTGAAGAGAAAAAGAGGGGTAAGGAAGGTAACGATTGAATTTATGTTGGGGGGGTTACAAGAGTTCATGTTGGTGGTTGCACCCGATCATTGTTCATTATTTTGAAGGAAAAAAAACAATGGAAACCCAAAATAAAGAGGGGATACTCCTAGGTATCTGTCAAGCAGTTTCTGCCTCACTTTGTGACGAAATTCTTTTTACTTCACTATAAAACAACACAGCAGCGGGATAGGCAAAACAAGAGGTCACTGCCCAACCCCTCCCTTCCTGGGAGGACAGTGCAAACGCCGGCATCTGCCTAGAGCAGCGCCCACCATCTTGTAGCCACTTTGCACTCCCGAAGACATAAGGCAAAACCAGTGCCTCCTGGACAGTCACTCTGCCGGCCTGGGGGCAAAGGGGAGACACAGCAGGGCGAAGCTCCATAAACCCACTGATCCTGACAACAGGGACAAGGAAAGGTACCAAAGGTGACCGAGGCAGAAGTGTTGCACGAGAGGAGCCTGAGGTTCAAGTCCAACCAACAACAACACCAACAAATGCCCAAGAGAGGCATAGAGACAAGCCCAGTAGCATCACCAACACGACTCCCACAGAAGTGAGAGCAAGGGACACCTGCCACAGGAGACTGGTAGAAGTGGCACAGGCGAGGCACTACATAGTATGACCCACCTTCCAGTGCACACCTGCCAGAGAGGTAATGAGACCGCGGACAGTGCGGGAGCAGAGAAGGATGAATGTCCACAGCCAACACTGTCCTGGCGGCTTGAAGGTAAATGGATTTTACACATCTTCACTGCAGACAGCGCAGCAGTGCAAGAGCCTTGTGGCTACACAAAGTCATAAAGCAGCACTAGGGGGACCAGCAGGTAGGGTACAGGCTGTGAGTGTCAAATAGGAACTTCCCGTTTATGTAGCTACTGCATGAGGCATGGTGTTTTTGATGAGGCATCAGAATTTCCGACGCATCTGTTAGTCCTTGCGCCATGGTGTGCCGTATTGTAAATATGACGGATCCATGGTGGTGCAAGGGTATATGTCAAAAAAAGGGGGGAGGTGGATCAAATGAAGATCCAAGGGCTCAAATTACCATTCACGGAAATTGGAGAATGGAAGGTCCAGCCAAAGTCAGAGCCCCAAAGGACAGTGACAAACAAAGACAGACTCGGCTGTTCCTAAAGGATAGGGGAAAGGAAAAGTGCGGTCACAGGGAAGGTAGACGTATTGCTCATTGGAGTGCTACCCTGGATATCCAATTTGTTGGTTTTAATGGCCTCACACACCCTTGCGAGTGTCATGCTTCATCATTGGCGTTTGCTCCTCGTTGGACAGGTGGTGCAATGTCCAACTGCCTATGGGTGAAGTGCGGGTGAGGGGCCAGGATAGTGTAGATACGTGGATTAAAATGTGGCACAAGGTACCGGAGATCAATTTATTCTGGTGGTCCCCTGCCACAAGTAAAAACAGTGGGTAGCCTATGGTCGCAGGAAATTAGGATTCCAAGGGATCCTTTCCTTCCTGGCCCCTCACCCGCCCTTCACCCATAGGCAGTTGGTAAAAAGATCTCCGCCAAAGAGCCCCTCTTTGAGGTGAGCCCGTTGGACATTGCACCACCTGTCCAACGAGGAGCAAACGCCAATGATGAAGCATGACACTCGCAAGGGTGTGTGAGGCCATTAAAACCAACAAATTGGATATCCAGGGTAGCACTCCAATGAGCACTACCTCTACCTTCCCTGTGACGCACTTTTCCTTTCCCCTATCCTTTAGGTGCAAGGGTATCACAGGCTGGTGCAGGGAAACTGGTGCATCTCTACAGATATGTCAGTTTCTTGTAAATCTGCCCCCAGAGTTACTATTTCTCTTGCACCTTTCATGCTAGATGAACAGACCCTGCATCTTTCCTCGCAGATGCTGTAATACGCTTATTACTGCTTGCACCATGGAAAGCTGCTATACTCGAACCTGAATGGAGACTATATATACATTACATTACATTACTATATGTCATTGTCTTCGCTGTTCAGATTCAAACAACCAACTGCCTGTCTGGGCTTTGATGAGCTTTAATCCTCCCCTCAGGCAAAGATTTTGTCAAAATGGGAGCATCCATAGCCATCCTTGTTGGCTCTTCCCGGACACAGATCAGACTCATCTCCTTCCCAAATGTGGAGCTGTCTCGGCGGTTGCACCGCCTTCACCCCACTGCCCCATGGCACAGGATGGGCACAAAAGGCCCTGTGTCCTATGTCATCATTCCTAACATGTGGCATCAGCGGACTGTCCCAGAGCATCCGGGCTTCTAAGGGGGTGGGCTCAAGGAACTCCCGAGGGCAGGGCAGTTGAGGGGTTTCTGGAGCAGAGCAAGATGGTGTGCTAAGGAAGATAAGTGGATTGGAGACCCTAATTCGTTGGGGGGTTCGCGGAGTTGATTCCAGGGACCCTCAAGTCGGTCATTTCAGCCTAGTGCTGCTCCCACTGCAGCTGCGTTTTAGTCAAACACTGATCATTTGATATTAAACCTAAGGGCATTATATTGCATTTTGTTGCAACATTTATATAGCACCTACTACCCCTATGTGGGGCACTGAAGCCTTATTTACATATTCCTTTTGGCAGCACAGGACTTGAGGTTGCTCTGTGCTTTTAGAGAACATAATGCAATCCCAGCTCATTTGGAAAGAGCAGTTCCATGATTATCAATGATCTGGGTATCAAGCAGTGCCCAGATGTTTGGTACAGGGGTGTAGCTTCCATTGGTGAAGCAGGTACAGTGACACCGAGGCCTAAAGGCCCACTGACCTCTCATTATTGCTGCATTTCAAAGAGCTTCCACTTAGCCCATTTCCTAGCTTGCACTAGGGCCCTTGACGACATGAGTTAGGTACACTCAGTAACCAGTGTTCTGCTAACATTGTCTTTAATGCCTCTGAGGCGCAGAGGCCGCACTAAGGGGCATATTTATTAAGGTTTCGCTATGCCCTTGTGCCATGCAAGGGGCTCAATCAAAAAGGAGAACAGGAAATGCAAAACCTAAGTCGGACTTATCAAGTCAGCAAGGCCACCTTGTGTGGCCTTGATAAATGCAGAGCAACTCGGCGCAAATCACTGCGTTCCATTACTCTGCCCCAGGGAGCCGTTCCATGGGTGGAGCGTGGGTGTTCCCATGCATCCACGAATCAATTTTGTCGCATTACCAGATTTACCAACAATGGTAAACCTGAGAATGTGTCAAAATGGCACACCAGGGGAGACGTAACGAGGAGAAATATGTTTATTTCTCCTAGTTTTTTCCTCTTTCTATGTGTGTTGCAGAATGCAGCACACATAAAAAGAGGAAAATGCCCAGGGTGTTTATTTGTGCAGGAAGGTGTCCCTTTCTGTTTAAAAACAATCCTGCTTACCACGCAGGCACCCGTGCGCTTTGGGCAACGGCGCCTGTGTTGGTGCTAATTGTGCGTCAGTGCTGGGAAATGACAGGATAGCGGCGTCTATTGTTAAGTACGGCGCATTCCTGCCCTTTCCCTATATCGCAGCGCAACAAGGTCAGTTGCTGCACAGCTCTGCATGATTTCTTAATCATATGCCCCTGAGTATTCTTCATTAGTACTCTCTTGTTGTCAGTGTGTGCTGGACAAAGAAAATACAGAGCTGAAGAAGGAAATTTGCAGATCAGGGCACATTTGGCAGGAGTCCCGCAGAAGCTGCAGGCCTGCTGTTTGAAGAAGGGAGTGTGCAGAGAGCGCCCCCTGCGCAGGAGACCTCCTGACCTTGGGGGAGTGTCGATGGCGTCCCCCTTTTCCCGGGCACAGGTCCAAGTGACCGGAGCCTTGCAGGGTCCTCCTTCGCCTCTTCCTAGCGAAGGCCTCGAGTGACCCGTTGGGGCGCGCCTCTTGGCCGGTCACACAGAGCCTCCCGTGGCCTGCCGGGGTCGTCTCTCTTGGCTGGATCCTCTGAGGGCCTCCCACGGCCCTCCGGGGTCGCGCCTCCTGGCAGCACACTCTATGGCAGGGGCAGCGAGGCCTCCCGGGGCCCGCTGCGGCGGGAGCGGCTGCCTGACGAGCAGGATGCCTGGCCTACGGCTGCTTCCGCTCTGACGTAGCTGCGCTTCCGTTTACAGTTTTCTTTCCGGTATGAACGGTTCTAAGGTACACAGTTTAGGAGTGGAGCCAAATGTTCCATTTAACGGCCTCCGCTCACGCAATATGTGCCTGATACAAACCTACGCAGGGGAGAGCGAATGCGTTTGAGAAGTGTTTTTACTGAGCGAACCGTCATTTTTTGAAGTAGGCCCCTTGCAGATTTAATCAATTTTAGCATTTGGTCACAGTTCAGCGTAGGAGTTAGTTTAATTGTGCCGGGTCCTGCCGGTGCTCCTCACGGGCACTCCTAAATAGCAGGTGCTGAGACGGGACTCTGTTGAGCTTTCTCACCCTCATAGTTTACAAATGCCTTAGCTTAGCAGCAGTACGACCCTTCACTGACTGGCCTCTGATGTAACTCAGAAGAGACTCGTTATAGTTATTTCACAGTCTCATCAGTTCAGATTTGAAGCATTTTCAATATTATATACAAAATACTCACTGTTGTAAATTACCTTATGCAACTAATAACCATTGACAAAGCCAGTAGTCATGGTTTATTTTACATGTAATGTCAGTTGTACTGTAACTGTATGCAGTAACAGAAAGAGGCAACAAAACACCCCTTGGAAGGCACACTATTCAAGCACAGATTTTTAGTTTACCTGTTTAAGCCTTGTCCTTTAATTACATAGACCACGCCCCTTTGAAGGGCCCGTTTTTCATTCCACTTAAAGCCCTGGTTCAAATCGTTACCTTAACAAGGGGGTTTTGGTGGTGGGCGGGGGTATTTTGTTACCATTTAAGACTATGTTTACATATTCCATACGTATTTGGAAGATAACACGTTTGGTGACTGAACATTAAATAGACAGACGTTAAATCACTGACTGATAAAGAAAACAACTGGCTCATTTCAGGCATCGCCTTTGCATCCTTAGATGATCTTTATAAATACCTGTAGTAACATTTAATAAAAGGCCAGCACTGGCGTTGATATACTTGGGATTTTTTAGGCAAGACATGTGGCTTCCTTATTAATAAGTACGTTCACTAGCGTGTTTTCCCTTGTCTTGGATGACATCTGTGCACATTTTGGAAAATTCAGAATTCAGTAAGTCAGTATCTTCTATGTAAGTGAGGCGTGTGCCAGTCAGTGGTTTGTTAATGAGGACAGTCCACAAGTGTTCACACTAAACAATAGGCCAGATCTGCCACACTGCCTGAGCATAACAATCCCCCTCTCTGCTTCCCTCTGACAGCTTTTTTCCCTCATAGGAAAATAGCCTCTAAAAGATTGCAAATTCCACTTTGATAAGTTATTTCATAGACATGGGCACAGATCCATTGTGCAATGTTCTGGGATGCAGAAATGCGAGATTTTCAAACCCCTGGGAGAACCACCCCTCTCTCTAGCTGGCTAGGTCGCTTAAGAATAGGTAGGCCCCATAGAATCACCTCTCTGTCTAAGGGGAGCCATTTGTTGGAATCCACACTCACAGGATCCACTGTCCTCTGAGGGTGCAACAGCATATCATCCACAAAAATGCTGGATCTTAGCGGGTGAGGGAGATCACTGATTGCACCCGCCACCGAGCGCTCCCCTTCCGTGGAGGTGGTATTCAGACAGTGGGCGGTCTTCACCTATAATATCACAATTTCGATCCCAAATTTTCCATAGAAAGGATACATATAATTTACAGTAATGCTTAGTGGATTTTGAAAGATTAATAAGTCCTAGCCATATTTCCCTGAAATATATACACTTGGGTAATTAGGAAATCGCGATGGGGCGAGCGTGCTGTAATTTGTGCATGCAGCCTAAGCTACCAGGGTCTCTCTGAAGTCCGCCTTCCAGGGTTGGATGTTGTAAGTAAGTAAAGTCTGCTTGATTGAAGATGGAATGTGGGTGCTCAGCTCTTAACATCTGTGGCAGAGACGGTGAGTGGGAACTGTTTCACTATTGATGTTTGGTTCATGTTCCCTCTAGCGTCATTGTTGGAGGATTTCAATCCAGCTCAATGCCTGCAGCTGGTATCTCTTATCTCTCCCTCTTTAAAGTCCTCTTGTCCGCTTTCCAATCTTTCTCCTGATGCCTTCTATCTAACTTCAGGTACTGTGAGCACCCAGTCAACTTTCCTTGGTTGCAGTTGCATCGAGTCCCCACTTCCTCCATTCATGCATTTGATCATCGCTCACTACGACGATTTTCCTCTTGCACGTTTTTGATTTGTGCTTTCCTTTCCTTTGGGCACCAGCTTTTGTTTTGGTTGGTCCTCGCGCTTTATCTTCTGCTGTCTCATGCTTACGCTTGCACTGCCTGACACCTCTGCTCTAGCAATGTCTGCTCTCGAGTTTCCTGGCACCAGGAACCCCACAGATTCCACTCTCAAGGAATGCCTCTTCACTTCTGGCTTTTGAAGGGTTCCCCATGTTTCTATCATCATTGGCCAGAAAGTCGACTGTACATCTTTTTTTAGGCTTCCACCTTTAATGCTCTCCTTGCACCCTGCTGCCTCCAGAACACTTACATGTAGACTCCATACATGTATGCGCATTTGTAGAGGGTGAATCTACATAGAGTAACGGAGCACTGAACATGGAAGGACAGAGCACTCAAATCTTGTTCTCACCATCTGATTGCTGTTTTCCACTCTCAAAAACCATGTGCTCTGAGATCACATGCAATCGGCGCTGTCGCATTTTTGCATTCTCGACTCCCTGAACTCTCGCAAAATAATCCTGTTTTTCCATTTCAGTTTGCCAGGCTTTCTGATCTCACTTTATGAGATCTTCTGCTCTCTGATCTCACTCCCCTGTCCTAGCTTCTCACTGTCTCATGTTGCCTACTTTCCCGTCTCACTTCTTCGCACAGTAACTTACTGTCTTGTACCATCTGATTTATGGTTACCCGCTGTTATACGGTGTAGTCTGAGATCTGCTACAGCTCTGCTCTTAGATCTCCTGTTCTGACACTCTATGCCCTCGGGTCTTGCTCTCAAGGGTTGTACTACTGACTATCATCCCCCAGTGTATCGTGTTACAAGAAATTCGAGGACAGAATATTGAAAGGTAAGTGCATATGGGGAAATTATAGATTTAATGTTCCTAACTTCACATCTACGTACCTTGAAGGTATATATAAATATGAACACTGTTCATATTTTAGACGTTAGGTATAGAGAATCTAAACGTACTTACCTGTTGATAATTCAGTTTCATTATTTTGTCCTCAATATTGTGTAGTATCAATATTCTGGTTTCAATATTTAGGGTGCTCACCGCTATCAAGAACTGCCTTTTTCATTTTTTGCTTGTGCAGTCTGCTGTCTCATCTCACTAGCTGAGGTTTACTGCTCCATTATTTCACTCTTTAGTAATGTGATCTCACCCCTCCATTCTGTCCTCTTATCTCCCAGTCTCAGAGGAGTACTTCTCTATTTTGTGTTCTCTTCACTTTCCTCCCCTCGGACTCCACAGTCTGGATCCTGAGAACACCTACACTCTGGACACTGCTCTGCAATGCTTCAATTCTTCTTTCATAGGCATATTGATCTCTTTTTTCACACCTCCTGGGGACCTCATCCCCGTCATCTTCCTGTTTGTTTTGCCAACCCATGTCTGATGCTCAGTCTTTCTGGTTAGCATCCTATCCTATTCGTTGTGCTCTGCCGTTTAGTTATTTTATAGCGGCGCCTCATAGCATTTATTCTCTGATCTTCTTTCTCAGTCTCCATCTATTTCTTCCATCCTCCACCCTGCTAATGTTCAGTCATAAAGTATCTTTTCTCTGTGCCTATGCTCTCTTTCTTCGGTGAAGTCTGTCTTTCACCGTTTTCTGTGGTTTCTGAATTCCATCCTAATGGTTTTGTACCCCCTTTACTGGATTTTCCACAGATAGCTCCAGTCCCCCCAACTCTATTGAAGATGGATATTATGAAGATGCTGATAACAACTACCCTGTGACCAGGATCAATGGAGAGACAAAAGTCTCCTGTAGGTACCGAGGCTGCCCGTCAGTACATGTGTGGGGGTGCGGGGACTTTCTATGATGCTGAGGCATAATTGGTGGTAGGGGAATCAAGAAATTTCTCAACAGTTGAATGCTTAAGAAAGACCAGCGGGAATCCTGAGAAAAAAACTGTCCCAAGCCAGACATGAGCACTTCACATGCTACTGACTCGCAGCTCTTCGGGTTTTAAAAACAATAATCTGCAAGGCGCCGTGGTTTATTCATCATTCTTGAGAAAATGAAATAAAATACCAGTATTTTGTAAAGCGCACAGCTACCTCCGAAGTGGTGTCTCGGGGCTGGGGGCCGTCGGGAAGATTAAGCAAGCTATTGCCCAGAGTCACATGGTGCTGGGCTAACCTGCCGCCAGCACCTGGGATTGAACCGTGAACCCCATAGTCCGGAGTCAGGCATCCTGGCCGCTGCGCCACACCTCTTCCACAAACCACTAAGTGAGTTGTAGGGTACTTTTTCTTGCCGACTATATAGAACATTTGGTATTCATAGTCATATTCGGGGCATAAAGCTACAGAGTATTTGACCTTATTTTTGGGAGGTCCCCAGAGCTAAAACATCACTAAATTAACTATAGAAATAGTCAATAAGACTGCTGATGTCTGCCTCGCTGTTAGAGTGAGAGGCGATTTATCATATCTGCGCTACATCTTGTGGATACTGAGGTAGACGGTCAGTGGCTCATCCTCTCCTTCTGGGTGGTTGGTTCAGATACTGCGACACATTGCCAAGATCCCTAGTCATTTTGGCGTGTCTCGACTCTCACTGGCTGCGCTGTAGAATGAGATTCCCTTTGGATAATCCCTTACCCCTGAAATTGTCTTTCTTGCAGACAATGACTCAGATGGGATGAGCAGCTCCTACGAGTCATATGACGAAGAGGATGAGGATGGAAAGGCTCAGCGGACAACCCACCAGTGGCCATCAGAAGAAGCCTCCATGGACCTGGTGCGGGACTGCAGGATCTGCGCCTTCCTGCTACGCAAGAAGCGCTTTGGGCAGTGGGCCAAACAGCTGACGGTCATCAAGGAGAACAAGCTGCTGGTGAGGAATGTGTGTGTCTACATATCTATATAATGGAGGGGAATTGCCTTGTAAAACGTGTGTGCGTGTGTTTATGTGTGTGTGCATGTGTGTCATAGAGAACAGCTCCCTAAAGAGGTGTGCGTGTGTATGCATAAGTGTGTGTTTGTCATACATGAGAATGTGTGGGTGTGTGTGCACACACGTGCAGGAACACATGCCTGTATTTGTGTTTGGTACACATGCCTGTGTTCCAGTGAAAAGAATCGAATAGCGATACATGTGTTTTTGTGCCACATAAAGCGATGTCTCCAGTTTTTAGTGTGTCTACACACCAGGACAGACTGTCCTAAAAAATGGGGAAATTGTTGGATATCTCATTTATAAGTGGCAGGTGATGTAAAGCTCACACGTTTTCTCCTCCCTCAGTACACAACATCTTAAAGGATGAATGATTTTGGAGCAGAAATTTTCTCGAACCCACTTACCTTGTGCAGATAGGAAAGTAAATGTTAGCCCTTTCTGACCTGAGCTTCTATTATATTACATTACATTTTTTAAGAGGTTACTTTCAGTGGCCTGGTAAAGGCCCCAGGGTCCTAATGCTTCTTTCCGTGTCCATTGGATAGTAAAAGGCACCTATAATTGGAGGGCAGTGAGCCCCACGCACTCCTGGGTGACAGCGACACCTCTGATTTCTCTGCTATTTGGGATAGAACGCCATTTATTATTTAATTAAAAAAGAGCCCTCTATTCTACTTAAGAGATAACTTCAGATCTGCTCTCTGAAGACAAGTCTTTGCTCTTTTCTCTCAGTAGGTGCCAGATTTCATTTTGACAAGCTTTCCCTCCTTTGACCCAGCACTAAAGTTAGAGAATATTCGGAACCAAGTAAAAGTGCAAAGATAAACAAATGTAAAGAAAGTGTGGGGTGAGTGAATAGCTCTGCTTGACCGTAGAGAACACAGCCTTATTGAAGTGCAGTCAATCCTTCTTTCCCTGCATCTTTCACACAAACCTTTTCCCTAGTGTTCACCAAAAAGAGCACACGGCCTGAGAGATCTGTGTGTACACCATTCAGAAGAAGTCACTGACAAGATGTGTGCCTACATGTATTTACGCCAAACACAACATGTCACAGACGAGCAATGTCTGCATGCATGTACATCAAGCATAACGTCACTGGCGAGATGTGTGTGCGCGTGTATGTATATCAAGCACGTCTCATACAAGATGTGTCTGTATAATTGTACATCAAGCACAACATGTCACAGGCGAGACGTGTCTGCATGGATGTACATCAAGCACAACATGTCACTGACGATATGTGAGCCTGCATATATGTACATGAAAGAGAACCAGCCGCTGATGAGACTCATGTCTACATATATGTTCATCAAGCACCACGTCACTGACGAGATGTGTGCCTGCATGTATGTACATCAAACACAACATGTCACAGACAAGATGTGTCTGCATGGATGTACATCAAGCGCAACATGTCACTGACGATATGTGAGCCTGCATGTATGTACTTGAAAGAGAAACAGCCACTGATGAGACCCATGTCTGCATGTATGTTCATCAAGCATGTCATTGACGAGACGTGTTCCTGCATGTATGTACATCAAACACAACATGTCACAGACGATAGATATGTTTGCATGGATGTACATCAAGCACAACATGTCACTGATGATATGTGAGCCTGCATCTATGTACATGAAAGGAAACCAGCCACTGATGATACTCATTTCTACATGTTTGTGCATCAAGCACAACGTCACTGACGAGATCTGTGTCTGCATGTATGTACATCAAACACAACATGTCACAGACGTGATGTGTCTGCATGGATGTACATCAAGCACAACGTCACTGACGAGATGTGTGCGTGCATGTATGAACATGAAAGAGAACCAGCCACTGATGAGACTCATGTCTGCATGTATGTTCATCAAGGACAACATGTTACTGATGAGATGTGTGTTTGCATATGTACACATCAAGGCTAATGTGCTCCACATACAGAAACAGGCCAGAGGGTCTGATGGGACTCATACATAAGGAAGCCAACTGAAGCCATAGCAACAGCACTAGGAGAGAAGTTTACAAAAAGGGAAAGGGGCTTAGCGCCCTCTCCTGGACTGTTCTTTTACTGCTTTTTTTCTTAATAACTCCATAGATGACTCCAGGAAGCCAAGGCATGCACCTGTTATATGTCACTGTTAACAGAAAGTAAAAGGTGTAAGGTATTCCTGGAGGTGTGAATGACTTAACAGAATCTCTCCTCTGCTCCTTCCACAGTCATACAAGAGTTCGAAGGACCAGTACCCCCACATGGAGCTCCCCCTCAATCTCTGCAGCGTCACCTACGTGCCCAAGGACGGGCGGCGTAAGAAGCACGAACTCCGGTTCTCTCCACCTGGGGCGGAGGCCCTGGTGCTGGCTGTACAGAGCAAGGAGCAAGCGGAGGAGTGGCTAAAGGTGATCTTTTACCCGTCTGCGAAGACCAACGAGCTGTGCCCCCTCCCCTCTCCTCTTCTCCCACCTACAACTGCTACATTTCCAAGTTCTTTTGTAATTGCCATGGCACTGCTGTGCGGCACACTAAAGAGCAAGCCCCCTTACACTGGTTCTGTGTCACCATACAGTACTGTTCTCCCACTGCAGTACCTGCACCTCCGCCCTCATCAAATTAGTGTTGCATGCTCTGATCAGTGACTTTCAGTATGCTGCCAAGTGTGTCCTGCCTTCCAGTGCAGCCTCCCTTTCGTCAGTAATGTTGTGATTCGGAAGACGTAATTTCCTCTACTCAAAGTGGGCTGGCTCTCCCCTCATGGTTGGCGCTACCGGGAGCTGTTGTACGCTCCATGTTGGTGCCTTAATCAATTGGAGTCTTAACAGTGGCGGCTCCTCTGCCAAGGCGGAGGAGGTTCACCCCACTGCGATTGCAGCAGTGGAAAAAAAGAAAAAGAAAATGATAATAACAGTACGTTATTATAATTTTCTTTTTCTATGCGGGTGTCGGACGGAGAGCAGGGGAGAAGTGGTTTTGCAGCGTGAATCTTTCTGGATTCACTATGCTGTGCATTATTCCGCGGTCTTGTGGTTGGGTCCGGATTCGTAGTCTTTTCTTTGTTTTTTTTTTTTTTTTTCTCTTAGCCCAGGTGGGCGTCGGCGTCACACCCCCTTGGGTGTATTTCCGGTGACGTCGGCATGCTTCCTGCGGAAGCTCCCACTCTTGGGCGCCATCTTCAGATTCTTTTTTTCCGCGGTCGGGTCTGGATCGTTCCCGTTTGGGCTCCAGACATTTTTGGAGAAAGAAGAAGGAAAATACAGAAAAGACGAGGAGAAGTCACCTGAAGACTCCAGGGGACTTCACCGACGAAAAACAAGCAAGGATAAGGCGTTTTCCATCGAGATCTTCGACGACCGTCGACGAACACGCGACCAGAGAGGCCCTGGACGCTAGAGGATGGACAACACGCCGTTCAAGTTCTGCCGTAACTGCCACCACAAGTACGCGCAGAAGGACCAGCACCCGGTATGCAACCTTTGCCTACCGGTGGACCACGAGAGCGGAGACTGCAACGCCTGTTCCGCCTTCACCCCGAAGACCCTTCGTGTGAGAGAGAGGCAGAGGGTAGCACACGCCGCCCTGCAGGGGAAGGCCCCGACTCCGTCACTCTACGAGCTGGGGATGTCCTCCGAGGAAGAAGACAACGCTGCCGCCGAAGACGACAGCTACACGGTCGTAGAGACCGATTACACGAAGACTTCTGACAAGGTAGGAGACTCTTCGGTCCCCAAGAACCCGAGAGACTCTGAGTCTAGGAAAATCGAGGGCAAGACCCCGAAAGCGCCGACGCCAAAAAAGGCGGCGTCCGCGACTACTCCCAGGCCCAGCGGATCCTCCGAGAAGGAGTCCCCGGCGCCGAGAGCTGCTGATCAGCAGAAAACGTCGAAAATCGTCCCCGAAAAGGATCGATCGACGAGGGAGAAAGACCCGAAACTGACGACGACGACCAGAGACCCGAAATCCGGTTCGACGTCGAAAACTTCGACTCCGAGAGACACGGCGACGAGCCATCCGTCGAAGAGAGCGGCCGACCCATCCGACGCGGAACACGCGGCCGAGATGGAAAAGAAAAGAAGGCGCCTCGAGGCAGAAATGGAGAACATCATGCAGCGGAAGAAAGATTTCGACGCAAAGATGAAAGCCTTCACGATCCCTCACAAGACCAAGCCACCAGTGATGGAGGTGGTCGAGGAGGAAGAAGAGATCGCCGAAGTCACCGAGCAAGACCAGGACGTCGAGGTGATCGACGACCAGGAGGAGTACGAGAATCCCTACGAAAGTTACAGCTATGGGGAGGAAGATGAGGGCAGGACAGACACGGAGTCGGCACCCTCTGACCTTCAGGAGGTAGATTACATCGATGTCGACACCGACAGCCCGGAGGAGGTGGTCGACACCTACCCCTCGAGGCCCTCGCCGCCGGACGACATCGGGGCCTACAACTCGGTGATACAATCTGCCGCAGCAGCTTTCAAGCTCAAGCTCGACGAAGAGAAGCAGAAAGCAGACTTCCTTCTAGAAACATTACTCCCAACACAAACGAGGAGCCAGTTCCTTCCAATGCTCGAGAGCGTCTTGGCTCAGGGGAAGGAAGCTTTCAGGGAGCCCGCAACATGCAAGGCAGTAACTCCCAGAACTGAGAAGAAGTACAAGCATGCCGCAAAGGACCCGGCCTACATTCAGGGCACGGTCTCCGCAGACTCCATTATCACGGCCACAGCAAGGAGGAGGGCTAACGTACCCACTACCTCGGGCCCACCACCGGATAAGGAGAGCAAAAGGATGGATCTGGTGGGCAGAAGGATCGAACGGAATGCCGCGACCCACTGGCGCATGGCTAATTCCAACGCCCTGATAAACAGGCACATGTTCCAAATCATGGAGGGACTGGGGCAGCTGGTGAAGGACTTGCCCCAGGATGCCAGGCAGAAAGCCGAAAAGCTGATTGAAGAGGGGAAGAATGCGGCAAATTCTTGCCTTAAGACGGCCCTGGATGGGGCAGACACCGCCAGCAGGCTCATGATGATGGGCGTCACGGAAAGGAGGCACGCCTGGCTCAGGATATCCGGTTTCAAACCGGAGGTGCAACACAGCATCATGAACACACCGTTCAACGGCAGCACGCTTTTCGGACCAACAGTTGATGAACAACTCAGCCAACTGAAGAAAGATAACGAAACAGCAAGATCCATGGGGGCATTGCAGTTCAGAGGGAACAAGAGGGGCACCCCGTCACGGAGGCCCGGCGGGAGAGGCGGAAACCAGCCAGGTACATCACACCAGGCTTTCCAGCAAACGCACCAGGCAGACTCGCAGACTCAGCAGGGTCATCAGAAGCAGCCCTGGCAGTACCAACAAAGAGGCCAGTCCTTTCGAGGGAGAAATGGACGGGGGCAAAATAGAAGAGGGGGCCAGCAGCCCACCTCCAAGTGACTTCAAAAAACTCCGTGTGCCCGCCCGCAAAAAAGAACCCAGGGGGCAGCACGTACAGATGGGTCAAGACAAACTAGACACCTACGACCACAGGACACCAGTGGGAGGAAGATTAAGATACCACCTCCAGGAGTGGAGAGAAATCACATCAGACAAATGGATCCTCAACATTATCCAATTCGGATACTGCATAGAGTTGGAGGGGAGGCCAACAAGCAAAAAACCAAAAAGGAAACCACTAGCAGGCAAACAGCTACAGTGCCTTCAGGAAGAAGCAAAAGAACTCCTGCAGAAGCAGGCCATAGAACGGGTACCCTTCAAGGAAAGAAACACAGGAGTATACTCAACGTACTTCCTGGTACCAAAAGTAGACGAGACAATGAGACCCATTCTCGATTTAAGATTCATGAACAAATTCATAAGAACGCAGAAATTCAAAATGACCTCCCTGCAAGAGGTGCTCCCACAATTGCAGATCGGGGACTTCATGGTCACTATAGACCTCAAAGACGCATACCTGCACATCCCAATGAACAGAAAGCACAAACACATGCTCAGGTTCACCGTCGGAGAAAGCCACTACCAGTTCACGACACTGGCCTTCGGTCTAAAATCGGCACCAAGAGTGTTCACAAAGTGCCTCGCAGCAGTCGCAGCGCACCTAAGAAGGCAAGGGATACACGTATACCCTTACCTGGACGACTGGCTGGTGAAAGCAAACTCATACCAGAAATGCAAGCTGCACGCACATACAGTGACCAGCACGCTCATAAACCTGGGGTTCTCCATCCATTGGAAGAAATCATCAATGGAGCCAGAACAAGTGAAGATCTTCCTGGGAGCACAGATCAACACCTTACAGGGCAAGGTGTTCCCCAGCGAGAAGAGGGCGAGGGCGCTGGTGAAGGAAACTCGCCTCTACCGGAAGGGACAAGCTCGGACAGTGAGGACTGCGAGCAAGATCATGGGGATGATGGCATCATGCATCCACCTGGTACCGAATGTACGACTCCACATGAGACCCATTCAAGAATGGCTACAGGAGCAATGGTCACAAGCTACAGGCAGTTGGGAGGATCTAGTGGTTGTAACGCACGAAGTGCAGAAGGAGATGACATGGTGGACCATGGAGAACATAGCAAGGGGAAAGCCTCTAACGCCCCCAACGCCAACAGTGACCATCACCACAGACGCATCCCTGAAGGGATGGGGCGCTCACATGGAGGAGCTCAAGGTGAGAGGACTGTGGACACCGACGGATGCCACAAAACACATCAATTACTTAGAGTTGAAGACAATCTTCCTTGCACTGAAAGCCTTCCAGACAAGACTGTACAATCACAAGGTGTTGATACAAACAGACAATACCACTGCGATGTTCTACATCAACAAGCAGGGGGGCACCCAGTCAGCCCCGCTTTCAACGCTAGCACAGGAGATATGGAGGTGGGCAATCCCTCTCAAGATAGACCTGCTGGCCATACACCTGCCAGGGAAGGACAACATACAAGCAGATTGGCTCAGCAGGCAGACTTCAGCATCCCACGAGTGGGAGCTCAATGCTCAGGAGACAAGGCACCTATTCGACAGATGGGGAACTCCATCGGTGGACCTGTTTGCCACACGCCGGAATGCAAAATGCCGAAACTTCGCATCCAGGCAGCCCGAGGAGGGGTCACTGGGGAATGCCCTATGGATAGATTGGTCAGGGACATTTGCCTACGCCTTTCCCCGATACCACTGATGCACAGAGTACTGAGCAAGTGCAGAGCGAGCAACATGACACTGATACTGGTCGCACCACAGTGGGCGAGGCAGACATGGTACTCGCAGATCATGGAGATGACACAGTGTGCACCCCACAGATTCAGCAGGAGGAAAGACTTACTCTCCATGCAGAACGGAGAGGTGCTGCACCCAGAGCCAGAGAGCATGAGCCTAGTAGCGTGGCTCCTGAGGACATAGAGTTCGCTCATTTAAGGTTGCCAGAAAGTACACTGAAGGTCCTGCGGGAGGCAAGAAGGCCTAGCACTCGGAAGTGCTATGTGGCGAAATGGAAGAGGTTCACAATATGGTGTAGACAAGAAAGGCTTCACAATAAAATGAAGAGGGACTCCACAGTGCTAAAGTACCTGACGCACTTGCTAGAGAAGAACCTTAGCTCATCCTCCTTGAGGGTTCACTTAGCAGCAATAGTCGCCTACACAAGGGGTGAAACGTGCAGGAGTTTCTTCACATCACAGGTGGTGAAGAGATTCCTAGAAGGGGCGAAAAGGATCGCACCGCCCAAGCGGGTGCCGCCACCGGCATGGAACTTGAACATAGTCCTAACGGAACTCATGAAAGAGCCCTTTGAACCGCTCCACAAGGCGTCCTTAAAGATGCTAACTATGAAAACAGCTTTCCTGGTTGCAATAACGTCCCTACGCAGAGTAAGCGAGCTTCAGGCTCTGACGCTACAAGAACCCTACATACAAATACATAATGACAGGGTTGTGATGAGGACTGACCCAAACTTCATGCCGAAGGTGGTATCTAAATTTCACATGAACCAGTCTATACAGATACCGAGTTTTTTCCAAAAACCAACAACTGCGGCAGAGCGAGCTCTGCACACCCTGGACGCCAGAAGGGCAGTCATGCACTACATCGAAAGGACGAAGGGACACAGGAAGACAAAACAGTTCTTTGTGTCATTCGCCAACAGTTACATGGGAAAAGCAGTAACCAAAAAGACCATTGCACGATGGATCGCACAGACAATCCAACTCTGCCACAAGCGGGCAGGACAAGAGCTAGCAGAGGGGACACGTGCCCACTCCACTAGGAAAAAGGGCGCTACAATAGCCTTCCTGGCTAACACACCCATACAAGACATATGCCTGGCGGCAACATGGGCTTCAGTGCACACGTTCACGAAGCACTACTGTGTGGACATACAGATGAACAAGGAAGCTCAAGTTGGACAGAAGGTGCTACAGCACATATTCAATACCCAACGCTCATCTTCCACCCAACCGCCACAGAAATGAGAAACCGCTACAAAATCTATGCACAGCATAGTGAATCCAGAAAGATTCACGCTGCAAAACGAATAGTTTTCTTACCTGTCGGTGTAGTTTTGCAGCTTGAAGATCTTTCTGGATTCACTAGCGAACCCACCCACCTCCGCCAGAAAGATGAGGCTGGAGAGAGAAGAGGTGGTTAACATAGGAAAGGATATTTAAGAAGTACAGAGCGGTAAAATACCAACTAAGTAGAACATTGCCATTACTTCGGAAACGAAAGAAACACGGAAAAAAAGAACCCGAAGATGGCGCCCAAGAGTGGGAGCTTCCGCAGGAAGCATGCCGACGTCACCGGAAATACACCCAAGGGGGTGTGACGCCGACGCCCACCTGGGCTAAGAGAAAAAAAAAAAAAAAAACAAAGAAAAGACTACGAATCCGGACCCAACCACAAGACCGCGGAATAATGCACAGCATAGTGAATCCAGAAAGATCTTCAAGCTGCAAAACTACACCGACAGGTAAGAAAACTATTCGTTTGCACTCCTCTAAGTGCACATGACAGTTTGGCCAGCCCTCTAGCACCAACCAAACCGTTTTGCGCACTTGGTATGTTCTCCATTGGGCTGTGTTGCACAGCCCCGTGAAGAACATGGCCAGCCTCCCTAGGCACTGCCTGAGTGTCCAAACAGGATGCTCAGGCCAATCATGACGCTGCTCCTGCAGCGTTGTGATTGGCTGGGAGACCCTGGAAGCCTGAGTGCTTGCGGCGCTTCCTGCTGAGGATGAGAGGCATGCTACGGCAAGAGAGGTTTGCGGTGGAGAAAGTACTTTTTTTTTTTAAATACCCCCCTCCTGCCTCACAACCCCCATTCCGAGCAAGCCACCACTGGGAGCCTATAAAGCGGTGCAGTGGACAGCCTACTATTTCACTCGTTATGAGTGACCTTGCCATAGACCCTCACATAGAGACTGTGGGTCACAGATAGCTCACATAAAAAACTAATTTAATGGGGGGGGGGGGGTGAGAAAGGAAACTGGCAGTACATTTTGTAAATACTCATCAGAGGAAAGCAAAGCATTTCCGCTTGACACTTATATCAGTCTCATTGAGATTAATAGAAATGTTACATATATTTTAATGGTGGTCCCGGTAGAAAAGGGCATTGATAAGATGGATAATTCTTTCTGAGCTTCAGAGTGCTCTCGTCCAAGCTGCCACAGGAGGCTCACGGAGCTTCATAATCATCTTTGCTTAAATTTTTAGAAAAATTATCAAACTCAAAGTCGAAGCTAGTAGATCATGGACAGGTAAAAATGTCCAGCCAGGTTAATTTGTTAATTTTGAACTCTTTTTGTTACTGTTAATCGATGACCAAGCAGGATGAGAGCAGAAGGCTATAAAAGATAAAAAAGACTTTGCAGAGAACAAATTCCCAAGAGCATCCTTAGCCCCGCATAACCATCTCTGTCCAAAAATCAGAATGGAAGGTAGATTCCATAGGAATCAATGGAGCCGTGTTATACCACAGTCCAATGAAAAACCATTAAGAGTCAGTAAGCCCCTGTATGATGCCAGAAGATCCCTTTTATTGCCCTTGCGGCGGCGCACAGTGCAGTGCCATATCTACAAAGCAAACACAAAGCGATGATGGACGGAGCGCTGAAACTTTTCAGACACTCACGCCCAGTCACAGATCTGGGTTGAATCCATCATCATTCTTTAACTCACTTCGCCAATCCAGTTCAGATCCAGCTATATGCAAATCAGTCTTGACCCTGTGCCACATGAGAACAGTCCAGCCCAAACTGCCTGGCTGATGAGGGGTGTTACCCGGTAACCGGTCCCAGGATGCTTGGTCCGTTCCAGGGCGACCTGGCTTGGCAGTTCGGGCTGGACTGTTTCCATTAGGAAAAGGGTCAAGACTGATTTGCAAATAGCTGGGTCTGAACTAGGTTGGCGAAGTGAGCTAAAGAATGATGATGGATTTAAGCCAGATCTATGCCTGGGGGTGAGTGTCTGAAAAGTTTCACAGCTCCGTCCATCATCTCCTTGTGTTTGCTTTGTTCCACATCTACAAGGCCACGTAAAGCCACCCTGCCTGGCTTTTCATGGCCTTATAGATATTGTGTGAGGCAAAGCAGCGCATGTTGTGGCGTTGCCTCCTGCGAAGAAGAGGCATGCCATGGGCATTACAGTGGGTTTTCCCACGTAATACCCATGACATTTGACACATTCCCAGATTTACAATGTTCGTTGTAAACCTGGGAACCTGTCAAAAGTCTACACCTACCTAGGGTAGGCAGAGGGGAGGCGCAACGAGGAGAATTAACATTATTTCTCTTCGTTTCTCCTCTTTCTATATGTGCTGCCTTCTGCAGCGCACATAGAAAGAGGAAATCACCTTTTAGATTGTTTTTGTGCAGGAATGTGTCCTTTCCTGCACAAAAGCAATTATCCCTACAACGCAGATACCCCTGCACCATGGCGCAAGGGTGCCTACGTTGGCGCATGGCAGCAATTTGTGTGCCCACCCTGTGAAAGAGGACAGGAATGCGCCGTATCTGATAGATGCAGCGCATTTCTGCCCTTTTTGTTTGCCATGGGGCAGTGCACCATGAAGGTTTGCGGCACAGCTCTACAGCAAGACTCTAAGTGTTTAACTTGAAGATGCATGGTTGGCTGTAAGTTGTGGTTGTTTAACTATAGTTGCAAGTTGAGATTTCCTTCCGACTTGTGTTTGAGATCTTCGGCTGCCACTTTGACAACTCACTGTGTGATTCGATAGGGTCTTTGCAAGAAAATAGGCAGGAGGAAATGCTACAAAAGAGCAAGGGGTACAGGGACAAGGTTGGGTCATCCATGACCATTTACAAACTTTGTCTGTCACACCAGTGCTTGACCTTGCAACCATTGCATCCTCTTCTAAAGAATGTAATGCTAACTATTTTCTCCACTTACTTGGTGTCCACTCACATATGCTGTATGCTAGCTCCTCAGTACCGCCCTGGACTCTGGAGAACAAATACCATGTAACACTGTAACAACAGTCCTGCAGTGGTGTGGTGTTTCTCACAATAGGACACATTTATAACTCGTTATCAGCCATACAGTAGAAATCAGAATAGCGCCATAAGCCTATTGAGACATTTAGGTAATTCCTAGAGTCCATTCTCACCCGTAAGGAATCTTGTTTTTTAGGGCTCGGGCCTACGCCACCACGAAGTGGGGGGCGGAGCTTCCGAGCTCTTATGTATTTAGAAAAAAAAAGAATTCTGAAAGGGGTCTGGCTGGCACATTCTTTAGTGCGCGTCAGCGTTTTTTATGGCATCTGCCTAGTGATTCGTCTTCGCTGTGCTGTCTATTTAGTAGCCTTGACGTGATAGGGTATATTTACTTTTCGTCCGTCATTTATTGCAGTTGTATGGCATATTCTGTGCGCGAACGAGCACGGCAGAGTGATTAATCTTAATTAGGATCTGTCAGAGTGCCCGTGTAATGCAATCCAGATGGTGCGAGCGCGTTCACCATTGCATTGCATGTATCATGCGCGCGTTTAACATTTACCTTTCGCGCACGGCAGTCCATTCATTTTAATTAGGAGCTGTCAGAGTGCCGCGTTCACGGCGGAGATAATGGAAAGAATTTTCCTGTAGCTTCAAGGGCAGTCACAGTTGATTTTTTTTTAAGATACCTCGCATACAAGCACCCTTGCCTCGCCAATCCGCGTGTCTTTTAAAATAAAACAATATGGTAGAGTTTAACAGAGATTTTCGCAATAAACAAAAACAGCTATGTAGATTGCGGCGTGTTTTATTTGCCATCACCTTGAGTTGATTTTTACGTACGTTTTTCACACACACACAGTAGTGAGGGCAGAGTAGTGAGGGCAGAGTGTAGAGTAGTGAGGGCAGAGTAGTGAGGGCAGAGTAGTGAGGGCAGAGTAGTGAGGGCAGAGTAGTGAGGGCAGAGTAGTGAGGGCAGAGTGTTGAGGGCAGAGTAGTGAGGGCAGAGTGCAGAGTAGTGAGGGCAGAGTAGTGAGGGCAGAGTAGTGAGGGCAGAGTAGTGAGGGCAGAGTAGTGAGTGCAGAGTAGTGAGGGCAGAGTAGTGAGGGCAGAGTAGTGAGGGCAGAGTAGTGAGGGCAGAGTGCAGAGTAGTGAGGGCAGAGTAGTGAGGGCAGAGTAGTGAGGGCAGAGTAGTGAGGGCAGAGTAGTGAGGGCAGAGTAGTGAGGGCAGAGTAGTACAGGCTAGCGATGACAGTGCATATCTACAGGCTAGCGATGACAGTGCATATCATCAGGCTAGCGATGACAGTACACATCTACAGGCTAGTGATGACAATGCATATTTATGGGCTAGCGATGACAATGCATATCTACAGGCTAGCGATGACAGGGCATATAGGCTAGCAATGACAGTGCATAATTACAGGCCAGTGATGACACTTCATATCTACAGGCTACCGATGACAGTGCATATCTACAGGCTAGCGATGACAGTGCATATATACAGGCTAGCGATGACAGTGCATATTTACAGGCTAGCGATGACAGAGCATATCTACAGGCTAGTGATGACAGTGCATATCTGCAGGCTAGCGATGACAGTGCATATCTACAGGCTAGCGATGACAGAGCATATCTACAGGCTAGCGATGACAGTGCATATCTACAGGCTAGTGAAGCCAATGCATATCTACAGGCTAGCGATGACAGTGCATATCTACAGGCTAGCGATGACAGAGCATATCTACAGGCTAGCGATGACAGTGCATATCTACAGGCTAGCGATGACAGTGCATATCTACAGGCTAGTGAAGCCAATGCATATCTACAGGCTAGCGATGACAGTGCATATCTACAGGCCAGCGATGACAGAGCATATCTACAGGCTAGCGATGACAGTGCATATCTACAGGCTAGCGATGACAGTGCATATCTACAGGCTAGCGATGACAATGCATATCTACAGGCTAGCGATGACAGAGCATATCTACAGGCTAGCAATGACAGTGCATATCTACAGGCTTTTGAAGCCAATGCATATCTACAGGCTAGCAATGACAGTGCATATCTACAGGCTAGCGATGACAGAGCATATCTACAGGCTAGCGATGACAGTGCATAACTACAGGCTAGTGAAGCCAATGCATATCTACAGGCTAGCGATGACAGTGCATATTTACAGGCTAGCGATGACATAGCATATCTACAGGCTAGCGATGACAGTGCATATCTACAGGATAGCGATGACAGTGCATATCTACTGGCTAGCGATGATAATGCATATCTACAGGCTAGCGATGACAGCGCATATCTACAGGATAGCAATGACAGCGCATATCTACAGGCTAGTGAAGCCAATGCATATCTACAGGCTAGTGATGACAGTGCATATCTACAGGCTAGCGATGACAGTGCATATCTACAGGCTAGCGATGATAATGCATATCTACAGGCTAGCGACGACAGCGCATATCTACAGGATAGCAATGACAGCGCATATCTACAGGCTAGCGATGACAGAGCATATCTACAGGCTAGCGATGACAGTGCATATCTACAGGCTAGTGAAGCCAATGCATATCTACAGGCTAGCGATGACAGTGCATATCTACAGGCTAGCGATGACAGAGCATATCTACAGGCTAGCGATGACAGTGCATATCTACAGGCTAGCGATGACAGTGCATATCTACAGGCTAGCGATGGCAATGCTTATCTACAGGCTAGCGATGACAGAGCATATCTACAGGCTAGCGATGACAGAGCATATCTACAGGCTAGCGATGACAGTGCATATCTACAGGCTTGTGAAGCCAATGCATATCTATTATTATTATTATTAAAAAAAAATTATAGAGCGCGTAGTCACCCTAAGGTATCCCAGCGCTAAAGATCCCTACTTCTGTGGGTTCGGCAGCAGAGAAGGGAGAGGACAAGTTTCAGAAGGGGAGAGTTAAAATTAAGGAAACAGGTGAGCTTTGAGCCGTTTCCTGAAACGTAGGTAGTTGGGTTCTTTTCTCAAGTCTCGGGGAAGAGCATTCCAGAGGCGTGCGGTGTGGACCGAGAAGCGTCTTCCGCCCGAGCGGGCTTTCTTGAATCTGGGCAGGATGATAAGGGACTCATTGTCTGAACGAAGGGATCTTGGGGCTTTATAAGGTTTTATGAATTTCCTAAGAATAGGAGGGCCTTGATTCTGCAGTAGCTTATGCGCTAGGCATAGGACTTTGAAAATCACACGTTCCCTCACTGGGAGCCAGTGAAGGAGCTTCAGAGCAGGTTTGGCTGAAGCTCTGGCCGGGGTATTGGTGAGGATCCGGGCCGCCGCATTCTGGATTTTCTGAAGTTTATTTAAGGTTGCTTCGGGTGCGCCCAGGTAGATTGCATTACTATAGTCGAGCCTGGAAAGTATGAGGCCTTGGATAAGAAGTCTTTGTGATATGGGTGGAAGTAGGGGCAGGATCTTTCTCATAGATTTCAGTAGTCCGAAGCAGATACCGGCTACTTTTTTGGCCTGCGTGGTGAATGAAAGATTAGTTTCGATCCATACTCCCAGGCTTTTTACTTCCTGTTTTGGGTCTGGGGGAGGACCCAGACAGGGTGGCCAGGTGTCCAGGGGGAAGGTGAGTCCTTTCTGACCCAGAAGGAGGATATCCGTCTTTGATCCATTCAGCTTTAAATCTGAGTTATTCATCCACCCTTGTATCTGCGTCAAGCAGTTGAATAAGTCCGCCGGTTGTTTACTAGGGTGGGATAGGGAGACGACTAGTTGTGTGTCGTCCGCATAACTGACGATGCTCACTCCGAACGGGGTGACGACCTCCTCCAATGGAGCCATGTAAATGTTAAACAATGTGGGGCTCAGGGAGGAGCCCTGGGGCACCCCACATTGGAGGGGTGTTTCGGAGGAGCAGGTGTTATTTTCCCAAATCTGAAAGGAGCGTTGGGCCAGAAAGGAGGAAAGCCAGGATAGAGCAGTACCTACTACTCCTACCTTTTTGAGCCGTTTGATCAGGAGTTGGTGGTTGACGGTGTCGAAGGCCGCACTCAGGTCGAGGAGGATCACTGCCACTGATCCTCCTTCGTCTAAGAGTGCCCTGGCCTCCTCCACCGCCGCCAGGAGGGCGATGTCAGTGCCCTGTCCTGGACGAAAACCAGTCTGCGAATTTTTTAGCAGATTATTCGATTCCAGAAACTGGGAAAGTTTCTTGTTCACCAGTTTCTCGGCGATCTTGCTGGTCCCAGGGAGGAGGGATATTGGTCTATAATTAGCCAATTCCGCTGGGTCCAAGGAGGGTTTCTTTAGGAGCGCTTTAACAACTGCCGCTTTCCAACTAGGGGGGACGAGTCCCTGTTGAAAAGACGCGTTAATCAGATGGGTGAGGGGGGGGATGATGATGGGGGCTACTTCCTTGAGGATCCGCAGCGGTGCAGGGTCCCTAGGGGATCCGCTTTTGATGGTTTTTAGCGTGTTCTCGACTTCTTCGATAGTTATTTGCCCCCAAGAAGTAAGATTAGGGGAGATCGAAGTGTCGAGAGGATCGCCAGTGTCGCTTGGATTAGAGGGAGGGATGGAGTTCAGGATTTTTTGAATTTTTTCTTGGAAAAAGCTGGCGAGCTGATGGCATTTTTCCTGGTCTGTTTTGGGGTCTGAGGGGTTTCTCGGGGTGGGATCGGGGACATTGAGAAGGTCCTTCAGGATGGTATAGGTTTCTTTACTAGAGCAGGCGGCTTTTTCAATTCTTTCCTGAAAGAATAGGCTTTTTGTCTTACTGATGGAAGATTTATATACTGATAAAGAGGTGAGATAGGCATCCTTATTAGTATTAGACTTCTCCATCCTCCAGGAACGTTCAGCTCTTTTGCAGTTCTGCCGAAGCGACTTGAGCTCTGGAGTATACCACGGGGCCGGTGGTATTCGTTTGGTGTGTTTGAGGGTGGTGGTTTTGGGGAGGAGTGTATCCAAAGAGGATGTGATCCAGGAGCTGAATTGTTTGTCGGCAGTAGTAGCATCAGGGGAAAACAATGGGATGGAGTTAGAAAGAATGGCGGACCATTCGGATGGTAGGAGTTTATGCCAACGTCTGTCGGTGACTTTGATTTTCGCGGACTGGGTGATGCAAGTAGGAGACTTCCAGGAAATGGGGACTAAAAAATGATCGGTCCATGGCAGTGGCAAAGAAGGACTCGTGGTGATATTGACGTCGTTAGTAAGGACGGGATCTAAAAGGTGTCCCTTATCGTGGGTGGGCTCATTATTCACCAATCGAATGTTGAGTGACATAAGGTCCACTAGTAGGTCGGAGGCAGACCGGTCAGCGGGATCTGTAAAATGGAGGTTAAGGTCACCTACAATAAGAAAGTTAGAAACAGAGGCGGCCAATTGAGCGGTCGTTTCGGTAACTGCGTTAAGGAATTTCCCAAGAGTACCCGGGGGACGGTAAATAAGCAGTCCCGAGATGGAGTGCGTCGGGGAGGTTAGGAGGGAGAAGTGGCAGCTTTCTGCGTCTTCAATATTGGCGTCGTTGATTCTACAGCTGAGGTGATCGCGGTAGATTATGGCCAACCCACCTCCTCTACCTCTGGGTCTGTGGCGGGTTTGAATGAGATAGCCTGGGGGAAGGGCGATGACAATGTCCGCGTCAGTGCTATCAGAAAGCCAAGTTTCTGTTAAAAACAATGCATCCAAGCCTTGGTCTTGGATCAGCCCATTGATTTCGAGTGCGTGCTTGGGGAGGGAGCGACAGTTGAGAAGACCGAGTTGTAGTCTGGAATTGACTGGGATCTGAGTGGCTGCATCACAGCGCGTACAGCTTGTAAAGGGTTTACCTACGTCGTGAGTGTAGAGACAACCTAGGCTTTTTTCAGGTCGGAGGTCCCGAGGCGTGTCTGCTGAATACATCAGGCGACTAGGGGGTGAGTCTGGCAGAGTCCCTGGGCCCGGGTCCGTCCGGGCCCGGACGGGCCCAGACGGGCTTGCCTTAGGCGCGCAAACGGCGCTCCCGCTGCGCTCGTCCGCTGCGCTTGCGTGGGAGGCACATTTAGGGTGAGAGGGTGTGGGCGTGGCATGTCAGGTGGGCGTGGCCTCGCGTGTGCAGCGATGGCGTCCCTGAACAACAATGTCCCAAAACAGCGCTAATTCCGCTGAATTGTGATTGAGCCTGCTAGGCGCTTTAGCCCAGAAGAGAGCAGAGGTGAGAATATAAGTTTTAAAATAAACAAACACAGAGGATCAACAATTTTAAAAAAGTAGCGAGTTTCTCCTCCGGCTTCCGCCTCAGAGGTTAGGGTTCAATTGGTCGCGCTAGTAGTCAGCGCTGTTGTTATAGGCGCTACAGGCTAGCGATCGCTACAGGTTATCGCTACAGGCTAGCGATGACAGTGCATATCTACAGGCTAGCGATGACAGAGCATATCTACAGGCTAGCGATGACAGTGCATATCTACAGGCTAGTGAAGCCAATGCATATCTACAGGCTAGCGATGACAGTGCATATCTACAGGCTAGCGATGACAGAGCATATCTACAGGCTAGCGATGACAGTGCATATCTACAGGATAGCGATGACAGTGCATATCTACAGGCTAGCGATGATAATGCATATCTACAGGCTAGCGATGACAGCGCATATCTACAGCATAGCAATGACAGCGCATATCTACAGGCTAGTGAAGCCAATGCATATCTACAGGCTAGCGATGACAGTGCATATCTACAGGCTAGTGAAGCCAATGCATATCTACAGGCTAGCGATGACAATGCATATCTACAGGCTAGTGAAGCCAATGCATATCTACAGGCTAGCGATGACAGAGCATATCTACAGGCTAGCGATGACAGTGCATATCTACAGGCTAGCGATGATAATGCATATCTACAGGATAGTAATGACAGTGCATATCTACAGGCTAGCGATGACAGTGCATATCTACAGGCTAGCGATGACGGTGCATATCTACAGGCTAGTGAAGCCAATGCATATCTACAGGCTAGCGTTGACAGCGATGACAGTGCATATCTACAGGCTAGTGAAGCCAATGCATATCTACAGGCTAGCGATGACAGTGCATATCTACAAGCTAGCGATGACAGAGCATATCTACAGGCTAGCGATGACAGTGCATATCTACAGGCTAGCGATGACAGTGCATATCTACAGGCTAGCGATGATAATGCATATCTACAGGCTAGCGATGACAGCGCATATCTACAGGATAGCAATGACAGCGCATATCTACAGGCTAGTGAAGCCAATGCATATCTACAGGCTAGCGATGACAGTGCATATCTACAGGCTAGTGAAGCCAATGCATATCTACAGGCTAGCGATGACAGTGCATATCTACAGGCTAGCGATGACAGAGCATATCTACAGGCTAGCGATGACAGTGCATATCTACAGGCTTGTGAAGCCAATGCATATCTACAGGCTAGCGATAACAGAGCATATCTACAGGATAGCAATGACAGCGCATATCTACAGGCTAGCTATGACAGTGCATATCTACAGGCTAGGGATGACGGTGCATATCTACAGGCTAGCGATGACAGAGCATATCTACAGGCTAGCGATGACAGCGCATATCTACAGGCTAGCGATGATAATGCATATCTACAGGCTAGCGATGACAGCGCATATCTACAGGATAGCAATGACAGCGCATATCTACAGGCTAGTGAAGCCAATGCATATCTACAGGCTAGCGATGACAGTGCATATCTACAGGCTAGTGAAGCCAATGCATATCTACAGGCTAGCGATGACAGTGCATATCTACAGGCTAGCGATGACAGAGCATATCTACAGGCTAGCGATGACAGTGCATATCTACAGGCTTGTGAAGCCAATGCATATCTACAGGCTAGCGATGACAGTGCATATCTACAGGCTAGCGATGACAGAGCATATCTACAGGATAGCAATGACAGCGCATATCTACAGGCTAGCGATGACAGTGCATATCTACAGGCTAGCGATGACGATGCATATCTACAGGCTAGCGATGATAATGCATATCTACAGGCTAGCGATGACAGCGCATATCTACAGGATAGCAATGACAGCGCATATCTACAGGCTAGTGAAGCCAATGCATATCTACAGGCTAGCGATGACAGTGCATATCTACAGGCTAGTGAAGCCAATGCATATCTACAGGCTAGCGATGACAATGCATATCTACAGGCTAGCGATGACAGAGCATATCTACAGGCTAGCGATGACAGTGCATATCTACAGGCTAGCGATGACAGTGCATATCTACAGGCTAGCGATGATAATGCATATCTACAGGCTAGCGATGACAGCGCATATCTACAGGATAGCAATGACAGCGCATATCTACAGGCTAGCGATGACAGTGCATATCTACAGGCTAGGGATGACGGTGCATATCTACAGGCTAGTAAAGCCAATGCATATCTACAGGCTAGCGATGACAGTGCATATCTACAGGCTAGCGATGACAGAGCATATCTACAGGCTAGCGATGACAGCGCATATCTACAGGCTAGCGATGACAGTGCATATCTACAGGCTAGTGAAGCCAATGCATATCTACAGGCTAGCGATGACAGTGCATATCTACAGGCTAGCGATGACAGTGCATATCATCAGGCTAGCGATGACAGTACACACCTACAGGCTAGTGATGACAATGCATATTTATGGGCTAGCGATGACAATGCATATCTACAGGCTAGCGATGACAGTGCATATAGGCTAGCAATGACAGTGCATAATTACAGGCCAGTGATGACACTTCATATCTACAGGCTACCGATGACAGTGCATATCTACAGGCTAGCGATAACAGTGCATATCTACAGGCTAGCGATGACAATGCATATCTACAGGCTAGCGATGACAGAGCATATCTACAGGCTAGCGATGACAGTGCATATCTAAAGGCTTGTGAAGCCAATGCATATCTACAGGCTAGCGATGACAGTGCATATCTACAGGCTAGCGATGACAGAGCATATCTACAGGCTAGCGATGACAGTGCATATCTACAGGCTAGTGAAGCCAATGCATATCTACAGGCTAGCGATGACAGTGCATATCTACAGGCTAGCGATGACAGTGCATATCTACAGGCTAGCGATGACAGTGCATATCTACAGGCTAGCGATGACAGTGCATATCTACAGGCTAGTGAAGCCAATGCATATCTACAGGCTAGCGATGACAGTGCATATCTACAGGCTAGCGATGACAGAGCATATCTACAGGCTAGCGATGACAGTGCATATCTACAGGCTAGCAATGACAGTGCATATCTACAGGCTAGCGATGACAATGCATATCTACAGGCTAGCGATGACAGAGCATATCTACAGGCTAGCGATGACAGTGCATAGCTACAGGCTAGTGATGACAGAGCATATCTACAGGCTAGCGATGACAGTGCATATCTACAGGATAGCGATGACAGTGCATATCTACAGGCTAGCGATGATAATGCATATCTACAGGCTAGCGATGACAGCGCATATCTACAGGATAGCAATGACAGCGCATATCTACAGGCTAGTGAAGCCAATGCATATCTACAGGCTAGCGATGACAGTGCATATCTACAGGCTAGTGAAGCCAATGCATATCTACAGGCTAGCGATGACAGTGCATATCTACAGGCTAGCGATGACAGAGCATATCTACAGGCTAGCGATGACAGTGCATATCTACAGGCTAGCGATGATAATGCATATCTACAGGCTAGCGACGACAGCACATATCTACAGGATAGCAATGACAGCGCATATCTACAGGCTAGCGATGACCGTGCATATCTACAGGCTAGCGATGATGGTGCATATCTACAGGCTAGTGAAGCCAATGCATATCTACAGGCTAGCGATGACAGTGCATATCTACAGGCTAGCGATGACAGTGCATACACTCACAAGGAGACCACAGGCAGCTGAGGTGCAATCTTCTCCCACTCACAAGAACGACATCACAGGCAGCAGCAGTGCAAGCTTCTTACACTCACAAGGAGACCACAGGCAGCAGATTTGCAAGCTTCTCACACTCACAAGAAGGACATCACAGGCAAGTGGTGCAATATTCTCACACTCACAAGGAGATCACTGGCAGTACACACCACATGAACACACTCCATAACACATAGCAACAATACATTGGCATTTACAATGCCATTAGCTCAAACTCAAATAAATCCGAGCCCGATTGCATTTCTAATGCTTGTTATCAGTTTTCTTCACTCGAACAGGATGGTTCTAAATCACACTTCAGAAACCACTGGTAAGTCGACAGCAGTGTGCTGCATTAAGTCATAAACAGGACAGAAAATTGGGAAACCAAGTAGTGAACCTGCCTTCTTGCGCTGCTGTTCGGAAAGACCTGGGCTTCCTCATCCATTTGTTATTTTACAAAAGGATGGCCCTGCCTGGCCATCTTACACCTGGTACCCAGATCTGATGCCCTGTTCTTCAGGCCCAGAGCAGACGCTTTTGCTGTGTTTACAACCCGTGTATGACCAAAGATGTTTTCTTTGCAGGTGATCAGAGAGGTGAGCAGTCCCTGCAGCCCTGGACTTGGCGGGACAGAAGCTCCGAGTTCACCTGCGCTTCGGTACAAACTGGATTTAGACAAGGTAAGCCTTCCTGATAAGGGAGGGAATCTGCAGGTCTGTTTAGTAGAGTGCATTATTTCTAACCTTGGTGCAGGGCCACTGCAATCTGCCATATAAAATGCAATAAAGCCCCATAAAAAATGTGTAATCTGTCATATCATGTTCACGTCTGTAGTTTCATGGCAGCCAATGATCCCTATTTTTTGTTTGTTTGTTCGTTTGTTTGAGGCATTGTCAGTTTTTTAAGCTAAAAAACTGACCAGGACAACACCCTGGTGAGTGGTGGAGATGGCATTTAAATTAGCAGCGTCCAGGTTAATTTTTCCTATATTCAGATCCTAAACCAACACGACTTAGACCTCATCTTTTGTCAACTGAGTTTGATTCCCCAGCTTATGTGGAGACGCATTAGAAGGTGTCAGGGCGAGGCTCATTGTGATGTGAGTGTGACTGAGCGATCGCTATATGAGTGTTACATGTGCAATGATATAAGCTACTCTTCCACTTCAAGTTTTTTTTGTTTTAGACGCTCACAACTTAGAGTTAGTACACCCTGCGCTTATTCTTACTTAGCTCAACTTAGTGGCAGCTGTGGAACTGTAGCGTGTAGCCTACATTGCTGCCTTAGCAGCTCTTTGGAGGAGGCGGGGCTTAAGAATAGGTTCTGTGTCTTGTATACAAGTAGCTCTTGTGGAAAGATTGTCGGAACCTCAAACAAAATTACATTTGGTCATGAGTGCACCTTCCACCTGATCATGAAGACCATTTGTAGAGATCTGGTGCCCTCTTGTGTCCTTACATGGCAGTGTTCTAAGGCAGTTACCATGAATGGGGCTGATGTCTGGCTTGCAAGTGATACCAATTGGAAAAAGAAAAAAATCTGAGAGGCAGGAATATGACTGCTTCCTTTACAGCTAAGCCCAGTAGTCTGAGCAGTTACTGGCAAAGACAACTTTCACATGTCCACGTGTTACAGAAGGACATAATAATGAAATACAATGTTAATTTACAACAAAAAAAATACCAATAATCTGAATGAATCTATTGTAAAGCAACATGCCGTGCATAATTATTCCAACTTGTTGGGTTTTGAATTTGAGCCTTTTCTTTTCAAAAGGAAATTATTAGCCCCAAATTCACCTGCAACACAAGAATATTTTAAGATTGCTGTTTTTTCAATCATGTTCAAAAGCATGGGTGGTTTTAGGGAAGAAATCATAGTAGACATGGAAACCCACAACTTTGGCACGTTTTTGAGTAATTTTGCTTTAGTCATGTAAATATAGCTTTGTTTATAATTTATTCCATATGAAACAAGTGGCTCTTTTGAAAAGAATTGCATGATTGCTATCATTTGAGTGTGGAACTGGAATGGAGCTCTGTCGACACAAGGTTAAAGGCTTTCATCAGCCTCCCGCCTAGGGGTGTATAAAATATGTTGTTCTGTGTATCCCTTTCACATCTGATAAGAGACCAGATAGTGACCTGCTTATAGGGGGAGCGAGAGCTGATTTTGAGTCTTCCAAAAATTTGTATTCTGTTACGGAAGCGGGGGGGGGGTTATCAGATAATGTTTTAACAGATGAAGGGACTGATGTTGATTTTTTCAAGGGCGGATATATCTACTAAGACTTTTAAAATGTTTTATTTTATGAGTTAAAGTATAATAAGTGTAATATTGGCTTTCAAGCTCACAAAGATCAGCCAAAAAGCAGATTTAAGTTGGAAACCACTATGTCTGACAACTTGTTCAAGAAATCTTTCACACACATACATATTCCATGCCAGGAACATTCGCCCGAAGGTATCAAAACATTGCAATGCTGCCAGTTGCAAAGCAGACATCTATACCATTGTGTTACAAACACTTCTCTACTTTATTGGGACACGCAAAAGCAATATCTTGGTCCTTGACGAATCTCCCACAACAGTGTCTAAAAACAAGATTAGTTTTGCTACTAAGTACAATGATGCAACGTCTGAAGAGTGATCTGAGCACACACTGTTTTCAAGTACCACCACCTAAAAAAGCTTACTGAGAACATCTGGGCTCTCAGCTTACAGACAGGAAAATTCTTCTCCAATCCTGGGTCTCATTGGAGACTTTCACTGCCCAGTTGTGGATATCTGTGCAATTACAGATTCAAGCTACTACTTGCATATCTTCCAGTTGTTTAGGAAAGATGCTGGCATCCAAGTTCAAAGCAGATATGTTTCCCTTAGTTCCGCATCTGACACTCTAGTCTGCGTTCTACCTACCTTTACCCTTCTTTACCCACTACCCTGTTCTATTCACCATAGAGACTGTCCCATGAGAAGCAGACCTCAGATTCAGACAGCATGGTCAACGGAGACAACTGTACATTGAACAGGAGGGAGCATGGTGAGTATGCACGCCTGCGTCACAGGAATTTCTGAGAGTCAAATTGCCTAGTTAAAAAAAAGACAAGGTTGGTTTCTCACATTTTTGCAACTAACTTTAGTTTAGGGCTTAGAAAGGATCCTTGTTCGTGATATGATTTGTGGTGGCGCTCACCAAAAATACTGTCTTATTTCCAACACTATCTGCTAGCTTACATAAGTAGATGATAATTTGCTTTATCCTTAATGTGCCAAGCCAGGATGTGTTTGGTTTTTGCAGAGTCTGTTGTCCATTGTTGTCAATTTTCTTTGAGTAGGAAAACAGAGGTACCCAGTAGGCAGACTTTATCGATGCAGATATGAACCTGCACTTACATGTCTATTTTAGTTATCTTGAAATCGCAAAGCAGACTCCTTGATGCGCTCCAGTTAAAGGATAAATATGTTCCTTGTTATTTGTTTTAGCATCTCATTCACTTGGTTCTCTGCCTTCGATAGTATTCTTAGGGCCAGATGTATCAAAGGGTTTTACCCATTCTGTGTCTATGGGAAAATGTGTTCATACATGTGTCCTTAGACCTTTGCTGATACTAACTTGCCACATGGAGGTTCTTCATACTCATACTTGCATACACAGTCACAAGTAAGACCACAGCATTCATGTATCTGTACCACAGTTATTCACATAAAGCGGTCTGTAAGGGTACCCGATGTGCACTTGGGGTACAAACCATCCTAATCGAGTACTTTACTCTTTGATGTTCAACTGTTGTGAAACAAGAATACAAGTCCCAGCATTCAGCAAGTTGTTCAATTAGATCAGGATTTTTTTCTTATTTAGCCCCTCTGTATTGGAACAAGCTTCCGCTCCACTTATGTCATTGTACGGATCATTTTGAATTTAGAAAATTTCTTAAGACAGAGCTGTTTGTGGCCTAGTAATTTTCATTCTGTTTATGATCTGTGCTGCGCCAAGGCTTCCCTTCCAGGGTGATTCGTGCACATTATAAATTAAAATAACATAACATCACCGGACAAGAAGTATTGAATATCTGTGAAATGGAGCCTTACCCATCTTTCACGGAAGGCTACAGGTTCCCATTGCCAATAACAATCATAAGGTCACTGACATTAATCATGCTTAATTTGTAATGCAGTGAGATATCATAGTACGTTATTGCACTAGACTCAAGGAACATTTACACAACCTGTAGGACACTGATGCTAAACTTGTTGCAGTTGGTCCAGCCTATCATCCTTCAAAAGTCTATAGGATCAGTACCATTGTGTTGATGATAGTAAAATCTGTTGTTTTTAGTCTGTGGAGCAAGTTCTACATATAAAAATGTTATTCATATTATTTTTATTATTACCATTGCATACTGACTGGTTCCCACCACTAGTGAATAGCTGGTACATTGTTCTGCAGTTTATCCACTTCAATTTATGAACTTATGTGTGGCCGATCAATGAAAAAAAGAGGATTTTTTTTCTCCATTTGAAACACATCTCTCCTTTATCCAACAACAGCTAAGGTTAAGCGGAGTGGGCTGGCGGAGCTCAAAGGCTCAGTGAGCCGTGCAGCGGGCAGGAAGATCACCCGCATCATCAGCTTCTCAAAGAGGAAGCCATCACCCGAGGACACCCAGACATCGTCCACGGAGGAGGACATTCCATGCTGTGGTGAGTACTGCAAGAACAAGAGTTGATATCAGTCAGACTGTCAGCCCGTGGGCTGCAGTAGGCCTTTGACTGTGAGTATTGAATGCTGCAGCGAGCTGAGGTGTGTGCATGCTGTAGAATGCAACGTGCTACAAATTGTGACCATCTGAGAAGGGGGCATTGAACTGAAGAGTAGGAGTACTATGAGCCAGAGTGGGCCAAGGAGTGTTGAACTCGAGTGTCCTCGTTGTATCATTGTGTGTGAGCACTTTGTGACAGAGCATGTCAAAGAGTGTGCCTACCCAGTGCCTAATTTGAGCCGGTGGTTTTGGGTGCTTAGCACCAGCACTTAATCATCAACTCCGGCGCCATGCTTGAGCACCAGTTAAGGACACATTAACAGTAATTTATGGTAGGTACGGGGAGATTAAGTGATTTGCCCAGAACAGGACGTTAAGCCGTTGGAGAGACTCGAACTTGGCTCCCCAGCTCTGAAGTCAGCAGCTCTGGCCCTTACACCACATCCTCTCCCCACTTTCATGGTTAGTAGTTGGTTCTGTTTTAGGCAGTGCTAACAGGAGAAATGTGCTGGTGCAAGCTGCCTCCTGACCAGAGCCCTGTCCCCTATTTTCGTAACAAATTAACCACTGTGCGTACTAAGTGCCACATCTAGGTCCCAGGGGCCACAGGGACCCATGAACTGCACTAACTACTGATCAAAGACAGCCAGGACACTGCAGTGTCTTTGGGTACTGCGATGGGTCACCAGCTCCCCAAGGAATGGTGTCCTTTACGACTGTAGTCCAGTCAGGTCTCAGTAGGTAAGGAATGGAGGAGGACACTGACGGGGTTTCATTCAGGGGGTGTGGAAGGAAGTGAATGGCTTTCTTTACCTTTCCACCCATGTACTTTTTCTCTGCCACTTCCAATACTCACTGCTCAAGATTAGAAATGATACCTAGTGTAACTATTGAAAGTATGCTTCTATCTGTGAATAGTCAGGTGACATTCTAATGTTGCCATCCTTCGCCTCAGCGAATAGGAGAGTGGTGGAGTTCCCGGCACGCATTTCAAAGGCGTAATTATTATTATTATTATTAAAAAATGTTGTAGAGCGCGTAGTCACCCGGGGGTATCCCATCGCTAAGAACCCTACCCCAACCTGTCAGAGGGCCAGGAAAGGAGGGGGAGTGAGGGAAGGGACGGGGAGTTCAGTAATCCGGATAATGTGTAAACCAAATGAGTACACAGCCCAAGCTTTCCCATGGGAGCCACCGCTGTTGCTGCTCAATATCAGTGTTGCCAAATACCAAGGCTATGTAGTCTTTCTTCCACCACACTACAGTTTGTTTCTCTCACTTTTTAGTTTGAGCCTGGGCAGCGCATGCGCTGCTCTGCGAGGCATGCTGTATTCGAGTATGAACATGAAGCTCAGTTCACTCTCCGCCCATATTTTTCATTGACTTGTGTCATTGTCCTTCGTAAATGCCGGCTTCTGATTCGTTAATAGGCTTGTTAGTCTCTCCTTAGTACCGCCTTGTCTTCATTTGTAAGCTCCCATGAGGACTGGGCCTTTTACTTCAGTTCTTACACAGTATGTCTTATTTAGTCTGTCAGAGCTATTTTCTTTAATGCACTTCTCCTTCTGCAGGCATGACATACTTTCCTGCAACTTTCAACGTGCCATGCGCACTTTCACTTTCCAAGCAGCCTGGGACAATGGCGACCGAGGTCTCGTAGTTACAAAAATTTGACCTACTCGCATTGTAAATGACAATGCCTTTTATTTATGTGTTAATTATCAAAACAGATCAATAAAAGGCATTGTCATTTAGAATGCCAATATACACTCTCGCAAATGCAAGACCTATTGCATTGCAAATGCTTGTTCCAGATTCCCCCTGCATCCTCTTTTTGTCACTTGTTTCCTATCTTTCACGTCTGTGTTCTTTCTTCTTTATTCAACACGCTTCTTTCTTGCTCTGGGTCAATTTCTGCTGATGAAAAATATGTCCCAGTCCCCAAACAAGGGTGCTGATGCCCACCACCTGCAAAAAGTATTCAGTAGAATGCTATTTGAAGCAACATGTGCTAATATCACCCATGTCTTCCTGTGACTGCACACCTGCAGCTGCCTTTCCTTATCCTGCCATCATCAATTGAGGACCCCTTTCCTGTTCTGTGTCTCTCAGTGACGCCTGATTGTGAGGTCCTGTGGTATTCAGTAATTATATAAAAATATCTCAGCAGTTGTCACTGGTTAGTAGCATTGTTTAACACTGGTGTCCTAGACCCACCACTATTGAGGAACTCCAATTGGATAAACACGTTACTCCCTTTGGATATTTGATACTTTACTTGTAGTGAAATCGAGCTGAATTGTAAGAGGTCGTATGGCATAAGTAACAGGACAGAGTAAACTACTTATAAAAAATGAATTCTAAGGCAATGCTGTAAATGTAAAGGACAATATGATGCGATTTAAATGTAGCTTAATTTTGGAGGTGAGAATAAAGATGCACACATAAGAACATCATGTGCTAGCATCTAGGGTTGAGATAAAACTCCAAAACCTTTTATAGAACACACACGCTAGAGGCTAGATTTTATGTTAACATTGATCCCTGTGGTCGATGTTAACCTTTTGGGAAGTGTGTGGATGTTTTTGTACAATTTTGGGTATACTTGGATTTACTTTTAAGCGGTCACTGGGGCATAGGTTACAAATGTTGAAAAGCGCTGTTTCCATATTAATAATATGGAAGCCTCCTGCCCATATGTCTCTTTGGCCCTGGGTAAAAAGCAGGGCATCTGACTGTATTGTAAAGATTGTAGCTGAGTTCCCAACAAGAACAGTCTTAACAAACTAGGGACAGGGTGCACATAAGGCTGAAAGCAGTCTAAGTGCCAAATGGGTACTTCAAAAATCTCTCAGCACAGCTAAAGGGGCCAGTAGTGTTCTGGTGGTCAGTCAAAGGACAAAGAACACGAGTGAGCCCAGTTAGGAAGCTAACTGGTTTTGCATGGTGAAAAAAAGCAAGGTGCTGCAGTAGTGATAGTGCTCATGAAGGCCTACTGTGGGGCAACCACATTCTGCTTGCTCGCATGTCATTATCTGTCAGTCACAGTGAAGATCCAAATGGGCGGGACATCCAGCGGAGTGACAGCACCCACTGGCTTTCATGCTTAACCTGTTACCACCTGAAATTGGGGTTTATGGTCAGTCCAGCTGAGGCGTGACGCGTCTGTGTCACCTGCATGGTAAAGGGTGATCACTCACTTCAAGGGTTCCAGAATGAGAGTAATGCACTGTTTCCCACAATCTTCTCCTCTCTATTTTGCTCCTGCTCCTTTCTTTCTCCACTCTCTCCACCATGCCATTCCTTTCTTCTTTATTCTGTCTCTTCTTCCTACCTGTGGTTTGCATTATTTCCCCTTTTCCTACCCCCTTTCATGACTTTGTACACAATCCTGTGCTTGTTAATTCCATTCTCCTGTTTACGCTTCTTTCCTCTTGCCCTATTTCCATTACTTCTCTCATCTCTCTTTCCCTCCTTCCTGTTATCCCCTCCTTTTCTTATTACTCTCCTCTCTCCATTGTCCCACATGCGATCTACTCTCCTACATTCTCACTTTCTATTAATTTGTTCTCCTTCATTTGCCCCTTTATTGTCCATTCCTGCTTTCCCCACTCCTCTCAATTCCTTTTTTGTTTTTTTACTCATATTTCTGCCAATAATTCACTCCTTTATCTCTCATTTGTGCCTCCCCTCCCTCATTCTCAATCGCCCTTCCATCACCTCCTTTTCCTGATGGTTAGTAAAGCCATAAATGCTGCCTTAAAACGAGCTCAGAGCATGAAGAGGACTGAACAAAAAGAGACACCAAGCATGCCTCCCACGCCTACTTTTCTGTGCTCTCCTTTTTTATATTCATCTTTCCTTACCTTTTCCTCTTCTAACTGTTTTTCCTTCTCCTTAGCTTGTTCTTTTCCTTTCCACTTCCTAACCTTTCTTCCTTCACCTTCCCTCCTTTCCTTCTGATTCTTACCTTACTCCCACCTCCCCTCCCCTCGTATCCTTACTCCCCATTTTATCTCCCTACTTCCACTACTCTTTTCTTCATTTTCCATCGTCTCCCATCCCATGTGTCTCTCCTTCCCTTCCATCACTGTTTCTCTACTCGTGACCTTTGGTACCCATCTCTCTCTCTTTCTCTTTTCCCCTTTGCTTCCCCTGTACCTCTTCGTTCCTTCTTCTTTACTCTTCTGTTCTCCCTTTCCTCCTCCGCCTCTTCTTCTCGCATCCATTTACCTCCACGTTTCCCCTTCGGTCACACATTACCGTGTTCACTCCATCTTTAGAATGCACCGTCTGGCCCAGTGCCAAGTCATCCCTAAAATGGCGGTGTCTGGGTCAGGCAGACACGCAGGCGCTGGGCCCTGTGTGTGGCCGATCTGCATTGTTATGAATACTGGGGCCCAGGACCTGCTCCGCGCGTGCCAGGACATTTCCCAGACACCTTTTGTAAAACGCCTCTGTGCAAAGTGTATATATCAAGAGTTCAGCGCTCCACCTGTCTCCCAGCCCCATCCATTACCCGTCATGCAGTGCGGCCCGTTGGATCTGACTGCTACCCTCCTTGAAATGTCACAGTGTAAGCATGCTAAGACGTCTCAACTCAATTGTAGTTAATTTCTGGTTGTTTAGCGTGATTATTGTATTTATTCTAACATTAATTTCAGAGCTCTGTGAGAATTTATCACAATCATCAACAGCTACCATATGAGTTGAACACCTATAAACTATTTTGTCAAGCCTTGCCTATAAGCTTCCCCTCATTTCTTCATTTCTGACCTTGTTTGGTGAACAGTGACCTCTGCCTTTAGTGCTATCCAGACTGCCCCTTCCGAGGCCCAATGGCATAGAAAGGGTGCCATTGGCCCTAATGCAAGCAAATAAAATATTTTAGTTTGGTATTGCATTTGGGGTGCAGTGGGCCCACTTCACCCCTGGCCTCGGTGCCACTGCACCAGCTGCTCCATTGAATGCTGCTCCTCTTGCTTCGGTAAGAGCTGCCCTACTTGTTGCTGTCCAGCAGATCGCCAGAAGACTGCGTTGAAACCCCCGTAGTGCAAGTGTCAAATTGTCCTAAGATAACTTAACATAAGTTTGTCTGTTTATGGTTATGTTATCAGCATTTGTATAGCACACAGTCTGCCGCCATTGGTATGGTATTGCATCGCTCTCCGTAGCCCAGAAATAACTTTGCAAATGGTCAAAGGTTTTCCGTTGCGGCCCAGAGTCTCACTTGGCTCGCTAAGGTCTACATCTAGTAGTGTGAACGGGTTTGTTCCTGTGTTAGGTGAGTGTGCCGAATTCAAGATTTGATGAAAATGTTCTTGGTGAATGAAAGGAGGACAATCCCGAATCCCTAGCTGCTAGAGGGGTTGACCCCGAAGCTGGGGGACAGGTTTTGAGTCTCGGCAGGGACACTCAACATCCTGTAATTCTGGGCAAATTCATTAATCTCCCGAGCCTAACAAAATGAATGTGTCTGTTTGTAACTCAACTGGTGCTCATGGAAAGCGCTCTTATACCTTCGGGTCAAGTTTGTGCTATATTAAACAAACAAAAAACAACGATGGTGCACATGCCTGATGCCTAACACAAGTACGTGTGTAAGACCCATCAACGCAGTGCATTTTCAGCATGTTTGAGCAACAAAATCAGGATCCCATCGTGGTGTTTGTGCCTGGTAAATTTCAACGTGCCTGGAGTTGCACCTGTACAATGAGATGCTAGTCCAATGCACATATTTACCCGCAAACGTCCAATGAAGCTACTCAGTGACCTTCGCCATCACTGTATAAGGCATAACTGTGCAATTATGTTGTCTTCTTACATGATGCCATTCCCTTTTATTTCTAATTGAAAAATATCTGCTTCTCAAGCAGTCAAAGAAATTTGTGAGCCTTATTTGGAGTTGGGCTGAAGTTATGTTTTGTTATGTTACAAGCATTTATCATGCGCACAGCTGCTCCAGCAAAGGAGCGTCCTGGCGCAAGTGGGACATCCGAATATACCCTCTGCTATATTAAGAGTCTTAGATGTCATTAGCACTCTAAATATGGTGGGAAGGATGCCTGCCTCTTTCCGCTAGCTGCACCTCCCTGCCAAATTCGGAATGAGGCCATAAGGACTTTATTTAGAGTTAGGTAATAATAGGAAATCCTAAAATTTCAGGAAGTAAAGGTATATTTCGGTATTGCTAGGGATGGTATCGTAGATAAAATTAGACATTCGGATTTTCCACCGGTTGATAATTTCCTCCAGAAACTGAAGGCGTTTACTTTGGCACCTAACCTTGAATCAGACCAGAGGGCCTTAAAATAGTCTTTCTTGGCTTTAGTTCTCAAAACTGGCATAGGTTTGCAGCTGATACCTGCGAAAACTGAAAGGCTTCTTTTCTGGAGGGTTATCAACAAGTGAAGAAACATTTTGCTCTTTGGAAATAGACCCTGAGTAAGTGTTTATTTTATATTTTGCCTGATTTTTACATGTCATTTTGTATGCAGTTCATTTGGTATATTATTTATAAGTTTGATTTTGTATGCAATTCATATTGTTTGTTATATTCTGAGAACCTTTAGTTTGCTCTAATGTCATATTGGTCTGATCATAAATTAATCTCTCATCCCCGATAGACCAATAGACCAATAGAAGGGTCAACATTCCCTGAGGAACTAACAAAGCCTAGACTGTAATGGGACGAATATAGGGTCCCATGGGTAATAACAATACCTAGGATAGTTTAGTAGTAGGCCCAGATTATCTTTGCCCTTTGAGGTCCCATTGTGGTGTTTGAGGTGATCTCGGCTCTGTAGAGATGGTATCATCCTTGCGCAGTCCAGATGGGGTGATTGATGCCCTTACACGGTTGGTTCTAGTAGACCCTTTTCTTCATAGTGTATGTTCAGAAGCCCTCCACATGTCATTGTCATGGCTCTTGTCTCTCCACATACTGCTTCCACAGGGTACCTCAACGTGCTGGTGAATCGCTGCTGGAAAGAGCGATGGTGCCGCTTGAAAGGTCACACACTCTACTTCCACAAGGACCGGAATGATCTGAGGACCCACGTGAATGCTGTGGTGCTCCGGGGCTGCGAGGTGAAACCTGGCCTCGGACCCAAACACCCATTTGCACTACGCATCCTGAGGAACGGACAGGAGGTGTCGGCTTTGGAGGCAGGTATCCCATTGCAGCGTAAGCAAATTTTGTGATGCCTGTCTGGTCTCAGCATTGGATCCGTTTGACAAATCTGTGGTGTCAGGTTCTGCACAATCCTGGTGAATACAGGGCCACAACTAAGGGCCTGCTGCCCTTGGTTGCTATAAGAACCTGTGGTACACAAGGGAATGCAATACCCCGCATAGTATACGGGCCTGTACTACACTCTCACCTGTTCTCATAGGTGAGGGTAGAGGTCAGCAGACTATAAGGGATTTCACAGGGTTTCAATGCACAGGAGCCTGCAGTCCTTGTGTGAATATGTGGGTATGCCAGTGATATAGTGATTATAAGTCTGTCAGGAGAGCAGTGCCTGCAGTTCCGGGATGATTACATTTGAACATTGCGGATGTTCCTTGTACCCTTACTTCAAGATATATGGGCAGATCATTCTCTTACACAGCTCCTTGTCACTGGAATAAACTCCTGCTTAGCCTTCGCTCTTGCCCAGATGTTCCCTCCTTTAAGAAGGGGTTTAAGACTTGGTTGTTTTAGATACCCTCCATTTCTCTTCTCGTGTAGTGTAGCGCTGAGATACTCCTCCGGGAGTGAGTTGTGCACGATATCAAATGACCAAATAAAATAAATGTTTGGTGCCAAGCAACATTGGCGTAACATAAATCTCACTATCAAGGGAGGAAGACAGCTTTCTTGGGGCCCCAATTTAACTAAAGACATAGGTATGTGTGTAAGATGCAGAAATATTGGAGACACCCCACCACATTTTATTAGGCCGCCCTGTCATTTTATGTTACCCTACTGCCCCCAAGCTTTGAATGCCCTCTAATCGGAGAAACATACTACCTATTTGAGTGAGACTTATTTTATGTCGGTAAAATCATAACATAAGGTAAAGCGGTGAGGTTTAGAAAATGAAGTGTGGAAAGGTTCAAAGAAAGGAGGGTGACATTTTAAGGAAGGGGTGTAGATGGATGTGTAAAGGCATGGCATTTGGACAGGGTCGGAAGGAAGGGAGATGGTTGGTGGGAAGGTACAAAAAGAGAAAGCAACAGTAATGTGGAAGGGGTGGGTACAGGCAGATATTGGGCAGACTGAAGAGAAATATATTTACTGATAAATGATGGTCTACATATAAATCTGTTATAGATTTGATTGCTGGGTATATTTCTGCCATTTAGTGCTGGGATCTGTATGTATGCTGATTTTCTGAACAAGCATTGATAACTCCCTGGACCCCTGCCTGTTCCCTCTGAGGTTGCTTGATAGGATTCACAAAGGGGAAGGTGTCTGCAGGGGACACGTTCTCCTTTGCAAATCAGTTACCACATCCTTTGAGGTGACAGTAAATAATAAAAAGTTTGCGACCACAATTGCAGTTGCAAACCATACATATACACCATTGCAACTCACCGTTCGGAAGGTATGCCTCTTACATGACCCCCTCCTATTTTGCCGTTCGAAATAGATTGCAAAAACCCACTTTGTGACTCAGAAAGGATTTTCTGGTTCATAACATGGGCATTGGTAAATAGAAAAATAAAACTTGTGGCTGCTGCCTGTATGATTTTGCAAATTACCAGTCTTACAATCGCTAAAAAAGTTTTGTACATCTGGCCTTGTTTCTTTCTTAGCTCCAATACAGACTCATCACTTGTATCTTCGTTGATGTTGTCAGTTTAATCACGTTGTGCGTGAAGTGTAATAGTGATGATTGGTGAGTGCTGAAAACCTAGTGCTGCTGTACTTAATGTGGTAATTCCAGATCTTTAGTGGGCCTTACTAAGCTGCTGTGCCTGTACTAACATTGACCTTGTGTGTTCTTTCCTTCCTGTAGGCCAGTTCTTCGGAGGAGATGGGACGCTGGCTGGGGCTCCTTCTGGCTGAGACTGGGGCTCAGACTGTGCCTGAAGCGTTGCACTATGACTACGTTGATGTTGAAACAATCGCCAACATTGTCACGGCTGTCCGCCATTCATTCCTGTTAGTATGGGCACGGGAATTGGGTTCTGTTTAATTGAGTGGGAATGATAATGGTGGTAATGGCAGTGGTGGTAGTGGTAATGGTGGTGGTAGTGGTGGCAGTCGTGGGGCAATGGTAATTGTTGCCACTGTTTGCTATTCATTCCTGGAAATGTGGCCACCTAGAAGGGCTCTGGGGATGGCTGAATGAGAATGGGCAGGTTTAAAGCAAAATGTCTGTTTGGCAGTGGTCCTAGCAATGCAATGAGTGCCACTTTAAATGTAGAAAAGCTGGCAATGATAGAAAATGTGGTGTGAGGGACGTGTGAGCTAAGAGCAGGTTTGAGATACAATAAAAGTAGTTTATAGAACCATTTCAACCATTAGGAGTGAAATTATAAATGTAGTAATACTTCCACTCGTTACTAATGGGGGTAATACTACCACTCATTACCTCAATGTATTTATGCATAACCTTTCTGGACAGCCCTGCCATTATGGATATCAACAAGAAATGGTTGAACTGTGTCAGAGCAGACAAACTCAACGGAGTAAATAGAGGTGAGCTAACGTTTGTTTTGGATTAAACGCTGTCCGAAGGAAGGCCATGTTCCAATTATGTGGATGGAACAAGTTGACAAAACTCGTAATTGAAAGCATTTTTTAAATGTAGGCTAGATCCCTGCAAAAGAGAATAAAGTTTCTTAAGGGATCTAGTACAAATGCGTCCTTCTTCAGAACAGAAAAGCTGTCCTTTTCGGATTACCCCAAAGAAATGTGCAAATGGAAAAAATATAACCTATAGGTCCAACAAATACACTTTTTTCACAGCTCGAATATGACTTCCTATGCAAATAAAATAATTATTTAGAGCTGCCCGCTTATAAAGTCCTGCAACTGTATTTCGTCTATATTTTAAAATGCATATAACTTCATTATTAAATGTGCATTTACAAGACAAAGTTCAGTGGAGTACATGGACATAAAAGACAGTACATGGTCCATACCAGGCTTTGTAGGGAAGCATAGAATTGTTTGATAAAATAAACAACCCCGAGGCAGTCTGTGATTCCAAGCACTGGTAGCTCTGGGTGTAGTGGCTTATGATCTACTTAGGTTCTTGACAAGAAGACGCATACATTCCATGGTATGAAATTACAGCACAACAGTGGGGTTACATGGAGGGGCCCCCTCCCCGGCCCACCACCTATCGCTTTTGCTGAGAACAGCCCACTGGAGCTCGCAGCCCCCCCACTCCCGCAACGCGGGGGTTGAGGGGGCTTTTGTTACGCCACTGCATCACAGGATTGGATTAGTAATGTTGCAAACACGTCATCCAATCCATATTTTAGTAGACAAGATGCTTATAGAGACACCTACCTCCTAATGTATTTCTTTGATTAGGTTCTGCATAACTGATTAAGTAAACAAACTGACATAATATATCACATGGTAAAACTATGGTTTCTCTAGCTAACGAAGGCATACTCAGTACATCGGCAGGCAACCTGCCTACAAAATAAAAGTAAATTTTTAGCACTGCTTCCTGGAGAGAACACAAAAATTAAATGTTATGCTTGCACAAACACCTCAACTGAGATTTTATTTTTGAAGATATTTCTGAAATGAGAAAACACTCAAGCCTAAACAGAGAGAGAGATAGGCTCACTCCCATAAAATAAATGTGAATTATTATTTTTCAATTGTGAATAGCTGTGAGTGTAAGCTGACTGAAGGGTCACTGGAATTATGGTGCAGAGGAGGACCAATGTTCGAGGCATGTGGGCTGCTAAATTCATATCTTTAGCATAGATCGCCACCTAGTGTTGGGTCCGGATGATTGCACATTGTTGTCCTGGAAGAGTCTTCGAAGTATCACGAGATAGGTGGCTCCTCCCCTGGACTACAGTGCGCATGGGCATCGACTCCATCCCCTGATTGTTTTTTTCCGCCATTGGGTTCGGATGTGATTTCGACGTCTCCTTGTCGGAATCGTAAAAAACTTACTACTTAAGGCCAAAAGGCCTTCGCTCCCTGCGTCGGTATTGTTAGCGTGCGGTCTCGAGCTTCATCCCACTCTTCGAGTCGGATTTCTGCGGAGTCAAGTAACTCTTCGGACATCGAGGCCCTCTCGTCGCAGCAAGACCCCGCCGACCTTACCATGGAGCGATCTCCATTCAAGTTCTGCCCCGTCTGTGGATCTAAATATCCACATATTGATGTGCATCCAGTCTGTAACAAATGCCTCTCGCCGGACCACAACGAGGACAACTGCATGGCCTGCTCAAAGTTCAGGTCAAAGAAAACGCTCAAGCTTCGGCGCGCGGCGCGCCTCGAGGCCCGGCAAGCGGCTCCGGCACCCGACGACATATTCGACGACCCCGCAGAAGAAGGCCGAAGCCATCATCTTCAGATTTCACCGCCGTCGACGGAGGTCGAGGCAGATCCCAAGGATCAAGTCGAGGAACAAAGCCAAGACCTTGAATACGTCGAGGAGGTAGGGGACGACGAAGAAGTCTATGGGGCCGCGGAAGATAGCTCAGAGGAAGAGCTATGCCCCGAAAGTTACATGATTCAGGCTCAGGTCACGGAATCGCCACTCGGCCTTACCCAAGACCCTGCACCGCTATCCCCGGCCCCGCCTTCTGGCCCGGCCACGGACACAACAGCGGAGACGCCATTGCGCGTATCGAAACCGAAACCTTCGGATTCGACAGCACCTAAGATGGCCGACGTCCCATCAAAAACGAAACCGAAACCTACGGCTTCGACAACACCTAAAATGGCCGACGTCCCGTCAAAACTGACGAAGCCTGCTACTTCATCGACTCCGTCGCCCTCCGGCCCTCTGAAGTCGAAGAAGGCTGTCGAGTCGACAGCGCCGCAGAAGGTGCCCAAGGACCCGTCCTCGAAGAAGGTCGTCCATCAGGTGCCGGTCACGGCTACGCCGGTTAAATCCACTAAAGCCGTCAAAACAAAGTCTGCTCAAGCCCTCGACCCGAAGTCCGGAGGCACTACGCATCGGCACAAAGTCACCAAATCTACAACAACGGCACCGGCGCCTAAGCCTATAACGGAGGCTAGGACCGTCGCAACTGAAGATGCATCGGCGGCCACCGCTTCAACGCCGAAGGCCTCCGATGGTACCGGACATACGGCGTCGGTTACCAAACCCTCGCCTTCCTTCACAAAGCAAGTCGCTGACTCCCTCGAACGTATTCAGGAGAAGTCTTCGACGTCAACGACCCACACGTCGTCGGCTCCGAAACAGGTGGACGTGCCTGCGAAGCCTTCGAGCAAGCTTCTCTACACTCTGCCGCCGAAGGTGGCACCGAAGGCGTTTGCACCCAAATCGATGCAGAAGATCCCGGAAACGTCGGAACCTTCGTCGCAAAGTGGCCGGTCGGATCGACATCAAGCCTCAGAAGAAGAATCTGAGCGTTACATCGATGCCGAAACGGGGACAATGACTCTCTATAAAAGAAAGATCACTTCCCAACCACTACAATCATATGTCATTCCTCTAAAGAAGAAAAGGCCAGCACAGGACATTCCTGCCCTTGTGGAAACTATTCAGCCTCCACCAAGGAGGAGTCCATCACCTTCTCCAAACCAGTCAGGGGGAGAGGAGGATGACCAAAATAACCAGTACAATTTCCCGGACGATGATGACCCTGATGTCCATCAGGACTCATATGACGACACTGGGGACCAGGGAGGCCATCAGGTGGTACAGGACCCACAGGGTTTTGGTGCACGTACATCCCCAACTGAGGATTCAGCGGCATTCAATGCCTTAATAGAGCGGGCAGCTGCAAATCATAATGTGGACATGCATGCTGACCCAGTGGAAGAAGATTTCTTGTTTGACACTTTTTCTGTCTCAGAAAGAACAGTTAAAACCCTTCCTATGCTAAAAGGTGTCCTTAAGCATGCCCCAGAGATCTTTAAAGAACCTACCAGGGCGAGAGTGGTGAACCCACGTATCGAAAAGAAATACAGGCCAGCACCTGGGGACCCTGCATATATTCGGGGACAGTTGCCTCTGGACTCTCTGGTCGTCGCCAATGCCCGCAAAAGGGCGAACTCCCAAACAACGGGTGAAGCTCCTCCCCCAGACAAGGAGTCGAAAGTGCTTGAGGCAGGGGGCAAAAGGGTGGCAGCGCAGGCTGCCAATATCTGGCGTATATCAAACACTCAGGCACTATTGGCGCGTTATGATAGGGCGCATTACGACACCCTAGAACATCTCCTTCAACACCTACCTGACCAGTTTAAGGAGGGAGCAGAAATGCTCATACAAGAGGGAAAGCTCATTTCAAACGCAGCAATAAAGTGTGCACTTGATGTGGCTGATACAGCGGCTAGGGCGATTAACACTAGCGTCATGTTAAGGCACCAGGCATGGCTTCGCATATCAGGCTTTAAGCCTGACATTCAAACAACAATACTCAACCAGCCCGTTAATGCTGACAGACTGTTTGGCCCAGATGTGGACACCACCCTCGAGAAAATTAAAAAGGACAATGAGACAGCTAAGTCCATGGGGGCGCTTCAGTCTCAACAGTTCAGGGGGAGCACTTTTCGTCGCTCAGGTGCACGCGGTGTTACCAGAGGACACTTGGGTCAACAAACACAGTTCACGAAAGGTGGCGCACAATCCTCGTACCCCAAACAGAATAGAGGGGGTTACAGAGGTAATAATTCCAAGGGCAGAGGCAGAGGGAACAACAACTCCCGTTCCTCTGCCGCCAACAAACAGTGACTCTCTGTCACTACCCCCCGACCATCCAACACCTGTCGGGGGGAGACTCCAGCAGTTCCTGCCAGTCTGGACGTCCATCACCACAGACAGGTGGGTAAGACAGCTTATCCAATACGGTTATTGTCTGGAGTTAACCTCCACTCCACCCAACATTCCCCCAAGGCAACGTCCTATGTCGGCAGAGCACTTGCACTTATTGCAGCAAGAAGTAGTGGTGATGCTGCAAAAAGGCGCAATCGAGCTCGTACCAGTGGAGGAGGAAGGCACAGGGGTCTATTCCCCGTACTTCCTTATCCCAAAGAAGGACGGATCCCTCAGGCCCATTCTGGATCTACGCCCCCTCAACCTGTATATACTGTCAGAACATTTTCACATGCTTACACTGCAACACATTCTTCCCCTCCTGAACCAAGGGGACTTCCTAGCAACCTTGGACCTCAAGGATGCATATTTCCACATACCACTCCACCCATCCCACAGAAAATACCTCAGGTTCACAATCCACAACAGGCATTATCAGTTCAAAGTCCTACCCTTCGGAGTAACCACTGCCCCCAGAGTGTTTACAAAGTGTCTGGCGACAGTTGCGGCGCACCTCAGGAGACAGAACATACATGTCTACCCTTACCTAGATGACTGGCTCGTTCAGGCAAAGTCAGAACGAAAGTGCGCCGCGGACATGTCCCACACCATTCACCTTCTTCACAGTCTGGGGTTCTCGCTAAACTACCCAAAGTCGCACCTTCAGCCAGCACACGTGCGGCAGTATCTGGGCGCTACAATAAATACCCTGACTGCTATGGCTCAGCCAAACCCCGTCAGGATCGACAACATTCAGTCGCTGATCCAAAAGTTCAGACCGCAACTCTCACTACCAGCGAGAGTGTTCATGCAGTTGATAGGCATGATGGCCTCCTGCATCTTCATAGTCCCACACGCACGGTTGCATATGCGTCCGCTCCAGGAATGCTTAGCAAATCAGTGGACACAAGCTCAGGGACAGCTGACAGACCTAGTGTTGGTGACCGGTCGGGCATACAACTCTCTGCATTGGTGGAATCCACACAACCTTTGCAAGGGACGACCGTTCCAGGAGCCTGTGCCACAGATTATCCTGACTACGGACGCATCTCTCCAAGGGTGGGGAGCCCATGTGCTCCACTACACGGTGCAGGGACTGTGGACGACTCAACAACGGACATTGCACATCAACTACCTGGAATTGATGGCAATCTTCATGGCGCACAAGTCCTTCAAAGTACATCTGTGCAACAAGGTCGTGTTGATCCGGACGGACAACATGACAGCCATGTACTACATCCAGAAGCAGGGAGGTACTCACTCGCCACAGCTGTCTCATCTGGCTCAAAGCATGTGGAAGTGGGCCATTCAGAGGAACATTTTCCTCATGGCGGAACACCTCCCGGGCAAGGACAATCAGATGGCGGATCTGCTCAGCAGATACAGCCATCAGATGCACGAGTGGGAGATACATCCATCAGTACTCCGCCCGTACTTCCAGCAGTGGGGTCATCCAGAGATAGACCTCTTTGCCACAGGGGAAAACGCAAAATGCCAACACTTTGCCGCCAGGTTCCCTCACCCACAATCGCAGGGCAATGCGATATGGATGAACTGGTCAGGCAAATTTGCGTACGCTTTTCCCCCAGCACCTCTCATACCGCTGGTGGCAAGAAAGCTAAGGCAACACTCGATGACGCTCATCCTGGTTGCTCCAACGTGGGCTCGCCAACCATGGTACACCACGTTTCTAGAACTTTCCGTGGTACCGCATCAAAGGTTGCATCTCACTCCAAGGCTCTTGACGCAGAACCATGGCGACATTCAGCATCCAGATCCGCAACAGCTCAATCTGGCGATCTGGCTCCTGAGGTCCTAGAGTTTGGCTACCTCAACCTGCCTCCTGAATGCATGGACATCATCAGAGAGGCAAGGAAGCCCACTACCAGAGCTTGCTCTGCAGCAAAATGGAAGCGTTTTGTCATTTACTGTACAGAACATCACATTGACCCGCTAGATGCTTCAATCCCTAACATTATCTGCTATTTGTTACATCTTTACAAATGCAATCTAGCGTACGCTTCCATTCGGATACACTTATCCGCCGTAGCGGCTTATCTTCAAAACAGGCAGCATCTCTCTGTTTTCAGGGTGCCTGCCATTAAAGCCTTCCTAGAGGGACTGAAACGAGTCATTCCTCCAAGAACACCGCCAGCTCCAGTGTGGAACCTCAATGTGGTCCTCACTAGGCTGATGGGCCCACCTTTTGAGCCACTGCACTCCTGCGAAATTCAGTTTCTGACATGGAAAGTGGCTTTTCTCATTGCTATTACCTCGCTCAGACGTGTTAGTGAGCTGCAAGCGCTCACGATTCAGGAGCCATTCATACAAATTCATTCAAACAGGGTAGTACTGCGTACTAACCCCAAATTCCTTCCGAAAGTGGTGTCACAGTTTCATATCAACCAAACTATTGACCTGCCCGCATTCTTTCAAAACCCACAAACAGTAGCGGAAAGAATGCTCCATACATTAGACGTTCGAAGGGCGTTGATGTACTACATTGATAGAACACAACCCATTAGGAAAACACAACAACTTTTTGTTGCCTTCTCAGCCCAGCACAAAGGCAACCCTATCTCCAAAGCAGGAATAGCCAGATGGATTGTTAAGTGCATTCAAATCTGTTATCAAAAAGCTAAACGTACTTTAACAATACCCCCAAGGGCGCACTCCACACGCAAGATGGGGGCCTCCATGGCTCTCCTGGGAAACATTCCTTTGGAAGACATTTCTAGAGCAGCCACGTGGACTACACCGCACACATTTAACAAACACTACTGTGTCGATGTACATTCCAAGCAGCAAGCAGCTGTAGGACAGGCTGTTCTCAAGACACTCTTTCAGACTTCTGCAGCTGGCACGGGCAACCGCCGTTAATGGAGGGACTGCTATGTATTCTATGCTAAAGATATGAATTTAGCAGCCCACATGCCTCGAACTGAATATGCTACTTACCAGTATGCATCTGTTCTTGGCATGTAGGGCTGCTAACATTCATATCGCCCACCCTCCTCCCCGGTGCCCGTAGCGGCTGCAGATACTCTCTTGCATTCAATCATTTGCATGGACATCCTTTACACTATTTCACACCATCTCTGCCACAATGGCTAAAAACAATCTGGGGATGGAGTCGATGCCCATGCGCACTGTAGTCCAGGGGAGGAGCCACCTATCTCGTGATACTTCGAAGACTCTTCCAGGACAACAATGTGCAATCATCCGGACCCAACACTAGGCGGCGATCTATGCTAAAGATATGAATGTTAGCAGCCCTACATGCCAAGAATAGATGCATACTGGTAAGTAGCATATTCATTATGCTGCAGTCTACTAAATTAAGTGCCAAGAAAAGGCAAATTATGCGGCATAATGAGGCTTATTTTGTAATAGTAATACTTCATTACTTTGCATTTTTACACATAGTAACACTGTCTGGGAAGGAATTTTATCTTAATACCAATTTAAGACTTAAATACAGTAATAAGCAACTGAAAAATAACCATTCGACCTATGTGAAGGGCCTTCCAATGTGCAGGAACAGGATACGTCATTTTTAAAGTAACTTTTGATCGGTTTGAGCTAGAAACAAATATTTTTGGTTAAAATCTGCAGATGATGCATTAAGTGGCAATTACATCAGGTCCATAATTATGCAAAAAATTTCCCCGGCACAGAATCCCATATATCCAGTGGACCGGGCTTACTGCTGCCTAGTCATGCTAACTGAAACACATTTAAGCTAGGTATTATTTTCCAGGATGAAAGATATATGATACATCCTACCCTTGTAATCACGAGCGCACACATCAATTTACACCCTTGCCAAAAATTTCTCAGAGACTCTGATATATGCGCTAAAATGTAAATATTTCTTCATTTGTTTTGATTTCTCTTTCTTAAAATACAAGGCATTGTAATGTAAATCAGTTGAAGATAACATTTTCCCTCTTGCAGTTGCAAAATCTGTCTTGAGTGTTCCCTAATGTATATTAAAAAAACACCACAAAAAAAACCACACACTTTTGCGATACTTCACCTACGTGTCTGAAACCAGGGTTCTAGTTTTCATTGATGCCTAGTTTGCTGAAATACCCTTCTTTGCCACAAGAGGGGGTAGCCGTACTGCGAGAATGAGATCAGTGGGTTTTCGGTCAAATTGAAAGCACAAATTAATATCCAGATTCATAGTTTTCGATGCAGTTGGCACTCTCAGAGAACAGACAAACAGCCATAAAATATCAACATTTGCCGCTTGCAGTATGAGACATCAAAAAATCCCATATTCTTTGGTATCTTCTTTTAGTAAAGGCCTGCCTTCAACTGACAAAGTTGCATCTAAAGTGACACTGGCTGAAAATTATGGCATTGTACAGACCCCCCAGGATATTGCGGCATAGATCTCCAAATTTAGCGGCACAAAAATGGAAATTTAGCAGCACAAAAGTGGAAATTTAGCGGCATTATTGCGGCAATTTATTTTACTCGTAATCATTCCCTTTCAGCCTTAAATCAATGTAAACTGATTTAGCAAGGTATTCCACTGTGAAACAGGCATGTTTAAAGTGTTTGCAGCTCTACAGAAGCACAGCTCCAATCTGCACCTCGTGAGAGGGGGCCCTATTTTTCCATGTGGTGTTCTAGCACCCATGTATGCACCCCTGCCGGGGCACCGCTACCTCCTGGACCCGTCCATTTTAAAAAACAGTAATTTCTATCACCCTTTTTAACATTGAAAATATATTGACAATACCAATATGACCCATACAGAAAGTCCTGCTTTGCTGCTAGAGCGCTTTTCTAGAAAGTAATGCAGCGAATTAAGTGTGGCAATTTAAGTGACACTTTGTGAGTGGGCAAAGGGAAGAAAATTCATTAAAAACTATCCTCTTTTCTGTAACCCAATGGACTAAAAGGGGCCTTAAAATATCCCCAGCAGTTCAGATTGCTTATATGTGACATTTTCATAAATTCAGTGTAATTATGAGTGACATTCAACGACTATGAGCGACACTTTCTCCTGAACAAAATCAAGCAATGAAGTCTAGGTAAACAGAATATTATCAGGAATTACCCCCATTTGAGCAATTAGAAACTCTAAGAATATCTTGAAGCGGAAGCCAAGTACCAGAAATGGAAGGACACTATCCTAGTGCCTTGGAAACCTGATTCATATACCTTGCAGAAGGCATAATAATCCTCTGCCCTATTTTATCATGACAAAACGCTATCTCGCAACAGCAGGAGCATTCTTCAGCAGTTAGACAAAACAAAAGATCTCTCCACCAAATGTGTTAACGCCCAGAGTTTTTTCATTATTATTATTCCCTGGGATCTACTGGGCACACAAAGACCTCTGCAGCGGGTGTGTTAACCCCAACGGATAATTTAAAATCAAGACCTTTGCAACCAATTGAACAGAACAGATACTCTACCACATTTCTCCTTGTTGCCAATTTAATTTTTGCTGAGTTTATAAAATAAAATGTATTAGCTGAGGCCTAGATTTTGTGTCAAGTTTGCGTCACTTTTTTGGCACAAACCCAACGCAAAATCTCCTAATGCCCTTAAATGTACTTTTGATAGACCTGTTCAAAACGTGTGAGGTCTGAAGATCTGATGTCATTTGTGATATCACTTCCTGTGAAGTCATGGACTGTATGATGCCACACGTCATGTCACTTGCATACTGCCCAACTGGGTTGGTACCCCACTTCTATTTTTTAGGACTTATGCCCTACAGCAAGTAAACAAAACATGTAAAAGGTCCAGTGGAACCACAATTCAGATATCGAGCACTTGATCCATTAAATGATCTAGCAAGCGTGTAATGCACAGGAGACACCAGGGTCAGACTGACATGCTTGGACGTCTTGCATACTCGAACTTGTCTCAGCCTCATGCATGAAAGGCGAGGACTCTGCTGCTGAGCTAGCTCCAACTATTCATCGCGCTCTCTTCTGAATAACCGATAAAAGGTAACCATTTATTTTCCACCAGGGGTCGCTATTGTAATAGTAATTAAACCATGCAGTCCCTTCTGTTTTTGACGAGCGAACGTTTTCTTAACACGGCGCTGCTTATGTCTGCTCCTTCTAAAACAACACTGTATTTGAGAGCAGTACTTGCAGTGACCCAGCATATTTTAATTTTAAAAGAAGCCTGTGAAGCCTGTCTTGATTCCGGTTTGCAGATTATAAGTAACATACCATGTGAACAAGCAGCGCTTAGATAATATCACTCCTTTCTTGTCTACCAGTTCAGAATTGCAAGCTAGATTTGAGTAATTCCAAACCAAATGCAGAACAGCTTGATGCATAAAAAGCCTTACTTCGCGCGTGTACAATACCAGAAGGAAGCAGGTATTGGACGGCTGGACGGCGGCACGTAGTGACGTGTGCGCCCACAACCAATGAAACAGCATTGTTTGTTTTGCCGACACTTTTTTTGTAAATAGCGCGGCAATAATTGTAGATATCGCGGCCATCGCGCTCGTGAGCTGATTTCGCGATTTTTTCGTGAATCGCGATAAGCTGGAGGGTCTGATTGTACTGAACGGTTAATTGAAATTATGAAAGCAAAAAAGTGAGTGTCCTTTGTGAAACATTGCATAATATTTTGTGTATGTGCCTTGTTTCTGGGGTGCAACCCCTCAGCGAGGCGCTTCAGTAAAATGTGTGATCTGCTGCAGATAATGTAAAACTATTTTTTCTAATGCTCTGCGTTCAAATGTACAGACTCTGTCTACCCCAAAATAGTGTTGTTTAGTATGGAATTAACTCTAATACAACCCTTCCACCATTTCATAGAGAAAAGTGGTCAATTTGGAGTGTTCTAGAGATGTGCACAACGCTTTCCAGACTCACAAGCAAAGTGCAGAGTAACCTGTTTCACCTTTGAACCCATGAAACTCCCACAGACTGGCATCTCCCACATCAGCTTTACGGCCTCACATTACATAAAAAAGTCTCAATTGGTTTGGTTAATTTTTAAATTACCATTACAAAATATTTGAAAAATGTTATGGTCCAGGAAATAACGCCTTTCACACAACCTAGGTAATGCTGGTGCACAAATACATCTCCATGCTTATCTCTCAAAAAAGCATTTCTTCAAATACTCTCTTACCAATGGTCTTGCTTATTTGTTTCTCCTTGAAACTGATAGTTGGTGGACGTCTTCAACAAGATTGTAGGTTTTCATATTCAGTAAGGGGCATATTAGCAAGGTCCTGCGATAATTATCGCTCAGTGCTTTTAGCGCAAGGATAATTATCGCAGGCTAACGCTGGATTCCATCGCGGAGATAGCATGCTATCAGCAATGCTTTCTCCCAAGCGATAGGAATCCATGCATTAGCTGGTAAACAGTGTGATTATCGTTTACCAGCGAAACCCTGCTGAAAGGGCAGGGTGGTTATCGCCATGTAATCCACCTCCCATTGGATTACATGGCTAAATCTGAAAATTAGCAGATGTAAAAAAGCAGCGTTAACCGTGGTTAGCGCTGCTTTTTTTGTCTCTAACAGGGTTAGGGTGAATCTTGATAATAGGAGAAATGTCGCTTAGCGACATTTCTTCTATTATTTTGCTCTGGAACGCCCACTTTGCATCTTATTAGAGATGCAAAGGGAAGCGTAGTGGAAAAGGGTGCTAACATGAGATTTTGCCTGTTAGCACCCTGTTGTTGATGGGGCAATATTTGTATCTCCGCTTCTTTGGCTTTTAAAGCCAAAAAAGCGGGGATAAAGCCCTTGATAATATGACCCTATGTTGCTAAGTTTCCAAAGTGGAAGAACTTTTCACACATGCTTTCTTCAAGAAACCAATGTACAGCATCACATTTTCCAATTTGTAAAATATATGTAATCCAGATCTTGTTGTCAACATTTCTACACAAATTATGGAGAATTTGAAGAATGTTGTCGTTTTTCAGGCAGATTTGGGGTGAATTGATTTAGCAGATTACCAATGGGGATGTCTTTAGCAAGCTTGGAATTGGTCACATAATGTGTGAGGCTGTAGGCTCATGTCGTACACTGAACTGATGGTCAGGAAGACTCTAGAATAGATTGTATGCGCTATTCTTTGTAGCCCTTAAACACGTTCCCACATCCAACATCCCACATATCCTTAACCGCGTTCCCATATCCCACATCTGTGTCCTGCTGCACAGGCAAAGTCCCATGCTTTCCCATTCAGTTTTTCACATACAGTACAGATTCATACACACACATCTGTACTTTTTGACAATGTACATCTAGAATAATGCAGTTTCAAAATGCTGTGAACTATGGATGCTAGGCTTACCCAGTTCAGTGATGAACATTTTATCAACTGCACTAGATAAAAATATATAAGGGATAATTACACTCATACATATTTTCATACATGATAAAGATATTTCAAGTCACTGAGGAGTTCCATAACCATATAGGTGAACGAGGCCAAAGGCAGAGTTCCTTTATAAGGTTATGGAACTCCGAGGTGACTTGCAATATCCTTATCATGTACGCAGTGAGGTATCTTATCCCATATAATATATGGTCGCCCCACCTCCTTTCCCACAAACCACTTAAAATCTTGGTGTGTATCTCTTTCATAAGCAAAACCAAGCATGTTTCCTAACATGACGACTAAATATAAAACTTCTAGTGCAAAATTAATGACATAAAGAACCTGTTAGATATTTGTTGTGAAAGGATATTAGAAACAGTTCAATACAAGTCAGTTTTTCTTCCTTTTTTTTAAATAGCTCCAGTAGCTCGGAATGTGTAGAAACATGCAGAAAAATGCGAGCTTTTCACTAAGGAGTGCAAAAAAGAATCATATTCTCTCTGCTTGTCAATGTAAGCTATTAAAATAGAGCAGAAGAAAGAAAAGCATCATTCACGTTGTTAAACTTCTGCTTTTAATTATGTTGCGTGACCTGCCCTGCCTGTCACCTCGACTGCTGGCTCTGGTGGCAGGCATTGTGATGTCAAAACTCGACTGTAATAACCTTATAATAGATAAGTTCTGATGTAGTTGAGTTCTGACGTATTTTCTTTAAAATAGGCGACTTGGTGCATCTTAAGTTAGGACTGTATTTTTGACCGGAATTACAGAAACCCATGTATTATATAAACCTGTGCCAAATTTCGCTCTGTTGTAATTTTCAAATCACTTCTATGTGGATGATAGAAATATCTGTCTTACTTTCTTTTTTCTTCCAACTGTCTTATAGCACATTGTGTTTTTAACCGTAAGGGAAAGGTGAATGCATCTAAATCATCCCACTCATCCCTTTTAAATCAGGTTCCGCTGTTTCCTATTAATATTGTTGTTGGTGTTATTATTATTATTATATGAGTTTTGACTTTTGCTAAATACCCCTTTTCTGCCATTGACAGTGACAGTGTAAATACAGATGTCACTATTAACTAATTTATGCCTTTCAAAGATCTGGATATTATTTATAGTGTATAAGTTGCATTAGACTCTGGAAAACCTATATGTGAGACAAGTCTGAAAGTGGGTGTGATTCATGGCAGAAGACAGTGTCACAGCTGGAGTTACAGAGCAGAAGAGATGAAGGTGGTACTTAAGAAAATGAAATATACACAACATGACAGTTTCCCTTTTTGATTTTCATATCATATGTATGTGATATGAACATTTGCTTTCTTTCTTCTATGAGCTGTCTTCTAGCAATTTGTTTTAAATCTCAGTTCTAACTTAAACGCTTCCTAATGTCCCCCGACACATCTGACGTAAAACAGAGTTTGCACTCCTTCCTAATCCAATTATTGTTCTACACTTCTATGGTTGTTCTTCTTTGTCCAATGTTATTACTACTTCTCTCTAAGCTCACAGTGGTCCTTACTTTTCCTTTCCATTCGCAATGCTCCCATTTAATCGGCTTTCCTCTCTCCTTATTATCACCCACAATGAGCTATTACATCATATTTTCACGATTCCCTAAATGGACTCTTCAAAATATTACTGTATGCAATGCTTAATTTGAGCCGATGGGGGCCACAAGCAATCATTTTTGTGGACCGGCACAAATTTTTCCTCATTCGGAATTTGACTGCGAGCAAGAGAGAGAAAAGCACACACAGGGGAAAGAAGTAGGGAAGGAAAGACAGAGAAAAAGCCACAAAGAGAGAATGCAGAAACTTGCACGAGTGAGATAAATGGGGAGGGAGTGTCTGATAGAGGTTGGAAGAGTCATGAGGTTGATTCATGACCTTGCAGCCTTGGTATTCAGCACACTGACATTTAAAGGCAGCAGTCGCCGTTTCTGAGCAGAGCTTTGGGTTCCAGCACCCATTCTATAACAAATTAAGCACTGACTGTATGTATGGTGAAAGTTGTTTCTGTCTCTTTTGTTTTGTATTTTCGTGCATCAGTAGGCCCTCCTCTTTTTTAATCAGATTGGATTCTTCATAACAACCATTGTTTACTCTTTATTGCCCCCGAAATGTCATTGTGCATAATATTCCGTTTACCCATATTTCTTATGATGCTCACTAATTAGGGATCCTTCTATATTGCGCTTTTCGGAATCATCATTTTCAATTAAATTTCTAAATGCTGCTCCTTCACCTGGACTTCCTAAGCACACTGAAATTGTCTACTACCCTCCTTTTATTCAGTGTTTCAATATTTTAATATATTGTGTTTGTAAATTTTGAACTTACGTTTGGCAAGAAGTGCTTTTTAATTTGTAAAACATATTGCTTATGTGTTCCCTCTACAGGTGGGCAACTTCGTCACACAGAAGTAGCACCGACTCTCGAGAGTATGACGATGTCCCTTATGAGAAGGTACGAACAGACTACAGAATCTGCAGGGACAGCTCCTCCGCTAAGGTGGAGAAGTGTTGCCCCACTGCTCTCAGAGCAGTGGAAAAAGAAAAAAGAAAATGATAATGACATCGTTATAATCATTGTATTTTTTGTAGCCATGGGGCTGGGTTAGGGTGGGCAGGGTTTACAGCCTGGGTTGAGTGTTTTGTGCACATTAAGTGCGCATGACAGTTTGGGTGGCGGTCTTGGTCCAGCCAAACAGTCATGCACACCTGGCATGTTCTCCACCTGGCTGTAAAGCATAACCTGGTTGGAGAACATGCATAGGCTCCTAGTCCTCGTCTGAACGCCGAACCACAGTGATGCAGTGTTGTGATTGGTTTAGAGGAGCCTGTGTGCTTCCAGGACTCGCCAGGAAGAGAAGCAACAAGGGAGGAGAGATGGCGGCCATGAATTAAATGTTTTTTTAAAAATAGTTTTTCTTTCGCACACACGCTTCCCGCCACCCATGTTCCCTGCCAGCTGCCACTGAGAATCATATGTGCCACTCTTATTCTTTTAATGGGAGATGCTAAAAGGACAAGGCAATCACTAAGTTTTATTTGCTTAGAGTCCATTCCATTATGCATGTCTCTGCTTCTCTAGTTTCAATTGGAGTATATGTATAATCTATTTTTTATTTCCCTTCTGGAATGCTTGTGCATCCAGTGTGCTAAACCCAACTTTTATAGAAGAATCCAAGATCCATAATGCTGCTCAGTAACCACAATACTTTCTATACTTTTGTGTTAAAAACGTGCAAAAAGTGTTGGTAAAAAAGAATCTTTGTGAGCCTTATTCAGTAAAATAGTGAACATTTTAAATATTTTTTCATTGTTTGAGAAATGCTGCAACACAGTGCTTGCCTCTCTTCGATTTGTCCTAATGCCTACTCCCATTTCTCAACAAGAAATGGGAGACTAGGAGCCTACAAAGGTCCAACCTACATGCTCCTAAATATAAATCACTAGACAATGCTGTTCCTATAAAATTTCAAATCAGAGATTCTGGAGGTGTCGTCCCCATTGAAGGAGCGGTTGGAGGAATTGGAAAATTCAGAAGCAAGAGACCTCACCCACCTAATCAGGTGAAATGCTTCATCATCGGGCAGCTCCTCATTGGGCTGGCGCTGCAATACCTAATGGGGGCCCGATGATGGGGTTCTTTGCCAGAGATCTTTTTGGTGTTATCTGCCGAGATGAGCCTAAAGTGAGGGTGCTAAAAGTGTAGATTGAAAAAGAAAATTGTGAGGATAAAATGACTGAGAGTCACTTAATAACTGTTTATTAAAATAGTGCATCTTGTCTTGATTAAAAGCATGTAGAGTGATAGGGGATTTGTATCTCACTGGATATTTTATAGGAAAGTTCTCCCTAGAGGTTTGTCCTCCACTCCGATGCACGTTCTGCTGTCTGTTCTTACACAGTTCTTCTGTCCCTTGCTCTCTTACAGGTGGATGCGCCCTCTCGTCCTTTGGGTACGCAGGTGAAACGTCACGCGTCGTCCTGCAGCGAGAAGTCCCGCCGAATAGACCCTCAAGTCAAGATCAAGCGCCATGCCTCGAGTATGTTCCATCCGTATGCTAGGCTAATTTTTTGAGGACATGATTATTGACTGTTTGTCTAACACTTATCCCTTCCTCTCCTACGTATTTACCTGCAGATGTGAACCAGTACAAATATGGCAAGAATCGGGCAGAGGAGGATGCCCGCCGCTTCGTAAGTGAGAAGGAGAAACTGGAGAAAGAGAAGGAGTCCATCCGCAATGACCTGCTGTCCCTGCGGAAGGAGAAGAAGGAGCTGAAGGAGGCGTTGAAGACGAGCACAGGTAGGAAGTCCTAAGCATAAGTGTATCTTAACCAGAGCAACTGGAATAATGTGGCTCAAATTATGCGGCAGGGTTGAGTAAATTATGCAGCAGGAAAAGGTAAATTATGTGGCATTATGCAGCACATTTTGTGATGGTACTACTTCATTATTTTGTTATTTCTAAGCTTGTTTACCGCGTCAGGGTATTAGTTGCCTCATTAGTACCGGTATAACACCCAAATATAGCAATAAGCTGCATTAAGGTGTCCAGGCAACCTTTGCAAAGGGCCTTCCACTGCACAGCAGCATGTGTTGCTTTGTTTTTACTAACATTTGAACTGTTTGAGCAAGAACCAACTTTTTATGGGTTCAAATCTGCAGATTATGCAGCAAATAATGGATTATGTGGCAAATGCAGCAAATCTACAATTATGCAAAAATCGCCACAGCCGCACAATCGCATAATTCCAGTGGCCCTGATCATAACTCCTGTCAGCGATGGATCGACCATAATACCTCTCCCTTCAGCACGCATTGTTGTACATCACATACTGTGCACTCTCCTGCCATCTAGTGGTGGCTGCAAACAGAATGCCTCTCTTCGGGTTTTGTAAGCAGGAATGTCTTGCATTGACTGTGGTGTCAGACAGCCAGGGCAGTGTCAGTATTTCTTTGAAGTTTAACGTTACTCTGTGATCATCACCTTTTAGGAGGATAGGACATATCATTTGGACATATCATTATTCCCTCACATATGAAATTTCCTTCTGTGATTACTTCCAGACATCTGTATCCTTAAAGCCACTGACTTACTTCACCACGCCCAACTTCAGATATTCTTCAGAGTACTGTGTCTATCTGGGAGTGGCCGAAGTCCAAAATATTTAAGAAATTCTTTTAACTGCTTTGTCAACTACTGGGTATTTGAAGAATTGTACTGTATTGTAATTGCATAAGAAGTGTGACTTGCTGACGTTTAGGTATAAAGACTTTGAAAGCACAGGATTCGCAACAATATTCAAAAGTCCTGCATACGTGGGAAAGAAGCCATCAGGCATTTTTAGCATTTTGGGTCCTTTTTGGTCTGGCATGCGCTGCTCACTCTGCGAGGCTTCTTGTAATCGGGATATTCCAGAAGTGGAGTTTAAGCCCCGCCCATCTTTTTGATAGGCTGGCGTCATCGTCCATGCTAAACGCTGGCTTCCACTTAAAAAGGAGGCTTCTTAGTCCCTCCTTGTTACCGCCCTATCTCCTTTTGGGATGGCCCATCCGGACTAGATGTTTTACTTGTGGCCTGTCACGGTATCCTTCATAAGTCTGTATGCACTCTTTTTAGGTTGAGGCTACCGTCGCACTGCGTAAGCAGTGGGCGGAGCCGAAATTTCATGACTTCAACAGTGGTGCTTTAACACGCCTCTCTCTTCCATTGGCTAGCTTTGTAAATAGAGGCTAGCCATTGGAAGAGATGTGTGTCAATTACTATTTTCCCCGCCTTGATGTGATCTGTGGGCGTTTCTGCCTCTTTTTTCAAGTCCCGCCCCTTTTTCATCGTCATTCGGAAGTGGGCGTTTACTTTGCCAGCGCTTTTGTTTTGCCATTTCCCCCGACCGAAGCTGGAGGAAGGTTGTGCTGCCCGCCTGCCCCCTCCCCCCCCACCCCCCCTTCTAGTTGTGATTGTTGTTGTCTTCGGGACAGGACGCTGTTTTGTCAACCTGGGTCGCCGCGTTCTTGTTTTGTGATGTAATGCGCTTTAAATTAGTCTCACGCGTGAATGAAACGATCAGTGCGGTACTACACTTCTATTTCATAATACAAGAGTCAAAACAACACTTTAAAAGGGATGCATATTTATCATCAAATATTTGGTTGCCTGGGTGACCAGCGAACTACAAAGATATGATGATCAGTTATAACAGAGGAAAGATTTGCACATTCCTCAAATAAAATATAGATTGCATCCGAAATCCATTTGCGCCGATATACACTGCTGAAAACTGAAGTGTGTGTGTGTGTGTGGTGGTGGGGGGGGGGGAGGGGGGGTGTCTGTGGTTGTGCTTTGACACTGTAGAAATACGTAACCCAGACACAGGTGCATCTAAGATTGTAGATCAGTCAGTCGTGCACCCAGACACAGACAGCTTTCCTTTCAGCTATTTACTGTCGGTGCACGTCGCTCACGTTCCGAGCGTCCCCACCCCCCAATACTTTCCGGAATAATGGCTTCCGCGTTCGCAGTCTGTGACACCTTTTGCCATCTTATGCAACATCCTCGTGGTTTTAGTAGATGAGGTAGAATAAACATTCTAGGGAGAGGTTAACTAGGAACTAGAGGAAGCACGCATACGGGCCTGCCATTTGCAGGTTAACAACTCCGCACTAGGCTACTTTTTTTTTTTTTAACTTAGCAAAGAGAAGTAATTCGTGCACTGTGATTTTTGGGGGCGCACTTGTACAACTGCCTTAAAAGCGAACAGTGAAAACACGTTAACGTCGCGTGCTTTTGGAGCAGTATGAAAACTGAACAAGAAATACATTATTTAAATGCCAGCAGTAGCCATTCAGGCTATGGGCTGTGTATGGTGTAGTGTGCCTTCGCTGTCTGCTCTGCTCTCATGCTCCAGGCCAGAGCAGGGACATGTGGAGGTGGGTCGCCAGTACCGGGAGAGCACAGAGCCATCTTACACCTAAAGACTTCCAGAGAGCGGGGGGGGGCGGAGGCCTCACTGCCGCGCGGAAGATAGTATTGTAAAGTGATACACATTACAGAGGACGACAATTTTTTTTTTTTTAAACTATCGTATATTTAACGCAAACTTTCCAATGTCTTTCTCTTGGCAAGGTCAGCGGCTACACTTTATTTTCCAGTTAGTAATTTGCAGTTGTATCTTGTTTGATACCCTGGACACATATCTTGCTCTGTTGTAAAGCGCTCTAAAGCCCATGAGCCAAGTCCGCGCTATAGAAAACCGCGACTAAACAAATAAAATAAATAGCAGAGCAGCGCTGTTGTTGTGTTGAGGCGCGTTAATGTGAGGCGGAGTCAGACATTCTGCCAACAATGGCCTGGGTGTGGGGGTTTGCAATCAGCCCCTCTCCAAGGGGAGGATAAGGGGACATTGTCCTGATGGTGACAGAGGCGGGCCCTCACCCCAGGGGTGGAGGGGACAAACGACTCTTGCTCCAGAGACGTCCCCTCCCTGTGGGGTGTGAAGAGCCCCCTTACTGGTTCAGAGGACTCTGCATTCCCCCCCCCCCCCCCACTCGCCCACCGACGAGCAGCTGTGAGCGGCAGGCCAGGTGAAGGGGCCCGCAACCCACGAGCCAGGGAGATCAGTGAACTTCCACCCCTTCCGGATGCCCTCCCCTGAGTCTGTAATTCTGAACATCTCTCTTGGAGAATTCACAGCATTTTTGATGAGCTTTGTCTCATAGAAGAAGTTCTGGGCTTGCTGAATTTCCATATGATATATCCTTACCTTCTCTCGATATAATACTTTTTTATTTTCCTCGTAGTCTTTTCGCCATGCCCTTTCTGCGATTTATTTGTTCTTTTTTTATGTAATGTATGGCCCCTCAAAGTCATCGGCCCTTGTTCTTAACTGATCCTCCGGGACAGAGGAATAATAGGGTGAGCCATAAATAACATGGCCTCTCCGCCCTGATCAAAATGTAAAAAACAAATCTGGCCTCTTCCACCCTCCCGTACCCTCCTCTGTGCCCTCTCTTCCTCCTCGCCCTACGCTCTGCTCTCTGGAGCAATCGGGTCACTTTGTTTATCACTGTTGCTACGTCATCACAGTGAATAACCAGATTTGGAATACACTGCGTGATTCTGGCCCTGGCATCCGTGCTTAACAAAGACGTGAAGCGACACATCATTAAAAACATAAAACTGCACCAATTCACCAGGGAGTGGGCTCTTGTTTTTAAAGTTTATTTTAAACTGACAGTGCACTTCGGTTTGTGAACTCTGCGAAAATAGCGCCGGGCTGCTGTGCTGTTTGTCATCAGATACGTCATGTGACCCGCCTGACATACGTGCAATATTAATAGAGTATTCACCAGCCTAGTGACTTTCCCGAGGGCACAGGAGACACAAAGTGCGCCTTCTGCAAACTCTGTTGATAAACGCACTGCTACAGGAACTCTTAGAGCCCAGTAGAGTCAGATTCCAGAAGTGAAAAATCCGTGCAGCACTTAGCGCCTTGAAGATGAAATCAACCTGCTAGTAGTGTCTGGATGGTGTACATACATGCCAACATTTCAAAAGAGCAAAGTGAGAGATTTTTTTTAAAAAAATCGGGAGAATGTGGCCTTTAATCGGGTTACTGACCTCTATGGGCTTTGGAAGTGGCTGCTGTAGGATCGGACATTTGAAACGCAAATGCACGTTCTTTTTCTTACCTTTCAGAAGCATGGAGCATAATGGCGGCAGAGAGAGGGTGATGCAAGTGTTGAACACTGCCTGGCCTGGCAGGTTGCTGGCAGTGCGTTCACACACCTACCCCCACCTCCCCCCCACCCCCTGAAACAGCTTCCTGGGCACACACACACAGCCGCCCGGAGTACTTCACAGGTCTTTAAAAGACCATGCGCTTTTAATGAGGCTTAATTGGTTTTTCACCCCTTCGAGAGCCCCTGCATCACCACTCTGACTTTTGCTGGAAGAATAAGCACGTTACACAATACCAAGCCCTGTCAGCTGAAACCCCAGAGGAATCGGGTTTTTGCTTGCAGGAATCGGGAGGCTAGCCCTGAAATCGGTAGTCTCCCGCCTGAATCGGGAGGGTTGGCATGTCTGGGTGTATTGCATCGGCTATTATGACCGCTGCTTTGAAGCCATAGACCGCCACAGTAAGCGCTATATTAAAAGTAAGCAATGATACTCCCTTTAACAACATCATCAAACAACATATAAATATTACAGCATTATAAAATCTGAGAAAGGACCTTTCTGCAAATCATTACAAGTCAAGCGCTTACAATATTCGAAGATTTAAGAAGTGAATTGTTCTCACTCCCGGTTCAGTGGGACAGGGGTGGACTTTCGATAAAATGTTAAAATGTGAGACCAATATTAGCTCCTAACAGCGCTCCCGAGCTGTCCAGCGCCACCCCGCTAAGTAGGATCTGTGTCTTGTTAGTACTGTCGCCACAAGTATCAGCCCCGGCAGAAGACATCTGGAATGGGTGTACTGCTCACACTGACAGAGGCCAGGCTGATGCTACTCTTAACGAAAGATATGCTCCTCCTTTCATCGACGTCATAAGGATGAAATGAGGACACCGTCACGGGCACTGATCTTCAGGATGCACACAACGCTGAAGCAAGTGCCTAAACCCACTGAGGTATATTACCTGCTCATATGCGGTGAGAAGACTTCGGGGGGACATTTGATGAAGCCATTTTGGGAGTTACCTTCCTGAACCCCAAGACCCGCAGAGATTTTGAGGAGTGTTCCCTAAGCAGAACTGAAATTCTACGCCTGGAATGCTCCTCCTTTCAACACCAACCCTCCCCCACCTGTTAGCGCCGCCCCTCTGCAGGGCCAGCAGATGCCTCTTCACACTTGAGCATTTCCAGGTGCCCATTCTCGATTTTCTATTTACAAGGAAGTGGGACCCGGCACCTCAAGGAAGTGAACAAAGTTTACACCACCAGCGCCTGACGTCATTCATAAATCTCACAGACTCACGTGCTGTGCCCACGTGATACTGTTATCTTGGGGCCCCCTGCGCCCAGGCATGCTGCCACCGCCCACACACCACAGGTGTGTCTGGCTCTGCCAGATAGCGCTGGTGCCAGGGGTAAGGCGGCGCATTTCACAGGCTGGGCGTCCGGTTAGAATACCTCACTAAGCAGGCATGTCAGTTAATCGAGTTTGGGAGGACATCGACACTACAACTCCCAGAATGCACTGATTTATCATATATTACAGGGAGGGAAACGTGGCCTGTCTACATGGAACGACCTGCCAAACCCAACAAAGCACAACCCACGGGTGACTTACAAGCCACACACACCGCAGGTGCAGTGCCAACCACACACATCACAGATGAGTTGTCAATAAACACCCCTCAAACAATCTACAATGGTATAGCGAATAGAACTGGCTTGCATTTCCAATTACAGGCCATACTTATTGGCTTTAGAAAAACTGCTGAAAGCAATACATTTTTATTTGAGCACCAGCGGTCCAGCAGCACTAGCAGGATTGCTGCTGAGCGCGCTGCAGCTCATCAAGAGCCCATGGTCTGAATGTGGTTGCAAGGGACGCCAACCATTAGATCAACAACTCTTTAGCATCCATAGAAACTCCTTTGTTTTGCTTGAAAGTGAAGCAATGCGTCTTGCAGTAAAAAATAGCACAGGGGGTTGCATTTTGTATACGTTAGATGTACGAGATAAAGAACTGAATGTGACAAAAGGTGTGATGGCTGAATGTACTTTTAGGCGCTGATTTTTAAGTTGTATGGAATAGAGTGGGGTATATACCACACCTGGCATGTTGGTGTGACGTATTTACCAGATATGGTACAGCTAACTTTTCAACACTGAAACGAAGCACAGTACACAGAAGCAGAAGGCAACACACCAAACTCTACGTGCCCGATTCACCAAAGTAAAGTGAGACGAAAGTGTAACTTTACGACTTCGGTATTCAGAAAGGGCATTTACTACTCGTAAATTTTTAATTATTTTATTTTGAAAGTTTTATATAGCGCGAACAAGATCTTTGCAGATAACAGAGCGCTTTACAAAGGCAGGTGGAAGGGTAGGGAAACAAGGGAGCATAGTAGGAAGGTAGGTCATCAAGTCAATGTAGATAGTAAAAATATTACATATATTACAGGTATGAGGTAGCATGGCATAATTGGAACGTAGGTCATCAAAACAATGTAGATAATACAAAAATAGAAGATAATACAGATATGAGGGAGCAAGAACCTAAACACTGTAAATGCCCTTTGTGAACACCGAAAGCCGTAAAGTTCAACTTTAAGTTTTCACAAAGGGCATTTACGAGTAGCCAATGCCCTTCGTGAATACCGAAAGTCGTAAAGTTAGACTTTCGTCTCACTTTACCTTTGGGAATCGTGCCCTACATGTTTTGGCCCTTTTCAGGCCTTTTCTCTGCTATATTTTAACAGGTTTGAGCTGCCGGAGTTTATTGGGGGGAAAACTGTGAAACTGTGCTAATTATCACACAACTGGTAATTCGGATTCCTCTGCAAACTCCTGTTTGCCAAAGGATTGGAATGTAACCTTGAACTTGTAATCAGGGATGTAGATGTAAAATATTCCTTCATGCATTCCAACCCTGCTCTTCTGTAGCATGACAGTGAGACTAAATGGTGCTGATTCAAGGCGAAATTGGCAAAGCCTCATGCCAAGCAAGCCAGTGATTTGACGGGAGCTGACACTAATGTGTTAAGTTTTTTTTTATTTTTTAAATGTTGATTTTTTTTCCATTGAGAAGATACTTTCAAGTGATCAAGAAAACATTACACATTTTTCTTGTAGCATTAATACATAAAACGACATAGCATAGTAAAGTGCAACAGTAAGCATTAACATTTTAAACACATTTGTCTAATTACTCTTGACTTAATCCAGCTATGTCCACGGCAATCATCTCCTTTAAAGCAGCATTAAACCGAAGAGAGTGCACATTTCACATTAATTCCCAGTATGCCCTTAGACTAACTAAAACATTGCACCATCCGTTTCTTGGTCCTTTAATGGAAAGGACATAGCAGCATGGAAAAATACAAAAATGTTAATAAAATTAATGTGCATGCAGTACAAAAACCATGGAAGCAGCGGGAAGCAACCTTTACAATGCATCGTTTACAATGCAAGTTGTTACAACGATGCATTGTTGCATCGCATGCCATTACAACACTTGTGATCCGGTTTTTCGTGCCTCTGTTCCCTAGGGCGTTACTGGACTGAGAGCTCTGTGTGTGTGTGTGGCTCTGTGTGTGTGTGGCTCTGTCTGTGTGGCTCTGTGTGTGTGTGTGTGTGGCTCTGTCTGTGTGGCTCTGTGTGTGTGGCTCTGTCTGTGTGTGTATGTGTGTGTGGCTCTGTCTGTGTGGCTCTGTCTGTGTGTGTGTGGCTCTGTGTGTGTGTGTGTGGCTGTGTGTGTGTGTGTGTGGCTCTGTGTGTGTGTGTGTGTATGTGTGGCTCTGTGTGTGTGTGTGTAGCTCTGTGTGTGTGTGGCTCTGTGTGTGTATGGCTCTGTGTCCGCTAATACTCTCTACTACTCTCTAATGATCAACTATTGTAAATGACAATACCATTTATTTATGTTTAAAAAAAAAAATGAAAAAATGCCATTTGCAATGCCAATAGCTCTAACTTTAATAAAGCCGAGACCATTGCATTGTACATGCTTGTTTACTTTTATTTTCAGCTTTCAGCGTGGTCTGCTTCGGACACGCTTGTTAATCTTGTTTCATTATTTTGCCATGCGGGCCAAAAGGGAGCGTTTCTCCTTACTAATGCAGTCTGCTTTTATTTTCAGTGCGGTTCGCCTCGACCGCGCTTGTGTACTTCTTTAATTATTTTCTCACAATGGCTCTCTGCGAGCGGCGCGGGATTACAGGGCCTTGTTCACAGAAGGTTCAGGTGTGTATACAAGGCAGGAATACTATGCATGATAGTGGAAAGTCAGCACCATCGCTGGACAGATGGATTTTAAAGAATTATGACATATTAACCAATAACCTATGGCACACACAGGTTGGAGCAGACATAAAGAGTTCTCTGTCCAAGCTGGGCACCACCAGGTGTGCTCTTAATTGAGGCGGCGGCAGAGGAGCGTGGGGGCAACAGTAGCACAGTCCCCAACGGCCGCTCCCGCCGCCTCCTGCCCACGTCCGGGTTAAGATTTCTTGGCTCCTCGGTGCCGTCTCGCAACCGCTCTTACAGTAGCCGAGGTAAATGAAGCTGAGGAAAGAATAAGCCGCTCCAGACCGACTCCCACTCTCGTGCTAACATACGTGTGTAATACACTCTGGCAGAGGGTAGCGCCATGAGTCCCCGAGGCGCTCGGTGCTTCACTGAAAGGTGCAGGCTTGCTCTGCTTCTGCAGACGGACTTTTGGAGGAGAGGTCTGTGAGCCACGGGGATCACCAACATCAATTCAAGCACTTCTCTAGCTGGACAGAATTTTACATACACCAGAGATGGACATTCACGGCTCGCCTGAGGGCGCAGAGCACCACATAAGTATGCTTACAAAAGAAAAACATACGCTTCAAGGTAGGAACCATGACAAGTGACTAACCACCTTTGATTAGGGAAGAAAACTTTTCATCATGCAAGACTAACTTAAACCCACAAAATACTCATCCTTTAAGGAAAAAACAACTGATCAATGAAAACAAAACCGTCTGTCGATTTAACTGCCTTTACTTATTTTAAATATGTCAGGCAACCCAAAACACAAAAGAGAGCATGCAGACTACTCCTAGCCGCTAAAACGACAAGTGGTTAAACGCCCGTCACTGTCATCTGCTGTGATCTGCTGGTCGGGAGATAAAAATCCCACAGAGGTCAACTCTGCCTATTGTTTAAGGTCATTACTGAGTGTTAGGCAATGGGATAATAGCAAGCAACACCAGTGGCGGCTGGTGACATCTAAAATTGGTGAGGCGTAAAAGTTTGTGGTGAATGGGCGGTGCCGAGTGAGCTTGGTCGACCGTCATAAGTTGGGGTTTGTGAGTTCTCCCCCACAAACATTTTTAAAAAGAGTGAGCAAATAGTGCCTTTTCGTTTTTAAGCTTATATAAGAATGCAAGAAGGTTAATAAAGCGATTGTGAAGTGTAGTTATTTATTTATTTATTTATTTAGTGTGTTTTATATAGCGCACGGCTACCCCAACAGGGTGTCCCGGCGCTCCTGAGAGTGTAAATGAATCTTACTCCTGAGGGAATTAGCAAAAGAGGAATGTTTTTAGTGCCTTACGAAAAGGAAGCTCGTCCTGGATCATCCGGATGGCAAGAGGGAGTTTGTTCCAGTGGGATGTGGCGAAAGCTTGGAAGGTTTTCCCTCCAGAACGTGTTTTATTAAATCTAGGGGTGGTAAGAAGGTTTTTGGAACTGGAGTGAAGAGATCTAACATTCTTGCAGGGGCGCAGATAGGAGGAAAGGTAAGCAGAGCCTTTTCCCTTAATTGCCCTGTGAGCCAGTGTGAGGGCTTTAAATTCAGCCCTCTTCTGTATTGGCAGCCAGTGAAGCGAGCGCCGGTGTGGAGAGATGTGCTCTCTGGGGGAAATGCCACATACTAGTCGAACTGCTGCGTTTTGAACTGTTTGTAGTCGATGGCAGAGCCCTGCGGCCAAACCAATATACAGACCATTGGCATAGTCCAGGTGAGATGTAACCAGCGCTTGGACTATGGTTCTCCTGGTGTTCTTAGGGAGAAAGTTGATACATTTTTTAACCATCCTAATTTTGGAAAAGCAGGCTGCTGATACTGTCTGTACTTGGTTGTGAAAAGAAAGGTTGGAGTCCCATCTGACTCCAAGGTTTTTTACGGATTCCTTAGGTGAGAGGGGGGAGGGCTCAGATCGAGTGGCCACCAAAGGTTGGAGTCCAGGGGGGACGGCTGGTGGAAGAAAAGGACCTCGGTTTTCCCAGCGTTAAGTCGGAGGCAGTTGTTGTCCATCCAGCATGCAATTTTACGCAGACAGTCTTTTAAGGGATCAAAGGTGGATTGAGAGAGTCTGTCATAGGAGAACAGGAGTTGGATATCCTCCGCGTATGAGGTGGCTTTAATTCCAGACTGAGCAATCATCTCATCAAGCGGGGAGAAATAAACTTTAAAAAGTAGGGGGCTTAAAGAGGAGCCATGAGGGACTCCCCACTTTAGTGGCCGGCTATCAGAAGTATACAGGGGGGGGTAAAAACCACCTGAGTCCTGTTGGACAAAAAAGAGGACAGCCACTTCAAGGCCTGACCTTGAATGCCCTTGGAGTGGAGACGATCAAGGAGGACAGAGTGAGAGACGGTGTTGAATGCTGCCGACAAGTCCAGCAGCACCAACACCGCCCTTGATCCTCCATCAAGTTTCCAACGCACAGCATCAGCCATCTCTATCAGGGCTGATTCCGTGCTGTAACCTTGTCTAAATCCATGTTGTGAGTCGTGGAATGACCCGTGGGTTTCTAAGACGCTTGCCAGTTGTTTTTGCACTAGTTTTTCCAGTATCTTAGCTGGAGCCGGTAACAGGGAGATGGGTCTGTAGTTGGCCGGCTCATTGGGGTCAGTGTTGGTCTTTTTAAGGATAGGGACTAGTCGTGCGTGCTTCCACGAGTCTGGAAAAATACCAGTCCGGGGAGAGTCATTCCAGATGCTGTTCAGGATAGGGTTAAGAAGAGGGGCCAAGGCTTTATATTGTTTAGCCGGCCATGGGTCGGTTGGTGAGCCAGATCTACATTTGGATAGCTCTGCTAGAGAGAGATCAAGGGAGATTTCTTCGAAGTTAGATAAGACCTGGGAAGGTTCTGGGTCGGGAGTTGTATTCGCTTTAAAATTGTGGGTGAGGTCAGAGCAATTTTTCCTAGGAAAGGAGTCGAAGATGGTGGCAATTTTATCACATCAATAAAGAGATTTCATACGATAATGATGTAGGTAGCAGTTTATTGACTCGCAGAACTAACTGGTTCAGGGCTTTGGAAACAAGCTGTAAAATTGCTTAAAATATCCTGACAAATTGAAGAAGCTGAGTTTGTAGTTTAAAACGTTTCACATTACGGGGTATATTTTTCCCCTTCATCTTCAAGGTTATCAAGTGGTGTGTACAAGAGTTTAACTGCAGTAAGTCTAGGTGCCATTTCGAGGTCCTTGTATACTTTTAATATAGCAAATAATCCAAATGGGTAACATTTAAAGCACAGCTGTGAAATGTTCTGATAGAGCCACAGATCAAATGAATGCGCCCTCCACACATCAGGAGTTTTGTACTCACCCCTAAAATGTGTTATAGTTTCAGGGCACTTACGTAGCGGTGCTGTTCCCGTATTAGCGCCTACTCCTCGGTCTCCTACTTGCTATTCCGGCACATCCTGCCAGTCAAGAACATGAACCCGGCTCCCAGCCACGGCCGGTGGTAGGTGTAACTGCAGGGCGGTGACGTAGGGAGGGGGAGGGGCAGGGTGGGGGGTTGTAATGTATGGATTACGGACTTTAACAGGTAAGTAAACATATAAATTAATAAAACGAATTTCGTTGTGTGCACTGCATCACCAAATGCGATGCAGTGCGCGCAACCAAATTCGTTTTATTTATTTATATGTTTACTTACCTGTTAAAGTCTGTAATCCTTACATTACAACCCTCCACCCTGCCCCTCCCCCTCCCTACGTCACCGCCCTGCAGTTACACCTACCACCGGCCATGGCTGCCAGCTCCGCATAAACAAATAAGAACACCACCTTCAGCGTTTATTTAACCTGCACAGTTGCACACACTAGGGCATTTATGTTTGAGGTTCTATGTGTGGTATTTTTTTATGGTTGACAAAAGACTTGAAGAATGCTATCGCTTCCATTCCAAAGCCGGCCCGCCTGTAGGGCCCTAGCCAGTGGCCAGGCCATAGAGACGCAGCAAGCACACACATGCCCTCTTAGCGATTAAATATCTTGTCAATTGGCAGATTTTTTTGGATGTATCTACCTTGTAAATTATTTTTTGGGGGTATGGGGTATAGACTCACCGGCCAGTTGACTATTCATCTCACCTTACGCTGCATTTCCTTACAGGCTATAGTAAGTGCTCAACGAAAAACAAATATCACGCAGTGCAGAAATTATTATTCACAACAAAATGAAAATGTGTATCTTAGAGGCAACACCAGAGAGTGCATAAAGTGTGTAGGTAATGAGCCCCAATAGCCAACCCTATGCTAGTGGATTTCTTTCCTAGTGCCAGTGGCTGGAACGGCCGTTGCATTTCGACCCCTACGTCATCATCACAACATCATATACAGATTGGGCACAAGAACACAATGTCAAACCAGATGAAGAATAAGACGCCCCTTCCGCCCGTCGTCTAAATACAAATCTCAACTATGGTTTGGAAAGAATAAAAAACGTTTTTAACTAGAACTATTCTGGTTTTCCATTGTTTACATGTTTCAGGTTCTTTTTTTGCCCCGCTTTCCTTTACCACAGCTTCAACTCCTTTTGTTTTTCAAACAAGCATTTGCAATGCAATAGGTCTTGCATTCACACGAGTTTGAGCTATTAGCATTATACATGACAATGCCTTTTATTTGGGTTTTATTTTTAAAACATAAATAAAAGACATTGTCATTTACAATGCCAATAGCTTAAACTCGCGCAAATGCGAGACCTATTGCATTACAAATGCTTGTTAAGTCTGGTGTTAGCCAACACTAGTAAATTTATATATGCTTGCACAATTATATATTTAAGATACATATAGGGGTTTTTCAGTCAACCCTTGTCATCCTTTGGTTTGTTGTTGTCATGCTCATTTTTCTCCTGCCCACTACGAATATGCCTCTTTTTCCCGCATACCATTACCCCACATGTTGTTACAACACGGTCGTTACAACGACTTGCAGAGGGGGTCTGGATGTTGGAATAGTAAAATGTACTATTCCAACTCCAGTCTGTGCGTACTGTAGGGAAGGTATTGGATTTTAAATCCAACACCTTCACCCCCCTCCACAAGTCGTAAGTACTTGCGGGGTAATGGTATGTGCAACAACCGCATAGGAACAACATGCAGGGTTACGGATGCGGGGTGACAGTTGTTTACCACCCACTACAGCATGGTGCAACGGGTCCTGGCTTTCTACTTTTTTTTCACCAAGGTCACATCCACACAAAGTAGTTTCTTTAAAAGTCAGGCTTGCCATGGTAATATGTGCTTTTTGAGATTAGAAAAATATTTTTGTTTTTCTTCTTTGTTTTTTTTATATATTGGTGAAGATGTGGCAGCTCCCACAATAATGTTTTATAAAAACTATAGCAAAACTAAACAAGCGTTGACAAAGCCAAATGTCAGTTAACTTAGACCGATTGGATTTGCCAGTGCCAATGCTTCTTTGGATTGCAAGGTATTCTCGAACATGACATTAACAATTGTCTTTTGCAGTAGAATATGAGCATGTTAAAATCCTTCAATAGGCTATACATGTTTGAAACTTCACGCAGTTTTTCCTCAGTTGCAAACACAGAATTAGCCAGAAGGTTAGGAGTGTCTGTTAAATCTTCTCACTAAGTGGGCGAGACATTGTCAGTACAACCTGAAGTATCCAAAGAGGCAGGTATCGCTCAAAGACCTCGGCTTATCCAGCGACGAAAAAGAAAACATGAGGAGTCCAAAACAGCTTGTGGAAAAGAGTCTGACACCGAGAGCTACGCGGCTGCCACCAAAAGGAAGCAGGCCGCGAAAAAGGTGCGAAAGACGCAAAAAGAAGAAGCCGAAGCCTTATGAAGCAAAATGTTAATCTGTTCATAAATGTGACTGCTCAAGGCCCCTTGCACCTTAAAAATATGATATAATCATGAATTCCTGAAACATTCCTTTTAACCTATATTGATTTGAAATTGAAATTTGAAGCTGAATTGTCCTCCGCATGCCTAGAGAGTGAGTGTTAAGTATGTTTTAGATATTGGCTGCAAACTTTGTTTAGAATGTTCCAATTTTTGAATCCCAAACCATAGCATGCTAAATTTCACAGATTATGGTTGCATTTATTCCCCTACCTCTTCCAGGTAAGAAGCAGAAGCAGTTGGAGGAAAGGGTGGCAGCACTGGAGGAGCAGTGCAAGCAGAGGGAAGGGCGGCGAGTTGACCTGGAGCTGCAGCTGACCGCAGTGAAAGAGAACTTGAAGAAGTCCCTGGCAGGTGGACCGTCACTAGGGCTGGCCGTGACTGGCAAGACTGATGGTGTGGTAAGCCTCTCTTCTAGTTAAGTGTCTCCCATCATGTATCTATCACTGGCAAAGTAATGTGAAGCAATCTAACATTGTTTCTATAGAGCACATTATGACAGACTCCTAGTTCACAAGCCAATGAGTGTTACAATTGAATCTGACCATTGCTGGGGGATGAAGGGGCACTCCTCCCTCAACATAATATTGGATAAATTGAAACAAAACGGTTCCTTCAACAGCTTACATTTGTTTTTCAGGTAGTTTTGAAATGTAACAAATATTGTTGTATGCAATCAGTATTTGAATAGCTAATACCTATAATAGTGCCTTGTCACCATAAAATATTAATATACTTCAGAATTTGTCACCGTGTCCAAGGGTACTATTTCGCCATATCAGCAAATCATGTGTGTACCTTTAAGAAAAGTGTATACCCAATACAAAACACTGCCTGCACAGCAGGCAAATATATTTGTGAGACAAGATATCCATTGTCCTTTGAGGTAGCGTTATGACATTAATCGTTTGCAACTGCTGTCGCACAGCATTGACACGTGATTGAGATTCAAATGGGTGGGGCCTTCTTTGCCCCTTCTCCTCACGAAAATATATTTCTGACTGATATATTGCAACTTGTGTTTTTGCAGCATCAGTTTCTGGATTCACATGCTGTGCATTATTCCGCCATCTAGTGGTTGGGTCCAGAATCGTTCTTGATTGTTTCTTTTCTCTTTTTGTGGAATTGTCGATCACCATGTGGTGGTATGTCCATCCCCTTGAAGTTCCTGTACGTCATCACCATTTTCAGATTCATTGTTCCGCTGTGGTCTGGAAGCACAAATTCGGAGCTCTGAAGTTTTTTGGGGAAAACAGAGAAAATTAAGAAGATCAACCAAATCGCAGAAGACCACAACGAAAGTGACAAAAACAGAAGGGGATCCTATCCCAACAGGGGACCCCGTCGGCAACAACCACATGTTCGGAGGATGAAGAGGGGTGAGGCAGATGAGGGTCTTGGAAAATACCCCAACTGCCACCACAAGTTTCCCCAGAGAGACCCCATGTAGTCTGCAACCTTTGTCTGTCAAAAGTCCATAGAGATGAAGACTGCAAGGCCTGCACCGAGTTTGTTCTCAAGACTCTCAAGGTACGTCGATTACAGAGGCTAGAGCACTGCCCCATGGCCAGTACACATAAGATGCATGTATCAATCAAAGACCTCTGCTTATCCAGCGATGAGAAGAACAGCATTGAGGTGGCCAAAACAGCTCATCGAAAAGAGTCAGACGCCGAGATCTATGCGGCAGATGCTGAAAGGAAGCAAGCTGCGCAAAAGGTGGCAAAGGACTCTGAAAAGAAGAAGCCAAAGGTAACTAAACTGCCAAAAGGCTCAGTCACCAAGTCCTCAGACAATAAGCCCCCAAAGGTAGCCACTGCTTCAAAGCCCTTGTCAACTGGAGGTCAGCCAAGAAATAAGAGACACACGGATCCTGACCAAGGGATATCCAATGGAGGCAAAACACAGTTGAAACCCTCAACCCAACCATCCGCGAAAGACAAGGGCTAAGTTTTAGAGAGAGTGTAGCCATCCATGCACAATAAGAGACCGACACTGAACAAAAGTGCTCGAGGTCCGACAGAAGAAGAGACGGCCTGAGGCCAAAATTGCTGTCTGATTGCAAAGGAAGAAGGAGTTCCACAAATCCTTGCAGGAATTCTTTATTCCCGCGAAGCCTAGATGGTTAGATGACCAGAACCGAAGAGGCATGGCACAATCTTAATGCCAAATCCTCATAGGAGGGGGTAGGCAGTTACCTTTCGAGGCCATCTGCACCAGACGACTAATTCCTCTACAACAGCCTCATCAAGAGGGCTGAAGAGACATATGGGGTACAACTAGAGGAGCAAAAAGGATATTCATGTTTCCTCCTTGGGGACACTTAGAAGGCAACCATTGGGGCACTTCACCTCCCTGGACTCACATCACATCAGGGGACTCAACTCCCCATTCACCAACACGCCAGGAAGCGCGGTTGCCAACTGCATCTTCCAGGGGGCGGGGCTTCAACTACTGGCTCAAAAGCACCTTGGTTATCCAGCTGCGTGAGATGCTTTGAAGACAACCTTTGGGGTACTTCTCCTCCCTGGACTCACATTGTATCATGGGACTGAATTCTCCATTCACCAATGCTCCAAGAGGCGCAGTTGCTGGCTGCTGCTTCCAGGGGGCGGGGCCTCAAGCTACCAGCTCAAAAGCACCTTAATTATCCTGCTGTGTGGGACGCGTGGTCAGTGCTGGGGCCAAGAGCGGGCCTGTCCTGCTCTGGTCAGAGCCTGGAGGAGGCTGGGTTGGGATACCCCACTTGGCTAAACACCTTAAATGACCCATGGTACTGTGGCTTATATTGTGCACCATTCGTGAGTGACTTTTATAAAGCTTCTTTGACTTATCATACTTGTTTACTTCAAGAAGGGACTTACAGTTTAACATTTTTGATGGGGTTATTCTTATAATTGTTCATTTATTATATTTGCTTTGCTAGGTTTCATATTTTGCTAGTGATTTCTCCTTCTAGCAGGCATGTGAACAAGAGATTTTGCAGCGTGAATCTTTCTGGATTCACTATGCTGTGCATTATTCCGCGGTCTTGTGGTTGGGTCCGGATTCGTAGTCTTTTCTTTGTTTTTTTTTTTTGTGGGTTTTTTCGTAGCCCAGGTGGGCGTCGGCGTCACACCCCCTTGGGTGCATTTCCGGTGACGTCGGCATGCTTCCTGCGGAAGCTCCCACTCTTGGGCGCCATCTTCAGATTCTTTTTTTCCGCGGTCGGGTCTGGATCGTTCCCGTTTGGGCTCCAGACATTTTTGGAGAAAGAAGAAAGGAAAAGACAGAAAACACAAGGAGAAGTCATCTGAAGACTCCAGGGGACTTCATCGACGAACAATCAGCAAGGACAAGGCGTTTTTCATCGAGATCCTCGACGACCGTCGACGAACACGCGACCAGGGAGCCCCTGGACGCTCGATGATGGACAACACGCCGTTCAAGTTCTGCCGTAACTGCCACCACAAGTACGCGCAGAAGGACCAGCACCCGGTTTGCAACCTTTGCCTACCGGTGGACCACGAAAGAGGAGACTGCAACGCCTGCTCCGCCTTCGCACCGAAGACCCTTCGTGTGAGGGAGAGACAGAGGGTAGCGCACGCCACCCTGCAAGGGAAGGCCCCCGACTCCGTCCCTCTACGAGCTGGGGATGTCCTCCGAGGAAGAAGACAACACTGCCGCCGAAGACGACAGCTACACGGTCGTAGAGACCGATTACACGAAGACTTCTGATAAGGTAGGAGACTCTTCGGCCCCCAAGAACCCGAGAGACTCTGAGTCTCTAAAAATCGAGGGCAAGACCCCGAAAGCGCCAACGCCAAAGAAGGCGGCGTCCGCGACTACTCACAGGCCCAGCGGATCCTCCGAGAAGGAGTCTCCGGCGCCGAGAGCTGCTGATCAGCAGAAAACGTCAAAAATCGTCCCCGAAATGGATCGATCGACGCCGAGGGAAAAAGACCCTAAACTAACGACGACGACCAGAGAGCCAAAACCCGGTTCGACGTCGACGTCGAAAACTTCGACACCGAAAAGCTCGGCACCGAACCAAGCGCCGATAAGAACGGCTGACCCATCCGACGCGGAACACGCGGCCGAGATGGAGAAGAAGAGAAGGCGCCTCGAGGCCGAAATGGAGAACATCATGCAGCGGAAGAAAGATTTCGACGCTAAGATGAAAGTCTTCACGATCCCTCACAAGACCGGGGACTTCATGGTCACAATAGACCTCAAAGACGCCTACCTGCACATCCCAATGAACAGAAAGCACAAACACATGCTCAGGTTCACCATTGGAGAAAGTCACAACCAGTTCACGACACTGGCCTTCAGACTAAAATCAGCACCAAGAGTTTTCACAAAGTGCCTCGCAGCAGTCGCAGCGCACCTACGAAGGCAAGGAATACACGTATACCCTTACCTGGACGACTGGCTGGTGAAAGCAAACTCATACCAGAAATGCAAGCAGCACGCACATACAGTGACGAGCACGCTCATAAGCCTGGGGTTCTCCATCCATTGGAAGAAATCATCAATGGAGCCGGAACAAGTCAATATCTTCCTGGGAGCACAGATCAACACCTTACAGGGCAAGGTGTTCCCCAGCGAGAAGAGGGCGAGGGCGCTGGTGAAGGAAACTCGCCTCTACCGGAAGGGACAAGCTCGGACAGTGAGGACTGCGAGCAAGATCATGGGCATGATGGCATCATGCATCCACCTGGTACCAAATGTACGACTCCACATGAGACCCATTCAAGAATGGCTACAGGAGCAATGGTCACAAGCTACAGGCGATTGGGAGGATCTAGTGGTTGTAACGCACGCAGTGCAGAAGGAGATGGCATGGTGGACCATGGAGAACATAACAAGGGGAAAGCCTCTAACGCCCCCAACGCCAACAGTGACCATCACCACAGACGCATCCCTGAAGGGATGGGGCGCTCACATGGAGGAGCTCAAGGTGAGGGGACTGTGGACGCCAACAGATGCGGCAAAGCACATCAATTACCTAGAACTGAAGGCAATCTTCCTTGCACTGAAAGCCTTTCAAACAAGACAGTACAAACACAAGGTGTTGATACAAACAGACAACACCACTGCGATGTTCTACATCAACAAGCAGGGGGGCACACAGTCAGCCCCGCTTTCAACGCTGGCGCAGGAGATATGGAGATGGGCCATCCCTCTCAAGATAGACCTGCTAGCCATACACCTACCAGGGAAGGACAACATACAAGCCGATTGGCTCAGCAGGCAGACATCGGCATCCCACGAGTGGGAGCTCAATGCTCAGGAGACAAGGTACCTGTTCGACAGATGGGGGACACCATCGGTGGACCTGTTTGCCACACGCCAGAATGCAAAATGCCAAAACTTCGCATCCAGGCAGCCCGAGGAGGGGTCACTGGGGAATGCCCTATGGATAGATTGGTCAAGGACATTTGCTTACGCCTTTCCCCCGATACCACTGATACACAGAGTGCTGAGCAAGTGCAGAGCGAGCAGCATGACACTGATACTGGTCACACCACAGTGGGCGAGGCAGACATGGTACTCGCAGATCATGGAGATGACACAGTGTGCACCCCACAGATTCAGCAGGAGGAAAGACCTACTCTCCATGCAGAACGGGGAGGTACTTCATCCAGAGCCAGAGAGCATGAGCCTAGTAGCGTGGCTCCTGAGGACATAGAGTTCGCACATTTGAGACTGCCAGAAAGCACCCTGAGGGTCCTTCGGGAGGCACGAAGGCCCAGCACTCGGAAGTGCTACGTTGCGAAATGGAAAAGATTCACAATATGGTGCAGACAAGAAAGACTTCACAATAAAATGAAGAGGGACTCCACAGTGCTAAGGTACCTGACGCACTTGCTGGAGAAGAACCTTAGCTCATCCTCTTTAAGAGTTCACTTGGCAGCGATAGTCGCCTACACAAGGGGAGAAACGTGCAGGAGTTTCTTCACATCACAGGTGGTGAAGAGATTCCTAGAAGGAGCGAAAAGGATCGCACCACCCAAGCGGGTGCCGCCACCTGCATGGAACTTGAACACAGTCCTAACGGAACTCATGAAAGAGCCCTTTGAACCACTTCACAAGGCCTCCCTAAAGATGCTAACTATGAAAACAGCCTTCCTGGTTGCAATAACGTCCTTACGCAGAGTAAGCGAGCTTCAAGCGCTGACGCTACAAGAACCCTACATACAAATACACAATGATAGAGTTGTGATGAGGACTGACCCACACTTCATGCCGAAGGTGGTATCCAAATTTCACATGAACCAGTCTATACAGATACCGAGTTTTTTCCAAAAACCAACAACTAGCGCAGAGCGAGCTCTGCACACCCTGGACGCCAGAAGGGCAGTCATGCACTACATTGACAGGACAAAGGGACACAGGAAAACAAAACAGTTCTTTGTGTCATTCGCAAACAGCTTCATGGGGAAAGCAGTAACCAAAAAGACCATTGCACGATGGATCGCACAGACAATTCAACTCTGCCACAAGCGTGCAGGACAAGAGCTGGCAGAGGGGACACGTGCCCACTCCACTAGGAAAAAGGGCGCTACAATAGCCTTCCTGGCTAACACACCCATAGAGGACATATGCCTGGCGCAACATGGGCTTCGGTGCACACGTTCACGAAGCACTACTGTGTGGATATACAAATGAACAAGGAAGCTCGAGTTGGACAGAAGGTGCTACAGCACATATTCAACACCCAACGCTCATCTTCCACCCAGCCGCCACAGAGATGAGAAACCGCTACAAAATCTATGCCTGTGGGAGGGTCTTATCAAGCAGACACAGCACCACATATCAGAGTTTAAATAAGTGATTTAAGTAGCTGTCTGGCAGATGTGAGATATTGATTCACTGCCGTGTCACATAAAAATGTGTGACTAAAAAATATATATGGTGGACGTTTGTAGTCGTCCATACAATTAGCTAGAACAGGTCCTTTTTTGTGGTGAGGCTCTAGCTCTTGCCCACGTACTTCCAACCATAATCCTCTGGCCCTCAAAACCCTCACCAGTAACACCACTTTTACACCTACTAATCCCTTGGTGTCTTTTATTTCATGGAACGTGGCTGGTCTTAAGTCCAAAGCTGCCATACCAGACTGGAATAGTTATATAGAACTACAGGATATTTGCTTGTTCCGAGAAACATGGTATGCAGATCCAATCTTTAGGCCAGGAAATCTAAACTTTTGCATTCCAGCAAAGTTAAGTGCGATTGGGAGACCATCTGGTGGGCTTACGATTTGGATGAGAGCTACCTTGGAATGCAGATTTCAAAAACTTGACATGGAGTGCCCAGACAGCTTAGGAATTAGTGATAAGTTTTCCAGCATTGAAATGTATAACTTTTACTCTCCGGAGATTAAGGGTTTCTAGGCCTCACAAACTGTTCAGTGCTTGGAAGACTATCCTGGTAGCTTCCAGTGTTAATCTCAAATTTTCATAGCACGGGACTTCAATGCCACTTTTGAGGCCCTGGATGGTGATGATGCTATCCTATCTTATGAAGAGGATGCATTATGGGCTATTCCTCAACTTGACCTCCATCCTATTAAAAGATGGACTCAGGCTACTCTTCAGCTTAAGGCATTATCACTAGAATTTGGAGTGAGGGCTCTAAAAGGCCTATCTAAATCTGACCCGAAGGGGGCTTTCACCATTAAAAAAAACATCTCACATGAGTTGTATTGACTACTTTTTAGTCGATCTGAGACTCTGGCCTTTTAGCTTTTTGTGAAAGGCATCTTACTGATTTTCATATTTTTCCCTTGCAAGGGATCAAGTGCCTTTTAACAATATGCAACGGCTTAACGGCTTCAATGGCACCATATATTTATTTGATTTTTTACTTATTTATTTATATTTATTTGGAGTTTTATATAGCACTGGCAAGACCCAAGGGTATCGGAGCGCTTTACTACATGTAACAGAGAAGCAATCAAACATAAGAAGTGACCATAGTAGAGCATAGTGATTCGTGAGGAGTAAAGTTCAAACACGGAGTGGTAAATCAGACGTATTGATCCGTGACGTGCACAGTTCAAATATAAACAGTAACCAATAGACTCCATGATTCGCGACAACTCCAGATCGGTGAGGAGGAGCACTGGAGAGAGACGAGAGGTGAGCGAGGTATCGGTCCTCTAAATAGAGTGAATGTATGCTGCAGTGTGCAGGATTCGATGTAGAGCGTCAGCTATCCATTCGGAAGAGATCGGTTGAAATACATTATACCATAGTAGAGCATAGTGATTCGTGACGTGCACAGTTCAAACATAAAGAGTAACTGATAGACTCCATGATTCGCAACAACTCCAGATCGGTGAGGGGGAGCACCGGAGTGAGACGAGAGGTGAGCGAGGTATTGGTCCTCTGAACAGAGTGAATCTATACTGCAGTTTGCAGGATTCAATGTGGAGCGTCCGCTATCCATTCGGAAGAGATCAATTGAAATACATTATCCCCAAATACGTTATTGGTCATTTCCTCAGCCTTACAATCTACTTTGGCTAAGCTGAATAGCTCCATAAACTCGGAAAGGAAAACAAGTTTAACTAGCGATTTGCATAATACTTTTTTCAGACACGTATTAACATACTTCACTGCTCTGGTCTTTAATGCTCAAAAACTGGAAATTAGAACTAACATCTTGGTTTTATAAGGAAGGTCGTCATCTAAGAAGTCTCTTGGCCATGGCCATAAAATCTATGGATACAGTTCGTATTCACTACCTAAGAAAGGAATATAAGTCTCCCCTGACCAAAGCCAAAAAGGAATGGGTCGACCAGAGGTGATCAGACCTTAAAACACCTTGTTATGCAAAAGATTCCACCAAATTGTGGTTGCTTGTTACCTGGTGTGGTAATGGTTCACCATCCACCCCCCTCAAATAATGTACCCCCTTCGACTGGGTTGATTACTTTTATAAACTGTACTCTGAAGACCACCAGGTTCCAAGGGAGGAGTGCTCCTTGTAGTTGATCCTCCCCCATTCAATTAGTTTCCTTGTTTGATCTAGACGACATTGCCACTTCCCTTGATGCAGTCACCACCGGCAGAGTGTGCGGCCAGGTGGTACTCCAGGGGATTTATTTGTCTATGACAGAGAAATCTGGTCCAAGTTAATTCTTGCCCTAGCCAACGCCATAGGGCATAGCTCAGATTCATGGAAGGGAGCTGAGATCTTACCTGTTTTTTTAAGAAGGGGGATAGATCCTCATCTGCCGATTAAAGATCTATAAGTTTTAACGACTGTATTCATAAAATCTTCTGTCATCTCGTACTGATTAAACTTCATGACTGGGCTGCTGAACATGAGATACTGTCCACCTTCCAAGCTGGTTTTCACAAAAAGACCAGCACCATTGACCAGGTTTTCCGATTTCTCTTGATATATTGGAAGATGGCTTCTGTCGGCAGAGGCTGCTTAGATGTTGCATTTGCCGACCTCAAGTCATCATTTGACCTAGTTCCTCGCTCTAAATTAGGGCAGGTCCTTTAGGAATGGGTATACCCCCTGATCTTTTAGTACTGATTCGTTTACACAAGAGTAATTATGCCAAAGTTTGCTCGGGTAACCAGGGCCAGTTTACTGATCTGATTCTTGTCAACAAAGGAGTCCATCAGGGCTGTATCGTGGCCACCACCCTGTTTTCTCTGTAGCATAACAACAGAGTTGACTCGCCCCTCTGCATCACCCCGCCTAGCTGCTCCGCATATGACTTGTGACCACCAGCCTGGCCAACTCCCTTTCCTTCTATCTGATCACCTTACCTCCCCTCCTCATGACCCTCAGTTCTCTTGCCTGTTTTTAGGGCTCGCCTATTAATATCCCGCAGGGATATAATAGGCGAGCCCTATTGGGGTGAAACCAAGAGCTAAACAAAAGCAAAGCGTTTTCATCAAGTGCACGTCCTCGTGCACGAGCTTGCCCGAGCCTTCCAGCAGCATTTCTCCTCCCCTTACCATTTGCTCCTGCCTCCGAGAGCTTCAAAGGGATCTGCTTCCCCGCCCACTGCTTCACACTTCACACTTCATGGCCGCCAGGCCATCAGTCGCATTTCTCCTTCCTTCGTGCCCAGCCCCCCTCCCAGCGCTGCTTTGTTCTAAAGTCCATCTGTGGCTCCTCTTAATCTCGTCCATCTTCCCTTTCTTTCCCTTGCCTGATCCCTTCATGCCCTCTCTCTTCTACCCGCCGCTTTGCCTCCCCTCCCTTCTTCTCTCCTCTCTCCTCCTTTCTCGTTTATTTATATTCCGTAAATCACTTTATCTTCCTGTGCCATTCTCCCGCCACCCGCATGTCGCTGCTTGTTTAATAATGCTACTGAACGGTTTTGGTTTTATAAGATCTGCAAAGTAAAGTAAACTGTAAAATTCCTTTGATGGCAAGTTTCAAAGTTCGAGGCAATTAAACACTCTCCAACCTGAAGAATTATATGCTGGAAACATGTCAAAAAGGATACGGTGCCAAGATTTGGTCTAACAACAGCCTGTCTGGATACCTTTACATTTAGAACTTCACAGCTCCAGACACCCAGAGACGCCCAGGCCCACTTGCATTGTAAATGCTGCTCGAGACTTCCCTCATGTATCAGGGCTCCAGTGTGCATTTCAGTGTAGTGTTCAGTCCCAGATATATCACTTATATCATCTGCAGATAAGGCATGGCTCTGCGTCCACAAGCATTACAGATAGTTGCCCTTCACTCAGAGGGCAGCCGCCAAAACAAAGTACACAGGGTCACTTTAGCAGAGCTGTGCAGAAATGTGGGTGGCTAAAAGGCGTGGAATTCGGCAAATTTGACACAGAGCAAAAATGCACAGCAAAACATATTTTTAAATTGCTGTTTGCAAACCTTGGCTCCTTTAATGAGCATTCACATTTACTAAACGTTGATTGCCATTTTAAATCATCCAGTTTTAGCACAGCACACAAACAACTTAACGGAGGGTCACCCAGGGGGCAAGATTTATTTATTTTAAATGAGTAAGTAAAAAATGACATTGTGGTACCAAACTCCAGCTTTGCAGTTGGGCTTTTCCATGATTATCATTTTGGAGCACTGTGTGCGTTCACACTTTTGGTTAGGTATTGTATTCGCTAACATAAAAGTAAACAAGCATTGGCATAGCCAATAGGTCTCGCTTTTTGGACCCTATAAGTATTTAGTTATGCAGCAGAATATCCTTGGTGCAACAACACCAACTGTTGCATGGCTAAACACTTTTAAGGTCCCAAATGCGAGACCTATTGGCTATGCCAATGCTTGTTTTTTTGTTTTTTGTATACTTAAGTGAGGCTTCCTGCCAAACTGTGACCGCTATTTTGTATTAATCAGAGTGTCTAGCAATTTGTTTTTACTCTCTTATCTAGATGTCATGTATCCTATGTGGACTTGCTCTTTTATTATTCCATTGTCTGTGCTTATACACACTGTACCTGTATGGAAACACCTTGTAAAGCGCTCTGATACTCCTGGGTCCAGCCAGCGCTATATAAAACCTCTTAAATAAATAAATAAAATAAATAAGTTGACTTTCTTTCCCACTTTACTACTGCTGCCACCACTTTAGCGACACTGAAGACACCTATTTTATTATTTGCTGGTGATACCTTATTTATTTCCAAAAACCCTAGTGGGTTCCATCACTCTACTCCAGTTTGAGGAGTTTTATGTACATTCTGTGGGCTGGAGATCAATGCGGCATAGATGAAGTTTATGACTTTCAATTAGCACAAAACCTTAAAAGGTAGTCTACGTCTGGGGGGCACAACACTCAAGAAGGTGGATTCATTGGAAGACGACGCTTTTAGAAGGTGGAGCACTGTATGCGGTCTTTGTGGACCTCCGTGCCGCCTTCGACTTGGTCCCGCGGGCCAAGTTGTGGGCGGTACTGGCAGACCTGGGCATACCCGGGGACATACTCCAGATTCTAATTAGGCTACATACAGACAACTATGCCCGTGTAAGATATGGAAAGGGCGGTCGACTGACAGATAGGTTCCCTGTCCAACGAGGGGTAAGGCAGGGATGCGTGTTGGCCCCGACCCTTTTCTGTCTATTTACGAACGGGGTGATAGAGCATCTAACCAGGATCCCTAATATTGACGCACCACAACTAAACAACAGCAGGGTGCCTGCGATCATGTTCGCGGACGACACCCTGCTGTTGTCAAAAACACCCATGGGACTGCAGAGAATTTTGAATGGGTTCTTGGAGTTTTGTGTTGAAAGGGGATTAGAAATAAACCCCTCCCAGACCAAATTCATGATCGTCAGCAAAAAACCCAAAAATTGCCCAAATCCCTGCCTGGGATCCGTATCCCTAGAAAGAGTCTCCGTGATTGAATACCTGGGTATAACTCTGAATCAGAATTTAACTTGGCTACCACACAAGACTAAGGCAACCACTAAACTCATCCAGAGGGCTGGTGCTATTACGAGAATTGCCAACAAATCCTATTTGCGCCCTCTGACTCCTGCAATACATATTTATAAAGCACAAGCTCGAGGAGGTATCACCTATGGGGCCGAGTTATGGGGACATACACCGCTACAGACTATACAGGTCGCAGAAAATAATTTTATTAGACAACTAGCGGCCCTCCCACAGAGTAGCCCTCTTCTTCCCCTAAGAATGGATTTGGCACTTCGTCCAATAACTGAAGAACTGGGCCTTAAACCTTTGGCATATTGGAGACGTCTGTGGAGTAGTCAGGACCTGGGACACTACAGAAGTGAATTACAGGAGATACTTAGGTCAACACATGCGTCCAAAATTCCTTGGCTGAAATACATCAGGGACATGTGTACGACCCTTGGAATCCCTGAACTATGGTGTAATCCGGAAGTGACGTCCACTAGGCTTCCGAGGAAAGAACTCTCCAGATTGTTTTACAGCTTTATGCTTCAGAGATCTCTGAGCTTAATCCGGGAAGGTTCTTTGACGGACACATTTATCAAGGTAAAAGACTCCTATAGCCCGGAATATGTCTTAGATGCCATGTGCCCCGTGTATGCAAGAAAGATTTTTCTGCAATGGAGATACGGCTCGCTTCCGCTGAGGTCCTTTACTAAATCCTGGGATGGTAACTCGGGGTTGGTTAACTGCCCAGCATGCAACTATAAACTGGAAAGCGACCTTCATGTGGTCCTGTTTTGCAGAGCCTACAGTAAGATTAGGAGCTACTGGCTGGTCCCCTATTTAAGGAATCTGGGTTTTCGATCTTATGCCCCAGCCTACAGAGTGCTTAAAACGGACGTAACACCTCCAACAGTGTTTGTTATGGCGAAATTTTTGTTGGCAATGTGGAGAGTACGCACAAGAATCATAAAGGATGTTATTTAGGCATGTTTTATTAACTCTTAATCTTAATCTAATATGTACTTACTTTTCTAGACTGTAATTACGAACTTTTAAACTTTCTAACCCGGAATCCTTTTTATAAATCTTATGCTGTGTTCTTGTGTATATCTTTGATGATCTGCGATGATCGAAATAAAGATTATTTGAATTTGGATTCATTTTATTATCTTGGAATCACACTGTCTTTGACCATTTCTTGGAAGCCCCATATCGAGAAAATGAATCTTAAACTCTAGCAGGTCACAGGTGCCGTTTCCAAGGAACATCATGCATCCTCTGGCAAACCAATAGCCCCTGCCCTACAGATATACAAAGCTAAGGTTGGGGGTTCTGCCCTGTATGGTTCTGAGCATTGTTAAAAGAAAAAAATATCAATGGGCTTGTAAAATTGGAGAATAGGTTCATTAGAAATGTGACCCTCCTCCCACAAAGTACTCCCACCTTCCCACTGTTCCTTGATATGGACAGGAAGGCAATAGAAGATAAAGCCAGACTGCGTCCATTGTTATTCTAGATAAGGATATGGAATACTTCAGAAATCATACACTATGCTGCTGCCCTGCAGGATGTTGTAAACAACGATAGGTTCCACAAAATTATCTAGCTCTCCCATATTTAAAAAAAACTCTGCACTGTCTGTGCCTGAAGGAACTTTGGGAGATCCAGTCACAAGACTCCATCCCTCAAAAATGTTGTTGAAAAAGCGTTATTGGTCCTGTTGAATGAAGAATAATGTTGCCAAAGCTGCCACAGTTACATCACAGGGGAGTTCCTGGATTTGAAATGTCCCCTTGCCCTGGAACTCTACTGGGTTTGTATAACTGTCCCATTGGACAGGAAACTTTATTTTCAATTCAGGGTGGGTGTGCTCCCCTTGAAAACTTTTCCTGCAAATGGGTAGCCAATGATACTTCAATTTTATGTCCTGCTTGTAATACTGCTGATGAAACTATATCTCATGTTTTGTTTGCCTGCATTGCTTATGTTCACCCGTTTCTCACATGGATCAAGCCCCTGTGCAAGCAGTTGGGTACCTGCAGTCATTGTACTGCACTGAGAATTCTTAAGTCAGATCCTCGCCCACAGTACGCTTTTGCAATTGCTACATTTTTGGGGCATATGAGGCTTATTAGAAGAAGGCCATCTGCCTCTTAGTAACACCTGAGGCACCATTTGCTCTCAAGGATCCTCACTGTTTAATGTATTTTATTGTATCTTTGCACACTAGGATTGTACGTTTTTTGACATTCGTGATATTCACTCTATTTCCCCGCAATTATGACTCACATTGCTGTTTTAATTTCTTTTAATTTTTTTATCCTGTAAGAAAGTTATTTTTTTTATGAATAGTCTTCCCTTGCAAATTTGTGTAGTGACTGTATTGTTCTGTGGATTTGAATGTTTTAAATCATATTGTTTATTATATTTCATGGTACACTTTTATGGCACTCGCTTGCAGAAAAAACGTTATTTTGTGATGATGTTTCCTTCTTGAAGCGTTTAATGACATCACATAAGGGAAACTTTTATCTTCTCATGCTCCCTAGCATCTTGTACAAAGGGAAGGAGGCCATTTGTGAACCTGCCACTGCAAAAATGCAACACCAAAAGTGGAAAAAAGTACAAACCTTCCACTCAGGACCTAAATACATCAAGGGCAATAGTCCTGCAGATTCCTTTATTGTGACAAGCGCAATGAAGAGAAACAATGCCCCCACAGCCACAGGTCAATCTCCAGAAAATATGAGTAAGAGACTTGACTTGGTGAGAAGAAAGATGGAAAAAGAAGCAGCAACCCAATGCAGGATTGCTAACTCCAACGATCTCTTAAAGCGATACGGCCACAACCAAAGGACGAGATGGAAGCCATCATGCAACACCTCCCAGAGGAGTACAGAAAAAGAGCCAAGGCAGTAATGCAAGAGGGAAAAAACATTGCTAATACCTACCTCAAATCAGCAATAGATGCAACAGATACAGCCAGCAGGCTGATGTGCAGAGGAACAACATTAAGAAGGCACGCCTGGCTTAGAGTATCAGGTTTCAAACCTGAGGTGCAAGCTTCAATAATCAATATGCCATTCACAGGTGACGCCCTGTTCGGACAGGCAGTGGATAATACACATGTCTACCCATACTTAGACGATTGGTTAGTAAAAGTGAAATCAAAAGAAAGATGTCACAGGACATAGAAACAGTTAGTGCCACACTGCAACGCCTTGGTTTCACAATTAATCACAAAACGTCTTCACCACAACCGGAACAGGTAAACATGTTCCTAGGAGCAACAATCATTCCAAGACAGCACAAGCATATCCAGTTCAGAGGAGAGCAGAGGCAATCGCAGAGCAGACTTTTCTTTACGAGTAGAGTTGGTCTCTGACAGTGAGGACTGTCCTGAAACTCATGGGCATGATGACATGCATCCCACTCATAACACATGCGAGATTACGCACATGTCCCATCCAGGAATGGATCTGCAACAAATGGTCAAAAGCCATTGGGAGTAGGGAGGATCTAGTCATTGTCACAGCAAAGGTAGAAAAGGAGATACAAAGGTGGAAATCAATAAGCGTGAACTTGAGGAGGCCATTCAAGACACAGCTCCCACTGTGACCATAACAACTGGTGCATCCCACAAGGGTTAGGAAGCACACATAGGCAACTGTGGCAAGGGTTAGGAAGCACACATAGGCAACTGTGGCAAGGTTTAGGAAGCACACATAGGCAACCTGTAGGTATGGGGACTGTAGAACAGCACAGATGCAGTGAAACACATCAATGACCTGGAGATGAAAACAGCATTCCCAGCCCTGAGTGCTTTCCAATTGCACATAACAGGTCAAATTGTGCTGACGGACAACACAACAACCATGTTCTGTCTCAACAAAAAGGGAGGAACAAAATCATTCACTGTGTCATACTACCCCAGGAAATAAGGAGATGGGTGATACAAAGACAGATTACACTGCAGACAGTCCACCTACTAGGAAAACAAAACATGAAGGCAGACAGACTAAGCAGGCAGGGCAGCACTTCCCACGAATGGGAGTTGAAACAGGATCCACTAGAAACAATCTTCAAGGTCTGGGGAAGACCAGCACTAGACCTATTTGAACCGCAAAGAACACAGAATAACAATAATTCGCCCCCAGGTTTCTACACCACCAGTCAGCGGGGAATGCCCTGTCAATAAACTTGTCAGGTAAATTTGCATATGTCTTTCCACCGATTCCCCTGATCCCAAAGGTACCGGACAAAGCCAAACAACCAGGGACAATTCTCATCCTCATAGCCCCACTACGGGCCAGGCATACCTGCTACTCGGACCTACTAGAACAGTCCAAGGGACAGATGATCAAACTCAACCCACTTTTTTATGCACTTAATCACACTTTTCTTGATTTTTCACTTTCACCTCCCCAGGTTAGGGTGGACGATTAGAGAGTCCATACCGCCGGGGTTTAACTAGTCCTGACGAATGCCTAGGTACATTTAAACCACTGTAAAGGCAGAAACATGTTGACTGACTAATTTAAAGAACTCTGAATTAACCAAACCATTACCTTGGCAAAACTATTCAGACACATAGTTCTTTTTTCACCTTTGTTCGTGTCTTAGGGATCACACATTAAAATAATTTTTAGATACCCTTTTGGCACTTTTAATATATACCTCACTGCACGCCCTTCACACACAACCAGCTCCGCAGTCTCCTGGCGTCGTAGCACACGGAAGAGGCACTCGGCCTCTTTGGTGGGGCCCGATGATGAAGCATTACACCAACCAGGTCGGTGTGTGAGGGCCTTCTTAACCACCCATAGCGGGTGTGTGATTCCCTAGTGGCTTTGCTCCTTCTCTGTGGCTTATGAAGCTCACATAACCTCTCTTCTTTTGTTGATTTGTACTGAACCGGGGACTAAGAGAGAGTTCCTTTATTCTCCCTGCCTCTCCTATTGTTGGTTTCAAACTCAAAGTAGAACAAGATCTGCTATCAATGCCAGACAGGAAAGTGCACCACCCAGAGCTAGCCACACTCAGCCTAGAAGCACGGCTCCTGGATATCTAGAATTTAGACATCTACTGCTTCTACCCAGGACAATGGAAATCCTAAGAGAAGCAAGGAAACCAAGTACAAGGAAATGTTACACTGCATAAATACATTCACTGGTGCACATATAACAGTAGAATGGAAACAAGGACAGAACAGGAAACAGTGCTATCATACCTCATACACCTGCTAGGCAGCGGACTAACCTACACATCGCTTAAGGTACACCTAGCAGCAAAAGTAGCCTACACCAGGGGTACTTCAGGTAACAGTCTCTTCACATCCCCAGTGGCAAAGACATCGATGGAAGGTTCTAAAAGAGCAGTACCACCAAGATCAGTTCCAGCACCGTTGTGGAACTTGAACACTTTACCAACTCAATAAATGACGGAGCCTTTTGAGCCCATGCACAAGTTGGATCTAAGATCACTCACTCTAAAGACAGCCTTTCTAATTGCGATCACATCATTATGAATAGTCAGTGAACTTAAAGCGTTAACTATACAGGAATTATACCTACAGATCCACAGGGACACAGTGGTTCTCAGAACCAGCCCACATTTTCTACCCAACGTGGCGAACCAATTTCATGTCAACCAAAGCATACAGCTACCAACTATATTCAAAGAACCAAAGACACAGAACAAAAGAGCCCTGCACACATTGGATGTGAGGAGGGCTTTAATGTACTATCTACAGGAAACAAAAGGGTTTGTAAAGGAAACCAACTGTTTGTCTCCTTTGCCAGAGAAAGCAAAGGTTCGCCAGTAACTAAAGAAAAAACCCTACCCGTGCAATCTAGCGTACTCAACAGAGAAAAAAGGTGCTCTTAACAAACGTTCCCATTGGCGAAATTTGTGCAGCAGCTACATGGGCGTCACCTCTCACCTTTGCAACACATTAATGTGTTGACATTCAAATGAACAAGGAAGCACAGATGGTACTACAACACCTGTTTGCTAACGCTTCCTGCAAAACTGCTCTTACTGGTAAGTAACCATTTCTTTTTCATCTTAACTCTCTTAATTTTGTGGGCCTTTCAATTGGAAAGCTATTCAATACATCTTTTTATTAATGAAAATATGTGTTGTAGGAGGCGGAGAATATACAAACCAAATGGGCATGGATCTTGTTGTTTGCTCTCAATTCCTGTATATACGGACTTCCGAATAATGTCATATTTTGCCCCCTCCCTCAACAGGTTGCAAAACGCCAGCAGGAGGTCAGCTGTCCAGAGCGGTGTGTGCCCGTCAACAGCGCATCAGAAATGAGGAAGCGCCCACCTTCCATCACAACATCCGGCAAAGGCAAAGTTCTCCAGAAGGCCAAGGTGGGGCTCTTGTTTGATGGATGAACAGATGATTTGTTGAATGGGAACACTCTCACAGCTCAATCAAGACCTGCTAGCACCTGGGCATGCATGTGCTTGGAGCAGACCAACCGAGAAATGGAGGGAGAAATGTATCAACAATCCAGTCTCTTTAAATGATTACTAAGGCTAAGGTACTTTGAGTCACATGTTATTCCAGTGCTTCTGAGAGGCCTGAATGACTAAGATAGAGCCATTTATGCACAACACAAAATCATTTCTGGCAGAGCCTCTGAATAAATTGCTTTTATTGTCCAAACAATTTTACTGCATGTTCCTGGCTGTTTTTCTTATCTGTGCTTTTCTCGTGCAGTAAAATAATGGCAACATTAAGAAATGATGCATTAAGACCTGAAAAAAGAGATTAAGCTATCCTCCCAAAACAAGAAAAAAAGAAAATGTAAAAGTGTGTACTGTAAAAGGATACAAATCTGACACATTTTAATTAATTTTGATTAAAATGTGGACTAATTCCATTGTTTTCTCAAAACATTTATGGGAAAGAAAAAAATGGCAACAGCAGTAGGTGTGCGTTCGTAATAAAATAAGTTAATAAAATGAACTCAGTAGTAAAGGGGAGAAGTTGAAAGAAATTTTATGAAACTAAACCTTAGGGCACAATTCAAACCACTATAAATTATCAGAAAACCACAATGCACCTGACTCTCACTTGAATATTTAACTAATTTTCCTGTCACACCCCTCTCTGACTCTTTCGGATGTCCTTTACCATCCTGTAAAATTAATGCTGGTGGGAAATGTGAAAGGCTAATAGCGCTTCGAAGCAGCAGTGCTAAACAGTTAATGGAACAATGCTGGTGAGTTGTCCTCTTCCACACTTCAGTAGGCATAGATCGTGGGTGGTATCCACCCCAGTACTTAAGTTGAGCATATGAGCACCACTGGCACCTTTGTGAGCCTGGATACTTTAACAGTCCTAACTATCACAATTAAAAGTAAAAAACACTGCTAATTATGGGTTTTTTTCTTCCTGCGCGTACGTTGGCTAGTCTACATGTGAGAGCCTTCCACCACCGGGTGGCAGAATTCTAAACTGAAGCTTATTTATTGAAAATATAATGCCAGACAAAACGCATTAACCATTAAGTATCCAAAAGAACATCCATCCATATGTTGGGAGCACTTTAGTCGTGGGCTGCTTGTACTGGATACCCTTCCGGTGATTAGTCGCACTTTATATATCCTGATTGAATGATTGATTTGTACCAAGTGTCCTGAACTCAGCCCCAGACAGAGTACATCTCGGTCACTGTATCTGGAGGTTTCTATGAATTCACTGGTATCAGTAGTGAAAGTGGGCAACACCAACCAAGGAAGTTGTCTGCGATCTCCCAAAACCTTTTGGGCATCAGCACTCATTTTGTTCTGTAGGCCAGGCACTGATCCACCCACTTGATCAACAACACTAGGGTTTGCTTCCTCACCCCCTCAAAATATCAACAAGAGTATAGCGAGTCAAGTGCCAAACACCACCCCCTTCACCCATGAACATCAGACTCTCTCCGGGATCCTCTGCCCATCAGATGTCCGACTATCTCCTAAAGAACTCTCTCAGATATGATAGTTACATTAAGTAACATACTCTTTATCCAATCTCCTATATATATAGTTCAGAATATTCATCCTGCGGAGCACCTCTGTCGTACTTGACAGCAGATGTTCAGTTCAATAGAGTGACAATTAAATTTTGTTACAACAACACAAGCTGTTTGTCTTATCTGATTCATGGTTGATAGGCAACAGTTATCCTAATATTTAGGTCATAGAATCATATAGCCACCTTAAAGGGTGGAGGTAGCAGTGCTTAATTTGAACCAGTTGTTGTCAGTGCTCAGCACCGGCGCTTAATTTTCAACACTACCGCTTTTCCTGAGCACCAGGTAAGGACACATTAATTTACAGGGAGATTAAGGGCCCGATGTAGGTAAATTAGATTTACCGATTCATAAATACCGAATTTTACTGATTCGGTATTCATGAATCGGTAAATCTAATGTAGGTAATTATTCTGTAAAAAATACCGAATCGGTAGGATTCGGTATTTACCGATTCTGTAATTACCGAATCGGTATTTGTCATTGATTCCTATGGGCCTTGAAGCCACATGGTACAGGTATACATGCACAGATGTGCATGTACACTAGAATTCGTTATTTACCATGCAATAGTATTACATGGTAAATAACGATTCGGTAATGGCCTGTGGCACTGTTTTCAGTGCCACCTACATCTGTATTTACCGAATCGGTAAATTTACCGATTCGGTATTTTACAGAATCGGTAAATTTACCGAATCAGTAAATATACCGATTATGTATATTTTAAGGCCCCTACATCTCCATTAGCAAATACCGGTCGGTAACGTCCGAAATCGGCTGTTACCGACCGGTATTTGCCGACCTACATCTGGCCCTAAGTGATTTGATTAGAATCACAGAAAGTTGAGCTGATGCCGAGACTCGAACCTGGTAATGCAGCTCTGAAGTCTTCAGCTCTGGCCATTATGCCACATCCTCTTCCCACTTTCAAGCTTAACAGTTGGTTCTTTTTTAGGCGGCGCTAACAGGCGGAAAGTGCTGGTGCAAGCTGCCTCCTGACCAGAGCCCCAGCACTTATTTTGTTTTTACTAATTATCCACTGCTAGGGAGGCTTATATTTAATGGGAGATATAAAGAGGCGTTTTGGGAGATATCAGTACTGGAATAGATATCCACTGCACAAGCCCCAGCCAGGTTTGCGTTCTCAATTCGACCCTGGCTCCCAGTTAGAACTAGTTCAGCCTTGGTATCCATTGGCAGTCCCAGTCTCAAGAATGCATTAGCCACCATAAAACATAGATCAAAATAGCTGTCTTTGAGATATTGCCCCCTATTTTCAGTACTTCCGGGAGTCTTAATAGTAAATGCGGGCTCACTAACACGTCCAGCTACATTACAAGGGATTAAGATGAGTTGGTTCTGGAACTGGTCTTGGAAAATGAATTATATCTCACTTGTTAGCCAGTCCCCTTCAACCCTTGAATTGTATACTAATGGCCTTATTTAAAGTGTGGTGGATGGCGTACTCCATTGCAAATATGATTCCTATCCCTTTCACTATTTTACAGGTAAAACAGGCCATAATCTGGGCAACTGGAATTATGCAATTGTGCGGCTGTAGGGATTTTCGCACGATTATAGATTTGCCACATAAACAACCATTTTTGTATAATCTGTAGATTTTAACAAAAAAGAAATTGTTTCTAGTTTCAAATGATTGAAAAGTTACTAATCAATAATGATGTAATACTGTTAGACAAGTTGCCGCATTAAGCCGCATAATTTGCTCATCCTTGCTGTATAATTTGGCCTTCCCTTGCCTCATAATTCCAGTGGCCCTGGCCACAATGCACTTGCCATGTTTGTGACAGATGATCCCATCCGCTAAACTCTAAATAAGGCGCTAAGTCTCTTGACAACTTATGACTCCTTGCTTGGTTGTGAGCTGTTTTCAGTCGGTGAGTTTTAGGCACAAGGGAATCTTGTATTTCAGCACTTCCCCCGTAACCAAAATTTTGGGGCATATTTACAATGAATTGGAGTAGGGCAGCGCCGCAAGTCATTTTGCTGTGCTGCCTTACGCCAATTAAAAAGGACAGAAATGCACTTTATTTACATGATATAGTGCATTCCTGGTGCAAAATTTGCAGTTGTGTGCCAACACAATCAACCTTGCAGCATGGTACAAGTGTGTCTGTGTTGTTGACATGATTGTTTTGTGTAGAAAGTGGAACCATCCTACACACAAATAATCACAAGAGCCTTTTTCTGTGTGTGCTAAATGCAGCACATGTTAAAAAAAGGGGAAAATGAGGAGAAATGTAATCATTTCTGCTTGTTACGCCTGCTTTGGGGAGGCGTACAGTTTTTGCGCTGCTCCAGATTCACTCTATGTTGTAAATGTGGTGCAATGTCGAAGTACATGGGTGTTGCATGGGAACACCCACAGCAACACCTATGGCACGCCTACCTGCCACAATGTAAGGCAGCGCAGCAACTTGCACGATGAGGCCTTACACCTTATCTACAAGGCCATGAAAAGCCGTGCGGGATGGCTTCGCATGGTGATATGGGCCTGCAGTGTGCGCCACCGGAGCATCAAAAAAAAGTGACGTTTTGCTGGAGCAGGAGGCTTATAAGTATGCCCTTTTGTTTCTTAAAATTGTAGAAAACTTCAAGCGTCCTTTGATATCACCCAAGCACAACCCCAAAGGACAACATTGGTCGTAGGGTCAATATTATATAAACTTGGTACCTAACTTATTATTGATGTAAAGACATTTAGTGGCTGTATTCCTGCCCCTGAAAGTGCTAATGCATTCTGGTTTTCAATAAGTATGATATTTTTAACTGCTATTGTTACCGATCAATGCAAGTTTTATCTTTACAATGATATAAAAATGTGGGACATAGAGGTTAATGTGTGTTATTTACAAAGTCTTGCTGTATTGGAGTTTCTAACTTTCACCACTGCTCAGCTTCATTATCGCTAGAAAATTGAGTGCCTTAGGAGAAAGTAACTTGTTCATTCAGTCACGGCTCAATGGTATTGGTTGCTCAGGGGCACCTGCAGAAAGCAATAGCATTCACACAGAATATTAACCAATAACTAGTGACTAAAAGGCCCACAAATGCTTGTTGGCCAGACTGGTTGTGCACCAAAGAATCACGGAAAGAAGTAACTGGGAGGAATGTGTCTGGAATAGAGAAAATTAGTACATTACACAGTCATTTAAAGTACATTTTTATTTTTTAAAATTACGTCTCACTCTGCTATAAAGAAAATGATGGTTAGAAGAAGAAGAATACAATAACAAAACAACAGTGTTGTGCGTGAGAGACCTCCATGTAAAAACTCCCCTTCACTCTCACTCCACTCTCTTAATCTCTCTTCGATCTCAGTGAAGTACTTTTCCCTTTCTACCTCTTTCTTTCCTTCTCTCTTCCTCACACTGGTGTTCTGTTTTGAGATGTGGTCTAGTCATTCCATTTTTAACTGTGAGTATCAGTGACTTTGGTTCCTATCGCGATTCAACACGAGGGCAGGTTTTTAGATCTTGACCATATGAATTTAAATCTGTGCACTTTAGCGCCTGTTGCTGCTCTGCTGTAGGCGGTTTGCAAACGACAAGTTGATCAAGAGTAGTATAGCTCCCTGATATGTAGTGAGGAGACTGCAAAATATGAATGACCTTACAGAATTGCCAGTAGTCCTTCATTGACTGAACTGAAATTGATAAATATTTGCCAACCAGCTGCGGTCCGTGCAGGTAACAGCGGTGGTTTGGTGGGGGGATTTCGAGGGACGATGCAGACGGAATATTAAATAAATTATTAATTTTCCCTCAACATCGTCCCTCGAAATCCCCCCTTACTTGGCCCCACCGCTGTTACCTGCATGGACCGCGCCTGCTGCCAACATAGCATTTAGTAATTGGCCGAATGCCAGTCTCATGCTGTAACTGGACGCTTGATTGTGTTAGACCAGGCTTCAACAACAAGTAGCTCGTGAGCTAGTAGTAGCTCTCCAGGTACCTGTAAGTAGTCCCCTTGTGTGCAACCCAGACTACTAAATTAGAAGCATTTACATGGTTGAATTAATATATGTATACCAAAATTTAGAGTGTAAAGTTGAGATAAACGTTTCATTTTCAGAACTCGTAAGCTGATATTAGGGGGAAAATGACTGAATTTCCAAAATATATTTAAAGCTGGTATTTGAGTGATAAATAATGTGCCTTTGGGAAGACATTTCACAAATGTTATTACCTTGATGAAAGATGCACTGCAACTATGGTTATGTATTACCCATGTAGAGGTTTTCCTTTTTTGACAAATCCTTTTATACATTAATGTTTGCAAACATGCCTGATGCACTGAGGTGATCGCAGGTAGTTATCTTGCATATGGTGGCTACTAACATAATCTTGTCTGATGTAGTCACTATTACAACACTAATACCATCAATAGCTTTCAATGAGTTACATTGACCAAAAGTAGCTTTTATTACAGAAAAGGTTGAAGACCCCTGTGTTAGACTGAATACCCATGTATACTCTCTGCTTCCTAACATTATGTTTTTTTTCCTTTTCTTTCAGGAATGGGAGATGAAAAAGACTTAAAGCCTCCAGGGAAACCAAAATAAGGAAAATAAACGTATTTGTTGTCAGGACATTGGGAGATGAACCCAAACCCAACTCAAGGACTTGTCAGAGGAAGGGAATGGGGAGCCTCCATTCTGAAACAAATAGACCTGCGTCGTACAGGGAAAGGGCTTTGAACAGTTGAAGCGCGGGTAACTGGGGAGGGGGGTATTGTTTCATGGAATCTTTTGTATGGATCACTAAGAAGAACTTTCTAATTCCAAGCTGTGAGAGCGGCAATACTCCATGCAGAGCCTATCCCTGAGCCGGCCACACGGCATAGCCACTAGGACAAAGTCAAGAGTTGCTCCTTGTTACCAAGAACGTGGCCGATCACTGCAAGCACGGAGAAGCCTTCTGTGGACAGATCGATGGGACTGTTGTCAACGTGGCCCACTGTACCAGTGCAAGGATATAAGCATGAGGTGGAGAATGATTCCTCTGGGATACTTTCCAGAACATTTTAAGCAAGGTGTTTGTTAGTGTGGGCTGAAGGCCTAAGGAAATTTGAAAACGAGATGGATATTTTCAGGTGGCTTTCCAGTGCAGATTTGCATATATAGATTACCGAAAGTTTTCAGCTGGGTCAGTGAGTCTGGAATACCTGCATGTCTGGGCAGGAGACCAGCATTCCAGGCTCTGTCTGACACGTGACAGACACCGCCTCAGTCCCTCCAACCTCTTGGAGAGAGTGGCCTCCTACAAACTCCCCATGTTGCAATACAGCGTGGATCGACAACTTACAGTAGGAACATCACTTCCTCGAGTAGAGCTTTTACAGTAAACCACATCAGAGCTAAGGCACATGGCTGATGAGGACCAGGTCTCCAGCACCTGCGGGTGCAGCCAAAACATAGTTGAAATACAGTTCAGAAGGTGTCTGCGCCCAATTAGTCTCACCTCACTGATGTCTCTACGGTCTGTACCAGTGGAAGAATGGGGAATGTACCTCTGTCTTTCACAGAAACATATATTCTGCCTTTAGTTCTTGTGGATCATAGAGTTAAAGGCAGCGTTGGCTAGAGCTAGATTGTCTACTTTCCTCTGACATCTTAGTGTTCCTCCTAGCGTTGCCAAAGTAACGCATTTCGTCATTTCCTCTGAGATCTTAGGTTCGCTAGACAGGCCTTTTCCATTGGCCTCTAGTTCACAGCAGGATCCCTACCATTAGCTGGAACAGGTCTCCTCATTCTCGCTCTTCTAAGCTTTTGCCTTCGCTCTAACATGTTCATATAAATAAACTCATGGCGTCGTTTGCAAGTCGCGTTGTGACAGGACCCTCTGTACACCCATTGAGGAAACAAGGCTCAGCCTCCAGTTACAGGTGCAGAATGCAGGTGCTTTTTATAGAGCAAGCTCTGTGCCACGTACAATGACTGCAGTAGCTTCATATGGAATGAATAATTCACCTTATGAGTCTGCGGTTTGACCTCAGCGCTATTGTTATTGTTTTGTCTTCACACTTTAGCTTGAGTGGCTGCAGAAACAAATGTTTGGGTGTATTTTTTGACTTGCATTATAAAGCAAAGTTGGTTTCGACTATGATCTGACATGAGCAGTGCTTGATTTGGGCCGGTAGTTTCCAGTGCTTTGCGCCGGCACTTAATCATCAACACCGGCACTTTTCATGAGCACCAGTTAAGGACACATTCATTTATGGTAGGCACAGGGAGATAAAGGGATTAAGGGATTTGTGAATGATTTTAAGTTGACGTCGAAACTCGAACCTGGTTCCCCAGCACTGAAGTCAACAGCTTTGGTCATTATATCACATCCTGTCCCCACTTTCATGGTTAGTAGTTGGTTCTGTTTTAGGCAGCGCTAACAGGAAAAATGGGCTGATGCAAGCTGCTGCCTGACGAAAGCCCCGGCACTTGTTTTTTTTTTTAATTAACCACTAGGCCCCAGGCTGTTATAGGTGGCATGGTTTCTCATGGGCAGCAGTGTCCTGTTTCAGGGTAGATGGTAGACTTATTCAACTAAAGATGGCAGTGCAGATGGTGACAGCTTTGGCTATGGTCTTCATATGAATTAGTTTGGATATCATGGTGTGTATGGGACGGTGTATAGAGTAGTGATATTCTTGTCAGTTTCAGATAGCATAGAATGTTCGATGGAGGTTGTTTTTTTGTTTTTATTGAGGTTAGCATGGATACTATTGCAGGTTGCAAAGGGAATAGTAGATATGAGCTGGAATTGAAGAATTGACTTACAAGGGATGTAACGAATAGTCGTGACATAGTTACTAACGATGGATTGGAGTGGAATATTTATTGCCGGCTTATGCTTATGGCACAAGTTGGCGGCAAACTTCATCTGGGGTTGGGCCTAGACAGCAGTATTAAATGTAGTCTCCGAGTTAATATGTACTGTTGGATTTATGTTATTGGCATTTCTCTTCTGGATCTTTACTTTGGATGGAGGCTAGAGCCTGTGCCATGAGTATGGTTGAGTTTGAGACACATTTGAATAACTTGCCTTTGGTTAATGGTGTAAAAGTGCAGGAATAGCATGGCAAGTCTTTGCATGGATAGCACAACGTGGGTTTCTATCGTAAATATTTTGTCTTGTGTAAATGACATTGTTTTGCTCAAGATACAACTAATGAGGTTGGAGTTTTGATATGTTTTAGATGGTGTGGCCTGCAGAACATGGTTACATTTTACTTGTGACAGATGTCTTGTGCTAGATTGAATGGGAATGGCTTTAAGGAAGTATGAAGTTGTGTGTGGAAAGTGTCGTCGGAGGTGATGATAGTCTTGAGGTGGTATTGTTGCACGGTTCACAAACATATTTTTTGCTTAGGGCATGAGATGATTCAGTTTGGTATATCATGCTTCACATGCTTAAGTCCAAGATGTGGAACAACTGCTTGCCATTGACTAGACAAATGGCTTGCTGGTGAAAGTATAAGCAATGCTTAATTTGAGCTGGTGGTTGCAGGTGGGGCCCAACGTCGCTCATTTTTGTAGAGCGTCACTTATTTTTCCCTAACAGACTTTGGTCCTGAGCAAGAGGAGTAAAACACAAAGTGGTGAATAAAGGAGTAGGACAAAGACAGAAAAAAGTGAGAGAGAACATGTGAAAAAGAGCCTGCAAAAGTGAGATAAAAGGAATGCAGTTGCAGAGACTCAGCCACGACCCTGGAGACTCCACATTCATAACTTTACTACACATAAGTGCCTTCGTAAATCGGGCCCTACTAAGGTTGACTTATAGAATCTTAGATTTGTGAAATAAGCATTATCTCCCTGGCAAGGAGAGGCATCTTCGGTGCAAGGATGAGATTAAGTCGGTGGTTTGTGTATATTTTCATGTAGATATATGTTAAGTGAGGATTGTATGGTCCAACTTGCTGTGGAAGACATAATAAACTTGGAGCTAAACATGGTGTACATACTGTGAAGTTGTATGTTAAATGTTGGTCAGAATGCAAGTTAGTGTAAATACACTGTTAGAGGCATGTTTAAATTATGTTTTTCAAGGCCCAACCTAAGATTATCTCATTCGAGTGAAAATTACAGGGGGTGGTAAAACTTGTAGCAACTATATTAGATATCAAAATCCTGGATCGCTGTAGCTGGCTTTTAAAGTACATGTTTGCAGAGGATTTCAGTTTGACACTTCCCACCTGCTTGTGTTCATACAGAGCCCTCCTGTGCAAGCTTCCCTCAATGCCCATCAATGTGAACTTTTCACATAGCCCACAGCTGGGAGTTTCGCACACTAGAGCAAGATTCTCATACTGTTCACAAGTGCACATCAGAAGTACTAAGATACAGGGGAATATAGCACAGACTTTTGAACACTGACTTGTTGGCCCCTTTGTTTAAAATGCTAAAAGTGTCAATGTTGTACCAGGCGAACACATGATTTCATGAGAAATGATATAGCGAGGACAAATTTAACAGCAACAAATATTGCAACAGGGGGTAGGGGTTTGGAGGGCATCAGCGTTAGAATTTTAGAGCAGCCTGGGTGGACATCCTGGTGTGCAGTCATCTACAACCTAAAAATAGGGGAGGTCAAGTTTCAAAAGCAGTATTGGAGTTTGGTTACAATTTGCATTTGAGGAACAAGCTTGGCTGGAAATGCCACTAGACTGCATGTATGAGGAAGACTGAACCCAATAAAATATATGGGGATTTTCTGGGAGAGCCAATGATCACTCATAGTATCTGGAAGCAGGAGGAGCGAACTTAGGGGAAAGTCACTATAGAAAATATACCTCTCCCCTTGCCTCGCTCATTTCTAGACTACTGCCTGTTCGGAGTGCAGGAGCAATGTTTAGAATTATTTTCAATTTTGAGACCAGAATTCTCTGCGTTTATGCAATGACAAGAACACCAGGAAATCATCTAAAACTATATATCACATGGCGAAGCTGAAGAACCTGCTGGTGTGATCCAACCAAGACCAAGAGGCAAGAAGTAGATATTTAAACAAGGTGCCTTTAATCATACAAGAAACATTGGTCACTTTGCCTTGATTTGAGTTCAACATAAGAAACTGTCCATGCGTGGACAGGCTGGGTCCACTAACCCTTTCTGGTTACCAGCTGCAGCTTAGTGCCCTATAGGATGACAGTGGGGGTACTTTGACAGGCGGAGCTTACAAAATCACTCAAAGGACTGATTTATATAGACATGTTTGGGAGCTATTACAATGGATAGGATTTAAAGTAAAATCTCTTCAGGCCAGTGGAAACTGTAATCGCTCTGGTGTTGTGTTTAGCTGGACTCATTGTGTATGTACTGTAGAGTTAAGGCAGAGGTTGTTTCTGACGTCTTATGCATCATGGCCACTCTACAGCATTGGAATTGTGTTTTTATTTCCAAGCAGGTCAGCCATGACTTCAGCAGGGGTCGTCTGTTTGTGTACTTTTTGGTGCCCTCAGCTCTGTGCCGTGTAAATATTGCTACCCTCAGAAATGAGGGGATGGATAAAGGAGGGGAGGGGTCGTCCCTCGCCGCACTGACCACTTGCATATTGTGCCATTGATTACCGAGAACTTGAAGCACTTTATGGATCTCTTGTTTATCCCTCAATAAATGTATTTTAAACAGTTATATGCTCTCTTTATTGATAGGGTTTGCTCATTGCATTGGCCCTTACCACAAAGCCAATTGCTTCTAGGCGCCTGCATGATAGGCGTGGTTTGCAGGGAATGGTTTTTCAATATCCCCCTCTCTGAAGGATGAAAGGCTGAGTCAGCATAGCAGGGTTTCTAATCCCCAGGCCCGCTCAAGGTTTTTGAGTTCGTACTTTTGTTTGCTCTTTTTGTGTCCAGGACCTTTCTGCATTGTGTTTACAGCATTTTCTGTGAGCAAATGGCATCCACCCAAGGTCGCGAGGCTCGGCCTCCCCCAAACCGAGCACTGCTACACTGAAAAATGCAGCATCTTTTGCCAGGAACAGTTTGTTCTGAGAATGTTTAACAAAGCAACACAGTGTGAAGGAGCAAAAACAGATAAATAAAACAAAAATAAAAACACGTATCAATCCGAGGTTCAATTTGAAGTAGTAGGGCAATCAGGGTCACATTGATTAGCCTGTGGCCAGATTGTGCAGAAGGATCCTTTTAAGGGAGTTCCATGGACTATTACTGTTCAGTGCTTATGCTTGAAGCCTTTAACTTCTAAAAGTCTCTGGGCCTCATTTATGAAAAGTGACGCATCGCTGCGTGAAAACAGCGATGCGTCACTTTTCATTGCGCCCTCCTAGCGGATGTATCTGTAGGCGCAAAAATGACGCATTGCTGCAGTGTGTCACAAAAGTGACGCAACTCTAGCAATGGGTCATTGCACATGGGCAAGTCCCATGTTAAATGTGCCTCAGTCAAATCTTACGCCTGCCATGAGGCGGGCGTAAGATATTGACGCATCTGCTTCTTAGAAGTGGCGCAGTGAAATCTTATAATTTCACTGCGCCACTTCTATGACCCTTACTTGTGTCGGAACGCTCCCCCCCTGCATACTTTGTCCCTGGCGCAGGTATAATGTAGCACAGGGGTTTACAAAGTGACGCATCTACTTAGATGTGTCACTTTGTAAATATGGTGCTACAAGGCACATTTTTTACGCCGCTGGTGTGTCACAAAAAATGACGCACCGGTGGCGCAAAAGTGATGCAAGGGCTCATAAATAAGCACCTCTATGCAGCATAGAGTGGACCCTTGGTGTGGCGTTCCAGTGCATCAGAGTGGGCGAGTGGGGTAAATATATCTGTGAAGGTAGCAGTGGCGGCTCAGACAGGTAAACGGTAAACGCTGTGAGGCGGGGTGGTGGTGTGGTGAAATGGTGAGGTAGTGGAGTTCGACATACAACGAGAAAGTTGAAAGTTAAGAAATTGATATATAAAACCACTTACCTTGCATTTGCTGCATCGTCGACTCGGCGAGTTCAAGGTAAGTGGTTTTATTTATTTGTTTATTTACTTTCACCTTTCCCGTAGTATGTCCAACGCCACTAACCCCCCTCCCGCCCGCCTTACTGCTGCATAGCGTTACCTGTTCGAGCCGCCACTGGAAGGTAGTAAAAAAAACTGTGATTGTTGAGTGGTCAGTGAATGTGCATCTGCACTGCCTCCACGTTGTACATTGTATGATATTGAATGACATACTTCACACATCATACACACACAATAGCCTGGAAAAATAAGAATTGGCAAAGCTAATAAGTCTCACCTATGTAAAATCTATTGATTTTGTTAAAGTTTTATTAGCTATGTTGTATTATTTATTCAAAGTTTTGTATAGCGCGAACAAGATCCGTACAGATATCAGAGCGCTTCACAAAGACAGGGTAGGGGCAGTAGGAATGAACAGAGAAAATGGGAGCAGTATAATAGTCACTAACATGGTAGGATAATAATAACATACATAAAATATATCAGTATACAATCAGGTAAACAAGTAATATCAGACGGCACAAGTCATTGATCCCACTACAGAGGTGTTCAGGTACACCTTGGGTGTGGATGGCTTATACCAATGTTTTAGTATAGAGAGAACACTGAGTGGGGGTATCGGGAGAGTGAATCAGTAAACCAACGTGTATCAAATATTGGTCGGTAGTAAGAGAGTAGCGTAGTAGTGTCCCCATCAAATAGAAGTATAGTGCCAAAGGACAAGGTGAACAGTGATACAAAGCAATGCAGAGTCTCTGATCCAGAACCTATAAGGTTCAGGAGATCTTGGCCAGAAGGATTGTTTTCACCTCTTTCTTGAAGAGTGCAGTGGAGGAGATAAGCCTGATTTCCGGAGGGAGCGCATTCCAGATCCTGGGTGCCATTCCTGAGAAGGAGCGCTTGTATGTTTTCTCTTTCCGGAATCTACGAGGTTTCAGGAGTAGATTTTTTGTACTTCTATTGGATCTCGAACCTCCTGATATAGACAACTTTTGAGCGAGGTAGTTGGGTGCATTGTGGTGTATGGCAGCGTGTGTCATAACTGCAATTTTTAGCTGTATTCTGGCTTCAAAGGGTAGCCATTTTAGAGACTTTAAGTCTGGGGATATATGCGAATGTTTTCTTGAGCCAGTAATGAGTCTCGCGGCAGCGTTCAGGGAGGCTCTTAAGGGTGCTGTTGTGGATAGCGGGAGTCCGCTGAGGGCCACAATTCCGTAGTCTATTCGAGGGATGACTAAAGCTTGTACAGCAGTTTGGAAGTCTTTGGCAGGGAGGAAGGGTTTAAGTTTCCTCAGTGTGTTGATTTGGAAATTAGCTCCTTTTGTGGCTTTGCTAACGTGCTGCTGCATGTTGAGCTTGGCATCGAGTGTGATGCCTAGGGATTTCGCCGAATCCACGATGGTAGGTTGGACATTGAGTGCTGTTAGGTTATTGAGCCAGGTTTGGGTGGTGGAAATTTTCGCCGGGGGTGAGATGAGTAGGAACTCAGTTTTCAGAGCATTTAGTTTGAGGGGATTATCGGCCAGCCAAGATTGAGTGTTAATAAGCGTGGAATTCAGATGTTTGATATCTTCCGGGGATTGTAGCTTTAGGTAAAGTTGTGTGTCGTTGGCGTACATATGGAATTGGACATTGGAAGCTTGGAGCAAGGTGGCGAGCGGTTCCATGACGAGGTTGAACAGTGTGGGGGAGAGGGAGGATCCTTGTGGAACACCTAGATTTGCAGGTACAGGTGTAGATAGCACATTGTCGATCTTGAACTTCTGAGACCGGTTGTGAAGGAAGGACGAAAACCATTTGAGAACAGTTCCCGATAGACCCATTCTAGTGCTTAGCAGCTCCAGCAAGTTCTCATGTTTGACCGTGTCAAATGCTGACGAGAGGTCAAGAAGGATGAGGAGGCAGGACTCATTGCGGTCAAGAATTTGGAGGGTGTCATCAATTATGTGTGTCATAGCTGTTTCCGTGCTATGTTTCGCTCGGAAGCCTGATTGATGAGGGTTGAGGAGGTCAAATTGGTCAATGTGTTTTGTTAGTTGGAGTTGGACACATTTCTCCAGCAGTTTGGCCAGGGTGGGGATATTGGTGATGGGCCGGTAATTGTTTAGGTCAGACGGATCAGCTGTAGGCTTCTTGAGTATAGGCGTGACTTGCCCCACTTTGAGGGAGTCTGGAATGAGGCCTTGTTGCAGGGAGCTGTTGATGATTTTGGTCCAGAGAGGGAGGAGCAAGGGGATGAAGTCTTTTACAGCATTAGCAGGTAGAGGGTCTGTGAGGTGATTAGAGGGCTTCAAGGTGCAGAGCAGTTTGTGTATTGCTTCTTCCGAGTAGGTATCGAAGTCCAGCCAAGATGCCTTGTTTTTAGGTTGCGTGTTAGCCATTCTGGTGTGGTTGGGGAATCGGCTTACATCCATGATGAGGTCATTTCTTATGTTGTCAGTCTTTAGCTTAAAGAAAGCAGAGAAGGCTTCACAGTGTGGGGTGTCGCTTGTTGTGCTGTTTGATTGTAAGGGTTGTGTCTTTGTTTGGGTCTTGATTAGTTCGAACAGCTTTCTTGGCCTGTTTTTTGCTTGGTCCAACTGACGGCTAAAGAAGTCCGACTTTGTGCGCTTTATTTTCCTGAAGTAGGCATTTCTCTTGTTCTTAAGCCTTTTGAGGTGCAGTGCTGAAGGGTCCGATCTCCAGGTGCGCTCTGCCATTCGCATAGTACGCCTGTCGTCATTGAGTCTATCATCATACCAGGGGTTAGAAATTTTGGTGGAGACTCTCTTCAGTTGCAGTGGGGCGACTTCATTGACTATTCTATTCATAGAGTCAAGGTAGTGGTCGATCAGTGATTGAACATCCGAGGCACCAGAAGGGGGAAGGAGGAGATTGCCGATGTGGGGAGGCAGGGTAGAGGGGTTAAGAATCTTCATGTGCCTTTTCCATGTTTTGGATTTGATTGGTTGAGCCGGGTTAGGTTTAACTTTTTCATTGATAAAGAAGGTGATAATGTGGTGATCTGACCAGTCGCAGGGTAGAATCGCCTCCAGTTGTGTAGAGTTCTCTTTGGCAATGATGAGATCGAGTATCGAGCCTTTGTCGTGTGTTGGTCTATCGCATATTTGGGTGAGGTCAAGTGCATTAAGGAAAGTTTTGAGACTATTCACCACTGTGTCTTTCTGATCGTTCCAGTGGAGATTGAAGTCACCCAGGTAGACTTGGGTGGTCTGCCAACCGGCATTGGAAGTGATCATGTCCATGAGTTGTTGGGTGAATATGAGATTGTCACCAGGCGGGTGATAGATGAGATGTAAAGCACAAACTTGCTTGCCCTCGCTGGTGATGTCGAGGCAGAGGAGTTCACAGGAGGAAAGGGAGGGGGAGGTGACTTTCGTAACGGAGAGGTTGCTCCTAAAAATGCATGCAATTCCCCCGCCCGTCTTGCCAGGAGACCTGTCCAGCCTAATGATGTGATAATTGGGGGGGACTAGTATGTCCATAATCGGGGTGGAGGCTTCAGTAAGCCACGTTTCCGTTAGAATGGCTAGGTCCAGATCCATGGCTGAGACGAGATCAGCGATGTCGGAGGAGTGTCTCTGGGCCGATCTGCAGTTGAGTAGGATGCATTTGAGTTTGGGAGAGAAAAGGGTGGTCGAGCTTTCTAGTGTGAGGGGGACTTTTCTGAGGTTGTTAGGGACGGAACCTCTGTTGTTGAGTGTAGGGCGCCTCAGAGGGTTTGTAAGAATTGTGGGTATGGGGATGTGTGTGTTGGATATGTCTTTTACCGGACCTGGGCCAGAAGAGCGTAGGAGAGAGCATAGGTCGCGGTCCGACAATGGGTTGAGGACACGACGGGGGCGGTGGGAGTTATTGCGAACTGGGATAGTCGGCCAGCGCGGGTGTCGTTGGAGGCGAGGGTATGTAGAGAGGGTGCGTCGTTTGTAGGTTAGAGGGATGGTGGGAAGTAGACTGGGCTGTGAGGAGAGAAGGTCTTTGATTGCGTGGACATCTTTTTTGATTTGTAGAATATCCTCTTTGACTTGTTGGAGGGTGGATAAAGTCAGGTCAGGAGGTGCATTGGGGATGGGGTTGGTGGTGAGAGCCATTGGTGAATGGTTGAGTAGTGAGCTGGAAAGCGGGCAGGGTATCGAGGGGGGGGATATACTAGCGTTGTTGGAAGGTTCTGCGGTGCTAATGAGTGGGATGGCATTCAAAGTGTGGGCGTGTTTGTGGGCGAGGGGTGTGGGTGAAGTAGGTGGAGTAGGCGGTGGGTGGGAGGTATAGGTAGTGACGTCAGTGGGAGACGGTGCCGGTGAGTAGAAGAGTGAGTTAAGGCTGAAGACAGTGGGGGAGACAAGAGGGTAGTGAGGCCTGAGAATAGGAGGTGGGAGAGAGGGGGATGCTAAGGTAAGGGAGGCGGTATGTTCTGTATCTTTTATTGGGAGGGTGAGAGTGTCGTGGGTGGGAGTGGGGAGGGAGCTGGGGAGGGAGAGGTGTCCGCCGTGGGGAGGATGAGAGGGGGGGGTGGATAAACTCCGAATGGTGGTGAGTTCAGATGGTGGCGTGTTGTGAGTGAGATTTGTTGTGTCAGGTGTGAGAGACTCGTGGATGGGAGTGAGGAGGGAGCTGGGGAGGGAGAGGGGTCTGCCGTGGGGGGATGGGAGGGAGGGGTGGATAAACTCCAAGCGGTGGTGTGTTCAGATGGTGGCGTGTTGTGGGTGGGAGTTGTTATGTCAGGGGGAGAGGGATGGAGGGGGTATGTGTGGGGATAAGAGGGGTCATGTTAGAGGGGCGGCTAGTATATGTGGTGGAGAGATTTGTGACTGTCCTTGGGGAGTGTGGGGCGTTAACAGCAGGTGGGCCATTTACTGGGGTGCTGGGGGTAGAGGTGTTGTAGGTGGGGGCAGCGACGTCAAGGGTGATAGTGCTGGTGGAGTTCTGGGTGGGGGTCCGCAGCTTGGAAAGGTGCTCTTTGAACTTGGGGAACAGGTTGTCTAGTAGTTCCAGGTTCTTGTCCATGGATTGAATTAGGACAATCCCGTTATTGTAGATAGTAATCGTAGTCCTGCCAGGGAAGAGGTGGGAAGGTGTGATAGAGAGAGTTAGGCCATGAGGTGTTTTCCTGGTGGTGGAGCAGGTGAGTAGGGATAGGAACGCTTTTCTCCATTGGGCTCTGCGTGAGGTGTGGAAGATGATATCAGTATTCAGGGCTCCATTGCCCGGTGAGAAGTAGGTGTCGGCAAAGGGTGTTTCAGGGTGCGACCTCAAGAAGTTATGTTTAAAACGTTTAGTGGCTTTTTTGGTGAGTGTGGAAGGGTAGTTAATTCTAAAAGTGTGCTTGCCGTTGAGCTCCATTTTAGTAAGGCTGTGATGTTGGGTGTAGGAGATAGGACGACAATAAAAGCTGTCCGCCGCTAGTTACAGGGCAAAGGAATGACACTAGTGAGTGACCAGAAGTATAAGAGGTAGAAGTCAGTGCAATCCAAGAACAAACAGTGCGTAGGTGCAGCTTTCCTAATGTATCCTATGTGCGAGGTAGCAGTCAGCTTACACCATGTACAAAATATGAGAGGTAGAACCGGTCAGGTGGAATCACCTTTACACATCAGAATGTGCTAGGTAACAGCAGTGTAGTCTAGGTGTAGACAGTGGCTGGGTGCAGCTTACATGACTAAACGAAGTGAATGAGGTATTAATAATCAGTGCAACATCGTGAAGTAGCTTACATCGAAGAACCAACAAATAAATGAGGTAGCGAACAGTGAATGATAGGGATAAAGGTGAGATAGGTGCAGCTTACCGCATATACAGTATAAAAATAGGGCTAAACTACTAATGAATTACTGAATTCGAGGAGGCACAATAGTAATACACATGTGCAACAACAACTGTCAACCGTAGGTTACATAGCGTAAATGAGACACTAGTGAGTGGCCAAATATCCGATATGAGAGGTAGCAATCAGTGCCATCCTGGAGTAGACAGTGAGTAGATGCAACTTACAGAAGTGTACAGGATATATGAGGTAGCAATCAGTTAAATGGAATCACAGTGACGCTAGTGAGTGGCCAAAAGTAACCAAAATGTAAGAGGTAGCATCAGTGTAATCCAGTAGTAGAAAGTAAATGGGTGCAGCTTACAGCTTAATAAAGTATATGAGGTAGCAATCAGTGCATAATAGGGATAAAAGTGAGATGGGATCAGCTTACAAAATATACAATATGCAAATAGGGATAAAATAGTAAATACATACTGGAATAAATACTAAAGATATACTGGAACCAATATAGGTGCAAACGTAGGCTACAATAGACAAATATGACTCTAGTGCTCAGCCGGTAAAATATGAGAGCAGGTTACACAAAATGTATAAAATACCATTAAATATATAATACTGCAATAAAAGGCAGACACTTAGTCACACGAAAAATTAGATGCAGCGCTCTGTAAAGTCTGTGATGGGTGGGATTGGTATAAATGGCCAGTTCTTAGGTTATGTTCAAATGGTGGGAAAGACTAGTCCATGATGGCCGCCAAAGCGAGAGAGAGACTAGACCAAGATGGCCACCAAATAGGGGAGATCGAGACGGTAGTCCTCTTTTGTTGTTGTTCCTTTTAGAGCAGGGGAGTCTTATCTCTGCTTTGCAGATTCCTGACCGCGTTGGTAAGAGGCCTCATGGTCAATTGTCAGGCAGGAGGGCGATTTATGGCTCCGGTTTATGGCCCCAGCCATATTGGCCAATGGTGAGTGAGGAGACCGCAAAGCCCGCGAAAATGCAATGCCTACAGTGCATTCCGGGCATAAAATGAAATGAAAGACCAGCATGAAAGATTGAATTAGTAGTTTTGCTTGTAAAATTCCGGGCAGAAAGTGAGAAACCTGTGTATTAAAGCGTGGCTGGTGAGCATCATGGCTGAAAGATTTACAAAGGGCTATGACATGGTCAATACTGGTAACGTTATAGTGCTTTTTAATTTTTTTACTTTTATAGTGCATTGTATGGTCTGGCATGGCCTGTCGTATGATATGGGATGGTGTTGTATATTATGGTATGGTATGACTGTGGTATGGTCTGTCATTGTTTAGTATGATATGGTAGAGTGTGGTATCGTATGGTATGGCCTGTCAATGTATAGTATAGTATAGTATGGTATGGTGTGATATAGTATGAGCTATATTTGTATAGTATGGTATGATATGACTTGTCATTGTATAGAGTGGTATGGCATGTCATTGTATGGTATGTTATGGCATGGTATGGTATGGTGTGGTATGAGGTGGTATATTATGGTATGGTGTGTCATTTTATAGTATGGGATAGTAATCTTTGTTATGCAGTGTGAATCCTTTTCTGGATTCACAGGCTGTGCATTATTCCGCCATCTAGTGGTTGGGTCCGGACTTGTCTTTTTTTCTTGTTTTGGTCGCGGTCAACCACCATTTGGTGCCAGGTACGTCCCCTGTGTGACGTCAGACAGTATCCTGGAGGTCAACATGCGTGGCAGCAATCTTCAGATTCTTTTTTTCGCCGCTGGGTCTGGAAGCAAGATGGAAAGCTCCAAAGTTTTTTCCATTTTTTCACAAAAACTTCAAGAAAACCAAAGAAAGATTGCTGAGAAATCTCATTGTTCATCGACTCCATAACCAGGGACAGGAGTAGAGCTCCGGTGTCAACACCACAGAGGACCCCCATCGGTCCACGAAGGGCGAGGTAGGGGACATGGAGAATACCCCCTTCAAGTTCTGCCGCAAGTGCCACCACAAGTAAGCTCCACGCAACCCACATGACGTCTGTAACCTCTGCCTGTCCGAGAACCATCAGGACAAGGACTGTGAGGCCTGCGGGGGGTTCCTGAAAAAGACACTTAGAACCAGTCGAAAACAAAGAGAGGCCCACTACACCACAATGTCGCAGACCATGAAGAAAACCTCTCTCAGAGACCTGGGTTTCTCCAGCACCGAGGAAGAGCATGGAGCACCAACAGAATCAACGCACGAAGGATCGAACGTCGAGGTTTCAGAAGGGGACTCCGAAAAAATCCACGACCAAAAGAAGGCGGGCGATCCAAAAAAGAAGATGGAGAAGGTAAGACACCATAAAAAAACGTTGGAACCGAAGGGACATGAACACAAGGCGACCAAGGCAGACGCGATGTCGAGCAAACAGTCGATCAAGGGTCAGCCGCCAAGGGTTACAGAGGAAGAAAAATTGCTGAAAATGCTGATGCCAATGGTCGAACACAAACTAGCAAAAAAGGGCACAACACCGTCAAATCTAACATCTATGCTGGTAAAAAGAGAAAATCTCTGGCCTCCGACGCCGAGAGGGCTCTTGAAGTTGAAAGGAAAAGAAAAAGGCTTGAGGATGAAATGGCGACGCTCCTCCAGAAGAAAAAGGAGTTTGACGCATCGCTGAAGGAATTTCGAATCCCAAAGGTACCGGTTGCCGAACAGGAGAACGTCGACACCGAAGAGGCTGAAGACGCCGAGGGAGGAGAAGATGGCATCTTTGATTTACCCCCAACCCTAGGACATCGAGACTAAGCCTGGGCGGAGAACTACGCTCCGTTCGCGGAGTTTGTGAATTTTCGGCAACTTCGCTGCGAGCGCGAAGCTGTCGACTACTTCACAATCTACTGCGTAGCATAGTAGTTTTTCTTCCTCGCGCGCTCAATAGCATTCTCACGTGCGCGGTAATGACTTACCGTAGTTCTGCGTTCGCTTTCTCGCTTTTCTCTCCCGTTCACGTTCGCTACGATGTTTGGAATCCCGCCGCACAATCCAACCCGACTGTGAGAACGCGATAAGTAGTTGTGTTCCCGATCAAGACTTGCACCACGCGAACACGTTATACGCGACCCGGAAGAGGAAATAGGGGACGCGAGCGGGCGGGACAATTGAAAAAACAAGATGGCCGTGCCCATAGCCCACCACATGGGTAAGGTCGCACGCTACAATCCCCCGAACACGCAGACAGTGCCCCGAACACGCACAACGCGCTCCGGAGCAAGAAAAACGGCTCGCGAACGGGTCCAGCAAGCTACTACGCACGCTCGCAAAGCTATGCGAAGCTCGCATAGTGCAAGAACATCTTTGTGTAGCTTCGTGTAGCGCGACTACGCGTACTACACCCACCTCTAATCGAGACGAAAAACCCGAAGAATAGTGGGACGTACCCGAAGAGGAGGGTATCTCCAAACATTTCAAAGATTCATGGAACAATCGTAACACCGAAAGCCCGGAGGAAGAGATATACAGTTATCCCTCGAAAGCTTCGCCACCAGACTACATAGTTTTCTACAATGACCTAGTCAAGAGGGCAGCAAATCAATTCGGAGTTGCCCTAGAGGAAGAAAAAGGAGACGCATATTTCCTCCTAGAAACCCTGGCCCCAGCTACTAAGGGAGCTCAATATCTTCCTAAGCGTCCTAGCATTCTGGATCAAGGCAAAGAAGCTTTCAAGGAACCAGCTTTAAACAAGGGACTATCCCCCAGGGTGGGAAATAAATATAAGGCCTCCTCAAAGGACCCTAAATATATTCAGGGAAGCACGGTGCCTGACTCAATTATTGACACCACAACCAGAAGGAGGGCTAATGCAGTCTCTAACACCTGCCCTCCACCAGAGAAGGAGAGTAAAAGAATGGACATGGTGGGGAGAAGAATGGAAAAAGAAGCAGCAACATAGTGGCGCATCGCAAATTCCAATGCCCTGATATGGTCATCAACAGTGGGCTGAGATGGAGGAGATTCTTAACAAACTCCCTGAAGAGGACAGGAAAAGGGCAAGCTCTATTGTCCAGGAGGGAAAAAATGTGGCAAACACCTGCCTTAAGTTGGCTTTGGATGCAGCAGATACTGCCAGTAGGCAAATGTGCACAGGGACCATCCTGAGAAGACATGCCTGACTCAGATTATCTAGTTTCAAAACAGGAAGTTCAAGCCTCCATCACCAATAGACCATTCAATGAAGAGGCACTTTTTGGAAAGGAAGTGGATTAATCCATTCAACAGATAAAAAAGGACAACGAGACGGCAAAGGCGATGGGAGCCCTACAGCAGAGATTCCATTAAAAGGGGTGGATTGAATAACAGAAAGCCCACAGGCAGAGGCACCTTTGGTCAGGGACAACAGATGTAACAGCAACCACACGGGCAGAACCCAGGACAACAAATAGGTCAGCAGTCAAGCTACCAAGGTTGGCAACAACAACAGAAACAGCCCTTTCGGGCTAGAGGCAATGAGAGAGGGAGAGGCCAATCCTCTATAGGAAGAGGAAACGTATCCAACTGACTCACTTACAAAAAAGGACCCACACAAAACACCAGTAGGTGGAAGATTATCCTTGTTCCTCAAACAATGGCTAAATATCAAAACAGACAATTGGATATTACATTTGTTAAAGTACGGTTATTGCATAGAGCTGACAAGAAAACAACCTGCAAACCCACCAAAAACAAGAAGATTCCTAAATTCCGAACAAATACTGCTAGAAGCAGAGATCAAAGAACTATACCAAAAACAGGCAATAGAATTGGTACCAAAACAAGAATGGCTCACAGGAAACTAGTCCCCATCTTTCCCAAATACCCAAACAAGACCTAACTCTAAGACCAATACTGGACCTAAAGTTCATAAACAAATCAATACTAACACAATGCTTCAAAATGTGCACTCTTCAAGAGATAACACCACAAATCCAAACGAGAGACTACAAGGCAACAATAGACCTCAAAGATGCGTACTTACATATCCCTATGAACAAGGGACACAAAAAGTACTTGCTATTCCTACACAATGGAACACATTACCAATTCAAGGTCCTGCCTTTAGGTATAAAATCAGCTCCACGGGTATTTACAAAGTGCCTAGCCGCGATAGCGGCACACCTGAGAAGAGAGGGAATCTACATCTACTCATAGCTGGACGACCGGCTCATAAGAGCACATTCAAAGCAAACATGTCACAAGCATGTTCAAGCAGCTATCCAAACGCTACCGAGACTGGGTTTCTCAATAAACCACAAAAAATCTTCCACAAAACCAGAAAAGGAAAAAGCATTCCTAGCAGCCATATTGAACACAACAAAGGCAAAAGTGTACCCCATGCAAAGTAGGATACAAGCTATCCATCAGGAAACGACCCTCTACCAGAGGGAACAATCTCTGACAGTGAGGAAGGTCATGAAACTGGTGGGCATGATGGCATTATGCATCCCACTTATCCCTCACGCCTGCTTACACATGCGCCCATTCCAAGAATGGCTTACCAACAGTTGGTCCCAAGCCACAAGAAGTTGGGAGGATCTATTGGTTGTTACAAAAAGGGTGCAAGCAGAGATACAATAGTGCGCATCCAACAACATAGCACAAGGGAGATGTTGGACAGGCCGCATGGTCGGGCTGCCCCCTCCCCGCAATGGGACCTGGACCCTGGCTCCCCCTGCATCCCCCAGCCAGAGTCCCCGACGACCATCCGAAGTACACTGCAATTCCTCACCCACAAGACACCAGCTCCGAACCCAGCTGGCCCGGGTCACCATCCACACCACGGCCTCGGCCCAGCCGCCATCTTGGACCACTACAGCACGAGGCCGCGTGGCCTCAACTCGACCCTCACCCCGGGCCCGGCCGGGCCCGACATCGAGGCACCAACCTCCCCCCGGGAGGCAGAGTGACCACTTGGCGAGTCAATGGGAGAAAGGAATTGTCAACGGCTCTCCTCCGCCAGGTGTCGATCACCCCCGGCCGCCTGGGCGCTGGCTCCACCCCCATGCTGGGTGTCTGGACTCCCTCATCCCGGACCTCCCGGCCCCCCAGGCGCGAGGGTCCGGACATCAAAGGGGACCAGACCTATAACTGGGGCAGGACCAGACCAGGAAGGCAGTTGTATCCTGGAGTCGAGAGACCCGAGAAGAACTCATCCGTGACTTGGCCTGCTGGCGCTGCCGCGGCCCTCTGCCTCGTGAAACCATCGTCTTGGCCTGCTGGCGCTGCCGCGGCCCTCTGCCTCGTGAAACCATCGTCTTGGCCTGCTGGCGCTGCCGCGGCCCTCTGCCTCGTGAAACCATCGTCTTGGCCTGCTGGCGCTGCCGCGGCCCTCTGCCTCGTGAAACCATCGTCTTGGCCTGCTGGCGCTGCCGCGGCCCTCTGCCTCGTGAAACCATCGTCTTGGCCTGCTGGCGCTGCCGCGGCCCCTGCCTCGTGAAACCATCGTCTTGGCCTGCTGGCGCTGCCGCGGCCCGCTGCTTTAAGAGACTATCACCTTGGCCTGCTGGCGCTGCCGCGGCCCGATCCCCAGACACTCCAGCTCGAGGATTGTGAGCTCGCCTGTTACCACTACCTGTACCGATCCGGTACCAAGACTGTCCCGCTACCCCCTTTCCCTACAGAGACTAGAAGTGAGAGGACCCCCGGGTCCAAGATCTCCTGTATCGCTGATATCCTTGCCTTAAGAACCCTATATAAAGCCTTGAACTCGACTTGGTGTGGTGCCTGTTTGTGGGGAGGGAGGTAACTTGTCTGTACGATCACCGGAGACGGTCCCCCTCGGGGATCTCTCCCTCGGTACCCGGCCGACCCTCAGGGTCCCCGTCTAACATTGGTGGCCAGCGACGGGATCCGAACCTACGCATAATCGTACAGAAAGTCACTCGCCCCACCACACACAACAACCATGTCAATAGAGAGCGGAACAACGGAGAAATTCCAGATGGAAAAATTGGAAGACTACAACCACCGGGAACTGAAGCAATATTGCATAGAACTTGGACTTCCAACCACAGGTCTTAGCACAAAGGAAGACTTCAAACGAGCCCTAGAAGCTTGGGCGGAAACGGGTACGGCCGTACCCCGAACACAAACAACCGAGACGAGCCCCGCACCAACTAAAGAAAGAGCGGATCTCTCCCTGGAAGAGATCCGAGAAAGAGAAAAAACCAGACTCCACGAATTAGAACTTGCCCGACTTCGCTTGGATGGGGAACTCAAGCTGGCAGAACAAAAAATAACCCTGGAACACTTACGGCTCAGGGAAGAGCGGGAAGACAAGCAAAGACAGAGGGAGCTAGAGGAAAAGAGACTAGAGTACGAACATGAGCGCAATCTCAAAGCACTGGAGGTCCAGAAACAGAATAAAGACCTCGGGCTCCCCGAACGACCGACCCCGTCTGCCTCGACCGAACCCAAGGTTCACATCCCCAAAGATGTCATCCGGGAATACCACAAGAACGATGATATACAGCAGTGGTTTAAAGCCTATGAGGTGGCAATGACCTCCCACCGGATTCCCCGAAGCGATTGGGGGGCCGGTTTATGGGGGAGGTTTGTCAACGAAGGGCGGGACGCCCTACTACAACTCCCGGACCAGCTGATGACCTCCTACGACCACATGAAGGCCGCCCTCCTCACTCGATACGGGCTCACACCGGAGATGTACCGCCAACGGTTCCGCGACTGCAAACGGATTCCGGGTACAACTTGGGTGGAGTACGTGAACTTTTTTAGCCGAGCCTTCGAGGGGTGGATCAAGGGCAACAAAGTAACCACCTACGAACAACTCTTTGACCTTATCGTATGGGAGCACCTGTCGAACAACTGCTTCGTGGAGCTCCGGCAACACCTCCTGGACAGTAAGCTAACCGACCCTCGACAACTAGCCGTCGAAGCCGACCGGTGGGAAAGCACCCGAGTTGGCAGGAACGCACCCAGCGAATTATCCAGACCGTATCGCCCCCGAGGGGGAGGAGGAAGTCAGGGTCGGGGGAGAGACCCCGGCCCCTCGTCACCCCCCAGAAACCCCTCGACCCCGGTTGGCCGAGGAAGCCCTGCCGTCCGGGCCGGTTTCCGGGCCAACATTACGTGCCACAGGTGCCAGCGACCCGGCCACTACGCCAGTGATCCCAATTGCCCAAAGAACCCGAACACTACCCCCCGCCAAGTTGCAGCGGCGGCCCTAGGGGAAGAACTAATCCCGGAAGACCAGGAAGAGTACGAGACCGATCCCTCTGAATGGGCACCCGCCGCCATGGCACTGGTCTGCTTAGGGGAGAGAGACATGATTCCGCGGGCCCCCCTTCCCGCCAACACCCAGAAGTACGGTCAATGGGTCAACATTAATGGCCGCCGGGCGGAAGCCCTCCGCGACACCGGGGCCAGTGTAACGGCGGTCCGACGCCACCTCGTCACTCCAGACCAAATCTTGCCGAACATTCTTTGCCCTGTCCGATCAGCCGACAATTCCGAAAGCCTATGCCACATGGCCTGCGTCCCCTTCGAGTGGGGGGGAGTAACAGGGATGTTAAAAGTAACTGTCCGCGATGATGCCCCCGTGGACTGCCTCCTAGGAAACGACCTTGAAAGCTCTCCCTGGGCAGCTGTCGAACGGAGGGAGCACCTGGGGATGCTTGGCCTCCCCGAATGGGTCTGCGTCACGACCCGGTCCATGACCGCCCGCGCGGTCCCCAGCCCAGAAGAGCCCGAGTGGCCAGAACCTCCTCCCGCGCTCATCCCCGAGGAGGCCGCCCCAGAAGCCAGTCCATTGACCCAAACCGAAGAAGGATCCGACCAGCCTCGGGACGTCCCTGACCTGGCACAATGGCGGCAGGAGGGAGGCCCCACGCAGGAACAATTCCGGGCCGAACAGAAAACCTGTCCCTCTCTCGAAGGACTCCGGCAGCAAGCCCTGGCCCAGAGCGCCGGGGATACCTCGGGGGCCCACTGGATCTACTGGGACCAAGACCTGCTCTACAGCGAGCAGAAAGTTGCAGAACTAGGGGCCAGTCGGGTGCTGGTGGTGCCCCTTCGCTTCCGAGACTTCCTCCTGAACTTAGCCCACGATGTCCCCCTTGCCGGACACCTGAGGCAGGATAAAACCTACGACCGCCTGGTGACCCATTTTTTCTGGCCCCACATGCGGAAGGATGTCACCAACCACTGCAAGGCCTGCCCCACCTGCCAGGCCAGCGGAAAAAGTGGCCGAAAAATCAAAGCACCATTACAACCCTTTCCTGTCGTCACCACCCCGTTTGAACGAGTAGGAATAGACATTGTGGGGCCCCTCGACCCTCGAACAGCCCAAGGACACCGGTTCATCCTGGTCCTGGTAGACCACGCCACCCGCTATCCCGAAGCCATCCCCCTTCGGACTGTGACGGCCCCCGTGGTGGGCCGGGCCCTGATGGGGATCTTCTCCCGGGTGGGGTTCCCCCGGGAGGTCGTCAGTGACAGGGGCACGAACTTTATCTCCAGATATATGAAGTCCCTCTGGCAGCAATGCGGGGTCACCTACAAATTCACGACCCCCTATCACCCGCAAGGAAACGGACTGGTCGAGAGATTCAACCGCACCCTCAAGGGGATGATTATGGGTCTAGAAGAACCCCTTCGACGCCAGTGGGACGTACTGCTTCCATGCCTCCTGTTTGCCTATCGGGAGGTCCCGCAGAAGTCCCTCGGCTTCAGCCCCTTTGAACTACTGTACGGGCACCCCGTCCGGGGCCCCCTCAGCCTAGTCAAGGAAGGTTGGGAGCAGCCTCCCCAGAAAACTCCCCCGGACATCTACCGATATCTCCTGGCTCTCCGCAACCAGACCCGGCGGTTCCGAGACACCGCCAAAGCCAACCTCGAGGCCAGTCAGGAGGACATGAAGAGGTGGTACGATCAGCACACGTCCTCCATTGAGTTCGAACCTGGACAACAGGTCTGGGTGATGTCCCCGGTTGAGCCCTGTGCCCTCCAAGACAGATGGTCCGGGCCCTTCAAGGTAATCGAACGCAAGGGGCCCGTCACCTATTTAATCGACATGGAGACTGCCCGGAACCCCCTACGGGTCCTCCATGCCAACAGGCTCAAACCCCATTTTGTGCGATCCGAACTCAGCCTCCTGATGGCTACCGATACTGGGACAGAAGAAGACTCCGAACCCCTTCCAGACTTACTGAGGGCCCTCGAGCAGGATGGCTCGGTGGAAGGGGTCCAGCTCTCCGAGGCCCTGTCCCCGGAGCAACGCCAAGACTGCCAAACGCTCCTGAGGCAGTTCGCCTCCCTGTTCTCCCTCACCCCCGGAGTCACCCCCTGGTGCCTCCACGATGTGGACACCGGGGACAGCCCTCCTATTCGACACCGGGCATACCGCGTACCAGACCGGGTACGAGCCTGCATCCAGACCGAGGTGTCCAAGATGCTGACCCTAGGAGTGATCGAACCCTCAGACAGTCCCTGGGCGAGCCCAGTCGTCCTGGTTCCCAAGGCAGCTGCCCCGGGCGTTGCCCCTGAGCTCCGGTTCTGCGTGGACTATCGAGGGCTGAATGCAGTTACCCGGACCGACGCTCATCCCATCCCCCGGGCAGACGAGCTAATTGACCGGATGGGGGCCGCCCGCTACCTGAGCATCTTCGACCTAACAGCGGGCTACTGGCAGATCGGCCTCACCCCTAGGGCCCAAGAACGATCCGCCTTCTCTACCCCAGACGGGCACTACCACTTTAAAGTCATGCCCTTCGGCATGAAAAACGCCCCGGCAACGTTCCAACGGCTGGTAAACCAGGTACTGGCGGGCCTGGAAGACTTCAGCGCCGCCTACCTGGACGACATTGCTGTGTACAGCCACCAGTGGACCGACCACCTCCGCCACCTGCGGGAGGTTCTACACGCCCTCCAGCAAGCAGGGCTCACCATCAAGGCCAGCAAGTGCCAAGTTGGCCAAGGGTCCGTGACCTACCTGGGACACCAAGTGGGAAGCGGGCTGGTGGCCCCTCTCCAACTCAAGATTGCTGCCATCCAGGCCTGGCAACCCCCGACGAGCCAAACGGAGGTCCGGGCCTTCCTGGGGCTCACCGGATACTACCGGCGGTTCGTGAAGGACTATGGCAGCATCGTGGGGCCCCTCACAGAGCTCACCTCCAAAAAGAGCCCCAAAACCGTCAACTGGACCCCGGACTGCCAATCAGCCTTCGAGAAGCTAAAGACCGCCATGTGCACGGCCCCCGTGCTCCAGGCTCCCGACTACAGCCGGGAATTCCTTGTGCAAACGGACGCCTCCGATCATGGTGTGGGGGCCGTCCTCTCCCAACTCAACGCCGAAGGGGTCGACCATCCGGTGGTCTTCATCAGCAGACGCCTCTTGCCCCGAGAACAGCGCTGGAGCACCATTGAGAGGGAGGCCTTCGCCGTAGTCTGGGCACTCAAGAAGCTCCGGCCATACCTCTTCGGCACCCACTTCCGGGTGCAAACAGACCACCGACCCCTGCAATGGCTGATGCAAATGCGGGGGGAGAACCCGAAGCTGTTGCGCTGGTCCATCTCCCTGCAGGGGATGGACTTCACGGTGGAACATCGTCCAGGCCAGGACCACGCCAACGCCGACGGCCTGTCACGCTTTTTCCGCCTCAGCGAGGAGAGTCCCCAGGAAGATGGCTGACTCTCCCCGCCTTCAGCTGGGGGGGACGCATGTTGGACAGGCCGCATGGTCGGGCTGCCCCCTCCCCGCAATGGGACCTGGACCCTGGCTCCCCCTGCATCCCCCAGCCAGAGTCCCCGACGACCATCCGAAGTACACTGCAATTCCTCACCCACAAGACACCAGCTCCGAACCCAGCTGGCCCGGGTCACCATCCACACCACGGCCTCGGCCCAGCCGCCATCTTGGACCACTACAGCACGAGGCCGCGTGGCCTCAACTCGACCCTCACCCCGGGCCCGGCCGGGCCCGACATCGAGGCACCAACCTCCCCCCGGGAGGCAGAGTGACCACTTGGCGAGTCAATGGGAGAAAGGAATCGTCAACGGCTCTCCTCCGCCAGGTGTCGATCACCCCCGGCCGCCTGGGCGCTGGCTCCACCCCCATGCTGGGTGTCTGGACTCCCTCATCCCGGACCTCCCGGCCCCCCAGGCGCGAGGGTCCGGACATCAAAGGGGACCAGACCTATAACTGGGGCAGGACCAGACCAGGAAGGCAGTTGTATCCTGGAGTCGAGAGACCCGAGAAGAACTCATCCGTGACTTGGCCTGCTGGCGCTGCCGCGGCCCTCTGCCTCGTGAAACCATCGTCTTGGCCTGCTGGCGCTGCCGCAGCCCTCTGCCTCGTGAAACCATCGTCTTGGCCTGCTGGCGCTGCCGCGGCCCTCTGCCTCGTGAAACCATCGTCTTGGCCTGCTGGCGCTGCCGCGGCCCTCTGCCTCGTGAAACCATCGTCTTGGCCTGCTGGCGCTGCCGCGGCCCTCTGCCTCGTGAAACCATCGTCTTGGCCTGCTGGCGCTGCCGCGGCCCCTGCCTCGTGAAACCATCGTCTTGGCCTGCTGGCGCTGCCGCGGCCCGCTGCTTTAAGAGACTATCACCTTGGCCTGCTGGCGCTGCCGCGGCCCGATCCCCAGACACTCCAGCTCGAGGATTGTGAGCTCGCCTGTTACCACTACCTGTACCGATCCGGTACCAAGACTGTCCCGCTACCCCCTTTCCCTACAGAGACTAGAAGTGAGAGGACCCCCGGGTCCAAGATCTCCTGTATCGCTGATATCCTTGCCTTAAGAACCCTATATAAAGCCTTGAACTCGACTTGGTGTGGTGCCTGTTTGTGGGGAGGGAGGTAACTTGTCTGTACGATCACCGGAGACGGTCCCCCTCGGGGATCTCTCCCTCGGTACCCGGCCGACCCTCAGGGTCCCCGTCTAACAGGAGACCTTTCAAAAACCCAACTCCATCTATGACAATCACTACGTATGCATCCCTCAACGGTTGGGAAGCACACTGCAACCAGCTGAAAGTACGGGGTCAAAGGAACAAACAAGATTTGATCAAACATATCAACTTCTTGGAGATGAAAATGGTCTTTCTGGCACTGAAATCATTCCAGAAGCACATTCAGGGGAAGTCTATCCTAATCTAAACAGACAATACAACAACAATGTTCTATCTGAACAAACAGGGAGGTACAAAGTCCTTTCCCCTCAGCAAACTGGCACAGGAAATCTGGCAGTGGGCAGTAGCTCATAATATCAATCTACAAACAGTACATCTAACAGGAGTAGACAACATTACAGCGGAGCAGCTGAGCAGACAGAACAACTGCTCCCACGAATGGGAGTTGAAACAACAATCGGTGCAATACCTTTTCAATTTCTGTGGGACACCAGTAATAGATCTGTTTGCAAGAATACAGGACAAAAAATGCCAGTGCTTTGCCTCGAGGTTTCCACACCGCCTGTCAGAGGGAAATGCCCTTTCACTCAACTGGTCATGGACATTTGCTTATGCCTTTCCACCAATACCCCTGATTCAAAGAGTGTTAGAAAAAGCAGAAAAAGCATCCAGGAACAAACATGATTCTCATTGGTCCTCAATGACCAAGGCAAACATGGTACCCTCCTGGAGCTATCCAAGGGAGAGAGGTTCAAGATCAAAGCCGACAAGGACCTGCTAACAATGCAATCTTTCACCCGGAGTCAGCAACGCGGCACCTGGCAGCCTGGCACCTGAATACATAGAATTTAGCCACCTCAATCTGCCTATACGAACAATGGAAATTCTAAAAGAGGCAAGTAGGCAGTCAACAAGAAAATGCTATACAGCAAAATGGAAGCGATATACCACCTGGTCCACCACTAACAATAAGGTCAGTTGACTTAACACTCAAGAAACAGTAATTACATACCTGACTTACATCCTAGATAGTAACATCAACTACTCAAGCATAAAGGCATACCTGGCTCTCATAGTAGCATACACAAGAGGAAAGACATGTAAAAGCTTCTTTACAAGGCCTGTAATTAAAATGTTTTTAGAAGGAGCAAAAAGAATTACAGTACTATCACAACTTATGACAAAACCCTTCGAGCCCATGCATGCAGTGGACCTCAAACACATTACTCTAAATGAGTTTTTCTCATGGCTATCATGTCCCTATGAAGATTTAGTGAGCTACAAACTATAACAATACAAGAACCATACTTACAAATATACAAGGATAAAGTAATCCTAAAGACAAACCCACACATCTTACCAAAGGTGGTATCAAAAGATCACTTAAATCAAAATATCATCCTACCGGTTTTCTTCAAAAACCCAAAAACTAGAGGGGAAAAAGCCTCCATACCCTGGATGTAAGGAGGTCGTTGCTGTATTATTTACAAAAAACAGAACAGATCCGTAAAACAAAGCAATTGTTTGTCACCTACGCACATACCAACACAGGATCACAAGTCGCAAAGGCAACTATTGCAAGGTGAATAGTACAAACCATCCAATCATGTTATGCCAATGCCAAAAAAGAACTAACAATTTAGCCAACAGCTCACTCCACAAGGAAGAAAGGAGCAACCCTGGCTTTCATGGCAAATGTACCCATTGACTCTATTTGCGCACCAGCAACAGCAACAGCCACCAAAACGAGAAAAAAAAAACAAAGACAATTCCGGACCCAACCACTAGATGGCAAAATAATGCACAGCATGTGAATCCAGAAAATTCTTCAAGCTGCAAAACTACTCCTACTGGTAAGTAATCATTTTGTTGCAATGTACACATTAAGCTACGGCAGGAAGTGCAATTGGAGTAATAAGCAACAAAAAAGACTTTACAATATAATGTTATTTTCACACCAGAATGTTCTATCCAAAGCATATTTGTGAAAACATAAACTAGTTTAAAATATACCCTGTTTTTTGCATAAAACATATTAATCATGCCCAAGATAGCCTATAGATCATAAAACATGTAGCAAAAAGCACTTTGTTTCAAACTAAACAAGTGAATAATTAAAAGCAATAGCGCAAACCCATTAATGTCGCATGAACAATTTGTTTTGCAGTTATGCATCTTTTCTGGATTCACATGCTGTGCATTATTCCGCCAACTAGTGGTTGCATCCTTAAATGTCCTTTGTAGTCTCTCTTCTCTTTTTCTTTTTGTTTGTGTGGGCATCGTCGATCCTTCGACCATTTTCTGCTAGGTCCTTCCTTGTGGTGACGTTGGATGTATGCCTCGGAAACCCTTCAATGTGGAAGTCATTTTCAGATTCTTTTTTTCTGTCTTTTGGTCTGGAAGCAAAGGCAAGAGCTCCAGAGTCAAGTGAAATATAAGCTGCAAACCAGAAGTTTGTTTTTTGTAAAAAAATAAAATGACAAAAACGTCGAGAGGAATAGGGATCTTGGTGATCATCGTTCGATAGGAGAAAACACAGAATATACCTGGAGAAAACAAAGAGGAGGTGAGATGCCACCACACAACGAGACCACATGGGTCTGACAATGAGAATAGAGGTGTTAAACATATCCCTTTTCAGATTTTGCCAGAAGTGCCATCACAAGCACATTCAGAAGGACAAGCAGTAAGTGCGCAATCTGTCTTTAAATGGACCACAGTATGGAGGACTGCACCACATGCTTGGATTTCTTACCAAAAACGATCAGGGCAAGGCAGAAAGAGTGGTAGGCACATTACATGGCCACTCGACATGACAAACAGCAATCTTTAAGAGGCCTGGAGTTGTCAAGTGAAGCGACTGACACATTCGAGAACATACTCAAAGACACAGAGGAGGCACAAGGAAAAGAACAGGGACTTGAGGTTATCGAGGTCCAACTAGCTGGAAATCACAAGAAGATTTCCGGTAGACAGAGACACAAAACTCAAGGTAACTCTACAGAGGTGCTCGGGGTCCAAGCCAAAGATATTGTGCTCAATGGACGAAAAACCTACATTCTAGTGTCGAAGGTTCTGTCACTGGAGGTCAAAACAAGGTGGAAAGAACCACACAGGTCCAAGACAAAGGACACAGCTGAAGGGAAACCCTCCAAGCCAGCCTTGACCCCGATTAAAGACTGGGAAGAGACATGAGTGCATTGGGGAAAATTGCTCTACGCCGAACCCAAAGATCAGCCTTACACCACCTCCAAAAACACAGATACTGAAGAGAGGATCGACAATGACACTGAAAATCATTTAGACATTGAAAAAGGGAAATGGGGCCCTGATCTGAAAAAAGAGAGTTTTACGACTCTTTGCAGAAATACAGAATACCTCTCAAAAAGCAATCAATCAATCAATCATATCATTTGTAAAGCACACTACTTACCCATGAGGGTCTCAAGGCACTGGGGGGGTGCTGCTACGTGAAGTCTTGAGGAGTCTTCTGAAGGTCAGTAGGTCTTGGGTCTGCCTTAGGTGGGTGGGGAGGGTGTTCCAGGACTTGGCGATGAGGTGGGAGAAAGATCTGCCCCGCAAGTCGCTCTTTGGATGCGGGGTACTGCGGCGAGGGCGAGGTAGGCAGAGCGGAGCTGGCGGGTGGGGGGGTAGAAGCTGAGTCACGTGTTGAGGTACACAGTCCCGGTGTTGTGGAATGCTTTGTGTGCGTGGGTGAGGAGCTTGAAGGTTATCCTCTTGTTGACGGGGAGCCAGTGCAGGTCTCTCAAGTGGGGTTTGATGTGGCTGCGGCGGGGGATGTCGAGGATCAGACGTGCAGACGCGTTCTGGATGCGTTGCAGCTGTCTCAGGAGTTTGGCAGAAGCTCCTGCGTATAGTGCGTTTCCGTAGTCCAACCTGCTGCTGATGAGGGCCTGGGTGACTGTTCTTCTTGTCTTGGTGGGGATCCACTTGTAGATCCTGCGGGGCATACGGAGGGTGTTGAAGCAGGAGGAGGAGACAGTGTTGACATGCTTAGTCATGGAGAGGGTCGAGTAGAGGATGACCCCTAGGTTGCGTGCATGGTCGGTGGGTGTTGGGGCTGTTCCCAGTGAGGTCGGCCACCAGGAATCGTCCCAGGCCGAAGGGGTGGGCCAGAGGATGAGGACCTCTGTCTTGTCCGAGTTCAGCTTCAGTTGGCTGTTCCTCATCCATTCGGCGACTGCCTTCATTCCTTCATGGAGGTTGGTTTTTGCGGTCTTTGGTGAGGGAGAGGATCAGCTGGGTGTTATCGGCGTAGTAGATGATGTTGAGGTCATGCTGTCGGGCGACGTGGGCGAGGGGTGCCATGTAGATGTTGAACAGCGTTGGGCTTAGGGATGAGCCCTGGGGTACGCCGCAGATGATCTCGGTGGCATCGGAGCAGAAGGGGGGGAAGGCGGATGCTCTGTGTTCTGCCGGAGAGGAAGGATGCGGTCCAGTCCAGGGCCTTCTCTTGGATCCCGGCGTCGTGGAGGCGTGATTGTAGTGTGCAGTGGCAGACCGTGTCAAAGGCGGCTGACAGGTCCAGGAGGATGAGGGCCGCTGTATCTCTATTGTTTAGCAGGTTCCTGATGTCATCGGTGGCGGCGATGAGGGGGATTTCGGTGCTGTGGTTGCTGCGGAACCCGGACTGGGACGGGTCCAGGATGATGTTCTCCTCGTGGTAGCGGGTCAGTTGTTTGTTGATAGTTTTCTTGATGACCTTCGCCGGAAATGGGAGCAGGGAGGTGGGCCTGAAGTTCTTGGGGTCCGCCTTGGGTTTCTTGAGTAAGGCGTTGACCTTGGCATGCATCCAGCTTTCCAGGAAGGTTGCTGTCTTGAAGGAGATGTTGATTACTTTCCGGAGATGGGGTGCGATGGCTGTGCTGGCTTTGTTGAAGATGTGGTGTGGGCATGGGTCTGAGAGTGATCCGGAGTGGATGGTGTTAATGATCTTGAAGGTGACGTCGTCGTTGATGTTGGTCCAGGAGAGCAGGCGGTTGGTGCGGGTGGTGATCGTGGTGGCGGAGGTCTCAGTCGTTGTCGGGGCGGTCGTGACGTTGAAGCTGTCATGGATGTCGGCGATCTTGCGGTGGAAGAAGGTGGCCAGCGAGTCGCACAGGTCTTGCAAAGTAGGGATGTCGTTGGTGTTGGAGCTGGGGTTGGAGAGTTCTTTCACGATGTTGAAGATCTCTTTGCTGTTGTAAGCATTGTTGTCTAGGCGGTCTTTGAATGAGGTCCTTTTGGCGGATCTGATGAGGTGATGATGTCTGCGGCTAGCGTTCTTGTGGGCTGCATAGCTGTCCGGTGTTCGTTCGCGGAGCCAGTTCTTCTCCACTTTTCGGCATGGTAGTTTGGAGGCCTGGAGATCTTCGGTGAACCAGCTGGCTTTCTTGCTGGTGTGGAAAAAACAAGTAATGTCCCACAGTACAAACACTAATGTTAAGCTCACAAAACTTCTAGATAAGAAGTGTCATGGATTTTTCAGAATATGAACCTAATTATTAATAATCAGTTGCTGGAGAGGCAAGAGGTTCTGGTTTGGCTAGTACACAAACGTTTATGCAAAACTAACACAAGTATTACAATGTAGCTAAAGAGGCTGTTCTCAAGAGTTTAGGTTAAAAAAGCGTGTAAGTATTTTTATTTTTATTACATACAACTGTGCAGGTAATTTGGTATGTCAATACATTAAAAACATGAGTGAATACAAATCACAATAATTTTGACAATCAATACAAAATGTATAAAATATACAACAAGAATCAAAGAAACAAATGTCGACGCGGCGTTTTGGCTTTTTTCAAATACAAACACCTTCTTCAGGACTGATTCTAAATTAAAAAAACACAAAATTACCAAACAATGATTTGCACAGTGCTTCATAGTTAAAACATAGTTAAAACTTTATCCTATACATTTGTCACTCCTCAGTTTACATGCCCTCTTATTCCTTAAGTCTACACAGTGTCTTGTACCAATTGATATAGTTAAAAAAAATTCTGTTTCACTCTATTACCTCTCCCTCTATCTGCTAAGGTCACCCTGTTGCTGACCCACATTTTCTTTAACTACCTGTCTATGCAGGGCTAAATATACATTATCATAAGTTTAAATCGCCAAGGACTGTCACATACCTCGATCTTAAAACCAAAATAATTTTTCTTAGATTCAGTAGTATACTGAAGTTTGTACTGCCTCGGGATCCCTTTGTAGATATATGGGTTTCTTGCTGGTGTGACTGCTGGAGGGTTTCTTGAGCGGGGCGAGGGTGTTGGCGCAGTTGTAGATCCACTGTCTGAGGTTGCGGGCGGCGGTGTCGGCATCAGTGGGGTCGGAGAGTGGGCTCTGGGTGAGGGTGGTGGTTAGCTGGTCTTCGGTGACTGCTCCAGCAGCGGCTGGGTATCTGTTGGGTGCATTGGTGCGTGGTGGGCTCGCTGAAGGTGAAGTGGATGCAGTGATTGTCGGTCCAGTGGAGTGCGGTGGTGTGGGTCAGGGAGACGTGGGGGCTCGCAGAGAAGATGGGGTCGAGGGTGTGGCCGGCAGCGTGGGTGGGTGTTGTGATGAGTTGTCTGAGTCCGAGGTTGGCGAGGTTGGCAATCAGGGTGGTGGAGTTGGTGTCGTTGTTGTTTTCGAGGTGGAAGTTCAGATCCCTGAGGAGGATGTAGTCCGTGAATGCGAGGGCGTGTGTGCTGAGGAAGTCGGCAATGGAGTCGCTGAACTGTGGTCGGGGTCCGGGGGTCTGTAGATGAGGGTTCCTCTGAGGGAGGTGTTGGGGTCAGTGTGGATTTGGAAGTGCAGGTGTTCGGCGGTGTTGAGGGTGTCGTCGGAGTTGGTAGAGACCTTGAGGGTGGACTTGTGGACTATGGCGATTTCTCCTCCAACTCCATTGGTGCGGTCTCTGCGGGTGATCTTGTAACCATTCGGGATAGCTATGGCGATGTCAGGTGCTGAGGTGGGGTTCCGCCAGGTCTCAGTCAGGAAGGCGACATCTGGGGACGTTGAGTAGAGTAGCTCCCAGAGTTCGACGGCTTGTTTGCGGGCGGAGCGGGTGTTGAGGAGGAGGCATCTGAGGTGGTTGGGATCTTTCCTGTGCGGTGGTTTGGCGGGGCGGATGCTGGTGAAGCTGCAGTTCCTGCAGGTGAAAGGTCCTTGGATGCGCTTCGGGATGGCCCGGTAACAGGTGTGTTCTCGTCCGGGGTTGAGTGCATGGAGGGTGCTGGCATTGTAATGGAGTCGGGCGTCGTGGCGTTCGTGGGGGCCAGGGGTTCTGGCAATGGGCGCGGTCCAGGCGCAGATGGGCTTGCCTGTGACGCGCCTTCGGCACCCCAGCGGCGCGGCCACCATAAGAAGGGGAGGTAGGAGGGAGGAGGAACTGGGAGGGGGATCGGCAAATGGGCGAGCGGGGGGCAGGGGCGCAGGGGACACAGCGGCGGGATGCGGGATGGGCAAGGAACAGAAGGCAAAACGGGCACAACAGCACAAAATGCAGGTAAGAAGGCAAAGAAAAGCACAAAATACAGTTTACAGAAAGCAAAGAGTGGGGGCCGGGGGGTGGGCCGCAGGGGACGCAGTGAAGCGGGACCGGTGCGGAACAGAAGGCAAAACGGGCACTACAGCACAAATGCAGTTACAGAAGGCAAAGAGAAGCACAAAATACAGTTTACAGACGGCAAAGAAAAAACACAGTAACCAGGCAAAAACAAACCAAAGGCCTACCACTGACCACCAGGGAAGAGGCGCAGGTGGTAGCCTGCGGGTGGAGGCGGGCCTCGAACTACAGCAGCAGCTGGGACTCAGACACGGGCACAGTAAGGTGGAGCTGCGCAGCGTGGGGAACAACCTGCCTGGCAACAGGGTCAATGGTCGCTCTCACTGCCGCGCAGCGGCTGCCATAAGAAGGGGAGGTGGGAGGGAGGAGGAGCCGGGAGGGGGGGATCAGCGAATGGGGGGGCGGGGCCGCAGCGGTGGGATGCGGGACCGACGAGGAACAGAAGGCAAAACGGGCGGAACAGCACAAAATGCAGGTACAGAAGGCAAAGAAAAACACAAAATACAGTTTACAGAAGGCAAAGAGCAAGGGGCGAGAATGCAGGGGACACAGCGGCGGGAAGCAGGACCGGCGCGGAACAGAGGGCAAAACGGGCAGAATCAGAAATACATAGGGAGCAAGAGACGGAGGAATCAGAAACGAATTAACCGCAGAACCTCAAGAGGAGATGGAGAAGGATATTTTCGAGTGTGAAGAGGGGGAACACCAGCTCCAGGAGTAAGAATACTCACAGACAGGGAATCCATTGAAAACTGGCATGACATCTATGGAGACTCGTCAGATGAGGAGGCACCTCCTACCCATTTAGATCCTCATCACCAGATGACAGTACGGTATACAACAGGGTTATTAGAAAGGCAGGTAATATTTATGGGGTACAACTGGAAACAGAGCAGCTAGTCATTGTTATCAAATCTAAAGAAGAACCAATTTCTCCCCATGCTACCCAGTGCCCAGGACCAGGGGAGAGAGGTTTTCAATCATCCTTCAGCAACTAAGGCCTTAACGCAAAGGGTAGAAAAGAGATACCGGTTTTCCACCAAATTCTGCCCTCACATGAGGGCAATGTGCCAGCTGAGTCCCTAATGCTGGCAATGGCCAGGGAGAGAGCGAACAACCCAACATCAACAGGTCCCCAAGACTGTGGACATGGTGGGGAGAAAGATGAAGAGGTTGGCATAGCTACTGTACTCAAACGCCCTGCTCAACCGGTATGCCCATCAACAGTGGGATGAATCCTACTAGCTGAGTTCAAGAAGAGGGCCAACAGTGTGCTACAGGAGGGCAAAACAATTACTAACACTTGCCTCAAGTCAGCTTTAGATGCAGCAGACACAGCCAGTCAGCAACTATTACAACCCTACCACAGCCCAAAGACATGCATGGCTTAGACTCTCTGAATACAAACAGAAGGTATGATCCACACTTATAAACATGCCCTTTGCAGGAAACAGCCTCTTTGGAGAAACAGTCAATGAAGCTCTACAGCACATGAAGAAGGATAATGAAACTGCCAAGTCCATGGGAGCCATTCTGAGGGAGCATAGAACAAAGAAAGAGGGCACCCGCAAGGGTAGGCATGCAGCAACAACAACGCAAGAGAAATACAGCTTAACGCAAGACAACCCTTATATGGATGGACGAGGCAGAAGAAAAAGGAGGAACCTTCTGAGCAGGGGCCTCACAAGCAAGTGACTCCGCAGGGAGCATCCTAAAAAACAAGTCACCAGTAGAAGTAAGAATTGGAGAGGTCCAAGGGGAATGGAAATAGATCACCTCTGACAAATGGATACTAAATATCATCAGACATGGTTATTGCATAGTATTGATAAATACTTCTCCCTATATACCACCAAAGAAAAAAAGATTAAAGAGGGTGTAACAACACCACCTACAACAGGAGGTAAAGAACCTGTTAGGCAAAGGAGCTATAGAAACTGTGCCACCAAGAGAAAGAAACAAGGGTGTTTTCTCCACTTACCTCCTGGTGCTCCCCGTGAATACACTAAAACCAACACTGGATCTAAGGACACTCAACAAGTCGATCAAAACACAAGACTTCAAAATGACAGCCCTACAAGAGGTCATCCTGCTCATAGGAAAGGAGAGTGCATGGCAACCATAGATCTCAAAAACGCAGACCTGCACATGCCAATGAACAGATCACATGGAAAGTTGTTCAGATTCATGGTGAACAAAGCACGCTTCCAAGTCAAGGCTTTGACACTCGGAATAAAATCAACACCCCGAAAATGTACAAAATGTCTAGGGAATAAACGTATACCCATATCTAGCTAGCTAGTGAAGGCAAAACAATTCAAGCAATGCAAGAACAACATAAGCAAGGCCATGAAGATGTTGCACATCCTGGGACTCTGAATCAACTTTGAAAAATCATCAACTACATCAGAAAGGCAGAAGACATTTCTGGTTGCAGCCCTGAATTCACAGACCGCAAGGGCCTTCCCATTGAACAAGACTCAAAGTAATGATAGAGCAAAGTCGGCTCTTCCAGAAGGGCAAATGTCTAACAGAGGACGGAGGGGAAGTTTATGGACATAGTGGCATCATGCACTCCCCTTTTACCACATGTGAGTCTGTATATGAGACCACTACAAAGGTGGTTGCAACAATATTCACAAACAACAGGGAGTTGGAAAGATTTACTGGCTGTTACAGGCACAGTTCAGAATAAGGAGGAATGGTGGAACATAAAGAAAATCATGATGGGGAAATCATTCAAGCCACCCACTCCCTCAATGACCATCACAACGGACGCGGAGTAGGGATAGCACTTGCTGAACCTAAGTGTCAGAGGCCTATGGATCCCCACAAAAGCGGCTCAACACATAAATGTATTGGAACTGAAGACACTGGGCCTCATTTATGAGACCGTGCGTCACTTGTACGCCGCCGGTGCGTCACTTTTTGTGACGCACCAGCAGCGTAAAAAATGTGCCTTGTTGCACCATATTTACAAAGTGACGCATCTAGGTAGATGCGCCACTTTGTAAACCCCTGCGCAACATTATACCTTCGCCAGGTATAATGTATGCAGGGGGGGGCGTTCTGACGCAAGAAAGGGTCATAGAAGTGACGCAGTGAAATCTATAAGATTTCACTGCGCCACTTCTAGGACACAAATGCGTCAATTTCTTACGCCTGCCTCACAGCAGACGTAAGACTAACGCAAGCGCTTTCACATGGGGCTTGCCCCATGTGAAAGGACACATTGCTGGAGTTGCGTCACTTTTGTGACACACCCTAGCAATGCGTCACTTTTGCGCCATACAGATACGTCAGAAATACTGACGTATCTGTAACTCCTTGCGCCATGATGCGTCATACTGCAAATATGACGCATCATTGGTGTCGCAAGGAGGGTGCAGTGAAAAGTGACACATCGCTGTTTTCACGCAGCGATGCGTCACTTTTCATAAATGAGGCCCACTGTTTCTAGCACTAAAGATCAGTCAGAAACACCTGAGGGAAGGATCAGTCGACATCCAACTGGAAAACACAACAGCAATGTGTTACCAAACAGGGGGAAACAACTCACACACTTTGTCAAGACTAGCCCAGGAAAAATGTAACTGGGCAATAGAAAGCATGATGTCACTAGTAGCGATTCGCCCTACTGCGGGAACTAAACACACACGCGGACAGGCTAACCAGACAATCAAGCAACACACATGAATCGAAGATAGAGCAAGAAGTTCTACTAATGATCTTCCAAAAATGGGGGATGGTGCTTCTGGATCTATTCCCAACACAGGAAAATTTGAAATGGCAAAGCTTCGTATTCTGATTCTATCACCAAAGGTCAAGGACCTTTACCTACACTTTTCCTCCAATCCCAATTATACAACAGAAGAGATGCAATGGTGTAACATAAAGAAAATCACAGTGGGGAAATCATTCAGGCCACCCACTCCCTCAATGACCATCACAGCAGACACTGGGTAGGGATCACACATGCTGAACCTTAGTGTCAGAGGTATAAACAATGCAAACAGGAATGTTGCTCGCTGATCCTCATTGCCCTACAATGGGCAAGACAGACATGGTTTTCAGATGTAATGAAGATCTGTATCTTGTCAATACAGGAAGGACAAGTATGCCATCTGGAACCAGCAAACATCAGTCTAGCAGCATGGCTCCTGAGGATGTAGAGGTTAGCTACCTTCAGTTGCACCCAAGAGCCATGGAAATACTGCAATAAGCAAGGTGACCAAGAACAACGAAAATGATACAGCAACAAGTGGAAGTAATTCTTACTCTGATGCAACAACAGAAGGAAGGTAAACAATTGGTCACATGATACCACGGTGATCAGATACCTCATCCACCTGGTAGATCAGCACCTCTATTATGCTTCGCTGAAGGTCCACTTGGCAGCCATCGTACCATACATGAGAAGAGTGAGGAATAGGAATTCAGTTAGGCCTTAGACAGAGACATAGATTGTAGTTTCTTAGTTAGTATTCAGCGTGACGCAGCTAAATAACATGTTATGTACTTTTATATGGCACCAGACACCCTTTTAGTTACACTCTGTCACCCTTTTGTGAAAATCAACGCTAACCCCTTCTTGTAAATAGGTTAGTTTCGCCCAGCAGGACCGACGCCATTTTAGTTAGACAACCTGTAATACGGTTTTCTAAAATCCTCCTGGCTCTGCATTTTCACGTCTCCCCGTTCTCATGAGAGATAGTTTAACACATGTAGCGAGCAGCTGCTTCTGCTCCTGGGCCCGCCAAGGTTGTAGGAGGGGGCCGGCCAGATAAGCACATTCTTGCAAGCGCTGTGCGGACTATCACCGAAACTAGCAGAAGGGAGTCGATCAGCGCGACCTTGCTATACTGAGCTCAGATAGAAGCTTTGTGTGCCATATATGGGCATACCTCTTGCCACCTCCTGTACCAACTTGTACTTTTCCATCTTAGGTAACGGTTGCAAATTGTGATGGTATATATGTGTTGACCTGACAATGTGCCAGCAGTCTCTCTGCGGTCCTCGGGTGCGAGGTCGTTGGGAGCTCCTCTGGCAGAGTATTATTTTGTGTAATAAACGCTTGAACTTTCTACACTGCCAATCGACTTATTATTGATGAATGCTATTGGGTAATTGTGAGTATAATCCTTTGGGGGTTGGTGAAATTTCGGTACTTCAGTTGGCGACTCCGCCGGGACTCCGCATTGGGGTCGTCCCTCCGTATCTGGAGAATAACGGGACATTACGAGGTGTATTCTCGGTCGGCGGGGTGGACTGACCAAAGAAAAAGGGTTGCTCCGCTTCTACGATCGGGAGAAGCCTTGGCAGTTAGTGGCCCCACGCCGGAGTCCTACGGGTGAAACCCGGAAGAGCAGATCGATTGGCAGTGGAGAAATTTGCAATCGGACCTGAGTGCACCAGGTGAGTGATTTGTTCTGTTTTATGTTGGATATCCTTCTGCATTTGGTTTTGGTATTTGGTGGTCGTAGGCCACGGAGATCTCGGTATTTTGGAAGGGGGTCTGACGGGGCAGTGGTGAGACTGCACGGGCGGACGCCCCTATTTTGTATTTGATAGAGATATGACTACGACGCTTAAGTGTGACTTGTGAAGAGTTCGCACCTGGCCGGATCGCCCTCTGAAACGCTGATGGTCATACTTGGGTAGCACTCGGACAGATCTGGAGCGGTGCTTGAAAAAGCGGGCTAAGCCAGCATAGTCCGGGAAGTGAACCAAGGAAGCCATTGGATGGTCGGTAGGTCGGTCTGTGGTCTTGAAAACCTGCGTGGCTATCTCTAGGCAGCCCTTATGGTGAGGCTGTTTTTGATCTTTGGTTCTCTGACTTTGGAATATACCGGTTCTCCACAGACGAGAGTCGACGGGCTCCGTCTCTTTGATTTGGGCTAGCATTGGATCGTATTGGTTTGTTTTTTTAGTGTTTTATTTGTGTTCTTTCTCTGCCCGTCTGTGTTGAACGAGAGTTTGATTGAGTAGTAGACATGGCCATGTGCGTGAGAGTATTGTAAATAATAACTTGCCTTTTCCTTCCACAGCTACAATTATAACGTAGCAAAGCAATGCCGTGCTTCAGTAAACTATGTTTTGGCTGTACCAGCCAAGATAGTACTAGATTAGATGAAAGTCAGCCAGCCCCTCCGGAAGGTACTCCCAGTCATTACTTATACAGAAAGCACGGGATTGGACCCTTGGTGTTCAATCGTCTATGGCACAAATACACCAAGGATAATGTAGAATTGCAGTGGCCATTAACAGGGTCCTTCGATGAGAAAAAGATCAACTATTTGCAGGAACGTCTGTTCGCGAAACGCAGCAGACAGTCCATGTTCGATACCCTGAGGACACGGCAGAAAGAGGCCACTCGTAGGAGAATAAGGGCCGAGTAATTAGTAAAAATGAAACAAGGACAGACCATTACACAGAAGGCAATTGAGCATGACAAAAATCAGACTGAGCAGAACATCGAGTACCTGGACAGACAATTTCGGCTGGAGGTAGATAAGAGTTATGTTGTCCGTAAGGAAGCCGAAGATGAGATAGAAGATCTGTTGGACGTTCGCCCTCCTCCGCCATATGCCCCACAACGAATATATCCGGCGGTGCCTCTCCTGGCACCCACAGCCCCTGTAGTACCGGCTCAAGGGGGAACCCCGCCCCGGGCTCCCACAAATGTGCCGGGCACCGTTGCTTCCTCTGCTAGGACCTTAGCCACCCTGATCCCCGACACCCGCCAGCCCCTGGGGGCAGCGGGTATCTCTCCAATGTTATTAACCATGCCTAGCCCAGTAGGGACTTCCCAGTCTGCTAGTGCGACCCCCGAATGCAGGAGTCAAGCTCCAATTGGGGACCCAGAAGGCTCACACATTAGACGATTATTTACGAGAGGGTCTGTAGGCTATGGAGAAAAAGAAGCAATAGCTGATCAAGCAGTCAGATGGATGTACAGGGATATATACACCTTGACTGATATATAGAGTACTATGAAAGACTTTGAGCCGGTGATGCAACAGATTGCCCTGCGACACATGTCCCGATTTCTTATTGAAATCTGGGAACAGTGTTTTGGGGAAACAGGATTGGCCCCGAAAATTCTGTATGACATTTAGGACCGCGCCCACAGATTTGAATTGAGCCCTGAAGAAGTGTATAAGAATGTTGATACTCTGGTGAGTTATCGAGGCAGACTATTTGCAAAGTTCCCCGAGTTGGGTTCTCAGCACCCCATGAGGGAGGTGCACCCAATTTATCACCCCGAGATAACTGAGCTGCGCAATGATCAAAATGTAATTACACGGGACCGAGTGGAAGCCAGGTTTCAAAAACAATGGGTGTATACGCCATGGAAACGAAGTGAAGTGTTGGCTTTAAAAGCCCAACTTCCGGACCCCCGCAAGAATCCCACTGCCTATTATAAGGAATTGACAGACGCAGCATCTTCCGCTGTCATGACTTTAGCAGATATTGAGTTGTTTTTCGGATTGTTGGTTCCTGTAGACATATGGCGGCAAGTCCATGATACTCCCCACGCGGCCGAGTTGGGGGGTACCTGGGATGAGCTTAAGACATGGGATCAAGACCGTAAGCCGGAGGATAAGCCGAAGGCTGAAATAATTGCCTTACCAGCAAAGATTATAGCCTATATGCATACCTTGATTCCTCCACGAAAGGTAGATTGGGATAAACTGACCGCTTGTAGGCAAAAGAAAGATGAAAGTGTTTCTGACTTCTTTACTAGATTTGAGGGAACTTTCATTGATTTCAGTGGTCAGGACCTCGCTAGCGAAGGGGGAATCCGACTGTTCGTAAATAGATTTGTAACTAATCTGATTCCTGAGATTTCAACCCGACTGCAAGCTGCTGAAAGTACGTGGACTACGTCCTCCCCTTCTATCATATTAAGCATGGCTCAGTATTACGAGCACAGAGAAAACGAGAGTAAGGATAAAGTCAAAAAGAAAGCTAAGGACCTTAAAACTAGAGTACTGTTACAGCAAGTCATGAGAGGTCGAGGGACAGGGAGAGGCGTCAGAGGGCCCGTGTCGAGCGGGCCGGTCTCCAGAGTAGGAGGAGGGGATCAGCCCTCCCGATGGGGACCCAATCAGTGTGCGTATTGTAGAGAGGAAGGCCATTGGAGAGATCAGTGTCCGGTGCTGTTAGCACAGAACGGAGCTGTCCGAGGAAGGGGTAGAGGACATGGCGGCACGGACCGTAGTGATATGCACAGAGAAGAAGCAGCGCAGGGAGACCACGGGCGAAATCACTTCGATAAACCCCAAGGTAGGCAATACTACAATTAAGATTATGGTTACGAAGATCAGGATAAATTCGGAGATGTATAGGACAGCCAAGGACAGAGTGGGGGCCAAGTGTCGATACCGGTCAATCAACAAGGACCCTATGTGACGGGGGAGTTGTTGGGGACCACCGATAAGTTCTTAATTGACACGGGAGCGATGAATAGTTCGGTTGCTCGCTCGTTGGTCCCAGGGGCCGCTCTGTCCGGGCAGAATAACGTTTCAGTGGGATTTTCCAGAGTTCCCGTAATAAGCCCCATCTCTCAGCCTCTGCCCTTTACGATTGGACCGTTTACCATGGACTCTCCCTTCCTTTTAACTTCCAGTTGTGGAGAGAATCTTTTGGGTTTGGATATGCTAAAAAGATTGAACGCCAAAATACATTGCTCTCCGGATGGTGTTTATTTGACAATCCAGAACCCCGATGTAAGCACAAAACAATGTTTTTCTAAAAATGACCCCTTGCCGCCCGAATTTGCAAACATACCGCCCAGCTTGTGGGCAACAGGTGATGCGGATGTCGGCAAACTGGATATCCCTCCTGTCCGCATTACATTAAAACCCGGTACTAAGTTGCCTTGCATACCCCAATACAAGATCTCCCCAGCGGGAGAGCGAGCATTGCTTTCTACAATACAGGATTTGGTTGATAAAGTGGTGGTGGAGGAAACAGCATCGAACATCTGTAATAGTCCTATCCTACCTATCTTAAAAAAGGCTCCTGAGACAGGGACATCTGAAAATGTTGATGTCTATCGTTTTGTAATTGACTTACGAGAGGTTAACAAGATAGTGGTGCCCCAATTTCCAGTGGTGTCTGACATCACTACCATCCTTACCATGATACCTCCCACAGCTAAGTTTTTCTCTGTGATCGATTTAAAGAACGCTTTCTTTAGCATCCCTATCCATCCTGATAGCAGACAGGTCTTCGGCTTCTCATTATCTGGTCGAAGCTTCAGATTCTGTCGCGCTCCTCAAGGTTATACCGAAAGCCCTAGCATCTATAGCCAAGCCCTTAAGGCGGTCTTGGATGACCTGTCCTTGCCAGATGGTAACGTGCTCTTGCAATATGTTGATGATTTATTGATAGCGTCTGACACTGAAGAGGGTTGTAAAGAGGCCACGGTTAAACTGTTGCACCATCTGGCAGACAGTGGTAATAAAGTTTCCTTGTCCAAATTCCAATATTGTCGACAGGAAGTGACCTACCTAGGCCACTTACTATCGAAGGAGGGTAGGCGTCTATCACCTGAACGGATTACTACCATCTCTAACATGCCTGTACCTTGCACTCAGAGTGAAGTCCGTGCTTTTCTTGGCATTACCTCCTATTGTCGTCAATGGATCCCTAATTTTTCTCTTCTTGCTAAACCTTTGCTACACTTAACCACTAAAGATGTACATGAACCCCTCCCTTGGACTGATGAATGTCAGTCTGCCTTTGCTTCTCTGAAATCTGCTCTGTGTTCTGCTCCTGTCCTTGGCACTCCTGACTACCATAAATCTTTCGTACTATATGTGCACGAGGTCGACGGTTGTTCGCTTTCAGTGTTGACACAGGGTTTTGGTGGTAAGCAAAGACCGTGTGCTTATTTTTCGGCCACATTGGATAATGCGGCCAGAGCACTTCCCAGTTGCCTGAGGGCCACTGCGGCTGTGGCGACGGCCATCAGGCAATCAGAAGGGCTTGTTCTAAATTCTAATCTGACCGTGATGGTGCCGCATGCTGTGGACGCATTATTAAATAAAACAAAGACACAGCATCTGACAAGCGCGCGCCTCACGGGTTATGAATTGACTTTGTTTGCTCCACATGTAACCATTAAGCATTGCGCCACCTTGAATCCGGCTACCCTGTTACCCCTCCCTTCGGGGGAACAGGCGAATGATGTCCATGTTTGTATTTTCAGGACAGAAGAGGAAACGAAGGGAAGAATCGATCTCACAGACATTCCCTTATCTGACCCCCAGGGGGAATTGTATGTGGATGGCTCTTGTTTCAAATTAGCAGATGGCACAACGACAGCTGCATATGCAATTACCACTCTAAAAACAGTAGTTGAAACATTCCGAATACCCCATCGATCAGCCCAAGCGGCTGAGTTGATGGCTTTACTATGAGCCTGTGAGTTGAGTGAGGGATTAGAGGTCAACATATTTACGGACAGTCAGTACGCCTTTGGCGTGGCCCATAGTTTTGAAAGGGAAATATTTCTTCACCACATGAGTAGTAAAACATTTCCTAGAAGGGACAAAAAAGTATCACCACCAAGGAGGACACGCATACCAATTTGGAACCTCAATGTGGTATTGACACAACTGACTACATCACCGTTTGAACCAATGCAAAATGCACAACTAAAGTGCTGAACCCTAAAGACAGCCATTCTTATCACCACCAGGTCAATAAGAAGAGTTAGCAAGATCCAAGTGCGTAACTATTACACAAGAACTGTACCTGCAGTTTAAAAAGTACAAAATGCTAATGAGAACAAACCCAAGGTCATGCCAAAGGTGGTATCACAGTTCCATGTTAATCAGGTCATCCACTTACCTGCTTTTTTTCAACATCCCAAAACACAGGGAGCGAAAGCTCTACACACATTGCATGTAAGACTAGCAATTACGTACTACCAGGAAAAAACAAAGACAATAAGGAAGAAGAAGCTATTTTTCATATCTTTTACCAATGCAAACAAAGGCTCTTCTGTCATGAAAGGGACCAGTGCAAAATGGATAGTCCAAACAATCCAATACTGCCATAAGACAGCAGGAGTAAAACTCAAGGAAAGACCACAGGTACACTCACAAAGGAAAATGGGAGCAACGCTACCGTTCCTTGGAATTGTGGTACCGGACTGCCACATGGTCTCCAATACACATTTCCAGGAAACACTACTGTGTGGAAATCCAAGCCAACAAGGAGGTACAAGTGGGGCAGAGAGTACTAAAACATTTATTTGCAAACACCCACTAAAGAGAAGCCAGACTCCTCCAAGAACAGGATACCGCTATATAATCAATGCACAGCTTGTGAATTCAGAAAAGATTCACGCTGAAAAACTAAGAGGCATATTTTTGTAGAAGTCACACGGCACAGTGCAGCAAGTCACCTTGTGTGTGACAGGGAAAGGGCAGGAATGAGCAGTGTTTAACAGAATACCCCACACTCCTACCTTTTTCAGTGTTGACAAACAAAGTGCTACCTAGCGCCAACGCAGGCCCTCTTGCACCATGATGCAAGGGTGCCTGCATTGTAAGCAGAATTGTTTTTGTGCAGGAAGGAACACTTTCTTGCACAAAAACAATCCTGTGAGGCATTGTTATCTTTCTATGCATGCCATGGCACAAAATGAAAGAGGAATAAATGAGGAGAAATAAAGATAATTCTCATTACACCTCCGCTGGGAAGGCAAAGCACTTTGACGCATTCCCTGGTCTACCGGTAATGGTAAATCTGGGAATGTGTCAAAATCCAAGGGTGTTGCATGAGAACACCCACACACCACCCATGGAATTCCTCCCTGGGGCGCAGTAATTGATTTACTGGATTTATTAACCCACTCAGGGCCATGCAAGCTGGCCATGTGTGGCTTAAAACATCACATTTAGGGTTGTGTCACACATGAACCCTGTAGCATGGTGCAAAAGCAACGCAACCTGTAAATAAATATGTCCATAAATGGTTACTTACCGGTTGGTGTAAATTAGCAGCTCGAAGAATTTTCTGGATTCACATGCCACCCACTCATTTCCGAAGGTGTAAAAAGAAATACAAGGAGGAAACCGGCAGAAGTAGAGAAAAAAGACATCAAAGTTGCCAATAAAAGGAAAAAAAATTGAAGATGATGAGTAAGTTGAAGGGTTTCCGGGCGTACGTCTGACGTCACACAAGGAGGGACACAGCACTAAATGGTCGAAGGGTTGACGAAATAAAGAGAAGAGAGACTGCAAAAGGCAGTTCCAGCCCCAACCAATAGATGGCAAGACAGTGCAAGGCTGGGAATTCAGAAAATTCTTGAAGCTGCTAAATTACGCCTACCACTAAGTAACCATGTTTAGGTCGCAGCCTGCCAGACAGTGCAGCTGTCTGGTTTGCTAAAGACATTTTGGAGTCTTTCAGAAAGTTGACCTAGGAATGCATTCCATCCATTGATTACCATTGGCTTTGTGGTTTTTACTCACATTTTCTGGCTTTCTATCTGCTGGTTTTATTTGCTTTTGGAACTCCTGGGTCAGTTTGCCCTTCCTTTGCCTAAACTATGTTTACTGTACTCTTCCACAAACTCGCTTTCTATAAACAGGCCTTGAAATTTTGTTCTTATCTTTGTCACATTTGCTGGGCTCTCTCCTCCAGGGAGCTTGGTGTTTATTTTTCTTTCTTTGACTTCAAAGTGAGATAATTTATGTGACAATTCTGCTAAATACTCATGTAAGAGCAGAGGGTGTAGTATGTTTTTTTCCAAGCACACACCAAAAAAATGAACTATGCTGATGTTTCAGAATATTTCAGAATTAGTACAAATGAAGGATTTTTTTTGTGATACTGAAGTGTGGTGGAAACCAATATTGGAATACAATCAAAACACATCGAAACACAAGGTGATGACATTTGCACACAGTATCGTTTATGTGTAGTAAAACCATATTTCGGTGCAAACATAATGGTCATTGTTGTCTGTAATGGCAGTATACTAACACACCATGCATACTCCACACTGTGCCACTCCACTCTATGCCCTTCCATTATATGCCACATCACTTCATTCTATGACAGGCCACTCCACTCTAGGCTCCTCCACTCTGAGACCCTCTGGGACATGCCACTTGAATCCACTCAATTCCAATCTACGCCACTCACTCCACAACAAGCCACTCCACTTTATGCCCCTCCACTTAACACCACTTACTTCACTCCACTCTACCCTACTCCAATGTACCCCACTCCACTCTAATATATCCCACTCCACTCCAATGTAACCCAATCTACCTCACTCCATTTCACTATAATTTACACCAATCTACTTCACTCCAATCTACCCCACTCCACCCAATCTACCACACTCCCATCAGGTCCACCCCACTCCAATCTACCCCACCCTACTCCAATCTACTCCAGTCCGATCTACCCCCACTTCAATCTACCCCACTCTAACCCAATCTACCCCACTTCACTCCAGTCTACCCCACTTCAATCCACCCCACACAATTTAGCCTCCCCAATCTACCCCCACACCATTCCAAACTACCCCACTTCAATCCACCCCACTTTATCCTAAACCACACTAACCCAGACCCCCCACTCTAACCCCATTTACTCTACTGTAACCTATCTACCCCACTCTCACCCATTCTACCTCACTCTAACCCAATCTACCCCACTGCACTATACTCCACTCCAATCTACTCCACTCCAATCTACCCCACCCCACTCAATTTAACTAAATCAACCCTATCCCACTCAAACCCAATCTCCTCACTCTAACTGCATCTACTCCACTCTAACCAATGTACCCCAGTCTAACCCAATCCATCCAACTCTAACCCAATCTACAGCACTCCACTCAAATCTACCCCACTCTGCTCCAGTCCACCCCAGTCTACTCCACTTCATTTCAATCCACTCCAATGTACCAAAATCTAACCCACTCCAATGTTCTCCAATCTACACCACTTGGCTCCACTCTACTCCACTCCACTCCAATCTGCCCCAGTCCAATTAACCCCACTCCATTCCAATGTACCCCACTTCAAACTCCAGTGCATCCTATCAAACTCCTCTCCACTCTAATCTACCCCACTCCACTATAATCTACCCGTACTCCACCACAATCTATCCCACTCCACTTCAATCTACCCCAATCTAATCACCACAATCTACCCCACTCCACTCCAATTTAACTCACTTCACCCCAATCCATTCAACTCCCATCTATCTCACTCCACTCCAATACATTCTACCCCATTCCAATCAACTCCACTCCAATCTACTCCACTTCAATCTTTCCCACTCCACGCCCACCCCAATGCAATCTACTCAACTCTATTCCATTCCAATGTACCCTACTCTAATCTACCCAATCTACCCCACTCCACCCTAATCTACCCCACTGCACTCCACTCTTCCCCACTCCACTCTTCCCCAGTCAATCTCACTCCACTCCAATCTCAACTCCACTCCAATCTATCCAACCTCACTCCAACCTAGTCCAATCAATCTACCCCACTCCACTCTATTCAAACCTACCTTCTCTAATCCACCAAATCTACCCCACTCTATCCCAATCTACAACACTCCATTCTACTCTATTGAATCTACCCTACTCTACTTTAATCAATACTACCACATGCCCTTCAAATCTACCCCACTCCGGTCCAATCTAACCCACACCAATCAACCCTGCATCACTCCACTTAATCTTAATTATGAGTAAGCTGTCGACACAGGTGAAACGTTGGCTAAATCTTCCGCTTTCTATGGTTGGGCGAGTGGCAATATTCAAAATGGGTGCTCTCCCCCACTTTTTGTATATATTTTTTAATATCCCAATCCCTCTCACGCAACAATTCTTCAAAACTCTCTGTAGCCTTCTGCATATCGTATGGGTCGTCCATAAACCCAGCATTCAATGAGACACTATAACTCTCCCTTACGAGCGTGGTGGTTTTTGAGTTCCAGACTTCTACCTTTACTATCTTGACACACAATGCCAGTACACACAGTTCTGCTATCACCCGGATGCCTGCATCCCCTACCTCAAACCAGAGCGGGACCAGATTGAACAACTATCACTCTCCTCTCTCCTGCCGAAGGGTATCCCCATGGACCCAGCCAATATTCAGACCCTATCCACTACCTGTTGGGCTTGGCAGAAACTCTGTCTCATTCTACGAAGATGCATCCTTTACTCTCCTGCCCTCCCTTTAGCAGACAATCCCTGTCTCCCCCTTATGTGTGAAAAGCTTTTTCAGTGCACCCTACAGTGTTACGATCTCTATACCATGGGAGATACCTTACCGACGGTCATGTCCTCACCCATGCTGATGTTGTCCACATTCAGAACACCTCCTACTTGGATCATTTTGTATTAAGAAGACTCCATAGCACCCTGTACACCTGTATACCTACGCACCCCCTTGCACCAGACAAATTCCCACCATTAACGCTTGTCATATGTGACGTTGTTAGTGATCACCTAATCTCCAGATTATATCATGCCTGCCTGGCCATGAAACCTGATTCTACCAAATGCACAAGGGAGGCCTGGAGTTCCAACCTGGTCTACATGTTATCCAACAAAGTCTGGTCCTACTAAACTTGTGTCCATCAACCATAAGCATAAACTTATACACTTTAAGTTCCTACATCAGGCATACATCACCCCAAAAGATATTGCACGTTTTGACCACCCACTGATCTCATTGCCCCAAGTGTAAGGCCCAGATGCTGATTTTGCACACTTGACCTGGACATGCTCACTCCTAAGTTGCTATTGGCCAATTATATTTTCTCTCCTCTCCACGATGACAGACATCATAATTCAGTTCGATCCAGCAATGGCATTATTATGTTACATGCATGGCAGCCCCTGAGCGATGTGTAGATTCATTTCTGTGGCACTTCTACTCGCTAAGCGGGAACTGGCCCTCCACTGGGGTAGTAGACACCCTCCCACTGATTCAGCTTTTCACCACCGTCCATCTCGACAACAAGCCCATCAAAAAACCTCCTGCGATTCTGGGCAAATCACTTAATCTCCCCATGCCTAAAAAAAAAATGAATGTGTGTCCGTCCTCATGTAACGTAACTGGTGCTATGTAAAGCACTCTGATACCTGATTCGGTTCGGGTCTAGTTCGCGCTATATAAAACTCTGCAAACAAAAAAAAATGCTAAAAAAAACCTGCTTCCACCACCCTTGTTCTCCATTGGGCCCACAATGCCCACAGAAACATCTTCCAACACCTCCTTGGGGATATTCCTGCAAACCATGGGAGCTGTCTTTACCTTCTGGCTCTTCTCTTATCACTCAGACTACAATCATAACAGTCCCTGGCCAATCCCTTTACTTGTAAGTCCATGTCTTGCAACTAATACATGTTTCTCAAACGTTCCTTAGTCTTGCAAATGCCCTGGTGGCACTAATGTGCCGTACCTAACCAACAACATTTCAAACCTACTGGAACAACAAACCTGCCTCCTTGCAGCACTAGATCATTTCCCACAGACAGTTTATTTCTTACATTTACTCTCCTGTATTATCATCATCACTTCTTTCAACATCTCATCCTTCTGGATTTCCTCCACCCACTTACTATCAGAGACACAACCATTGGGAATACTGCATACTTTACATTCGTCATCCTTCCACCAACTCTCCTGAACTTGATCCACCTCTTGATTGTTCCTCACCAAACAATCCAAAGTTTTGTTCTCAACACATGGTATATATTCTATCCTGAAATCAAAATCTTGCAATGGCGCTAGCCATTTCGTAATGCTGGGTGAAATATATTCTAGTCCTTTCTTTCCAAATACTTCTTGTAAATGCTTGTGATCCATTTTCACAACAATCTTGGCTCCCAATAGGAATTGTTTGGACTCACCATGTCCCACCAGAATACCACCAAGTACTCTTTTTCAATAGTGGAATAATTGAATTCCACCCTCTGAGGGATCGCGAGCTGAAAGCAATGGTGACCATGTCTTTACCTTGTTCCTGTTTGAGCACTGCCCCAAAGCACTTCCCACTAGCATCAATAAGTAGATAGCAGGGCAAACCAGGCACAACATTCTTCAAATGCTGAGCTCTAGTCACACCATCCTTAACATCCGTAAACACCTTCTGACAGTCAAAACTCCAGTTAAATTGGACTGCCTTCCTCGAACGCTCCCTTATTCCACTAGTACAGCTGGCAAAGTTGTAAACAAATGTGCTGTAAAATTCTGCCATTCTCAAAAACGCTTGCACATCTTCCTTCTATTCAGGAGGAGGCAGCTCAGACATTGTTTCCACTAACTCCTCCTTAGGATTAACTCCTTCGGCTGAATCATCATGACCAAGGTAAGATATTTCGGGCAAACAAAACTTGCACTTCCTTATTTTCAGAGTAATGCCTTTTGCTCTGTAAATCTGCAGCAGTTCGCTGATCTTATCCAAATGTGAAGACAAACTTTCACTGAATATCAACACATCGTCTTGAAAGAATTTCACCAGAGACTTTTCCTAAACATATCATTCATTAATCATTGAAAGACTGTTGCTTCAAAGCACAATCCAAATGGTATCCTATCAAACCTAAAGCCTCCAAAAGGAGTTATAAATGCAGAGTATTCCCTAGAATCACGACTCAAACACATCTGGTGGTACGCGGAAGTGAGGTCCAGGGTGATGAAGTAGCTCACACCCCCTAAAACTTTCACCATCTCCATGATGTGAGGAAAAGGAAACTTATCCTGCACCACCTCCCTGTTTAGTTGCCTCAGATCAATACACAGCCTGTTTTCTGCAGAACATTTGGTGGCCACAACAATGGGAGAAAGCCACTCTGAGACTTCCACAGCTTCAATTATCCCTTCAGAATACAAACAATCCAATTCACAGCTAACTGCCTCCTGGAAGTTAATTAGAACATTTCTTGCTTTGCAAGACACTGGAACAGCATTATTTTTTATGTTGAATCTGATGCACATACCCCTTAAATCACAGGACAAGGGGTGCAAGGAGAACAACAGTAGCTGTAGGTTAAAGTAGTTTTGAGACTGATCCGTTGGATGATAAACAGGATGAACGCTTCAAAGCAACACGTGTCCAAGTTTCTTTTTACCTGGGGTATCCCATCCTTGTCACCAAAGTAAAATTGGGGCTTACCAGAAAAATCCAGGAGGTGCAGAGTAAAAACAAGTAGATTTATTTCAGAGGAAAGGAAACTGTCCACTCAGCACAGCATCAGCTCAGAGTATATCAGTACAGATTCAAGTGATACCAATCAACATTCTCTGGGGAAGAGCTGTGCCATGCAGACAGCTCACAGAATATTATATATACAAAGCAACAACTGTTAAGAACAAATGCAAACGTACAACAGTAATATGAGGAATATCACAGTTATGGTGCACCAAAGAATAGAAGGGTAGAGGATGAAAAGTAAAAGGTAAGAAACACAAACACATGAAATGAGCTGATGAAAGCAACAACTCAGAGTTAAACCAGGAGCAAGACAACTTATAAACGCTTACACACTTACAAAGTGCTGCAAATAGAAGAAAAAAAACAGAAATAGAAAGAGGAAGCACAGGAAGGACACTCTCAGAAAAGGGAAGGAGTACTTGGTCCACGCACCAGGGACCAGGGAAACACAAGAACAGAAAGTGAATGATCAAACAAGAGCCAGAATATAAGACTGACAATTTAGTCAATGAATTGCAAGCAATAGATGTCTCCAAGCTCCCTTTAGCTAACAAAATGCCTCATAAGCAACTGCACATATCCTGTCTCAGGTGAAACCTAAACAGTCATGTCTGACACAGTGTCAATAAGGAAGCCAAAACGTTGGCCTCTTTGTAAAAAGTATTGACAAAAGGTTATCTGTCCGGGATTGTGGCCAGCCTTTTGGCTTTGTCAATACTTGATTTGTTTTTCCAACCAATCACTAATGAAAGGTACCAGCAAAATAACAAAAGACCGAACTTAAAAATTAATTTAAATAACGTCAATCAGAATAGCTCTTGGCAGCAGCAACAGGAAAATGGTGATTTGTCGAATTCACTCTGCATTCGATCGAGAAATCGAGGCCCATCCACAGATAAGGACCACCGTTATATTAATTCTTCTTCGGTTGGTTCCTCAAAGGCACAAATCTTTTTGACTAACATCCCCAGAATTCCGTCAAATTTTTTGGGGAAGATGACCAATCATTGATCAATAAGAGCATTCATTGGCTACGTCACTTGAGGAAGTGCAGGTCTGTAATAAGAGAAGACATACTGTCAGCAAAAAGATGTGCGACTCATGGCCTTAACACAGATTATGTATGTCTAAAGTTGAATTCTGTGGATCTTGCAGATAATTTGGTGTCATTCGAGCTAAGAACATCCCACCTGATCTCATCCAACATTAGAATTAAATCTAATCCTCCTGCACAAACCAACATCATTAATCACTCCAAACTCCGTATCACTAAGATACGAGGAGGGTTCATCTCTAGATAACATTGATTGATGCTTAATACCAGCTCTTCCTCAATTACTTTATATGGATGCAGTAGTATTGGGGAGGGAACACACTAACATCCCTAATGACCAGGGAACTGGCAATCAGGAAGATATCAACACAATATATCCCGAATTGTCCAACCCTATATTGGCTCTTGCTTTCTGGCACATAGCAGGTCTCCAAACAAAGACTACGTCAGCATAATGGTCAATGTTTATAGAGGGTCAAGACATATGGGCTTTTCAGGAAACCTGGTCATAGACTCCTATTTTTCGTCCAGGGTACCTGAACTTTACCACACCTGCTATTGCATGTTTTGATTAAATGAGTTTGGTTAATTAAGTTTGTTGAATAGTTTGGTAAAAGGATAGTTATAACTAAAAATAATAGGAACAATGAAGAAATGCATTTCTAAAACGTTCTGTTGTATAAGTTCAGGTCACGGGTTGGATGAAAGCGTCCCCACCCCTGTTGAAGACAGTCCTCGTTGAATATTGATAAAAAAGGGAGTATGCGTGAACTTATACAATAAAATATGGCATGAGTACACAAAAAAAGGATAAGGGATTACAGTTTCCTATCAATGGTACCTTTGACTTAGCTAAGTTACAGTATTTATAACAATGTATGATGGAAAGAAAGGTCCGACCTGCTATGTTTGAGGTATTTCAAACATGGGAGAAATATGCTAGAACTAGGAATATGAAACAAAAACAAGATAGAGAGAGAGAAAAGAATAAAACCACTATGGCCAAAGTAGCAGATTATAATAATATGAAGATAAGCGAAAATATTGAACAACATGACAGAGAATTTAGGATGAAAACGGAAAATTGTTTTGTCGCAGTAGACAAAAAAAATGTCCCCCCTGTCGACGAAGTATTGGAGGACTTGTTAGACAAACCTCCCCCATATAATACTGTCCAAATACCGGCTCCCCCACCAGGTCCCGGTGTTGGGGGTCAACCACCTAACGTTGTTACTCAGCCACAAATACAGCATGTGCACCCTCCTGTTGTGCAGGCTCAACAAACAGCCCCTCTGGTTAGTAATTTGCAGGGTGCACATGGGTCTATAGGAAACACCCCGGCAACACCGTCCGCTCCAGTATTCTCCAGCACAACGCCTCCAACGTCAATGACACCACTTACCGCACAAAGTAATTCTCCTACAATAAATACGCAGAGAACTGACAACCGGATGGAATCCCCTTACTCTAGGTCCCCAATGATGGACAGACGGGCACCAGACCGGCATGCTAGACAATCCCGACTAGGCCTTGAAGAAAAAAATACTATGAAGAAAATGACACAAAAATGGATGGACTTAGGGGAATTAACTAAAAGAGAAGCCTGGGAAACGTTTGAAGGAATGAAGGAAATAAGAGTGACACATTTTGTGATTAATAGCATGGTAACGTGACTGTTGGATCATGCTAACATTTTACTAGAACCAAGTAGCATTGCCTACACTACACCAGAATGGTTGGATAAATTGTGGAGGGTTAGCGACCACTCCATATTAATGATCGCACAATGTAAAAGTGCATTTAATGCCTGTTATCAGTACCAAAAAGAGCTAGATATTATTGTATGTGGTGCTACGCACAGACATATTCACCAACACTATGGCCCAGAACTCGACTATGGCCCAGAACTCAGTTATGATACTTCAGCTTTCCCTATGAGAGAGGTACGTCCGATTGCTGATCCTAGAGGTGGAATTCACCCCCCTATCCCACAATTTGTGCACACTCCTTGGACAAGGGCTGATTTACTGGCCATGAAAAAAGAGTTACCTGATCCTAGAAGTAACCCAAAGATTTTCTATGAGCAACTCGAATCCACTCTTAATTTAACACCTATCATACTAAAACACATTGATTTTTGGTTTAATTTTTTAGTACCACAAGAAATATGGCGCCAGGTCAGGGATCATGATTGTGCAGCTATTAATTGGCAAAATATAGTAGCTGCGGACACTGGTAGACAAACGGGAGGGGATGTGCCACAATAACTAAAACTTTTACCAGGACACATTATAACACGAATGCAACACATTTTGCCCAGACAAAAAGTGGATTGGGATAAAATGACCGCATGTCGACAGAAAGAGGGAGAGGAAGTGACTGACTTTTTCAGCAGAATAGAAGAGGTTTTTAAAGGATATAGTGGACAAGACATTCAGACAGTGCAAGGAAAGCGCATTTTTGCTAATCAGTTTGTTCATAATATCTTACCTGACATATCAGACAGTATAAAGACATATGAAAGTACTTGGACTGCTAAAGATCTAGCTGAATTATTGACAATGGCCTGCTATTAAGAGAATAAGAGAAATGCAGACAAGGGAAAGAAGGATAAGCAAATGAAGGAATTAAAAACGAAAGCATTGATGCAGCAAGCTTTTCCTGACAGAGGAAGGTCAAGAGGACGTACAAAATTTCAGAGGGGAGGTGGACGTAGTCGTGGGGTTGGTCGAGCTGCTTGAGCTCTGGCGCAGTAAAGAGCAGGGTTAGGATACAATACATGTGCCTATTGCTATGAGGAGGGACATTGGAAGAATGAGTGTCCTTTGTTATAGGCCCAGGGTCAGACTATGAGAAATAATGCAAACACTTACAGAGGGAACACAACTCCCCATGCCGACAGAGGGAGAGCTAGGGGACAACAAAGAAATTATAGTGACGCTGAACAGACAAATTATTTTGACAACAGAAATAATGCGTATTTCACCCAGGACTATGCACAGTATGATGACAATGAGAACTGGACACAATAGGGATGCCCAGGAGAGGACAGGGAGCGAGTGCAGATACCAGTGGATTCTTCAGGGCCATATGTAAAAATGGTAATTGAAGGTGAAGAGAGAGAATTCCTTCTAGATACTAGTGCCACTAATACATCTATTTCCCACCTCTTGCTCCCCCATGTTCCTCTCTCGGAAAGACTAGATAAGTTGGTGGGATTTTCTAACGCTGTTGTCACCAGCCCCATTTCGCGACCATTGGACTTCACAATTGGTCCTATAACAGGGAGTATGCCATTTGTATTAACAGAGAAATGTTCACTGAATTTGCTTGGTTTGAAAGCTTTGAAAATGATGCATGCTACTATATACTGTACACCAGATGGTGTCTACCTAACTTGTAAGAAAACAGCACTATCGAGACAATACATGTTTTCAGACAAAAATAACATGCCACCTGAACTGCGGGATATTGATCCAAAGTTATGGGCACATGGACCAAACGATGAAGGAAAAATGGATATTGAGCCAGTGCATATTACATTAAAGCCAAATGTCAAATGACCTCGCATTCCCCAATACAAAATATCAAAAGAAGGTGAGGAGGGTCTGAAATTAGTAATATCAGACTTATTGCAGTGAAAAATAATACAAGCAGTTACCAGCAGTCTGTGTAATAGACCCATTTTACCTGTGGTTAAACGTGATGACAGAACAGGACAGGTCAAATATAGGATGATTGTTGATTTGAGAGTCATAAATAAAATAGTGGAGCCACAATACCCTGTTGTACCCGACATTACTGCAATGTTTTCATCTGTACCACCTTCAGCCCAGTGGTTTACAGTAATAGATCTGAAGAATGCTTTCTTCAGTATCCCCATACACCCAGATAGCCAGCATTTGTTCAGTTTCAGTTTCCAAGGAAGATCGTACAAATACTGTTGAGTTCCCCAGGGGTATACAGAAAGCCCTAGCATCTATAGCCAAGCATTAAAAAGACAACTAGATGACTGTGTTTTGCCACCAGGTACAGTATTATGCAATATGTGGATGACTTACTGATCACAGCTGAAACGGAGGATATTTGTAAGCAGGCTACGCATGCTATTTTAACATTTCTCGCTTTGCATGGTTTCGCCAGCTAAACTACAGTACTGTCAACAGGAGGTAACCTACTTAGGTCATCTCCTGTCCAAAGGCGGGAGGAGATTATCATCTGACAGAATACAAACAGTGCAGAACATTCCCAGACCTAGAACTCAAAAAGATGTGCATACATTTCTTGGAATGGACTCCTTTTGAAGACAATGGGTACCAAATCTTTCTTATCTGGCCAAACCATTACTGTCCTTAACTCACAAAGATGTGGAAGATCCCGTCCCTTGGGAGGAGGAACATCAGAATAGCTTTTTGGCTTTCAAAACTGCTTTAAGCAATGCACCTGCTTTGGGCACACCAGATTACACCAAGAACTTTGCATTGTTCGTACATGAGAGAGAAGGTTGCGCAATGGCTGTACTAACTCAGAAAAATGGAGAGAAGAATAGACCATGTGCTATTTTTCCTCAACATTGGATCCGGTAGCAAGAGGCCTACCAAACTGCCTCAAACATATTGCTGCGGCGGCTGCTGCAGTAAAACAGGCAGACTCTGTTGTCCTTGGACATCCAGTGATGGTTTACGTACTTCATTCAGTAGACATACTGCTGAATAAAACCAAAACTCAGCATTTAACTACTGCTAGGTTGACTTAGTATGAGCTAATACTAATGGCCACTAATGTGACCTTGCATCGGTGTAACACCATAAGCCCAGCTACTCTGATGCCTCTCACTTCGGAGCAGGATGAAGTACAACATGATTGAGTGATTGGCACTGAAACTGAAACGAAAGGTCGAGTAGATTTGGTAGATGTACCTATGTCAAAGGTTGATGGAACACTATTTGTGGATGGCTCTTGTCTAAAGAGACCAGATGGAACTACCTCTGCAGCCTATGCAATAACAACAAATAAAACAGTTGCTGAAACATGTAAAATACAACAGATGTCTGCTCAGGCAGCCGAGTTAATTGCTCTAACTAGAGCATGTGAGCTTTCAGAAAAGTTAGCAGTAATCATATACACTGACAGCCAGTACGCCTGGGGGGTGGCACACAACTTCGGACGTTTATGGGCCGAGAGAGGGTATATTACATTTGGAGGGGCTAAAATACAGAACAGCACCTTGATCCCAAGACTACTAAATGCTCTTGCATAACCGACTAAGTTGGCTATCATGAAGTGTAGTGCACACAAGAAAATCACAGACCATGTAGGTCAGGGAAACGCCTTTGCCGATGAAACAGCAAGACACACTGCATTGAATGAGTACACCTTAACATATGGAGTGTCAATGGCTGATAAGGAGGAGACAGACATGGATCCTTACAAAGAGATAAAGGACATTCAAGCATTTGCAAGTGAAGATGAGAAGAAGCAGTGGGTTAAGGAAGGGTATTATTTTGACACACACTTCGGGGCTTGGATGCATACACTTGGGCATTTGAAAAAGTGGATCCTGCCCGATAGTTTTCTCCTACCCATGCTTCACATGGTTCATGGTCCTGCACACCTGGGAGCTGATGGGATGACAAATACAATTGAAAAGATATGGGTAAACAAAAACATAAGAAAGACAGCTGTAAAAGTATCTAAGAATTGTATGACTTGTGCTCTTCATAATGTAGGAAAAGGGATACAAGTACCACCTGGTCATTTCAGATTGCCGGAATACCCCTTTGAATGCCTTCGGTTGGATTACATAGAAATGCCCCCTGCCAATGGCAAAAAATATGTTTTGGTCGTTATAAGTAGTTTCAGTAATTGGGTGGAGGCATTCCCTTTGAAAGATAACACCGCATTAAGCACAGCCAAGACGTTGTTGAAAGAGTACTTCTCTCGCTATGGTTTGGCCAGAAGTCTCTGGAGTGACAACTGGGTACATTTTTCAAATAAAATAATGGATCTAGTATGTCAAGGATTGGGGCTAAAACAAAAATTCCATTCAGTTTATCACCCAAAAGCGGCAGGGCTTGAGAACGCTGGAACGCTACATTGAAAAATAAACTGCAAAAAATATGTGCATCAAGTACTCTCAGCTGGGTAGATGCTTTACCCTTAGTCTTGTTCTCTATGAGGACTACAGTTACGTCCAAAAACAGACTCTCTCCATATGAGCTTGTATGGGGAAACCAGCAAATGTATATGGGTTTGCCTCTCCACCAAAGTTGCAAGAATTGACGCATTCTGCTTTATTGGATTATTGTAAAGAACTAACTTCTGCCCTGTCTACCATTCGCCAACAGGTCAGAGACACTTGGTCCCCGCCTCTGGAAGGAGAAGTACATGACTTCAAGCCCGGGGTCTGGGTCCTGACCAAAACATTTGTGAGGTCTACAGCCCAGGTGGAAAGGGCCAGCGCAAGTTTTGTTAGTCACACAGACGGGGGTTCGATGTGGCAGACACAAATACTGGATTCATCTATCAAATGTGAAGAGAGCACCACCATTCTGGCCAAAATTGCCCCCGGAAGAGGACCATTCTGACCGAAGGACTGGTGACTGCACTTCTGCATGCATTGATGATCAACGAACTGTATCAGGATACAATCTATGCCCAAGGAAACTGAAGTGTGCTTAGGACGGAGCAAGCACCAACTGCCACGCACTGAAAAGTGCCAACTTTAAAGGACTAACTTGTGCAGTGAGTTTAGTAAAATAAGGACACTGCCGACAAAAGATCTGAAAGGAGAATGAAGGAATACCTCCCAAGCCCAAAGACCCATAGGAGGAGAGGGTGCTAGGTCGAATTTTGTTAAATACTACCAATTGCAAGGCCTGTAACAGTGAGGCCTATAACGAACACTGTTGAACTGCCGCTCATGTGAGATTGTATATTTCAAAATAGTGAAGCATTATTTCGAATGGTATTGCTGTTTGGAAGAACAACTAGACACCTTCCTTTGCTATATATGGAGAATACATATTCCACTCTTAAATTGAATAAGAAAGGGCATTGGTGCTCCAAATTATGCATATTTTGAATGTTATTTTGTGTAATGTCTTTGGTCATTGGCTTATTATATCTCCTAGAGCTCTACTATCCTATTGCAAAAACAGCCCCGCTTCCATCAGAGCCCCCCTCTGACTTTGTCCCCTCAGTTACAGTAGCACCAGAGGATTTGGATCATAGGGAGGAAATGCGTCATAATTCTTTCCTTACCCTACTTCATCAGACCCATCAAGTCATCGATAAAAATAATTGTTGGATCTGCATGCAATTGCCAGCCTATGTGGACGAAGGAATACCCCTTCTCCAAGTACCCCTGCCATTCGAAGCGTCCTGTTATGCATTACACATTGTGGTGCTGAAAATTCAGCTAATAGGGGTCCTCCGTAACTTGGTTACCTCCCGTTCTACCACTAGAACATCACCTGTCTCCTTGTACACCCGGTACCATGATGACATCCTTCAGGTAGGGAATTGCACTGAAGTTGTCTTGACTAATGCAACATTCCCCTTTTCTAATATATTCACCCCACTATTTTTGGTAAATAATGATTGTGCACCTCCGCTTGATAGGGACACCAGGAAAATACCCTTTTTGAAAATGAGACAGCGTAGTGTGCTTGGGAGTATATGTATTAGAAGTAACGGTACTGCCAACATGGGGAATAGCACCAATTGCAATATGACTTTTGAAGTGACTTCCCAGGAAATAACTGTTCCACTTTACGTTGGTGACTCCGTTTATTTCATTTGTCGTTCCAGGGCCTATACTTGGCTACCAGTGAATTGGGGTGGCTGTTGTCATCTAGGTCTTGTAACACCAGCAATGTCTGTAAAAAGTACTGCGGAACTAAATAGAGCCTCCAGAACTCTAAGGGGTAGGAGGAGTGTTGATCAAGGAGATACAGTATCTGAGATAGCTGGTGATGTACTAAAGGCCTTTATTCCTTGGTATGGCCCTGCCATAAATTCCAGAAACATACGCAGGTTATCCCGTCTATAAGAAGCAACTGTAGAAGAGACAGCAGGGATCATTGAGAACATCACAGTTGAGCTCAAGGCTCTCAGATTGGTTTCCCTTCAGAATCGGATGGTGCTAGACATGATGTTAGCAGAACGGTTTGCAGTCTGTAGGGTGATCGGTGCCTCCTGCTGCACATATATTCCTGACTCCTCCACATCAGTTATGGAAGCTGTCAAGAGGCTATATGATATAGGAGCCCAGGCCCATAGTGATATTGGCCCCTGGGATCCTGCAGGTTCCTTTTGGAACGCTTTATCTGCTTGGGGCTGGAAGATAGGGATGTTTCTAGTGACTATCTTCCTTGTGGTGATTGGGTGCTGTGTTCTCATTAATTGCCTGCCCATGTGCTGCCAGTGTTTAGGGCGATTGCTAAAACTACCTCCGATGCCCCCAGTGACACTGACTAACGCTCTTATAATGAGGGATATTGTAACTCAACATTTAATGGATATTGATATCTCGGATAACAGCCCATTTGACACAAATGCGGTTGATTATGTTAATGAGCACAATGAGGCCCACTATAGTAACAGCCGACCTATCTATGAACATGTGCCGTAAGGCCGCAGCAAAATGTTGGACCTTGCGTCCAAAGGGTCGATTGTGGAAATACAGTTTTTAGTAATGGACAAAAGCTCCTCCATTTTGTATTTTCCAGCAACCATTTTGTGTTAGCCTTTTCTAGCCTGCCTCCTCAGCACATATAATGTGGCCGCTTCATCTTCACAAGGAAATGTTGATACATCAAATGACCCCAGAGCATATGTTTGTACTCCACTTGATAGCATGCGAATAGAACAGGGTGCATTGCTTAAAGGTCAATGACTCATTTGTTTAACTTTCCTATTAAACTAATGCCATATGTTTTACAGGTAACAAAAGACTGCTGATGGTAACAAATTATTATTGACACAGGAGATGTGACCTTTTGTTCCATATCCAGATGACTAATCAAGTGAGCGCCAGACTCTGTAACCACAGGCCCGCCTATGTTTATACTTGTCACACGTTATACACAGTTCTGCTTTATTTTTTTGTACCACATGATTATGGATGACTGATGGGATTTAGTGAGTAATCCTTATATTTGTCTTCTGCATGCCACGAATACATATTTCCAGAGTTACTGGTTCTGACCAGTACATGATATTGTCTGGGGATCATTAATCATCCTTGGCAGTTGCTTATTTGTCATATCCATTCCCACCTACGCTTGTTCCAGCACAAAAGTATATAAGGCTGTCTATGACTGTGTAAGTTGTCCACTTCTCTCATAGCCACATGGAGCTGTGAGGTGGTGTACCCGCTTGAGCGCAATAAATCTTTGTATGTTACAGTTACCTCCGACTGCTGGTCTTCCTTGTTGTGAGCATATCTGGGCGAGGTAGGACAAGATCCACTTCCTCAAGGGCTTCTGGTGGGCTTACCATATGGTATGGTTATTATTTTACGGTTTTAACCAAGTCGAAGTACACTACTGATCAACTTATATGCTAGAGGGATGGCGGGCGGGAAGCTCTCAAGCACAGTCTCCCTACTGGAAGCCTTCATAGAGAAACACAGGGGTAGATATAACTTGGTCATAGCAGGTGATTTCAATTGCACTTTAAAACCACTCAACCACGAAGATGGTGGCCTCAGTAGCGAAGAGGACTCCCAAAAGGGCATTCCATCTCTTTCTCTACCCCCGATAATAAAATGGACAGAGGCAGCACTCCAACTAAAGTGCCTATGTAGGGAGAGGGGCGTTAGGGCTGTATATAGGAGGACAACATTGGATGACAAGGGTTCGTATACTTATAGCAATGGCATAAGAAGCAGTTGAATTGACTATTTTCTCATTAACTTGGAGTTGTGGTCTTGCCTCATCAACATGCTGGTTCAAGAGAGAAGTGAGAGCGACCACAATCCACTCTTGCTAACCCTGCAGATGCAGGGGTCAGTCTCACAGCCACAGTCAATTGAGAGGGTGACCAGAGACGTAATCCCAACAAACGATATGCGAAGGGTGAAGTGGGCGATGCTAATTGAAAATGAGAACACCCTAGAGCAGATGAAGATAGAGGTGGAAAATACCCTAACAGCTATTTCTGTCTTAGAAACCCAGGAGAATAAAAATGTTGTTATTTTACAGGCTCATGAAGAATTGTCTAATAAGCTTAAATGCTTTTTTATTAAGACTAATACATTTAGTAGCTGACATAACTTAAAGTCAGCCAATTGGTACAATAAAGACTGTAGAGCAGCCTATAAGAAACTGTCACAAGCTATAAGAACTAAATCAACGGAGGAGATCAAACTGGCTCGGAAAATGTTTAAAAAAAATCAACATACAGCCAAAAAGGAGTCAGACGAAAAGCAATGAAACGATCTTCTGCACGCGAGTAACAAAAAAAGCATGCAGAAATTTTGGAAGACAGTAAAATGGGGGAGTGGTGAACCCAGCCAAGCTTTAGACCATTACCTAGCACCTGACCAGTGGGTTTCGTATTTTGAGGCTCAATTTGCTGCCACACCTGATAGCTTAAACCACTGACCCATATTCGAATCCGATACTATTAGGATTTTTGGGATTGGGGAGGTCGAAATCACCCTGGATGCGATTCCAAAGGGCAGAGCTCCTTGCCCCGATTGCATCCCGGCCGACTTATTTAGGCAGGACAATGCCAACTGGCTTAAGTATATCCACATACTTGTTAATGCAATAGCCAGTGGGGATCCCATCCCAGATTCTTGGTGCGGTGCGGAAATAATACCAATATACAAAAAGGGGGACCGCACATGCCCAAGTAATTATTGGCCTATAAGCCTAATAGATTTAATTCCAAAAATGATGGCCAGGCTTTTGCTGAGTAGAACTCAAACCTGGATATGCGAACATGATATTTTATCAACATTACCGGCTGGATTCCGTTCGCATGTCAGTACCATTGACCAGGTTTTTAGATTTACGCTGCTCTGTTGCCGTACTATAATTATTGCAGGGGGTACCATGTATGCAGGGTTTATAGATCTCAAATCCGCGTTTGATTTGGTCCCCCACAACAAGCTATAGGAACCATTGAAAGAATCAGGGATGCCACTAGAACTCCTTGGCCTAATTGTCAAATTGCATGAGTCAATTTACGCTCAGGTTCGCTGGGGCTGTAAGGGAATGATCACGGAAAGGTTTCCGGTAACAAAAGGGGCCCGTCAAGGGTGCGTTTTGGCCCCTACCCTTTTTACATTGTTTATTAATAGGGTAGTTAATTATTTTTCCACATATCCCACTGATGCACCTTCATTTGCTGGCATGAAGGTACCCCTTTTGATGTTCACAGATGATACTCTTATTTTATCTAAAATACAGAAATGCTTGCAACGAGCTCTAGATAGATTTAAGGTTTTCTGCAGTGATCACGAGCTCGTAGTTAATGTAGATAAAACAAAATTCATGGTTTTACGCGAACACAAAGTGGTGAAAGGGAGAGTATACATGAACAATGCCCAACTGGAACAAACCAACATTTTTACGTATTAGGGGGTACCCTTGGGAAAAAGTTAAATTGGAAACGCCAGATTGATATATTGGCCCTAAGGCATGCTTAGCTTGCAGGTGTCCTACTAAAAGAGCATCGGCTTTCGCAAACAAAGCCGGTTGGCCCTGCATTAACGACTTATAAAGCTATGGTTAGGCCTCGATTCTATACGGTGCCGAGCTTTGGGTTTTGAAAGTATAACATCCTTAACTACAGCCCAAAATAAGTTCATGAGAGCTTTAACAGGACTCCCACAATCAACTCCCCTTAAAACACTATATTTAGATCTGGGTTGTTGTAAAATTGAGGAGTTAGCTCGGTTTAGACCCATAGCATATTGGAGAAGGCTCTGGACTACTCCGGAGCTGTTACCCATCATGTAAAATCTTATGGTTACAAAAAATTAAGGGCACATTGGTGAATATGGGGTTCAGTCATCTGTGGAAGGATCCAGCAGGCAGCAAATTTCCATCCAAAAAATGTTGCAAGGAAGCCTACAGGAATATGGCCAAATCAAAGTGGCTGTCATCCATTCCGAATACTTCCCTTACTGGTATATTCCTGGCACACAAGTATGATACCCAGTTTGAGGCCTACGGGAACTTTATATCTAAACCATGCGATAGAAAATGGTATCACCAGTTTAGGGTTGGCTCACTTCCAATAAAACCATTTACCTTAAAATGGCAATATACAACGAACATTAAATGTCCATCATGTCAAATTATGGATGAGTCAATCCCTCATATATTGTTCAAGTGTCCAGCATACAAATGCCCCAGAGACAAATGGCTCAAGCCGATTTGTCTTAACCCGGGCTCTAGATCAAGTAAACTTGCAATTCGCATTTTGAAGACTAATACGCATGAACATATAGCAATAGCTACAGCCAAGTTTCTGAGATGGTCATGGGGTATTCGAACAAATAATTTGAAGAAACAAGGTGTAACAAGTGGCAACCCCAAATCTTAGAAATGTTTAAGTATACAATACACAACAAATATTGGGTATCTGTTGACTTGCAATAGGAATGCGTTCCATTCTTATCTAAATATGAAAATTAGATTATGGTATTGTGTACTATATAGGCCGATCAAAACATGCTACTGAAAAAACAAGACTTTAATATATAACCAAAACGTAAACACTTTTAATCCATTCAATTTTTCTTGTTTTTAACATTTTTATAGAATTTTTTTGTATTTTTGTAATAACTTAATATGTAATTGTGAAGGTTTGTTTTGTACCGTCTTTTTGTGTCTTTAATGAATGTAATAATGTAAATAAGGACTAATTTGATTTGAGATATATATATATATATATATAATAAAATCAAGAGGTCTTGTATAGCACCAGACCTAACATTGCATCCATTATTTACTGATAATGGCATTACTCTTAGTCCTACTCCCACCTTCCTTCTTAACCAATGAGGCCTTTTGACTCCCATAGACCCACCCTTAATCTATAAAAACATCCCCTCCACCTCCTGTATGTAAACAAGCCGAGCCAGAACTCAGTTGGACCGTATCGGGAAGGCAGGAGGGATCCTGAAGGAAGGTGAGAGATAAGGACTAGGAGTAATGCCATTATCAGTAAGTAATAGATGCATTACCTCACGTCCCTCCCGCGTCTTCTTCTTAACCAATGAGGAAATAGCAAGCAAAATAGAGATGGACAACTGAGTAAAGAACACACTGTAATACAGTGCACAGGTCACAACCTCCCTATTCCCTCATAAACAATAAAACTCTGTGACCTAGCAAATTATCCAGATGTTCTAACACAGAAATCCAACAGTAGCGGACACAAGTGGAAGGGGAAGGTCAAGTTGCAGCCCTACAAATCTCCAAAACAGAAGTCTCCTGCAGTTCAGCAATCATAGCCACCATAATGCACGTAGGGCGCCCCTGCAACCCAACCTGAGAAACCACCCCTTTCACTTCATAAGCCAAAAGGGCCAGGGATTGAGTCCACCCACTCAAAGTAGTTGTGGATGGCTTTTCCCCCTTCTTTGTGGGACCACAATTAACAAACAAAGCATCCCCCTCCCTGAATGACTACACCACCTGCAAATACCATAATGAAATATGCCACATAGAGGAGCCAAGCTAGCAACCAAGATGGCCGCATAAGCTCCTGGCTCCGTCGACCTCCGTCGCTTGCGGACATATCCTGTAACTAATCCTGACCTCCCACCCGACTCCCGTGTGTCTGAATCGTTGCTGAACCCAAGGGGGCAATCCCGGAGTTTTTATCGCCTTGATTGACGAAGTTACACCGTCTTTCATTTTCGGCCTACTCCAGTGTGTGAGCCGGGGGCCTCGAGTACTGACCCAGCCGGGTTCCAGTTGAACAACATCGGCCGCGGGTACCTGGCGGAGTCCGGTCTCATCGGAGTGAAACTTATTCCCGATCCTGGTGGTGGTTTCTGGTCCCGACGAATACCTGGACAGACGACGACGAGACGTGATCGCAGCTGTGGGTAGGGGGCCGAGTCCCGAGGGCCCTGTTGTGTTTTCGGGGTCCACGGGGGGGGCCCCCGCCCGTGGAGGCGGTGTACGGATTGCCAAGCCTACAGGTCGCCTGCCGCTCCGTCCATCCCGCTTCTGCCTATTTCCCCGGAGTAGCCGGCCTCCGGGGCTAAGGATTCGCTTTGTTATCGTACAAGCGGAGATGGATCGGACGAAGTGTGGGCCATCACTGGGGACCGTAATGGCCGCCATCGGGACTCTTCACTCACAAATGGAAGCCATTTTCTACCAATTGACCGTAAGGATCGAAACTGTGTCTTTGAGACCGGACCCCGGCCTTGTGTCAGACCTGCAACACACGGTGACCCCCGCGATATTCGAGCCAATTCGAGAGGAGGACCCCGGACAGAATCACGACCTGGTGCCATTTGTCTATGCACGAGCACAGCGGTACGTTATTGAAGCCCCTGACCTTCTAGCATGATCTTCAGAGTCATCGCCCATGTAGGACTCATTTCTTCTTTTACTTCTGGAGACTTCCTTTCATACTTTTTGGATTGACTTTCGTATATCTGGTGGACTTCGAGACTTAAAATTTTTGACCCTTTCTGGCTGTATTGGTCTTCATTCTTTGCAACGATTTGACTCTTTTGCTACTATGTTGATTCTATTGGATGGAGTCTGTGCGATGGATCGTAAGGGCCAGGGCTGAATTTGACTGTCTGAGTTCGGTACAAAGACTTTCTTTTGGCTGCCGGGGGGTGTCCGTGATCGTAGGTGCCTGATTGTAGTCTGATTGTCTGGGTTCGATATAATGGTTATGTTCGATAAGGGATTTGCAGCCTCGGTTGCGCCGGGCGTTGGGCGGGAGGATCTTTTCTCTCTTTCTGTGACTCCCTTAACTGTATGCTTATTACTCTGCTTTACTTCGCTTAGTACGATGTTGGGGGCTGTCTGCTTCGACGGGGGGAGGGGAGTCCGGGAGCTCATATTGTATTGTATGATATTTCCTCCTCCATCTTTTCCCTTCCTTGGGTTTAGTTTACTGGGCGACAGGCACGCTGCTAGTGGGGTTAGGCCGTAGCCATCTGCAGGGGTGCAGGGTGGGGGGCTGAGTTTTTTTTTCCCCCTATATTTTGTTCTATGGCCTTTCTTTTCCCTTTTGCCTTCTTCACAAGAGATGTGGCGCATTATCCTGAGTCGTTATGTTCCTCATATCCGGGTGTCAAGTGTTCGATTATCATATCCTGTATCATGGGTGGGCGGGATCTGACAATGGTTCCTTAAGGTGACCTGTACCGTACTGTTCGGCTCCAGCTCTATGCTTGTATTGTTGTTTTATGGATGCCTAAAACTGTCGTGTATTTCTTCAATTCACTTGCCCGCTTACCGTTATGCAATGTTCCTCTAAAGGATACCCGATATGCTTATTTCTCCTCTTGTGTTATAATCAATAAAAATATATACAAAAAAAGAAATATGCCACATATTCAAACAGTGGAACCGTCATTCTTCCTCCGAAGAAGGGTCAGGACAAAACTCAGAGAAAAACAACTCTGGAGTGAGATGAAAAGCTGAACACACTTAAGGGACAAAGTACTGAACTGGCACTAGCACCACCCGGTCTGGAAAAACCTTGCAGAGAGGATACTTACAGGGCAAAGCCCCCAACTCACCCAACCACCTAGCTGACATGATGACCACCAAGAAACAAGCTTAAACGTCAAGAGTTTCAACCCCAGCCCCTCAAGGGTTCAAACGGAGGGCCAGTTAACACAGCCAAGACAAACCTTCCAGTTCATAACTGGAAAAGAATGAACAGACCAAGGAAAAAGGTTCAAAAGACCCTGAGAAAACCAAGGCATCAGACCTCCGACAACCTGCAAATTGTGCCACGAACCCCTGAAGAACCACCATATTCACCTGTAGAGGGTCCAGCAAGTCACACCACCTCCTTTCAATGCGATGACCTCCAAGAGTCCTGAAGAGACCATAACCCCTGAACCTGCTCTGACCCCAGTCGAACACGAAGCAAAGTGCCACAGTGTCCAGGACCCAGGATCCGAGATATCCAGAACCCACACGAGAAGGAAACGCCAAATCTGCCCCCCACAGGCACTGACCACCCCCCATCCAGACTGTGATTGTCAGGGGCCCTACATGGCAGCCCCCTTCAGAGGAGAAGCATCATGCTTAGGAGAAAAACTAAGCTAGAATCTCCTCCTCCTGAAAGGTTGATGGGAAGCACATGTCAGGTAAGACATGACAAGACTGGCGTTGTCCCTGGAAGGAAAACACTCAGTATCCAAGGACACGTTTCAGGAGTGTATGCGTCAGAGTGCTGGCTGGCTCCGGAGAAACTCCTTACAGTTTAATGGTGGGAAAACTGAAGTGGTGTACTGCTCTTCTGCTAGGATGTCTAAACACATAGCACTGGAGTATAGGCTCACCTCTGAGGAGGAACCTCTGGTCCCTGTCAGCACGGTGCAAAATTTGGGGGTTCTGATGGACAACTATCTCCAAATGGAGTCGCAGGCAAACAAGACCGCCAGAGTGTGCTTCTCCTTGTGGCGCATGCTGCGTCAGACACTTCCACTACTACCTAAGGACTCGCGCTCCCTTGTAGTGAGAAGCACAGTGATAAGCAGGCTGGATTATTACAACTCCCTGTATCTGGGAGCACCACAGTACATCTTTCAGGGGTTTTAGAGAGTCCAGTCTGCAGCAGCAAAATTGGTGCTAAACAGGCAACATAGATCCTCCACCACCCTGGTTTGAGAGACATCCATTGGCTGCCTATTAAGGAAAGGGTCCACTTTAAATCACTCTGCTTGCTGCACAGAGCGCTACATGATCTGGGCCCAGTCCAACTGCAGGAAAAATTTACCTGGTACCATCCCAAGAGGCAGCCCCGCTCCTCCAGTGCAAGTCTGCTGGCGATTCCTAGATTCAAGCGTTCTAGGATGGGGGGAGGGTCTTTAGTGTGGCTGCGGCCCATCTTTGGAACGAGCTACCCCAGAGCATCAGACAAATCAACTTCCTGACCGAGTTCAGAAAGAGTCTGAAAACCTGGCTCTTTCCCAAGGACAGATCCCTTTTCTTCCAGATACTTTGGCCCGTTCGCATGCTGGTTACCTTTTCAGTCTGAGCGCCAGGATACCCGTAGGGTGGCAGTCTGCGCTATATAAGAACCTTTTACATTTACATTTACTGTGAGGACCTACTCCAACCCTTACCAGATGATGATGACCCACCCTCATATAGCAAGGCATGCTTCCATCCCCTGAAAGCCTTTGATATCATGGCAGGCAATAGATCCCAAAAGAGGGCATGGCCCTAAAAAGGCCGCTACATCAAGGTAGCCTTCTCGCCAGGATCCGCCTTCCACTGCGGTAGCCACGATGACCTCCTGGCTGCCACCAATGTCCCAGTGAACATTGCGAAAGCCCTGAATAATGCCAGAGAAATGTCAGCCAGTAGTTGAGCCCGTTGTTCAATGGCAGCCAACAGCCCTGAACACTCAGAACCTTCCTGCACAGCCAGAGACAATTTCTCATAATACTGCGCCAGAGCAAGTGCCAGATCAAGGTAGCCAAAATGTAATCCAAATGCACCGAGTGGGGTAAAGGGTAATCCCTCTCCAACATATACAGATTCTGTAGAGGGACCTGGATGTTTTCCACCTCCTTCCATTCCCTCATAACCCTCTCCCGCACTGGACCCAGAAAGGGCATGTCAAACCTAGAGGACTTCACATACTAGGCAAACCCCTCCTTCTTCTGCAGCCTGGAAGGCAAACAACCCTAAGTTCTCACTGACATTGGACAAAATCTCCCACCTGGAGACATACGCCCCTCTAGAGGAAGTGGATGGTCCCTCCATATCTGATGTCGAAGATTCAGCACCAGGAACCACAGTTCTAGGACATGAAGGACTAATAGGTTTCCCAGGATGTGCCTGCAGAGGCTTTCTCAATGCTGCTTCAATCATGCCCTGCACTTCATCCCTGGATACAAGAGGCCTCTCACCCCCAGCAGGGCTCCTTACAGAAAGCCTCCGCCCGATAAACCGCACAGGCTGTGATACAGATCTGAAGACCCTGGACCCCGCCATGGAAGAGAAAGCCAAAGGTAAGACTTACTCGGGAGACAAAAAAGAACAGGAGGTGTTAGGGGCAGGGGATGTTTTTACAGGTTAAGGGTGGGTCAATGGGAGGTAAAGGGGTCTCATTGGTTAAGAAGGAAAGCGAGGTAGGATGGGGAGAGGAGAGGTAATGGACCAATCTGCCCTACGTCTGAAGGTAGGCAAGAGAAATTGATTGTGGTACAGTCCTTCGTCATCTAGTGATTCCATACATAAAGCTGAGGAGGGCTGCCTCCAAGTGTCTCCTGTGAGTTAAGCCTTTTGTATTTCCACATGTTTCATTCATTTGCTTTGGAAATTACCATAAACCAAAACCACCCAAGTATAAGCCAGCCGGACACCTTCATATTGCATGCCATGGTGTCCCATTATTTTTTACTTCTGACCTAAAAATGTTACCTTATTGTGGCAATATATAGACTATCTACTCACGCTTTTGTACATATTGGATAACTTAGTGTAACCATGTAGCCATTTAACACAGCTAATCGTCCTCCTTAGGGCTGGATGTCACTCAGTCCCCTACCTGCTTTGCTTTTCTTTAACCTATATGTGCGCCAATTATCGTTGGGGGTGTGTGTTTACCTAGATAAACACACACCTCCGACGATAATCTTGACCATGGCAGTTTCAGTACTGTGACCTGATCAGAAGCCAGATTGGCAATGGTCTAGGAGTTGAAACTGTTCAATATGACAAGGAGATTGCCAATTTCTAGCGGATCTCACTGCATATAAATTAACGCAATGTGTTCCTAGTAGTACACATTCTGCAGGACATCTCGTAGACCCTGTCTTCACCAACATACCTGCTCTAAAAGTTAGTCTGCCTCTCCCTTAGATCTGGTCTGACCCCTTCTTTAATTTTATGACACTACTTGGTGAAGGCCCTCCTTCGGGTGCCCATTTGAAGCCAGTCCTAAAACGCCCATGGCACAAGCTAGATGTCAACTATTTCTGAGAACTCCTCCTCAGTGAGATGCCTGAACTTTCTGAGAATACTGAAACCGCTAACAGCCTTCTGTCTGAGTGGCTCACGCATTCCCTTGATATATGCATCCCTGCCAAATTCACCCATAGCCATAGAACTCAGTCCAGTCCGTGGTTTAATGATATGCTGACCCAGCAAAGAAAGAACTGCAAGACTCTTGAACATGCATGGAGACAGCACTATGGCCCTGCCCTCAAAATACAATATCGCACGGTCATCAAGGAATACCACAAATCCATCCATAATCAAGAGCTGACTAATTTGCATAAAAAATAAAAAATAGCAGCAATCCAGCTACAAGCATTTTTACATTGACAAGACATTAAAACCCCGGCACAATCCAATGAATCCATCATTAGCTCGAATCATCAATGTGAGGCACTTGCCTCCTTCTTTGTTAAGAAGGTCGAGAACATCTAGAGCTCATTGACATTGCAGGCCCTAAAGTCCCCACCAGCTGTGTAGCCCCCTTACTACCCCCTTTCCCAGAAAGCTATGACAACCCTCTGTAATAAAATTAAGTCAGTATCCCCAGTGGAAGCTCACAAACCGGATCAGTTCCTGAAAATTCTGCCCAGTTTTTGACTAATTAAATGTGTCCCTGTCCTCTGCAGACGTTCCTGTCACATGAAAGCATGCCAAGGTGATCCCCCTACTTAAAAAACCCACTGCCAGAGAATTTCTGTCCCATCTCAATCCCCCATATTGTAGCTACAATTGCAGAGTCCTACATCAATTCTAATCTTACCACATTCATAGAAGTAAGTGAATTTCTGGACCCTCGCAGAACGGCACCAGACCCCGAAATAGCACCGAATCTGCCCTATTGGGAGTTACTGAACACTTGCGGAGTTCCCTGGATGAAGGCAACACCTCGGTTCTGACCCTTCTTGACCTGAGCGCCGCATTTGACACTGTGTTGCATCAGATTCTTCTGCGGTGCCTACAAGATATAGGTATCAGAGGGAATGCCTTAAACTGGCTTTCTTCATTTTTAGCTAAGAGATCCTTTCAAGTGATGTCCCCTCCCTTCAACACTCTGCCTGTCTGTGCCACAGGGATCTGCTCTGAGCACCACTTTATTCAGGGAAACATCCTTTACAACGCAACTTTTACCACGCAGTGCCTTTACGACGCAACTATTACAACGCATGTCATTACAACGCATAGCGCTGGGGGGCGCTCTAGGATAGGAATAGATTTAATTTACTATCCAACACCTTCCCTACTATCCACGGGGACTGGAGTTGGAACAGTAAATTAAACTATTCACTATCCAGCACCCCTAAGCGCTATGCATTGTAAAGGCATGCGTTGTAAAAACTGCGTTGTAAAGGCATGCGTGGTAAAAGCATCCGTTGTAATGTCATACATCCCGTTATTCAACATCTATATTCAACCTTTAGCAGCTGTTGTTAAGTGTAGGAGCCTCTCTGTGGTCTCCTATGCTGTCGACACTCAGCTTGTGATCTCGCTATCTTATGACTGTTCAAAATGTGGCCACGTTTCAAGATGATCTGGTGGCCATCGCAGATTGGATGACGACCAACTGCCAACAGCTGAATGCTAATAAATCAGATATTCTTCTCTTAGGTAGAAACACCCACCTATGGAGCGAGCGCTGGTGGACTGTTGCGCTAGGTGCCCCCTTTGCCCAGGCAGACCGTAAAAATCTGGGTGTCCGGGTCGACTCAGCCCTGATGTATCAGGCACAGACAAAGTCAGTTGCTGGTGTATGTCTCGGGCTGCTACGGGGGCTCAAGCCATAGCTTGGGTTCTTTGACACCCATACTTGCTAGTTCATCATCCAGTCTACTATACTTCTGAGAATGGACTATTCCAACTCTCTGTATTTGGGCACCAACAAAGCAGGGATCCATCGCCCACAGAGGGCACAAAATACAGCAGCTCAGATCCTCTTCACCCTTCCCAAATCCTGCAAAGTTTCAAACCTCCTACAAAAGCTCCATTGGCTTCTGGTGGAGACAATAATCCACTTCAAGGTACTGTGCATCTCAAACAGAATTCTGAACGCCCAAGCCCCCACCATTTTAACCAATGTTCTCACTCCTTACATCCCGAACAGCTTGCTGTGCTCCTCAGACCAACACTTGGCATGTGTCCCTCGTGTTAAAATAGCACGGGCTGGAGGCCATCCAATCCGTGCCCTCACCCCCACAATCTGAATGCCCTACCTGGCAACATCAGAAGCATCTAAAACCATGGGGCTTTCCCGGAAGGCAATAAAGACCTATGTCTTTCCTAGTTAATCCCTCCTTCCTAGCCCGGTCACCTTCTCTTTTCTCTCTGTTGGTCTTGGGATCAGCGCTGAGACACCCTGTTGCTGGGGCAGCCATTCACTATACAAATCATGACATACCATTGTGGAGCTGTAAGTGCACACATTTTTCTAGGAGTTTGGCCAGAGTAGGGATGTTGGAGATGTGGTGGTAGTTGTTGGAGTCGAACTGGTCGGAGTTGTTTTTTTTAGGATAGGTATAATCTGACCATGTTTGAGGTAGTCGAGTAAAAAGCCTTGGGTGAGAGAGGCATTGATTACCTTAGTCCACACTGGGAGTAGGCGTTGAATGGACTCATTTAGGAGTTTGAAGGAGAGAGGGATCATCAATGAAGTGGTTACACTATTTCAAGGCAGTGAAATGATTTAGAGTGCCATTCTCCTAGAGGGTTATGAAGCTGGACAAGGCGGCGTCATTTTTGGGAGAGATGAGGCAGTTATATGGGCGAGCTACATGGTCCATTGTAAAGGGGTGAAGCAGGGGTTGGGGCAGAAGAAGATTGAGAGGGGTCTGGATGTTGTTGGTGATTAACGCCGCTTTCTCTGTAAAAAAAGAGACAACAGTTTCACAGTTAGGGGGTGCCTTGTTGTTTGTGGAAGCAAGTTCGCTTTTGCAGGTAGATTGGTTTCTGATAATTTCGAACAGTTTCTTAGGTCTATTAGTAGCAGTGTCTAGTTTATTTTGAAAGAAAGCTGATTTGGAATTCCTACTGAGCCTATCGTATGTATTCTTTAACATAGGAGTTCGAAGTTGGCCAAGGAGGGGATGTGTCTCCATGCTCTTTCAGCAGGTCTAAGGAGTTGCCATTCTTCATTAAGATCACTGTTGAACCAGGGGTTGGAACATTTGGACGGAATTCCTTTTAGTTGTTTAGGGGCTATAGTGTCCATCATTTTTTACATGGAATTGAAATAGAGACCAGTGAGGTCTTGGGCATTGGTCATGGTGGAAGGCGGGAGCAATGTTTTGTAATTAAGATTAGATATAAAAAGTGAGTTAATTTTATGGGTGTCATGGAACCAGTGTTTGACTTTCTTTGGTTGGCCCTTGGAGGTGATTGCTTTTATATATAAGGAGAAGATGAGGCAGTGGTGGTCATTCCAATCGCAAGGGAGAATAGAATCAACTTGTAACGTGTTCTCCTTGGCAATGATTAGATCCAGGGTGGCTACTTTCTTGTGGGTCGAACCGTTGTAGCCTTGGATTAGTTTCAAGTACCGGAGGAAGGCCTTGAACCAGTTCATGAGCGTGTCATTGGTATTGTTTCAATGGATGTTGAAGTCACCAAGGAAGATCTGGTTGGAATGATTTCCAATGTTGGAGGAGATAATCTCCATGACATTGTTCAATGGAAGTGCGATTATCTCTGGGTAGGTGCTAGAACGTATGGAGGGAACACTTTGACTTACTGGAGGTAGATATGTTGATCATAAGGTACTCACAAGAGGGCAGAGATGAAATGTGAAATTGATTCACAGAGAGTGAGGCTCTGTAAATACAGGCTTGGTCACCGCCCGTGCATCATGGGTGGTCAAATATAATGAAGCCATACCTGGTAGGGGGGACCAAAATGTCCAAGAAGGGAGAGGAGAATCGTTTAAACAGGATTCTGTGAGCATGGGGATGTCACAGTCCTGGTCAAGAATAAGAGCAGCTATATCAGCCGTGTGTTTCACAGCTGAGCAGCAATTTAGTTTTGCACATTTCAGGGTTGTGTTAAAGGTAGTCGTATTAGAGGGAGTGAGAGAGATGGGAACTGGGGTGAGGTTTAATTTATTATTAGACCTAATATTGGGGTGGGATGGTCTGGAGGGGTGAGAGATGATAGTCTTGATTTTGGTGGCAGGTCAGGTGAGATCAGCAGGAGAAGGGTTATAGTAGTGTAGACGGTCGAGTAGATCATCGTTTGATAGCTGCCTGACTAGCCTGTTGGGTCTGGAGGAGTGGTTATGGAAGGATGTGGTAGTGTACGAGGGCTGAGTACTCCCAGTCTGAGCAGGGATATGGTCAGAGAAGTGGTTGGACATAGTGGGGGTGTTGTTAGATAGGTGGTGAGCTAAGTGGGGGGGGCACTTGTGTTCAAGATTGGAGGTGATACGAAATAGTTTGAGAATATATGCTCGGATCATATGCAGTTCGGAATGTATAGTGTCAAGCAGTAAGTCATAACACAGGTTAGTGAGAGGTTCCAGGTTGGGGGAAGCGTAGGAGTGAGGGGGAGACTCCGAGAGATTACGAGGGGCTGCTGGATGGGTGGAACCTATTGATGGGAGTTTGGATTCGGGGGCTCTGAGGGAGTAGGGAGAAGTGATGCCAGACTGGTGTAGCTGTGAGGGGGGAGTTGGAAGTGTCAGTGGTGGGGTTGTACTGGTGTAGATGAAGGGGGAGTTAGAGTTGTCAGTAGTGGGGGGGGGTGATGGGCAACAATGGTGTCCGTGGACAGATGAATGATCACCTGGGAAGAGTGGTGGGAGTGGGGGGAAGGGGGGAGGCGAGGGGAAATATAGGGGAGTGGCCGTGTCAAGTTTGTGTTCGAGGTAGGAGAAGAGATTGTTGAAGAGTTCCAGGTTATCATTCAAAGATTGAATGAGTACGGTGCCGTTTATGTGCCGATTGTGGCATTGCCGTGGTACAGCGTGGAGGTTGCAATAGTAAGTTGATGGCCATGAGGGATTTTCTTGTTTGTAGTGGTGTTGAGAGAGGAAGAAAGAACATTCCCCCTTTGGCACGTCAGTTGGTTGAGAAGATTAGGTTGTTGAGTAAGGTGCCCTTGCTGTGGCAGAAGTAGGGTCGGTGATAGGGGTTTCTTTCCTAAGGTTGAGGATTTTATGTTTGATATTTCTCTTAGCATTTTTGGATAGGTTGAGTGGATAGTTTATAACAAATAAGTCATTTCCTTTAGGGGCTAGCAAGACATTCAGCAGGACGGCACCGGTTAAGTCCATGATGGGTGTGGGAGAGGACGGAGGGCCCTTTGGCAGAATGATGGAGACACATATTGTGTTCTTGCATGCATTGACCAGAGTAGGGATAGGAATGGACAAAGATTAGCCCTCATGGTAAGGACAACTGCACAAGCTACGAGGTAGCAATAATGAGAGAGGAGGAGTAAACCATGTTGTGCACCAACATAGAGTACAGTCATGCACCAACATACCATGAATTCGTAATGAGGTAAAATGACATACTATCAGAATAAAGAGCTAAAGGATACATTATGGTATAAATGGGGCATAGCAACATACTGTTCGAGTAAGAAAACAAAATGACAAATAGAATATAGATTAAAATCAGCCGGTGACAATCCGCAATGGTCTGTGGACATTGATATCCCAAGGCTGCGTAACGAGATCCTCCAGGCAGGCACTTCTAATAGTGACATCCGCAAAGGCAGGGTGGAAGCAGCAGCGAGGGCTTGAGTTAAGTAGGTCATGTAGCTCCATACAATGCTGTCACAGTAGGGTAAGACGACATACAGTCGGATCAAAGATAGACACGATACATTATGGAAAAAATGGGGCAAAAACAACGTAAATCCGCACAGTTGTGCTTTAGAGTGGGTGATGAGTAACAGCTGTGGAGGGGGGCAAGGCTAGTTCAGCAATGCTAGGAAGCCCACAGGGGACATGGCTGGGCAGAGGGTACACCTGCTGGGCTCTGGCTAGTACATGCTCACCCCAGTACAATGCGTTTGTAGTGTGAGACTGACCCTGGCTAAGGCAGTTCATGAGTTGACACCAGAAGAGGGCAGAGGGGGGGCACAAGAGCTCATTAGCCCATGAGTTTATGGCAGGGCAGCTGGCAGTCCGGTTAGTCCAGGAACTCCAGATAGCAGGGAGATCACGTTGAGTAGAATGGTGCAATCCTGCTATGGGCAGATGGGCTAAATTCAAAATATGAATAGAAAATGTGGTCACGAGATCACAAAGGGTGCGCTCCTTTAGCTTGAAACCAGAGTGGTTTCTCCTTGCGTTAAACAATTTTTAAATCTTGTTCTCATAAAAAAGGCTTTTCCAAGACATTAGGTTCTTGATGATTGTTTTTATTCATGAGAAGATTCATTTTAGGTTGAAATCAATTCCGTTGGGTTATTCATTATATTCATGAAAACTCCAAAACATTACATGATGCCCAATGCATTTCGGGTTGTACATGAACCCTTCATCAGGGGCCTATTGAAAAAGGAAACATACAAGACCTTAACATTCAAAAGGAAAATTGTTCATCAAGTTCTAATGAAAATATACTGTGTTTTGCTCAACCGTAAACGTTTTTGATACCCTTCCATTATTAAATAATGCAGAAACGATGGTCTCTCAAAATTTGTGTTTAAAACAAATGAAAATACGAGATAGGTTCTAAAGTAGTATGAGAATGTGTTACAAGGACTGCGCCAACACGAAAATCTTTAATCATTCACATTTGAAACTTAAGGAGCGCACGGAGATACAATCTAACTTATTTCTAAATTCAAAATATACATTAAGTGTTCAAACAATAAGACATTCAATCCGTAGAGCAAGAGGAAGGTAGGCGTCCCTCCCGGCCTCCTTAGGAAGGTTCCTGCAATTCCCCAAATGCAACTTTGCTCCTCCGTTTATAGGCAGAAGAGGCAGACAGGAGCCAAAAAGTCATCAGTAGTTGCCAGAGGCAGGAAGGAGCATAAGAATCGGGTGATGGGAACCTACTAATGGATTTGGTAGGATTTGTGCTTCCTCTGCAGAAGCAGAAGCCCCAGCACCTACTCCCACAGTTGTAATATCTGGTGGAGAGGGGGACACATAGGGGGTGAGGCACTCCTCCCGGCCACCCCAGGAGGGCTCATGCACCATTTTGGCCAAAAGGACGGCGAAGGCAGGCATGTAGAGATTACAGTCAGATGTCGGGAGCCTCCTAGTAGGTTTAGTAGAATTTGATCTACCCCAATAGTAATGGAGGCCCCAGTGTTCGCTCCTCCAGCTATACTTCCTGGTGAAAATGGGGGGTGGGCAAAAGAAGGGTAGACACTCCTTCCAGCCTCCCCAGGAAGGCTCATGAGCAGCAGCAACTCCGCTCCAACGTCTGTGGCCCCCACTCCACACCTCCGATCAGTAGTGTGCTTGCACCAGCGATTGACCTGGCTCTGCTAACCTGCAGTTATGGCCACATCATTTTCTCCAAGGGTCCGCAAAAGATTGTAAATTGCTTACCTTCAGCCCGGGGCCGCCGATCTGTATCCTCTGGAGCTGGAACTGGAGCCGGTGGCTGCGAAAAGCTTCCACTAGTCCCAGGCACTCTTCCTGCAACTGGGCTTTCAGGAAAACAGCCCAGATAATGTGGAGAAGTAGGTCCAGGAGTGACAAAGGGCCAGATCAACTGGAACCTGGATGTCGGAGGGTAAGTAGAAGCTTTGCCACAGCAGTTACTCACCAGGGGTTGGCTAATACAGGGATTTCCACAGAAAGTGATCCCAAGCCCAGGAGCCTGTCAGAGGCTCGACCTCCTGGAGGACATCTTGCCTCTACTGCGGGTGGCTAGCCACTCTGCACTTGTCTACTGTGTAAGCACCTGTCTGAGCAAGGTGTGAGTAGGTGTTGAGTCTCGCTGGTAGGATTCTTGCTGTGACGTCTTGTATTGGCTCTCGAAGTTGAGTATACAATCCTGGAGGTCCCTGACCCTCCACCAATCCCTTTCTTTTTGACCCTTAGAGAAGGTAATGATATATCCCCTAACCGTGCCCTTCTGAGCTTCCCAGAGTGTAATGTGAGAAGAGACAGATCCCCTATTGTCGGCAAAGAATTGATGGCACATGTTTTGGCACAGCTTCCTAAAGTCGTCCTTTTGGAGGTACCAGCGTGTTAAGTGCCATCTCGTCCCTGCCCTCCTCCGGTCCCATGTCAGCTCTCCCACCACTGGCGAATGATCCAAGAGTCCCTGAGCCTACAATCAAACATCAAGGACCTGGTGGCACTCCCGGACATGCATGAATAAATATACCCATTAGGAAAAGGAGTGGTGTAAAATCCCCTCTCACTGGGGACTATCGGGTTCCAATTGTATGCAAATGTTGCAAGGGGCGTGGGTCCGCGGCCCGCCTAGGCAGTGGTCGAAGAACAGTCAAGGCTTGTCTCTCACACCCAATTAAAGTCCCCATCCATTAACCATGGTGCATCCAGAAGTTCCCGTATTAGGCCCCCCATTCTAATCACCCCTCACCAGGAAGTCCGAGGTGAGGGGGTGGAATATAGACGCTGATCAGTGAGATGCAGTGGCGTGGTGGTGCCTGCCACTGACACATAGCTGCCCAATTCATTGTACCATACCTTGGAGACCACTAAAGTGATACATCCCCAAATTAAGATGGCCATGCCCCCAGAGCTATGGTGAAACCCAGAGTGGTATACCTGTGTGTGGACTTAATGGGCCAAGAAGGGAAATTTGCTGCCCAAGAGGTGGCTTTCCTGAAACATCACCATGTTCATGTTTAACCTCAGTGATGCCCGGGGCACCGCCCCTCTTTTGATTTTATCCAACATCCCATTAACATTCCAGGGCAGGATTGACAGTGAATTGGGGACCACACATCCTTGCTCAGGGCCCCTTTCATAATTAGAGTCAGCCATGTCTCAAGTGTGTCTGTGTGACATGTTTGAGGGTCACGTGTGTCCTGCCTATAGCTGTGCTCAACGTCTGCACCTGAAAAAGAAACACAACTAAAAACAATACTCCAACACCAGCCCCCTCCCAAAACACCCCCATACTTTGTGAACTGGAAGCACCTTTAGTGGTGCGACTATAGACCGCAGCCAACAGGGCTGTCATGTGATGCATGTCACCACTTTCTCCCAAATACCCCACCAAAAGAGAAAACTAAATTAAACTAAAGGAAGGTTGTGAGGGTCAACAAAACCGCAAAGTCCCAAGTAGTTTGAGAAGTTAGATACCACCCCGTGTTGTAGCCAAAATTGTACAATACGAAGCAACTGGTGAGGCCTGCAATGGGTCCTCGATGCCGGAGAGCATGGGCGCACATCCGTTGGTGTGGATGTATCCCCTTGGGAGCCAGCTTGGTCAGGACCCAGAGACCGAGCCCTCTGCTCTCTGCGCCTTGAACATTTTCTCAGGACCATATGCCATTCTCTAGGGGGGTCCACTGTTGCCCCCCCAGGCCTCCCCCTCCTCCCCAACCCCGGATTAAAGCATCCATTGAGCATAGCGGTGGTCTCTCCTCGATTCTGTCCTAGACCGCCTCAGGAGAATTAAAAAGAGGGTTTTCCACAGAAAATTAATTTCAGGTGGGCCTGGAATAGAAGCATGTAGGTGATCTCCATGATTCTCAGTTTTTGCTTAGCTTCCTGAAAGGAGCAGAGTTGCTGTTGTACTTTCAAGGTGTTGATATTTCAGTTGGCCGGTCTTGCGTGCCTCCCTTAGGATAGCGTCTCTATCGGAACAGTGGAGGACCCACACAATAAACAATCGAGGAGAGGTGCACGCGGAGGGTTTAGCAATCAGTGCTCTGTGTGTCCGCTCCACAATGGAGTAGCTCAATGCCTCCTTTTTAGGTCTCGCCTAGCAGCACAGTGCATGTGCTGCTTCACCTTGGCAAGACCTATTGTCGTCGGTTTGTGTTCGGAAGAGAGACAGGAGCTGTGCATGCACCCGTACAGGCGGTGTGCACGTGTCCCAGCATGCGGCTTTTCAATACATCATGCGCACGGCGTGCTTTCACTTTCCCTCCCCCCAAATAGACCTAAAAACTGCGGGGCTATCCCAGCAGATCCGGCAGGGGATCCCGGGCTGCAATGTGTGCAGCAGCAGCATCCCCTGTCGCTGCCTCCTGAAGGCCTGTAATAAGATGCAGCAGGCGGCAGTGTGGGCAGAAGAGCACCCTCATCCCTCCCTGATCCTTCCTCCTCTCCCCGGACCAAGCGTGAGCTGCCAATCGCACTCTCGATCATGATGCCCCCGGTGAATCTCCGTGCACTCTCGGCCCTTTGTCCCCAAACACTGCCCCATGCCTCTGCAGCCCCGGCCTCGGCTCAGCAACCCCGCGGGCTGCAGATCGGCTGCAGAATGAATGACAGGGCTGCAGCAGGCCAGGGCCTAGCTCTGCCAACTTAGACAATGGGGCCTTTGCTGGCTCAGGGGTAGAGCTGGAAACCGGGCCCGAGGGCTCAGCTGCTGGGGCCTGACCTCACCTCCCCCAAGCCGGACCTCTCCCTCGCCCATAGCCGATTGTTGCACGTTCCGGTGCTATGCTCTCAGATTAATGCTTTCTTTTCTAAGCTCTTAAATTCAGTCGAGATGTATGAGATTTTACCTTTGGTCTTGGAGAAGGGGGTTGGGGGTCTCTTTCATTGTTTTACCACTGGGAAGCGATAAAATACTCCTTGAGTAGACTTCATGCCATTGTTGTGCACTGTATGGCTACACTTCTTGGGTCACACCGAGTACCCCTTTATAATTTACCTACTCATGTTTTTGCACCCATTCCAACCTACTCCGTGAATGGATTTACGTCGGGGTTTAAGCCCCAAAGAAACCAGCCAGGCAGTCTTAAAATTGCCTTGTAGTGTTAAACATGTGTGCAGTGTTTTGAAAATTATCTGCACACATTCCTTTTGCACGCAGACTTGTGTGCTGCCACGCTACTAGCTTTGCTGTCTGTGGTAGGGGCATGGCATTTTCCATGTAGCATGAATTTCCGTTACTTTGCATGGGATATGTTTCTGCTGAGCAGCGGGTATTGCTGGGAAGCTTGGGGACATCATTTTCAATCAAGGAGCCTGGCCGGTTAGCTTTTCTGGTAGTGTTTTCTCGTTCTTCAAAGAGGTGCTTTCAGTTTCCAAATTTTCTTCAAAAAAACTTGTAGCAAGTACTGCTTATAGGAGAGTGTGATGAAACCACTGAGTAGCAACACTTAACTTACAAAAGTATAGCTGGAAAATAAAGGGCAGGGGTGGTGGATGGACCAAAGCTGCTTTTTGAAAAGGGCCATGGGTTGGGGAGGTGGAATTACCATTCACAGCGCTGCCCCCGAAGTTGACCTTTCAAACTGTTTTACGTTTTTCACATGGGCTTCTTGCCTCATTGGAAAAAGAACACAGTTTGACTTGAGTGCTTTTATTTGGGAACTGATCAGATATGTTCAACAGCCCTTAAGGCAGTGGTTTACTTTATGTTAAGTCAGCTTTGCTAACAGTATCCATCATAAATGGTGTAGTGTGCTGGAAATTCAAAAGAAGGTTTCCAAAAATCAGTAGCTCTTGTTTTTCTTTCCAAATATACTTTGGAAGTAGCAGCGGAGGGAAACAGGAGTTACCTGAACAATTTCATAAAAGCCCCCCAGGCACAGTCAGTCTTGCAGTTTAATTGTGTACGAGAGAGCCCAGTGAGTTTAATTAAGTTCTGCTAAGTCTTGTTCATCCTCCGGGGGGTGGGGTGGGGGGCAATACATTTGTTAACATTAAGTTTCAAGACTTTGGCCCTCATTGTGAGCATCCGGTTAATTGTATTATGCATGATAGCTACAGTTCTTACCCATCATTTGTGTTTTGGGATAAATATAGGTGAAACCTGAGCATATTTTATTTAGGGGTGGCTGGGTATGTACTGGAGCGTGCAGATTTTTATGTGTCCGCGTGTGTTATTCCCCCATACCTCGTAATCAAGTGATGTTCATCGCACCTGATAAATTTCAACTCAGCAGATTTTGATTTTATCTGGTGCGATAAATATTACATCCATTTTTAGTAATGAGAACTTTAGTCTTTGGTTATAGCTTAGATCTAACTACCCTTATTTTGAGCAAAGCTACAACCACTCTTGTGCTACTACACTTATCGCAAGCCTCACATTCTGAGGCACCCCAACTGAGCAAAGTGGCTATCCTGGAACTTAAGGCAATATTGTTTCCATTAAGTGTCTTTTTGGCTGGAGAATTTTTATGGGTAACAGTGTATCTTCGAGCTGGATCTTTTGGGTGGTTGTCTGGATAAACATTCTTTTAGACAAAGGTTCTCCAACCATGCTAATATTACTAGAGATGTATTCTTACCTTATGTGGTTACTATTGCAATAGTGGCCACCAAATGCACAATTACCATTAGTGATTACTTCAGTGCATCAGGGTTGGTTGCCAGAACTAATGTAAAAAGTCTTTGTCTACGTGCAATGCAACTACATTGGTAATGCATAATAGCCACATCTGCAATGCCCCCGCACCAAGCTAATATTAGTAGTAAGTCTGCCCAAAACCATATGATTTTTATCACTCCAATACGAGCTTTGAATTTATTTTGGAAATCCAACTATTTTCCCCCCAAAGATCAACCTATGATTCCTGAAAATACACACGTATTAGTCTCAAATACATGTTTTTCAATTTTGGCGTATAAAGTTGGAGAAGCATGTTTTAGACTGAATGCCTTTTTAAGATCACCGGCATATTCACAAGTGTTAGATGGTTTTTTTGGGGGTTTTTTTTAATCTCAATTTTTTTTATTGGAATAAAATTGACATATACAAGGATAAAAAGAAAAACATTTGTCACAATTCTTTTTGGTCTTCTAAAATGTGCATTGTCTCTTTTATTATTTTCTGTGTGCTAAGATTTTACCAAAATAATTTTTGATGGCAATTTCTTTTTTTTAGGTCTCATCCATACCGGTCTGTTGTCCAGAGACCTATTGTGTACAGTAACAATACTGAGAGTGGGCTTTGTGTCAACCTGTTGCACATCATTGAACAGTTTTCTTGGCAATCTGATTTTCTTACTTCCTATTGGATTGCTTTCCTTCCTCTGCAGTCCCCTGCAGGTTAGTTTACTTACCATCCTTTAGAGTGGATGCATTTTATCTTTCCACTGTTTACATTCAAGGAACTGCTTTTTAGGTCGAGCTTAAGGGCAGCGTGCATTCGCTGCTCGCTCTACGAGGCATGCTGTACTGGAGCATCCCTCCGCCCATATTTGTCATTGTCTTATGTCACTGCCCTTTGTGAAGTCTGGCTTCTGATTCGTACATAGGCTTGTTAGTCCGTCTTTAGTACTGCCTTGTCTTCACTTGAAACCTCCCATGAGGACTGGCCCTTTTACTACAGTTTTTACACGGTACGCTTTATAAGTCGGTGAGCACTATTTTCGTTAATGCTCTTCCCCATTTCACCCATTGCATCGGAGCACCCACCCGCTTTGTTTTCAATTGTAATTTATTTTATTCAAATTACAGCATGGTCTGCTTTATAGCGGCCAAGCTTATTTATTTATTTATTTAATATACGGCACCGTTCACATTCACTTTAGCAGTCGCTCCTATTTCATTATTTAATCAGCTGCTCCAGCTGCTTTTACTTTATCGGCCGTGCTGCAAAGTTTTTCAATATACTTTTTTAAAAATATACAGCCTGATTCATCAAGCCGAAATCGGCTCGCAAAGGGCCAGATTCTGAGAATCTGGCCCTTTGCAAGCGCTATTTTTGCATTTGGGATTCATCATCCCAAATGCAAAAATCGGTAATAGCGATTTCGCTATTTTGCGAGGAATTACATTTAAGGAATCTCTATTTGAGATTCCTTAAATGCAATTCATCATCCATTTAAAAATTGCGAATTCGCAATTTCGGCCCGCTATTTACCGCGAGGTGAAACCTCGTGGTAAATAGCGGAAACTTAGAAAAATGCTTTTAAAAGCATTTTTCTAAGTTGCATGTTGCACACACACATGTCCTTTGGACATGTGTGTGCGCAACACCTGTTTCAATTTGCATTTAAGGGGTGCTACAGGGTGTCCTTTGGACACCCCTGGCACCCTTTAAATCGCTATCTTATTTGCGAGTAGCTAATTGCTAATCGCAAATAAGGAATACTCCCCATTCATTCCTATGGGCCTTTTGGCCCATAGGAATGAATGGGGAGTTATTCCTTATTTGCGATTAGCAATTTGCTAATCGCAAATAAGGAATGTGTAGGAATCGCATTTCTTTATGCAATTCCTACATGAATCCCGTTTTGCAAGTCCTTAATAGCGATTCGTTATGAATCGCTATTAGGGGCTCGCAAAACGGGAGATTGATGAATCAGGCTGATAATCTTTAGGTGTATACGCTTTCGCGCTAATGGTGGCCACGCCCCTTTGTTTAGACGCTGCTCACGGTAACCTGAAATGGGAGGAGCATCTAAAAAAGGGGCGTGGTCACCATTATAGTGGTCTCGCATTTGCGAGAGTTTGAGCTCTTGGCATTAAAAACAACAAAGCCTTTTATATGTGTTCCTTTTAAAAAACACATAAATAAAAGGTATTGACCGTTTCAATGCCAATAGCTTAAACAGCCACAAATGCAAGACCTGTTGCATTGAAAATGCTTGTTGGGTATCCAGCTGGTCAGCCAGTCCCACATGAATTTCGTTGGTGTGGAGCCTTCCGCTCCTTCACAGAGATTATTCCTTCTAAACCTCTCTTCTGCGTCCTCAGAACAGGTCTCCAACGGCCCCACAAGGCTCTGCAGGGACACCAAGCATTCTTTGTGTGATTTGACTGTGTGTTCAGTCTCTGACACCCTGCTCGCCACCTCGGTGACCCTGTGTGTAGTGTTCTGAAGATTTTGCAGAATGAAAGCAAAGTCAACCTTGAGTTCTGCCATCTTGCCCTCCAGAGTGACGTTGAAGTCTTGAATTGCGTGTAAAATCGGGAAAGTCTACGGATCACCCTCTGCTGGGTGAGCACCCCTGTCACACCACCTCACCCATTTTGTTTAATATATTGATCAATTTTCTGCTGGGAGGCTGTTGCCGCTGGTTTGTCCCGAGCCATGATGAGGACACAATAAGGTAGGTACACTGGATGACAGATCCTATATGAAAGCGAAACCACTTCTTGAGGCCGAGCACACTGGAGGGTCAAGGCTCCGCTACTGATGCTGCACAACTGATGCCCCCTAACACCAGTGGGCCTCGACCAAGCTTCAAAGGCCACGATGGAACCCCTTTAGGAGAAAGAAGTGTCGGCAACTGGCCCGCCTCAGGTCAGCACAACCTGAGGCCAGCCTTGAGACTATAGCTGTCTCTTCGGGCTCCCTCCGCACTCAACCATAAGGTTGTAGTAACACATGCCAGACCGCAGTCAGGGTCTTGGAGTACGGCAAAGGGAGGAAACCACCTGGTTCGGGCCTCACTAATTCACACCTTTCAAGCCCCACACCGAGGCCCCAACCCCACTGGGACCCACCGCCAATGTCTGCCGTCTAGGAAGAGCTAGGAAGCACGATCAGAGCCAGAGTCCGGGCAGCCATCACTCCCCAGGGCAGCAGACACAAAGGAGCATACGTTAGGCCATGTATATATCCTGTGCCAGGCCATGCAGGGCCATGTCAAAGTAGTTGGGGGCCAGCAATCAATGCAGGGTCCACCAACCAGGATCTCTGAGTGACACCGGCCAAGTCTCCACACTGTGGGTAGCGTAATGCAAGTTACCCCCCGACATGGCTAATGGCCTTGCCTAGGGACATGCACTCCGGGATGTCCGTTGGGCAACCCTCTCACTGTCCCAGATGGGGTCTATGAATAGCATGCACCCCCCCACATCCCACCTCCCTGTCTCTCAATTGGGAGGAGCCTCCTGTCATCACCGGTTAGCAGTATTATGGGGGGGTCTCCAGTTGTCCTGGCCTCCTCCTTTCTACCCCCCGCCTTTCTTTAGGCCGCCTACACCACAGGCCCATCATCAGGGGCGGCCTTAGGCATGTGCAAGCTGTGCACCTGCACAGGGCCACCAAACCCCAGGGGCCACAACGCCAATATATATCCTTAATATAATAATCCTCTGAGGATGTATACATATTTGCGTGGGGGCCCCTGGCAGGGATTTGGCGGCCTCCGGCTCTGTTCCACTTCCAAACACCCTGACCCCCCCTCTTCACTGGCCTCCGCGCTCCGCCCCGCCCGGACCCCCTCTTCCGGGGCTCCCTCCCTACACTCCCTGCCCAGGGCTGCTATGAGCCTAGAGCCGCCCCTGCCATCATACAGTGGCCGCATCATCGGGTCCCAGCGATGTCCCCAGCATCTTATTCTAGAGCAGGCCCAGCACTGGAGATCTGCACTGGGGCCTTGCTGCTGCCTTCTGGCCGCCCCACCCATTGACTTCCTCGGTATCCCTCTGATACCTTGTCTGCTCCGAGGCAGTCGAAGACCGGCAGCAGGGGCACCGCTCACTAGAAGCGCTCTGTCCCTCTCCACCAATCAGATCATCGTCGGGGCACCTTCTTCAAGGTCAATCACTGCCACAGCCCTCCTCGTTCTTTCGCCAGAATGGCCACCTCGGGCCCATCGTCCAACCCCTGTCTGCAAACCAACAGTTAGCCAGTGGCGGCCGGCAGTTTTAGGAGGGAGGGGATGGACGGGACACACAGGCACACAGGCACACATACACACTCACAGACATGCATTCACACAGGCGCACGCACACACATCCATTCACTACACACATTACTAAATATTCATACATACAGGCACGCACGCACCAAACATTAATTAAAGAGAAAAAAATCACACTTACCTGCAGCTCTGCCTCGGAGGTCCCAGGAGGCTTGGGACTGCTGCCTTCCTTTGTTGGCTGAACTAAGGTCAGCCAATGAAGTAAGGCAGCCTGTCACGGCTCACATGACTCGCGGGTTGGGGAGTCGTGCGTGTCTTTGTGCGGGGTAGGGCGCCGCCTCCACTCCTGGCTGGGTTCCGCTGCTCGAAACAGGAAGATGGTAGCCTCCCTCCCCTAAGCCAATGACTACGCTGCAACTGCAGCATTGTGATTGGTGCGGACATTGCTCACCCTTGCACCTGTAGGGAGCCCATTTTCTCCATGTAGGCTGCATGCAGCTTACATAGAGAAAATGTAGAGTGCGCATAACTGGTTTGGTCGGCCCCAGAGGGCCGACCAAACAGTCAGGGCACTCAGAGTGGTGCAAGCCACTCCTCCCCGACCCGCCCACACGCTTGCCCCCAATCAGTCATACCCTCCTGCCTGCCCCCAACCAGGCATACCTTGCCTTCTGCTTTCTCGCAGCGCAAGAAGCAGAAACATAAAATGGTATTTAAACGGCCATTTTATGTTTCTCCTCCGCCCTAATGGAGGAGCCTCCCCTGAAGGCAGCACTCCCAACTTCATCAAAGCTAAGGATGGGGTCGGTGAGACCACTTACCCCACTCTGTGCAGGGATTAAAGCTTGAAGTGCCCAGGTGCGAGGCAGTGAGTGGCACTTCTCCTCGTCATGAGGGGGTGGGCCTTAAGGTCCTTTGCTGAGCTGAGGAGGTCACGCCCACATGAGCTGTGACTTCCTGAGCCCAGCAAAGTTCAACTCAGGCAGCCAGACGCCTGTGCATTTAGCGCATGTCTAGCTCCTGGCTGCCTGACCTGAAAATTAAGTGTCCGTCAGGCCAACCGTAGCTCAGCCTGACAGACACTGTTCTTGAGGGGCAAAAGGTGAGGGGGCGTAGACCCTTCCGCCCCAATGGACCAGCCGCGGGCATTCTGTGCTTCTTAGTGGCGTGGATGATATAATCATTAATGACTGTCACCGGAGGGGTCGACATAGGTCGATTGACCCCGGGGAACTGCGGTTTCAGGGCCAATGGTCTGCTGGGCAAGGTGAGCTCTTTCACAGAGTGACCGGTTGTTCATTCGTGTAGCCACGCCCCCTGTTTTGCTTTACTTAATGAGGTTGAGGGAGTCTGTTCCAAAATTGTTGGTTCTCACAAAGGATTTTGGGAACCTAGCAGGACTGAGATTAAATAGAAATAAAACCCTGTTGTATCCACTTGGAAGCCTGGTGGGAAGTACAGAGGACCTGTTACCTGATCTTAATTAAAAATGAGAAATGGACAAATTCAAATACCTCAGAATAATGGTGGCATTAACACTTGGGAATAAAGCCATTATGGGCAGTGTTGTCGTTGCATAGATGGGTTTCCTTCCCAGATATCTTTATACGATACAAAACATATTATGCCCCTTGCCACAGAAGACGTTCAAAACATTGGTAGCCTTCTGGTCTTGTTGACTTTCTCCGCAGATGAAGTAGAGTTGCCCTAGATACACTTAACTTATATCAGAAGGAGGGTGAGTTGGGACTTCCTGATATGGGGATGTATTATTATGCAGTGCACATACAGCATGCAACCAAATAAGCTAAGAGCAGGGACAGCTGGGAAAAACAACTGTAAAGTGCGACCTGTGCTGGCATCCCCTTGATGGAAGTTGTGGCTCGTCTATTGGATTTAACAAGGATCTAGCTTAATCTCTCCCCCACAGCAATGATTGTTGAGCATAGTGCCAAAACCCAACAGGCACTGGTAAAGTCAATAGGTCTTGCCCATGCAAGAGCTTTTGGCTTTGCCAATATGTTTTAGCCATGGTATACACTAGTGTGGATACTGTTCAGCACGGCTAAAAGATAGTGTCTTAAAAGAGACTGTTGTGGAGTGGAATGGAGTGGTGCAGATTGATGTGAAGTGGCGTAGAGTGGATTTTCATGGAATGAACTGAAGAATTATCGAGTGGTGTATAGTTAAGCTACACAGAGTGTTGTTGAGCGTCTTGGAGAGAGTAGAGTGTCATACAGTGGAAGGGCAGAGAGTGTAATAGAGTGTCATAGAGTTGAGTGGAGTCGAGTAGAGTGTCAGAGAGGTGTAGAGCTTGTAGAGTGGAGTGGCACAGAGTGTCGTAGAGTAGAGTGACATAGAGCAGCGTGGAGTGACATAGAGTGGAGTAAAGTAACATCGAGTGATGTAGATGGAATTGGGTGGAGTGGGGTAGATTGTTGTAGAGTAGAGTGGCATAGAGCGAAGTATATTGTCATAGAGTGGAGTGGCAGAGAGTGGTGTAGTGTAGTAGAGTGGAATGTTGTGGAATGACGTAGAGTGGAGTCACATAGAATGGGCCCAGAGACTGGGGATTTTAGCTAACTGCACCTCTCCCCCTGAAACCATTACAACGTTAAATTCATGTCCTATCAGTCACACAGAGCCTGGTTTCCATTCTCACTCCATGTCCATTTGTTACCTAAACACCCGTTCCATGGTGAAACACAAGATGGACCTTTTTCTCTTGTTGGACATGGATAAACCTGACATCCTTCTACTTACTGAGACGTGGTTGACCCAAGATTCTGCCCCAGATATAATAGCAGCACTGCCACCTAATTACTGCATTATCCATGCCGACCGTGGGTCAGGTAAACCTGGTGGGGGAGTGGCGGCCATTTTTCGCTATGACCTGAAAGTTACCGCCCTGACTAGCTTGAACCTTCCGGACACTGAAAACCTGGTCCTAAAAATTGAAACCTCCTACACAACAGTGGCTTGTGTTCTATTGTATAGACCCCCTAGCAATATGCCTGCCTTCCCTCTCACGCTCAGCGAACAAATCGCTAATCTGGCTATAGACCATGCCAGGATTCTTCTGGTAGGGGACTTCAATTACTGGTTCAATGACCCTTTGGAAGGCCCCCAGTCGTGTGAACTCACTGAGCTCCTCACAAATCTGAACTTTGAACAACAAGTGTTTTCACCAACCCATCGAAAAGGCCACACTCTGGACCAGGTCTGGTCTAATTCTCTCTTAGTTACAACCCCGGCAATTACCCAATGTCTATGGTTTGACCATTTTCTTCTTAAATGTAATCTTGTTTATTCCCCTAAAAGGATAACCGCCACAGCAGCTGGTGGACGGGCTAGGAAATGGAATTCCCTAGACAGATCTGAATTTTTACAAACACTTGCTAATTCCGTCCCATCCCATCACCCTGATATTAATACATCAGAAAATAATCTCTCTGGCTGGCTGCAAACAGCTAGTGATGCCCACGCCCCATACAAGAAGGTCAAATTAGCCCGGCGCGCAGATGCCCAAAAATGGTTCTCTCCGGACCTTAAAGTAAAGAAATTGGCCGTGCGCCAACTAGAGCGTCAGTGGCGCCACAACTACACCCCTGACTTTAAGTCCCGCTATATTATGGCCAGGAAAGAATACATGATATCTATCCTATCCACTAAAGCCGCCTATTTTTCCTCTCGTATTATCAACTCGACTAACAGATCAAAGGACATTTTCTCCATTCTCAACGAGCTAACAAATCTTGACAATGCCCGGCCAAGTTTACCTCCGACCCAGACCCTTTGCGACTCATTGAATGTCTTCTTTATTGAGAAGATTGCGGCCATTAAAGCCAGTATTACACAAACCATAAACCCCACCTTCTTTGAAACTGTAAATCCTAATATTACTGGTACACTCAGCAGCTTCCCCTCCATTACCCCAGATCAATTTCAGGAGTTACTGGTGAGAGTAAAATCAGGTGCCCCTTCAGACAGATGCCCACCCTACATCTTGAAAGATTGTCTCTCAGTCATTCCAGCCCCTGCCTGTATCCTCCTAAACGTCCCCCTCGCGTTTAAGGAAGCAACGGTTATACCACTCTTAAAGAAACCCGGGGCAGACCCCACATGCAGGGCAAACTATCGCCCAATCTCCCTTCTCCCCTTTTTAGCTAAAGTGTTGGAGGCTCATGTAGCCAAATGCCTGTCCAACTTCATGGAGGAATCAAACTGTCTCGAACCACATCAGGCGAGATTTCGCCCTGCCCACTCAACGGAGGCTGTGGTCGCTTCAGTAATGGACACTCTCCGGGATTGTGCTGACAAACGCCTTCATCAGGCCTTAGTGCTCCTGGACCTGTCGGCCGCGTTTGACACGGTCGATCACACCATCTTGATCGACCGTGTCACGCAGGCCGGAATCCGAGGCACGGCAGCTTGTTGGCTGAAGTCCATCCTAGAGGACCGATCTCAGGCAGTTCGTCTGGGTGACTTAGTTGGCACCAAACAGGTCATCACGTGCGGCGTACCCCAGGGCGCCTCCCTGTCACCCCACCTGTTTAATCTCTATATCTTTCCCCTAATCCAGGCTCTTAGAGATAAACAGGTGACGGTGCTCAATTATGCGGACGACCTGCAGCTACTCTTTACAATTGACAACTCAGAAGCATCCATCTCCATCTTTCAGTCAACAATGAGGTTCATCCAAGCTTGGATGGACCAAAATCATTTGAAGCTGAACCCAGGAAAAACTGAGTTGGTTCTCACAGGTGACAGTGTCAAACACTGGGGTTCACATTATTGGCCGACGGACATGGGTCAGGCACCAATCCCTTCCTCTTCGGCAAAGACACTTGATGTCACCTTGAACAGCGACCTATCACTCAAAACACAAGTGGGTCAGGTGGTCTCCAAGTGTCTTTTCCAACTTAGGAAAATGCGGAAGGTCCGTCGCCTTCTGACCCTGGAAGCTTTGACACAGGTGGTGATCGCCACCGTGATCACTTACCTAGATTACAGAACTCGATCTATCTGGGCCTCCCTCTGTACCTTCTGAAACGTCTTCAGATGGTGCAAAACCACGCAGCCAGGCTGATTTTGAGTCAGCCCAGATGGCAATCTGCCACCCCCCTTTTGAAGAAACTTCACTGGCTCCCTGTGGCTCAGGGCTGCACCTTCAAAGTTGGCTGCATGATTTTTAAAGCGCTTCATTGTAAAAGTCCTAAATTTATTACGAAATTTATTATGAAGCATGCCCCGTCCCGAAATCTGCGCTCGGCTCACCAAGGCCTTCTACAGATACCATCTTTTAAACGCAAACGCTCGGGCGGTTGCAGATTCGGCACATTGGCCCCTCACTTGTGGAATGCCTTCCCCCCTGAGATCCGGCTATGTCCGGACCTCATGTCATTTAGGAAAACCTTAAAGACCTGGCTCTACCAACAAGCATTTCATTAACTCTGCAGGCTTACAACTCTGACCTCATCCTCTGTCTTCAATAGCGCCAGGAAACCAATCGGTGTCAGTGCGCTTAATAAATCATTATTAACATAACATAACAATGTCGTAGAATGGAGTGGCGTAGAGTGGAGTAAAGTGGAATGGAGTAGCTGGAGGGAGTTGTGTAGAGTGGTGGAGAGTTCAGTAGAGTTTTGTATAGTGGAGTAAAGTTTTGTAGAATGGAGTGGCGTAGAGTGGAGGGGCATAGAGTGGCGTAAAGTGTCATAGAGTTGCATAGACTGGAGTAAAGTGGCAGAGTGGAGTGACATGTAATGGAGTGGAGTAGAATGGAGTGGCTTAGCCTAGAGTGGCCTAGGGTAAACTGTCATAGTGGAGTGGCATAGGATGGAGTGAAGAGGCTTAGAGTGGGGGGGTGTAGAGTGGGGGGTGTAGAGTGAGGGGCATATACTGGAGGGGCATAGAGTGAAGGGACATAGAGCAGAGTGGAGTGTCAAAGAATGGAGTAGTTTAATGGAGTCAGAGTGGAGTATTGTGGATTGGTATATCATAGAGTGGTGTGTCGTAGAGTGAATGGAGTGGACTAGAGTGCAGTCCATAAAGTGCAGTGGCATACTGTGTTTCAGAGTAGAGTATTGGGGCATAGAGTGTAGTGGTGCAGAGTAGACATGCATAGAGTGCATTGGTTTTGAGTAAAGTGGTGTAGACTGCATTGGTGTAGAGCGCAGTGACATATAGTTCAGTGATGTAGAGTGGCGTAGAATGCAGTGGTATAGAGTAGAGTGTGCAGAGTTCAGAAGAGTGACGTAGAGTGGAGTAGCATAGATTGCAGTGGTGTAGAGTGCAGTGGTTTGTGGGGAGTGGCATAAAGTGTAGTAGTGTGTAGTAGAGTGGCATAGAGTGCAGTGGCATAGAGTAGATTGTTTCAGGGTAGAGTGAACTGGTATGGTGCATGGTAGAGTGGAGTAATGCAGGGTAGAGTGGAGTGGCACTTGGTAGAGTGGCGTAGAGGGCAGTTGCACAGAGTAGATTAGAGTGGTGCAGGGCGGATTGCCATATAGTGCAGTGGTGTTGAGTGAAGTGGTGAAGAGAGCATTGTTGCTGAGTGCAGTAAAGTGGTGTAGAGTAAAGTGGTGCATAGTGGAGTGCAGTGGCATAGAGTGCAATGGTACAGAGTAGAGTGGTGTAGAGTGCAGTGGTGTAGAGTGACGTAGAGTGCATTAGCGTAGAGTGCAGTGATGTAGAGTAGAGTGGCATAGACTAGAGTGGGGTAGAGAGCAGTAGTTTAGAGTACAGTGGTGCAGAGTAGAATAGAGTGGCTAAGAGTGCAGTGTTGTAGAGTGCAATGGTGTAGAGCAGAGTGGAATACAGTGCAGTGGCATAGATTGATGTAGTGTGCAGAGTAAAGTATGATGGCAAAGAGTACAGTGGTGCAGAGTATATTAGTGTAGAGTGAGATGGAGCAGAGTGCAATGGTTTTGAGTAAAGTGGCGTAGAGTGCATTGGTGTAGAGTGAAAGCTTAATGTGCAGTGGTGTAGAGTGGAGTGGTGCAGAGTAGAGTGGCGTGAGTAGATTGGTGCAGAACAGTTTGCAGTAGCATAGAGAGCTGTGGCATAGAATGGAGTGGTACAGAGTGGAGTGGCACAGAATGAAGTGAGGTAGAGTGCAGTAGGTTAGAGGAGAGTGGCATAGAGAGCATTGGCGTAGAGTTGTGTAGTGTGGCATAAAGTGGAGTGGTACAGCATAGATTGCAGTGGCATTGAGTGGAGATGTTTAGAGGTGAGTGGTACAGAGTGGAGTATGGTGGCATTGAGTGCAGTGGCGTAGATTGTTTCTGCTTAGAATACAGTGTTGAAGGATGCAGTGATGTAGAGTAGATTAGAGTGGATTGGCCTAGTGTGCAGTGGTGTAGATTGTTTCAGAGTAGAGTGGAGTGGTGCAGGGTAGAGTGCAGTATTGTAGAAAAGAGTGGCATATAGTGCAGTGTTGCAGGATGCAGTGATGTAGAGTAGATTCGAGTGGATTGGCCTAGTGTGCAGTGGTGTAGAGTAGATTGTTTCAGAGTAGAGTGGAGTGGTGCAGGGTAGAGTGCAGTAGTGTAGAGTAGAGTGGCATAGAGTGCAGTGTTGCAGGATGCAGTGATGTAGAGTAGATTAGAGTGGATTGGCCTAGTGTGCAGTGGTGTAGAGTAGAACGTTTCAGAGCAGAGTGGAGTGGTGCAGGGTAGAGTGCAGTAGTGTAGAGTAGAGTGGCATAGAGTGCAGTGTTGCAGGATGCAGCGATGTAGAGTAGATTAGAGTGGATTGGCCTAGTGTGCAGTGGTGTAGGGTAGATTGTTTCAGAGTAGAGTGGAGTGGTGCAGGGTAGAGTGCAGTAGTGTAGAGTAGAGTGGCATAGAGTGCAGTGTTGCAGGATGCAGCGATGTAGAGTAGATTAGAGTGGATTGGCCTAGTGTGCAGTGGTGTAGAGTAGATCGTTTCAGAGTAGAGTGGAGTGGTGCAGGGTAGAGTGCAGTAGTGTAGAGTAGAGTGGCATAGAGTGCAGTGTTGCAGGATGCAGCGATGTAGAGTAGATTAGAGTGGATTGGCCTAGTGTGCAGTGGTGTAGAGTAGATTGTTTCAGAGTAGAGTGGAGTGGTGCAGGGTAGAGTGCAGTAGTGTAGAGTAGAGTGGCATAGAGTGCAGTGTTGCAGGATGCAGCGATATAGAGTAGATTAGAGTGGATTGGCCTAGTGTGAAGTGGTGTAGAGTAGATTGTTTCTGAGTAGAATACAGTGGTGCAGGGTAGAGTGCAGTAGTGTAGAGTAGAGTGGCATAGAGTGCAGTGTTGCAGGATGCAGCGATGTAGAGTAGATTAGAGTGGATTGGCCTAGTGTGCAGTGGTGTAGAGTAGATCGTTTCAGAGTAGAGTGGAGTGGTGCAGGGTAGAGTGCAGTAGTGTAGAGTAGAGTGGCATAGAGTGCAGTGTTGCAGGATGCAGCGATGTAGAGTAGATTAGAGTGGATTGGCCTAGTGTGCAGTGGTGTAGAGTAGATTGTTTCAGAGTAGAGTGGAGTGGTGCAGGGTAGAGTGCAGTAGTGTAGAGTAGAGTGGCATAGAGTGCAGTGTTGCAGGATGCAGCGATGTAGAGTAGATTAGAGTGGATTGGCCTAGTGTGCAGTGGTGTAGAGTAGATTGTTTCTGAGTTGAATACAGTGGTGCAGGGTAGAGTGCAGTAGTGTAGAGTAGAGTGGCATAGAGTGCAGTGTTGCAGGATGCAGTGATGTAGAGTATATTGGAGTGGCTTAGAGTGGATTGGCCTAGAGTGCAGTAGAGTGAGTAGGCACATTGGAATTATATACACACAGAATTACGCACACATCCTGATATATTTGTGTGTAAATGGATACAATTGCATTAGTCCCCCACCATATCTACTTATCAAAGCAAGAGTTCTGGTAGCTCCTGTGAGACGTGCAACAACAGCATGGAAAGGGTAGAAACCAGAAAGTGTAGAAAGGAGAAGAGACAAAAGGATATTACTTCAATGTACAAGGGAGTGGGAATAATATCCCTGCACAGATCCAGCAACGCTCCGTCCATCACCAGCTTTGGTTTTGCTTTGTTCACATAAGTGTGGCAGGGTATGCTCAGACGTGAGTCCCTTGCTCACTTTGCCACTGGATTCAAGCAAGCCGGACTGAAGACGGCTGCAATGCCAGAAACCGGTCCTCGGAAGCTTGTTTCCGGTCCAGGGAAGGCATGGCTTGGCAGTTCGGGCTGGACTGTTCCCATGAGGCACAGGGTCAGACTGATTTGCATATGGCCATGTCTGAACTGGGGTGGCAGAGTGGGCTAAAGAACGGTGATGGATTAAACCCAGATCAGTTGACTGGGGGTGAGTGCTTGTATTGTCCATCACCACCTTTGGTTTTGCAGATCCGGCAGGCTGCATCCATTGTCTACTTCTGAAAAAGGCTGCTGACACTTCTCTCCGAGCAAAGACCTAGTGGTGGTGCAATCACATGACCTCTGACCTCAACTGGAGCACACGTTGCATTCTTTTCAGTCTCCGAGGAGGGGGGTTTTGGCTGGTTTGTGAGGTTTATCCCATATAAATCAATGGAGAGGAGTGATTATGAGGTGGTCGAGGAAGGATTTTGATCCTTCAATTCGTCTGCCCCATTTACTGCTCGTAACCCTGCTTCCCTACACCGTTCTGTTGCTTTGTGCCTTCTAGGCGCCACATGGCCAGCGCCTCTGGAACTATGCAGCACCGGGGAGAAGAGTGGGGTCAAAAAATTATGCAGCATGTTGCATAAATTATGAAAGAAGGAACGGCAATTTATGCAGCATTAATCATGTTCCACATTCTGTGGTATCTATTTTGACATTTTTTAAATACATTCACACAGAACATCTCACACCAATATACAGAAAATGCAAGGGTGTCCTAAGAACCAAGCCTATACACAATTATCAAACACCTTTGAAAGTGTTATTCTACAAAAACAAACAATGCATTTGACTTGCAGAGAAGCGGCAACTCTCAGAGTTAACGAGATTGAATTCAGCAGAACGCAAAGCTAAATATTCACGCTGCTTGTAAAAAAGATGTACCTCTTTTATTCTGTGCATCCTAAATATGTTTCTAAACTGGTCCTCATTTTTGGGTTCATTATTTGTCAATAAACTCGATTTATGAAAGCACCTCCTTTCCTGATGGGACATTCCAAAATAGCATAGTGCAACACTTGTATAAGTAGGAAACCAATAAATGTCTTTCATGGGGCTAGATCGATAAGCAGCTGAAATGCAAGTGACATTTTGCAAGCGGTTTGAAACTGTGTTGCACCTCGTGTGCTGTGTTTGTTTTTGGTAACTTGTGATCTGTTTGAGCAACAAAAAATGTTTGGTTTAAAATTAATCTGTAAATCATGTAGCAGATGGTAGATCAAGTGGAAAGTGCAAGAGCAACAAAGCCATATTAGTTATTCGAAAAAACTGCTGCTTAACAATCGAATCATTTCATGGTGTGTAAGTCACACACACACACAACAAATCTTTGAATGGGTGCAAACGGTCAGGGGCCACCAAGGGAAATATTTGGTAAGTCATTCGATGTTGCAGCTGTACTGTCCGTCTGCCTGAACGTCTTCTCCGAACCCAGCCCCCCACACAGTCAAGACTCTCCCACCCCCGACCAGAAACCTCCCACTGGCAGTGTCAGACAAATCCACAATCACCAAACCTCCCACCGACATTGTCAAAGAACATGACAATCACATCCCTCTTCAGAGGGGATTAGTTTAGGCTGCAGACCAGCGCATCCAATCTCACTGTTGATACTGAGGCACTATGGAAATCACCTTATTGTATTCACAATTGGGTGCAAATTAGGTCGTGGGGGGCGTATGCCTTGAATCTCCACCAGGGAAGGGTGGGCTCTCATGGGAGGGACCCCTGGCAGGCCACGCAGCTGGCCAAACAGCCATACAAAGCGAGGCTCAGGGATGGGGCAGAGAAAAGGGGTAAAATAAAGGGGGAGTGAATAGGACAGTGGATAAGGCTAGAGAGGATAAAACAATATCCTGCAAGGAAGCCAAGGGCTCCACAATTAGCAATGAAACTGCTTGGCCTCCATTCATCAAAACTCTCCCCGTCCATTCGTGACGTTTTCGCTAAGGGTCAGCCCTTGGGTCAAATGAAGATAGAGACACAGATGCACCGCGATTGCGGTTTTGAAGCAACAGTTTTCTGGGTTTACTAACTACATTGTAGTCAGCCATACTGTGATATGAACCGCTCACTCACGTCGTATAAGTATCTCTGCAGCGAGTGTCTAACCCGCACATCTAACCTGCCCACTGACGGCCTCCTGCCAGGCCCCCTCTGTGCCCCTGCCCAGACCTACCCTCCATAGTCTCTGCTTTCACACATACTAGCGCATCGCACAGAGCGTCTCCCGCGCCATCAAAATATCTTATTAAAATATACTAATGATGAAAGATGGTGTGTTTTCTAAAACACTTTATACCGAACTGCACCTGACCTGCTCTAAGCGTAGCACACCATAATCTCAGTGGAGTCTCTAGATTTTTAGTGGACACTAATAGAGGCACTGACAAAAATAGTGGGGGTCACCTATGAAGTGCAATCTTAAAGCGTGTCTGTCTGTGTATACAGTGCTTAATTTGTAAAAAAAAAAAAATGAAGTGCAGGTGCTGAAAATGTTGCCAAGGAGGCCACAGCTCGCTTCTTCCTCCGGTGACACCACTTTCAACACTCTCACTGCCTCAGTCTCTATCTTCTAACCTTGATCTGTTGTCTCTCCCCTAAGTCTTTGCTCGAAGAGTGTATCCTCTTACCTCTCTAATTGTTTTCTATCATCTTTGTCACACCTGGTGTGTTACCTTATTCCCTGTATTTCTGATTTGCCCTCTATTCATTCTAGCCCTGCCCTTTTTCCTCTTCACTTTTATCCATGCTCTGCTCTCTCTCCCCTCAATCTTGACTCTTTACTATCACTCTTCTAGCAGTAATTAGCTGTGTCTCCGTTTTATCATATGTCTGCTTTTTTTCTTCTGTCCTGTCTTCTACGTCCTTTCATTCTATCTTCTCTCTTCTTAACTCCTTCGACGCTCATGACGAGCTGAGCTCGTCATGAGCCATGGCGCTACTGTGCTCATGACGAGCTCAGCTCGTCATGGCCCGTGGAACGCTCAGGTGCGGGGAGAATTCCCCTGCTGTGCTGAGCGTTCCACGGGAGTCAATACACCTGTGACGAGCTCAGCTCGTCATGAGCACCGGAGCGCCGGAGCTCATGACGAGCTGAGCTCGTCATGAGCATGGGGGCGCTGTGCGCGCCCCCTCCCCCCCAGCACAGCGGGGGAATTACCCCCGCAGCGAAGGGGTTAATGCGCTCTTCCTCACGTCATGGCTGCTTTCTCTTTGTATCTGATTTGCTCTCCTTTTCTTCTACTTAGCTCCGTCTTATCTATCTCCTGTCCTGTTGTTTTTTTCTCCTCTTTACTCTTGCTTTCTCTCTCAACTATAACACTGCTGCTGCCTGTGACCCCTTTCGTCAGCCTGTACATGTCCCTGCTATTTTGAACTCTGCGTTTTTGCATATATTAATCAGTGTGGTATGACTGGGTTTATTGCGGAACAGACAGCTGCACGAGAACAGCAGGTCATGTCACTGCTAGTGCTGCCTGCAATTAGTAGTTTCAGGGATGGCGACGGCATTGGCATCTACTACTCAGATTGCTGTGACCCTGCCTGCTACAGCACAGGCACTGTTCCCAGCCGTAATGCTGCCAATGCCGGTAGGTATGGCTGTGGTGCCTACTGGGCTCACACACTCAGCAATTACCATGCTGGGGTGCAGCGCACAGAATCTACAGGTGACCCCATGGTGCACAATAGTTGTGTTGGGCCACAGCCGCATCGAGCACGTTGAGGATAGCAGCAATGCAGGGCTGCAGGATATGCTACTCTGACTATGCAGCAAGTGGAAAGTCCACACTAAGGGGCCTGATTATGATGGCGGATGGACCTGAGTCCGTCCGCCACCATAGAGTAGGAGGGACCGTCCGCAGGGGCTGCGGCAGTCCCTCCGTGCAGATTAGGATGTGACCGCCAGGGTGGCGGTCACATCCTCAATCTTTAACATTGCGGCAGGTGCAGCTTCAAGCTGCACCCGCTGCAATGTTAAAAATGCATGCACGGCATTTGCGTGCACAAAGCAGCAGGCACCGCGCGGTGCCTGCCGCTTTGTCTACACAAATGCAGGGGGGTACCATGGGTACACCTCATGTGCACCCCCCACCCCCCTTCACCCAGGGAGCCCGCAAAAGGCGCCCGAAGTGAAGGTCCGTATGCTTTTCCACAGCGGAAAAGCCGCTGTGGAAAAGCATACTTTGTACTCACTCCTAATATGGCTGGCGGTGTCTGATAGACACCACCAGCCATGTTAATTCTTTTCCGCCGCGGTCGGAAGACGACCGCGGCGGAAAAGCAGAGGGCAGATTGTAAGACCCACCAGCCATCCTAATTTGGCGGTGGGTCTTTCAAGCCTCCGCGGCGGTTTTCTCGCATCCTCCGGGCCGGCGGTGGCTTCCGCCGGCCCGGTGGATGCGGGAAATCCGCCATCGTAATAGGCCCCTTACTTTGGTATATTCTTCCTCAAGAGCCCTAACTCCCAAGTTCCAAATGCACTCTTGCAGCTTCCTTGCCTCAACTCCGTCATGAGCCAGCCCCCAGCTACAATTATCCAATGGGAGGCTTAGGCTCAGGCAGTGGCAGGGTGCAGCAGACTCTGGGAATAGAATGCAAGCCATAGTTTGTCAATGACTTCTTGGATTTGTGATCGGCGTGATGACATAATCACTAACATGGTGATACACAATCATGCCTGCCTGGTCAGGCATATGCTGGCCTGTCAATGAACATTTACCAGCCAGTCACCATGCAATGTATGTTATTCTTTTTATTTTGAATTTGAACAATTAATATTGAGACCACCACCTGCAGGGCCAGAAATTGTAGACCCGGTCCTGTAAAAGAAGTGCGGGTGCTGAGCACCTGAAAGCACCTGCTCAAATTAAGCACTGTGTGTATATATATATATACAAACACATATATATGTGTTAGACCTGGCATCATTGGCATGAGTCTCTCCTCCATTTTTTCTGTTTGCCTCCTCTGTTTACGATGTTTTTGCTGGTAAATGCTTTGGGCACTGTGCCACTGCTGATCAGTGCCACAGTGCAAGTGCTCCCTATGTGAAATTGCTGTATTGATTGAATTCCATGTTTGGCTTATTTGGTTTACTGTCAGTCCCTAGTAGAGTGCACCAGGAGTGCCAGGGCTTGTAAATACAAATGCTGCTAGTGGGCTTGCAGCACGTGTTGTGCCACCCACAAGAGCGGCCTAGTAAAAGTATGTCTGAAGGTCTACCATTGCTAGACCACGTGCAGTCTGGTACTGTCACACAGACTGCGCAAGTACACCTACTTGCCAGTCCCTAAACCTTCCCTTAACTTCATGTTAGTCACCCCTATGGTAGGCCCACGGGCAGGGTGCATTGTAAGCATAAGGTAGGACAAGCCTGACAAGGTTGGCATGTCCTAATAGTGAATTACAGCCATATTCGTTTTTCACTATTGTAAGGTAACCTGCTCTCCATCAGTTAGAATGGGCTGCCAGGATTATTAATGCTATAATCCTAGCGGGCTCGGGGAGCATGGTGCAATGTCGAGTTTGGTATCCCTGAACTCAGGGTTTAATAACGCATCCGTTTGTGTGGATGGTTTTTGGACTCCGTGTTTGAAAATAGCACTTTTAGAAAGTAGCTATTTTCTTGTCTAACTGTCTACCGGTCTCTGCTGGTTCTGGTGTGCGTGTGACAGGAGCTGGGTGGCTCCAGAGGTCTGAATGAGTCAGTGTGGGGTGAGTGGGGCATTTGCATTGAGAGTAGGGGAAGAGTAGCTCCTGATAGCCTGCCCTGCCTGATACAATGCTGGCTCCGCCCCCCTGCCAGGCGACTGATGACTCTGTGCCTGCCATGGACTTTCCTGGCCCACCTCCTGCCGGGCAACTGATGGCGCTGCCCCTGCCAGTGACAATGCTGGCTCCGCTCCTGCTGGGCGGCTGAAGACTCTGCCCTGCACAGTGAATAGGCCAGGTGCTTCGGCCTGGCAACACCCACAACAAACCCAAGATGGGGGGAAATTCCCCTGCATGGACAAAGGGATCAAAGCCAAAAAGGGGTATAAGAGAAGGACCCCTGAACCAAGAATTTAGATCACTTCTGACAAGGAAACCTGAACCACGGACAAGAAGCCTGCTGATCCAAGGACTGCCTACCCCTTCTGCCAGAGTGCTGTTTGTTGGGGGAATCCTGCATTGCTTCTTTATTTTTGCCAAGGAACCAGGAGAGAGGAACTGTATGTGTACTCTCAATCTTTGCTAAGAAAATCTCCAAGGGCTGGAAGAGTGCCAGTCTCCTGTTGAAGTCACAGGGCTAAAGGACTTCATCTGCTTAAAGTGCTGTTTGCTGGAACTTGTGACTCCAGCACTTCTGAAAGAATCCAGCAATCTCGACGCCGACGGATGCCGCCGAATCCAGCTCGACATCGTGAGTAACGGCTCCAGTGTCCCGCTTCCTCGACGCCGGACGCCGGGCCCGATCGACGCCAGCAACAACACCAGTGAGTAGTGAGTTCGGCTCCAGCTCCAAGTGACCTCGTGTCTGCACCGCTGCTGATCGCATCGACTTCGAGCCCTCTCGACTCCGTGAGCGCTGCTCACTCTTGCAACATCGACATCGACGACGCCGTATCCTGCTTCACCTCGTGAGCGCTGCTCCTGCCTGACTTCGGTCGACGCCGCTGCAGATCGCCCCGACTCCGAGGCCCGATCGACGCCGAAGACGCGACGCCGGACATCTCGACGCCGCTGATCATCGAGTGCTTCACTTTTCCAAGGTACTGTGTTGTTGGGGTCTGTGCAACTCCGGGCTCGACGTAGCGCTCCTCGCGGTCGACGCCGAACCTTTGAATTAACTTTGCCTCGACGTCATGTGACTCCCGTGTGGGTTACATTGTTGCCAAGAACTGTGTTTTAGAGAAGAAGAGTTGCTTTTGATACTAAAGACTTTGTGCTAAGAAGAAACCGTGCTTGAATTATTATTTTTCCTTCCAAGAGTATTTATTAAGACTGTGGTATATTTTTGTCGTTATTTGGTCTTGTGCTAAGCCTTATATAAAAATCCTTATTTTTATAATACTACTGTGTCGTGTCCATTTGTAGTGTATTCACTTTATTACTGTATGTGGTCATCAATGCTTAACGCACTGCCTCTGAGATAAGCCTGTCTGCTTTGCCAAGCTACCAAGGGGGTGAGCAGGGGTTATCTAAGTGTGTGATCCCCTTGCCCTGACTAGAAAAGGTGTGTCCCTATTTGTCAGAAGTGTATACCTTAGCCAACTAGAGACAGCCGCTTCTAACAATATGTATGCATACATACATACATATTTATACATAGGGGACGTGATCTTTGCAGCTGAAGGCGCTGAAGAAGGCCAAACCGCCGAAATACATTCGCCATAGCTGGGACTTCAAGGAATAAAGCTGTGTCCACCCTGTTCTCCCCTTGTGGCCTCTGTTCTTTTTCGTTGAAAAGGATCTTTTCTATATATTCTGAGCCAGCCAGAAGCTCAGTCCAGATGGCCCTGCAGCACTAGTGACCCGAAGTCAAAACTGGCACACCGCTGCTCGCAGCATATCTACAACCAGGGGACTGGTAGCTTCGGAGTCCACCATGATCGACCGGAAGGAGTGAGAGGACCGAGGTATTTTACTTCAGGAGGGCGATTTGTCTCGCATTTGACAGCCCCCGCTCATTCACCAACCGGGCGCATCTGGCAGCTGCAGTATACAAGGGGACACAGAAAGGACTCAGCCAGTGATTATTTTAAACAGGATGAGAGCATTAGGGACGTGATCTTTGCAGCTGAAGGCGCTGAAGAAGGCCAAACCGCTGAAATGCATTCGCCATAGCTGGGACTTCAAGGAATAAAGCTGTGTCCACCCTGTTCTCCCCTTGTGGCCTCTGTTCTTTTTCGTTGAAAAGGATCTTTTCTATATAAATACATATATATATACACACATATATATATATATACATATATATGTGTAGTATATATATGTGTATTTGTTTATATATATATACATACACTACACACACACACATATATATATAAATATATATTACTCAGTGGCGGTTATAGTTAAGTCAGCTGTTCCATATGAAAAGTGTTTTTGTGTTGCTAATAATTATGGCACTGTTTGCTGAATCTTCATGAAACTTTCCAAAAAGGTGCTACTTGTTGACTAGTTGGTGCATGGAAAGTTTTGAGGTAATCCGTCAAGGGGGTGCAGAGAAAAAAGGAGGGTCCCAAAACACAAAATCCCCATGCATTTTCCATAGACTTCTGTAGACTAGGCTACAGCAAAAACTGCTGAACGGAATGACCCCAAATTTGTCAGGAAGCTAGATCTTGGTACATTGATTGTGTTTTATTTCTGATTTGGTGTAAATCCGTTGAGTAGTTTTTGAGAAATGAAGGGTCAAAAATAATTTAGGACAGAGTTGAAGACTCACCACATTAAAGAACACTACATTGCAATGCATTATCTGACCACAGCCGAGCTCCATCTCCGATAACTCCGTCCGTTGACTATGTACAAAGCTCCGCTGCCTTTTTGCTAGGTTCCTGAAATAGAAATAGAATATACAAAGTACATACATACATTTACATACATTCTGGGTTGCCTCCCAGCAAGTTCACCAGATGTGGTGGTGGGGCTTAAGGAGGGCCCAGGAAAAACGGAGCTAGGGGTATCTGCCCCCCTCTAGAAAAGCCACTAGATAATTTGACAGTTCTAAACCTACTCCACAATCACCTATCCTCTCTTCTTACAGGAATCCTTTGCCAGAGCTGAGCATCAAAGCCTGCCCAATGGAGCGAGTGTTTATGTTTTGAGACCCAGAGCAACTTTTTCAGTATACGTCTACTTTAAGCAAGGTTCATAGCCAAGGCAGGGCATTTGAGGGCCGGCCCAGCCAAATTAATATTTGACACCCCCTCCCCAAATGACCGAGGCAGTACAAAGGTGCAAGAGTTCAGAAGGTAATTGAGCAATAAAAATGTGTTTCTATTTAGTTTTTATCTTGTTACATTTGCTTGAGTTCCAAGAAAGGTTAAATGTCCAGCTGTCTTCTGAAAAACTTGTTATCTATTCTTTTAGGTGCAGATGTTGTGTACTTTTCTTTCTTTGACTGCAAAATGAGAGGATTTTGTAAAGTGAACTATGTGACAATATTGCAGGGCTACAGAAAGGACCAATGGAATTATACGGTGGGGGCTAATTATGCAACAATGTTGACTAAATTGTGTGGGACTAAAACAAAAATTATGAGGCTTACTGCGGCACATTTTGCGATAGTTTCACTTCAATATATTTTCATTTTTACACATGGTAGCAGTGTCTGAGCAAAGTTTTACATCATTAGTATACGTTTCACATCCAAATACAGCTATAAGTAACTGAAAGGTGATCAGTCAAGCATTGCAAAGGACCTTCCGCTGCACGGCAGCACATGTTGCAGTGTTTTTTAGTAATTTTTGACCCGTTTGAGTTAGAAACGAAATTTGCTTTTGTTAAAATCTGCAGATTATATAGCAGATAACGGATTATGTGACAAATGCAGCAACTTCATAATTATGGGGGAAACACCACAGAATCACATATTTCAAATGACTTTGCATTAAGGTAATGCAAAAGAAAGAACTGTAGGATGCCAATTTGTTTCTAATTTACAAAAAATGTAAATACCTTTGAATTAACTGTACAATTATTTCAACATACACCAGCAGTTATCAAAGCACACAATGAAGCACATTTTGTTTTATAATTCTGAAGTGTGATGGACACAAACAATTGAATAGGCTCAAAACAAATCTTGGTGATGCACAAATGATAAATATTGTAATGTATTTGTATAATGCTTAATGCTCCTAGGTGTGGCTCTGAAGCGTTTACCTGCATGGGCAGCAAGCTACATCCCATTGGGTGGTGTGTGGTTGGAAGGGATTTTTCTTTGTTTGTTATTCTATGTGGGAAGTGATTCCATGTCTCTGATGTGCAGTTATCGTGCTATGGGATGCAGCTTGTATCAGTGTGGAGGATGATTAGACAGAGACACTCAGTTTATTGTTTTTCATTACACTGGCAGCTTTGAACAGCTCTGCAGGTCCCTTTAAGGTATTATATAATGATAGACTGCTAGGTGGTTACTGCATTGGGTTGTCCAATCAGTAACTTTGAGACAGATTTACTAACATTTTATACAACGCAACACAGCAAGGCAACTTGCTGTGCTGCGTTCCATGAAAGAAAAACAGCAGAAATGTGCCATATTTACAACAATAGAGTGCATTTCTGCTGTCTCCTAGTGCTAGCGCATTGTGTACTGTCTTGCACCAACGCAGTCACCCTTGCACCATGGTGCAAGGGTTCCTGAATTAAGGACACAATTGTTTTTGTGCTGTAAGGGTTACCTTCCTGCAAAAAACAATCCTTAGAAGTATATTCCTCTTCATATGTGTGCTGCGGAGTGCAGCACACATAGAAGGAAGAAGTGGCAAGGAGAATAAAATATATTTTAATTATTTGCGCCTCTCTAGGGGAGGGCTAGCATTGTGACACATGTGCAGGTTTGGTAGCTCTAGTAATTCTGGGAATGCACCAAAATCTATGGGTGGGTGCATGGGTACGCCCATGCTCAAATCATGGAACTCATTCCGATGCAAGGTAACTAAAGGCAATGACATGTGCTGCCAGGCATCACTTCATATTTGCTATCCATGCAAAGCCATGCAAAGCCATGGAAAGCGGCTTTGCCTAGCTTAGTATGTACCAAAAATAATTATGCATCAGGGCTGCACAACAAAACTGATGCAACCCTGACACAAAATCTTAGTAAATCTACCTTCATTGTAATGTTCTGGGCCAAAGCTGGCATTGTTGGAAGGAAAGAGAAGTGGCGAGATCTGCTGGGATGTGCATTGTTTCAATCATCTCATATCTGAAAGTCATTGTGAGATGAAAGAAGTGGCCATAGTGTATAGATATTTAGGACCTGCAGTCATGGACTGACTTAAAGTTTTCCGATTGACCGGCGGTAAATGATATATCTCTTCAGTTATTCCATGGCTCCTCATTTAGTCATGGCTGGTTTAGTGGCTGCACAGTACTGGTGATGGATAACCGTCGTAGCAAATATGCCTTAAATAAATGTAAAACCTGTAATTTACAGTTGGATGCTAACCACTGGATCTTAGGGTATTAGTATTAGTGTGGGCTAGAAATGTTATGAATGAACTTACATAACTATATAATTCCCTGGCAAAGCATAGTTCAGCCTTTCTTAACTTACCTTCTTATCGAAAAGTAGTTTTTTGGATGGGCAGTTTTACAGCTAAAGATTGAGCTTGAGAGTGTGACTGTCTTTCCAGATTCTGTACCTGGGATGTGGGTGGTATAGTTGTCTTGGAAGTATCCATGTTTTCAACTGTCCTCTGAAGTGTACATACTTCTGTATGCTTCAAATGCTAGCTGGTAGTAAGTTCCAGAGAATGCCAGCTTGTACTGAGAAAGCAGGTGTTAGATTTGGGCGTCTCTAGTTGGCATAGGTAGGTACCTGGGACAAATAGGGACCCTTGCGTCTAGTCGGGGTAAGGGGGTAAACTCCTAAAATAACCCCTGCTCACCCCCTTGGTAGCTTGGCTGGAGCAGACAGGCTTATCTCAGAGGCAGTGTGTAAAGCATTTGTGAACACATACAGTAACCAAGTGACAACACTACAGATGGACACCACACAAGTTGAATATTAAAAATAAGTATCTTTTATATAGATTTAACGCAAGACCACAAACTACAAAAATCCACAATACTGCACTTAAAATGGTAGAATTGGTTTAGTTCTCTTTAGATCTTAAAATGCAACACTTTGAGTCAATGTATCTTGAGAGGCGTAACACTCATACAACGGAAGTGTTGCAGGGAAGATGATGCAGTAGTCCCTTACACGCAAGGACGGTGATGAGCTGAAGATTTGGAGCAAAGAAACAAAGATGGCGCTTTCTTCTTGATGCAACACGCTTCCCGGTGATGCGGCGGCGTCTGCTGCAACATCAATCCTCTTCTCCGGTGATGCGAGATACATTCACACGATGCGAGCCGCGACAGGCCCTGCGACACGCTTCCCAGTGATGCAGCGACGTCGATCCTCTCCTCTGGTGAAGCAAGTTGCTTCCACAATGATGCGAGCAGCGACAGGCCCTGCGACACTCTTCCTGGTGATGCAGTGGCGTCTGCTGAGACGTCGATCCTCGTACACGGCAATGAGCCGCTACAGGCCCTGCGACACGCTTCTCGGAGATGCGGCGGCATCTGATGCTACGTCGATCTTCTTCTCTGGCAATGAGCCGCGACAGGCCCTGCAACACACTTCCCAGTGATGCGGCGGCATCTGCTGCGACATCGATCCTCTCCCCTGGCGATGTGAGGTGCTTCGGTGGACCTGCGATGACTCAATGATTCTTCTGCGACACGCTTCCCAGTGATGCGGTGGCGTCTGCTGCGACGTCGATCCTCTTCTCCGGCGATGCAAGGCGCTTCGTGTTGTGAAGCAGCAGCGGCAGTTCGGCGAAACGCTTCCTGTTCTTGAGTCGCGCTTCCAGCTCCTTGCGATGCGTAAGTCCTCAAAAAGTCCAGCACAACTGCAGGCACTTCTAAAGAACTCTTGGGGAGCTGGTGGGTGAAGTCTGTTGTCCCTGATACTTCAGCAGGAGGCAAGCTCTTTTCTCAAGCCCTTGGAGATCCTTACAAGTTGATGAAAGTACACAAAGTTCCTCTCTCCTTTCTTTGACAGTCAGGCTACCACTGCAGGCCAATCCCCCAAGCAGCCCTTCAGCTTAGGTATAGTCTCTCCTCCGTCTCTCTGGTTCCACACCTCAGCAAAGGTTTCTTCTAGTTGTCCGAAAGTGATCTCATTCTCTGGGGTCTGGGTCCCCTCTTTTTACACAGTTTCTCTTTGTTCTCGGAAGGCAGAGAGGCCTTTGCCTAGTCCAAACCAGTTCTGGTCAGTCCTGGAGCACTCTGTTGACATGACTCCTTCTTTCCTTTCACAGTGCAGGGCAGAGACATCAGACGCACCACAGGAGGTGGAGCCAGCATTGTGGAGGGAAAGCACAGCCCTATTCATGTCCCAGGTGCAACTCCTCCCTCCCATCTCGATGCAGATTTCTCTATTTAGCACTGGGCTGACTCACCCTGTCTCCTGGAATCCCCCAGCACCTGTCACTCAAACTCGAGACAAGGAATACAAAACCTAGCAGAGACAGGATTAGATGGTTAGACAAGAAAATACCTACTTTCTAAAAGTGGTATTTTCAAACACAGAATGTTAAAACCAACTTCACTAAAAGATGTATTGCAATAGTGAAAATTGAAAATGGCTGTAATTCACTATTAGGACATGCCACACACATCAGGGCTTGTCCTACCTTATACTTACAATGCACCCTGCCCTTGGGCCTACCATAGGAGTGCCTGACATGAAGAAAAGGGAAGGTTTAGGGACTGGCAAGTGGGTGCACATACCCAGTCAACATGGCAGTACCAAACTGCACACAGGCTCTGCGATGGCAGACCTGAGGCACACTTTTACAGGCTGCTTCGGTGGGTGGCATAACCAGTGCTGCAAGCCCACTAGCAGCATTTGGTTTACAAGCCCTGGGCACACTCAGTGCACCGTACTAGGGTCTGACAAGTAAACCAAACCAACCAATCATGGAATCACTAATCCACACATCAATTTACAATAAGGAGCACTTGCACTGTGGCACTGGACAGCAGTGGCACAGTGCCAAAAGCATCTAACACCAGCAAAAACACATGAGGCAACAGCAAAAAATGGAAGGGAGACCCAAGCCAAGGTGCCAGGTCTAACATCAGGTCTATCTACAAATTTGCCATGGTAAGGTGGCATAAGGATAAGTGATGCAAGCCTGGAGCGCAATGTCAACATTTGTTTGAAATGCTTGAATTTAACTTCTTGGTGTAGTAGTCCTTTTCATTGGAGGCTCGGTGAACAAAGTAAAGTGCCTTAAACATTGTCCCTTGTTAGAAATGTGGTTGTTTGCTGACAAGGATATGAGCCCAAGTCAGGCAGCAACAACAATCCCAGACAAGGTAAAAAGCAGGCAAACCCTAAATTAACCTGTTTTCACCCTCTGGTAGCTTGGCACATAGCAGTCAGGCTTAACTTAGTGACAATGTGTAAAGTATTTATGCAGGACTTCAAACATTAAAAAAGTGAAAACATCACACAAAAAGATTCCACACCAGTTACGAAAAACAGAACTTAATTTAATGAATAAAACAATACCAAAATGGCAAAAATCCAAACTTGAGATGTGAATTTTTAAAGAATAAACTTTAAAACAGGGCTTAGAAGCAATAAGCACTTGAAATGAAATGGAAAAAAGCATGTATTAAGCACGTAGCTACCCGGGGGCATCCCAGCGCTGATGGCAGTCAAACCGAGATTACCGCTGCACTGCTAAGGGAAGAGCCAAGTTTTTAGTGATTTCCGAAGGGCCAAATAGATGGACTCCTTTCGTAGGCAGAGGGGGAGAGTATTCCACGACTTGGGGGCATTATAGGAAAATAGACAACCCCCACTTCTGGCATTATTGATCCTGGTACGACGGCAAGGTGCAAATCGTCTGAGTGCAGACGTCTATTCGCCAGGTAAGGCCGGACAATGGAACGGTTGATAGCTGGTCCATTCCCTGCTAATGCTTTGTGAAAATACACATGGCCTTAAAATTAACTCTCTCCTGGATGGGGAGCCAGTGAAGAGATTTCATGGCAGGTTTTGAAGATTGACAGTTCAGGGTTCCAAAAATTATCCTCATTAACTTACTTGGGATATCTGGTCCCGCCAGAACACGACTAAGTCAAAAGTTCAGGCCAACCGCAACGGAGTGCGGGCCGGATATAGGGACCCAGTGAGGCCTGCTGAACAAAAGTACCTTGATCGTGACTTCATCGACGTTGAAAATGTGCGGTGCAACCAAAGCAATGCGTTGGTGTTAATCCACGCAACAGGGGCGAAGCACCATTCCTGGTTTGCGCAGCAGCGACGATATGTCGGCCCCGATTAGCATAGAGCTGCGATGTGCAGATTATTCATTGCCAACAAAGATGCGCAGACCTTGTGCAGTGGTGGTTCCAAAAGTGATGCGTCAGAGTTGATCCACTCGGTGAAGGTGATGCAACGGTTCTGGTTTCACAACAGGAGCGATGTGTTGGTTCCGGTCCATGCAACAGGAGCAATGCGCTGGTTCTGATCCATACAATGACGTTGAAGTGCAAGTTCGACAGAGGATGCACGGGTTTTGCTGAAGCAAGCACCTTAGGCCTCACTTTCTAAGGTCCAGGACTGGGGTGGCACCACTTGGCAGGGCAGACTCACAGATGGCAAGTAAGAAGCAAGTAATTTGGATGTGTTTTATGTCCCTGTGTCGTCAGATCAAGAGGCCACCCAGCTAGACCTAGGAGCCAGTCTGAGTTCAAGTGATGCAAGTCCAGTCCTTCTCACTCTGGCAGAAGGATACCAGGCAGCAGGGCAGCACAAACTACTACAAGGCAGGAGTCCAACAAAGCAGCAGTCCAGCAGGGTGTAAGACCTTTAGCAGCACAGCGGTCTTCCTTCCTGGTAGAATCTTTACAGGTCCAGAAGTGTACTAAATTGATCTGGCTCAGAGGTCGAGCACTTATACCCAGTTGTGCCTTTGAAGTGGTAGAAGACTTAAAAGGCAAGTCTTTAAAGTGCGCACAGGTCCTTCCTTCCTGCCCTGGCTACAGAACTCATTACAGAGGTGTATGCAGCCGTTTAAAAGCCTCTTCTTTCACTGGTGATAGCTCAGTCACACAAGTGTGATATTGCTGTTATTGGGAGAACTGTAGGAATGCTGGGTCATATTACCAAGGGCCTTATCGCCGCTTTAGCAGGAGTTTTTCCCGCTAAAGCGGCGATAATTTAATCGCCCTATTACCTAGCTGTCGCTAACACCAGTTAGCGACAGCTAGCAGGAGATAGCGAGCTTCTGGGGGTCCACTTTGCATGTCAGCGATATATATCGCTAATGACTTGCAAAGTGGGCGTGCCAAGATGTTAGCGACTGGAAACAGTCGCTAACATCGCTAACTCCTATTACCAACTTTTGGAAATAATCGCGCTAAGCGCGATTATCTCCAAAAGCTAACGCCTGCCCAGAGCAGTTCTTAGCCATGTTACCCAATGGTAGGTGGATAACATGGCTAAGAGCATTTGCTCGGTAATGCATGAATATCGCTGACTTTTCAGCGATATTCATGCATTTCGGCCGATTTTTATCGCTTAGGAGATAAACCTTGATAATATCAAGGCTCCTAAGCGATAAAAAGAGGCGAAGCACGGCGATATAAATATAGCCGCTAACCAAGCTTAGCGATATTTTTCGCTAATGCTTGGTAATATGCCCCGCTGTGTGGTAGTACATTTGTGAAACCCAGCAGACTCCATTAGTGCAGTCAGTTTTGACTTTTGTTTTGCTGTGTAACATCAGTGCGCACAGCATGCTACGCACTGCAGCAACACAAAAAAATAAAATTTGGGACTTGGGGGAAGTATTTCCCATGCATGCTGACTTTGATTTTGGAAAAGAAAATGTTTCTGTTTTTTTTTTACCAGAAACTTTTGGTTTTCCAGTACTGTGGATGACACTTTAAAGTCTACCGCACTGTGAACGTAGGGTAGTGGATGTCAATGGGTTGTCATCTGCCCTGAAGCAGTTACAACCCACCAAATCCATGTAGCCTGATGTCCTGTCCAACAAGAATTGACAACAAGCTGCAGGGATATGATGACTACATTGCACTAACTTCTTTGTTGCATGATTCTAGGGGATCTCTCCCGTTCCACGAGTCCACAAGATGATAGGCTTCTGGGACTGGGGTACAGGAAAAAGCAGAGGTCAAAGCAAGGTGGCAGGTGCTGCTAATGGCCATGTATATTCAAGAGAAAGTTTCAGTTGCCATGCAAGACCCAGGGAGAAGAGGGCTAGAGAAATAATGACAAATATTGAGAAGTACAAAGAAGATAGAAGAAAAGATATAGGGCCAGATGTAAGTAACTTCCATTTAGCAAGTCCTTAATAGCGATTTTTACCGAATCGCTATTAAGGACTCGCAAAATGGAATGTAGATAGGAATCGCTAAAATATTAGCGATTCCTTAACATTTCTTAATAACAAATCGGTAATTGAGATTCGTTATTAAGGAATACCTAGACATTCATTCCTATGGGCTAGGAGGCCCATAGGAATGAATGGGAAGAGATTTACTATTAGCGATTCGGTATTACCGAATCGCTAATAGCGGGAGCTATTTCAAGGGTACCAGGGTGTCCAAAGGACACCCTGTTGCACCCCTGAATGGTGAATGTGTGCACTTGTGGCGCACATCCATGCCCTAAGGGCATGGATGTGTGCCACGTGGCACATTTCAAAAAAGCAAAAAAGTGCTTTTTGAAAGGAAATCGCTACTTACCACCAACTTGAAGTTGGTGGTAAATAGCGATCCCTTAAGTCTGAAGTGCACTGTTTTTAGTGCTACGTACATTGCATTTAAGGAATCGGTATTTCCGATTCCTTAAATGCAAGAGCAAAATAAGCAATCGCTATTTTGCAATCCCTTATTTTGCATGTAGGTTTAAAGTCACCTACATTGCACTCAGCCAAATACCGGTCGGTAACGCAGAATTTTAACGAATTTCAGCGTTACCGACCAGTATTTAGCCACTTACATCTGGCCCACAGAGTAAAGGTTATAGGAAAGGAGAGAAGTTTGAGAGAAAGAAAGGAGAGTAAATAGAAAAAGCAAGAGAAAATGAGAGACAGGAATGGGATTATGAATGCAGCAGCAAACATAACGGCATAGTGGGAAAAGGTTGGGATAGGCAGTGGGAACAGAGTTAGGAACAGGATAAAGAAAGTATGAAAGAGCCTAAATGAGTAAAATGATAGCTAAGTATACATAGAGAAATGGTGATTGGAGAGTGTAAGTGGAATTTATAGCTTATCATGTTTTGGCCAATTCACCTGGCCTAATATGATTTCAAAGCACAATTCTGCATTAATTTCCTAGAAGGGATATTAGTATAAGATCAAAAAAATCACCTAGCCTGTTTGTCTTTAAAATCCTAATAAGGTCTAACCAATGTTACTTGATCCAAATTTCATTTTGCAAATTGATTAACACTGGCACTCCCTTGTTATTTGTTACTATATACTCTTGGTGAGAAGTGCTGGCACTTTCTCTTTTAATGCATATTAGCTATGTCTACATTTGTTGCTATGGTCACTGGAGAAGACAAAGTGCTTGCTGAGAAGTAGGGGTGGATGGTACGCCCAGAGTTTTACTTCACGGAATTCTGCTAACAACACATAAAAACCGTGTGAGCTACAGTGGAGTTCCATGAGTGGAATAATGTTGGCACCTGATGCTGCTCGCGCTGATTTTCACTGCGGGAGCTTGTTCCATGCTGGAAAATCAGCATGACCTACACCACGTGTCGCACCAGAGGGCACTCCTTCTTTCTTCTGCTTGAGTAGATTTTCTACTCGAGCTGCAGCATTCTCAACGCGAATGGGAGTAACATGACACAACCACCTGCTTTGAGAAACCACACCAGGACTCATCCTAATACTCAGTTTTTCTTTCTCGCCAACTTAAAGTTGTAGAGCCGTGCGCAAGAAAAACTCCGCCACACCGTGGATCATGGACTTTCTACAGAACTCCACGTTCCACCAACAGAGCAGAGTTTACCACCCAACCCTACTGAGAAGTCCAGGTTCTCTTAAGGAGGTGATTTGACTTTCTAGTGTAAATTTAAATTTGGCAGTCTCTTAAGTGTTTCATAACATGAAGCTTGACTTCATGTTACTACAACTGTTGTAATGCTGAGCAATACTTTTGCAAGGACATATTTTCAATTTCTAGTAGAAATGGCAGGCTTCCATGCTTTCTACATTCACTACTCAGAAAAGTACATGCTCGTCCAAGCAATGTTAGCCACGTACTTGAGGATCCTATGCAAGAAGTCTACTGCATGTGAAAGAGTAGAGAATGTTCATAATTATGGAAGTGGAAACTCTGTATTATCCAAATGGGAAGCACCATGCAAGAAGCATCAAACCGATATGTTATTACAGAGCAGGATACTTGATTCAAACCGTGAAAGCACCACTCAGAACTTTGGAGGCAGCGCTTCTGTCGGATAATCTACGGCTCCTCTAGCTGGAGATGGAACTAGTGACATCAGCCAGGCCACAGGCCTCAAATGGACCCATCTCAGGCTCATACAATTAACTATTGTTTACCATACCTATCTGTCTTGCTGGTAGACGTCTAATGAAGGTCTCCTTTTGTACAACACCTTTCGCACAATCTGCCTGTAACTATGAGAGGGGTATAATAATGTCAGAGACTGCTTCGATTTTGTGCAGTTTTGACTAGTACAAATATAATTGAACTATTCATCTTTTGTCTCAACCTTACAGTGAAATTCGTTGTGGGACATTCCCAGCAGCCCTTGTAAAATGACATTTACATTCTATTAAGTTTTCACTATTGTAGCCCTAAAATATTTAAAACACACTGTTTGCCACAAATTTCCCAAAATGTTCTTGATGGATATGCTCCAAGCTCTCTGTAAAGGTATTTTAAATTAGTTCCCAGTTAAATTAAAACGTCCCCTCAGAATTTGGTAGGGATTAGGAAATGGCTCACTTTACGAATCAGATGAAGTTTCCTAGAGTTATGTGAGTTAAGATTTATGCTTTTGGGTCTTTCAGATGAGATAATTTCCTGATGTAGAATAACCCTGGAAGGACATCATCCAGCAAAACAATTTTGAGTTTGGAGGCTGGACATCTACCACAAGCGGTGTGGGAGGGAGGGCTCTGAGATAAGGCCAGCTTATTAAAAAAAAATCCTTGATAAGCTTTACACTAAACAAAGTTTGAACAGTTTAGAAAATACACAAAGTTGCGAGCCAGCCTACTTTTTAACTTTACACCCTTCTACTTTAAATCCCATCTAATTGATAGAATTTAAAGTTGAATTGTGAAACGTTGATTGAGTGTGCTTTATTATGTACCTTATAAAACGCCACAGATTCCTTTACACAGAATCACATGGTGTGCAGCTGAATATCGAAGGCACCGAATATTGAGGACAGAACATTGAATCTAAAATGCAAATAGGTAAGTATAGTTTTTCTATACCTTACTCCACATATATGTACCTAGGTGATACATATATCTTCAGGGGATGTAGAGGTGGTGTTAGGAATAGTAAATCTATACTTCCCTACATCTATTAATCTTTCAATATCCTGTCCTCGATATTCTTGTACAGCGATATTCTGGGCGTCGATATTTAGTGGTGCAACCAATATGTGGGATAGAATGCACCTATAGAGCACAGTTTTGATGTTTGGTCATAACTGGAGGCCACTCCCCCTAAAAATATACTTCTGGCTACAGGGCTGCTTTTAGCATAGTTTGACAACTCGTTTTATGTCGGATGGATACCTTATTTGCAGGCCTGGCCTGTATTTTTTTTACAAATTATCCAATGAGTTAATTAGCCAAGTTGGTTTCATTAAAGCTAAAGAATATAACTTTACATTGTGAAATGAATGCTTAGGGCAGGATACATGCTTCATTTGACTTGGCGCAATGTCGCAGCCCTGCCAGTATTTCAATGTTCTCTACAATGCTCTGCTTTTAAATGCCCAGTATTATGAAAGGACCTTTTGTATGTAAAAGAATAGCACTTTCCATCGTCTTTTGCAAATGCCTGCCCTGCAAAACAATACCAATTCCATATTTTCAGCTTATTCATAAATCTAAATTGAACTTATCTACATAGTCAATAGTTGTATTAAATGTCTCGCACAGATGCGTCCATTCAGAACCTGTGTTGGAATAATCTGAGTTACTGCACTATTAGACTGAAAAATGTCAGTTTATAGTTTTCAAAAAGAGTTTTCGCTCCCAGAGAGGGGGAAAAAAGAGACAGATTGTTTACCAGAATGTCCTGAAAATTTCTGAATCGACTCTCCTTCAGAGATGGACTAGTAAGAAAAATAGCTGTCAACTGGCCCCAAGTCATTATGGTAATGTCAGCCAACAGCTCTAAGAATTGTGGATGTTGTAGTTTCATCCATTCGGTTCTGTAAATAGCCCTATAAATAATTCAAAGTATGCTTAATGTTTTGGCTGAAACTCCAGGCTGGCTCAGACTAAAAATCACAACATGCGGCACATCAGGCATTAATACATTTATGCCCTATTTGCCATTGTCTGGGGTGCCCCTAACCAGTTGTTGCAGATGTAGGGTGACCAAATTTTGAGAAGCAAAAATCGGGAAAGGCCAAACATAAAAGTAGGACTAACGGCATCAACCTTACTTCTATGACTGGCCTGCCTGCGCTCGGTACATTCACATAACAATAACTATAGCAATAATTCTAACCTCTACTACCCTGACTACCCCTCCTCTCTGTCTCTCGTCTACTGCAGCATGCATGCAGCCGAGATCAACCTGCTGCCGCCGGAAACAAATTATTTAACAAAAGCATACCTTTTAATTCTCCCTTGCTGTCTGACCTGACCTTTGTACCAAAAACTAGGACATGAAATGAATGAAACCGTCGGGACGCAGGGACATTCCTCTGAATATCGGTACTGTGCGGGAAAATCCGGGTTGTCGAATCACCCTATGTAGATAACACACTGTTAGTGTTTGGGGGCAGCCACTGCAAGGAGGTCTGCCCCGAAGGAGGATTGGGAGAGGAGGTGTAGTCTGGGGGACTGCCATTTTGTGAGCATTGGGCTGTTTTTGGGCATAGCCCAATTGCAGCCCAAGGGATATATAGTTGGCGTGAGCCTGCTCCCGGCCACCATTTTAGGTTTGATGATCTCAGTGGGAGAGGAGGGAGGGAGTGAGCAGCGGTGTGGGAGGAGGGAGGGGTACTGCTTGTAGAGCGGCCTCCTGTGAAGGCCTTAGTGGTAATAGGCCTCGTGAGGTGGAACGGAAGGAGGGATGGTCTGGGAGCCTGCAACATAAGGGCAATGGGAGCCCAGAAAGGAGGCACACAGCACTTTAGAAGAAGGTTCATTGTGGAGGGGGGGGGGGGGGCAGGGGGGGGAAACAAGTGGAAGTTCCCAGCAGGTATTCCCAGTGTGTGATGTGACAGGCCCCCAAGGGGCCATAGAGGGCTATGAGTATGGTGTTGATTAGTGTAGACGTGGGGAGTTGCAAGAGGAGGGGAAGGTTAGGCTGCGGGGGGGAGTATGTTGCGGACGTGGGTATGGGCACTGGAGATGCAGGTAACGAAGGGATTATGAAGGTAGAAAAGGGTGCTAAGACAGGAAAGGAGCTGGATGAAGGAAACCCAAGAGAGGAAAGAGGATAAAAAAGATGGCCCTAAAAGCAAGGAACTGAAGTTTAAGAAGCTCCTGTATATGGGGGTAACAAAGTCTTTGGGGGTGCATTTGTTGCCACAAACTAACGAGCGAATTTGGAAGGGGGAGTATGTAGAAATGCTAAAACGTTTGCACAGGGAGGTCAGGTCTAAAGGGGGATCCAAACAGTGGCGGCTGGTGTATTTTTAAAAAGGTGAGGCATATTGCTAGCAGTGAAGCGAGTGAGCCTGACGCTTATAAGTGGGGTTTGGATTGGGGTTCTTGCATGCTCTTCACAATGTCAAAGTGTATTTCTGTAACATGTAGAAGCTTTGACACTATCTCAGCACACAATAGCACTGCTGTGAGAAGCATTTATTAATTGTGCTTAAACATTAACTTATAATCATTCTACCCTTTCCCCCACCATGGTGACAGTGACATTAGTGCACTAAGAGGCAAGGCAGTTGTAATGTGAACTCTGGGCCAGATGTACGTACGACCCTTTCATTTAGAGCCTCGCAATTTGCGACACATTGCGTGTTGAAAATTGCGAGGCGCTAAATGAAATGTACACAACAGTGTGTTTACACTGTTTTGCGATTCCCAATTGGGTAGCAAATTACGAGACTTATTAATAATAATGAGCTTCTCACAATTTGCGAGCCAATTGTGAATGCCAGGCCTCCCAGGGATGGTGGCCTGCTGGGCTCAGCAGGCCACCTTATAAGGTCCCAAAAGCGAGTCCTATTGGCTATGCCAATGCTTGTTTTTACTTTCCACCGGTGGGTGTTTTTACCAACAAATGTGGTGAAGAAACTTGAAAGTTTCCACAATTATCATGTGAAGTAGACATCCTGCAAGGGCTTAGTGTTCATGGTAATCAGCAAAAAATGTAATGCAAGGTGTTGACCTTGATCGCACTCTGTCACACTTAAAACCTCTACATCCAACAGGAATACTAGGCGAGAACACCGCATAGCTCAGATAGACCATATAATTAGATACCACATCGCTTGCAACTTGAAGATGCAGCCTGACTGGCATCCGCTGGAACGGAGGGGTGGAGTGGTGGGTCAGAAGCATGAAATCTCTAGAACAGGGCACCGTCCCCAAGCCCTTTCTAGAAAGCAACCTCTCTCCTGACAACCACTCTTGTTCTCATTGCGCTCTCATGGCTGTACCCTTATTGACAGCCACTTGTCTTGTCCAGTCCAGTGCAGTGGTTGCGCTCAAGGAGGACACTGTACAGGCTGTGTGCACAACATGGATGTTCATCTATGGCCTGTAGAACAAAATAGCCAAATAACATACCAAAGGATTAATTCAAGAGTAACATGAGAGGCAGATGCATCCTCTCCCCTCCCCCCACGATGGCATCTGCAAGCAGGGCACATCTCGAGTGGCCAAGGTCTGTCTGGAGACAGACACCAGTATACCCAGCTCAGGTACAGCCTTCCACATATGAGTTCAGCAGAACAGGGAAGAGCAGGGGATGGGATCTTGAAGCTAGGGAGGAGGAGAATATGACATCAAGTGTGCTCTGGACCGCGCTGATCACGCTGCTCAGTAAGGCATGTCTCCGTTCCCACTATATTCAGATGGCATTGCCTGTTCCACTCCTGGTCCGACTGAAGGCGGTCTCTTCTAGGGAGCGGTGTGGGTTCCTGAGAGTTGTGGGTCCTGCCTCTTGTCATGCTGGAAATGTTCAAATGTTTTCTGGTTACACTGACCCGCTGCAGGCGTTTTGTCAGTGGCCATGACAAACAGAAAGTAAGGAGGGGGCCCAAGTCACACCGTGAAGAGCCAGTTACTGGATGCCCCACCCCTCTAGAGAGACCAGAAGATGGCTATGTTGGCTCTTCTGTCAGTTTTCTCCTGCACATATCATAAACAGGCAAATTGCATACTAATTTACCTAAAAGGCACATACTCAAGCTTATGATGACCTCTTGCACACCATAAATCAACCAATACATATACGAATAAGTCATGCCAACAGACCCGACCAATGAACCACCTGTACATAACCGGAATACAGCTAAATGCAACCAAAACTCCAACTCTAGCCTGCGACAGAATCATCAAAATCATGGTATGAAAATACCCGAACTCTGCCAGAACTGGGAGGCCATATTAAAAGCAAAATACTTATTATACAACTCACACTAACATGACAGAATGTAACATAACATCAACAGCTTCCACAGAGGTGCTTCCTGTCCAGCTACACACCACCTTCTTAGTGCTGATGGGGTGCAATGCACAGTAAACATGCCAGGATTAACATATCTTTGACCCCTTTCAGAGCAAGCACTGGATGCGAAAGTCATCGCGATCGCAAAAAAAAAAGTTAGAATAGCACAGTGACACATCTTGTTTGCAGAAGTAGTGCAGGAATCCCGGAAAGCTTACCTCTGACAATGAGCAAGTGAGAGAAAACACCCCGAGTCAGCTCCTCGGATATGGCTGCTGAACACCCCCCAGTCTATGGAGTTTGCTACTGTTCCCATAAGCTGGCATCCCGGGCTCCAAGCTCCATTCTCAGCTCTGCACAGAGGCTCCAACTACCACAGCAATGAGAGGCGGCGACAGGGCCCAAGTCCAAAACAAGCATTGGACGTGTGCGATCGTGGGGGAAAATGCTACCGCCGGCCACAGCTTGCAGTGCATGTGCGCGTGTGGTGCGTGCGCAGCAGTAATCACGCCATATGGCGCCTCTGCTCAGGTGCGCGCCCACGCACATGCACAGCAAGCTGTAGCCGGCGGTAGCATTTTATGAAACCCTTCTTACTTAAGGTCTGGCCAGACGAGCGCAAGCGCTGGGTCAGGCAAGACCTAAAAAAAAGAATAAATGACCCTTTCCTTTCCCCTCTCGACACAGGGATGACTTGGGAAAGGGCGGGTCATTAATGTTTCTCCAGAAATAAGCTGCCTTGGGAGGTACAGGTCTTAAACTGTACCCGCCTGAGGCTGCTTTAAAACACGACGCTGCCTTGGGGAGCGCTAGGTGGCGCACTGGTGTATGGACGCCTCTTCGTAAGGCTCTCACAGCCTGGCGCAATTAATCCTCTAATCGATCCTTGCACCGATGTGTGATCGGGCTGAAACTGTCACCACCTGCTGAGGAGGCTGCCCGGGTGCTCCGGTGTAATTTTCAGGCTGCTCGCTCCAACCCCAAGGCTGACGGAGGCTCCGTTGTGTCTAGCGACCTGGACTGCTGGAGGGATTGAGGCGGCCGGCCGGCCTGCCGCACAACGTGAGGCCGAGGATCCAGTAACGGCTGCTGGGCCCTGGAAGGCGCGAAACTGACGGAGAGGCGGGACGCGCTGTCAGAGCTTCGCTCCTCACAGCGGCGCTTTGAAGATAGCGGGACTGCCGCTCGGCCCATCTGCCACAGCAGGTACTCGCTGTAATAGCTTAGACCCCCTGGGCAAACTGCTTCCTGCTGAGTGCGACCATCGGTCTGCTGACGGCTGTCGGGGGTGGAGGCCATCTTAGGAACGACCCCCCAGCCTATCCACGAGATAATCAGGGGATCACTGATTACATACCCCCAAGCGTGGAAGACATCGAGGTGCACGCAGCGCCGGCAGCATATGCCGTCAGCCCTAGGGAACTACCTGGGAATCGGCTGATCTCGGCGATCCATCTCTTGGCATCTGGCTGCCCCTTGACGGCGGGGTGAGTGGAAAGAGCGGCGCTGTGCAGGGGCCGCAGCTGCGGCAACTATTGGGGACATAATACTGCTATCTAGCTGCTGGCATTGACTGGGTCTTACAGTGAAAGTGCATGACGGTGTGCAGGAGGCAGGAGACGCAGGAGGTACCGGCCACTTGGTGACGGCAGTGGTTTGCCACGCGCTACAACCTTGACACTTGCTAATGCTTATTGACCGCGACCACCGCCTCTCGCCGGCTAATACACACCCTGGGAGAGGAACCTGCACCATGCGACTGATCGGGCAGCGGGCCTAATCCACGAGTACTACCATTGATGCGAGGCCGACCTAACACCCTGAGGGCGATTGACATACGGTGTGTTAGCGGTGGGGTGGTCTCACTGGGAGACCCCTGAGTCGGAGTTGCAGAAGAGATTGGAGGACGGAGGAGACAACAGATACTGCCACTACCTTTGATCTAAACCCCACCCGAGTGCCGAGATCTACTGGCGCTAGTTGCGCGTGACGGAGACTGCGCTGACAGGACTCACCGTGCCTGCGTATCAGTGGTGAATTGGCAGCCCACTTTACTGCGTACTGTGCTGTTGTGTCTGTTTGGTGGTAAGATGGGCCGACCTGACGCGCGTCAACCGAAGCTTACATTTGATACCGCGAAGAAGCCAACCCGTACCAATCCGGAGCACCTGCAGCAGACAGAAACCAATAATCCTACTAGCAGTCAAACGACCAACTCCGCAGATATCCAGGAAATCCTACGTGAGATGCGACAGGGATTTGCAACTATTGCTGATAAGGTGGACAGAATATCGTCCAGGATGGATGCTGTCGTGCACAAGCTGGATGTCCATGAGGGGAGACTGAAGGAAGCGGAACAACGGATCTCAGACGTTGAAGATACCTCAGGACAACATGCGTCACGACTTACGCGGATGGATGACCTGCTACGCACAATAGCGGCGAAGAACGAGGATTTGGAGGCGAGGAGTCGCCGTAATAACATACGCGTAGTGGGTATTCCGGAGTCCACCAATGTGGGCAGGATGGAGGACTATGTGGAAAAACTCCTGTTGGCTTCGGTGGGCTCGGAAGCGTTCTCCCCCCAGTTCATTGTAGAGAGGGCGCACAGATCCCTTGGACCGGTACCCAAACCGGGCATGAAACCGAGGCCTATCATAGCCCGCCTGCTGAACTATAGGGATAGAGACGCAGCGCTACGGGCGGCTCGGACCGCCAAAGCACTTAACTATGATGGGAACAATTTCACGATCTACCCTGACTTCACTCCTATGGTACAAGACGAACGGCGCAAGTTTCTGGACGTCAAGGCGAAGCTTCGCACTCTTCAGGTGGATTATGCACTACTCTATCCGGCTAGACTGCGAATCACGTACCAGGGTCGCCAAAAGTTTTATACGAAACCGCAGCAAGTTGAGGAATTTATAAAACATTTTAAACGCACAACGCTCCACAACAGGGACGGGATGGCTGCACCTGACCACGGAGAAGACCGTATGGAGGATGAGGAACAGTGACCTCCTGACTCTTGATCTTCAGATATCGCCCTAAAATCCTGTCTGTGAGTACTACGGTGTGGACTACAGCACGCCAATAGCCATGTTCATTGGTTTCTATACTCCTTGAATTTTTGCGGTGGGTGGGGGTTTTTTTGGCCTGACACAATTTGGTCTTGATCCTCATCGCCAGGCACCCCCCCTTTCCCCCTGCTGGCTAAGGGTGTCCCACTCTTGGGATCTGGTGGAGGGGAAGGGGTGCTGTGTTGCCACCTAGAATGCTACCCAACGGGTATTACCCATATTGTTACAGTTGTTACAGGGTGTGTTATCGCCCTCGATTGTTGAGGGCATTGGGGTGGGGAAGGGGGGAAGAATGCATTGGCGAGTTGGGGAAGCCTCTGTGGGTGGCGGGTGGGGAATGGGGGAAAATGTGGGAATTTTTTGAGTTGGTTGAATTTGAATTACACGGGCAAGACAACACAGTGATGTGCTGGTGGGAAGCGAGTGGACTTGTTGAGTATGTTACATTGTGGTTATGGGTGCTCCATGGTACGATCCTTAAACAGACTGAATTAGGCCACACTAGGCGCAGGAACTGTTAACAAATGCACCTTTATATCCTGGAATGTGCGTGGACTGAAGGATGCACGGAAACGTAGGCAACTGTTAGCATATTGGGACAGACACAGTGTGCAGGTGGTTCTGCTGCAAGAAACTCATGAACCCCCGGCGGCTGCCTCCACATTCGGCGCGAGATGGGCGGGTGTAAGGGCTTTCTCTAACTACTCCTCTTATGCCAGGGGCACTGCTATACTTATACACCGAGCCCTCCCCTTCACACTGCAAGGTCAAATGCTTGATAAGGAGGGGAGATATGTGATTGTATGGGGGAGGTTGGGTGGAGAAACGATTACCATTGCCAACTGCTATGCGCCTAATATTGATGACCCTCACTTCTTTGCGCAACTTTGGGGGAGTATATTGGATGTGGGTTCTAGGCACCTGATCTGGGGTGGAGACTTCAATGTGGCCCTGCACCCGAGATTAGATAGAGCGGATGGATGTTCAACATACCATGCTAGGGCGAGAGATTCCCTTAGAGGGATAGTTGAGGAGGAAGGATTGATCGATAGTTGGAGACAAGTGCATCCTGATACTTTAGATGGAACACACTTTACCCCGCACACTGGAACATGGGCCAGAATAGATTACATTTTTGTATCCATTAATCTAGCACCACATATTCTGCACTCTAAACATCTTCCCCGAACGCATTCCGATCATTGCCCGGTCTTGACGGCCCTAGACATGCCTGGATTTCATAAACCACGCCCACCTTGGCGCTTACACCCTAATGTACTGATAGATACTGTCTTCCGCGAAGAACTTAGAACAGACATAGAAGAATTTTTTCCCCGGAATAAAGATACTGTAGACTCTGTAGAGACAGTCTGGGAGGCTTTCAAAGTTACGGTGAGGGGATGGTGCATTGCTAAGAGCTCTGGGGTGCTGAGGGACATTCAACGTGCTCTTAGTAGGTTAGAGAAGGACCTCAAAACACTGGAGGATGGCATGGTTCGAGGGGATACTGGAGACATACGGTGCAAGTTCAGGGCCACACTGTCGGACTACGAGGCAGAAGCGCAAAGGGAGGTATCGTTCAAGGGAAAGCACTGGCAGGCCCGCGCTTATAACGAAGGAGGGAGACCGGGAAGAGCGCTATCCATGGCAGTGCGGGTGGCACGGGGTTCAAATACTATCCTAGAACTGACTACAGCCGACAGGGAGATACACAGGGATTCTGTTGGGATTCTGAATACACTCCAAACACACTATGAACAACTCTATACCTCACGGGCGTTCGGTGAAGTGGACCTGGATGACTGTCTGGGGGACATTGCACTCTGCTGGATAAGCGATATCCACAGACAGTTTCTAGGGGCGCCCTTCGAGTTAGACGAGGTGCGGGATGCCATTATGTCCTTGGGCAATGGGAAGGCGCCGGGCCATGATGGCTTACCCGCAGAATTTTATAAATGTTATATAGAAGTCCTTGCACCTGTTCTGCGGGAGGTATTTGAAGATGCCTTAGAAGTGGGTGTACTTCCGAGGTCTATGCGTGAAGTGATTATCACGTCTCTTCTCAAACCGGGGAAAAATGCTGCATACTGTGACTCATACCGCCCACTGTCGCTCTTGAATTGTGACACCAAAATTCTGGCTAAGGTGTTGGCGACGAGATTATCTTTACTTATGACTACACTCATATTGCCTGATCAGTCGGGCTTTGTCCCAACGAGATCGACCTCACACAACCTTCGCACGGTGTTCTCCCTGATCCAAATGGTGCATCCTGAGATCCCTCTAGCCGCAGTTTTTCTGGATGCTTCAAAAGCGTTCGATTCGGTGGAATGGGGGTTCCTATTCGCAGTCTTGCGAAGGATGGGGTTTCCCCCGATATTTGTAAACTGGGTACGGTTGTTATACACGGCTCCAACGGCGAGAGTACTCGCGAATGGCCAACTATCTGCCGCCTTTGCAATAACGAGAGGAACCCGCCAGGGATGTCCTCTCTCCCCCTTACTGTTTGCCGTGGCGATTGAGCCATTGGCCTGTCGAATCCGGCAACTTCATAAGGCCAGCGCCTTCAATTACCAACAACGTCAGCTTTCCATCTCGTTATATGCTGACGATGTTACCTTATACGTCAAAGATCCTAGCTCTAACTTGAATGCATTACTGCGGGAATTTGTCGCCTTCGGAGGCCTCTCGGGCGTTTCTATCAACTGGGGTAAATCCCAACTCTTCCCTATAACGCCAGCTATATCGGAGTTCCCGCTGGAATACCCGCTTGAGTGGTGCACCTCTGAATTGCGCTACCTGGGCATACATATATCGAGAGATAGGGGGGATACCTTACGTGCGAACTACGGAGTGGCTATTACTAAACTAGCGGATTCAGTGACCAGATGGATTAAATTGCCCTTATCGATGGCGGCGAGAATCTCCCTCATAAAAATGGTGGTTCTACCGCGATTCTTATACTTGTTCCTCAATGTTCCTTACTACCCAGGTGCATTCTTCTTCAAAACCCTACGCTCTGAGCTTATACGTCTTGTATGGGGGGGCAAGCAGGCACGCCTCCGCTGGGCAGTTATGATGCAACCGTACAGTATGGGCGGATTCGATGTGCCTGATTTCGAGGCATATTACTTGAGTGCTCAGGCGCACTACCTGTATTATTGGCTGAAACCGTCACCCTACATGCCGCAAGTGGCGGCGGAGGATTGGATAGCCCATCCGCTACCACTGGCAGGCGTGGTTCATGCCCCTCCATCTGAATTGGATATGCATTCCAATACAGTGACCGGTACGATGGATGCATGGCATCGACTAGGGAGGAAATTGCAGGCCCCATTACTATATACGGCTCGGATGCCACTGTCTTATCACCCGCGGATAGCGCTCCTTCAAGAGGTGGGATTCCAAATGCTGTGTCGTCAGTTACACATTCATACATGGGGTGATCTTTTCCGCGAAGGGCTATTTCGGTCTCGAGAGGATTTCTTTCAGGACCATGAACCCACCCCGTTGGACTTGTTTTATTATATACGATTGCGGGAAGGCCTGAGGGTCTTGCTGCCGGAATACCCTCGTGAACCCCCCAGTGTGATCCCACTCACGGTAGTGGTAAATAGTGTTGATGGTGCGCATTTAGTGTCCAATATTTATAGAAGCCTACGAGAGGAACTGCCTATTGTGGAGAGTACGGCCAGGGCGCATTGGTCGTCAGATCTTGGCAGGGAGATAGCGGACGAGCAATGGGAGTATAGTTGTGCCCTTTCAGGAGCGGTGATGTCCAGCTGTCGCTTTAAAATAATACATTATAAGTTCCTGCATAGGTTATACTACACGCCGGCTAGGAAATTTAGATTTGGTCTGATTGACTCGGACAGATGTGAGAGGTGTAGTCAGGAGGGGGCGGACTTCTTTCATTTAGCGTGGACTTGCCCGCAAGTGCAGGAATACTGGTCACGGGTGTGTGAAGGACTTTCCCTCATGATAGGAGATGCCCTAACTTTAGATCCAGAGCTGTTCCTACTAGGATACACGGCAAAGATTGCACGAACAATTAGGAAGTATACTGATGTGGCAATATTACTGGCAAGAAGACACGTGGCGTGTAGGTGGGGTCGGGGCAGGGCTCCTAAATTCAAAATCTGGTTGCACGACATGTTATACTGCCAAGAACAGTACGGCATATTTTCAGAATTGCTGCCTCTCAACTCTAGGCCAGCCGACATATGGGGTCCTCTGCAGACTTATCTTCTCGCAACTGCCACACAAGGAGAGGGGGACGTTGCCACTGAGGATATTACGCTAACGGCTGAACCAGTCTGAACCTGCATGCCTAGTCTTGTTATGGATGGGGGAAACTGTAATATGTCTATGCTGTTTTCGGATTTCTGTCATGCGAGAATTGGCTATGCAAGCAATGATGTCAGATATGTGGAATTATGCCTGATAAACACAGTCTACTGACAGGACCCTTGGCCCGGCCCCCTGATCTGCCGGCTGCATACCCTGTTTCACAGTGTTTCCTGGGCATCGAGAGCTGGTTAAGTACTTTCTCCCCCTAGCCTCCTGAAGGGAAGTCTTGATTGTTGGGTCCGTTGCCCTCAACCCCATATAGCAATTTACAAGCTTAAAGTCGCAGCTGCCCAAGTGCTTAGATTTGTTTTGTTAGGTCCTCTCTCCGATTATGACTTTGGTTTAGACCCATCCGAGATCCTTCCTATATATGTTCTTACTTGACAAATGCTCCACTGTGTTAATATATGTGTATCGCTGCCGGCCATGTACGGTTGTAGGCACACTGCTGTGTAACTGTGTCTGTATGTCAATAAAAGTTTATAATAAAAAAAAAAATAATAATAAATAAACACGACGCTGCCTTGAGTCATTTGTGGGAGGTCCCCAAGGACCTCGATATACTGAATTGCAGGGCTGACACCATGTCAGCCCGCATTTCCAGAGATGCATTGGAGCAAATTTGTGACACATGCGCACTCACATATGTCTCAAGAAGCCTGCTGGACTGCCAGCCATCTCTGATGTCACCCACCAGGCAGGCAGCAGTGCAGGAGTTCGATTCCAACACTGGCGTGCCGTGCTAGGCTTCCACATTTCTTTTAAAATGCTAAAGAACATCATCACTGGTGTTAATTTGCATTTTAAAAGAAATATGGATGCTGGTAATTACTATTTGCCATTACCATGATGGTAATCGCAAATAGCAATTACCAGCATGATCCACAGTCATGCAATCGGGTGGACGGAGCCTCAGTGCCCTAATGAAGAAACCGCCCCTGGATCCAAGGAAGAGGAACATGAGTTCGCAAAGCGGCAAAAAGTGTCATTGACTATAGAGAATTAGGCAGCAGCATTTATGGTTTATGCAAGCGTCTAATGTGAAAAATACCCAGAGTGCCGCGTGGCTCTTTTGAAATATATGGACATAATCAGGAAAGAGCAAATAATGGGCGGGGGATGCTCCTGGGCTCCATACAATGAGGAGTTCAGGGCACGCTTAGCATGGGACCCCGAGGTGAACTGGGGGCAGCTGGATACAGATTTGTGGTAACACACAATGGGGGCGGCAAAAGAGGGGGGAAACGATTTTCACAGCCAGTGGGCTGCCCATTGATTACCGACCCTTTCAGGGTTGTGGGGCACAGGGAAGAGTCAGCCAGGAGTGGGAGGGGCTTGCTGGGACTTTAATAAGGGAATTTGCACACGCGAATATTGCAAATTTTGCCATGAGGGCTCAAACTGTGGGGGTCGGCACGCACTGGTCAATTGCTTTGGGACACAGGGGATACCAACAGGGAGGGCACCAATGGCAGTCGAGTGGTAACACAGGAGGTCACCAACAGCAGTTTGCGAGCGCTCGTGGGGGAAAGGGAGTACAGGGCTTGGGCCAAAAGGCTCATACTCCGGTTAGAGTAGAGAATCTGGAACGGTGGCTACAGTGCTATAGGAATGAGGGGGCATGAAGGGTGTTACGGGAGGGATTTAGAGAGGGGTTTCATTTAGGATTCACTGGTCCATGGTCCAGGAGATGGGAAGAGAATTTGCGATCAGCCACAAAATATAAGCAAGCAGCGCAGGAAAAATTGGACAAAGAGGTGAGGGAGGGGAGAATGGCGAGTCCTTTCGAGGAATGGCCCATGGAGAAATTGATTATTTCTCCCATCAGACTAGTGCAGAAAAAGGAGTTGGGACAGTACAGGCTCATTCAAAACTGGTCATGTCCGGAAGGGAATTCAGTCAATGATTTCATCGCTGAGGAGGTAGCCACAGTATCTCACACATCTGTTGACATGGTCATGTCACTGGTAGTGACGGCATGCGCAACTGCATTAATGGCAAAATGTGATATCAAATCTGCGTTTCATTTGCTTCCAGTCCACCCAGGTGATTGGAAACTTCTGGGCATCCACTTTGAAGGAAAGTGGTACATGGACAAAGCACTACTGATGGGTTTCTCCATTTTGTACACACTGATGGAATGTTTCAGCACATTTTTGCATTGGCTGTTTTCATGGCACACTGGGAACCAGTGGGTAACGCACTACTTAGATAATTTTTTCTTTGTGGGCTCCCTAGCTTCGCGGAATGCCAGGAAGTGCTGGAAGGTTTCCATGAGCGGATGGGGGACCTTGGGGGCCTTTGGCACTGGAATAAACGATGGGCCCCAGCCCGGAACTGTCATTTTTGGGAATCAAGATCGATTCAAATGAAATGCAAGTGCGTTTACCACAGGACAAAAAAGACAAAATGCTAACCTTATTGCGGGACATGGTATCCCGGGAGAAAGTGAAGGTCAAAGAAATTCAGTTCCTTTAGGGTCAACTCAACTTTGCGTGCAGATTAGTGAGGGCGGTTAGGACGTTCAATAGGAGATTGGGTCGAGCCTTGTCAGGAAGACAATTACCTCACATCATGTTCGGCTTTCAGCCGGAGTCAAGGAGGATTTGAGGATGTGGAGGGTTTTCTGGCAGTCCTTTAATGGTATTCTTCTAGCAAGGGACATGGACTTAGAATCGGACTGGCACATTTTATCAGATGTGGCAGGTAGCACTAGCTGTGGACTGTTTTGGAAAGGGAGGTGGTGTGCCGAACAACGGCCAGTAGACTGGCAAGACGGGGGCAGTAGCATCGCCTTCTCAGAGTTGTTTGCCCTTGTGGTAGCAGTGACACTCTGGGGGGAAGAATTGCCCCACAAGAAGGTGCTGTTTAGGTTAGACAACATGGCAGTGGTAGGGATCGTGAATCGACAGTCCACCAGAGATGAACAGGTGTTGAATCTGTTGAGAGTTTTTGTGTTGGGTTGCTTGCGGTATGATATTACTTTCAGAGCCTTGCACGTACCAGGAGTGGACAATGACATTGCGGATGCTTTGTCTCGTTCACAGTGGGGGTGATTCTGTGGACTAGCCAAGGACGCTGACAGGACCAGGATGCCCATGCCTCCGCATGTGTGGTACGTAGGCAACTTTGGATGTTACAGTTGGTGGTAGGGTTGCTTGCCGACTCCACTAGAGTGGCAGACATATTGGGATGAAGAGAATTCCCTGTGTTTGGGTGCTCAGAGGCATGTGGAAGGGTGGCTGCGAGCTGAAGACATGATACAATTTATGCTGGACCTCATTGACAGGGGATTGTTGAGAGTAACAATCGCCGGGAAGCTGACGGGAGTTGGTTCATGGGGAAGCTCTTATTGGCTATACCCCATCGACAGGGGAGTTGGGGAGGAGAATTTTAGAAGGTTGGGCTCAGGAGCAGGGCACAGGATTCAGGCTAAGGAAGCCGCTTTCATGGCAGATGTTGCGTCGGGTGCTCGCTTTGTTGCCGGAAATATGCAAAGATGAAGTTGGTGTGTATCTGTTTTCCACACTGGTGGTGTGGATGTTCTTTGGGGCATTCTGGGTTCCAGAATTGCTGGGCAAGAAAGGGGTAGGGGGAGTTTTGTGGTAGGATGTGGTCTTTAACAGTAGTCAGGTCCAGATATGGTTGAATCATTCTAAGACAGATCAGGGGGGGGCAAGGAAAGTGGGTTGTGCTCCAGGCATTACAATCCCCTGAAATCTGTCCACTCAGGTGGGTCCGGCAATGGTCGGTTGTGACAGGTTTATCAGGGGGAGCAGTTTTCGAGCATGCAAAAGGGGATTGAGTGATTGTCCACTACCTGTTGGCAATATTGAGGAAGGTTTTATATCACCTGGGTGTGGAAGGGCTGGAATATGGGTCTCCCTCCTTCCGCATTGGGGCAGCATCTGAGGCAAGCAACAGAGGGTGGGTCCAGGACGAAATTATGTGGCTGGGTCTTTGGTCTTCTTTTTTTTTATTTTTTTATTTTTATTTGCAGACTGTTGAGAGAGACATAACAGGGCATAACAAGATTCATAAAATAAAGTACAAAGTATAAATAGCACGATCTTCACAAATGTTGATTTCAGTTTTCCACTTGGAACACATTTCAAAATAAAGAATCTATGGCACAGACATTTAAACATTTAAACATTTAAACAAACCCGGGGCTATCGATAAAATCGCCCCATATCTTTTCAAATTTTTTTCGTGCGCGAGTTCCTCTGAGATTGGCTAACCCAAGTTCCATAGAGCGAATTTCGTTGACTAATGACCACCATTCCCAAATATTGGGAGGTTTGGGACAGATCCAAGCTCTAGCCAATGTGAGTTTGGCACAGGACATAAGAATTGTTATCAGAGCGGATTGAGATAGGATAGTAGGATATAGATCAAGTAATACAATTGGTGCGGTAAGCGTGGGCAGAAATATCTTTTAAATTTTTAAAATTTTTATTAGTTCCCCCCAAAAATCCTTAGCATTGGACAAGAGAACAACATATGTTCTAGGTCAGCTGCGTAGGCAAGGCACTTGGGACATTTAGTGCGATCCCCTTGAATGTTGTTTGGGGACCACTTTGAAATCTTTTCCGGTGTATAGTATAACATACAAACTGTGCGGAACTGTTGTAGTCTTAAACTAGATGAGCGTACAGCATTATTGATGTTAGCTGTGTCACTCCTGTGCTTTGTAACCAACGGTTGATAGTTGTTCTTTGCATATGTGTATTATTATCGTTCTTCCTCCCACACCCACCGTTACAGCCATCCTAACATGGATCTCATCGGCAAGCACACATATAGAATCAACTACCCTTCCACTCTCACCAAAAAAGCCGCTAAACGCTTTAAACACAACTTCATGAGGTCGCACCCTGAAACCCCCTTTGCCGACACCTACTTCTCACTGGGCAATGGAGCCCTGAACATTGATATCATCTTCCACACCTCACACAGAGCTCAATGGAGAAAAGCGTTCCTAACCCTACTCACCGTCTCCACCACCAGGAAAACCGCTCATGGCCTAACTCTCTCTATCACACCTTCCCAACTCTTCCCTGGCAGAACCACCATTACTATCTACAATAACGGGATTGTCCTAATTCAATCCACAGACAAGAACCTGGAACTACTAGACAACCTGTTCCCCAAGTTCAAAGAGCACCTTTCCAAGCTGCGGACCTCCACCCATAACTCTTCCAGCACTATCACTCCTGATGTCGCAGCCCCCACCCACAACCCTTCTAACATAGCTCAGCAGCGGATCCACACCCACCTCACCTCTACCCCCAGCACCCTAGTCAATAGCCCACCTGCTGTTACCACCCCACGCTCCCCAAGCGCAGTCACAAATATCTCCCCCTCATACACTAGCCGCCCCTCTAACACTATCCCCTTGATCCCCACTCATATCACTCCCATTCCTCTCTCCCCTGACATAACAACTCCCACCCACAACCCCTCTTACCTAGATCCGCACCAGAATGACACACATAACGACAAATCCCACCCTTTGTTCCCCCCCACTCTCAGTCCCCACGTGAGAACACTCCCCCCATACATCCTCGATACCCCCACATCCTTGATACCCCCACGCTCCCTTCCCCCACCTTACACCCCCCACGAACGCCTCTGAACACACCACCATCCGGAGCTTATTTCCCCCCCTTCCCCCCCGAGACAGATCCTTCTCCCTCCCCTGCTCCACCCTCCCAACTAGACCCACAGAACATACCACCTCCCTTACCGTAGCATCCCCCCTCTCTCCCCTCCCATTCTCAGCCCCCACTACCTTCCTGCCACCCCCATTGTCTTCAGCCTTCACTCACTCTTCAATTCATCGGCACCGTCTCCCACCGACGTCTCTACCTATGCCTCCCACCTTCCCCCTACCTCACCCACACCCCTCGCCCACAAACTCTCCCACACATCAAATGCCATCCCACCCAATATCACCGTAGAACCCTCCAATAACGCTAGCATATCCCCCCCCTCGGTACCCTGCTCGCTTTCCAGCTCACTACTCAACCACTCGCCAACGGCTCTCATCACCAACCCCATCCCCAATACACCTCTGGACTTGACTTTATCCACCCTCCAACAAGTCAAAGAGGATCTCCTACAAGTCAAAAAAGATCTCCACGCAATCAAAGAACTTCTCTTCTCACAGCCCAGTCAACCTCTCACCATTCCACTACCCTACAAACGACGCACCCTCCCCACATACCTTCGCCTTCAACGACCCCCGCGCTGGCCGACTATCCCCGCTCGCAATAACTCCCACCGCCCCTGTCGTGTCCTCAACTCCCTGTCGGACCGCGACTTATGCTCCCTCCTTCGCTCTTATGGCCCAGGTCCGGTAAAACACATAGCAATCCCACACATCCCCATACCCACAATTCTCACAAATCCCCTGAGGCTCCCAACCCTTAGCAACAGAGGTTCCGTCCCTAACAACCTCAGAAAAGTCCCCCTCTCTCTAGAAGGCTCGACCACCCTTCTCACTCCCAAACTCAAATGCATCCTACTCAATTGCAGATCGGCCCAGAGACACTCCTCCGACATCGCTGATCTCGTCTCAACAATGGATCTGGACCTAGCCATTCTGACTGAACCGTGGCTTACTGAAGCCTCTACACCGATAATGGACATACTAGTCCCCCTAATTATCACATCATTAGACTGGACAGGCCTCCTGGCAAGACGGGCGGGGGAATTGCATGCATTTTTAGGAGCAACCTCTCCGTTACTAGCCACCTCCCCCTCCCTTACTTCCTGTGAACTCCTCTGCCTCGATATCACCAGCGAGGGCAAACAAGTTTGTGCTTTACATCTCATCTCATCTCATCTATCACCCGCCTGGTGACAACCTCACATTCACTCAACAATTCATGGACACGATCACATCCAATGCCGGTCGGCAGACCACCCAAGTCTACCTGGGTGACTTTAATCTCCACTGGAACGATCAGAAAGACGCAGTGGTGAATAGTCTCAAAACTTTCCTTAATGCGCTTGACCTCACCCAAATATGCGATAGACCAACACACGACAAAGGCTCGATACTCGATCTCATCATCGCTGAAGAGGACTCTACCCAACTGGAGGCGATCCAACCCTGTGACTGGTCAGACCACCACATTATCACCTTCTTTATCAACGAAAAAGTTAAACTTAACCCGGCTCAACCTACCAAATCCAAGACCTGGAAAAGGGCCATGAAGAATCTTAACCCCAATACCCTGCCTCCCCACATCGGCAGTCTCCTCCTTCCCCCTTCAGGTGCCTCAGATGTTCTATCACTGACCAATCACTACCTTGACTCTATGAATTCAATAGTCAACGAAGTCGCCCCATTGCAACTGAAGAGAGTCTCCACCAAGATCTCTAACCCTTGGTATGACGGCAGACTCAATGATGACAGGCGTGCTATGCGAATGGCAGAGCGCACCTGGAGATCTGACCCCTCATCACTGCATCTCAAAACGCTTAAGAACAAGAGAAATGCCTACTTTAGGAAAATAAAGCGCGCAAAGTCTGACTTCTTTAGCCGCCAGCTGGACCAAGCTAAAAACAGTCCAAAAAAGCTGTTCGAACTAATCAAAACTCAAACAAAGACACAACCCTTACAATCAAACAGCACAACAAGCGACACCCCTCACTGTGAAGCCTTCTCTGCTTTCTTTAAGCTAAAGACCGACAACATAAGAAATGACCGCATCATGGATGTAAGCTGATTCCCCAGCCACACCAGAATGTCTAGCACTCAACCTAAAAATCATGCATCATGGTTGTCCTTCGACACCTACTCGGAAGAAGCAATACACAAACTGCTCTGCACCTTGAAGCCCTCTAATCACCTCATAGACCCCCTACCTGCTAATGCTGTAAAAGACTTCATCCCCCTGCTCCTCCCACTTTGGACCAAAATCATCAACAGCTCCCTTCAACAAGGTCTCATCCCAGACTCCCTCAAGGTGGGGCAAGTCACGCCTATTCTCAAGAAACCTACAGCTGACCCGTCTGACCTGAACAATTACCGCCCTATCACCAATATCCCCACCCTGGCCAAACTGCTGGAAAAATGTGTCCAACTCCAACTAACAAAACACATTGATCAATTTGACCTCCTTAACCCTCATCAATCAGGCTTCCGAGCGAAACATAGCACGGACACAGCTATGACACACATAATTGATGACGCCCTCCAAATCCTTGATCGCAAGGAGTCCTGCCTCCTCATCCTTCTTGACCTCTCTTCAGCATTTGACACGGTCAAACACGAGAACTTACTGGAGCTGCTAAGCACTAGAATGGGTCTATCGGGAACTGTTCTCAAATGGTTTACTTCCTTCCTTCATAACCGGTCTCAGAAGTTCAAGATCGACAATGTGCTATCTACACCTGTGCCAGCAGCTCTAGGTGTTCCACAAGGATCTTCCCTCTCCCCCACACTGTTCAACCTCGTCATGGAACCGCTCGCCGCCTTGCTCCAAGCATCCAATGTTCAATTCCATATGTACGCCGATGACACACAACTTTACCTAAAGCTACGATCCCCGGAAGATATCAAACTTCTGAATTCCACACTTAGTAACACTCAATCTTGGTTGGCCGATAATCACCTCAAACTAAATGCTCTGAAAACCGAGTTCCTACTCATCTCACCTCCGGCGAAAATTACCACCACCCAAACCTGGCTCAATAACCTAACAGCACTCCATGTCCAACCTACCATCGTGGATTCTGCGAAATCCTTAGGCATCACACTCGACGCCAAGCTCAACATGCAACATCACGTTAGCAAAGCCACAAAAGGAGCTAATTTCCAAATCAACACTGAGGAAACTTAAACCCTTCCTCCCAGCCAAAGACTTCCAAACTGCTGTACAAGCTTTAATCATCCCTCGCATAGACTATGGAATTGTGGCCCTCAGCGGACTCCCGCTATCCACAACAGCACCCCTAAGAGCCTCCCTGAACGCTGCCGCGAGACTCATTACTGGCTCAAGAAAACATTCGCATATATCCCCAGACTTAAAATCTCTAAAATGGTGCCTTTTGAAGCTAGAATACAGCTAAAAATTGCCGTTATGACACACTCAGCCGTGCACCACAAGGCACCCAACTACCTCGCTCAAAAGTTGTCTATATCAGGAGGTTCGAGATCCAATAGAAGTACAAAAAATCTACTCCTGAAACCTCGCAGATTCCGGAAAGAAAAAACATACAAGCGCTCCTTCTCAGGAATGGCACCCAGGATCTGGAATGCGCTCCCTCCTGAAACCAGGCTTATCTCCTCCACTGCACTCTTCAAGAAAGAGGTGAAAACCATCCTTCTGGCCAAGATCTCCTGAACTTTATAGGTGTTGGATCAGAGACTCTGCATCGCTTTGTATTATTGATCACCGGATTGTTTCTTGGCACTATATTCTTACTTGATTGTGACACTATTATGCTACTCTCCTACTATCGACCAATATATGATACACTTTAGTTTGTTGAATCACCCTCCCGATGCCCCCACCCCGTGTTCTCCCTATCCTAAGAAATTGGTATAAGCCATCCCTACATCCAAAGTTTACCTGAACTCTATTGTAGCGGGATCAATGACTTGCGCCGTCTTATATTATTTGTTACCTGATTGTATATCGGTATGTTTTCTGTACATTACTGTTATCCTATTATGTTAGTGACTATTATACTGCTCCCATTATGTCTGTCCAGTCCTGTTGCCCCTACCCCTGTCTCTGTGAAGCGCTCTGATATCTGTAAAGATCTTGTTCGCGCTATATAAAACTTTGAATAAATAAATAAAAATAAGCTAAAGAGCATCTGATTTGTTTAGACGTTATATTTAAGCCAGTTTTGCTGCTCCATTTTTGAGCTAGTTGTAGACAGTCATCAATTTTAACAGCACAGAAATGTTTATATGCCTCACTTATCACTGATTTGTTTTTGGTGGAGTATAGACAGTTCCAAATATCGGAATCTAGGATATTAAATAGCTGTTTCTTTCTAATTAGGAAGTTATGTATTTGTATGTATTTAAACCTCATGTTTTCCGTCAAATTGTAAAGAATTTGTAGGGTATGAAAATCTAAAAACCCTTGTGTTCCATATAGGTCCCCCAGAGTATTAATACCATGGATTGACCATCTGTGGGTCATTCCATCATTAAATATTCCCGGGAGACCAGGATTGTCCCAGAGTTGTAGTTTCGGGTGGAAAAAAGACATTTTGCAGTAGACCAAGATGTTATTCCATATCCTAATAATGTCTTTGGCGGTCTTAAATTTCACCCTTTTAAAATAATTAGGGTCGTTGACTCGCTGTAGGAACATATTAGATTCAGATTTTAACATAAATGCATGAAAGAAAAAAGTGTCTTCCTTGTGTAGTAAAGATCGAAGGCGCCTAATAAACGATGACCAGAAGTATAATTTCACGTCTGGAAAATTTAAGCCGCCTTTGTCTGTGTTATTTTTGAGAAGTTTCAGCGATCTTCTGGCTTTTTTGTATCCCCATATGAAACTACTAAAAATCCCATCAAGTTGTTTAAAGAAAGAATTGTTTAAAGCAAATGGGATGAAGCGAAATAGATATAAAAATTTAGGGAGTATCTTTATTTTAATAAGATTAATTCTACCGATTAAGTTCAGAGGTAATCTGTGCCATTTTTTTAATGTGGCGATGGTATATTTAATTAGTTCATTATAGTTAAGGTTGTTTATTTCTCGTATTTTCGACGTAATTTTAACGCCTAAATAAGTAGCGGTCTTACATATCTCAGGGACATTTGTTGTTGGTGAGTAATTAGCTATGACTTGTGTCTTATTTGAGTTTAATTTGTACCCGGATACTTTGCCAAATTTGAGAGCCTCTATGTTAATTCCTTCTAGAGTCTGTATAATGTCAGAAGAATATACAGCGATATCATCAGCATATGCTGTTATTTTTAGCACCTGTTCATTAGATTTAAACAGTATAATTTTGGGTTGTGTTTGAAGGGAGTGTAAAAATGGTTCAAGTGAGAGGGCAAATAATAACGGTGATAGGGGACAGCCTTGACGGGTGCCCCGCAATATCGAAAAATCTGTAGAGGTCAGTCCCCCATAGCTAATGCATGCAGAGGGGTTGTCATGTAGCGCTTTTATCCACTTTAGGAAATATCCTTTAAACCCCATTTTGATCATAACGTGCCACAAGTAGTCCCACCCCACCCGGTCGAAAGCCTTCACAGCATCCAATAGTATCATACCGAGTGGGGTGGACTCAGTCTCAGCTACATCAAATGCTGTAATAGCCATATTGACATGTATGGTAGTATCCCGCCCAGTAACAAACCCGTGTTGTTGGGGGTTAACCATTTTGGGCATACAGGGAGCTAATCTGGTAGCTAGGATTTTTGCAAACATTTTTGCATCTGTATTGATCAGGGAGATGGGTCTATATGACCCTCTTTCCGGTTTTGGTTTGCCTTTTTTAAGAAAGAATATTATTTTGGCTCTGTTCCATGATTTGGGTGCCTTACCGGTTTCCCCAATCGATTGCATTACCCGTAATAGCAAAGGTGCAATTTCCTCTAAACAGATTTTATAGATCTCTAGAGGGATTGTATCTTCTCCTGAAGCCTTTCCAGAGGGTAAAGCGGTAATAGCTTGACGTAATTCTTGTCCAGTGATATTTTCCGACATGAGATCTGATTCTGACTGACTAAGTGAAACTAAAGAAAGCTCATCTAGGTAATTCTGTATTGCTATTTCGTTTGAAGTGGATTCTGGAGTATATAAAGTCCTATAAAAGTCTGCAAATTGTTCTAATATATCACAAGGTTGATCATATAGTAAATTGTCAGAACCCCGGATGTTAGCGATTATAGTGCTAGCTCTATCTTCCGCTGCTTTATACGCTAAGATTTTCCCAATTTTATCCCCGCCCTCATATTGTTCTATCTTATATTTGTGAAGGTTGGTACTATTTTTTTTAATAAGTTTTGCTTTTATTTCTAATTTCAACTGGTTTAATTTGAAGCCTATTTCTACAGCCATTGGCAGATTAAGATGTAGTGCAGTTGACAACAGTGCTTCTTGTGCCGAGATATTCGTGGTCAGAGATTCATTGAGTTTTTGGCGTTCGAGATTTTGTCTGATCACATATCCTTGCGTGAACCCCCTGATACTTGCCTTGCAGGCATCCCAGACTATATTACATATGGCAGAGTCTTGGTTAATTTCTATGAATTCAATAAGATGAATTCTTAGCTGTGAGATATAAGCGGGATCTGTTATCAGATATCTAGGAAAAGAAAATGATCTGGGGCGGATGTTTCTATGTGTGATATCAAAAATTAGCATTATAGGGTTATGGTCAGAAGAAATTCGAGGGCAGACCTCCATTAGACAAGTGTTTAAAAAATTTGTGTTTGCGAAAGCCATATCCAGCCGGGAACAGAGTTTATGGGGTGCAGAGTAATATGTATAGCCTGGAGAGTTTGAATGTAAATATCGCCATGCAACTTTAATATCGTGAGTGCGGCATAGGTCTAATATTGACGCTCTAGTTTTACGCATCCGCTGGAAGCTCCCTGGTCTGGTAGTGTCTATTTGGTAATCCATAATACTGTTAAAATCCCCATTATAATAAGCTCCCCCTCCCAACCCAACAAGTTTATATTCAAATCATCAAAAAACTTAAGTTCATCTTGATTTGGAGCATAAATCGCACGAATAACATATTTATAATTTTCAATATTCATTTGAACTATTACCCATCTGCCATCTTTGTCGTAAGCAGTTTGTAAAGTTTCAACTTTAAATCGTTTGTCTTTGAGAATCGCAACCCCTCTTATTGATGCCCCAAATGTAGTACAACTGACAGTGTCATAACCTAGTTGACGTAACATTTTTTTGTCTTTGCTAGCTAGGTGAGTTTCAGAGAGTAATATAAGATGAGGGCTATATATTCTTAGTTCTTCGGACACCAGACGTCGCTTATTTTTACTATTTAGCCCCGCCACATTCCAAGCCAAACATTTTATTTTATACATTATGAATAAAGACAACCACCGTAATAGAAAACCAAGTGGTATTTCCTAGTTTCAAAGTCGTGCATAAGTAGATATTTATTTATATTTTTATCATTTTTGACCAGTCTCCCTCTCAGTTTGCAAACATGTTTTTTAAATGTTTTACCCCCCCACCCCTCGGAGAGTCGGAGAACCCCACCCGCCACCCCCTGTCACCCACCCACAACGGGAAGGGACCACCCTTCAGGTTCTACTGCCGTTGGAGAGGCAGCTTCTGCAGCAGACTACCTGAAGAGTCCTACCACCCCCACCATGAAACTTTGTATCTCAAATAGTTATTTTCTTTAACTTTGACCTATTTGAGTCAACACAATCAGAACAAGAAAAACATACTAATCTTAACTAAATAATAGAGTCTCTGTAGTTTTAACTTTTGCTCAGCTTTTACTTAGTCCAGAGAGATAATGTTCAGCTTCTTTAGGATCATTGAAGAAGTGAGTGCGCCCACCTTTCATAACTTTCAACCGCGCCGGTTCTTGAAGAAAAGCTTGACCCCCCATAGATTTAATTGGGTCTATCAATTTACGCAGTTCCCAGCGTCTGTCCATTGTAGCTTTGCTAAGGTCAGACCTGACAAATAACGACAAATTCCCTATAGCTATGGGAGTGTTAGGGCGCGCTTTCTCCCATATGGCCTGTCTCAGCAAGAAGTTTCCGAAAAAAATAATAAAGGGACGAGGAAATTTGCTCTCTTTGTTTTTTTGAATTAGGGGTAGACGGTGTGCTCGTTGGATTTGGGAATCCCAGTCCCAGTCAGCTAAGTCAGGGAAAGCCTTTTGTAGTAAACCTACAAGAAAAGCTCTCGAGTCTTATCCCTCTGACCCTTCTGGCACCCCAAAAAGTCTCAGGTTTGATCTTCGTTGTCTATTTTCTAAGTCCTCGACTTTGAGTTGGAGTGCGATTATCTGAGTGTCATGTTGATTTAACACTGAGTGTGTACGGGTTGTTGTTTCCTCTATGCCTACCACTCTATGCTGGAGCTCTTCGATGTCTTGTGAGACCCCACAAAATTTGGAGGTTGGATCAGATAGAGTAGATTGCAGTTTGTTGTTATCTTCACGTAATTGTAAGTAGTGCTCTTGTGCTTCAGCACGCTGGTTAGTTAGTATTTGGAGTATTGTGTCAAGCTGAGTAGAGTCGGATTCTTGCTTGTCTTCCTCTTCTGAGTTCAGAGATGAAATACTATTCCTGGCCGTCGGAGAAGAAGAAGAGACTAGTGCAATATTCATGGTTGAGGCGGATGGGGCGATAGATATAACTGGAGTGTTATCGTCGACAGTTAGATCTGTAGTGTTATCTCTCTTCTCTCCATCTATAGCTGGCAGCTTTGAGTGGGTTAGTATCGTGGAGTCACCAGCTAAAGGTTGCTGAGGTATATTGTAGCATAGGTGTAGACATATTTTGTTCAGGTATAACCTTGGCAGATACATTGGCTGGTTCACTTATGATACTGTTATCTGGGGGAACTAAGCCACTTAGCAGATTGGAGTTTGGATCAGGGTCCGTGGGGCTTGTTCCGGATAGCCTTAATGTCATATTTTTAACCAGCCCTTTAGCCTCGATCCATTTTCTAAGAGGACTTTTATCGGCCAGGATTTTCTTAGCAGACGCTATATTGTTGATAACAGTTCGGTTTAAGGTAGTACTAGCTTTCACCCCCTTTTTGGTCTTAAATTTACTTTTTGTTTTACGTCTTCTAGTCGCCAAGGATTTTGTTTCATTTTCAGATGGGTCAGCTGATTCTTCTTCTCCTGTCTCATTTTCATATTCGTCATGAGAGCCTAGGTCTGCATTCTCTTCCCCTGTCACCACTGTAGAATCGTACTCCTTTTGTTGTGACCCTGTGCTGTCGTGTCCTGCATCAGAGTCAATTGTTTGCACGGTTTCAGAAGTTGATAATAGTTCAGTAGATTGTGTAATATTGAAGTTAGATGCCTCAGCGTCATCAGTAGTTTGTGTAATTGAATTAGTATTTTTCCTTATAGTTTCCTTTGGCGCTTTGTTTATTGCTGTCTCTTGATTTTTGGACAATGTATCACTTAACCTATTGTTTACCGGGGTTATTTTTCCAGACACATTGGACATACTACTTGGACTTGCGGGGTTGTTGGTATTATTAGGTACATCATTTTTAGGTCCAAAGTTCCCCGCCCCGTCTTAGTTTTTTGCTTAGCAACATTTTTTGCGGCTTTTTTTAATGAATAAATACTCAGATCAATTAACTCAGATTGTTTTAGGGGACAGCATGGAGGCTTACCGGGAACTGATTTGCCAGTGTTTTTGTCCATATCCTTGTCAGCCGGTGCCTCAATCGTGGAAGTTGACTCCTTAAGGCTATAGGACGCTGTCTCTCCCCCTGGAGCCTTAGAGACTGAAAAAGCTGCAGCTGTAGCGCCCGTTGATTTAGTTGCTTGATCCGTGGCTCCATTTGCCAGCAGCAAGTTCGACATTGGAGGCACCAGAACCTCCCCTGGTGCAGCCGCTGCAGCTACGGCCCCCGCCCCCGTTCCCGCTCCCGTAATGGTTAGAAGTGCCGGCGTCCCCGCCTGAGTCGTGGCGCTTGAGCTCCCCACGCTAACATCCGTAGAGGGGGGGGCTGCGGCGGCTTTAGTGTTCCGCGTGACTCGCGGCGGATTCTTGGGAGACATAGCGCGTAGCCACCAGGTGCGGGCAGGTTGAAGACCTTTCCAGCCGACCTCCGAACCGTAGAACAAGCTGCGGATCCGTGCGACCGAACGTCCAACGGTCCTGGAAAGACTTGGAAGCCAGAGCATCAGTGGGAGTCGGTGAGCAGATTTGCTTTTCAGGAGCCGATTTATTATCCGATTATGTGGTATTCTGAAGTCCGGTTTAAGATTTTTTTATTCATGCTCCGTTGTGTCAGAGAAAAAGACAGCCGTTTCTCAGTCTCATTCGGAGGGGGTGAGGAGCTCCAGGATTAGCTGCCGACGGCTCGCGTCCTCACTCCGCCATCTTGAATCCAAGACTGGGTCTTTGGTCTTCACATTGTTACAGGCACTACATGGGAAAGCTGGGGTAGGATGTGCACGCAGTGAACACTAATATTTGAAATGTATGCCATTTGTTTGTCGTTTCAGGTTCTGGGTCTGGCCCAGAGATGGAGGAAATGGCTATTTGGGTTGTGGGGTACTCATTTATAAAATGGGCTCAAGTACAGGTGCAACAGCTATTTTGTCAGAACTTTGGTTTTAACAATCGATTGTTCAGAATTACCTGGAAAGGAAAAGGGGGTATGTGTTGCAAGGACCTGGTTCCTTGTTTGAATAGGCTATTTGTGGGCGTTAGGTGCCTGGATATTTTGGTTTTACACCAAGGGGAAAATGATTTGTGCAAAGAAAAGGGTGTAGTGCTGATGCGCAGCATGAAGATGGATTTAGCACGTTTCAAGGAGCAGTGGGCTGGGTGTTTCGTGTATTAGACTGAATTTGTGCCTCGGAAGGCATGGAGAGGAGCCGTAAACCTAGGAGCAGAAGATAGGCCAAGACGCAAAGTCAACAGCGAGATCGCTCGGTTTTTGATGAGGCCTTGGTTTTGGTAGAATTTGCCACAGGAGATATGTTTTGACACAAGCGAGTTCTTCAGGGATGATGAGGTACACCTATCTAGGATCTGCATGGAATTACATCTTTTGGAGATCAGAGAAGTTCTGGCTAGAACGTTGAATGAGCAACGACACTCATGAGGAGAAAGTATTGTTAGGAAGAGAGGGGGGGAGAAAAATGGAGACAGGGTGCACCTCCACTTCCTCTGTTTTTCTGGGTGGCAGGGGTTTGCAAAGTTTGCCAGGGGTTGGCAAAAGTTTGGTTGGCGTTGAAGGTTGGGAACAATGGTAGGCAAAGGGTATGCAGATAGTTTAAAGTTCAGTTGTAGACGTTTGGTTATTTACAGTTTCAGAAGTGCAGGCCTAGGATGTAGGCCTAAGAGATTTGTGTATTTGTGTATTACCACTATGGGGTAGAGCATAATTTTTGTCAGATTAAAACAAAATAGTCGCCCTCCTTCTTCTTTTTACTTTTTAATCAGGTTGTGACCTCTCCAGAATAAAAGTAATTATAGAGGATTCCCTTTCCTGTTTTAACCCACACACTACAGCTACATCTTACCAGGCCCCGCACAACTACGCACCTATACGGCAAGGAACAAAAGATTTCCCTTTATGGGTGCCCGTCGAGCATTGCAGCGCCGGCTCGATGAGGAGCAGACCCATATGATAAAGCATGACACCTAGCTTGCTGGGTTTGTGAGGGTCCTAGTTCCGAAAGAAGGTATTCCCCGCCTCCCCACCACTCTGAGTGCTCACCAGGTGGCCAACTTGTCACCCAGGAACACCGTACCTCTTGTCTTCTAGTTCTACACAGGGCAAGTACGGTGGACCTTTATCAAGCCCTCATTGTCCCCCTTGTTGTTAACTATGTAATATTTTAATTACAGGGTGGTGGCATGTTGAGGGGATCAAAGGGGAGGGGTAGGAGCAGGGGGTTAGGTATTGGATTTATAGCGAGGTTTTAGTTTTGTAAGGCAGTTGCCAAGTACATTATTGTAATGTTCACATGTTTCAATAAAGTGGCTTTTTTCACACACAAAAAACGGTTTTGTGTCTGACTGCCCCACCCCCTTTCCCAAGGGGGGGTTTGGGCGGCAGCCGACTGCAAGGAAGTCTGCCCCCCCGGGCAGATTGAGAGAGGCGGGCAGTCCAGGGGACTGCCATTTTGTGAGGATTGGGCTGTTTTTGGACATAGCCCAGTTGCAGCCCATGGAATACATAGTTGGTGTCAGCCTGCTCCCGGCCATCATTTTAGGTTTGGCGACCTGGTGGGTGGGAGCAGGGTAGTGGTGGGGGAAAGTTTTTGCCCGCCCTCCTGTCCCCCTTTTCATTTGGATTTGGGGGTAGTTTAAAAAAAATGTAGGATTCCTTTTGGGTTTGCTTCAATTGGAACAGGGGTGCAAGGGGTCAAATTTGCAGCTGTCGCTTGGAACAGGTGCTAGGCGGGGGTTTGCAAAGTTTGCCAGGGGTTGGGAGAAGTTTGGTTGGCGTTGCAAGTTGGGAACATGGGCAGGCAAAGGGTAGGCAGATAGTTTAAGGTTCAGTTGTAGACGTTTGGTTATTTACAGTTTCAGAAGTGCAGGCATAGGATATAGTTTTGCGAGAATTGTGGATTTTTAAATTGTGTATTTTTAATTGCAATAAATTGTAATGTTTGCAATATGTTAATGGCAGGGTGGGGGCATATTGAGGGGATTGTAGGGGTGGGGGTAGGAGCAGGGGGTTAGATATCAGATGTATACCGAAGTTTTAGTTTTGCAAGGCAGTTGCCAAGTTCGTTATTGTAATGTGCACCTGAGCGACCGCAGAGCCTGCTCCAGGCGAGGTCGCCCCCACCCACCGCTGCTCCTGCCCGCTGTTGCCAGTGCCCTGCTGACTGCGATAGCCTCTGTGTACTTTGCCGTTTGCCGTTTGTTTTTGCCTTCTGTTTTCCCCTCGGCCTCTCGCCCCTGTATTTTGCCTTTGAGTGCCCCGTTCACCTTTTTGCCGTTGCCGTCTGTGTTGCCTTCTGTATTCCCCTTTGCCTCTCGCCCCTGTATTTTGCCTTGTGTGCCCCGCTCACCTTTTGCCGTTTGCCGTTTGTTTCTTGCCTCTGTTGTCCCCTGTAGCCTCTGTACTCCCATTTCCCCCCCTCCGCTGCCCTCCCCCTACCTGCATCCTTTTCAGCCGCCGGACGACCCAGCCGCCGCTGAGCCGCCCTCGGCCCTCCTTCCCGCCACTGTCCTCCGGCGACTCCGCCCCCCCTGCCCACTGGCCGCCCCGCTCCCGCCACCCAGCTGACCCGCCCTCCCGGCTCCTTACTTAAGGGGTCCGAGTGCAGGGGCAGGGAGCGACCGCAGAGCCTGCTCCAGGCGAGGTCGCCCCCACCCACCGCTGCTCCTGCCCGCTGTTTCCAGTGCCCTGCTGACTGCGATAGCCTCTGTGTACTTTGCTGTTTGCCGCTTGTTTTTGCCTTCTGTTTTCCCCTCGGCCTCTCGTCCCTGTATTTTGCCTTTGTGTGCCCCGTTCACCTTTTTGCCATTGCCGTCTGTGTTGTCTTCTGTATTCCCCTTTGCCTCTCACCCCTGTATTTTGCCTTGTGTGCCCCGCTCACCTTTTGCCGTTTGCTGTTTGTTTCTTGCCTCTGTTGTCCCCTGTAGCCTCTGTACTCCCATTTCCCCCCCTCCGCTGCCCTCCCCCTACCTGCATCCTTTTCAGCCGCCGGACGACCCAGCCGCCGCTGAGCCGCCCTCGGCCCTCCTTCCCACCTCTGTCCTCCGGCGACTCCGCCCCCCCCTGCCCACTGGCCGCCCCGCTCCCGCCACCCAGCTGACCCGCCCTCCCGGCTCCTTACTTATGACGCCCCCAGAGCGACCGCGCAACGGACGCGCGCAGCGGGAGCACCGATTGAGCGCCGAAGGTGCGCCAAAGGTAAGCCCGTCTGCACCCGTCCGCGCCTGGACCGCACCCAGCGCCAGGACCCCTGGCCCCCCGCAGACACCAGCCCACCCGCCGGACCTACAACTCCACCGAACTCAACGCACTCAACGCCGGCCGAACCCCGGGATGCTACCGAGCCACCCCGAGACGCACCCACGGACCCTTCAGCTGCCACTCCTGCAAGTACACCTGCAACCGGACCTACACCACACCAGCACCCACCAAGCCGAACACCAGCAGCAACCACCTCAAGTGCATCCTGCTCAACACCCACTCCATCCACAGGCACGCCATCGAACTCTGGAACCTCCTCGACACCACATCTCCAGACGTCGCCTTCCTCACGGAAACCTGGATGAACGCCTCCTCAGCACCCGACATCGCCATCGCCATCCCGGACGGATACAAGATCCCCCGGAGGGACCGCGCCAACCAGACGGGAGGAGGCATCGCCATCATCCACAGGAACACCATCCGCATCACGACCAACACCGACGACACCCTCACAACCGCCAAACACCTGCACTTCCAGATCCACACGGACCCCAAGACCACCCTCAGAGGCACCCTCATCTACAGACCCCCTGGACCACGCACACAATTCAGCGAAGACATCGCCGACTTCATCAGCCCGCACGCCCTCCCCTTCGCTGACTACATCCTCCTCGGGGACCTCAACTTCCACCTGGAGAACAACAACGACCGCAACACCACAACCCTGCTGGACAACCTCGCCAACCTCAGTCTCAAGCAGCTGGTGACCACCCCCACCCACTACGCCGGACACACACTCGACGCTGTCTTCTCTTCCAGCAAGGACATCGTCTTCAGCCACGCCACCGGACTCCACTGGACGGACCACAGCTGCGTCCACTTCGGCTTCAGAAGAACCACGACCCACCACCACCAGCAACAGGTTGCACGCAGAAGCTGGAACAAGATCACAGCCGACCAGCTCACCGCATCCCTGAGCCAGGACCCACCCACCAGCTCAGCGAACCCCAGCCAGGCCGCCAACAACCTCACGAAGTGGATCAGCAACTGCGCAAACGACCTCGCCCCACTGAGGACCCCGCCTAACAGACCCGGCAGCAAGAGAGCACCCTGGTTCACCGACGAACTCAAGAGCTCCAAGAAGAACTGCCGAGCCCTCGAGAAAGCATGGCGCATAGACCCGACACCAGACAACATGTCTGCCCTCAAGCTCGCCACCCGAAAACACCACCAACTGATCCACGCCACCAAGAGAACTGCTTTCAAGGTACGACTGGACAACAACGCACACAACAGCAAGGAACTCTTCACCATCGTCAAAGAGCTCTCCAACCCCAGCGCCGGAAACAACAACATCACCCCATCGCAAGACCTCTGCAACTCCCTCGCCTCCCACTTCCACAACAAGATCGCAGACATACACAACAGCTTCAGCACACAACCGACGCACCCCACGACCGCACCGACACCCACCACCACCACCATCCGCGCCTGGACCCCGATCACCACCGAAGACACCATCCGGACGATGAACTCCATCCACTGCGGATCCCCAACCGACCCCTGCCCTCACCACGTCTTCAACAAAGCCAACGCTGTCATCGCACCCCATCTGCGAGACATCATCAACACCTCCTTTGACACAGCCACCTTCCCGGAGAGCTGGAAGCACGCCGAACTCAGCGCTCTACTGAAGAAACCATCAGCGGACCCCACCGAACTCAAAAACTACCGCCCCATATCGCTCCTCCCGTTTCCGGCCAAAGTCATCGAAAAGACCGTCAACAAGCAGCTGGCCGCCTTCCTCGAGACGAACGGATCCCTCGACCTCTCGCAGTCTGGCTTCCGGGCCAACCACAGCACCGAGACCGCCCTCATCGCAGCCACTGACGACATCCGAGCCCTGCTCGACAACGGAGAAACAGCGGCCCTCATCCTCCTGGACCTCTCCGCGGCGTTCGACACTGTCTGCCACCGCACCCTAGTGCAGCGTCTCAGCAACGTCGGAATCCAGGAGAAGGCACTAGAATGGATCATCTCCTTCCTCGCCGGAAGAACACAGAGAGTCCGCCTACCACCATTCAGATCAGAAGCCACCGAAGTCATCTGCGGCGTTCCTCAGGGCTCCTCGCTCAGCCCCACCCTCTTCAATGTCTACATGAGCCCCCTTGCGGCCATCGCACGCCAACACAACCTCAACATCATCTCCTACGCCGACGACACCCAGCTGATCCTCTCCCTCACCAACGACCCCGCCACCGCCAGAACCAACCTCCACGAAGGGATGAAAGACGTAGCCGAGTGGATGATGAACAGCCGCCTGAAACTGAACTCAGATAAGACGGAAGTCCTCATCCTGGGATCCTCGCCCTCCGCCTGGGATGACTCCTGGTGGCCCCCCGCCCTGGGCAGCGCACCCAAACCAACGGACCACGCACGCAACCTGGGCTTCCTCTTGGACTCCTCCCTCTCCATGGCCAGACAAGTCAACGCCGTCTCCTCGTCATGCTTCAACATCCTGCGCATGCTACGCAAGATCTTCCGCTGGATCCCCACCGAGACCAGGAAGACGGTCACCCAGGCCCTCGTCACCAGCCGACTGGACTACGGCAACGCCCTCTACGCCGGAACCACCGCCAAGCTCCAGAAGAGACTCCAGCGGATCCAGAACGCCTCAGCAAGACTCATCCTCGACGTCCCCCGACACAGCCACATCTCCGGACACCTGAGAGAGCTGCACTGGCTCCCGGTCAACAAGAGAATCACCTTCCGCCTCCTCACCCACGCACACAAAGCCCTACACAACCAAGGCCAAAGATACCTCAACGGCCGCCTCAACTTCTACACTCCCACTCGTCAGCTCCGATCAACCAGCAACGCCCTCGCTGCCGTCCCCCGCATCCGAAGAGCCACCACAGGAGGAAGGTCCTTCCCCTACCTGGCCGCCAGGACTTGGAACACCCTCCCGACCCACCTCCGCCTGACCCAAGACCACCTCACCTTCAGGAAGCAGCTCAAGACCTGGCTGTTCGAGCAGTAGCGGACCCCCCCCCCCCCCCCCAAGCGCCTTGAGACCCTCCGGGTGAGTATTGCGCTATATAAATGTGCTTGATTGATTGATTTCAATAAAGCGGCCTTTTTCACACACAAAAACGGCTTCATGTCTTACTCCCCCCTCTCTCCCAAAACATGAAATCGAACAATGACCTGAGGAGGGCGTAGCGTGCCTCCTGGCCTCTACAGCAATGGATGTGCCATACTATGTACTCCAAGACCAGGCGTGGTCGAGGATATAAATAAAAGGGTTGCAGACCACTTATAGCCATACCCTACCTAGAGTTTCTGAGTTTGTTGTGTATTATTATTATTGGTAGCCCCACTGCACGGCCTGTATCCAGTGGACCTAGTCCAGGGCACCACATTGGCGACAAGGACAGACCTCCGACTATCCCCAGTGATGACTTTTGCAACAATGGGCACTGCCTACTGCACTCCTGCGAGCGCTCTCTAATAGCAGAAGGTGCTGCTCACCTCCGCCGTCAGCGGGCAGAGACATCCAGAATCATGTGGACCCACACCTGCTGCTCGGCTGACCGCATGAGCGTGCAGCCACCTGCCAGCTCCCGTCAGTCCCAATGCCAGTGAAGCTGCACCACATCGTTGAATACTGCCCCCCGCCCTATTCAGTTTCTGTCTCTTCTGGGAGGTCTTGATGAAGTGACAAAACACATCTATCAAAAGTAAGAGTGAGGTGATGAGGTGACAACAAGGGAATACAAAGGGAATGACAAAGAAAGACTAGTAAGACACAACCCAAGGCACCAATATTATGGCCCTCAGTGAAGCATCAGGAATGGCACATGACCCACTCGTGCCCACTACTCTTTTGCCTATCCAGCCAGTCCCTTCGGCCAGCATTCACACTTCCATGAAAGCCCTTCCTCCGTTCAGTGAGCTGATGGACCCTGACACCTTGGTCCCACACTGGAAGACAGGGAAGGAAGGCTCAACAACTATTTTCACCCCACGAGCAAACCAGCGGCACCATAAAAAGGTCCTTGCTGTGTGCACTTTGGGGGAGGAGGTTTACACACTGTTTTAGAATCTCCCTGAGAAAGGGGAAGACAATGACTATGAGGCTGCAGTGGCAGCACTCAACTCCCAATTCGAACCACAGCTAAATCCAGGACATTCTTATTTTGGTGAAATCACAAAAACACTCCAATAGCCATGCTGAAGAGATGGAGCAAGCCTTCAGAAAGGAGCCCATGGTCATAGCCTTGACCAGGCCTGGGGACAATAAAGTTGAGACAGTCAATGCCATATACATGCACTCAGCCCAGAATCAGCCAACACCATCACAACACTCACCTCAAGGACATTGCCATAACTGCGGGCTAGAGTCCTACGCTCCAGAAAACTTCCCATAACAGGAAAAGCATACTCCTGGTGCAGAAAGCAGAGCCACTTTACCAGGGTGTATTGGAGCAGTGAAAATAGGAAAAGCTCATAGGTGTGCCCACTCCCCATGTCCACAGTATGGCAGCTGAGCCATGACAACAACTGAGCCAACTGCAGCAATCCAAGACCGCCCGCTTTGGAAGAGGAGGTTGACAGTGAGAAAAGGACATGTACATGATCTCCTACGCAGGGTCGTATGGCAGAGGAAGGTGACCCCCCCCCCCACTCCCAAGTGCGCTATCACAGTGGAAGGAAAGACCATAGGCCTTAATTGACACACAGGCCTCAGTGAACGTTATGATTGAGTGCCAATACCTGGAGATCACCCTCAGGCCACCAATACAAAAGCCTAACATAAAGATCTGCATGCATGCGGCCAGGAAGACACTCCCCTTGGCCGGGGTGATATAAGTCGTAGCCATAAACATGGACACCCAGAAGAAGCTCTAGTTTTATTTAATGAGGAAGGGTGAAGGCACCCTCATTGGGTGTCACACTGCAGAGGACTTGGGCCTAGTCTTCATCACTAGGCAAATACACAATTCCCAAGCAGACGGTACTCTGAAGGAGTTTCCTCAAATATTTAAGGGACTAGCGTATCTGAAGTGACTGTCTGTCAAACTACACATTCACCATACAGTATGACCAACTGGTCTCTGGCACAGGTGAGTACCTTCCTATATCTGCCTTCTAATGGGGAAAGTACTACAAAAGCTGGAGGAACAAGGAGTCATTGAGAAATTATCAGGGCCAACTAACTTTGTGTCTCTGCTAGTGGTTGCGCCAAAGCCGAAGCAACCTGAGGCAATCAGGCCATGCGTGGACATGAGAAACTTTGACAAAGGAATTCAGAGGGAACATCATCTGATGCTGACCATTGATGATATAGACAACTTGAGTGGGGCTCAGTGGTTTTCAAAGCTAGATTTGAATCCTGGGTGTCACTAGCTATGGCTTGATCTAGCATATGCTCCATTACACCTTCTCCACTCACTTTGGACTACGCCTATACAAGCAGCCTAACAATGGCATATCCTCAGCGGCTGAGGTCTTCCACAGTGCCATCAAGGAAACATTGCCTGGTCTGGAGGGCGTCAACAACATAAATGATGGCATACTGATTTTCTATAAGACCCTGGAAGACCACCATCGCAACCTTTGCACCACCCTCATGCGACCAACTGGCTGAGCATGGACTAATGCTTCACTGGCAGAAGTGCTCATTCATGAAGCCCGCAATTGAGTTCTTTGGATGAATCTCTTTGAAAGAAAGCATTCAGGTTGATCCTCACAAGGAGGACACCATCCAAAATGTTCTGATACCCCTGAACATAATGGATGTTCTTTGTTTCCTGGAAAAGGACACCTATTGCTCAAGGATCATGCAAAACCTGGCCATGCTGTCTGAACTTCTTTGCACACTGAGGAAAGTCAAGGCAATTTGGAACTTATACAGTAAAACAAACAATATATTTGAGGAGATTAAACATGCTTTCTTTAGGGAGGACACCATGGCATACATCGACACCTGCCATGTCACCAAACTAATTGTAGACGTGAGCTCCATGGAGCTCATGCAGTGCTGAAACATGAAGCATCTCGTGTTGTGTGGGTCTCCATCACATGCTCCAGCGGGGCACTGATTGATGAGATATGACCATACTGAAAATGAGGCCCTGATGATCAGGTTGGGTTGTCAAGAGTTCCATATTTACTTATACCGGAGGGAGTTTCGAGTGGTCAGCAACCACAAGCCATTGGTTCCTGTATTTGCTCGTACCTCCCACCATTCACCGCCACGGAGTGAGCGTGGGTAGTACAACTGTCGCTGTATAACTTTACTGTCATCTACCACCCAAGGGTGAGGAACCCTGCAGACTGTAGGTTGCAGTCTCTCTCTAAGACAAGAAGGATGGGGATGCCAAGCAAACAGAAGCATTTGCAGACAGCATTACCCAGGATGTATGTCTGAAAGCAATATTTGATGAAATCCCCACGTCTAGCTCAATGACAGGTGCTTACAGAAGGCCTGACATGTGATGCAACACCACCAGTGGAATTGCTTCCTAGAAAACGCCTAGAGCTGGAGCTCGATGGAAAAGTTAGCAAAGACCCAGCTCTGGAGAGCTCGGGACAACCTCAGTTGCATGGTAGATGGTCTCCTGCTGTGGGGTCAGTGGCTGGTGGTGCCCCAGTCACTATGGAACCACATCGCAGAGTTGGCCCACCAGGGACACCAAGGAGCTGCTAAGACAAAAACAAGGCTCCTGTTCTGGTTCTCTGACATGGATGGAAAGGGTCATGGTTTGCAATCTGTGGAAGATCTCAGTAGAGGGTGGCCTGCCTGGCCCCAATCATCACTGGAGTGATGTAGTGCAGTAGTTCATGGGTTAACATCAGTGCAGATTTGGGGAGCTTCCCATACTGGCAAATCACATTAGTGTAGGTGGAAACTTATTCCAAATATCCATTCATCGAGATACCACCCTCAATGTTGTTCCACTCCATGAGACCATACTGGAGAAGGTCTTTGCCACATTCGACCACCCCAAGGAGATCAGAATTGACAATGGACCACTCCATTCCAGGGAGCTGAGATCAAGGAGTTCTTGGAGGCGCTGCCCAATCGACACAAAAAGATCATGCCACAACGGCAGCAAGCTAATGGCAAAGTTGAAAGGTTCATGAGGACATTGAACAAAGCCCTCTGAATCAGCGTAGGTCAAGGTGAGAATCTGGAAAGGGACCTGAATCAATTTCTAAGGACGTAGCGGCACACGCCCAGAAGCACAACACTATATGCCCCCAATTCTCTGATGTTTTAATGTCCAGTTTGTGGCATCCACCGCACCTGGCTGACCTGGCACTCAATCCCGATGGACATCAAAAGGGCCCAAGAATGATGATGTGACAACAGTGACTGTGCCAGAAGGACGTATGGCACAGAACATCAGACTCTCCAAGTTGCAGACCATGAAATTGTCCAGGACCAAGATAAGGGTTGGAAATTTCAGACGCATTCGATAAAGAACCCTAATGTTTGCAAGGGGTGAAGGGTACAGAGATAGCAGCTGTCAACGGGACCGTGAGTGTCAGCAGAAATGTTTCCTGGTTCAAGAAGGTAGCTACTCCAGTGGCCAATGACCATGATAGGAATGAAATCCTGGGAGAAGACTGGGGGCTAGAAAGGAACTACACCCGTGGGACAGACCTCAGCTGGTGGGACCTCTTGCAGCTCGACCTTGGGGGTGAAGAAGATGCTCATGCCTGAATAGCACCTGACAGCACAGGCAGCTCTGAAGAGCGTAACCGTGACAGCAGGATGCCTTTAGGGTAATGCCACTTGGCACTGACCTGGAGGGGCAACGACCTCAGGTGGTGTGCTGTGTTTATCAATAACTTCCAATTTAAAAGTACTTGCTGCAGAGCTCCTTGTGTGTCCAGCTTTCAGGCAGCAATAAAAATGTCACTATAACTCTTGTGATTAATGTTCCTGCTACAGAAATAGATTGTAATTTTGTCTAGGGGCAGTTTTGACTCACCATAAAGTAACACAGAGGGCTAATATGCCTCCTGCAAAGAACTGATGCTATTATATGTGAAAAGCTGAGTGGATTACTAAAGCCAGCCTTGACCAGTGCTTAAAACAAATTAAAGATATGTGAGGGAAGGGCTAAGGAGAGATGAGGGGTGCTTTTGCCAGGTAGTAGTGGTGAAATCTGAGGAGGTCCTGGTGGGGGCACCAAAATAGTGTTGCACCAGGCGTCACCAGCCCTAAGGCCGGCCTTGCTTGCAGTGGCGTCCGCCACAAACAAAATGTGGTGAGGCAGGGTAGGGGGAGAACACAGGTTGGAGTTCAATAATAATTTTTTTTAATGAAAATGGACCAACAGCTGCCAGCCGCCTCCCGCATCATGCCTCGGTGTTCCTGGTCCCAGCAGACACTGGAACTACGTCACAGACTCCCTGTGCAATCCCTGCACTGCTCACATGCTGTTAGAGCAGCGCATGGATTGACCTGAGCGGGCTATATAGTTGCTCAGCTCAGGGCAAGGAGTCTTTGCAGCTTCTCCAGCCCGGCTGGAAAAACATAAGTGCGCATGTGTGTTTGGCCAGCCTGAGACGGACGGCCAAACGCACATTCCCACTTAGAAGTTCACATAGCACTCCTCCTCTCCCCTCCCTTCTTCAATGGACCCTGCCCCAACCCTCTCTACTGCACTGGCTCAACCAGCAACTGAAAAATAAAACGATGAAAGCATATCGTTTTATTTTTCAGGTGCTGGCTCTGAGCCAGTAGTGTAACGCTCCACCACCATTGCAGAGGAGCCGCCCCTGCTTGCTTGGGAGCCAGGTAATCCCGAGGAAGGCCCACAAAGACATCAGCGATACATGTTTGGCTCAACCTGGCTCCAGGCCAAAACCTCAGAGACTATGCATACACCACTGGGCTATGAGTGGGGACCGTAGGGTTACCCCCTATCACGGCGAAACGCGTTGGCATAAGGGATTGAAGGATCTGTTGATATTAAAAGAAGAAAAACAAGAGCCCAACTGATTATTGTTTGCTTTGTTGTATGATAACTGTAATTTCTAGTATTTAAGACAAGTGTGCTTCGAAAAATTGTTAATAGTTTTTCAATCCTTTGATTGAGTTTTAGGGAGGTAGAGTGTTCTCCTCTCCTTTTTGGATGCATCACATTCTATTGTATTTCACTAGATTGAAGTGTGATTACTATAGGAGAGCCTATATATCCTCTACACCCAACCAAGGGACTCATGACTGGGGACCAAGTCCATGGGCCATGAGGTCATCAACTGAGATGGGAAGGGATGTAAAGGGCCACCCGTCCTCTACTGCAGGAGATGAATTTCACTAAGTACTCTGAGGCCGAGTACAGTTGATGATATACATGAAAGGATTGCAGAGCACTTGTGGCCACACTCGTTCCAGAGGGTTGTTGTTTATTATTATTATTATTATTATTATTAAAATATTGATAAACAACTCTCTGGGACAATAATGGTGCCCCCACTTCATGGCTTTTATCTGGTGGGCCTACCCCAGGGCACCACAGTAGGCAGACTTATTGAGAAACTAAATATATGCCTAAAATTCAGGTGATCTCAAAAAAAAATTGGCCTGTGGCAGGTCACTCCCAATTACCGGTAATCCTCATCTCAGCTATTACCAGAGTTCCAGAGAATGGTTTAGTATTATTATTTTTATTGGTGGCTCCACTGCACAGCCTGTATCTGGTGGGCGTACCCAAGGCCACCACAGTGGGCAGACCTTTGAGAAACTAAATATGTGCCCAAAATTCTGAATCATCCTCACAGCTCTTACTTGAAATTGTCTTATTACTACAGGTGGTACGAATATTGCTCCAGGCAACTGACTACTACAATCAGTACTATTACTGCAAGGTAATACTACAAGTTCTCTAAACTTTGGTACTCTAAACTGTGGCAAAGGAGGTCAGGGGACCATCCGAACCTGGAGGATTGGGGAGATCCTTTTGTATATCAAAGATGGGGGGATACGTTCTCCCTAGGATTTACAATATAAACATAAAGGTATCCCTCTGCTAAAAGAGGAAAACTAGTGGAGAGTTATTCGTACATACAACACCTTTACACCACCTGAGTAGGAGGTGGAAAAAAGTAAAAAGAATCATTTTTTTATATGTAACCCTCAACCCCATTAATAGTGGCATGCTTCATCATCGGGTTCACCTTGACCCCTAAAAGTCAGGGTGGGCTCAACTGTGCTCTAGGGAGCTCTTTGAGTATTGATCTATCTGGGGATGTAAGTTGTACTTTTTTATTAGAATGTGTTTATTGAGTTTTATGCAGATGAGGAAACAGCTGCTACAATCGGCGCAGCAGGTGGAGATCTGCCACAACATGCGGCGCAAGTAGAAAATATGTGACAAGCTATAGCATCAGCGGCATCTTTGCGCCTGCTGCCAAGTCAACAATGATAAACACTTTCATTTTAACTAAAGCAATATAATAAAGGAAACAGGACAAAAGGAGAACAAGCTCATGAGACTGCACAAAGGAGGTAAGAAGTCAAGCCTTAGAATAGAGTGGAGAGGTACACTTGAGAGGCGCCCGCCATGTACACAGGCAGTGTGTGTATACATGTCTTCCAGTGAGTAGGAAGGGTGAGTAAAAGAAGGGGAATGTAACTTGTAAATAAAAAATCCTCATCTACTCCCAAGGTATCCCTTATTAGTGGGGTGGATGGGAAAGGTTAAAAAAATGACTATGCCCCATCTGCCGAAACCTGCGGAGTGTTAGAAGACCTTCACGGAATCGTAGGCGAGAGGCTTGGAGTGGCTATAGACTCAGGCTCCTTGCAGCCCTTCCTTTCTATCATCTTCACATTCGATTGGACTTTTCTTCTATCTGTTTATTCTCCTTCTTTTTTGTCCCAGAGTGTCCTTTTCATTGGCCCTTCACTGTTAGGGGAGGCTTCCTTTCAGAGAACTTTGGGAATGCTACAGGCGTTGGAACTTGTGGCGTAAGTTGGGCTTAGAAGGGCGATAGACCTCCACCACCCTAAGGCTCATTCTCCAGCGACTGGCAGGGGATGTGACATCTGGGGGGAGGGAGGTAGGGTGGGGATTGAGAACGGGAACAGTTCCTATTGTTGGGTTTATTTTATTTTGTTGTGGTTCACTACATAGCGGTTACACATTCACAACGGAGTGCACAATCACCTACTTCCCCCGCTCGAGGTATAAAATAACCATCCATGCTCATGGGTCCACTGACTGACCATAGGCCCCCAGTAGTGGGATGGAGACTGGCCCCCACACGATACTCACCTGGAACATAAACGGTCTAAGGGACAAAATCAAGAGAGGGTTGTTGGCCTCATACGTAAAGCGGGTCCACCCAGACGAGGTCCTATTACAGGAGACACACCTCAAGGGCTCAAAATGTGGGTTCCTGGTGAGGGGAACTTACACAGTCCTAGCGCATGCGGTTTACACCTCTAGTTTTCGGGGTTAGCCATTCTGGTTAAAAAGTGCCGCCACGTACAAGGTTACACGTACATGGACGGACCCCCAGGGAACATACATGGAAGTGATAGGCACATGGGGGAGACGGAAGGTCACTATTGTGTCGGTCTATGCCCCTCCAAAGCAACAGGCAAGGACTCTCCATGGGGTGACTGATATCTTACTGGAGACACCGGGTACGCTAAACATTATAGGGGGTGATTTCAACGATGTAATGTCCATTCCTATGGACCGCTCGGGGGACTGTGCTGACCCACCCACGACTACGCAGCTGGCTTGGCTAACAGATACCCTTGGTTTGGTGGACGTATGCGACAATTAAATCCAGACACAAGACAGTACTAATACTATTCTGGGGCGCACAGGGTTCATTCAGGACTGGACTACGTCTTTCTCCCAAGAGGTGTTTTTGGTAACATCTATGAGGCGGAGTACCTGGCACGTGGAATTTCGGACCACTCGTCCCTGCTTGTAAATGGAGGAGGGAGACCCCGAGAGAGACAGGGGAACTGGAGGCTGTCGGCTTGGGACCTGCAGAACAAAGAGGTGTGACAGGGACTCCGGGCTGACACAAAAGTATATTTTTCCAAAAATGTGGTCTCCGTACAGTCGGTGTTATATTGTGGGAGGCCTATAAGACAGTGCTTCGGGATAGGGCCCAAAGCCGAATAGCTTGGGAAAAGCGGAAGGCACAAGAGGAGCTAACCACTCTGTAAACCCAAATTCTGGCACTAGAACACCGCTATCTCGCAGGAAAGGACCCACAGGTCCTCCGACAATTGACGAACATGCAACAGCACTACAGAGCCCTGGCTACAGAAGAGGCTAAAACATAAAACACAGGCGCAGGTGACCCTTCATAGGCTATACGATGTGGGAGATAAGTCTGGCAAGTTCTTGGCTTGGCTTAGCTGAAAGGAAGCTGAAGCCCGATGGATAGAATGTGTAGTAGATCACCAGGGGAAGATGCAAACGGGAGACACACAAATAGTACAGACCATCGCCTCTTATCAGCGGCGTCACTATGGTGGTGCGGGGGGGTGCGGCCCGCACCGGGTGTCACCATCCCACTGGGGTGACACCAAGGCAGTCAGCAGCAGTGTCAGTGTGCTGTCAACAGTGCAGACTTGCAGCGAAAGTAAACGACGTTGCAACCGCAACGTACGTGCAAGTGCACCAACGCTAACTTTTCTGCTCAGTCAGGAGGACTGTAAGAGGTGCCTGTGCGAAGTGCGCACTGTCTCCTCCTCCGCCGCGTCAGCGCGCCTCTAAGGCCCGCCGCCCGTGTACAGGCGGATCGCGGATGATGTCATTCTTCTTCTCTGATTGATTCTCAATCCGTATGCGCATTGGGCCCTAAGTGCGCGTGACTGCCATAGCAAGCAGCAGGAGGATCAGAGGTGAGGCGACAAGTCTTGACCACCGGTTGGGTCTGGGTCCGCCATAATTTAATTCCCCTTCCCCTGCCTACAGCGCATGGAGCTGGGTGCTGGCCACCGTGACCGTGACCGACATTTTGCATTCCCTTTGATTGTTTGCTTTTTCCAGGATGCTGTCACTTTTGTTTTGTAGGCCACATATTGCTCTTCCTGCCTAGTGCGTAATTGAGCCGCATCCAGGTGTTTGTAGCGCAGTGGCAACAATTGGGTTGTAGTTGAAGGCAGTCTGAGTTTTTCTCAGTGGGGCACTGCAGTATGGTGTTCAGTGGGGGAGAGGATGTGGCACTATGTGCAGAGGAGCTGCTGAATTTGGAACTGGGGAGCCAAGTTCAGCCAGCCTTAATAACCAGTGCCTCCTCCCTGCCCTCCAGCAATTTTCGGTAACAACAAAAATGCCATGATGACTCTGGTGATTAATGTTCTTCCTAGAGAGAGATCGGAATTTTGTCTAATGGAAGATTTGACTCATGGAAAGGTAGCTCAGAGGGTTAATGTACCTGCTGCAAAGAACATGTCCCATGCAGATCACAAAGTGCACATAATCATGTAAATAGGCCAGTGGGTGGTGGGCTACCGCTTTTGTCAGAGCGATCCTTTTGTTACTTGCAGTTAATAAGTTAAAATCCTAACATAGAACATTGAGCTATGTCATCTACTACGCAGCAACACAAGTCACATTTTTCTTAACTTTTGATACGTTTGAGCTACAAACAGTTTATTAGTTGAAATGGTCACATCATGCTGCAGATCTTGCATTATGAGGCAAATATGGCTGAGCCATTATTATTTAGAAAACTTTTGCAAACTAGGATATTTAGCCATTCATGTTTGAATGGCTTCCACATTTTATCGTATTTGGGGACATTCTCCTATTAGAAGCATATCCCACGGCCACTTTCTGAATACATTTTACTGTCAATAACTCATTATAACCTTAAATCAATCTAATATGTGTTGAAAAATGGTTTGTTTTTTACCTTTCTGTCTCCCAAATTTTCTTGGGAGGGGAGAAGTTCAACCCCCAATACTCCCCCTAGTAGTGGTTGCTCACTGCGCTTGCTCGCTACACACCATGTGGGGGCTGGTCTCACTTTTACTTTGTTCTCTCTCTGATTCACTACTTGTGTCTATTTTTGGTGCTCTCTGAAAGAATGTCTATGGGTACATACGACTGGGTGGGTAACCTGATGTTCTTTAAGGTCAACATCTACTATTTGCTGTGCTTTGAAAGTTGATACAATTTTAATACGTAATGAAAAATGTGCTGTAAAATTCACTATCATGGGACCTGGCACTGGCATCCATCTGTAATTTGAAATGTGAAGACGACACAAGGGGTGAATCTGTGGCGCTATCATTTTTCAGACCATTTACTTCTGTCACTCCCATCATAGTACAGGAAGGGGGGCAGAGGCTATATTTGGCTGTCCTTTATTGGGCATTTATGTGCTATTGAACTGAGACCTTTATTTGGAATATCTTGTAGGAGCAGCTCCCCCCGATGTCCAAGCCTGGGTGGGAGGCTCAACTACGGTGTCATTGTCACACGGCTCCACCATGGTGGAGAGCTGCCTGGCAGAAACGCATCCACCAGTTAAATCTGGTTAAACCGCCAGGTTCGCCATGAAATGAGGGGGAAGCCGCCTCCTCTGGGCTAGCAGGGCTGCCCCCTCCTCATGAGCAATGATTATAGACTTCGCTATCCCCTCATATAGGGGTGTGACAAATTAAATTTACAAACGTTACTAAGGATTCTATATGGTCCCGTTATTTGCCAACTGTGTCCACTGGCAGGCTCGGAGCGGAGGAGGTCCATGCGGTAAGTCGTGAGGGGGTGACACCATGAGTTACCCGCACCGGGTGACACCAACCCTAGTGACGCCACTGCCTCTTATTTAAAAAAATGTTATGAGGCCCGGGAGCTGGGTACCCCGGCGGAGATTTGAGCATACCTGGACACTATTCAGACCCCAAGTCTGGGTGATGATGAAAGGGAGGGGCTGGAATCGGACATAACGGTGGACGAACTTAAAGACGCAATAACTAAATTGCGGTCTGGGAAATCCCCAGGCCCGAACAGATTCCCAGCGGAATTTTATAGGAAAGGGGCAGACCTCCTAGCAGTGCATCTCTTAGCACTGTTCCGAAACACTGCTCGGGACGGCGTTCTGCCTCTAGATCTCAGAATGGCCACGATTATCCCCATCCACAAACCGGGGAAACCCCCTGAGGATTGCGCTTGCTATCGCCCAATCTCCCTCCTCAACATAGAGGTCAAACTCCTGGTTACTATATTAGCCCTCCGTCTACGCCAAGTCATCACAGGCTTGGTGCATCGAGACCAGACGGGTTTCCTACCAGACAGGATGACCAGACAAAACTTACGAAGGACCCACAATTGGATCATGGAGGTGCAGGACCGTGCCGAAACCCACACGTTCTTCTCCCTAGATGCTGAAAAAGCGTTTGACGCTGTTCACTGGCCCTTGTTGGAGGCTGCTCTAGTCAAGTTCGGAATTGGACCCAAGTTCCAACAATGGATTGGACTCCTCTATACAGACCCAGAGCTCGGGTAAAAGTGAATGACTTCCCATTAGACGGGGAACCCGGCAGGGATGCCCTTTGTCCCCCCCCTACTTTTGGCCCTCACAATAGAAATAGTGGCGTGCGAGATTCGACAAAAAAGGGAGATACAGGGTTTAAAATTACACCGACTGACACAGGAAGAAAAGATTTCACTCTATGCGGACGATATCTTGTTATATGTTACCCGACAGGCCTTACGCCTTTAAGTATTTGGGGATCTATCTTACCACAGACAGAAACCTCTCATATCAAAACAATATTCAGCGGGTCATAACAAACTTTGCAGCTGATGCTCTGAGGTGGAAAGCCCTCCCCCCTCAGGATCCTTGGCCGGGCTGCAATGTTCAAAATGATCACCCTGCCCCGTTTCTTATATGCCCTCCAAAATGAGTATTTCCCCAGACAGACATTCCAGGTGATAGACGCGGAATTGCGCTCCCTGCTTTGGCTCGGGAAGCAATCAAGGATTGCCTTAAGTACGCTGCAGCAGAACCAATATAATGGAGGGATATTCTTGCCAGACATTGAGGCCTATTACTGGGCGGAGCATTTGACAGCGGTGAACGAATGGATCCACGTCCCGACTGATCACCCACCTACAGACTAGAGAGGGATACCATGGCACACCGTTGATGTCTATATTTACTATATTGGGGCGAGGTAGGGGACGCCTACTCCCGGCCACACAAATAACATTGGAAGTCTGGGACAGAGCAACTATGGCAATGGGCTGAGCATCCAACTAAACAGACACCGATCCGGCACTGCACCTGGTTGAGGGAACTCCATAAACTTAGGGGCTTTAGGGGCTGGGATGCCATCGGCATCTCCAATATAGGCGGAAACTCAAATCCAAAAACGCCGAGGAGACCTTACTCGAGGAGACCCTACCTGGGACATTGCTGCTGATCTCCCTTCTGCATTCACCTTTACGACTTGCAGCACCCGCTTCGCGGGTGCCGCTGCGCGGCTTGCTGTTTGCCGCTTGGGATCTTGCTGACTGTGCCTGGGGCAGAGGAAACATCGTACCAGGGGCGGTGCGCTGCAGGGACTCCATTTCCCAGGAGTCCCTGCCTGACCTGGGTAATCTGGTCTGCGCCCCCTGGTAGCCCCGCCCCCCGGACGGCACAAACCTACAAATCTCCCAGCACTTCCTGAAACAGGCGGGAAACTCAAATCCAAAAACGCCGAGGAGACCTTACTCGAGGAGACCCTACCTGGGACATTGCTGCTGATCTCCCTTCTGCATTCACCTTTACGACTTGCAGCACCCGCTTCGCGGGTGCCGCTGCGCGGCTTGCTGTTTGCCGCTTGGGATCTTGCTGACTGTGTCTGGGGCAGAGGAAACATCGTACCAGGGGCGGTGCGCTGCAGGGACTCCATTTCCCAGGAGTCCCTGCCTGACCTGGGTCATCTGGTCTGCGCCCCCTGGTAGCCCCGCCCTCAGGTCGCCCTAGCAAACAATCATGAAGGTCCAACCACACGCTGCGCGGGAGCGCGCAGGAGTGCCCGGGGCGAAGCCCGGGCAAAGGGCAGGCCCTCTACGGCCCTCAGCGGCCAGAAGAGGCTGGGCTGGGGCACCCCCCTTATTCTCTTCAACTACCGAGTGTAAAAGGTCAGGATCTATTGTTGTATTAAGACTTTCTATCCCTTGTGCACTCTGACTTTACCCTTTTGATTCAATACAGTATGACCGTGTCTGTCCCAAGCTCATCCCTTCCCAGGCCCTCTGTTCTTCTTTAAACAACTTCTTTATCGAGAAGATCGCTAAAATTAAATTCAACATCCCTTCCACTCCCTCCCCTCCCCTTCATTCTGCTCTTCCTGTACCTAACTCTTCTTTCGCTTCCTTCCCGCCCATTTCCTTGGATTCTTTTTTAGCCCTACTTATCAAAGTTAAGTCTGGCTCCCCTGCCGATTGTGCCCCGGCCCGTGTGCTCAGAACTCTTTTCACCACTTGCCCCACCACTCCTCTTTCTTTTCTTAATGCTTCTCTTTCAACTGGCTTGGTTCCTTCTTCATTTAAATCTGCAATTGTTTTTCCCATCCTCAAAAAACCTGGTCTTGATTCTTCCCTCCCTTCTAATTTCAGACCCATCTCTCTTCTTCCCTATCTTGCTAAAATTCTCGAAAGCTATGTCACTTCCTGTCTTTCCTCTTATATCGAGCAGAACAACCTCCTCGCGTCCCACCAAGCTGGCTTCCGCTCGGGCCACTCGACCGAGTCAGTGGTGCTCGCGGTCCTTGACGAGCTGAAGGCCAAGGCCGACACCAACTCCCCTCAAGCCTTGGTTCTTCTGGATTTGTCCGCTGCGTTTGACACAGTCGATCATTCCATCCTTCTTGACCGTGTCAGCGCAGCGGGCATTCGGGGCCCTGCTCTCTCTTGGATCACGTCCTTTCTTCTTGGACGCTCACAAGCTGTTCACCTTTCTGGCTTCTCTGCTTCTCCCCTCCCGGTGTCATGTGGGGTTCCCCAAGGCTCCTCTCTTTCCCCTCTTCTCTTTAATCTTTACATCCGTCCCCTTATTGTTTCTCTCCTCGACCTGGGGGTCTCTGTGTACAATTACGCCGACGACCTCCAGCTCGTTTTTGATCTCTCCTCCCCCCACTCCTTACCCTTCTTTCGCTCCACTCTGGTTTTTATTTCTGGGTGGATGAGCGCCAATCATCTCAAGCTCAACCCAGATAAGACTGAGCTTGTTTTGACTGGTGGCTCATCCAGCCCCTGGTCCTCTGCTTTTTGGCCCCCTATCTTTGGTCCCCCCCCATCCCTGTTCCCTCTGTCAAAACGTTGGGCATTAGGGTCAGTCATGACCTTTCAATGCACGGCCAGGTTAGTTCTGTAGTGTCCTCTTGCTTTCTTTCCCTCCGTTTGATTCGTAAGATCTCCCGCTTTTTTTCCCTTGATTCCCTCAAAATTATTATTTCGGCCCTCATTACCTCCCGCCTTGATTATGGAAATAGCTTGTTCGTGGGTATTGCCGCCTACGAAACCCGTCGCCTTCAAGCAATCCAAAACCAGGCTGCCCGACTTATTTTTCACTTTCCTAAATCCCATCATATCACCCCTGTTCTCAAATCTCTTCACTGGCTCCCCGTTTTACAGAGATCCTTGTTCAAACTAGGATGCCTAGTCTTCCGGGCTGTTGATCGCTCTGCCCCAGCGTTCATCAATTCCTTGATCTCCACTCACACCCCTGTCCGTACCCTCCGTTCATCTTCCTCTGCTCTCCTCACTATTCCCCGTTTTCGCAAATCACGCACTGGTGGAACCAGATTCTCTGTCCTTGCCCCCCGGTTCTGGAATTCCCTCCCTCTTTCCATGCGTTCTATCCCTATTTTTGCACACTTCCGTAAAGCGCTTAAAACATTCTTGTTTGCCCAGGCCTACCCCAGCTAAATTCCTTGGCCCTGTCTGTTCTGTTCAGTAGAGCTCTCAGCGCCAGGAAGCCGTTTGGCCACCGTGCGCTCTATAAATACTTTATTTCATTTCATTTCATTTCATGAGGAAGGGTTTGAAAACCGGAAGAATGCCTATTCTACGATCTAAAACTAGACAAAAGGAACCTACCCCTCAATCAGTCCCCACCCTTACTGCAATTGACATTATGTTACAACAGACTATAGGGGTAGTATCTTCCGCTATCGCTAATACAGAAAGGAGGTTATCTTTGCCACCGACAATATTTGTGCCCGACTCCCAGGAGGTAGCAGTTGATCCCTTGGCTCTATCGCAAGATGCTACTGATGAACTGAACTTAAGCTTTGGAGTCACCGCCTCGCTTGCCGATCTTCCGTGCGGCCAGTCTCTCACCGAGCATTTAGGGGGTTCACAAAACACCCCGCTTGACTTAAGTCCCACAAGGGAAGGTGGAATGACAAGTAACACACTGTCAGGAAAAGGGAGTATAGGTCCTATTAATAGCAAACTTAAGACAAAGAAAAAGCCCAAAAATAATACACGGAACCACAATTTAGTGACTCCCGCTCCTAATTCCGCACCAGGCATACCGTGTTGGGTAGAAAACATGGTAGCTGACCTTAAATTAGATCTCGAAGCCACGATTATTGCTCACATTAAGCCTTTAATGTCTAAAATCGACAGACTGACATCACTAATTAACACCAAAGGGATTGGCTCCAGCAAATCAAGCGGAAATGTGGCCACAGTATCTCATGGAAATTCGAAAGGGGTGACATTGGGTGAAAGTACCAGTAAACCGTTAAAAGATGTTCCCACCAAACCTAAACTGCTTCCAGCAACTACAGGAGCAGCTACTCAACACTCGACTCAATTGGGGCAAAAGCTGTTCCTACTCTTTCAGCGCCTAACACTACTGGCCCTATTCCGGTGATCCAACAGGATTTAGCTACTAGAAAACCGCCTAACCAATCAGCAAAGGTTGTCCAAAGCATTAGTAAAAATGCAACATTAGCCTTTTCTCCAAATAAAAATCAAGAGCCAAAGCCAAGATCGGCTCGTTTTAAGACAATAAATTTGCCACCGGAAGCTTCACCCTTTGTGGTTGTATTAGCGGATGTACCACCACTAAAGGAGGAAAGAAGGGAATCCTTTGTTGAGCTAAGAAATAAATGTGCACAGTTGCTACAGCTACATAGACCTTTACCCCAACATATGTCTGGTGAAATACTTGCAGTTAGAAGAGGAGAGTGGGTTGGAAGAAACACTAAAACTATATCAGGGGACGTTATAACTGTTAATTTTAGGGACACAGAGGTAGCAAACTACATATGTAATGCACCCAGTAGTGAACCTAATACCCAAATCCACCCATTCCCTCTTTCTTATTTCTACCCTGTGGCACCAAGACAACAATTTCCGAGATTCAGCTTCCCAACAAATAGGGCCTATATACATGCTCCCCATCATACTTATCACCATTGGCAGACACCTTGGCAGGGCCCCCCTGTAGTTGACCCCTTCTTATCTCAGTTTGCACATTGGAATAGATTATGTGCCCTTGACGAGGTAGATTGACTCCCTCTCGAGGAAACTAGCGGCTCTCATTTGGACTTGGACTTGAATCGGGGCGAGGAGGAGCGCGCGCCGATTGTATCACAATCTGCGTGCTCTAATCCTCTAACCATGACAGTCTCTAGTACAATCCAGCTAACACCTTCTATGCTGGTAAGTGAGTGCCCGGAACCCCAAAGCTTCATTGATACTAATAAAAACAACGGTAAACCCGCCAAGGATTCTATAAAAATCCTTAGTTGGAACCTCGCAGGCATCCATAGGAAATTGGGCCTGCCCGAATGGAGCGATTTGGTTGAGGCACACAAAATCTGCCTGTTCCAGGAGACCTGGAGTATTGAACTGCTCCATCGGGTCGGATTTGTAACCCATTTTGTGCCTGCTGAGAAAGCCACGCATGGGAAGGGACGTCCCTTGGGGGGTCTTCTTATCTGGGTAAGCATTTCTCTTAACTGCTGTATAACATCTAAGCAGGTCAATAGCCCAGATATATTAGGAATCCTATTGACTAATCCTAGTAGGGGCCTATCCCTTGTCCTATATAATATCTAAGCCAGAGGTACAAAAAATGGGTGTATCTCTTTGGTGATATCTGACCTCGAAGCACAACTTAGAGATCGTGCTGAAGCTGACCATACTCTAGTAGCAGGTGACTTTAATTGCACCTATGAGCCACTCCCTATGGAGGACATCCCAGATTTAGGTGAGGATGATAGTAGATGGGGTATCCCAACACTCAATATCCCCCCGATAAAAAGATGGTCCCGTAGCGCCATACAGCTAAATGCACTGACGCTAGAGTTTGGTTTAAGAGCTACGAACGGTCGCACAATTTCAGATTGCCTGGGCACTCCCACATTCAACAGAGTTGATCATACCTCAAGGATTGATTATATTCTGTTGGATTTAAAACTTTGGAGATTGGTACAAGACATGGTAGTTATACCTACTGTGGAGAGCGACCACAATTCGCTTTCCCTATCTTTAACGAATCCTTGGCTTGGTAATGCATTTATAGCCTTTCCTAATTGCCCATATAAAACCATTGTTTCTTCCTGCGGAAGACGTCTAAAGTGGAATAAAATTGCTACTGATGTTGCCAAACTCTCCACTATAGACGAATTACTTATGGCCTCACAAATAGAATTAGATAATACTAACTCAGCTTTGCTAGCTGAAAAGGCAACATCTATATTTGAAGCAGCTGTTAAGTCCATAGGTGAAGTTTTCTGGGCAAGGAGCTCTGCAGGGAGGAATCTGTCCTACCATAAACCCAGGGGAAAGCATGATTGGTATACACCAGCATGCAGACGGGCAAAGTCTCTCCTAATAGAGGCCGTTAAAAGCAAATACCAATCCCTGATTCAGATAGCCAGGAAAGAGCATAAGAGAACACTGGCACATGCAAAAAAAGAGTGGGAAGAGGAGTATTGGCGTACTCTTAAAGAAGCTAGTTTAAAAAAAGACCCAAAATGTTTCTGGGATACAATTAGAGCCAGAAACAGGCCAGATAGTGATCTTATAACATGCAATATTCCAAGCCAGGCGTGGGTTAACCACTTTTCAAAGTTATATACCCGCCAAGATGATTACACTACCATCGATGCCCCCAATGATGCTGAAGGGAGGGAAGTGGCCTTAACTACGATTCAATTGGACTGGGGCATTTGCCCCGAAGAAGTTGACTTCACATTAAAAGAAGTGGAGTATGCTATAAGTACCATCATGCCTCATCTTGGAAAGGGGCGGAGGTGGTCCCTATTTTTAAAAAAGGTGCCAGAGAAGACCCGTCCAACTATAGACCTATTAGTCTGCTAGACATTAGTCAAAAAGTAGTCGGCAAGGTTCTACTGGTCAGAATACTGGACTGGATAGACGAAAATAAAATCCTTTCGGACTACCAGGCAGGTTTTAGAGTGGGTACTGGCACAATTGAACAAGCTTTTAGGCTGCTGATGGTGTATTGGAAGGTCGTGGTTATAGGCAAAGGCAGTCTTTATCTCGCGTTTATCGATTTAAAGACTGCCTTTGACCTTGTACCAAGGGAGACCCTGTGGAGAGTTTTGGCCGACATGGGGTTGCCACATTATATACTTTCATTACTTGTCAGGCTTCATGAAAACTGTTTTGCTCAGATAAGGTGGGGTTCAGGAGGGGAAAAAACTAGCAGTATCCCGGTCGAGAGAGGGGTCCGCCAGGGATGTGTGCTAGCTCCCACCCTTTTTTCCCTTTATATCAACCGGGTGGTTGAGCACCTTCGGGAACATCCTTCAGATGAACCATCCCTGGCTGGAGAACGTATACCTACCCTTCTCTTCGCGGATGATACGCTCTTAATATCGAAAACCCCAATAGGCCTTCAAAGGCTCCTGAACAATTTCCAATCTTTTTGTTCTGAACGGGGCCTGGTAATTAATACGGGTAAGACGAAATATCTTGTTTTGAACCCCCCAAAAAAGCCAGTACGCTCCCCTACTTTGAATGCAGAACCATTGGAGAGGGTAGAAGCATTTGACTACCTTGGCATTCGCTTATCCCACAAAATGCAATGGACCCCACATCTTGATAAAATGCTATTAACCCACAAGAGGATAACAGGAGCCCTTTTGAAAGAACAGCGCTCCTGTATAATTAGACCGATAGCTGCTGTCCTCGAAATGTGCACAGCCAAAGGGGTTAGTTCTGCTCTTTATGGGGCGGAGCTATGGGGTTCATCCATTACTAACGACTTGCCAAGATCTGAGAGGAAGTTTTGTAGGGCGATCATGTCACTCCCACAGGGCACTCCTATGGTCCCACTAATGTTGGATCTAGGATGTCGCCCTATTGACGATTTAGCTAAACTTCGGCCACTTTTATTGTGGGCACGCCTGTGGCGAGTGCAGGAACTTGGCAAATATGCGCAAGGTCTCTCAGAAATTATGTCACTACCAGGGTGGCATAAAATTAAATGGCTGAGCGACATGAAAACTTTGCTACTCTACTTGGGTCTAAACGAAGCGTGGGCAAACAGATCTTCTCCCCCAAAGGCAACCCTCAAGAAACTTTACTGGAATTGGATTGCGCTACAACGGAATACTAATGTTTCCTTGGGCAGACTCACTGAAGATTTTCTGAAGTTTAAGGACCTACCAATACGGGAACTATACTTAGATGCTATTGAAAAACCTTTTGACAGGGCCCTCTACTTTAAATTCAGAGCAGGAACTCTCCCTTTGTATGCTTTTTCATCACGGTGGAAACTGCCTGCACAAACTACAGAGTTCTGCCCAGTATGCTTAGATAGACCAGAGACAGTGGCGCATTTCATGTTTGAATGTGGAGAGTATACCTTACCCAGGAAGATATGGCTCAAACATTTATGTCGCCAGCTGGGCACCAGGCGTTATGCGGAGGCAATACGCATACTAATGTCTGATAGTCGTACTACTTATGCTTGTGCTCTCGCTAAATTTTTATCATGGGCTTGGTCCATTAGATCTAAAAGGCTTAAATCAATTGTTTAATTCTTTCTTAAATAACCTATGAAATGATCTTTTTTAAAATATTGAAATCTTTTTTAAAACTGTTTTGCACATAAATTCCTTGTACTTTGTTTATTCTGTCTTTTTAAATGTTCCTATGAATTTTATGTGAAGCTTTTATGATAATTTTTATCGAAATAAAGCCTTTTTGATTTGACTTGACAATATAGGCGACGTGGTGGCGAAGGGAAAACTAAAAAATTTCAGGACACTAGCAACGGAGTTTGGCTTGCACACTACTGAAAATTGTAAATATGCAAAGCTAAGACATTCCTGGACAGTCGAAAGGCCGCTCTCCTCTTCCCTAGCAGACTATGCCCCGCTAAAGGGACGCCTATTGCAGGAACAGATATTCACCAAGGCAGTCTCTCTAACATACAGCACGCTAGAAAAAGTGGACTGGGAGGCGGCCCTGATGCACCACAGGGAAGTAGCGATTAAATCCCGCCTTCGACTCATCCAGTACAAGATATTACACATGGTGTATTATGACAGGGCCCGGCTCCACTGCATGGGCCGAGCCAGCGACCCGCACTGCCTGTGTTGCAGACAGCCACAGGGGGACTTCCATCATACTATCTGGGACTGCCCCATCATACACACATACTGGGTAAACGTATTAGGAGAACTGAATACATTATTAGACGAAACATTACCTCTAGATCCTAAATTTGTACTGTTGGCCATACCCGGAGATGTTGACTTGGGCCGCCCGCAGCTTATTTTTGCACTACTGGCACTGGTGGTAGCAAAACAAGATGTGGCCCTCACCTGGGGGGCGTCGCTGCCTCCCCAATTAGGAGAATGGAAGAGAGGGATGGACATGTATATGGCAGCAGAGAGAGTTACATACAAAGCGAGAGGGTGCCACCGGAAGTTCCGTAAGGTATGGGGGAAATGGAGAAAATATTATGGACTGGATGGAGGGCTGGGAGCCGACTAGCCTAACACGGCTTTCGGACCTGACCGGGTTTCTGATGGGGGGGGGGCACTGAGCCTGTGTCTACGACTCTTGGGGAAGACGGGGAAGATGGGGAGGACCCTGCTAGATCTGAAACCTACGAGGAGACCGCATGTCTCCCCGGTCCATGGAATGGGGGGTGATGTGTCTTTTGATGTGGACTGTATGTAGGTGCTTTGGCACGGTTGCGATTAAATGTGAAATGCTCGCTGTTTTGTATTGGTTGAAAATGCAAATAAAAATATTTATAAAATAAAATAAAATTACTAGGAATGAGGCAATAAGGATACTATAGTCCTATGACCCTTATAGCGCCAGCATGTTTCGGCCCTACACTACTAGCCGTTTATAGTCTTGGGCATTCATCAGGGCAGGTTTGTTTTTCTAGTACTCCCCCAATTACATATTATTAGTCTTCAAAAAGCTTCATGTGGCATGCACATTTATTTATTTTATTTATTTTGAGAGTTTTATATAGCGCGAACAAGATCTTTGCAGATAACAGAGCGCTTTACAAAGGCATGTGGAGGGTAGGGGAACAAGGGGGCATAGTAGGGAGGTAGATCAACATGATCATGTACATAGCACCAATATAGTATATAACATAGTACCAATATAACGTATAGTACAGATATGAGGTAGCAGGCATAGTTGGAGCATAGGTCATCAACAAGTTCATGTACATAGCACCAATATAGTATATAACATAGTACCCATATAACGTATAGTACAGGTACGAGGTAGCAGGCAAAATTGGAGCGTAGGCCATCCACTCGCTGTAAATAAACACGTGCATAGGAATATATAGGCAATATCATAGCACAATACTGGTAATACTGTTCTTAATGTAAAACAAGCCAAATTGTTCAAGTGTATTTAGCCATAAGGATACTTTTGACTTCTTTCTTAAAAAGAAGGGAGGAAGAGATGAGCCTTGTTTCAGGAGGAAGTGCGTTCCAGATCCTGGGCGCCATACCAGAGAAGGAGCGTTTGTAGGTTTTTTCCTTCCGGAATCTTCGCGGTTTCAGCAGAAGATTGTTCGTGCTCCTGGTAGTTCTGGACCCACCAGAGATTGTCAACTTATGAGTGAGGTAGCTGGGGGATTTCAAGTGTATAGCCTTGTGCGTCATGCAGGCAATTTTCAGCTGAATTCTGGCTTCCAGAGGCAGCCAGTTCAAGGCTTTGAAGTCAGGAGAGATATGCGAATGCTTTTTTGATCCAGTGATGAGTCTTGCTGCCGCATTTAGTGACGCTCTTAGGGGTGCAGTTGTCGTTAGGGGGAGGCCGCAGAGGGCCACGCTGCCATAGTCTATGCGAGGGATGACTAGAGCTTGTACTGCTGTTTGGAAGTCTTTTGCTGGGAGGAAGGGTTTCAGTTTTCTCAAGGTGTTTATTTGGAAGTTCGCCCCCTTAGTAGCCTTGCTGATATGCTGCTGCATGCTGAGGTTTGTGTCTAGTGTTATGCCTAGGGATTTAGCTGAGTCCACGATGGTCGGTTGGACATTGAGTGCTGTTAGGTGCTTAAGCCATGTTTGTGCGGAAGATATTTTCGTGGGAGGTGAGATTAGGAGGAACTCAGTCTTCATAGCATTGAGTTTGAGGTGGTTGTCAGCCAACCAGGATTGGGTGCTTCTGATCGTTGAATTCAGACTCAGGATGTCTTTGGGGGATTGTAACTTGAGATATATTTGAGTGTCATCGGCGTACATGTGAAAGTGTACATTGGATGCTTGTAACAGAGTGGTGAGAGGTTCCATAACTAGGTTGAACAAAGTAGGGGATAAGCAGGATCCTTGAGGGACGCCTAACGATACCGGTACTGGGGAAGACATTAGGTTTTTGCTCTTGAATTTTTGAGACCTGTTGTGAAGAAAGGAAGTGAACCAACGAAGCACAGTCCCAGATAGTCCCATTCTTGATTTTAGGAGTTCGAGTAAGCTCTCATGTTTCACTGTGTCGAATGCCGAAGAGAGATCAAGAAGGATGAGGAGGCAGGTATTGTTTTGATCTAACATTTGGATGGCGTCGTCAATAATGTGAGTCATAGCGGTTTCAGTACTGTGCCCTGCTCGGAAGCCTGATTGGTGTGGGTTGAGGAGATCAAACTGTTCTATGTGCTTTGTCATTTGCAGTTGGACGCATTTTTCTAGCAGCTTGGCGAGAGTGGGAATGTTGGTAATCGGACGGTAGTTGTTTAGATCGGTGGGGTCGGCTGTTGGTTTCTTCAGTAAAGGTGTAACTTGTCCAACTTTGAGGGAGTCCGGGATGGTTCCTTGTTGTAGTGAACTATTGATAATTTTAGTCCAGAGTGGGAGTAGCAGAGGGATGAAGTCTTTTACGGCGTTAGCAGGAAGAGGGTCAGTGAGGTGATTGGATGGTTTTAGAGTGCTGAGTATTCTGCCAATTTCTCCTTCAGAGTAGGTGTCAAAGGATGACCATGTCGCATTGTTTTTTAGTTCAATGGGTGTTATGCAGTTGGGTATTGAGTACAGGCTTGCGTCATTGCGGAGGTCGCTCTTTATATTGTCAGTTTTATTGTTGAAGAAAGCTGCGAAATCTTCACAAGAAGGGGTAGTGCTGATAATGTCGACAGCTGGGGTTGTTCCTTAGATTGAGATCGAATTAGTTCGAACAATTTACTTGGACGGTTTTTAGCTTGGTCTAGCTGGATTCTGAAGAACTCTGACTTTGAGCGTTTTATTTTCCTGAAGTATGCATTTCTCTTTTTCCTAAGAGTTTTGAGATGCAATGTCGAGGGAATTGATCTCCAGGTACGCTCTGCCGATCACATAGCCCGTCTCTCTTCATTGAGACTCCCGTTGTACCAGGGGTTGGATATCTTCGTGGATACTCTTTTCAATTGCATTGGAGCGGCCTCATTGATTATTGTGGCCATGGAGTTGAGATAGTGGTCAGTTAGGACCAGCACATCAGAGGTGTCGGTAGGGGGGAGTAGGAGATTGCAGCTGTTGGGGGGTAGAGAGTTTGGATTGAGTTTCCTCATGTCTCTTTTCCAGACTTTGGGCATGGCGTATTGCACCGGGATGAGTTTTACCTTTTCCTTGATGATGAATGTTATAATATGGTGGTCTGACCAGTCACAAGGTTGTATTGAGTCGAGTTGAGTGGTGCCTTCTTTGGAAATGACCAGGTCGAGGGTCGAGCCTTTGTCGTGTGTCGGAGTGTTGCAAATTTGAGTGAGGTCAGAGGCGGTAAGGAAACTTTTGAGGCTATTAACTACTGCGTCACTGCCATCATTCCAATGGAGATTGTAGTCACCAAGGTAAATTTGTGTGTGTAGCCGTCCTGCGTTGATTAATATTGTGTCCATGAGTTGTTGGGAGAAGACGAGGTTGTCCCCCGGGGGGTGGTACATGATGTGTAACGAGCATACAGGTTTATTCTCACTGGTGACATCAAGGCAGAAGTATTCACAGGAGGTAAGAGAAGGGGCGGTGACTTTATTAATAGAGAGGTTGCTCTTGTAAATGCAGGCGATTCCGCCACCTGTCTTGTTGGGCCTGTCAAGTCTAGTGATGTAGTAGTTGGGGGGGACTAGGATATCCATGATAGGATTGGAGGATTCGGTTAACCATGTTTCAGTTAGTATGGCCAGGTCAAGGTTCCTAGACAGGATGAGGTCAGCGACCTCCGTCGAGTGTTTTTGGGCCGATCTACAGTTGAGAAGTGTGCATTTGAGACTGGGGGTGCAGGGGGAGGTGGAGGGTTCCGTAGTGAGAGGGACTTTGGTGAGGTTGTTGGGAACAGAGCCTCTGTTGCTATACGTGGGGTGCCTACTGGGGTTGGAGAGAATCGTAGAAATGGACATGTGCGTGGTGGCTAAGCTGTTTTGGGTTGCCGGGACATATGTGCTGAGTAGGGTGTGTATGTCGCGGTCCGAGAGAGTCTTGATAGCGCGCTGGGGGCGGTTGGCGTTATTGCGAGAGGGGATAGAGGTCCAATGTGATGGGTGGTTAGGAAGTGTCTTGATAGTGCGCTTAGGCCTGTTGGAGGTATTGCGAGAGGGGATAGAAATCCCATGTAAGGGGTGCCTAGGATGTGGGGGGGTGTTGTTCATTCGTTGACATGTGGTCGTGCGGGGGGGGGTGCGGGAGGAGTAATTCTTTGAGCGAGTGAAGCTCTTCTTTCACTTGGAGGAGGGCGGTCATGATTATATCCAGCGTGACGTTGGGAGTGGGGTTTGGAGTTATTGGAAGGGTAATCAGCGACAGGCGGGGTGAGGCAGATGCGGGACGAGTGGAGACTGGTCGTTGCGGGGGGGCAAGTGTAGTGCTGGGGAGTGAGAGTGGGGGGAGAGATGTTGAGGGGGAGTGGGGACCAGGAGTGGAGGGGGGCTAAGGGTGGGAGGGAGTGAGCTGTTGAGGGAAGGGTGGAGGCTTGGAGTGGCGGGGGGATATGTTAAGGGTGGGGTGTATGTCTGGCCTGGGTTGAGTGCCGAGCATACGGGGGGTGCTGATGAGGGGGGAGTGAAGGCTCGGAGTGTCGGGAGTGCAGGGAGTGAGGGGGGAGATGTCGAGGGAGGGGTGTATGTCAGTATTTCTTTGGGTGGGGGTGGGCGGGGAGATGTTGAGGGAGGGGTGTAGGTCTGGAGTGCGTTGAGTGCAGAGACTGGAAGGCGCGCCGTTGAGTGAGGAGTGCGGGCTAGGAGTGGCGGGAGTGCAGGGAGTGAGTGGGGAGATGTTGAAGGAGGTGTGTCTGACAGGAGTTGTTTGAGTGCAAAGAGTAGGGTGGGGGGTGTTGAGGGAGGAGTGGGGGCCAGGAGGGGGGGCGCAGGGAGTGGGGGGAGAGAGGACACGGGTGGGGGAGCTAGGTGCGGCGCGGGTGTAGGGAGTGGCGGGGGTGGAGAGATTGGAGGGGTAATTGGGAAGGCATAGAGTCGCGTTGTGAGGGTCAGAGGCGGTGGGTCGTTCTGAGACGTTAGTTGGAAGTGAGGAGTTCTGGTTCAGTTGTATTGGGGTATGAGTGGAGGGCCGCCGATTTGAGAGGTGCTCTTTGAAAGTGGGGAACAGGTCGTCTAGTAGTTCCAGGTTCCTGTCTGTGGCTTGAATTAGAACAATCCCGTTATTGTAAATAGTAATGGCTGTACTGCCAGGGAAGCGTTTGGATGGAGCGATGGAGAGTGATAGTCCATGAGCGGATTTCCTGATGGTGGAGACGTTGAGCAAGGCCTGGAAGGTTTTTCTCCATTGAGCTCTACGTGCGGTGTGGAAGATGATATCGGTGTTCAGGGATCCCTTAACCGGAGAGAAGTAGGTGTCGGCAAAGGGTCTTTCAGGGTGGGACCTCAGGAGGTTGTGTTTAAAGCGTTTAGCGGCTTTTTTTGTGAGTGCGGGTGGGTAGATTATTTTAAATGTGTGATTGCCGCAGTGATCCATGTTAGGAAGGTGCAAGGTGGGTGTGGGAGATTGAGCAGAGGAGATGTGCAGGATCGCAGATAGATGCAGACAAAATACCAATGCCTGTAGACGGTATGTTACATAGGTCAAAAGAGGCAACTGCAGCCCGTATGTTACAGGTGTCAGAAAGGGCACTAGTGGGACAATATGTTACATGGGTCACAGGAGATAGCTGCAGACCATGTGTTACAGGGACAGAAGAGGCACTAGTGAGTGAGCTCAATATGTATTAGCAACTAGGTGCATTATAAGCATAAAAAAGCGATGGGAGCAGCATACATAGGAATATAACTATATATATAAACAATCAGCTATGCGTATAATACTGCTGAAATATTGTAGCAAAAACATATGTCCACTGCAATTTAATGCGTCAGGTGACGCTAATGAGCAGGGTGAGATAGGTGCAATAGGTGCAGCGTGAATTAAGTGTAGGTAAATATATCCAGGTACACGTAGAAGTGTAATACTCCGGTAAAGGTATACACTCTATCACACGGAGGTGTAGGTACATAGATATGTGAAAGGTAAACAATGTACTCGAGTGTGTGGTGATGTAAATACCTTTTTTGCAATTACTGCAGCTCAGCAGGTTGTTCAAGATGGTTGCCGAAATAGTATGTAGTCAGCAGTGTTAGTCCTTTGTCAGTTATTGTCAATGTTCGGGATGACCAGACATTAAATTCTAGGCATGCAAAGGTGGTTAATACTTGCCAATCTAACAATATCCTAGTATTGGGTATTTCAACCCCTCTGGGAGGTCGGTTCTGAAGTCAAACAATTGTCAAGTGTCCCTACCATCCGTAGTACCTTCTAGGGTTCCACTCTGCACACAGTTTCACCCTTGACAGCAAAGGCTGATTGTTATCCCATCTTAATTTTTCCAAAACACAGTCACCCTGGTATGTAGATATGTCATACCCCCTAAGTTTTTTGTTGGCCTGTTTATAATGTTGTCAGTAATCATGTACATGGGTAAATGAGATCTTTACCCGCTTCCCGGCCAAACTGTCATTTATTTATCTATTTACAGTTTTTACAAAGGGTGGACCAGGCCTCATGGGCTTTGTAGCACTGAACACAAATCAGAAATGTGTACAATCACCATAGTGCCAGAGGCACAACGCAAATGATGGCGCTCCCCACACAATGTGGTGAGGGGCCTCTGACACTCCCATATTTAAGAGATATTCATCGACCAAGGACTGGAATGGACCCCTGAATGGTGGGATGCTCCTACTCCCGTAGGTACTGTAGGGGCCTGCCGTACACCCCCTACATGAAGAATGACATCGTTAGGGAAAATCCTTGGACAATGACACAGGCTTTGTGGTTGAACAACACAGTCAATTAATCAGTTAAGCTGTCAGGGAGACTAGTTGGGGGAGGAGGGCCGGGAAGGGGGCGGGGAATTGTTGAGACAAGAAAACAAGGCAAAGTCAAAAGAAACAAATGGCCGCTCATCCCCTCTGTCTGGCTGTGTCACCTGGGGCAATAAGGTAACAGGAGTGGTCTCTTTGCTTGCTTACACCGTAATATCTTAAGCACTGTTCTCGTTGCTCTGCACCGAGTTTCTTGTACAAAGGCCACCTCTGTCAAAATAAATAACTAAATAAATAAAAAAGGCAGTACTATATATTTTACTGGACCTACTCCTTGCAGTTCCGTTTCGGCTAAATCTGATATTGTTGCTAATAGTCTTACTTCTGAAGCTACCGACTGCTTTAACAAACATAGTAATCTTTAAACACTGCAGGAAGTCCCCCTGAGAAGAGTTTTAATAACATGACCAGAGCTGCTCTACAGAGCATCAGTTCCAACTACGGGTGCAAAGTACTGGATACCCTCAGGGGGCTGGGGAAACATCTCTACTCAGCCTCTCCCTGGGCTCTCAAAATAGAAACGTACATTCTTGCAATTTTCAAATGGTATGAGGGTCAACTCATGGAACACAAACAGTTCTCCAGCTTCAGTCAAATGTAACTCTTTAATAACAAATCACAAACATGTGAAACAATATTTCAGTTGTAAGGCAATCTCCTCTGGATAGTTTCACGAGCAAGGCGTACCTCAGTATTCTGTTGAATGTACAGTCGCCCGCTGTAGAAGCACCTACATCTTTATTTTCATCTCTTCATGGTTTCATGGGGCTTCTTCATAAAGTATTCCTTTCGCATCAGCACCTTCTTGTAGTTCATGGGTACCATTGCTTGGAAATCTCTCAGCATCCCAAGCATTCCCACCTTACTTGATGAGACATAGCATGTGGAGTCTCAGGGAACACCACACCAGCACTAAGACCCTGAAGCTTCTGCAGGGACCCAGTGGCCTGCATGCTCTTATCTTGCTCATGATTCTGCAGTAACCAATTTTCCACAAGCTGAACACTAGCAACTATTATGTGTCCTTCTACCAGCATATGGCCTCACTAGTTTGTCTAGCTGAAAAATGCCACAGATTACTGTATACAATTGGAACAGGCGTTCACATGGAATTCATTAGAAGAGTAATGTAATACAATATATATTGTTCTTCTAATTAGTTCAATGTGAATGCGTGTTCCAAGTGTAAACATGATACCCTTGTTCACATGGACATTTAGGTTGTTCTTGTTTCTTTAAACCCCAGATTACTATAGGCATATAAAGCTTGCTGTTTAAGAATGGAGGATGAACTTTGGATGAAGGACTTGGTGAACTATATATTTCTTTACACATGTAAGACTAACTCGTCACCCACATAGCAAAGGAGGTCCATTGCTTGTTGGTAAATTATCAAGGAGGGTACTCCAAGCGTATTCACAGACTGCATTTTGTAGTACATTGAGTAATACAGTAGTACTACTGAAGTACTATAAAATATTATTCACAAACCTAGAGGAGTAACTTTCCACCTCACCTATCTTTTCTATTGAATGAGTCACAAACCTGTAAGGTTACTACTTAGGGCCTGATTCTGATGCCGTTAGGAAGGCCTCCTAATGGCATTTGCTCCTTCCAAATCGGATCGGGAATGACCCAGGGCCCAATTATGATGCGATTAGGAACATATGCTCCCATTGAAGTTAATGGGAGTCCAACCAAATCGTATCTGGAAGCATCGGGATGCATCATACTCCGTCGGTCGGACTCTCCCGATCCAATTGAAACCATTTCCAAACCGATTCAGTCAGGAAGCTTTCCAACCCGCATCAGAATCAGGCCCTTAGTAGTAAATGTGGGAGGGTCAGAGGGAACCATTAAAGAATGGGGCGTACTTATAACCAAATAGGTGTGGTTTAGGGAGTAGTAAGGAGGGGTTAAGGGAGGGGTTTAGGGTGGGATGTGTACCGACCGACAAGCGTAACCCTATTCAGAGACTGCACTTCTCAAGTTACTACAGCCAACAAAAAACCCACAACAGATTTAAATGTAGTCCAGCTCAGAGCTGGAGTAAATACAGCAAAGCACATTGCCAACCACTAGTACTGAAACACCCAACCATAGAAAATAATGGAGACAGCGACTTAAAATAAAACCCTTAGGCAAATAATGTTAAATTAAATGTAATTATTTAAAATAGCTAAAAAAATAAATGTATTTGAGCTAATGTTAAAAAAGTATTTAAAAATAAAACATCTTTTTTGTTTGTTCACTTATTTTTAAATACATTTTAAAATGTAAAAATTAATGTACCATTAATGTTTATTCAAATATAATTACATTACTTTTAATTAATGCTATACATCTATTCTAATAATTTTTAATACATAAAAATATATGTTTAAGTGTTTTAAAAAAATTAAACTAAAAAAAGAATGTTAATTTAATTCAATGTATTTAGATATTAAAATCAAAAGTATGGGCTTAATTACGGTGTCGGTCAGACAAGTGTCCGACAGATACCATTGTGGAAACGAGACTGCCCGACAAGGAGTCGGCAGTCCTGCTGCCATCATTACGATGTGACCAACTACATGGCGGTCGTAAAGTGTATGTTTTCTATTGCGGCTTATGCTGTGGGCTGCAGTACAAGTCACAATAAACAAAATACACTGCCTGCCACACAATGCATGGATGTTTGGGGGGGCAACATAGGAGCCCCCAGGCCCTACAGCAGAGGGCCAGTTGGGAAGGAGTCCCTGCTAGAAACCCTCAAAGTCACTTTCTGGCTGTCTTTTCAAGGCGGGCGCACCTCCATGAAAAGGCAAGACGAAAACCAACATCATAATCTCAACGGCGGACCCAAGACTGCCTCTGCTGTCAATTTGGGATTACTGTTCCGCCTGCCGACCCAATGGGCTCTGTGAGCGGAGCGGAATTCCCCCGCAGGTTTCCCTACGACCGCCTCTATCGTAATACCGCGGTCAGACGCAAACCTATGACGCTGGGCAAAAAGCCTCCGAAAAGCTGTCAAATGGCTTTCCGTCTGACATCATAATCAGACCCTAAGTAATTTAAGATGTAGCATTTTTTTATGTTCTATATGTAAAATAAATATATAAAATTCATTTACAATAATATTTAACAAAAATATTTTTTGCTGTTTTCAGGTTTAATTATTTTTTTGCTTTCCCCAATACTTTGCCATAGAGAGATCTGTGTCATGGAGGTAGAGATCAGTAGGGATCTCCCTATGGTAAAGAATATGGAAATTGTAAAAAAGTTTATTAATTTTGAAAAAATGTGGGACATATTTTTATTTGGAATATTATTGTAAATTAATATTATATAGTTATTGTAAATGTAGGACAAAGGAAAAAATAATGCTACAGAACTAGTAACATATTTTTTTAATTAAAAAATGTATTGATATAAATATAATAAATAAAATGAGCATTCTTTTAAAGATTTTTTAACAAAAATATGCCACCTAAAGAAACTGTTTTGCATGAATTTATTATGTGATAGAAATTGCAAAAAGTTATGTATAGAACTAATTTATTTTAATGTGTTTATTTTAATACAAAATCAAAGTTACATGTAATGTTAAATGTGAAAAAGTTATTAAAATATTTTAAAATAAAATAATATGTTGTATTTATATTTATCTTTTTTATCATTAGGTTAATTTTATGTACATGTTAAAAAAGTTGAAGTAATTTAATGTAATTAAATATTATTTGCTATGGGGTTCTATTTTAAGTCCCTGCCTCCATTATTTTCTATACGAGGGTGTTGCAGTATCACTGATTAGCAAGGTGTGGTGCTGGATGTACTATTGCTCTTTTTTGGCAATAGCAACTTTACCTTTGTAAATTTGGCTCCACCCGCCTGTTTCAGGAAGTGAAAACATTTAAGTCCATACTTTTGAGTAACTTACACTCTGATTTTGTGAATAACACAAAGTAGTAAAGTTACTCAAATGTTTAAGAGTGCATTTACTAATAGTAAATCTACATGCGCAGGCAAAAGAATTCAGTTCAACTCTCTATAACATGTACTGTCATCCTCAAATAGTATCACAGTCTGCTTACCAGACATAGGAACATAACAGAACATTTAATAAGGGCATTGCCATTTTTAGACAACACTGCACCCTTTTCGGTGGGTAGGAGAACACAGGTCAACATACAATAACATCCTGCCATACTGCAGCAGTATCATACCTCGCATGCCTGACACATTGACATGACACACCATAAGTAACATGTACTGCCAACTTTACTCAGCACAACGCCTTATCCACATCCCAATGTACAATAACATACACTGCCATCCCCAGTCAGCTCCATATCCTGTCTGCGGGCACAGCGGCAATACCGGTGCATGCCCACGAATACATACAACAAAGCATGCCAGTATTCCTACATGCAGCCAGGCAATGCCAAAAACAAAACATGGCACAGACTGGATTTGTGTTTTAGCTATACCAGGCAGCATGACTGTAACTAAACTAATACAAAGCAATACTGCAGCCTGCAATCTAAAACGCACAAACATTTGCACTGCTTCCATGATTGGACTGTAGAGAAAGATGCCAGCATACCCAAAGTAACACTACATTCCCAGCAATAGTATGCACTGTTAAATGACAATCATAACTACAAAAAATAAGAAGCTTGACTTTCCATCTGCTGGCGCCTGGATACTTGGCAGTGGTTCATCCTACATCAGGTTTAACCCCTTTTAAAGCACTACCTTGATCACAGCATTTCCTTTTCTCCATTTAACATAATAAATTAAATGCCATTAGTCGTTTGTACGTCAGAATATTGTATTCAGAAATATCACCTGGCATACATTGTGTGGCATAAATATTGTTTACAAAACTACAATCCCATTGGATGTAAATTGTAGGTTTACTCCAAAGGGGTTGTGTTTTTGTAGGTTATAGGGCATGTTTATATTAAACGATGTTATGACAACTATATTTTAGTACCACACCCCACTCCTGTTTGCATTTGGAAACAATTATTTGTGTAGTGTGGTATAAGTAAATTGCATGGTTGTTTTGTAATGGTGCTGTGTAGACACTTTGATCACATCAGTATTGAGTGAACTCGTCCCGGACAGGCTGTAGTGATTCAGATTCCGCTACGGAGTATTGGGGAGCGTTGGACATGCCAGGAGTCGTCTTTAAACAGGAGCGCGGCGTGCGCCCCGAAATAAGTGGCAGAACTAGGCTAAACAAGAAAGAACTCCACGTATCGTTTGAATAAAGATTACTTCTTAAAAAGCAGACAGAAAAGTCGATCGACAGCCGCAATTGAATTTAATCCGTTGATGAGGAAGGTTGGGATCGTCCTCTACCTAAAGATAATACAACAGTATAGAAGTTTCAGACCTGGAGAATATCAAGCGTGGCCAGGATTTAGAAATCGACAGATAAGTGAAGTAGCCCTGATGACAGTCCAGAAATTGAGTTCTTTGGACTAGAAACGCGTCGGCACATTGGAGGGAGTTATTTGTAACACTAAACGTTTCAAAAATAAGTTACCACTCCGTCCCCTATTGACTTTGTCTCTTTCTCTTCTGTATGAGTATTGATTTGATCATTTTTGTATAACAGTATTTTGAATTAATTTTCATGTGTGTTTTGTATTATATGTAAAATGTTTGTAATTGTATAACTGAATTGTATATATTAAGTGTTCTGTAGATAGTATTGTACAGATTTATTGTGAACAGGTGAATGTTTTTTTCTTCTTCGATAAAAAAGTATAAAATAATAGAAATACTGAAGTTGATAGGAATAAATAAATATACCAGGTCAAATAAAAAGAATGAAAAGGGGGGGCCCTCGGCCCCCCCGCACGCATGGCGGCGCGGCGACCGTCGCCCCCACAGTTTCCTTTGTTGCCATTCGGCGGTGGGGGCGTGCCCTGGGGGGCGCGGCCCACCGCCGGTTGGCTGGCGGCCACCTTGACCCGGATCCTAGGAAGTGGGTCCGGGTCAAGGGGGGCGGGCTAGAGGAGGGGCCACCTGGCCCCTCGGGAATAAAGAGATAGGGAGCGCCCAGGAGACCCCCTTGTCCCTGGACGCTCCCTCGCCGAAACGGTGTGCCCCGCGCTCGGGGCTTCTTTGTTTTATTAATTGTTGCCTTTCTTTTACAGGGTTTTACGTTGGGCATCGTTCGCGAGTATGGCGTCGTTCGGAGCCGCTTCGTTCCTCGCCGCTTGGAGTCAGCGCCTTCGCGAGAGTGGAGAGCCGCGGGGAAGCATCGCGTCAGGAGACCCGTCGGGGGGCCGTAGGGTGCAAAGCGGCTGGGTGTCAGGACAAGGGACAGCCAGGGAGAGCGGCTGAGCACGGTGAGGTAGCCCTTCATAGGGGCGGAGCGGTGTTTGTGGCTCAATGAGCGGAGCGCTCGCCTGCGGTCTGGGAGACCCAGGCTCGAGTGTCAGGGTGAGCGGGAAAAGCAGAGACGGGACATCTTGACTTTGCCTAAATTTATTGTGTTTTTCCCTTCTCGGCAAACTGCCCCACTCCAAAGAAACTCGGGAGCAACTAGGAACACGCTCCCTTCGAGCCCTGACGTTTTTTCATTTCAGCCGCATTGAATTCAGGGCAGCAATGAAATCACTGCACCACAGCCTTGTTTGAGTGTTATGCGGACGGCGCAGTTCTTTGTAATTTCAGGCTAAAAGTAGAGAATCTCGAAGGAAAGTGAGGCAAGTTTTTCAAGTTGGGAAACAAACGCATGCTCCCTGTTAGATGTGCTTGATGTTCCAGGTGGTTACTATGATGTCTGTTTATTCTGCCTTCGGCACAAGCGGTGTTTCAGTTGAATTATTTATATGGCATTAAAATCGAACATGTGGTCTAGTGGCATAGTTACTGATTGAAGACCTGGGTTACGCTCCTGGCTCTGGATCTCGAACGAAATATCTTGTTTCTGAGCAAATACACTGCGCGCCAAAAGTCTAGCCATAAAACACGCAGCTTTGTGAAATCCACATACTGTGTTTGCCCGAATCCATTTTAAAGAATGTGAACTATGAATGGATGATTTGCTAGAGCACTGTGACTTTATGAAACCCTGTAGTTTAGTCAGCACCTGCTTTTTTGTGAGCATTTTTAAATGTGTCTTTGCTCAACTTTTCTTGCACCCACTGACTTACTTTAGAGCACTGGCTACTGAAAATAATTGTCAGTAATTTATCCCTTAGCATACTTCTTAATGGACCCCTCCAGATGCTTTTCCGTTGTAGTTTTGTTTGCACATTGCCATTGAGTTTTTCCCAAAGAAATGAAAGGGGTTCAAATTCTTGATTTTGTACCGTTTCTGCGAGGTACAGTTTAAATCCTAATACCAAGTGAGAAGGGAACTCACATCGGTGAACAGACTTTGCCTCTGGGGTGTCTATCTGAGGTAGAGCAGCAAGTAATGGGTAGAGTGCTTGAATTTCTATGGACGTGTTATTTTAATGTAGTGGGTTTCTTTAAGCTGCTATGGGATTGGGGCATACTAGGATTTATTCATTTAGCTATATATGGGTTTAGGATATTATTGGTGTAATGTATATATAATATATCAATGTTTTTACTTTTATGATTCTAATCGTAACCGAACAAAGCTCTATAAGGTACTTGGAAGTGCTACATAATACGTATGCGTGTATATAATGTGACCGGGACTCAGGGAATGTGAGTGAGAGATTTGAAAAGCGCCAACTTTGACCTAGATCAGTACAAAGCACTATCCTCTGATGGTTACGGTGGGTAGCAAAGAAACACCTTGGAGTTATTGATCTACGTCTGGTGTTTGATTGTCAGCCACGATGACTCAGAGCAAATTGCTTGTCGTCTGAATATTTATATATGTAGTGGGCCAGCTGATGAATTGTGGTACCAACAAGGCGAGGACCATATTGTTGAGACCAGCTACGGTCCCCAGAGTTCTGCGAGGGCGGTGTTGCGTGGCATGTTTGCTGCATCATCGCAGAGGGACCACAGGGTTAAAAGCTGCATAGGTGTGTACCACTCACACTTACCCTGTTTGCGTCTGCCTGGTCTGGTTTCGCCACCCACGCGGCGTGTTGATTCACCTTACTTGTTCATGAGTTATCTCTCTATTGAGGAAATCATTGGAAGAATATGTTTAACTGTAACATTGGGCTTAAGGAATACTAACAGTTGACTCCTATGCATGAGTATGGCCAGGAGACAGGCCTTTGAACATGCTCTTCAAACTGACCACTCCACTGGGACCGCATCTTCTCTGGGCCAGAAACCAGCAAAGGGGGTCATTGGAGGGGTATTCCAGTGGTAGATCGGTATATGGTGGTTACTCCATACAGTATTGGGAGGAAGGCATCTGCCCTCGCCTCTCTAAGCCGGGTAGTGTCACCCAGCGCCTTCCAGGGTTGGTCGTTACCAAATTGTGTGACATCTTAAGAGGAAGGCGATGTGTTCTGATAAATTTGGTTTTGCAGGAGGCAGATCTGACTGTCGCAATGTTGTGCCCTAAAAATTTTTTAATTTTATTGTTATATTACTTTGTGTACATTATCGGGGTATATTGTTACATTAAGGTTATTGGGGGGCAGGCTGCTGCCTTTCTAGCAGAAATTAGACTTGTACCTTTAACATTTCTTTCATCAGTAGCCAGTGTAACATAAGTGTGGTAAGGTAACACATCCCCAGCTCTTCAAGCATTTAAGAATCCAGTCAGCCCAAAAAACGGTGGCACCTACGCCATCTTAAATTGGCACGGGTGGTATCCGCTGTATTCAATGTGACCCGAGGTACACAAAGTCACCAATGCCCATCAACTGGATCGCATCCACGTGCCGGGGGGGACCCAGCAATGGGGAACTTGGGCGTTTAAAATGCTCGGGTTGTACCTGGGTAGAATTCACAAGGCAGACGCAGCTCCCTGATGGGACGGGTACCCACCAGGGGTGGTGAGTTACCCAAAATATGCTCTGTTGGCATTCGGTTGATGAGTTCAGTTCTGAAACACTCATTGTCTAAATCAGAGCTCACGCAAAATGGGGACATTAAATTTCACCTAGAGAATGGGATGGTTGATGACATGCCTGGGCTGCTTATTCATGTCCCATAAGCACTTGCTATACTTTATCGAAGCCATGGTTGCTGCTTAGTTCTCTTACGCGAGGAACAGCCATTGCCATAAGTCAAATTTGTCATTATAGAACGACTATCAGTGGTCTGCTAGGTGATAGTTGGAACAACCATGGAACCATTCACGAATAGGGTATACCACCTTCCATTGGGGTCAACCTGGGGGTTAACGACATCTAAGGGTAGGGCTTAGCGAGACTGAGGGACAGTCTCCCAGGTCCCACTTTCCTTCGCAAGCCAAGGCAGAAAGCCAAACAATGGACTTATTGCATTGTGGAGCTAATCACCATATGAGGTGTTGTTCACTAATATAGGGGGGATATACGCCAGTCCTAACATTGCACCTGTCCAAACGCCCCCTTCATGGATGATAGGTTTAAACCAACATTATTAGTAAACTATCCTAGGGTTAGCTGTATTGCGTGCAGCCTTCAGGCTAAATCTTGAGGGAATATAGAGCTACTTGTTTTACCACTCTTTAATGTCATGAATGAGTAAATGGAAAAGGGCAGGTGTATAACAACAAATATATGTATTTGTACTAAACACACCCCCTTTGGTTCAGTCAGTAAACTTAATTTTCACACAGGTAAACGGGCCAATATACGTTGAGCCTAGGATGAGATTGGAGGCAAATGATTCGGTGGGAAGACCTCTATAGCACACAGTAATTTACCACCATATACGTTGAGCTCTAGGGGTACACCAAAGCCATATATTAATAATATGGTGGGGGAACCACGAATGGCATAGAGACAGGGCCTAGAGCCTCTAGAACGAATAATGGGGGTCCTGATAAAGATACACACTCTGATGTCACACCTAAAAGGTGCCCAAGAGCCTAGTTGCGGCATCACATAGTTCTGGGGATGCATGTGATCATGTCCGGGTGGCTGGGATGATATTTCCCAGAAGCCAAAGTGGCGTACTTAAAAGGTCCTTGGGGCCAGCTTAGGGCCTGGCGGAGTTTGGGGTGTGCTAAATCTTTAGCCAACAACTGTGATACTGCACTGCTAAGTAAGCCGTCTTGTTTTAACACATAGATCCTATGCATAAAGACGTGGGTAGGAAGCAGACAAACTGAGGCTATGCTTAACATTTGCTGTCGGCGTGTTGAGGTGTACGGATCTGGCATTAAGATTAGCTAAGTTTAGCGACTGATGGTAATGTAAGTCTGACACGTGTACAGCAGTTATTGCCGGAAAGACTAATGGTGTGTGTCTATCTTTCCAATTTATGTATGACCGGGTCCATGGTTGATACCTGGAGTGCTCCATATCACAGCAGCTGCAACAGGTGGACGGCCCAAGGGATGCTTACGTCAGTCACGGCTGGGTCCATGGCGGATATCTGAGGAGTACTCCACACCGCAACATCATCAGTGGGTGGACGTCAAAAGGAAAGCATACGTCGAGAAAGAAGACACCAAGGGCCCAAGTATTGCTGGCAGGTGTAAGTGTTACTCATTCCCTAAGGTGGAAGTGGGAATGGTTACCCAGGTTTTCTTGGTCTTTTTTCTGGTTCTTGCAGTTTCTCAAACCTGCCACGCAGGGGAGGAACTCCTCACCAGAAGTTGAGGAGCTAGAAATGGTTGCCCAGGTTTTCTTGGTATTTTTCTGGTTCTTGCAGTTTCTCAAACCTGCCACGCAGGGGAGGAACTCCTCGTCAGAAGTTGAGGAGCTAAAAATGTGCCAGCACAAACAACGTGCCGGACGCAGGACAGGGAAGAGTGGGTTTGAGGGTCTGTGCCATGGTCAGTTCAGGAACTGCTTTCAGGGACTTTTAGCTCAGCAGCCCGACCCCCTGTCAGTGGTGATACCTCACCTAGGGGGGACTGAATGGGCCAAACTGGGGAGGCGAATACTGATTGATGAGTTCATCTCCACTGTGGGTGGGTCTTCAGGACAAGCCCGGGTGGCACAGTGGGTGGGTCTCAACTGATCCCAGGGTGGCAAGGACCCGGTCAGGGCGTTGAATCACTCGATAAAGAGGATCAACACACAGCGGGACAAATTATTTCAAGCCCCAGTTCCAGATGATCCAACATGGGTGTATTTGTCCATCTCCACTGTGGGTGGGTCTTCAGGACAAGCCCGGGTGGCACAGTGGGTGGGTCTCAACTGATCCCAGGGTGGCGAGGACCCGGTCAGGGCGTTGAATCACTCGATAAAGAGGATCAACACACAGCGGGACAAATTATTTCAAGCCCCAGTTCCAGATGATCCAACATGGGTGTATTTGTCCTACCTGGTAAGGGGAGTCCATTTGACAGAGGAAGGAAGGGGCCTGGGGTCTGGGCCTGGTTGGAAGGTTTGCTAGAGTGAGAACTTTCTAGGGTAGGTCTAGGCAGGGGGAGGCCAGATCGTCGGTTAACAATGCTGGCCTGTGGCGGTAAGGTCATTATCGGTGAGCACATATTTGAGGTCTGAGGGGGCGGGCATCATCCTATGGAGGTTCCCGCCCAGGGGGAGGGGCCTGCGGGCCACTCCCACAACTCCAGGGGCAAGGTAATGGATGCTACAAAGCAAAGGAGCGCGGGTAGGAGTAGTTCACGCTTTCCTTAGGCTGGTAGCCACCCCGCGCGCGTGGACTCACGACGCCACCGGCGCAGAGTAAGGGCCCTCCTTCAGTGGGTAAATGGAGTTCAGGGCGTAGACCGGGCAATTCCCGGGGTAACACTGCGCATGCGCACATCCAGAGGGGAGGCGCAGCTTGTAGGACCTGACACCGGTAGTGACCCTGCCATATGGCCAGAAATGTACAAAAATTCTAGATGAGGATGTTTAGTATAAGTTAGGAAAATAACATGTATTAGAGTTTTGTTAAAGTCAGGCTCTCAAACTTATTGCTAAACCTAAATGTCCTGCTGAATTTTTGTATAAATTGTTGATTATGCAATTAAAACCTTTTTTAATTTCATACTTTAATAAATACGGCCGGGCGACTAGCGCCCGCCTTCCAAAAAGTAAAGACGTCTCGTGTCCACGTTCCTGGGTATTGGGTGCCGGATTGGGGGGGAGGCGGCAGCTAGTCGCTGACCATGTGAAAAGGGGGGGCCCTCGGCCCCCCCGCACGCATGGCGGCGCGGCGACCGTCGCCCCCACAGTTTCCTTTGTTGCCATTCGGCGGTGGGGGCGTGCCCTGGGGGGCGCGGCCCACCGCCGGTTGGCTGGCGGCCACCTTGACCCGGATCCTAGGAAGTGGGTCCGGGTCAAGGGGGGCGGGCTAGAGGAGGGGCCACCTGGCCCCTCGGGAATAAAGAGATAGGGAGCGCCCAGGAGACCCCCTTGTCCCTGGACGCTCCCTCGCCGAAACGGTGTGCCCCGCGCTCGGGGCTTCTTTGTTTTCCCACCCACCATCCCTTGGAACAAAATGTTTGGTAGCAGTTCTTATGTCTGGTTGAATGGTAAGTTCTGGATGTACGGTCCACGGGTCTCACAGGGTAATAGAGATGAACTGTTGGTATATTTTGTTGATGCTTTTGTCTAGGAATTTTTCCCCCTTTTATCAAGTCATGTGTGAAGTGAACTGTATTTAATGCTATGTGTCTTTAGGCCTTTTTTCCCTTTGTAGCTATACGTTGATACTGTTTGAAGTGAACTGTGTTTAATGCTATGTATCTTTAGGCCTTTTTCCCCTTTGTAGCTATACGTTGATACTGTTTGAAGTGAACTGTATTTAATGCTATGTGTCTTTAGGCCTTTTTTCCCTTTGTAGCTATACGTTGATACTGTTTTATTAGCCAGTGTAGCTGTCCTTTAGAATTTTTTCCCATAGGTCGTCGTATTTATTAGGTATGGGGCATGCGGTAAGGTCATTATCGGTGAGCACATATTTGAGGTCTGAGGGGGCGGGCATCATCCTATGGAGGTTCCCGCCCAGGGGGAGGGGCCTGCGGGCCACTCCCACAACTCCAGGGGCAAGGTAATGGATGCTACAAAGCAAAGGAGCGCGGGTAGGAGTAGTTCACGCTTTCCTTAGGCTGGTAGCCACCCCGCGCGCGTGGACTCACGACGCCACCGGCGCAGAGTAAGGGCCCTCCTTCAGTGGGTAAATGGAGTTCAGGGCGTAGACCGGGCAATTCCCGGGGTAACACTGCGCATGCGCACATCCAGAGGGGAGGCGCAGCTTGTAGGACCTGACACCGGTAGTGACCCTGCCATATGGCCAGAAATGTACAAAAATTCTAGATGAGGATGTTTAGTATAAGTTAGGAAAATAACATGTATTAGAGTTTTGTTAAAGTCAGGCTCTCAAACTTATTGCTAAACCTAAATGTCCTGCTGAATTTTTGTATAAATTGTTGATTATGCAATTAAAACCTTTTTTAATTTCATACTTTAATAAATACGGCCGGGCGACTAGCGCCCGCCTTCCAAAAAGTAAAGACGTCTCGTGTCCACGTTCCTGGGTATTGGGTGCCGGATTGGGGGGGAGGCGGCAGCTAGTCGCTGACCATGTTTGTGTTTGTCCTATTGCTCGTAAATAATTGGCTTTTTTTCTAAGGAAATAGATGGGTGTTGGCAAATTGTTTTTTGTTGATCTATAAATAGGGTCCAGCCTCTCCTACTCCTTGTATGGATCTAACTCCTTAATTTTCAAAATTAACTATACCAGGCAGCATGACTGTAACTAAACTAATACAAAGCAATACTGCAGCCTGCAATCTAAAACGCACAAACATTTGAACTGCTTCCATGATTGGACTGTAGAGAAAGATACCAGCATACCCAAAGTAACACTACATTCCCAGCAATAGATGCACTATTAAATGACAATCATAACTACAAAAAATAAGAAGCTTGACTTTCCGTATGCTGGCGCCTGGATACTTGGCAGTGGCACATCCTACATCAGGTTTAACCCCTTTTAAAGCACTACCTTGATCACAGCATTTCCTTTTCTCCATTTAACATAATAAATTAAATGCCATTAGTCGTTTGTACGTCAGAATAAAAGGATGAAGGAACGCGAACGGCAGGTCAGTTTCCAGGAATCTGAGCCCAAGGCAGGGGTCAGGGACCCAGAACATAATGTCAGTTTCTAGGAACATGCACGTCATGCTGCCTAGGTTCGGACAATTTTCAATAAAGCAGACGTCATATAAGGTCAAGGTATCTGGGTGCAGGGTCAGTTTCTAGGAATCTGCGTGCAAGGTATGGTTGTGGAATTTGTTTGTCAGAGAGGGCGAGGAAGTTGTCACTCAGGTAAAGTCGAGGAATTTGAACTCCTGGTAAATACCATGTATTTGTACACCTGAGGAGTGTTTTAAGCAGGAATCTGCAGGCTGGCATCAAACAAGAGGCCCCTTTAGGGCAGATCTCACTTACGTGCAGGTTGTTTTCCGTGACAGACCCTTGTTTGTCTCATGCAGTCTTGACAGCCTTGAAGTCGGTGACTGATTTAGTGCCTAACCTCGAGCAGCGGTTATTTTTATAGCAAATAATCACCCAACGTTAGAAATGTAAAAAATTAGAGATGTTTTCCCCCCCATATGTTAATTTTCATATATTTATTATTTTGCATTGACATGTACCGTCAGCTGTGTTTATGTTTTTGAGACGAAACCCAAGACAACACAAAAGATTAATTCACAAAGAAATTGTAATTCAAAAACGTAAATTTACATCAGAAAATATGAGGGTTAGTAAGCCAGTTCACTATGCTAGCTGTAGAAAACCTAGATATAAATATTTAGAAGGGGGGGGGGGGGAAGGGGGCACCAAGTAACCCAGTAGAGCAGTGAAAAGTGATTAAGTGAATAAAGTTGACAAGTTACGATTGTGAACTGTTTTTAATTTGATTGTGGATTGTGATTCTCGTAAAATGAGTGTCTTAAATAACATCACACTATACCTGTCAGTCACATGTATATATTATTGTATAGAGCACCAGCGCACTGTTTAGTCACTTTATCGCTTTCCACTGTGCCATCACCTAATAAGAGCACCTTGATTCAATATTTGATATTACTTGATTTTGGAAATAATTATTTCTTGAAATGAAAGTAAATACATTAAATGTACGAATACATCTTACTTGTAGGAAGGGTTCCTTAACCACACCCATGCTGGTGACGGAACCACTCTGTCACCAGCCACGGACGCGCTGTGCTGGTGACGGAATGGTTCCGTCACGGCCCGGTCGCCGCGCCTGCGTGGCATCAATTTTGCGCCTGCGCGGCGCGTTCTATTAAGCAGGCGGGGCCGTGACGGAACCACTCCGTCACAAGCACAGCGCGCCCGTGGCTCATGACGGAGTGGTTCCGTCACTAGCATGGCGGCGCCGCGCGGCCCCCCTCCCCCTCAGCGCGCGGCGGAATTACCGCCGCGGCCAAGGGGTTAAGAAAATATTGCAGTGGAAGTCATGGGCTGCACTTCCCCCATGGAGACCATTTGTAGAAAACCTAGGGCCAGATTAACTAAGTGTTTGTGGTGCGCTTGCGTCACACAAGGTGATGTAAGGCAACACAAGCCCTTAAGGGGAGTTTCTTGAGCCACACAAAGCCACCATGCGGTGTTCTGTGTGGTTTAGTAAGTCTAAGTTAAGGCAAGGAAGGGCATTTCGCTGTGTTGGGCTTCCTTGCGGCAGGGAGGCGTGCCATGGATCGAGTGTGGGCGTTCCCACAAATCCACTCATGGATTCTGGCTCATTCCCAGATTTGCAAAGAGCTATAAACATGGGAATGAGTCAAAATGCTACGCCTGCCAGACACAGGGGTAATGAGGAGAAATATGTTCATTTTTCCTTGATACTTCCACACAAGCATGACACATAGAAAAAGGAAAATGCCTTTAAGGATTGTTTTTGTGCAGGAAGATGTCCCTTCTGGTGCAAAAATAATCCTGCTCATAACATAGGCATCCTTGAAACATGGTGCAAGGGTGCATGTGTCGGCGCTAGGCCGCACACTAGCAGCAGAAACCCGTCATATCTTTTAAATATGGCCCTTTCTGATGTCTCCATTTCACTCAATGCAGCGCAGCAAGTTGCCTTGCTGCGTTGCATGAAATGTTAGTAAATCTGCCTCCTAGTGTCTGGATCAGACTTGTACCAGAGCACCTTTGCACTCTGTCCGGGCTGATGACAGCAGAGCATGGGGTTGTATACTTGTAAGAAGGTTTCCTTAAGAAACTATTGCCAGGGAAGTCAAGGCATACACTTCCCCCGTAGGGACCATTTGTAGAAAACCTAAGGCCAGAGAAACTAAAGGCCTGCGTTGCCCGTGTATCACGGAAGGCGATATGTAGCAAGAAGCTGCATCTGGACTTTTGTGTTAAGCTCAGGACACCTCTTATGGGGCCCAGATTTCTTAACCTGGCATGTTATAGCTAGTCACTGAGGTCTTACCCAATTCTGGAGCCATCACCAAAAGATTTGGGTCCAGATCTGGGGATGATATCGACTGCACTGTACCGATTGCAAGCCTCATCAGGAGTGCTGCAGCCGGTTCTGGAGGCAACATCTGGAGTACTGAGATCAGTTCTTCAGGTCCCATCTAGATGTCGATTCAATTTCTACAGGCCTCACTGGCCGTTCATTCCCAGGTTAAAAGTGTTATGTAGGCAGACCAGAGAGAAGCAGTCCAGATACCGCAAGGTTTAAATCATAAGTTTGTGATACCAGCACTACAAGGCAAGGTGGATGTTGGAGGGTCAAGGTGACCTCAGCCACAATAAATTCTGCGGGACATGGTGTCTTTTCTGTGGGGTCTGGTCTTCAGTTGGGCAAAAGGGACAGCGCCTTCCGAACCATGTAGTTAATGGGTTACAAAATATGATCTCGATTTTGATTGCTGCAATGTGTTTATCAGCTGACCTGTTATATTTTAAGTAGGCTGGATTTAACATAACATGTTTATTTTATATGTGTAGTTTATTTAAGTGTAAAATGATTTTCATAACCTGTAACAACACTTTATTGTATTGAATACACTACTGTAGTAGGTACACACAGGGGTCTTTCTGGGCTTTGAAAGCATTGCTTGCTTTGTATACATCGGGGCAATGATGGTGTTGTCAAATTGTAATAATGGGTGATGTGATGTGCTTAAGCGTCGCACTGCTTCAGTGTTGCCGGTAAAAGGATCTCAGCACACATTGGGCTTACTTTTTTCAGTGACCCAAATATTTACCATATCTTTAAAAAGCCACATTCCTTTTGAGCAGACTTTAGAACTGTTTCTTTCCATAGGTTTACTTACACAGACAGATTGCATGCTATGGCAAAAAAACCTCCACCTGCTACATTCCTTAATATTCTGGATGAAAAAAGTGATCTTAAATTACTTGCACCTCTGCTTATATGCCTCTTCTATATAGAAACTATTCCTAAATCTCATGCCTGTCTGTCTTGAAGCTTTTTCTTGGACTTATCTTCTTTTCACATATCTTCCACTAATGATCACACCTAAGTCACTAATGTACCACAAAGAAACTCTAATGTATGAAATGGTTTCCTTTAGCATGCAAGACTAACTCCAATAAACAATGGACTGACCACTAACTTTGGGCTCCTGGATAGCATGATACTTACTAAAAGTGCTTCAATCCCTCATCAGGGGTAGTAAGCACTATATGAATACAATTTCAATTCCTCACTGAAAAGCACTGTGGAATCTGTCTTGGATTGTGCTATGTGCTATATGTACTATGCTTTGGTGACTGCATTTTCATAAAGAGGTCAAAGAATTTCATCAAAGAGCAAGGTATCCCTTGGCCGCCCTGAGCACATTAGACCCCATAAAAATAGTGTTACCCCTATTTGACCCCCCCCTCCCCTCACGTCTTTCCATTTGAAACCTTTCTACTTTAATGGGTACTTAGGGCTGGACTGGCTGTATCTTCATTGGGCGTTTCCCCGGGAGGCTGTGAGGTGGGGGCCGGTTTGTTACTGGATGACCGTTTAGGAGCGGTGCAGCAATTTTGGCCCCAGTGACAAAAGTAACAAGCAAGCATTTCCAGCATCCTGGAGCTAGGCAGGGGCTGGTCCGAGAAAATTGCCAGGGTTACTTTGGGTTCCCTGTCCGGCCTTGTGAGTACTCTTGTTGTCTTTATGGCGGTGCGACCGGCAGTACGTTTTAATTCAAGAGGGCCTCATTTATGAAAAGTGACGCATTGCTGTGTGAAAACAGCGATGCGTCACTTTTCATTGCGCCCTCCTTGCGACATGCTGGATGCGTCATATTTACAGAATGACACATCATGTTGCATGGAGTTACAGATACGTAAGTATTTCTGACGTATATGTAGGCTCAAAAATGACGCATTGCTGAAGCGTGTCACAGAAGTGACGCAACTCCAGCAATGTGCCCTTTCACATGGGGCAAGCCCCATGTGAAAGGGCCTGCATCAGTCTTACACCTGCTGTAAGGCAGGAGTAAGATATTGACGTATTTGTGTCCTAGAAGTGACGCAGTGAAATCTCATAGATTTCACTACGTCACTTCTACGTGGCTTACTTGCATCAGAACGCCCACCCTGCATACATTAAACCTGGTACAGGTATAATGTGGTGCAGGGGTTTACAAAGGGACGCATCTACCAAGATGCGTCACTTTGTAAATATGACGCAACATTGCACATTTTTTACGCTGCTGGTGCGTCACAACAAGTGATGCACCGGCGGCGCAAAAGTGACGCAAGAGCTCATAAATAAGCCCCGGAGTTTGTTCTTCTCCAGACCAAACTCTCGCTAAAATAGACTACCTACTAGAATGGGTGACGTGATTCCTACACCTTGTTATATTCTTTGCCCTATAGACTGATTTACACATGTATGATAAATTGTTTCTGTGTAATGTTTGTGTGAGATGTAAAGTGCTCTGACACCCGAGACTGGTATGGGAAGCGCTATAAAACAAATGAAATACATGTGAGAGAGGGGCCATGGAGAGAAGGGGCTGGTAGGGGATGAACCGCGGAGACGAAGGTCATGGGAGGAGGGGGGAATCTCAAACATGAATGTTCACCAGGTGCCACCTGCGCTGAAGCCGGCCCTGGATGCAGCAGGAATGCAGCGTCGCGGAGGAGTGAGAGAGACACAATAGCTGCGCCAACTTCAAAGCATCTGTTGAGTTGCCTAATGTTTGCTGCAGCCCGTTGATCACTAGGAAAAGCCATGGGAAGCCAAATAGCCCGGGGCCTCCCTCGTATCCGTCCTTATTAGCTAGAAAAACACTGGTGCCCTGGTCACTTTGCTGCCACAAGCAAATCGGTGGCTGTCCCCACGGAGCAGAGAGTGAGTTGGTAATTACAAGCAGGGCTCCATGCGTGCCGACAGCCCCGCAGCCCTGCACAGGCCCACTCTCTGCTTGTCATTTTATAAACACACCCAGTGCCCAGAGGGTGCCCAGATCCCGCCGCTGCCGCCGCCGCTGCAGCGTAAGTGCAACCAGTTCCAGCAGTGTTTTCACTGCCACTGCTCACCCACAAAGCGTGGAAACATGGATTGTGACTATTGATAAAGTCCCTGCGTGGACTCGGTTGCACCCTCGCCCTCTCTGACCCAGCAATTCGTATCTTATGCCTGTCTTTAACAATCGCGCTCTTATTTAATAAGTGAGAGATATCTGGCTCCTGAAAATTGCGACCATTTAACAAAAGATTGACTTTTAGCAGTGTTGACTGGAGTTGCAGTGCAGGCACCTGCTATGAGACTCCCACTGCAAGCAGAAGATGGACACAGGGAGCAGGGCAGCAGCTCCCATTGGCTACGAATCTTCATCCTTTCGTTTAAATCCATTGGGATAAAATGCGTTTTTTATGGAAGTAAAGGAGAAATGATATGGCGTTCCATGTTGAGTCTCGAAAACCACGAGCAAAATGTTTCAGTTCCTCAGGGGTGGCCATCAAAAAACATCAGCCAGGGGCACATTTCTTTTTTTTTTTTATTAGAAATTTTTATTGGTATACAAAAGAAGGTCGTACAAAAATATATATATACAGATATAGGTACACAGACGACGGTCATATATATCTATTGTTCTCCCTCCACTGGAGAAGAAAAAGAGAAGAGAGGGGGGGGGGGGGGGGGTGCGCACGTAGTTGTCTTTGATTGTCCTTTATTGGGTCGTCCTCAGGAGCTCATCAAGCGGGTCCCACATGTGCAGCTTGGCTTTGTGTTCTTTCGAGAATGTGCCTGTGATGTTGTCAGCTCCCCTCAGGAAGGTAATCCAGTTGATCCATGTTTTAAAGCTTGCTTTGGCTGTGTTTTTCCAGTTCGTTAGGATCATTTTGAGGGCTGCTGTGAGAAGTAGGTCTAGGAGTTCTCTTTCTTCTTTACTTTTTAGGTTCGCTGTTAGGTGCTCAGTCGCCAGGCTGACGAAGCTGATCTCCAGATCTGTTTTGAGCATATCGTTCAGGAAAGTGTTGATTTGTGCCCAGAACTTCCTGACTTTCACGCAGGTGAAGATAAGGTGTTCGAGGGTCCCTTCCTCTTTCAGACAGTTCCAGCATTTGTCTGAGTCTGCTATGCCGACCTTGTGGAGTTTGGATGGCGTCCAGTATGCGTTGTGGAGCAGCCAGTATTTTGTTTGCGCTAGTTGTGGGGTGATTTTGTTTGTTGTCGCTGAACTCCACATTATCGCTCGCTCCTTTTCATTTAATTGCCTGCCCAGGCGCATCTCCCATGTGTTGGTTGCTTTTTTGTTCTGCGCCATCTTGGATGGGCTGAGTAGTTTATAGATTTTTGCCGTTTGATGACCTGCTGAGTCGATGAGTTGCAGATACTTGATGATCCCCGGCTCTCCTCCGCATAGGTTAGCCTTTGTTATTGCTGTCTTAATTTTTAGGAAGTTGTAGAACTCTTGGTTCGGGAGGTCATGTAGCTGCTGCACGTTCTGGAACGTCAGCGGTTTTTTCTTTGTTTCCAATTGACTGGGCGTGCTGATACCTTCTCCAATCCACGTATCATTGTGCAGTGTCACCCCTTGGTAGGTCACTTTAGTGTTGAACCAGATGGATTCCCAAGCAGTGCCCTTCAGTTTCTGCGCCATGTGCCTGTCCACTTTCAGCAGGGCATCTCTGGTGTGTTTTAGTATGGCGCTCGTTTTCAGTGGGTGCCGGTTCGCTGTTAGGAGTGCTATTGGCTTGAGTCCTCCTAGGATGTCTTGTTCGACCTCCAGCCATACTGGCCTGTACGTTTGTGTGGCATCTACCCAGGCGATACCCTGTCTCGCCAGACAAGCCGTCTGGTATGTCTTGAAGTTCGCCAGGTTAAGGCCTCCGAGGTCTCTTGACAGTCTTAGTTTTTGTAGGCTTATCCTTGGCTTCTTGTTTTTCCACAGGAAGATGTTTATCAGCTGGTCCAATTTTTTGTGAAATGTCTCTGTCATTGGGAGTGGTAGCATTGATAGCGTGTAGTTTATTACCGGTGTTATCATCATTTTGATCGTTTCAATGCGTCCCCACCAGCTGATGAACTTTGGTGACCATAACTCCAGTCTCTCCTTTATCTTCTTCAGCGTGAGGTCCTCGTTGTGTTGCAGGGTTGACGTGAGATCTCTCCCAAAGTGGAGCCCTAGGTATTTCAGAGGTTTCGTTTGCCATGCTAGGCCGGAATCGCCTAGGACTTCTCTTGTGGTATGGACATTCATCGGCTTACACTCCGATTTCTCCTTATTGAGTTTGTAGCCTGAGGCTTCTGCGTATTCACCTATTGTGGCCATCAGAGCTTTTATCGACGTGGAGGGGTTCGCTGTTGTGATTAGGATGTCGTCGGCGTATGCTGCTAGTTTGACGGTCTTTCTCTTGAGCTTTACGCCTGTTATCTCGGTGTTGTCCCTGATTCTGGCTAGCAGGGGCTCTAGTGCGAGCAGGAATAGTCCGGGGGAGAGGGGGCATCCTTGTCTGGTTCCTCTGCCCAGCGTGAGCGTTTCGGATGCGCTCCCGTTTACCACTATTTTCGCCTTCGGTTTGTTGTAGAGGGCCATGACCATCGCCGTGTACTTCCTGCCTAGGCCAAACGCTCCCAGACAGTTACCCAGGAAGGGCCACGAGACTCTGTCAAACGCCTTCTCCGCATCCAGCGCTATCATGACTGCCTGCTCGTTGCTGCTTGCTGTGTGGTTGATCAGGTGGCACAGTAACCTTGTGTTGTCCTGCGACAGTCTGTTCTTTATATATCCCACTTGTGAGGGGTGGATGATGTTCGGCAGGATCCTGTTTAGTCTGTTGGCTAAGACTTTTGCGTAGATCTTGCAGTCGACGTTTATTAGCGATATTGGTCTGTAGTTCTGGGGATATTGTGGGTTTTTCCCCTCCTTGGGAATTATGGTGATGTTGGCCTCGCACATGGACTCCGTCATCCTCCCTTTCTGGATGCATGTGGAGTATGTTTGTGCCATCAGTGTCTTGATGTGTTCGCTGAAGGTTTTATAGAATGTCGCCGAGTAACCATCTGGTCCTGGCGCCTTGTTCCGTTTCAGTTGGCTTATGGCAATTCCAATCTCTTCCTCCGAGATATCAGCTTCGAGCGATTCCCTTTCCGCCTCGTCCAGCTTCGGCAGATTGGTTTTACTGAGTAGGTCACGTCCTACATCTTTGCTCAAGTTTTGATCCTCAGTGTACAGTTCTTGGTAAAATTGTCTGAAAACCTCTAGTATTCCTTTGTTCGTTGTTTGGGATTTGTTCGTGCGGTCCGTTATCGCTGCTATCGTGTGTTGCCTTTGTTTTGCCTTCAAGTAGGACGCCAGCTGTTTCCCTGCTTTGTTTGCTGCACATAGGTTGACCGACTTGAACTTCGTCAACCAGGAGCCCGCTCTTTCGCTTAGGATCTTGTTCAGCTCGTACTTCTTTTTTGTGAGCAAAGTGAGCGTGTTTTTGTCCGTTATGTTAGCACAGTGACCTCTCTCCAGTGCTGTTATTTCCTCCTCGAGCTCACGGAGTTTTTTGTTCCGCCCTCTGTTCATCCTGGCCTTGATGTTTATCAAATTCCCCCTTATTGTCGCTTTGAGGGCATCCCATACAGTGTCTTTCCCTACCTCGCCATTGTCGTTGTGTTCGAGGTACTCTTTGATTGTGGCTTCAATTTCTTTGACGTTCTCTCTGTTCTGGAGGATGTCATCGTTCAGTCTCCACCTCCTCGTTGGGTTCTCATTGTGTTTCCCACTTAGAGTGAGTGTTATGTGAGCGTGGTCTGAGACGGTGATTGCGGCTATCTCCGTGTCTTCTATGAGGTGCGTGTGTGTGTTGGACATCAGTATGTAGTCGATCCTGCTGTAGGAGTTATGTGGGTGTGAGTAGAAGGTATATTCTCGCGCTGTCGGGTGTTGGAGCCTCCACGGGTCTGCCAGTTGATGTTTGGTGCATAAGTCTTTCAGGGTGTTGTTGTTGTTGTTGGAGTTGTGACTCGGTCTGTTTGGGTGTCTGTCTGTTGCCTGGTCCATCGTCTTGTTCATATCCCCGGCTGTGATCAGGAGGTCCTCTTGGGGGAGATCTGATAGCTTGCTGTCCACTCCCAGCCAGAATTGCTTGTCTTCCGAGTTCGGACCATAGATATTGACCATGTGGATTGTGTCGCCTCCTCTCTGGACGCTTGCTATGAGCATGCGGCCATCATCATCAGTGTCTACTGCTAGTGTTGTCATGTTGGCCTTCTTGCTCAGGATAGTTATTACTCCTCTTTTTTTCCCTTTTGCCGGTGAGCAGAGTACCTCCCCTATCCATCTGGCTTTGAGTAGATTCGCCTCCTCTTTGGAGAGCTTGGTCTCTTGGAGCATGTACACATCTCCCTTTAGTTTGGACAAGTAGTCTAGGATTTTCCTACGTTTGACTGGGTGGTTCAGTCCTTTAACATTCATGGACACTACCTTCAAGTCAGTGGACAGGCCCGCTCTAGTTGGATTTGTCATGGTGGTTTGGCTTCGTCGCTTGTGCTTTGCGTTCTGCGGCCCCCCCCGGGGTGCTGGATGGGAAAAAAGAAATAGGAAAAGTATAGGGTGCCTGTGGAGAAAGGCAAGGCTCCACAACGTTGATAAACACCCTGAGGCTCAAAGAGGGTAAAGGGGGAGACAAAGCCGCAAGAGGACGCCCACCAACAGAAGGGAAGCCCAAGATCAACCAGGTCAAAAGAGGGACCGAGGCCATGGCAGGCAGAGATGGGAAACAAGGCACAAATGACCCGAAGAAGAGCAAGAATGAAATCCCACCGTCCCCGGGAAAGGAGCGAAACAACCATGGGGAAGGCACAATCACGCTGGACACGCTCCTAAAGAAAATAACCGAAGGGAACGAGCTGGCGAAAGCCACGAAAAAGACAGTAGACAGCATCCAAATGGAGCTAATAGCAATCAGAGCTGAGCAAAGCAGAGCCAATGGCAGAATAGACGAGGTAGAGAAGAGAGTAGGCATGCTGGAGGACAGCGCAAACATAACGCATAAGGACATGGGCCTTGTGATAAAGAGAACAACGGCGCTACAAAAGGCCATGGCGGAGCAGGAGGACAGGAGCCGCAAGGGGAACATAAGACTCCTGGGAGTTCCCGAGGAGGAAGAAGACACACCGGGGGCATGCGCCCTGATGCTGGAGGCCTTAATACCTAAAATAACGGGACTCAGCTTCGACAAACCGCTGGAGATTACCAAAGCTTACCGCATACCGGCCAGGAAGCAGATGAACAGCAATGCCCCTAGGCCCATTATATGCAAACCCCTAAGAGAAAACCAAACAGAGGCGATATTTGCGGTAGCCAGGAAGGGCCGCCCGATGATGATAAACGGGAGCAAAGTAACCATCACCCAGGACTTCTCCAAACTAACAGTCGAGGTGAGGAAAGGCTTCCTAGCCCAAAGGGAACATTTGCGAAAAAAGAACATTGCTTTTACATTTGCAGGCCCGTCCAGGATGAGAGTGACAGACAGACACGGAAGCAGAATCTTCGACGACCCCAACGACCTGCACCGATACCTACGAGACCCGGAACCAGAGGAGATGGAGCTGCCGAGCCCAGGGGCAAAGAGAAGGGCATCCTCTGACGAAACACACGAAGGAGGTGAATAAGAAGGAGTGCTTTTGAAGGAACACGTGTATCGCAGACAACCATACACAGGAGCAACAGCAACCACCGAGACTCTTGACTGCTACGAACAATAGCCTGGAGTACCAAGCATGCGCAACCATGCAAGGAGACTCTGACAGTAACAACAACTTACCTCAAAAAAAAAAAAAAGAGAATCTACCTCATACGATATCAACATACTACCTCAGAGGGCCGCAGAACGAGTTTGGCCACAGCCACCGGGATACAGAACATGCCGTAAGCCACCAAACAGCAAGAACAACCATACCTACCTCAGCAAGGCCACGGCGGTCAGGGGAAGAACGGGCGGGCAATCCGCTGACTATATCCTTTTCTTTTGAAATTGACCATGAGGGGCGGGGGTTTTCTTTTTTTTTTGTTTGGCTAACATGCTAAGGACTAAAAGACTCAGGAAGAACTTGGGGGGGGGGGGAGTGTGAGGACCCTTGCTGTCGCACACCCGGTTTACTACTGACGGGGGGAGGGGGGAGGGAGGGAGGGGGTCGGGCCAGGGGGGGAGTGAAGTCGGCGGGTATGATAGTACATGGCAGAGCCGCCGGTCGCGTCATGAACAAAGGACCTAGAATCTAGCCAGGGGCACATTTCTGACCTGATTGGGCTCTTTGCCAAACTTGGCCATGTTCTCCAGATTGTACGTAGTTGTTTCCCCCAAAAGGTTACACTTTCATATTATCCATCTCGTTAATAAATAACGAGTGCTGATTGTTCTCCATGTAGACTCAGCAACAGGTCTCAAGGTCAGGCAGCTTTAAGCTGGTGTGTTGGGCTTAGTGTCTCAGCCTCACCAAGCAGGTATTATCTTGCATACATTAGACCCACCGGCACCTACACATGAGTCGTCAATCCTTTTATTTCACATCCATCATTTTACAGAGTAATCGTTATTTACAACAAAATACTGACTAAGGTAAGTAATAGAGCCCAAAGTGCATGGGCCTCTGCCAGCAGGAAAGACTCACTTGCATGCGCGGTGTAGGTACATCCACTCACACATCATGCCCTGTCCGGACTGAGTCCGACTGCCTGCTCGGACTGCCCTTTCTTCCCCTTTTATCTCTCCGCTATCCTTCTCACTACAAGTAACTGACTAATATCCACCACTGAAATTACTTTCATATTTCACCATATTAATTCACCACTAACCCTTTATGGCCTTCCTGAATAGCATGTTTCAACACCCCATCAGGGGTAACAAGCGCTATATAAATACAAACCTTTTTTCCTCCTCTATCCTTCTATCATTCCAAATCCAAATAACTGACTAACCTATCCACCACTTAAAATGTACTTGCATGTTTCACTATACTAATTCAACACTAATCCTGTATGGGTCCCGAGTAGCGTGCTACCCGCCGAAAAAGCGCTTCGACGCCTCTTTAGGGTAGTAACCGCTATATAAATGCAATTACAATACTATATATATGTAAATAAAAAGGACCTTCCTGCCTGATTCCTGTGGTCCGTCCCTTCATTTCCTGTGTTAGGGTGCTGAAGGATTGTTGCTGTTATATATATATATATATATATATATATATATATATATATATATATATATATATATATATATATATATATATATATTATTCACTGAAAAAACCATAGGTTTCACACCAGTTATAGTTAGGAATTAGCATTTAAAAAACCTATTAAATTCACAGAAAAAAACATAGGTTTCACACCAGTTATAGTTAGCTGGAAATTTTACTGGCATAAAACCAATGAAATTCCCACGTTATAGTTAGTTGGACTCACTATAACTTGCGCGTGCAATGCACTGCTGATGACGTCACATATTACATCACTCATGACATGGTCAGTGACATCACTCATGACATCACTGATGACACCATCCAGTGAATGTGTGTCTTTCTGAAAAAATAAATATTAATGAGTAATATTTAAATATTTAAATATATGTATTAGTGTTTCACTTTGTGTATAAGTGGCTGCATGGGTTGGTGAGTAGCTACATGTGTATGTATATGGGTTATTATATGTTTTTTTAATATCAGTATGAGTGTCTATATGGTTTAGTGAGGGTATTACTTAGCACATAGATGCATGAATGACTGACTCTCTGTTTGTATGTGTTTTGAAGACAGCATATGTGCAGGACTGTATGGGTGGATGAGTGTGTATATGTGTGTGTTAGTGAGTGAATGACTGTCTCACTAGTGTCTTTATCAGTAACTACATATGTTTTAATCTAGTATATGTGAATATTGATGTATATAAGTGAGTATATGTGAGAGTGAGGGATTGTAAGAGTTCCTGTTTAAATAACTATGTTTTTCTATAAGTGATTGTTTAACAGAGTAAATATGTGTATGTTTTCTTAGAAGTAAGGTGGTAGTGTGTGTATAGCTGTATATGCAAATAAATGGATGTTCAATTGTTTATTTGCATGTGTGAGTATGTGTGTGAGTAACTTTTGGAACACTGTCGTTGTGTAACAGGATATATAGGTGTATCACTATATATGATGAGTGAGTATATGTATGAGTGACTACATAGAACTGTTCGTGAATGAGTGGATGTGTATATAGATGGTGGAATTACTGAATTGGTTGTTGTAACTGGTATGGGTATGTCCATTTTTTTGAAAATTTTAGTTTCTATTTTTGAATATGTGTTTCAAAGGTTACATTACAGTGAAAGGAGGTCAGTCACTCTGTCACAAGGATGGTGTCATGAGTGATGTCATGAGTGATGTCACTGACCATGTCATGAGTGATGTAATATGTGACGTCATCAGCAGTGCATTGCACGTGCAAGTTATAGTGAGTCCAACTAACTATAACGTGGGAATTTCATTGGTTTTATGCCAGTAAAATTTCCAGCTAGCTATAACTGGTGTGAAACCTATGGTTTTTTCAGTGCATTTAATAGGTTTTTTAAATGCTAATTCCTAACTATAACTGGTGTGAAACCTATGGTTTTTCAGTGAATTTCAATGGTTTTTTAATAGCAAATCTTTATAGGTATATAAAGGGAAAATTTTTATATTGTATGAATATGTTTTTATTTTTTATTTTTTTGTATTTTTAACCCCGGGGCGCTCCCGGGGCGCGTACCGGTGAACGCATGGGTAAGCGCAATGTTACGGCGCGCCCTGGGGCGCGTACCGGTGAGCGTCCCGTTAGCGCTATTCTCGCGAACGAAAACAACATCGTGACGTTTCGCGTAACCGCGTGATGCGTCATATGACGCACTGCGTAAACGCACCCGGAAGCACGTGAGCGCATACGATCAAGCATCCTGCTGATGCGCTTACGCTACGTGCCCCCGGGCGCACCCCGGGGCGCGTAGCGTAAGCGCGTCGGGTCATGTGACCTGAAAATAAAACTATTTATTGGTTCATTTCACTTTTGGTTTCCTAATGATGTAAGGCCAGGTCATATGACCTAAAAATAACACTTTTCATTGGTTCAGAACAGTTTTCTTTTCCAAATGATAAAAGACCCCACCTTTTTTCCTCATTCTACCTTTGTGCTTTGAGAGAGGAAGACCTGCACTTATTTCAGTCGAAAATGGCTACATTAGCTGCAGCTGCTGGAGCTTCTGGTCCACCACCACCACCACAAGGACCACCACAACTTCACAGTGGTGGAGATCAAGGAAATGAGGAGGATGAGGAGGAGGAGGAGAGGAGATTCGTCCCAGAGGACAATATTACATACAAACCTAAAGAGCACATCATCTGGCAGTTTTTTTCAATCCCCAATGACAAGAAAAAAGTAAATGCGCCTAAGGCAACCTGCTTAATATGTCATCAGGAGCTGTCAAGGGGGGATCCCAACAAAAAGTACTCCTTTGGCAACCACACCATGATCAGGCATATGCAACGCAGGCATCCAAATAACTATGCTAGGGCAGAGGTCAGGGAACTGGCCAGAAACCCTGTCCAATCTTTTGCCAGCACCTCCCAAACTAATGATCCCACCCCATCGGGACCGGAAGTTAGGGAAATGTGCTCCACCATACAAAGAAAGTTTCACAATTTAAAAATGGTTTGTATTTTTTGTGGCAAAACAATATGCTATGGACAGCAAAGCATCCCACTTATTAACCTTGCTTGGGATAACCAAAAGTGCCCAAAGAAACATTGATTTTTTCCGCCTTTTTTTTTGCTCCTGTTGAGCCCTTTAGAATTCCCTATTTTTTGTTTCTCCCCTTAAAAAATCCAAAAAAAATATAAAACTTCGGAAAAGCCAAAAAAAATAAAAAATGTTCCAAAAAACAATAAAAAAAATATAAAACAACAAAAAGAATAAAAAAACAGTTCTTTTTAGAACTACCTTTAATTTATAAAAATAAACCTATAGTTTTAAAGAATCTCTGTCAATCTTTTTTCTGCAGGGTACGCGTACCGGTACTACGCTCCCCGGGGCGCGTACCGGGCGTTCCCCCCGTGAAAATCGAAAAAAAAGTAAATTTATTTTTGTCCCGCGGGACCCTTTTATGGCCCCCACATCAAACCTAGGGGGTCAGGGGGGGGGGTGTACCCTGCCCCCTTTTGGTCATTTCCCCCTTTTGTTTTTAGCCACCTCTTGTGTCTCGGTCCTACCAAGACACAAGATGGCGGCCGCTCCGGACTGTTTCGAATGTTTACAGACACCCGAGAGCCAATCAGCTTCCCGTGCGCAAGTCGCGTGGCGCGCCCGGAGCGCTCCCCGGTGCGCGTACCGGGGCGCGCTTATAGATATATACATTTTTTTTAACCTAAATTACTCAAAATCCTCTGGAGCACATATCTTGAGACATAGCAAAGGCACATCGGGCTACCAGTCCCTACAATTTTGCCAAGTTTGGTGAAAATCCATTCAGCCGTTCGAGCTAAAAGTGTGACCGACCGCCCTATGGAAATTAACATGGGGAAAACTCGTTTTGGGACCCCCCTTTTATCTCAGCCCCCGCTTGACGAATCCCCCCCAAACTTTCAGGGAAGGAGCGGAGAGCCGCGAGGCAACGTTGCTGAAAAATTCAGGCCGATTCCTCAACCGGCGCTAAAGTTATTCCAAATAGAATGTTGCGATTTCCCTATGGAAATCAATCCTAACTATAACTACCTACTGGCGACCGCCAGTAGGTAATATATATAGATATATATATTCCATTCCTTCCTGCTTCTCCAGGCACGGCACGCAGGACACAAGGACCACCACACAGCTTGTCCAGTACACATGGTCAGTTTATAATCACTTTTTGTTTCTCTCTGGCCTGACGCGTTTCAGGTATGAACTACCCTTGATCACATATATATATATGTTTTTATTTTTATTTTCATATTAGTACATCACAATGATGAGATGCTCCGTAGTTGGGTGAAATGGAGGGCCGCACCATGTGACATTGATGAGGAGGAGGTTATAAAAGAGACAGGCAAATCAACATTTAGGGAAGGCAAAGAATTACCTACAGACTGTTTGATGGTAGCATCAAGGGTCCTTGGGTTGCTGGAATCATCTGTCATTGCTAACTCACACTCTCCCCCTCTTACCATTCTGAAATGCGATGAGTTGCGAGTGATGGCGTGCCCATTTGGGCAGATGGTGAGCATGGTGTCTTTAATATCAGTAACGGCTTAGGGTCGAGGGTCGAAATTCGTGTCATTCTTGCAGAGACCTTTAGACTTGTAAAGTACCAGATCTCCTTGCTGGTTTGTGATTTGCGTGACTTATAGAGTCTTCTTCAAGGTGGGCCATGAAGTGCCCAACCAGGCTGTTTGTTTTGTGACATAAAGGTGTTATTTTGAGACATTTAAACCCTGGCTTCCTTGTAAAGTAGTTGAACTCTTTTTCAGAGAATGGCAAACCAGTCAGGCTTTAGATTGGAAGGAATGAAAAAAGGTGAAAATATCGTGTTCATGCAGGAATAATCACTTCAGCCGATGTGCTGAGTATTGTCATCATCTGAAGAAATCAGGAGCACTCGACAATGGCTACAAGTAAATTTTGACCAGTCGATACAGGACTGGAAAAGACAACTGCCACATCTCTCCATCCCCAGGTTTGAATTGTGGGCATTTGAAGTGGTGGTTCAGGAGGGCTGTCTTTACTCAGGGATTGACACACAAGAAACTTAGAGCCTGAATTAGATCTTGATGGGCGGGATGATCCATCAAAAACTTGATGGATATCCCGTCCACTGCATTACAAGTGCATTGTATCCGTCATGTTTGTGGTGGAGTATCCCGTCTGCCAAGATCTTAATCAGGCCCTTAGTAACTTTCTTTTTCAGAAGTTGCTATGGAAACTAGACTTTATATATTACAAGTCTCTTGGTGGCTACAACCCATCGGTGTCCTTTGTGCGCCAGTTCTGTTTCTTACACTTGAAGCATTCTTGGAATGATCAGGTGGGTTACTTGTAGTATTAGGACTTGTAGGTGCAAGCCAAATCCATTCTCACATTTTTGAAGGCTCCGACGTCTTGGATAACACTTTTGGGATGCACTTTGTGCATCCTTTCAAGCTCATACCATCTCTGCAGTTTGAAGAATCTATCCACTGCCCACAGGGTGGTGTTCTACCTAGAGGCCTGTAAAAAATCCCTTGTTCTGAAGGCACAAAGTTGTGATGACCCAATAATGTATTTCAGGTTTCCATCAGTTACGGAGGGTGCTGTGAGTGAGTCTTTGGAGGAAAAGCGAGACATGAAATTAGCAGGATTTCAATCTCTCTCGAGGTCTATTGATTAATTTGAATTTGTAACGTTGAAGATGCAGTTCACCCCTCTCGATGCAGGGCAATAACCATCTTTGGACTACCAAAATATGGTAAGGAAGGCTTAATAGCCAGTTACGACTGAAGGATTTTCTGCATAGAAAAAGATGAACATGCTCACAGGCCCACACATCAGCTAATGACTCCTTTGCTGCTTGCAAGTAGGACATTTATGTCTTGGTGAGACTGTAATTTGCATATGCTATTATGTGTCTCTGTGCTGCAGGGCGTCTGTGTCATTGTGCTAAGATGGTTCAACCCCACAGGGATGACATCAACAGTTAATTGGTTAAATTGGGGAGGAGGCATCATAATTGGACAGATTGTCAGCATTTACATTACGATCACATATTTCTTGAAGTGCTGCTTGGCACTAGAGGAGACCACGTGAAAACAGAGCCCTTCATAACATCTCGAAGCAATGCGATTATTGGAGTGAAATTTGATAAATTTCTCGCGTAATAACTGGAAAGTACAAGAAATTAACAAAGGGACGGTATGCTCTCTGGGGGTGCTGCCGCCCTCATGGCTACGATTGTGCTATGATCAGACGTCACACCATCTGCAGAGAATATGTTTTCAAAGAACTTGAGAGAACATGTTTGGAGGGTGCATATGTCTTTCTTGAGAGTTAGATTGGCATCTTATAATGCTTGACACACCTTGATTAGAGGTGCATTGTGCTCCTTGACAGTCTTTCCAAACACAAGTATGTTGACACTATAGATCAGTCAATTTGGAATGCCCTGTAGGACTTTACATATTTCCTCTTAGAAGATCTCAGAGGCAGACAAGTCAACAAAACAGAGACTTTTTACCTATATAAGACAAAGGAGTGTCAAAAATTGTTATATATGTAGATCGAATTTTTTTTGCCATTTCCAACTTTGGTAAACTTTATTTAGGAAATACTTGAGAAGACACATGCACTATACAGGTGATGTCTCATGTTTTGTATCCATGAAGCTAGATGTCTCTCAGTTTGAATAGCTTAATTCTGCTGGTGCATGCCAATGCACAGGCAGATGTTTCCTCACGCCTGTTTCTTAGGGACAGGTACAATGAGCGATACCCATGTTGTGGGGCATTGTACTAGTTCAATGACATCCATTCTATCAAGTTTTTTTAAAGTTCATCCTCCACTTGTTTTTGAATATTGAATGGCATGCCCCTTAGTACAGAGTAACTGCCTTGACATCAGTGACAATATGTTCTGAATCTGGAAATCCTTATGTTTGCCTACGCCACCAAAGGGCTTTGGAAACAGGCCGTCCAAGTGTTTGTGCTCATTTTCAAACACCCCGTGTGCAGTGTGGCACAGACCCTTAAGGGGAGTGAAGTGGAAGCTGAGAAAGCATCCCACGCCGACTGATCGTCATGCTTGAGACATGGACAGAAAATGAATAGGCACTTGCTTGACAACTGTGGCCCGCATGCGTTTATGCTTACATCAATGTAATTTAGAACAGGACAGTGCTCTTACATTGCGAAATCAACATCAGTCATCACAGTAGCTCAGGTGTCCACAAAGAAAAGTACAGCTGTCCCTCACAACTATACCTCTATGACAAGTTCTCTTGGATTGTGGTCAGTTTCTTTGGCAATGCTACTCTGAATCGAGAAAACTTTCATGCAAAGTCTTTCATCGTCCAATGATGATGGTGCGGACTAAGTGGGAGAAGTGGAGAAGCAACCATCTAACACTTTGGCATATGCGAGATGTGCATTTTGATTTGTCTCATCAGGAAGTGAAGTGCAATGGCTGTTGGAGACAGGAAAGCCTCAGCAGCAGGTGTGGTGCAGGTGCACCTGCCTCACTGCACACTACTCCCAGACTGACTCAGGCCCCATGCTAGTGCGCTTACCAGTGCACCACCCTTAAATGTGGTACTGCACTGGGGAAAGGATGTGCTCTGACAGCTAGAGCGCTGACGATCCTAAATTACGATAGTTTACAATCTCAAACAGAGAACAAGTTGAGGTCCTTCTATTGATACATTGGCTTCATACAGTAGATATATTGGGTCCAAAATTAACAATAGTTGGATACAACAATCAAATGTGGAATGCGTGATGTTGTGGGTGATGTATAGCTCTCAGATTCATTATTGTGTTTGAAAGAAATGTTTGAGGTCTATTACACATTATTGGGTTTCTATTGTTAATTGTACTTTCTGGTAATTGGATAACGATCAGATGAAAAATGTAAGGAGGCCTTTTCTTGACATTGAACAAACTTGAATTTGTTTATTCACTGACATATTGTTAGACTTATACTTACCAAAGATATTTTGTATGTGTTAATATCAATGTTTGTTTTTATATATCTACTTGCCTTGATGAGACGATTGTTCTCTTATGTATGTGATTACGGTCATTGTATATCTGTTTTCCTCTTTTCATTTTTACTTTTTTCTGATTACTGGTTTAGATCTTTTTCTCTTGTATACTATATACACATGGTTAAGATTATGCTATGACATCTACATGCGGTATTATTGGTTCTTTCTCTCTTTAGAAAAATCGATAACTAAATGAAATACAGAAAAGGAAAGAAAATATATTTGGGGGAACTCTTCTAAGAAGGCCTTTAAACTAAACAGAAATGTTCACGGTAGCCTTAAACAGCGTTTCCACTCCGCTACTGTAAAAGTTAGCATGAGAGACTACAATTCCCGCCATGCCTCACGAGCCTCTGTCAGCCGCCTGCACCAAGGCGCGCGTGCAGGTTCTCAGTTTCTGCCCGTGGGCGGAGGATTACGCGCTTAGCCCCACCTACTAAGGCACGTGCTCTTCCTTGCTCCTCCCTTTTCTGACGCGCCCCCTCGTGGACGCCCCGCCCCGCTTGCAGGTTGTATATCCCGATGCGCCTGCGCAGGGTTCGGTATAGTGCTTGGAGAGGCAGAGGGGAACTCTAGAAAGCGGAATGAACATGGCGGCAGCTGGGCTGATGCGGGGTCTGCGGACTGGATGGGGTCACGTGCGCTGCTCTGTTAGAAGGAGGTGAGCCCTCAAGTGGGTCAGGGGATCGCGGGGGCTAGTTTGTGGGAGAGGGGTCAAAATGAGGTTGAATAGATGTCTTGAAGGGAGGGGTGCTTGGTGTGGGCGGTTTATTTATTTATTTATGCGTTTTTATATAGCGCGGACTTTACCCGAAGGTGTCAGAGCGCTTCTCAATAGGAACAGAACTGATACATGAGGAGAAAATTACAAGCGAACAAATTACAAAAGCAAACGTTAAGTTGCATGAGGCAAAAGTGCCAAGGGGCGTTAGAGTGGAAGGTGGTGGGTCTCTTGTGACTGACAGGGGAGCCTGGTAATGGGCAGAGTGAGGTGCGAAAGGTTAAGGGAGATAACAGAGTGACGTCTGCTGGGAGAGGTTGTGGATGGGGGAAGATGGGTAGCAGATCTCTTTTCGGGGACATCGGGAGGCTTTGATGGTAGAGTAACGGGGAGCACTGGGAGAGCACAAGTAACGGGCTTTTGAACCCGAGAAATAGCGGGCGCTATTGTGCCATGATGGACTTCAGTGTAAAGAAAGCCCGGAGTAGCAACAAGAGGACCTTGCAAGAGGTGAGCGCTACATGTTTTGTTTGGGGGTACGTAGTGGGCAATAACTGTCTCCTAGTAGGCTTAATCTCTGCGGCGTGCTGGCCTACTCACGCAACTGTATCGGTATGTGCAGTATCAGCGTATAGATCGATACAGCCAAAGCTGTCATTCCTCGATCTCAGTGTGCAAGCCTTTGTTTGTCCATAGTAATCTCGCCAAGCATACGTTCGTGGCGTTTCATATCAGAACATGCCAGTATTTTTATTTATTTTATGCGTTACTGATACATTAGGAGAAGAACATTACAATTGCATGCACATGCATCAGGACGTGGCGAGCGATTGTAGCCACTCCAGTCAGGTTTGCAGCAGTGTGTAACTGACCCGGTGCTGCCGGAGGGAGCTGGTTGGCACTCCCTGACTTCACGGAGCAGCGATGGATATGGTGCTCACGTCTCCATCACACATTGTTGCGAGCTCGGCCAGTGCTCAGATTACCTTAGGGGGCGAGTTCAGGGTCACATCTGCGCAGCCTATCCTTGGGGTCGATGAATAAGAAGCAGATATCCATGTGTAGGAGAGGAGAAAGGTGTAGTTTCGTTGCTTGCTGCCTTTCTCACTCCAGCCTTCCTGTGTTTGGATTTCTCGCTGGTGTTTCCTGTTTTAAGATCCGGTCAAGACGTAAACACGTGTATTCGAGCTGACCAGGGAGTCATAAATCAGGACCAGTTGTCATATTTTGGATGCAGAATGTGGAGGTCTCAGCACGTCTTTCATCAGCTAGATTAAACAATTCATTTTTGAGTTGCGCAATGGACGTTTTAGGGAGTGGGCACGATGGTCAATTGCGCCCCTCTCCTTCCGGGGTTTTTCCGAGAGAGTCATTATTCCGCCCCCGCTGTCTATTTCTCTACTTTCCTTTCTCCCTGCCTTCCTGTAATCCTATTCTCTATAACACGAATCATTTTAAGGATTTCTCGGGCCTCAGAAAAGATACATTTCATTTGTTTATGTGCGGCCCCGTCTTTGGATTTTAGCCTATAATTCAATTTTGTTTTGTTCCAAACCGGGGGCCTCAAAATATGTATTGCACTAACCTTCAAAACCTTTAAGATGGCACTGAGCTTAGTAAGTAGTACGTACAAGTCGTAACCTAAAAATGAACCGGTTATGGGTTTCTTGCACCAGTTCCACCATTATTAATATCATGTTAACATTCTTATGCTTTAGCTCGCATTAAAATAATCATTGCAAACAAAGGCTACAGCTGTTTTCCTCTTTGAAGTTCATAAAATGACCCCTTTCGGAAGTTTGATTGTGATATGATGAGAACATGGGATTTGTCCATTGCACTGTAAACAATATGTGGGAGTGTCCATGTATTAGTACACTTGTCCCAAATAACATTCGAATAGCCACATGGATTTTGACTAGCGTAGCGTACAGAGCTAACAGATGTATTATGGCCTTATTATACCATATCAGTCTCCGCTTTATAAATCCGAAACAGTTTTCTGTCTCCTGGCTTCTTATCATGTCAGTGTATTTGGGGATTGTGGGACCGTAGCACACGGTCACACACTTATATCAATGGTGGGCGCAACAATGTGTCGGGAGATACCAGGTTTGAGTAGAGTAGAAAATGTCTGTTGGCGGGTGAACCAGGCTCCCGCTAGTATCTTACGAGGCTTTTTAATGGAAGATGCGTTCTCAGTTAAACAAGTGATGCAAGAGGCTGGCTAGTTACATTTCAGTTCGAAAGTAACATTTTGTGACATTTTCATGGAATTAAGGAATTAAAAAAATATATATGGTTAATCCAATACAGTAGTTTGCGTAATTGCGCGTAGTGAAATTTTGGTGGGGAATGGCTGAATTTCGCCTGTTTAATTAGCACTATGTCTACTACCCCTTCCGCCGCCCCCCTTCGCCGGTTTCCATTTACTCGTCCTGTCAGCTGCGCCTGGGCCATGAGGGGCGCACACATGTCTGAGTGTTTGAACGAGTCCATGCCGCCACATCTCTGCTTCACGTAGGCGAGCCCGTGGCAGATTTACTGCCTGTACACATGCCAAGAGGGAGGGCCAGACGCAGGCTTCGCCTCTGCACACCAGCAGCTCTTGTGAACTCGACTTTAACTTTCTCTTTGGTATGACTATAGACGTCTGCCTGTGTTTCTGGGGAGGGGGCTGAAACGTATACCATGAAGAATGTACACACAACGAAGCTCTTTAGTGAGTAGATTGCTGAGCGGAATGTATCCTTTCCGCAGCCTACAGACTATGCAAACATTTCTACAGGGAGAGAGCTCTGTGAGGTCAGGTGGCGCTTGATCGTTCCTGGAAAGAGGTCGCGAGCTCCAGATGGCGCGCGCAGGAATGTACGTTGGTCCTGATACTCCTGCCTCATGCTGTCAAGCTTCAGAGCACGTCTTCTGTCACGTACAAGCTGTTTATCTATCCACCCACTCTCTGGGTACCTTTTGTAAAGAATTTTTGTTTGCTCCAAAAAATGATCTGGCTCGCAAACCGAACCATTGAGGTTCCCTTTGTGGCGTTATACTGTTTGTTTGGGTATAATTTATTTCGAAATGATCTTTACAATGCTCTGTGTGTGCACTCGTTGATGTGGTGATTAATTTAAGAACAGCTTGCAGCACATTATTTGGCGCACTCTTTGCTTGCGGATGCGCAGGAGCTGGCATATTGAGTGATGGGGCCATATATACTGCGGAGAGGGTGGGTGGCTTGGTCTTCGGTGGTCTTGTCAAACAGCCTCGCCTCTTTCGGGAACGGCGAACTGTGAAGGGAGCCCTTAACACACTGCAAAGGTGGGGGAAGGGCGGTGAAGCTTCTGACATCTGCATGACAAAACTGGCGGCCTCAGTGCGGTGTGAGGTCTGAATCCCACACTGACCTTTGCACTGGGTGAAATGCAGAACAAGCATTTGCAATGCAATAGGTCTCGCATTAGGAAAGTTTGAGCTATTGGTATTGTAAATGACACATTTTTTATTTACGTGTTGGTTTTGAAAATGGCAAAATTAATAGCTTTGTCATTTACAATGCCAATAGTTATAACTTTCGCAAATGTGACACCTATAGCATTTGTAATGCAATATGTGTTGTATTTACGTGGCTTAGATGTATTGATATTACAAATAACAATAGCTTTTAATTTTTTTTAAATAATTAATACTTGAATAAAAGTTATTGTAATTTATAATGGCAATAGCTTAAACTTTTGTAAATAACTTGTGAAGATTATGTTCAGTGTATTTTATTGTGACAAATTCAAGAACGGAAGTGAAATATTAACATCTTTTTGTGATATTTGTATTAAAGCTTGAAACATTGATAGAACATAGTTGAATCGGTTGTTGTTGAATGGTTGCACATATTGATGCTGTGGTGGCGACGAGTGATGCTGTGGTAGCGCATAGCGATGTTGTGGTGCCCCTGAGTGATGCTGTCGTGGTGCTGAGTGATGTGGTGGCGACGAGTAATGCTGTGGTGTTCAGTGATGCTGTGGTAGCGCATAGTGATGCTGTGGTGCCCCTGAGTGATGCTGTGGTGAGGGCGATAGAGTGAGGGCGATCGATAGAGGGTGCATTATGTGGATGTTGCAATGTTGCATATCTTCCAACCTCTCCTCCCAAACCCATGTCCCCTGGAAACACACCCCCACTCAGACCTAAAGGCCATGCTCTGAAGACTCAAACTTTCACACTTCTGTTGATAAAAGAAGGACCACTGCAATGGGTGATAACATTAATTTCATTTAGCACCGAGACATGGTACCTCCAATCCATCAACTTTCACTCGCAAGAAAGTAATGTGCCTAAATTGGGTACAAGTCAATGTGCGTTATCAGAAAAATACACACTGAAATACTCTGTATGTACACTTCCTTGCACACTGCACTTACTAATAGCACTGCAAATTGTAAAAGATGAACACTGGTGCTAGATAATGGAGATACGAACTCTCAGCTTGCCTTTACCTTATGCAAATTAATTCCTTATGTACTAACCAGACAGATTAGGCCCTTAAGTTTGCTACAACAACTTAAATTAGCTTTCCACCCTGCTACTAATGCATAATATAAAGCCATTTGAAGGATTATATTCAAATGTTTTGACCGTTTTATTATTATTATTATTATTATTATTATTATTATTATTGGGACATTTATAGAGCGCAGCGATTACGCACACCGGCGTGTCCACGCGCTAAAAGTGGGAGGGGCAGCTAGCAGGGGACACAAAAACTGCGTGGACAATCATTTAGTGTAGAGAAAGGTTTTAAGTTTCGCTCGGAACCTAGCCTCCTCCGGTTCCAGGCGCAAGTCCACTGGCAGTTTATTCCAATTAGTTGCCGCTAGGCATCTAAAGGACCTGCCTCCCATGCGGGCTTTCTTAATTCTCGGGATCCTCAGTAAGCCGCCCCCTGCAGATCTAAGCGCACGTGTTGGATTGTACACTTCGATCAATTTAGTCAGAGGGTCGGGTGCCCTGCCATTCAAGATGCGATGACCGGTGCAGAGGGCTTTGTACTCCACTCTCCTCCTCACCGGGAGCCAATGTAGCTGCTGGAGGGCCGCCTTAGAAGGCGCCCTTTTAGGCAGTCTAAGAATCAAGCGCGCTGCCGCATTCTGCAGCACTTGCAGGCGAGTCATGCTTTTTTCTGGAGCCCCCAGGTACAACAGGTTCCCATAGTCAGACCTCGCTGTCACCAGAGCATGAACCAGGGTTTGTCGGGCTTCAATCGGGAGTAAGTCAAGGACTTTCCTCAGCTTCTTCAGAATCCCGAAACAGACTCCCACCACCCGATTTATCTGGGGGCCAAAAGTTAGACCCGCATCAAACCATACCCCCAAATTGCGTGCCTCTTGGCAGGGGGTTGGGGTTGGTCCAAGGCAGGATGGCCACCATGCCGACGACCAGGCAGACTGGGCTCTCCCCACCACCAGCACCTCTGTCTTGCCGCCGTTCAGCTTTAAACAATTGATGGCCATCCATTCGGCAAGATCTTTCATGCACGAACGGAAGCCATCGGCGGCAAGACAGGGCGCGTGCGATAGGGAGATCACCAGCTGCGTGTCGTCGGCGTAAGAGACCAATTGGAGGCCATGGCTCTCCACAATCGAGGCAACAGGCGCGACATACATATTAAAGAGGGTTGGGCTCAATGACGAGCCCTGCGGCACGCCCTGGCCCAGGGGCACCCCCTTTGAATAGCAGTCTCCCTGCCTGACTCGAAAGCTTCTCCCATTGAGGAAATCATGGATCCATCTCAACGCGGTGCCAGAGATGCCACCTCTGTTCAGACACTGTAGCAAGATGTTATGCGCTACAGTGTCGAACGCCGCGCTGAGGTCCAGCAGGATCAAGGCCATAGTTTGGCCTGCATCCACACCCTCTCTCAGATGTTCCGTGGCCATAAGAAGGGCGGACTCGGTAGAGTGCCGTGGCCTGAAGCCAAACTGCGTCGCATGGAGCAGTCCCCTCTCTTCCACGTGCTTCATAGTTTGGGTATTGACCACCTTTTCCGCCACTTTGGACAGAAAAGGCAGGAGGGAGATGGGCCTCAGATTCTCTAGTACCTCAAAGCCTAAGTGGGGTTTCTTCCGGAGCGGGAGCACCACCGCCTGTTTCCACCCCTCAGGCAGCTTTCCTGATCCGAAAGAGACATCGAGGACGTGCCTTATATAAGGCTCCAGGACTTCCAGACTCTCTGCCAAGCGTTTTGGCGACACCGGGTCCCATGGGGACCCTGATTTGACAGAGCGGCACATCACTACTAATTCCTCAAGAGGGGGGGTGCGGAAGTATGTGATATGCCCTGCCGTCTCCGTGTCCCCCAATGCTACCTCAAGGTAATTTGTTTTTTGATAAGCCCACCCATACAACACACTATAAACAAGGTGGAGTGGTTCAGGGGAGACAAGAAGGCACTGCAGCTGCAGCCCTGCGTGCCCCTGCTCGCTCCCGCAGGCAAAACGCAGTGGGAGTGAACCTTTTAGAAGAGGTGGGACATGCACCCACCTTTAGCAGGCTTTGTTTTCAAAAAGACGCACCCAAAAGCCAACCAAATGCGTGGGGGATGTCCGACCCACAGAGGAATAACAAGAGCCTCTCAGGGCAGCGCATACGCTCTGCTAGGCTCGACCTAAAAATATATTGCTACAGGCAAAAATGTGTGTTTTTGTGGGGGGGTGTCTCAAAAACACATAGTACTCTCTGGCACTAAAGGGAACTACTGTGTGTGGATGTGTTACACGTGAAAGTCAGCCAGTGGCTCATTTGGGCTGACACTTTACCACTAATGCATGCTATATGACCAGGTACTGCCGGGTCCCCCTCGTCATACCTTTTCCCTGCTCACTTGTTGAACCTTGGGGAACCACATACCCTCCACTTTCCCACCAAGGCAGCTGCAATGGAAAATCAGCATGCAGCCATTTGGATTAGGGGGTTGTAAACCCCGGTCATATTTTATTATTAAACATAACAAAACATTAACTTTCATATTTACATTATTTTATTATGTAGAAAAGTCCATTCCATTGATATGTCCAGCTTTACATTGACATGTTTAGTATTCTAGTTGGCTATCCTTAACCTGTTTCTAATATGTAGCCATTACTGTCTTAAGCTAGATGTTCAACTCAAACCTTTTATGCGTATCCCTGTTTGAGCCTACGGCAATGTCAATAACTGGCCCAAGAATCGTGCTAGTGCCCACACTCCTACCGGAGTGTCTTGCGCAGGGGGCCCAGTTTGCCAGAGGTTACCTCCCCTAGGCCCCTCAATACTATCTCCATGGGGCTGCGGTGTAATGCCAAGTTTCCTGCGCCACAGTCTGGCTGAAATCCCTCTAAGTAACTTAGTCATACACAATTGTAGTAAAATCAAAAGGTCTTGGCTAGCAAAGACCTAAAAGTCAGTCAGTCTTGCATTGGGCGAAAGCCTCTTCTTCCCTTTGATGAAGATAAAAAGAAATAGTAAAGGCGAGAGAGAAGGAAATGCGAGAGAGAAAGAACATATAGGGAAGAAGGAAGAAACAAAGGAAAGAGAAAAGGCTCAAAGAAAATAAAAAGGAGAGAAAAGGAAAAATTAAAAATAGGTCAACTTCATAAAGAACAGCTTCAATTGAGCACACTCTTATGTCGTGAAATAACAGCAGTCAGAAAGGCAAAACATTCCAAAAGGAATTTACAACAACATTGGCAGAAGATGGGACCTGATAAAGATGGAATGTGCATCCAAAGCCTCCTGCTATCACATCAGGCTCTAAATAGAAAGAGAGCACTGACGTTTTTGTAAAGTAAAAACAAAAACGCCAGCACTGAAGGAAACTAGCTTGTGTGAGAACAAAATGCAGTTACTCAAAGTAAAATTAACCAGTGCCTTAGGTAGGCTGACCCATTGCTCCTTGCTATATGCTGTAGTTGGCAGAAGCAAAATATGAATTACACAATAGACAATCGATGAGGAAATGTGGCCGGAAGACCAATTATGTAATTATATTATACCTTTTTTGTAAAATCAAAGATCTTGGCAAACCGCCGACCCCAAAAAAAATTGAGAGGCACAAAGGTGAAAGAAAGAGCAACTGTTCTGCAAGTAACACCTATTTTCGATTTAGTGTTGGCGCTATGGGGCCTATTTTACGTTTCTAACTCTTGCACACAAATGAATTTTTTGAAAACTTTAAACCCCCAAAAATATTTTTGAAGCTTTACTGCAACCAGTGTATGCATTGTAGGACTCTTATGAAACATACAGTACGGATTGCATTTTTTAATGACGTTTTGGCTGCTTTTTCGGTCGAGCTAGAGTTGCGCATGCGTAGCATGCGCTGTCTAGCTCGACAACTATTGTTTTCAGTTTCCTGGGAATCTGAGACGGGGTTCGGACACGCGCCGATTGCACCTCGTGGGCGTGCACACCCAGCCCGGCGCCGTGCACATCCCCTGCCTCAGATTCCCAGCAAGTCAGCACACAGACACAGCACGCACACACACACACACACCCCTTCCCACCCCACTCCCACACACCGCCCCCCCGACCCCACTCACCGGGTCCCTTGGGCTCCTCTCGTCCCATCCATCGCCTCTTGTACGCCATCAGCAAGCGGAGAAGCGGCCAAGAACACTCTGCGCCTGAGCGGAAGTGTGTGCGCCCGCCTGACATCACTTAGAGGCTGAACCTTACGGTAGGCAGGCGCGGGCCGCAGGGTCCCTCTGACCCGATTCAGATCATCTTTCACCGCCGCTCCTGTCCAAAGAATCGGATCGCGTTGCGCGCCTCGTGAGCAGTTCCTTTGGAATGCAGGGGGAGTCTGCTGTTCATGAGGCGCGCGGCGCTGATAAGCAGGCTGGTTCTTTGTGTGAGCATTCCACGAGAATGCATGTTAGTGATGTTGGCACTGTTTTTCCAGTCGAATGGCAGCTGCGTGTTTATTTTTGCATTGTGCTTTTACTTAAAGTGAAAGTGCGATGCAAATTAAGAAGCAGCTGCGATCTCCTCTTTTCACACGCTGTGACTGTTTGGGCTGGGCGTCCGCCGACGGGCTGCTCCCACGGCTCATTTTGTTGGGTAAGTCTGCGTTTAATGAACATTTTATTGGTCGTGTTGTGAAACGAGCTGGAAAAGTTAATTTTGTCGTCCTTTTTTACTGGGAGTGAATCAATATTTGTTGTGCAGGCTTGTAAGTGATCTAAGATGTAATTGTGCTAGCTCCGGCGTCCCTCCTAGTCTTAGGTGCGTATTTACGCACTGACTGACAGTCCTGAGACCACTGAGGAGACCATCTCTTTAAAACTACACTTATTTCACTCCGCCAGGCATCCTTTCACTGCGCATAATGCTGTCCTACTGTGTGCTCTTCCTCTGTTCCTGCCACCTGCTGATCTTTCTATACATACTTACATGAGGATCTTTAAGTTGTGGTGCACTGCTTCCCCTCACCCCAAAATGTACCCCAGGAAGCTTGTAAGTGCCCTCTTGCATCTGTGTCGACAATGCAAGGGGATGTTTGTTTATAGCGGAGATTTCCTCTCCTGGCACCCTGCTCTGGGCACGGTAAACACAGGAGGGTAGTGTTACCAGACACAAAAGGTACTATCGCCTCTTTGAAAGGAGAACCGCTTTAATAAAGATTATATAAATGTGCCGCTAATAGGAGCTTCCTCTGCTGCAAGCCTCATAAGTAGGTCCGATTTCGTTTCTCACGACAAACAAAAGTAGTGCATGAATTGTGCTCCCGTGGGCGCTGCTCGTGCCACGACTGACGTTGTAATGGCCCGTTCTTTCATTTTATTAATTTTGACCTTCTATAGCGCCTTCGCAAACCAGACCACTTCTAAGTTCTTATATGCAAAATTCATCTTAAAAAATAATGTGCGCAGTCTTGCTCATGGATGCATTTTTACTGACCTCACTATGATGAAGAGCTAAGTTGCACCTACTAATTCACATATCTCAGGAGGCAGAGCGCACAAACGGCTGTTTCCCTATGTCACCTCTTCAATGCACTCAAACGGAGAGCAGAAACGGGGCGCCCAGAGGCCTAACTTCTATTTGTACAGCAGGTGCAGTGGCACCGGTCCCAGAACCCTGGTACCATTTAACCCTGATAATTGGTGCTATTTTCCTTGCACCAGGCCCAATGATATCCATGCTACACTACCGGCTCCTCCTTTGACCTCCGCCCATCTCTCCCTCCTATCTCCACGGGGCTTACATCCCTGCTGGAGGCTGCGCTGTCAAGCAAGCTCCTTGCTCCTCGGCTTTCCATTTCCAGCTGACAGCCCTGCAAGGGGCAGAGAAAGAGGCGCTGCTGACAGCAAAGTGTGGGATTTAAAAAGCATCCTGAATGAGGGGCTTCATAAGCGCCCCCACCGCCTTCAACCCCACCCGTGGTCTGACGGGTCATTGCATGACCTGCATTTCTATAATCTGTTTTACATCACTGCACACCCCGGACCTCCTGTGTGTTGGGTCACTTTAAATAACTTGTATTCAGGGAACGCACACAGCAGCTCCTGAACCCTACATGCAGCTCTGCTCAGAGTAATATGTCCTTTTCTGCGTTATGAAGCTTTGTCTGCAGAAGTCAGAAGTTGTAAACCTTTCTCAGGAATGACCGCTAACAATGGGCACTGATTGCTGCTGATGAATCGAAGGGCGGGGGTGAAGCAGGCCCGAGTATCTTCATGCGATCTTCATTGGAAACCGCTCACATGCCTACATTTTCTGAGATGTGTGCAACACGGCACGGAAACCTGTAGCGCTGCGCTGGTGCGAACTGCAAATACTGCGCAGCTCTGAATTTACCCCGTGTTACTTGCTGACGTCACTGGTGATGGTTTCGCGAAAAATGTCACTTTTGTGTAATGCTTAAGAGGATTTATCATTGTGTAATGGCAAATACGTGTGTGCTCCATGCACACCCTCCAGGACCACTCTTTACACACACACACACGCACCCACCCGAGGCTAAATCGGCAATATGCGTCCCTTTCAAGGAAGTTTCACGCATTGGCCATGGAACAATGGTACTATTTACCCTCTGTTCCTTGGTTGCGCCTGTTTTCATTTGGCGCCGGGATTTCACGCAAAGGCAGGTGCGCACATTTGCGTCACTTAGTGGCTCGTGCTTTGTGAGGAATCCTGGTGGTGCTTGTTTTTATGGCGATTATAGCAGACGAGTCCTGTGAGCACGTCTGGAAATTTCAAATGAGGCAACGTCCGCTTGCAAAGTGAACAAGCATTTGCAATGCAATAGGTCTCAGTTGTGAGCGTTTGAGCTATTGGCATTGTAAATGGCAATGCCTTTTATTTATGTTTTGGTTTTTAAAACCTAAATGAAAGGCATTGTCATTTACAAAGCCAATAGCCTAAACTCTCGCAAATGCGAGACCTATTGTATTCCAAATGCTTGTTAGAAGTGGGGTTGGTGTACAAGTCTTGTATGGGGACGCTAAACTACCCTAAAAGGGTGAGAAATGGCCACGACTTGGTAATAACCATATTTCATGCATAGGTGTGATCCACTTCTCCCACTGGTAGTTTGGTTCTGCATGCTCATTGGCTGGCACCCGAGCTCTCTGCATGCCAAGACCTAAAGGGCACCAGTGTGATTGGCTCATTGAGGTGCGTCATGCGTGTGTGATGTCGCACATGAACGCCATCTTCCCTTCTTTACTGACCACCAACGATGGTCTCTTGCACATCTTCCTAGACGGCTGAAGATCCTTTCTTGCAAATCAACAGCCTTCATGTGCTGGAAAGACTGATTACAAAGGAAGTACCCAGTTGAGAGCTTAACCTTTTAATTAGTATTGTGTGCAGGAAGTGACCCCGCAGATCAGCTATCGCCATTGTTAGAGGCACATTGTTCTGGGACAGTACTTGACGGGTATTCATTAGCGAACAGTGATTAGTTTCACTCTCCCGCCCCCTCTGTTTGGAAGTAGTCTAAAAAGAAAAAGAAAACAAGCATTTGCAATGCAATAGGTCTCGCATTAGGAAAGTTTGAGCTATTGGTCTTGTAAATGACAATTTTTTTATTTATGTGTTGGTTTTGAAAATAGCTAAATTAATAGCTTTGTCATTTACAATGCCTATAGTTATAACTTTCGCAAATGTGACACCTATAGCATTTGTAATGCAACATATGTTGTATTTACGTGACTTAGATGTATTGATATTACAAATAACTACCATTTTTTTCAGCATGCAATACACCATGGGAGTGGATACCCACACCCCCACTCCATGACACCACACGCGTCCAAACACAAGGCACATAAGGGTGTTACACTATAAAGCCCACCACAGACTCTCAGGCGGAATGAAGGACTCCACTTGAGGGATCTGAGTGGATTTTACCTGCGGTAGTAGGCCTTCTCCTCACAGGTTTACCCTTAAAACAGACTGTGTTCTCAAACTATTGATCGAGCTGTCACCATCTGGTAATCTCCTCATAGCTGGGTTTGAGTGACAGCTGCCTCACTCTGTAATAGATAGGGGTACATTTTAAGTGCCCCCTGCTCAGCAAATCATAATGTTCTGCAGTGGACAGTCAAAGAAAACAGATGGAACATACAGTGGACTCACAGACTGAAGTACACCGACGGAAAAGCAAGCAGGGAAGTCAGTAAAAAGTAAAAAGGGGCTAATGGCATGGTTGTTCGCACAAAACCCAATATCCTCTGCCTTTGCCCATTACAGTTCCCACATTTAAACTGCTTCCAAATGCACCCATTTCCCAGCAATATGATGTTATTGATATTATGCACCAAATGTGCTGTCCTGAAGGGGTCCCTGGACCAAATGCACCCTACATGAGCGTGACAAATTAATTAATTAATTAATTAATTAATTGATTAATTAAGGTTCAGTAGAAAGTATGGTGTTTATTCACGGTATAGATAAGAAAGACAATACACTGTTCATGTAGAATGACTGCCAACTCTAGTAAAATATCAAACCACTTCTAGTTACCCAGAGCAGTACCGCGCAGCTGCTCAAATCAGACACGAACTTCCAGGATAGGCAAACATGGACACATTCAGCTCTGCACGTGACTCTCTGTCTCTTGGTCTGAATAGCACGAGCTTTGAAGCAAAAAGTCGTAAGTTTCACATCATGGCGCCTTCTTACCTTTTCTCTGAGCTTTGCGTCCATCTGTATGGCCAACGACGAGGAGAAGACACAAAAAAGAAAAATATGTGAACAAGTCCCCGCCGGGCCGCCGCGCTGCCTGCGACGACCCGGAAGCGGTTGGGCAGCCGGCGAATCCCATCGCGGCCCCAACCGGAAGTCCCGCCCCATCGCGGAGAGAGAGCCACGAAGTCTCCGGATTCAGTCCCGGTCCCGAGATGGGGGACCGGGTGAAGAGCGGCCGGGCGCATGGGGAAGGCGGGGCTCTCATGTGGTGAGAGAGCCCCGCAAAGCGCTATTGCCGCCTGAGAGGCAGAACCGCTGCCGAGCACCGCCAGAACAGGTGAGTGTGTTGAGGGAGAGGAGGGGTGAGTGGGGGTGGGGTGTACGCGTGTGTGTATGTTTGAGTGTGTCTGTGCGTGCGTCTGTCTGTCTGTGTGCGCGTGTGTCTGTTTAAGGGAGGGTGCGTGTGTGTATGCAGTGTGTGTATGTGCGCATGCGTGAGTGTAGAGTGTTTGCGCAAGGGAATGAGGCAGGAGAGGGGCACGGCGCCGTGCGCGCTCACGAGGTAAAAACTGAGCAGATCTGCGCTCGTGCACCCTCTCCTGTCCACATTCCCAAAAACGGGTAGCAATAGTTGTCGAAGCACTGCAATCAATCCTTACGCATTGAATGCAGGTCGTGCTTCGACCTAAAAAAACGCATTCCCACTTTCGAGTCAGCTTTTTCTCTTCACTTTTCTGCTGGGGTTAGCTGTACTGTCTGTACTTCCTTAAGTGTATGCAATGCATTTCAGGAGCGGTGGGGTCCAGATTACTGCGCGGAAGGTGTATGAAATTGCTCTATAATGTTCTCCCTCCATTGTCTTAAGCACATTATTGCTGTACAGGATACATTCAGCCATTTTCATTTAGGGTTGTAAAGGTTGGCATAAAATAGCAATTTCCCAATAAGGACGCAAACTTAAAAAAAAGTTATTTTGCTATTTTCCAATAAACTTTTTTTCTCTCTAACGTAGTAATTTTTTTGTCGTTGGCCCAGTAAATTCTCATTTTAACCTCCTCTTGCAAGTAATGTTTTTGTTGTTCCCATAAATCCTCATGACCATATCCAATTTGTTAATGACCTTCATTTTGACTTTGTCATGCTACAGTCTGAATACTTTAAAAATAAATAATGTTTTTCTTCAACAGGGGATCCATTCGGTTTTTGAGCACAACAGCCACTCCATCCACGCGGCAAGAGAGCGGGTTGTTGAACCACAGTCATTCTGCGAAGGCTCTGACATTATGCAGGTGGCAGCATTATGGAGTGCCAAATACGAGAGAAACCACCACACCTTCTGGTGGCAGTTGTAGCAAGAACAAAGGAGAGGGCCACACGCCCAATAAATGTGCGAATTGCGTCAACCATTGCAAAGACCCAAAAAAGGAGGAGAGAGACTTGGCAGACCAGGCCCTCTCCTGGCTACAGAACATTGAGGATCCTGCCAACAGCACCCAAGTAGAGATGACGTCTGGATCCTCGCCCACTGGACAGCCCCAAGCTTCAGAGTTCGAACCAAAAGACGCCCAGCATAACAACACCGGAGAAAGCCAGAATTCCATCCCAACCGAGGGCGAGGAAGATCAAATGTATGCAATTCAAGCCCTGGAGCGCAAGATAATGTCTTTGGAAAGACAGCTTAGGGAAGTGACGGTGAGTTGTTTTACTGGTCAGGATGGAAAGTACAGTACTGCGCTGTATGTGTGTAACTGGGGCATCTTTCTTTTACTCTTACTTAGGGAAAATACTATGTTACTTGCTCGTGTAGTACTTATGCTACAGCTATAACACACACTTTAGTAATCGCGTGGATATGGAGCATTATGCCAAAGGATGAAATGTAACCAATACAATTAGAGAGTAGAAGAAACAGGACTTATTTTTTTTTTAAAAAGTCTTTTTTTTTTTTTTTTTAAGGTGACAAGTTTTTTATAACGAGAAAACCTGACCAGGCCAAATACATAGAAGTAGGACTAAACATTAGTATTTCCTTTCTATACAGAAGGACAACAGCTGCAGGAAACACCCACATAGGAATCCACTGAAAACGTACAGGAGTGTATGAGAAGCTAAACTTGAAGATTAAAGACCACGTTTTTTGATTTAGTGTACATTTTTAGATTTTAATGGGTTTTTGGAAGGCCAAGCAAAAAGATGTTGGGGACCTTTCTTCAAGTCCCATGCTCCTTCAGTAAGGCGTCAGTTGCATTCCTGATGGAGAAAAAAAATCTGGGCCTTATTTGTGGTGATGGTGCAATGAACTAGACCTGCGATGTGAAAATAATCTTTAACCTGGATCACTTGTTAGTTCAATGAGTGATTCGAGAAATATGGTGCTGTACTAGGAGACGAGTGTTTGCTTTCTATAGTTACTGCAAACCAAGTATCAGGACCGTACTCTACAGCAAGATGAGCACAATTAGAATACATTGCTCTGGACAGAAAAAGGGCCAGTATAGCTTGAACCCAGGGATGGCTGGCTACTCTGGTAGGGAGCCCTTTTCCCTAGTGCATTAAGCGGAGGAAATAACTAAATTTTCATATTTTGGCGATTAATTGCCAATCTTTTGAGAGATTGTCCTAAATAAACAAGATTTTCCCATTTGTAATTGGGTCCGGCAATTGACCCGGTACTTCAGATCAGATGATAGTTGATGCCACCACTGGCTCTCCTGTTGGCAAGATGTATACCTTTGGGTTGTTTAAATATTGCTTTTCATACCGTAAGGGTGCTTCAAAGTCTTAGTAGACTAGAAGAGGCAATCAAGCTTTGTCACTCCGTTTTAAAGAATCTGAATCTGCGTTGCGTATTCTAGTTACACCATTTCAGGACTGTTCATTATTTGGTGCATTTGTCAGATGTCCAGCCTGTTTTAGGACACTCACTGTCCCTCGTATAAGCATTCCTAGCCATGTTCAACATGCATAGTTCACATTATTTGGTTTATGTGCCATACACACTTTAAGCGGCAACCCGTGCTTTCTTGCATTGTTAACATATATACGTTGCTTTCTTTTGTATGTCCTTCTACCATTCCGGTGTGGAGGCCACCCCATCATGTACACTTGAGTTTACTATTTAGCCCTTATTAGTTCACCTGGGGTTGATGGAACTTACATTTTTAATACAAATTTTCTTATTTACTCTAGGTCAATGATTCTTAACTTTTTGACTTCTCGTGGACCCCAACTTAATTACTGGAGACCCCTGCTGAACCAGGTTTGGACTCCGGGACCCGCACAAAGTCATTACTGGAAGCTGGGAACCCCAACGTATGCTTTTTCGATTATTTAAACCTCCAAAACAATTAACACAAAAACAGAAACAAGCATTCATCAAACATGTACACAAATGATTAAATATTTTATTCACAGTCCAATAAAAAAAAATCAACATTTTAACCTGGAGGTTGGGGCCTGTCTAAATTTAATTGAGGCCACTCATTGCCCATACTGGATTCAGTTTGATGCACTTGCACTGCTCCCACGAATTACCGTAATATGAGGACACTAACTTAAAGTTTAGCCTCCACTTTAAAATTCCTTCACATTTACAGCCGAATTTGACATTTTCAGCTTTCCTTGTGCTTCTTTGGTTCTACCCACTTTAATAAACTGTTAATATTATTTAATTTTCTAAGGACCCCTTGAGTAGGCTTCACGGACAACAGCTTAAAAACCAATGCTCTAGATACTCGCCTGCCCTTCAGGGAAGCCTGTTGTACAATGGTGTCCATTAATGGCCAGTTTAGAAATCTCTTATTTTGGCAAGTTTATTGCTCCTAAAGCCTTGAACGTCCTGTTGAAAATATCTGTAAATGCATACGTTGGTGGTTGGAGTTATCACCGTTTTTTTTCCGTCTCCCCTCCCCTCCTATGTTGGCAGTATGTGCTGATAGATCAACTATGTTTCTGTTTATTAGTCCATTGTAGAGGCAAACTCCACTTGTGCGCTACCACAGTCTGCGCCAACCAATCTGAAGTCTCCCCGGAGTTGATTGCAACAGTCTTGCATTGGTTCCTTAGATTCTGTCACAGCCTTCCAAAGAGCCAATGGTTTATGTCTTCCCTTGCATGCTGCAGGTGTTTACGCTCTGTTCAGGATTTTCCTGTGAAGCCGCCGCTTTGTACACACAAAATGGGTGTTCAACTTCTGGACACGTTTTTACAACTTAATTTTTCTCTTTTGTGCAATACCAGGAGCTCAACATTGAGATCACATTTAATGAGTTGCTTTTTAAGCACGTAAGAGCAAGCAGAGATGAGGAGGGGCAAGGTGTAGGGAATAATTAAGAGTGGGTGGGGCCAAAGGAAGTAAATGAACATAGTATCTTATAAAGTGTTTTTTTTTTCTGTCCGGCTATTTCATTGCACTTCAGTGGATCAGGAGCGAAGTAGCTGGTAGAAGGATACTTTAGGGTTGGAGAGTAAGGGAGAAAGAAATGAGACATTTTGATCATAAATACTTGTTAAGGACATATATCCCAGGCCACTTTTCCAATAACTAATATTGCTCTTGTCCTCCCATGCAACCATCTCTGCATAATTTGCAACAGATAAAAGTATTTTTGAAAAGTTTTCAAAAGTAGTAACTTTGCTGTGTTCAGTATTTAACAAAGGTGAACTTTCCGCAGAAATTAGTAATGGTGGAAAGGGTTTTTGTCTGCAAAATGAGAAAAATACTAACCTATTTAAATGTAATTCAAAACAGTTTAAAGAATTATTTCTAATTTATCACAAACATGTTTTTTTTTCACGTGCAAACGTTTGTTACAACACAGACTTTGGTTGCAAGTTATTTCAAAAGAGTACTCAACGTTACAGAAACACCTCAAACATGGTGCAATTCTTTTTATTATTATTATAATTATTTTCTACGGTCTAGCACCTTGAATCGTTCAGTTGTCCCAGTGAAAAACGTGCATTATACATGTGTAGTGCACAACCCCATTCTACAAGAGTCTTTGCTGGAAGAGAAGCCCCTTGTAGACTTGGTGCGGGCACAGAGTAAAACTTAGACTGAAGACCAGTTCTAAAATGGAACTGCCGAACAGATTAAATAGCCATAATCAAAAATGGGGTGACGCAAAATAGTCCTGGACCTGGGTATAGTACGGTGTCAAAAACAGTGGTCACTGACCAGAGATGGGTTTTTGGATTTGATCAAGCTTACAATTGTAATTTCCTAGATGGGAGCTTATCTCAATTGCTCAAAGTATTTAATACAATTATTTAGGCTAAAAATGCAACAACCCAAATTATCATAGTGGAGAATATGCAATTTTTTTCTACCAACTCGCAGTAGTCTATTTTTCTTTTTCAACATCAATTTTAAACATCGGAGTCTCATCCACCTTGCCTTGTTTTTTCGGAAGCTGGATGAGACTCCGATCTACTCAGTGACCAATTCGGCACTCGCCACGAAGAGGATACATCTACCTCCTCGAGCTGGGGTGAGGATTCCGCCCCCAATAATCTGAGGACACGACACATAATTGATGAAATCCCTAATAAGATAGGGTTGTTTAACCTGAATAGGACTGAGCACTCAGCCGCAGACTTACAGGTGGCAGATGATACACCTATGAGACACCATTAGATGCCCTGCTTCGAATATTGATTATCCTAACTACCCTGACTTCCACATTGGAGGTTGACATCTGACACAGAGGGTGTCTTTCTCGTCCTGAAGAAGACCCGCAAGCTGAGGCTTACAATTATCCCACAAGCACTAAGTCGGGTCGCAACGTCGACGCCCACCCCATACCTTCTTGGACCACACATAACCCTAAACTGCTAAAACGTGCAAAAAAAGACACTCCTGATGAAAATGTACTATGTGGTAATAGTATCTGTGGCCAAGACACGTCTGACTGGAACTAGTGAACCAGTCCATGTTTCTCCATGTTTTTAAAAATGTCACATATCTTTGCTCTTTTTTCACACACTTTTCTAAACTCTTGAGCACCTCTCCTTTTGCACGTTCTCCTGAGCATCTTCTCTGTGTACCCTGATGTTGAAAAAGAAAAATAGACTACTGCGAGTTAGTAGAATAAAATTGCTTATTCTCCACTATGATAATTTGGGTTGTTGCATTTTTAGCCTAAAGAATTGTATTAAATACTTTGAACAGATTAAATAGGCACATCTTTTTTTACTTACATGTAAAAGTTCTTTATTAGTGATTACTATTTTTTTGGTAGGATACATGATAAATTCTTAGACGTGCCGTCTTAGTAAACCTAAAAAAATAGAGGTGAAATACTGCTGCAGACTATGGCATATTTGCCTTTTCTTGCCTCTTCATTTAGTCAGTCCTGACGAATGGAAAAAATAGCCTTTTTTGCCATATAATTCCAGAGGCCATGTTGATGGTGCCCTCTGCTGTCTTCAGAGGAGCGCAGGGGATCAGGACTGGTATAGTGTGTGCTTCATGTAGAAAGGGGAGCTTTTAGGAAGATTCTAATTGCCAAGACATTACATTGGATCTGGACACTTTGACTTGTCCACAGCCAGAAAAAGCAAGCCCAGACTTCTACTCTAGTAGTGCTTAATTATTTCTCCATAAATGTCAGGTGACATCTTGCTGCTTGAGCCTCCTCATTATCCCTGCCCATGTAACCCATGCTGCACAGTGGCTGCTAAGCGGACTTTTGGCAATGGCCAAGTAACGGGAGCAGAGCCCAAGTAAGGCGGCAGTCTATTCTAAAAGGTAACGCTAGCTGCACTGTGTCATGTAGCTGGGTGTTTACATTTAAGAACGTTAATTAAATGCACTAGTCTGAGCTGACCTTGATGGTGGCTTGCTTCAAATGCTGCTACAAAAACGATTGTGCGAGTGTTACTTCCGTTGAACTCTGAAAGTGAAATCACCAATCTTGTTGCGTCCAATCACGACAATGCCTCTTCTGTCGTTAATTTTTTTCCTTTTCATTTTGTGTGTCCAGGTTAGACATGACACGGCAGTGGCAGAAGCAGAAAACCTCAGGCGACGGACACAGCAGATCGTGGTGGATGCCAAACAGTTCGGTAAGAATAACGCGCTCTCTTGGCAAAGAAACTGAAAGTAACCAATCTCAGTTTTGGCTTCGGTCCCAGGTTTGGCTTAACATTGCCTGGGAGCGACCCAATTGCTGGTCAGAGCTAAAAACCTAGAATTTCTGCTAAACCTGAAACTTTTCCAGGAAATCACACTAGTAACAATGAACGCCTCTTCTTAAAGCACCGGTTGCTCCTTTTTATAATTGCAGTTTTCCTCCAAGATGGTGTGTAGGATCACACAACATAAATTGTATGTTTTATCTTGAAACTGAGTTTTGCATATATTGCTTAGAATTTGGGTTATGGTAGATTCAAACAATACTTTCTCTGAATTCTGATGTCTTCAGACTTTCATTCAAATAAATTGGATTTCCCTTCTTATTTTACATCCCTTCCATCCTCTGGACTATTGTGCGGCACGGTCCATGTTATTGTTATTTACCCCACTACTGAACTAATTCCTTTTGTTTTTTTTAATTAAAGTTTTATGTCATGTCTGAACCCGTTCCAGGCCAGGATCCTATCATGGACTTAATTTAAATATCCCAGCTTATGACTGCTTCGCTCAACACGTTCTGACCATTCTCGCTTTGCACTTTGTGGATACTGACCTCGCATCTAAATGATGCTGCCCTTTAGTCTAGAGAACCTTCAATGCATCATCCATCTTTAATTCTTGATAAGACCCCATCGCTTCCAGATGCTCCCCCTTGTGGCACTTGAACTCCATTCCACTTTATAATGAACTCCATTCCACTTTATAATGAACTCCATTCCACTTTATAATGAACTCCATTCCACTTTATAATGAACTCCATTCCACTTTATAATGAACTCCATTCCACTTTATAATGAACTCCATTCCACTTTATAATGAACTCCATTCCACTTTATAATGAACTCCATTCCACTTTATAATGAACTCCATTCCACTTTATAATGAACTCCATTCCACTTTATAATGAACTCCATTCCACTTTATAATGAACTCCATTCCACTTTATAATGAATTCCATTCCACTTCATAATGAACTCCATTCTAATTCATAATGAACTCCATTGCACTTCATATTAAACCCCCATTATTCTTTATAATGTACTCCATTCCACTTTATAATGAACCCCATTTCCCTTTATAAAGGTATTTTAAATGGAAGTATTGTGGAATGCAGAATCAATGTTCCCCTGCACGTCATGTGCATCTTTCATTGTTTACTACGTTTTGTTTGTGTGCTGCAAGGCCCATTACTCAGTTGTGACTTAACATTTCTCTTCTTTCTTTAGGCATCCACACTTTCTGCCGGGACTTAGTAGCCATAGCTGACTACCTGACCAAGATGTCTGAGGACCTGGAAAAAGAGGAGTCTGCTAGCCTCGCCGTGAAGGACGTCTCGGCCAGCGTGGCTGACGTGGAAGTCCAGCTCCAGGACATCTTCCAAAAGCACGGTCTTACGAAAATGAGTCCTGTAGGAGGACAATACACACCCTATGAGCACGAGATCGAAAGCCATGTTCCCACAACGGGGGTCACACCGGGCACTGTGGTTGGAGTCGCTCGAACTGGTTACCGTCTCCATGGCCGCACGCTTCGATACGCCCTGGTGCATGTGTCCATGGAGGGGCGTAATGCATAAGCGTGAACCTTGAGGCCTACAGTTAAAAGGGATCACTGAGCCATTAAGGCCAGTATGTGTGATACTGTTTGACCTAGAACATTTGGCCTAAAAATTGTTCGTCTTGAGCAAGCTGTTCAAGTGGCTTGCCCTCGGGCCGATTTAGGCAAACTTACCTCAGTGGCGATGGTGCCTCTTCAATTATGGGGATGATTTAAGGACTGCGATTCCATACAAATGTGATTGAAATATTGTGCGATGCTATAATAGTTTGTCGCGACTTCGCAGCTAGTGTTACTTCTTCTATGGGAGGGTTGGCTCAAAGGTAAGGGTGGAGATTGTTGAGAGCAGGACTGGCTTCTCTGGGGATCTCCATGTTACCCTCCTGGTCACTCTGCTTCAATTTTCTTTTTCTTCCATTTTAGTGAGGGCTCAAGCCGAGCCCTAGACTTTTTATGTTTGTCTGTCTGTTTTATTTATTGTATGTGGCAGCTGTTTCAAACACTTGGCCTTCCACAACACTATTTTGAATGATTTGCTTCTTTCCGATTTCATTCAACAAAGCCTCACAAAGATCTTCCAAAATGTTTACAGTAACCAATACCTATTGTACATAAGATATTTTCATATGTTTCTATTTACTAAAATAATTGGCATGTTAGAGGGAGATTTTTATTTTAGTGTTGGTTAATAAAAGTGAAAATATCTGTCCTTGTGATGCTTCTTTTGTCAAAGGCAACGTATCACCAAAGCTATATCATAGAAAACTGAGCGCAAAAATCAGTGCCATGCTTGTGAGGGCTGGCCACTGTTCAGTGTGGACATCCCACCGGTGCATTCATTACTTGAATCAAGGCGTCACACTGGTAGGCCTTACCCGCCCAGTCTGTGCTTCATTACTGGCTAGATCAGGGTAAGAAAGCAATAGCTGTGTGCGTCTCATTTTTGGGTTTGGCGTGTATTGTGCGAACACCATTGTTCACAAGCCTATTCTATTTTATACTTACTATATGGGGATTTGGGTCAGCCTCTTTCAGCAACACTGGCTTCTTTTGCTCTAAACCATCAGCCATTGGCTAATACTACTGTTTATCTGGTGTGTCCTTCTCCTGCACGCCAGTGCTAGAATTGAACTACATGAGGCATTCATCGGCAGCTATAGCCTTCTGACTACTACTGGCTCTCACTCGAGTGTGTCGTTCTAATATTTTACTGCTGCGTGCATTTGAACATTCTACACAGACTTTTTGGCTTTGTGTCTTTTTACATTTTGGCTTATTTCTTTATTCGTTTTCGTATACTTTTGTCTGCCCTTTGGCACCACAGGTTTGACATATGGATGTCGTCGCACCTGAAGTGAACAGTTAGGCTTCATGCGGAAAATGCTTTGTAATTTTTGCTACATAACCAATAAAAGTAAAGCAACTGAATGTTGACTACTGTACCCAGAATGCTTTCCATGAGTGTGCAAACTTGGCCATTCGTTTACTAATAAATATTATAATTCAAATAAAAAAACAAAGGTTACATGGACGTTATAGTTGGGGAAATAACATTAAAAAATGTAGAAATTCACCGAAAAAGGAATGTTCCAGGGACATTTCAGTAAGGAAATAGATTTTAAAAGAACCTTAGAAATTCACTGTAAAAACAAAAGGTTACTAGGACTCTATAGGTGGGTTCTGATTATACACATAGAAAATCAGAAGTTACATTTACCTGCACAAACTATAACTTAAGCCCCCACAATGCACTGCTTATACCCTCCTATGCACCCAACTCATGGCATCACTGCTGACCACCAACACACAGACCCATACAACCACTCATAGAGGCAGTTGCACACCCATACAGCCACTCACACCATACAAACCCATGCAGCCACTCCCACAGACCCATGCAGCCACTCACACAGCTGCTAACACAGAAAACCACTCACAGACCCATAGAGCCACTCACACCCACTGAGAAAGCATTTCAGCAGCTCACACACTTAGTGACAGATCCTACAGCGACCGATCAATGCATCCACTCACCCATGTAGCCACTTCGACTCCCATTTACATACTCATACAGCCACCCAGATAACATATGTTCTAAATAGTATCACTTATTAGTACTACAGAAAATATATTAATTTAGCTTATGTAGTAGCTTAGTATATATCTCTAAATTGAACAAACGTTTACGGAACACTCCCTGGATGATGTCTTCAGTGATTGTATTTGAGGTGACATCAGTGATGTCACTGACCATGTCATGACTGATGTAATATGTGAGGCTATAAGCAGTGCATTGAGGGAGCGTAAGTTATAGTTCGCTTGGGTAACAACTGCTGAATTTCTGTTTTGTGTGTGCATAATCTGAGCCTTTAACATCCCTGTAACCTTTGGTTTGTCTTTTCAGTGAATATTAAGCTTATAGGTTTAGCTGCCCGGGAAGCTCACATCGCCCAGTTGTCAGGGGCCTAATCTGAAGTTATGAGCCCGGAGTAAGGAGCCGGCAGTAATTAAATTACCAGGAAAAAGCTGCAGCTTTATGTAGCAGCACTAAATAAAATGTCATTATTCCCTGTCTATAATGGAAATCAGATAAGAGCGTTTGTGGAGGAAATCACGTCGCAAGCCCTAATTGCGAAGTAACTGTCTGTAGCTCTGTTCTGTGCCCTATACCTCATATTTGTGGCTAATTGCAACAGGACTCGGATTATGCTTGATTTATCATCGCTAAACTGAGCAGCTGATGGCTCTTTTTTGCTACATAACTAGGGTCGTGGTCTCACCCCAACTTATTCTAGGGCACTCAACATTATTTGCTGAACTTGGAGGCCCCGTTTTGTGCTTTTGTTTTGGGGGTGGGGAAGTTTATAGATCGATAGAAAATGAACAGCCTCTGATGAGGTTCCATTAATTCCTACCAGAGCACTCTTTAAATTAACCCATCTCCCCGGCAGTTATAAGATGCATTTCACAGAATAGAACAATTGCGAGTCAATGGTAAATTCCAAAATATTGTACTTTGAAAGCATCTTATGTATATAAAGATGCTCCCGGAATCTGGCCCACCCAGGCGCTAATCATTAAACGCTCTGGGGAGCCCACAGTTTTTGGGTTTTTTTGTTTGTATTTTTGCAGCAGATTTGCGACCCCCCCACTGCAATTTCACAGCAGATATTTTGTTTACAAACACTTTTTTGCCCTGTTGGTCCCCGAGGGGGACCTCAGCACCAAGGCTAGGGGGTTAAGGTATTCCTACCTTGCCCCCTCTATGGGAACTCTGCTGGGTCCGCGTCCCAAGTTGGCTGGCAACACTTCCTGGTTAAAGTGTTGGCAGCCCCCTGTATCTCTGCACCAGATCGGGAGGATTCACTGAGGGGTCACGTCCATAGATATACCCATTTGATTTTCCTTTAATAATTCTAAAACTACTCGATAGATTTATACCATATAACCATTTAAACATTTTTTTTATTTTTTTAAATCAAGATCCGCCAAATTTGGTGTAATTCCATCCAACGGGTCAGGCTGTAGTCTTGTTCGAAATCTCTATGGAATTTAACGGTGTGTGTGTGTATATATATATATATATATTTTTTTCCTCAGGAAGTACTAGGAATTCTGGATCTTACAGGTCCATGGTGTAGCTGTTGTGGCAGGTGCTGGCCCGCTAGTTACAGCACACAAATATTATGCAAGCAAGGGAAAGACCTGCTGGAGGACGCTAGACTCGCGCTGGAGAGAAATATTAAGTGGTGATGAGCATAACTTGTTCTTGAGTTGCCTTTTGATGCTGTAGTGATAGTGGCCTATGCAAGGTGAACGAAGAGGGTTTATAACGCAAAACTGAGTTGAGCAGATAGTACTAGCGGTGGGGCTGGGCAAATGCAGGCAGCAGAGTAAAATAAGGTGTGTGAAAGTGCTAGGCTGCGAGTGGTTTTTGGAGATGGAAAAGAAACCAATGGGCACAAGCAAGACTGATGGGTATTGCAGAATTGAAAGTGGAACTGTCCAAGACTGTGAAAACTGCAACTTCACTTTCCAGATCTCGCCATCAATCTCACTGTCGGGACTACTAGTATACCGACCGCCAGGCTCGCTAGGGGAATTCGCCTGCACCCTGATGGATCACGTCATACTAAAAACAATTACTGCCTCCAACTTCCTCCTCCTAGGGGATCTCAATCTGCATTTCCTGGACCCTGCGGATAAGACCGCAGCAAACCTACTAGCAGATCTTGCATCAGTCGACCTACATCTTCTGAACTCAAAAGCTACCCATGAGAAAGGTCAGCTTTTGGACCCAATCTTTACAAATATCAGGAACCTTAAAACCCAAGATCCCACCCCCCTCCCATGGACAGACCACTTACTGGTCCCCATGTATTGGGACCTCCGAACCACCCCGGCTTTAAGACAGAAAACCAGGACACTCGGGAGACGGTGGCACAAGCTGATACCAGAGGAATGGGAAGCGAAGTTAACAGAATCCTCCGCACCTCTCTCCTCGGATCCCAACACGGCGGATAGAGAATTTAACGGTTGGCTCACCCACTCCTTAGACAGCCTTGTCCCACTAACCAGCACCCTTAAACACATCAAAAGGATCAACCCAGCTCCATGGTACACACCCTCCCTGAACGCACTAAGGAAGGAGTGCAAAAGGACAGAACGCATTTGGAGGAAAGATAAGTCTATGAAGGAGACAGACGCTTATCAGTTATCCATGAAAGCGTACAAACTAGCACTTCGTAATGCCAAAAGTGCCTTCTACGAGGATAAAATAAAGAATTCCTCCTGTTCAACCAAGGAGACCTTCCTTATCCTTAAAGAGCTCCTCCATGTCCCTGACCCCCCACAAAAACCTATGGACCCCAAAGCAGCAGAAGAAAAATGCGTCAATCTAGCTACCTTTTTTTGACGAAAAAATAAAAAAAATCCTTGCCTCTCTTCCCGCTGCTAAACCTGACACCACTGGGAAAATTAAGGACCCACCATCCTTAAAGAGGAATTCCTCCGCGAAACCCGACACACCCCATCTGGCGTTATTCGGCCCGGTTACTATAGAGGAAGTTGCAGCAACATTTGCGTCAATCAAGAGTGGCGCCCCCAGTGACCCAGTACCCATAAGATTTCTCAAACATATCACCCATACCATAGTGCCCCCGCTGACCGACCTAATCAACACCTCTTTAGCCCAAGGTGAAGTCCCTTCGAGCTGGAAGGAGGCGGTCGTGAAAGGGCTTCTTAAGAAACCATCACTAGACCCTGAGGATCTTTCTAATTATAGACCAATTTCTCTCCTCCCCTGGATAGGTAAGGTCGCAGAGAAACTTGTAAATAAAAAGCTGTCTCAATTCCTGGAAACCAACCGTCTCCTTAAGAACTCTCAGACGGGTTTTCGAACAGGCCATGGCACTGACACCGCTCTCCTCGCAGCAGTGGAGAAGACCAGAGAAATTCTCGATTCAGGAGGATCAGTGGCAGTGGTCCTCCTGGATCTGAGCGCGGCCTTCGACACTGTCAGCCACCAGGTCCTAACCCAATGCCTAGAAAACATCGGAGTGAAAGATACAGCGCTGAAATGGCTCGCGTCCTTTCTTTACCAACGCTCTTTCCAAGTCTGGGAATGTGAAAGCCGCTCCTCCCCCATCCCCCTCCGATGTGGTGTGCCACAGGGCTCATCCCTAAGCCCCACGTTATTTAACGTGTACATGGCCCCACTGGAGGAGTTGGTCTCTCCATTTGGAGTCACCATCGTCAGTTATGCTGACGATACTCAGCTGGTGGTAACTCTCTCTCACCCCAAGCTAGAGCCTTCCAATCTCCATGACTGCCTCTCCAATATCCATCATTGGATGAGCGACTCCGACCTGAAACTAAACGGGTCAAAAACGGAGATCCTTCTCCTAGGGCATAAAACACAGAACTTACCCCCAAACATCTGGCCCGCATGTATGGGTGAACCCCCTGCCCCTAAGATGGAAGTTAAAAGTTTGGGAGTATGGTTAGAGAAAGATCTCACCTTCAGAACACAGGCAAGGAAAACGGCCGGCACCTGCTACGGCCTACTAAGATCATGTAGAAAGGTGCTCTCCCTACTCCCCTTCCAGTCTCGACTACTACTGATCCAAGGCCTAATTGTGTCCAGGTTGGACTACAGCAATGCCATTTACTTAGGAGCCCCGGAAACCACTCTCCAAATATTACAGAAAACCCAGAATGCCGCTGCCCGACTGCTCACATATATCCCAGCCAGAACATCAGCCAAACCCGCACTGAAAAAACTACACTGGCTTCCGATCAGGGAAAGAGTGAGATTCAAGGCCCTATGCCTGGCTCACAAAGTTCTGCACAACGCAGGTCCACCAATCCTCAGCAACTGGATCACACCCTACAGACCTACTAGAGCGCTTCGATCGGACCATGAAAACCTTATTGTGGTTCCCAGGGTGAAAAAGGCCCGCGCAGGAGGCCGCCGTTTCTCAGTCCACACAGCAAAACAATGGAACGCGCTCCCCTTGAAACTCAGATCAGAACCTAACCTCCTGCGCTTCAGGAAATCTCTCAAAACCCTTTTCCCTTAATCCACTCTCACCCCCGCACCTTCATCCATCAGGACCATGAGGTTTAGCGCTGGGATACCCGTGGGTGACTACGTGCTCTATAAAAACCTAAAATAAAATAAATAAATTTCCTCATGGTAGGGTCTCCTGGGTTTATCTACAATGTGCGTTTCATACTCTAGTGGCTTGTACTGAATCATCCTGTGTAGAATTGGTGAGAAACCGTGCAGTGGATTTTGGGATTGTGAGTAGAGCTGCTTCTGACTAGTATGCCTTATAGGAAATGGACGGTATACAACCTTAACCACGCATTTTTTACCACGCAATACCATTACAACGCATTGCGCTGGGGGGTGCTAAAGGATAGGGAATAAGTTTAATTTTCTATCCAACACCTTCCCTAGTGTCCACGGGGACTGGAGTTGGAATAGAAAATTATACTTACCACTATCCAGCACCTCTAAGCGCTATGCGTTGTAAAGGTATGCGTGGTAAAAACCGCGTTGTAAAGGTATGCATTGTAAAAGTATGCGTTGTAACGTCATGCATCCAAATGGACCTGCTCCATTCTCTGCTGTGTGATGGTGGGTGTCTTAATGCTGATGGCAGGGTTTACAAACAGGTAGTCAAGACTTTGCACAGGTGGGTGATTTTTAACTTTTTTTGTCTGCTGAAGTAGCGCCCTTGCTGCGGAGTGTGGATCTGTTGGAGTCTGTGAAATTGGAATGCCAGAAGGCCAAGGTTGAGACCATTGGGGTAGTCAAGACTGTATGGTACCATGACGGGAATTATGAACAGAAGAAAGGACACAATGCTCTTGGTGCCTGCAGCAAAGGATGCTTTGAATGATGAGTGTTTGGGTAGTAAGCAATTATATTCTAGTACCTCAGCATCATCTACCCAGCTCTTCCTTCTCACCCAATCCCTATGGGCACCAATACCACCCCTTTCTTGCTTAGAAGTCCAGTCACAGACCTGTATGAACAATGTTAATCTCAAAACCACTTCTTTTTTAACCTGACCATGCCTGGAAGACTCCATGAGGAAGGCTTAGGGTTAGTTGGCTTGGCCTGGACTCAAGACCAGCTGACCCCAGATCCCCACACTAATTTTGCAAGAAGTTTAAAGCTGATAAGCAGGGCACTGGGCCTGCTACTCCAGTCTGTGACCTTTCTCCATATTGCACTAGTTCTGGGGTCTTAACAACCTCATGGATGGGCACTATTGGTCCACGTGAGCTACTTAAGTGAGTTTAAAGTAGTAGCTCTTAAGACTAGTAGAAGCTCTGGGCAAGCGGCCATGGCCGGGTCCTCCGTTTAAAAGCACCAGTCTAGAGGTGGTGTGTCTTATATAAAACATCCAATTTCCTTCAGATATGAGGGTAGGTAGTTACACCCAGCCGCCTCATTGGCACAAATGAATGGTGTTTCAGACAACGTTTTCCAGTGTGGAATGGAAATGGAAGCGAGGCTTGCAGTGTAGACCTTACCGTGGGTTCCCACCTGCAGAGTTTAGTAATAGCTAAGCTCCAAAGGTAAATTTAAAGAAGTTCTTAATGTGTACCTTGGCCCATCAGAAATTGAAGAACTCGAAGTGTGCACTTCTGCTTCTTTTAATGGACACGGCCATACAGCAAGGTGCCCTCGCAAAGGACCAGAATCGCAAAACACTCTGGAGCATATGAACAAGCCCCCTGCGCTGCCGGTATGTCACTTTTTCCCCATATTCAAAGTGACACACCGGTGGCGAAAGGCGTTTGTAAATAAGCCCCTCAGTGTGAAAGTTCATCCCATAATACTACGATGTTTATCGCAAATTCCGAACTTTAATGTTGTTGGGATGTAATCCTAGTAGTAATCTTTCAAATCAAAACCAGTGTTTTATGAGTTTTCAATTGCAGAATAAATGTGCAGTGTTGGTGCAGAATATGCTATGTGAAACACATGTATAACACCATCTTTCAAATCAAAACCAGTGTTTTATGAGTTTTCAATTGCAGAATAAATGTGCAGTGTTGGTGCAGAATATGCTATGTGAAACACATGTATAACACCAACAGACCCTCACCTGGGGTCCCAAGTTTGACCTACATTGCTCTCACAAAGCCTTGCAGGTTCTGTCCGCTCGTGTACTGTCTCCTTCGAATGCACTGCGTCAGGAAGAGGCTATCCCCTTTGTTATCCGTGTTTATTAGTTAAGATGCTCTAGCTCTCTCTGGAAGTTTAATGAAAAAATAAAGAAAATGTCATGTCCTTTTAGGGGTCATGCAAATAAAGGGGCAGATTAGGATGGTGGACGGACCTGCGTCCGTCCGCCACCCCAGAGCTGGAGGGACCGTCCGCAGGGGCAGCGATCCCTCCGTGCAAATTACGATGTGACCGCCACCCTGGCGGTCACATCCTGTATTAATAACATTGCGGCGGGTGCTGCTTCAAGCAGCACCCACCGCAATGTTAAAAATGCATGTATTACATTTACATGCGCAAAGCGGCAGGCACCGCGCGGTGCCTGCCGCTTTGTGCATGTAAATGTTGGGGGGTACCATAGGTACCCCCCCCATGGCACCCCCAACCCCCCGACACCCTGGGGGCCCGCAACGGGCCCCCAAAAGCCAAAGTCCACATGCTTTTCCACAGCGGAAAAGCCACCGCGGAAAAGCATGTCTCTGTGCAAATCCTAATTTGGCTGACGGTGTCTTGCAGACACCGTCACCAAATAGCCCTCCCCACCCCACGGATCAGCGGCGGACGGACCTGCCATCCGCCGCTGGTCCAACCGCAATCCCACCACCATCCTAATCTGGCGGTGGGTGTTCTATGTGGCTGCTGCGGTGAAGCCGCATACTCCAGGCCGGCGGTGGCTTCCGCCGGCCCGGAGTATGCGGATTCACCGCAATCATAATGAGGCCCATAGTCTGTTTCTAAAGTGCAGTTTGAAGTGTACCTCCTAGAAAAAGGTTCATGGTAGGCAGCCCACCCCCTTGCATCTTACAAGATTGTCTTTCCCCAGAATCGGAATAATAGTGATTGATAAATTGAACATTGCAAAAGAAAACGCACAACCCTTGATTGGCTTCACACACAGGGATAGTGGCCTGCAAGATTCATCTGGCTACCATCCCTGTGTTTGGCTTACCAAACAGGATGTTTTTTAGGAACCGATGCTGTTTTAAAAAATTTAGTTTTTCATTTGGTAAAACAGACAGCAAGCAGTGGTCCCTTGTTGTACTGCCTGTGGTGTTGCAGTACAGCAAGGGACCACTGAGCCTTCCAACATGATTCCTAAAGGGGAAAGAGTTACAGGGGGACTTCTAAAAGTGGCGGGACAGCAGTGGGGGTGTGAAAAAAAACCATACCTCCACGCCGCATCTCTCCTGCTTGGAAATGAACAGGAAGCACCCAAGCTCACCTCAGCTAATGTTGTTATTGGTCTGACAGCCGTGGTTCGGCGCTAAGACAGGCAGTGGGAGCCTGGGCATGTTCTCCACCAAGGCCTGGGTGAGAACATGCAAAGTGCGCACTATTGTTTGGCCTCCCCAGACGGACACTTCCAGTGTGCCACCACTCCTCCCCCTGCTCCTCTTGTCATCAGAGCAGCTCCGACCGGAAAGCTGCTGCAGCAGGAAAAAATGAAATTATAATAACCAAGTTATTCGTTTATTTTTCCTTTATTTCACTGCTGCAAAGCAGTTGGGGTGATGCTGCTCCACCTTAGTGGAGGAGCCGCCACTGACTTCTAATGTGCGAATCCCTTACCATCTCAGTAACTGGTCAATGGATTGCAACCAGAATTGAAGTTGCAAACCATTAGCACATGACATTTTAAATCGCATCTCTTCCAAATTGCAATTCTGTATTGGTCTCCAAATCCCAGTTTGTGTTGAATTTTTTTTCCGACTTGTAATATGGGGGTTCTACTTTGGAAATTGACATTTTCCTGTCACAATTCCTTTAATTTTGCAAATCGAAGTATTTGCAATTGCAAAATTGCTTAGTATATGTGGCCTTGGATTACTTAAAAAGAATACTGCTCACTGTCTCCATCCTGTATGAAAGTCTGAGGTTGCCCTACTAGAAGTTAAACTTGTGACTGCAATCGCTTTAGCAGGTGTGTTAATGTAAGAGAGGAAGATTTGGTTATTGTTACCCACCTACACAAGATCTCCGCTCCACAATATGTGTACATTCAAAATATTGTACAAGATTTTTCTTTTTGATATTTTCTTTTTTATTCATTTTTTTTTTGATGTGCACAATTAATTTGTAATTGAGATGTGCCAGTTCTCCTGCAGTTTATATATTATTGTTCACAAATCTACAATAGTTTCTGCACTTCCCCTCTCCCTCAGCTAAAGCTATCATTCCAGCAAGCGGCATGAGCCTTTCTTTGAACTGGTCTGTGTGTATCCTCCACCACGGATCCCAGGGGCAAACCGAGTCTTTATCCTTCTGTTATATCTAAGGTTTTGTACCTTACATCTTCCATGTTTCTCTGCCGTTCAGCTAGTGTGAAAGGTAAAGGTAGAATGTTGGTGTGGATGGTGATGTCATTGGAATGTGTGGATTGTTGTATGCTGTCAGTTGGATCCGGGGCTGAACAGCAGAGAGGCTGCTCCTGTTGGGGCCTTATCTACATCTTTACTGGTAAACCTACTTAACATCTAAGATCAATAAACTTATTCAACTGTAACCTAAACACGTCTACTGGAACTCCTTCCTACGATAAAACAAATTGGCGACGAGTTGGATAAACAAGCATTTGCAATGCAATAGGTCTCGCATTTACCAGAGTTTGAACTATTGGCATTGTAAATGACAATGCCTTTTATTTGTGTTTTGAAAATAGATGAATAAAAGGCACTGTCATTTACAATAGCAATAGCTTAAACTCTCTCAAATGCGAGATATTTTGCATTTCAAATGCATTCAATGCCTGTGCTAGCCCTCTGAGTGAATAAGACCAGACAAGCCACTATTAACATACAGCCAATGAACTAACCTCTCCTGTGACTCCTCTCTCAGAGACCGCCAATCATCGCAGTCCAGATTGTGTATGTTCAGATGCAGAGCGTGAGCCTGTTCATTGCAACTTGGGAGCACGACGCACACATCCGAAGCAAGCGACCAAGTGATCTTTTACGCCTCTTTCGCGGCACCCTACTTAAATAAAGCACTTTATTTGTTGCAAAACATCAAAGCCATGAAAATTTAATTTCAAAGAGAACATAGAAAATAATTACTCCCGGCTGTGGCGGCCGCATCTGAGCTACTTAAGGGAAGGCCACTTTGTTGCCACGGTGTGCAGGTGGTTTATTCCACCCAGTTTCTCTTGTCTTCTCTGCGGTACGGTGGTCGTACAGTGTTCCTGAAACCAGGCCGGAGAGTGCGGTGAGGGACAGGAAGCCACGGTGGACCCGCACCTGCCAGAACGCCAAAGACGGCTCGGGTGCAGGTAAGTGTCGCATGAACTCCTGGTCCGTGTTTTCGAGCGTACATCACCACGAGAAGTGGCCTTTGAACCTGCATCAGATTTCCTAAACTTCTGGTGGACAGGCAGGCGTAAGATGAATTCTCCCACGGGGTAAATATGTTTGGGAAAGTGTATTTCAACTCCATAAACTTCTGTCCATGATGCTAGTTGGCAAAGGGGCATGACTTATAGCCCCTATGGGCATTTGTATCTAGTTTATGCCAACAGACTGGATCCCGGCCAACGTAAGTGTCACTCCCTACTACACAAACCCCCAGATGTCTGTGTGGTAACCTAGGGGTCAGAGAGCATTACTTATTCAACATGGAGAGGCGACCCCAGAATTCAGCTGGACGGTCCATTTGGCCCGGTGCAGCCTTAGGAGGCATCAGATTTAGACACTTTGGCATTTGAATTACTATTTTTTGTCTAGGGTACGTAAAAAGCATGCTAAAACTAATTTAGCACAAGCCGTATGAACATGAAAGTTTGAATAACTGATTAATTAGAGAATTGCTTTCAATGGGAAGCATCTTGGGCAGGGAATTATTATAGGCTAACTTGCTAACACAGATGATAGTAAGATGCGTGCTTTTATAGTGCGCCTCACAAACGTGCTTTACAGATGCATCAAGAGCAACGTTATACAATGAAACATTAGGGGACTAGTGTAAGGAATAGGGGATTACCTGAGCAGCTCCCAATAGTATTCGTCCTGGGAAATTCCGATTTCGTCCTGCCCCCAGGCAGAGCAGAACAACCAGCACGGAATCGAAACCTGTGGTGCGCGTTCACCACAGAGGAGCCAACGCGGGAATCTAAACCAGTGGTGTGGGCTCACCCCAGAGGAGCGGGGGCCTTTCGTCTGTGCCGCACGCTGATGCGCGTCCTAGACACCTGTGGGAATGGCCGGAGCAAAGGTGGGACATGCACCCGCCTTTACCCAATTGCTTGCCTCTTTTTTATTTTTATTTTAAACACTAAAGCCAATGGAAGCCCGCAAGAGCAAAACCACACGCACGAACGTGTGGTCCGCTTTCAAAACCCCTTACAAGAGGTCTCATTCTGCGCACTGCAATGCTAGGCGCGAGACCTAAAAACTGCGCATGAGGACTTACTTCAAGCTACTTCTAAGGAACTTTCATTCAAGATTACACTTATAAAGAACCCTCAAGGATTTTGTGCGCTTCTGCCCCACCAGTGTCCAGATTCACCGGACAGCCCATTGACTGGGCATATGTTTCCTTCTGCCATTGTCATGGTGTCTGTTTCCTGCTGCCATTGACACCTTTCTGCCATGGACAAGGGGTATGTTTCCTGCTGCCAATGACAACGCGTATGCTTCATTTTATCTGCTGCCTGTTTCATGCTGCCATTGACACCCTGCTGCCATATACTTGGCGTGTGTTTTCTGCTGCCACTGTCAAGGTGTCTACTTCCAGCTGCCATTGACACCCTGCTGCTATCGACAGGTCGTGTGTCTTTCCGCCTTCATTTCAAGCTACTGTTTCATTCAGCACAGGTCAGGAGGCAGCACTTGTTTTAAAGAGACAGAAAAGTGCAGCAGCAGGATACTACACAGTACTGCTGTTTTAATTCTTAATTGGACTGACAGTGTTACATTTGGTAGAATATCGGATTATTAGCAGCGTTGTGGTGCTTATTTTGGACAGGTGAGAAGATTCAGCAGACCTAGCACTTCTCTTACTGTTGCCGTTGACTTTACTTTCAAATCTACTCACCGCAATCTTTTAGCACGAGCAATGTTTCTGCGTGTTGAAGTGGGGCTAGTGCGAGCCATGACGTTGGGGCGTGGCTTGGAGACCTTGCGTTCCAGTTTACAGCCTTACTTGGTGGAATCATCCGCAGACAACACTCCAGCCACAGCTTTTCCTGACGCTGCTACCAGCGTCTGTTGCGTAACGTCACGTCTCCTACGTTCAGTGTCTCGTTGCTTAGCTACGAAAGCCTTCAACAGAGATTCTCTTCAGCATGCACTTGCAACTTTATTCGCGCTTTCTGCGCAGCACAATAACAAGCACCTACCGGCGGTTACCCTGAATGTTTAGCGCAGTGATGAGCACACCTGTTCTTCAGATCTCCTTCACTAGACCAACATCGGCGGCATTTTTGCTTCAATTGTGAATACTGTTAGCGCGGTTACGCGCACACTTCCTTTATTACCTTTTGGTTTTCTGTTTGATATCCATGGAGCCAACTATATTGAGGAATTTGGGGGATATTATTTTACTGTCTCCATCCTTACTGCCTTTACATTAGAGATGCTTTGCAGTTTTCTTTGTTGCTTCACCTTAAGTGCTGAATTTCAGGTTATCCTGGCACTTAAGTCACATGACTTTCAGTCTCATTTTGGCTCCCATAACTATGGGGTTTTTACTATTATGCATCTTTTCGTTTCTTCTCATACTTGCATTTTCTCTCCACTATTTCTTGCCATTTCACTTATGTTATTTAATGTTTCTCTTATCATACAATGTTTTGATGCTCGTTTTTTGTTTCTTATAGTACTACCATTTTATTTTTTATATTCCTGCTTTAATTTAATTTATGATGATGTGTTTTATCACATTGATATTTACATGACCGGACTGTTAACATGTATCCTTCCTGTATTGCAGATTTTTCATTTTCTTTTTTTTTTTATATATATTTTTATTAATTATAACACAAGAATAGAAATACACATATCGGGCATCATTTGATGGAACATATCATAATAGTGAACGGGCAGATCAGTCTAGGAATACACAATAGTTATAGGCATCTGAAAGACATCGATATAAATTGGAACTGAGATAAAGCAATACGGTACAGATAGCCTTGAGCAAACATCATCGGATCCCGCCCAGCCAGAATACAGAATATGAGACTCCAAAACTAGACACCCGGATATGAGGATTAAATTATCAGGAGAACATGCCACATTTCTTGTGAAGAAGGAAAAAGGGAAATAGACAGGTCATAGAACAAAATAAAGGAAAAATAAAAAAAAAACTCAACCCCCCACCCTGCACCCCTGCGGATGGCTACGACCTAACCCCACTAGCAGCGTGCCTGTCGCCCTCTAAACTAACCCCAAGGAAGGGAAAAGATGGAGGTGGAGAATCGTAAAAAGCAAAGCAAATACACCCCCGGTCTCCCGTACCCCCCACCAGAAGCCATCACCCCGAGATACAATCAAACCGACATAAGCAATTTACAAACCAATCGCGGGGGTATAGCAAGGCACCACCCAACTCCCTTCCCGTTACAGGTACAATCCCGGTATTAAATCAAGCTATTTTATCGAACCCAAGCCCTCAAGATCAACCCTGGCCAGTACGGTACTTCATGAAAGTCTTGTCCACTCGAACCACCATCTCAATCGAAAATGCAAGACGATCGTCAAAGTTCACTTCGGTGTTGCAGGATCGGCAAACGGAGAAAATTTCACGAGATCCACAAAACGAGCAACGGAAAGTGTCCAGATATGTCAAGTCTTTCCAACAGTCACTGAGGAATTTGTAACAGCACAGAAAACTGTCCATAGCTGAATGAGGCGGCAGCAGGAGCAAGCAGGGAACGCTAGCGACAAACACGGGCTCGCTGACAGTGAATTGGGAATCGTAAAAGCACAGTAAATCCGGGTTATGCCCGGGGACCTCGGGCTCAGGTGTACATTGCACCGCTGGTATCGCAGGTGGATGAGAACTTAACGGAGAGTCAGAGACCGGTCCCATGATACCGTCCACTTGCACGCTCAGTGTCCGGAATACAACGGTGAACTGTGAATGGAGCGCCTCAATGGCGGCCATGACGGCCTGCAGCGATGGCGTACCTTCCGTCCGCCCCATCTCCTCTCACGAAGAGGCAGAGCTGGATTCGTACCCCGGAGGCCGGCTTCTCCGGGGCAACAGGTCACGCAAATCCAGTGATCACAGTGGGCGCTCCCCGTCTCGTAAGATCGACACCGACGCCGATAGCGAGGGCCCCGGCCCGTCAACCCCGGGAGGTCAGCAGGGTCTCCGGGCGTCGGACCCCCAGACACGGCAGCCGGCGCGATATGCTGTTGTGTTCACGGTGTAGACCGTTCACAATGCCACCGTCTGAAAACAAACACTTGGGGGGACCGGGCTCAGTCCAGGTCCAGCGGCCTTTGTTGATCAACTCCAACCCGGATAGTCTAGAAATCGAGGCCCCGGCTTCCACACGATGTTAGGCCGAGAATGGGAACACAGCATATCTTCGGAGTCCGATAAGATAAAAACCTCGGGATTACGCCTTTAGAAGCAGAAATACTTCATGAACCCGGGAGTCTGGTGCAAATTCAGATTAACAGCAGGATATACGAGCCGCTGGCGGAGGTAGGCGGAGCCGGGAGCTTATGCGGCCATCTTGGTTGCTGGCGAAGCTCCTCCTCCGATTTTTCATTTTCTTGGTTGTCAATGGGCACCTTTTACTCCTTACTTATCTACTTTTACCATTAATTCTGCTATTGTGTACTTCTGGTTGTATGTGCATTTCTCTTTGTTTTCTTTCCTGTGTGGTCTCATTTTAAGATGTGTCTGCACCATTCATCTTCTGGGGGGTGCGGTCCATCTATATCACTCTCTTCTTTGCGTCTTCTGTTTGAAGATTTCCCTTACTTATGTGGGGCGTAGATCTCCCTTACTTTATTGTTGGGTGCATGCCACCTGTTGCTTGCTTTCTGATTGGGTGTTAGCCACCCGTTGCTTGCTTTCTTAGTTGGGTGTTAGTCGCCTTTGTTTTTGCTTTCAGTTTGGGTTTCAGCCACCCGTCCTTAATTAGGATTGCTTTCTTTTTGGGTGCTAGTCACCACGTGCTTACTTTCTGGTTGGGGTATGTCAACCCTTTGCTTGCTTTCTGGTTGGGTGTATTCTCGTCCTGTTTGGTGTAATTCACCTCTTGCTTGCTTTCCGTTTGGGTGCTAGCCACCCGTTGCTTGTAAGTTTTTGTCCTCTCTTCTTCCTTTTGCTTTGTTCCATGTTCCCATTTTCTTCGCCAGTCTGGCCAGCTGATGTGGTTGTGGTGGTAATTTGGAGCGCTTTTTCCTTGTTTATTTTTGTGGTATAATTCTTTCTTATTTAAGTATGTCTTTTTCTCCTTTTGTGTTTTTTGGACAGTTTCCTTCTGTTAGACCTGACACCTTTTGGCGTGGTTCTTCCCCCATCTTTTTGCCTCTGACTCATGTGTTTTGATGCTGTGCTGGATTTCGTTTTTGCTGATTTAGATGTTTTGGACACTCTGCCACTGCTGATCAGTGTCAGAGTGTAAGTGCTCCTTCTGTAAATTGTGATATTGATTGAGTATACCTAATTGGCATATTTGTATCACCACGAAGTCCCTAGTAGAGGGCACTGTGTGTGCCAGGGCTGGTGATGACAAATGCTGCTAGTGGGCCTGCAGCGCAGATTGCGCCACCCACATGAGTAGCTTTAAAATGGTGACTCAGGCCTGCCAGCGCAGGGCCTGTGTGCAGTCAGTGACTGCCATGTCAGCCTGGCCAGTGTCCCCACTGGCTAGGCCTAATCCTTCCCTGTCTGTGCACATCAGTCACCCCTATGGAAGGCTCAAGGTACCCCCCTGGGCAGGGTGCAGTGTATGGATAAGGTAGAGCATGTGCTAGTGCAGGTACTATGCTCTGGTAGTGGGCTACAGCCATTTTGTGTGCTCACTGCTGTAAGGCTATCTTGCTCCATAGAGTAACATGGAGGGGGGGCTGGGCCCATGTGATACCAGCCTATCTCCCCATAGGAACAAGATGGGACATAAGTGAAAGATATCCCTGGACTCAGAATTTAATGACACATCTTTTAGTGAAGGGTGTTTTTAAATCCTGTGTTGGAGAATAGCACTTTTAGAAAGTGGCTGTTCTCTTGTCTAAACCTTTTTCTGTGTGCCTGGGTTTGTGGAATGTCTGCCTGGTCTGGATGTGACAGGAAGGGGCTGCAGAGCCCCAGAGGAGAGGGTCGGAGCCATCCCGGGGATGAAAGGGCACATCTGCCTGCTTGGGAGGAGGGAGGAAGGAATGCCAGATAAGTGCTGGGCTGTGCCTGCCTACCTCCCCCACATTCGCTCTCTCCTGGTGGTCAACTGACCCCACTGGCCCTGAAGCTGACAGGAAGAAGAAAGCCAGAGACACCTCAGTGCTCCGCAACCCCCAGAACTGGTTTAGACTGGACCCAGGGCCTCCATGCACCAAGAACTTCAAAGACATTGGGGGTATAAGGAAAGGACCCCTGTCTGCAGAAAGTTAGATTCTGAAATTCTACAACCAAGACGGACCCTCTGCTGGAAGGAAGACGGCGAGAGAACTAAAGGAAGATTGCCCTGCTGTGTGCTCTAAGGGCTGACCTGTTCTGCTGTGGCCACTGAAAGCTGAAGAGGGGAAAGGGACTTTGCTGCGTGCTGTGACCCTGCCTGCTTGAACCTACCAAGACTTTGCTGTGTGCTGTGTCTTTACTGAATCTCCAAGGGCCTGAGAAGAGCTGGCCTCCTGCTGGGAACCCAGGGCTAAAGGTTCCTACAGCTTTGCCAGAAAACAGCTGCAAGATCGTGCTGTTGTGGACCGGGGGCGTGGTGTACTCGACTGCGGAGCGTGAGGAAGGGATCGGTGTGCTCATCGGCACATTTCCTATGAGGGTTGGAGGCTTGTGGCGCCTCCCCTCGTGAAATCCGCTCCAACGTGGTGGAGAGGTCGAGAGGGGGGTCTCATCGGGACCAGCGCCCTTGAAAACCCTTTGCCGCCAAATCACCACCGCGGCCCGGAGCCAGGAACCCCCCCCCCGTAACTTGCCTAGAGGTCCAGGCGCTGCCGCGGCGAAGAACGAAGCCGCCGCGCTCCCATTGGTGGAGGGAGCCGAGCCCCCTCACTAACGCCGCGACGGGATTGGCCCGTGCGGCGCAGCGTCATCAGCAGTAGTGGGCCGTGATTGGCCGGAGTCGCGGAGCGTCATTGTTTACTGTCCCGGGAGCCGCACTGCCATTGGCTGACTCCCGGGTGCTGTGGAGGCTCGCCTGAGGAGCCGCGAGGGGATTGGCTGCCTTCGCGAGGAAGCCGAGGAATCAGCGAGATCACCGCCGGGCCCGGGAAGAAGTGACCTGACCTCGCCGAGGGATCTCCGCAAGTGCTCCAGCCCCTGGCCTGCCGTCTCTGCTCCCCGCTGCTCTTTGAAGGATCCAGAGCGGGCGGAGAGCGTCCTGAGACCGGCCGGGCGGGAGCAACACTGAGCCTGCACCCGCGAGGTGCCCCTGGGGGACCCGCGTCACCGCAAGCACGGGGAAAGAAGTCCCCCCTCGCCCAGGATACCGGGTGAGCCGCGCAAGAAGCGCTTGTGGTCCCTGAAGCCAGGGGACCCTTGGGGGATAGTTGTTTTACATTGGCATTGTTTGCTCATCATTTTTGAGAGCGTTTTTGATCACAAAATCGTTGGCATATCTTTGTGCTGACTTGAAGAGACTAGAGACATTGGTTTTGAGAACTTCCTGAAATTAAGAAAGACCAATTAAGAATTAAGTGCAACCTTGTTCTAAGTGAAGGGTTTAACGTGCAACCTTGACGTTAGAAATGCTATGCGTTCTAAAGAAGTGATTATCATGCAACTGCTTCATTTACATGCTGAAACTAGATAAAGTTATATTTTATATATACTTACCTGTGTGGTCTCAGTTTGTGGTGGATTGGGAATTGCAGTTGTGTTAAGTGCAAATGTTATCCACATTGTCTCCGAGTTTAGCCTAGACTGCTCGCGCCATGCTACCTAGAGGGTGAGCAGGGGTTATCTCAGAGGGTTATTCCGTTGCCCTGACCGGAGCTAGGGGTCCCTACTTGGGCCAAGGTACTTACCTTTGCCAACCAGAGACTCCCGGTTCTAACATTGGTGGCTCGCGGTGCGGATTTTGAACTAATAATTGCACTTGACCGGCAGTAATTTCTTGTACATCACTAGTCTAGTTTAGCGGAACAGGTTGCGCAGGATTTTTTTCTTTTTGGTAAAACCTTTTTAGTTGAAAAAGGGGTAGGAAGCATCATGTCTCGGAAAGCGCCAAGCGTGAATGGAGACGTGGAGGTGGAATTTGAAATCCAGAAGTTGTTAACCTATAACAAGGAGCAACTGAGAAAGGTCTGCAAACAGCTTGAATGCCCAGTGAGGGGCGGCGCAAATAAGGAAGAGCTACAGACAGCTCTGAGGGCCTGGTGGGAGGCCAAACATGGTGTCCCAGAAGCTCCTATGGAAGAGGGTGGCGCACAGGAGATTGGGTTTTGGCCCAGTGAATTGCCAGTGGCGAAGCCAGCGTCTAGGGCCGGCAGCACCCACTCCAGTAGGAATATTTCTCCAGAGGAAGTGGAGGAGAATCAGAGAACTAGGGCCCATGAGATTGAGCTTTTGAAACTCAGAGCGGACGCCGATGAGAAGAGACTGCGCCTGGAAATTGAGAGAGAGGCGCAGGAGAGAGCGGCGCAGGAGAGAAGGGATGCTCTCGCTTTGGAGGAGAAGAAGCTCGAATTGGCTCATGAGAGGGGCATGAAGGAATTGGCCATCAAATATAAAGAGAGGGTGCCCAGTTCTAATGGTGGCAGCGCACAACCAGTACAGGCGGGTAAGGTATACATACCAAAGGATCTGGTACAGAATTATCAGGGGGGTGATGATATTTATGCGTGGTTTAGAGCGTATGAACTAGCCCTAAGGATGAATGAAGTGCCTGAGAAGAATTGGGGAGCAGGATTGTGGAAGCATTTTGAGGCCTCTGGGAGGGATGTTTTGGCACCCTTAGAAGCAGAGGATGCTTTGTCCTACTCCGCCATGAAAGAGGCTTTGTGCCTCAGGTATGGGCTCACTGCTGAACAGTACCGCCAGAAGTTTAGGAACTTCAAGAAGCTTGATTCAAGTACTTGGGTGGAGTGTGTGAGTATGTACACGCGTGCACTGGAAGGTTGGATGAAGGGCAGCAAAGTTACTGATTATGTGGGGTTGTGTCACTTGATTAGTAGGGAGCACTTAAGTAGTTTGTGTGTCCCAGAGCTGCGCCAGCATCTTTTGGATAGTAAGTTAACTGATCCCAGTGAGCTTGCTAAAGAGGCGGACCGGTGGACTAGCACCAGGGTCCACAAGGGGGTGGTAAGTACCCCAGCCAAGGGTGGACAGGGTCCTCCGCAGAAGAGTGGGGGGGACACGGGTAATCAAAAGGAGTCTTCTAAAGGGCCCCAAACTGGTTCCCAGGAGAAGGTGTCTCAACCCCCCAAGGCTAAGAAGTCCTGGCCCCGTAAGGGCAAGCAGGACAACAGGCCCCCGCCTACCTGCTTTACATGTGGGGCGGTGGGGCACATTGCCCCCAAATGTCCAAAGAAACCTCCAGCACCCTCTGGTGCTCCAGCACCGGCATTGGCCAGTGTAGCTTTGGGAGGGGATTTGATCTCTAGTGGGGAGGAAGGGTTAGCAGTGATGACCCTTGTCTCTTTAGGAGACCGAGAGATGGCCCAGGAAACCTTGCTGCCCCAAAACACTAAGAAATACGGGCAGAAGGTGACCATCAATGGACAGGTGGTGGAAGCTCTGAGAGACACAGGGGCCAGCGTGACATCTGTTAGGTGTCAGTGGGTGTCTGAAGAGCAAATTGTTCCCCAGGTACTCCGGCCTGTGGTGGCAGCTGACAGTTCAGTGCGCTACTGCAGGCTGGCGAAAGTTCCATTTGAATGGGGAGGAGTCTCCGGTATTTTGGAGATTGTAGTAAGTGATGCCTTGCCTGTAGATTGTCTATTAGGTAATGACCTGGAGAGCTCCCCATGGAAAGAGGTGGAGCACCGGACTCACTTGGAGATGTTGGGTTTGCCTGCGTGGATCTGTGTGTCCACCCGTGCAATGACAGCAAGAGAGGGCGGTCTAACAGAGCTGGAGCCTGGAACAAGGGCCCAGGGACCTGCCAAGAGAGGAAGGGGTAGAGGGCGCGGGAAACCGGCCCCCACTGTTCCCACGGTCCAGGAGGAGGCAGACCCAGAGGGGGATGCCCTGGAACCGACGGGGGAGCAGGTGGCCGAACTAGGGGAATTGCCTGAGCTGTCCCAGTGGCAGCAGGAAGGTGGTCCCTCCAGGGAGGAATTCTGCCAGGCTCAGAAGGAGTGCCCTTCTCTCATTGGTGTGCGGCAGCAGGCTGCTGACCAGGCCGCAGGCCTGGGGTCCAAGGAGCATTTGATCTATTGGGAGGATGACTTACTTTATAGTGAGCCTAAGTTCGCTGAGCCCGGCGCAGCCCGTGTGCTGGTGGTACCGGAGCGCTTCAGGAACTTCCTACTGGGTCTGGCTCATGACGTGCCTCTCGCAGGACATCTGGGGCAAGACAAGACCTATCACAGGCTTGTCACCCATTTCTACTGGCCCCAGATGAAGACGCACGTCACTGCCTTTTGTAAGTCTTGTCAGACTTGTCAGGCCAGTGGCAAGAGTGGAGGGAAGCGCGTGGCACCCCTCCAACCGTTTCCCGTGGTGAGCACCCCTTTTGAGCGGGTGGGCATTGACATCGTGGGGCCCCTGGATCCCAAGACAGCCCTAGGCAACAGGTTTATCCTGGTCTTGGTGGACCATGCCACTCGGTACCCGGAGGCCCTTCCGCTCAGGACAGTCACCGCCCCAGTGGTGGGCCGTGCCCTGATGGGGATCTTTTCCCGGGTGGGATTTCCGAAGGAGGTCGTTTCGGACCGCGGGACAAACTTCATTTCTAAATATATGAAGTCCCTGTGGAGTGAGTGTGGGGTGACCTACAAATTCACCACTCCTTACCACCCTCAAGGAAATGGTTTGGTTGAGAGATTCAACCGCACATTGAAGGGCATGATTATGGGCCTGGAAGAGCCCATGAGGCGGAAATGGGATGTCTTGTTGCCATGCCTGTTGTTTGCCTACAGGGAGGTGCCTCAGAAATCATTAGGGTTCAGTCCCTTTGAGTTGCTGTATGGCCACCCTGTCAGAGGGCCTCTGGCTCTGGTGAAGGAGGGGTGGGAGAAATCCCGTGGGAAAACCCCTCAGGATGTGTTCAGCTATGTGCTGGCCATTCGCAACCAGACTAAGCGCTTCAGGAAGCTCGCTCAAGAGAACCTGGAGGCTAGCCAGGAGGAAATGAAGAGGTGGTATGACCAGAATACTTCTCTGGTTGAGTTCCAACCTGGACAGAAGGTGTGGGTGATGGCGCCAGTGGAGCCTTGTGCGCTCCGTGACAAGTGGTCTGGCCCATATGAGGTGGTGGAGCGCAAGAGCGAGGTTACCTATTTGGTTAACCTGAAGACTCCCAGGCAGCCCCTGAGAGTGCTACATGTGAACCGCCTCAAACCCCACTTTGAGAGGACTGAAGTGACTATGCTCATGGCTACAGATGTTGGAGGGGAGGAGGATAGTGATCCTCTCCCTGACCTCCTGGCAGTCAAGGAGCAAGATGGGTCAGTGGATGGTGTGGTCCTCTCCCCCACCCTGACCCCCGAACAGCAGGAGGACTGTCGCCAAGTGTTGGGTCAGTTCGCCCCACTGTTCTCCCTGACCCCAGGTGTCACCAAATGGTGCGTCCACGACGTGGACACTGGAGACAGCATGCCTGTGAAGCAGAAGTTTTACAGGGTGGCTGACAAGGTCAGAGCTAGCATCAAGGAAGAAGTTTCCAAGATGTTGGCGCTTGGGGTTATTGAGCCCTCCAGCAGCCCCTGGGCTAGCCCAGTGGTCTTAGTGCCTAAGAAAGCTGCTACCCCCGGTGGCCCCCCAGAACTTCGGTTCTGCGTGGACTACCGTGGGCTCAATGCGGTCACGAAGACTGACGCGCACCCCATCCCCAGAGCTGATGAGCTGGTGGATCGGTTGGGAGCTGCCCAGTACCTGAGTACTTTTGATTTGACGTCAGGGTACTGGCAGATTGCCTTAACTGACGGGGCAAAGGAGAGGTCAGCATTTTCAACGCCAGAAGGACACTTCCAGTTCCGTGTCATGCCCTTTGGGTTGAAAAATGCCCCCGCCACATTTCAGAGATTAGTCAACCAGGTACTGGCAGGGCTGGAGCAATTCAGCGCAGCCTACCTGGATGACATTGCGGTGTTCAGCTCCACTTGGGAGGAACACCTGCAACACCTCACTGAAGTGTTGAAGGCTCTGCAGAAGGCAGGCCTCACTATCAAGGCCAGTAAATGCCAGATAGGGCAGGGATCTGTGGTGTACTTGGGACACCAGGTGGGGGGCGGCAAGGTGGCGCCCCTACAGGCGAAGATTGATACCATTCTGGCTTGGGAACCCCCCAAGACCCAGACTGAGGTGAGAGCCTTTCTAGGTCTCACCGGGTATTACCGACGGTTTGTCAAAGGCTATGGCACCATTGTGGCCCCTTTGACAGAGCTGACATCTAGGAATCAGCCCAGGAAAGTGAATTGGACTGAGGCCTGTCAAACTGCTTTTGACACCCTCAAAACTGCCATGTGCACAGCACCGGTGCTTAAGGCACCTGACTTTTCAAGTGAGTTCATCGTGCAAACTGACGCTTCAGAGCAAGGCGTGGGAGCAGTGCTCTCACAGATCAATGATGAGGGAGGAGACCAACCTGTGGCTTTCATTAGCCGGAGGCTAATCCCCAGGGAACAGAAATGGAGTGCCATTGAAAGAGAAGCTTTCGCTGTGGTCTGGGCTCTGAAGAAACTGAGGCCCTACCTGTTTGGGACTCACTTCCGTGTTCAGACCGACCACAGGCCCCTCAGATGGTTAATGCAGATGAGGGGTGAGAATCCAAAATTGTTGAGGTGGTCCATTTCCCTACAGGGGATGGACTTTACGGTGGAGCACCGCCCTGGTACAGAACACGCCAACGCTGACGGTCTGTCCAGATTCTTCCGCCTTAGTGATGAGGACTCCCAAGAGGTTGGGTAGTTCTCCCCACTTTCAGCTGGAGGGGACACGTGTTAGACCTGACACCTTTTGGCGTGGTTCTTCCCCCATCTTTTTGCCTCTGACTCATGTGTTTTGATGCTGTGCTGGATTTCGTTTTTGCTGATTTAGATGTTTTGGACACTCTGCCACTGCTGATCAGTGTCAGAGTGTAAGTGCTCCTTCTGTAAATTGTGATATTGATTGAGTATACCTAATTGGCATATTTGTATCACCACGAAGTCCCTAGTAGAGGGCACTGTGTGTGCCAGGGCTGGTGATGACAAATGCTGCTAGTGGGCCTGCAGCGCAGATTGCGCCACCCACATGAGTAGCTTTAAAATGGTGACTCAGGCCTGCCAGCGCAGGGCCTGTGTGCAGTCAGTGACTGCCATGTCAGCCTGGCCAGTGTCCCCACTGGCTAGGCCTAATCCTTCCCTGTCTGTGCACATCAGTCACCCCTATGGAAGGCTCAAGGTACCCCCCTGGGCAGGGTGCAGTGTATGGATAAGGTAGAGCATGTGCTAGTGCAGGTACTATGCTCTGGTAGTGGGCTACAGCCATTTTGTGTGCTCACTGCTGTAAGGCTATCTTGCTCCATAGAGTAACATGGAGGGGGGGCTGGGCCCATGTGATACCAGCCTATCTCCCCATAGGAACAAGATGGGACATAAGTGAAAGATATCCCTGGACTCAGAATTTAATGACACATCTTTTAGTGAAGGGTGTTTTTAAATCCTGTGTTGGAGAATAGCACTTTTAGAAAGTGGCTGTTCTCTTGTCTAAACCTTTTTCTGTGTGCCTGGGTTTGTGGAATGTCTGCCTGGTCTGGATGTGACAGGAAGGGGCTGCAGAGCCCCAGAGGAGAGGGTCGGAGCCATCCCGGGGATGAAAGGGCACATCTGCCTGCTTGGGAGGAGGGAGGAAGGAATGCCAGATAAGTGCTGGGCTGTGCCTGCCTACCTCCCCCACATTCGCTCTCTCCTGGTGGTCAACTGACCCCACTGGCCCTGAAGCTGACAGGAAGAAGAAAGCCAGAGACACCTCAGTGCTCCGCAACCCCCAGAACTGGTTTAGACTGGACCCAGGGCCTCCATGCACCAAGAACTTCAAAGACATTGGGGGTATAAGGAAAGGACCCCTGTCTGCAGAAAGTTAGATTCTGAAATTCTACAACCAAGACGGACCCTCTGCTGGAAGGAAGACGGCGAGAGAACTAAAGGAAGATTGCCCTGCTGTGTGCTCTAAGGGCTGACCTGTTCTGCTGTGGCCACTGAAAGCTGAAGAGGGGAAAGGGACTTTGCTGCGTGCTGTGACCCTGCCTGCTTGAACCTACCAAGACTTTGCTGTGTGCTGTGTCTTTACTGAATCTCCAAGGGCCTGAGAAGAGCTGGCCTCCTGCTGGGAACCCAGGGCTAAAGGTTCCTACAGCTTTGCCAGAAAACAGCTGCAAGATCGTGCTGTTGTGGACCGGGGGCGTGGTGTACTCGACTGCGGAGCGTGAGGAAGGGATCGGTGTGCTCATCGGCACATTTCCTATGAGGGTTGGAGGCTTGTGGCGCCTCCCCTCGTGAAATCCGCTCCAACGTGGTGGAGAGGTCGAGAGGGGGGTCTCATCGGGACCAGCGCCCTTGAAAACCCTTTGCCGCCAAATCACCACCGCGGCCCGGAGCCAGGAACCCCCCCCGTAACTTGCCTAGAGGTCCAGGCGCTGCCGCGGCGAAGAACGAAGCCGCCGCGCTCCCATTGGTGGAGGGAGCCGAGCCCCCTCACTAACGCCGCGACGGGATTGGCCCGTGCGGCGCAGCGTCATCAGCAGTAGTGGGCCGTGATTGGCCGGAGTCGCGGAGCGTCATTGTTTACTGTCCCGGGAGCCGCACTGCCATTGGCTGACTCCCGGGTGCTGTGGAGGCTCGCCTGAGGAGCCGCGAGGGGATTGGCTGCCTTCGCGAGGAAGCCGAGGAATCAGCGAGATCACCGCCGGGCCCGGGAAGAAGTGACCTGACCTCGCCGAGGGATCTCCGCAAGTGCTCCAGCCCCTGGCCTGCCGTCTCTGCTCCCCGCTGCTCTTTGAAGGATCCAGAGCGGGCGGAGAGCGTCCTGAGACCGGCCGGGCGGGAGCAACACTGAGCCTGCACCCGCGAGGTGCCCCTGGGGGACCCGCGTCACCGCAAGCACGGGGAAAGAAGTCCCCCCTCGCCCAGGATACCGGGTGAGCCGCGCAAGAAGCGCTTGTGGTCCCTGAAGCCAGGGGACCCTTGGGGGATAGTTGTTTTACATTGGCATTGTTTGCTCATCATTTTTGAGAGCGTTTTTGATCACAAAATCGTTGGCATATCTTTGTGCTGACTTGAAGAGACTAGAGACATTGGTTTTGAGAACTTCCTGAAATTAAGAAAGACCAATTAAGAATTAAGTGCAACCTTGTTCTAAGTGAAGGGTTTAACGTGCAACCTTGACGTTAGAAATGCTATGCGTTCTAAAGAAGTGATTATCATGCAACTGCTTCATTTACATGCTGAAACTAGATAAAGTTATATTTTATATATACTTACCTGTGTGGTCTCAGTTTGTGGTGGATTGGGAATTGCAGTTGTGTTAAGTGCAAATGTTATCCACATTGTCTCCGAGTTTAGCCTAGACTGCTCGCGCCATGCTACCTAGAGGGTGAGCAGGGGTTATCTCAGAGGGTTATTCCGTTGCCCTGACCGGAGCTAGGGGTCCCTACTTGGGCCAAGGTACTTACCTTTGCCAACCAGAGACTCCCGGTTCTAACACCTTCCTTTTGAAATTTCTTGTTTAATATCTGCTCTTCTAAGGATGGAGATATGTGTCTTATCTAGTTTACTCATTCTACTTTCGTGTTTTACTTATTGTAATGAAGTTTACACATTTGTATTTTGCTACATGTTCTCTTTTCCTTTATTGTTTCTCTTTAATATCATATTTACACCTTGCTTAATTTAGCATGTTTTTGAATAATTACTGTGCATTTGCAATTCTTCTTGCAAGTTTCTTTGGTATATAGCAAGTACTGGGCACACGTGAGATATATATAACTTCAAGTAATATAGTCTTACGAGTCAAAAACAAAGGACACCGGTTGTATAGTGAAAACAATATATTGAAATTCATATGAGTCTTCTTTTCTTTTTTTGTTTCACAAACGCCAGCCGACACGTGTTTCGTCAACAGGACAGTGCCTGTGACTCATCAGGGCTGTAAAGAATATATAAATCATAAAACATGAGCAAAAGATTGTACAGAATACAAAACATGAGGTTACAAGGCTGTGGCAGCAATACTAATAAAAATAAAATATATATGCATACAGTGACATTTGTCAAAAGACACCAAAATGGACGTGTACGACAACTGGAAGGGAGAGGTGAAAATAATAACAGGTTGCGCACATTGAAATCATGTGCAGAACGATGCATGATACCATAAGGGTACAGGGACACGAGTGGAAAGATATCTACGGACAGTGAACGTGTCTGAGAAAAAATGGGTAAGTGAAGGGTGAAGAATTAAAATGTGAGGCGAGGCCGTGTGATTAATATAATTGTATGTGTGATTTGAACATAGGTCACAGCAGAATGCCACAGTATGGTAATGTAATGGCAAACAACGATACATAATAAAACGATGTGTCAAAGGATATCCGGGAGGTTAAGTGAATTGTGGTCCCAGGAGGTAGATAACACATGATTAATGCTAGAGTAGAAAGTGTTTACGGTAGTAACCGCCTGGGTGTGAGAGACGGATAATCAGTGCTCCAGGTTTAAGGTGGCCGTGACGCGAGACGGTGGTATAAACACAATGATGTTGTCATTAAAAACAGCTCCATATAAAACATTGCAAGATGAAAAAACGGCAAATATTTTAGAAGGAAATGGAACAGTCACACGGTGATTCAAAATTGCATGCACAAAATGCGACACCATAATTCGGTACAACGGGAAAATTGGGAGAGCACTGCGATAAAGTGACAGACACGCACACGTGTAAAATGGGAGGAAACACTGTGAACAGGAAATGGTTTGAGAATGTACATACGATATGTGAGTCAGCTGAAAGTAAAATGCTATATATGTCAGTTGCTGCACAGGCCTCAGGGTTCATAGCCTACGCATCACAATATAACGCTGCTAAATAACTCCTGTGTGGGGGGGGGGGAACAGTCGGGCCACGTGGGAGATCAAGAAACAGAGAATGACCATAATAAGGCATAAGGACACTCACCGGGGTAACGGTGAAATTGTAGCAATCACGAGGGAAATGAGCAGCAAGGGTCAAAGGACGGATGACTTGCGCTGGAACAATCGGGTATGACTGTGGCCGGGTCTCCTAATACGTGGGGAAAAATATAAAATGGTGTGGCCGAGTTAAACAAACGGTCCGGGCAAGGCTAAGTCTGCTCCGTGCAGAAAATGGAGGCTGCGCTGTTGCCTGTGGGAAGCTGGTTGCTCCGGGCCGTATTGGAGTTGAGTGATCAGGAGAGCGAGGTTCTTGTGTTGCCAGTAGTGAAATACCGGATGGGTTGGTGTGCGCACGCACGCTGGGGAATGCACAGGAAGTGAGGAATACAAAATTTTCTAGCTATCGCGACAAGAATTTTAGATTCTATTAAAGACACGGAGGCGAAGATTATGCTTTCTCATTTCTTTACTGCAAAACACAGCAGCCAATGAAAGAAAAACTACAGTATTGCAAAACTACAATACCCATGAGGCTTTGAACCACGCCTCCATCATAATGTCCAATCACAGCATGAACAAGCATACAAAGTAGAGAGACACTAATCTGGCCTCCTCTTTCTTTGCGTGAATCAGTCCAATAAGAACAAACAAAGTATTTAAACTCTCAACGGAGAGATAACAGTTCCAGTAAGAAGTTCTCAACGGAGAACAATCCAAAACCAGCGAAGGCATCCACTTCTATCTTGAAGGTACAGCAACTTCATCCGGAGAAGGCCCTCAGCTTTTGTTGGAATCATTTCCTATAACAGAAAGACAAGGTTGAGAAAGGAGCCCACAACTGCATTTCTCACTGGGTGGGCGTAAAAGTTGTTAATAACATCCAAACAACTTTACAGTTGCATAACTGTCCCAACGGGTGGGATAATCCTCGCCTCCGTGTCCTTAATAGAATCTAAAATTCTTGTTGCGATAGCTAGAAAATTTTGTATTCTATAGCAGGACCAGAGGCTTCTGATTGATGAGCTTTGAACCAGCATAATCACAGCATCAGAAACATGAGGAATAGGTTTGTAATAAAACACTTTAAACATTGAGTCTGATGACCAATCAGCTGCGTTAAGAATGTCCTCTAAGCGGGACCCTAATAAATAGGCTTTAGAAGCGATAGCTCCTCTAGCGGAATGAGCACCATAAACAGAAACATCAATGCCAGATTCAGACATGATCCACCTGACCCACCTAGCTAGGGTAGCAGCAGCGACTGGTTTGGATGGTTTCTGAACAGAAATCAACAACTGACCCTAAGGGTCCACCCTGCGAGATACAGTACGTTCTTCATACACTTTTAAACATTGCAACACACATAACTTGTTATTGTGAGGAAAAGCGGGGTATTCCACTGACCTAGACATAGTCTTAGTCCTTCTCGTGATAATGAAGGAAACACCCGGTGGAGAGAACATACTACCAGCTAGGTCCAAAGCTCTGACATCTGACACTCTTCGACAAGAAATAAGGCAGAGTAACATAGTAAGCTTGGCCGAAAGCTGCTTCAAAGAAAGATCAGCATTGTCGGGCCAAGATTCCAAGAGAGTGAAAACTTTAGTAACATCCCATAGCGTGGAATACCTAGGCCAAGGAGGATTAGTCACTCTGACCCCTTTAAGTAACTTACAAACCAGGGGATGCATCCCCACAGGCTTACCATCAACATGATCATGACCAGCAGAAATAGCAGACCTGAAATTATTAACTGACCTGTAAGCAAGTCCTGACTCGGCACATTCAGACAAGAAATTCAAAACTTCAGTTATAGATGATCCCACGGGATCCACCTGCTTTGAAAGGCACCAACCCACCCATCGCTTCCATGAAGCAGAATATCGTTTCTGGGTGGAAGGAGCCCACACCTGTTGCATAAAATTGGCAGCCGCCTGTGAAAGTCCTGCAATGCTCTCGTGTCTTCGGAGAGCGTCCACACCATCAATGTTAATTGGTTCTGCAGGACTAAGGGGTGGCAAGACCCCACTGGGTCCTGGAGAAGCTGCGGGAGAGATGGAAGTCGGAAGGGAAGGTCTACAGACAACTCCAACAGAGTGGGAAACCAAGACTGAGTCGACCAAAATGGAGTCACTAGTACTAGGGAGGCTCTCTGGTGCCGGACAAAGGCCGCCACCCTCGGTATCAATGCAAACGGAGGAAAAGCATAATTCCTCTGTTGCCCCCAATGCTGCAGGAACGCATCCGTTCCCATCGCCATCGGGTCCGGTCTCCAGCTGAAGAACTGGGGAAGCTGTGCATTGAGTCGCGAGGCAAACAGATCTATCCAACAGGGGCCTCGCATATCCATGATCTGCGCAAATAGCGAGGGAAGAAGTTTCCAATCGCTGAAGTCGCGCAGAGACCGGGAGTTCCAATCCGCAACCTGATTGAATTTCCCGGGCAGGTATTCTGCCACAACTGAGATCTTGCGATCCAGGCAAAACTGCCAAAACTCCTTCACAATGTGTACTAGCATGCGGGACCTCGTTCCCCCCTAGGCGGTTGATGTATCTCACCACTGAGACATTGTCCATTCGCAGTAGAATGCAGTAGTGAGATAGACTTGATGGCAAAGGACCCTGCCAACAACTCCAGACAATTTATGTGTACGGTGAGTTTGTCTGCTGACCATCTTCCTCCTGTGGTAAATTCTCCACAGCGAATGCCCCAACCCCACTGACTGGCGTCGGACTCGATCACCACGTCCGGGGCCGAGCCGAATATTGCTCGCCCATTCCAAGCAGTCATGTTCTCCAACCACCATATAAGTTCTTCTCGAGCTTCCGGAGATAGGGGAATGAGATGGTCGTAATGATAGTTCTTCCTTAGATAAAAGATTTTCAAACTCTGAAGGGCCCTGTAGTGTAAGGGTCCCGGGAAGATAGCCTGGATCGAGGAGGCCAGGAGGCCCACAATTCTCGCCAGCACTCTCAAAGAAATCATCTCCTTGGTTAAGGTGGCTCTGATTTCCCTCTTTATGGACCTGATTTTGCACATTGGAAGAAGGAGTTGGGTGGCCACTGAGTCTATCATGAAGCCCAGAAATTCCATCTGTTGGCTTGGAAGCATCACAGATTTCTTGGCATTGATAACGAACCCCAGATTCTGTAGCAGGGACGTCGTCCACTCCAAATGAGTGAGGAGGAGATTTCGATCCTGCGCCAAAATCAACATGTCGTCAAGGTACACAATGAGGCGCACCCCCATCTCTCGAAGGCGAGAGACCACTGGTTTGAGGAGTTTGGTGAACACCCATGGTGCTGAGGAGAGGCCGAAGGGGAGTGAACGATTGCGGTACCATTGCCCTTTCCAAGGAAACTGCAAGAATTTTTGATGAGAGGGGCAAATGGGGACCGTCAGGTAAGCATCTTTTAAATCTAGGCAGACCATCCAGTCCTTCTCCAGCAGGAGATCTCGCAGGAGGTGAATACCCTCCATCTTGAAGTGATGATACACTACAAAGGGATTGTAATCTCTCAGATTTAGAACTAGGCGCTGGCCGCCGCCATTTTTCTGAACCAAAAAGACGTTGCTGCAAAAACCTCCTGGAATGAAGGGTCCTACAACAATGGCTTGCTTGGTTAGCAACTCTTCCAGCTCTGAGTCTATAAAACTCTGCTCTAGATGGGAAAAAAGGAGAGGTTGAGGAGGGAAGGCCTGGTGCGGACACTCCGTCATCTCTATGTAATACCCCTGAACTGTTTGAAGGATCCAAACGTCTGACGTGAGGATCTTCCAATTCCTCACAAAAAACCGCAACCTGCCCCCCAGAGGCATAACAGGAGTCACGGACTTACCAGAGGACTGATTGTCAAAGTTCTTGTAGCCTCGGTTGATCCCTCGATTGAAGCAACCTCTGTATTTGCGGGATCTGGAAGGGTAAAAGCCCGCCTGGTCGGGCTCCTGGGTGTACCCTCTGTCGCGGGGCATATCCTCTCTGAGGACTGGTGTTAGAGAAGCGGCCGGTCGAGCATCCTCTGCCACGCCCGGCCCTTCCAGAGACCTGATGCAAGACCCTCTTCAGGGAGGCCTGAGACTTGTCAAGAGAGGCAAATGTACTAACAAACGTTGCGATATCCTTAACAAATTTGTCCCCAAACAACTGTCCTTCGGCCAAGTTGCCTGGCTCCGATGAGGCCAGCTCCACTAACTGTGGGTCAATTCGCAATAGGACAGATTTCCTCCTCTCAGAGGCAAGGGCACAGTTAGCGTTCCCAAGCATTCAAATGGCTCGCTGCGCCCAACCAGCCAGCACCTCCAGGTGGATGGCATCGCCAGTCTCTTGAGCTTGTAAGGCTAATTCCAATATTTTAGCCAGTGGGCCTGAAAGGTCGAGGACCTTGTCTTGACACGCTCTGAGCGCACGGTCAATCCCCTTCTTAGGATCAATGTTCCCTCTAATTTTTTTCCTCTGTGTGCGGCAGTGTAAGGTCTATGTGCGCTGCAACCAAGGCTGTGTGCACCAGTAACCATGCGCGCGTGTGGGTGCAGCGCTCAATATCACTCCAAACTTTTGCTTAAAAAAGTGAAAAGACGGTGCGTTTCCTCACATATAGATCCACGTGAACGGTGTTAAGGCAGGTTTGGATCCGTCCCACATAGCAATTTGAAACCTTAGCAGCTATGTTGCTGCATTCCTTTTCTTCATTGAGCTGGGCTGCGGAGTGATTGTGTGCATTTCTTCAAGTTTTCATATTGATTTCAGCTCATGATGGGCACTGCGATTAACATGAAATCTTTAACCAATGTTCTCTATAATAAAATTATAATAACGTTACTATAATTGTACTTTTCGCAGTTTCAGGGCTGGGTTGGGGTAGGGCCGCATAAGGCTTTCGACTAACACATTTTAATGCTAGTGTCTGCATCACCGCATTAAAATGCATTAGTCACGTATTCTAGCACCGCTCTGACAAAACTGCAGTTGAGGTACACTGCCAATGAGGCAGCACCAGCACGCTAAAATTGCTAAGATTCCGTTCCTCTGCTTTTTTATTTTAATAATGTGTCCCAGGATGGCAGAAATATCCAAGGCCAAGGCCCACAGATAAGGTTTGGTGTTCGTGGCAGGGCGGGTAGAGAGGAAAAGGACTCTGTCTCTTCCTTCTTGCCCAGAGAAGACATGGACCGTGTCCACTTCTGCTCTTCCACTGACAAAAGCACTCACTGATATCTGAATAATTCATGTAAAAGCGTCAAGGTAACCATGTTGTTCCTGCTTACATTTCACATGCTTTACTTAAACTTGCATTTCCTATGAGTGTTTGCTTTTTCCATGATTTTGTTACTTTTGTTTTTAGGCAGCATATTACTCTTGTCTAATGCGTAATTTGAATTGTGTCGCATCCAGGAGTTTATAGCGGGCCACAATTGGGTTGTAGCTGAAGGCAGTGAGAGTTTCTATCAATGGGGCAGTATGGTGTTCAGTGGAGAAGAGGATGTAGCACTATATCAGAGCTGCCGAATTTGGAACTGGGCAACCAGGTTCAGCCTTCAAGACCAGTCCACCAGACCACTCTCCTGAGGGAGCACATTTTCTTGCTAGACCTAGAAGCCCTGGTGTCTTTGCACCATCATGTGTACTCTAACAGTGGCAACTGTGGGTTAACCTTAAAGGCCTGTCAACCACAATCCATACCGGAGTTCACCTCCAGTCTTGCAGGCATGCCTATGAAGCAGCACACCCTAGCGCGACAGTCACTGAGGAAACAGGACCCTTGAGCAAGGTGGCTCTATGGCGGTGCGATCGCACTGGGCACTGACTTCAGGTGGGGCATTATGCTTGCAAGTATATTAAGTTTCTAAAAGCACTTACTCCCTACTTCCTGGCCTCCAGCAATTTTAGGCAACAATAAAAATGGCATGATAACTCTGGTGATTAATGTTCTTCCTGTGAGAGATGGTGTGCCATGATCTTACCTTTCTCCCATTTACCCCCTTCCCGTTCTTCATTTACAGTTACTATTTGCACCCCCTGCTCTGGAAGGAAAAGAGGTGCACTTGGGGCAGTTATAAGATACAGTTATCATGGATAGCGGACACAAGTTTAACATGGGGCTCTCCTTAGCCCCATCATTACCTTAAATACTGAAAGAAAGTTCAAGAAAAATATAATTGCAGCACTTCATCTACGGACTCTAATGTATTCAGTGTCCCACTTAATAAATGTGGTTCTGCCAAAGACATTTTCAGAGCTGATCCTTGCAGCTATCCTTTGTACTGGTGATGATCGTGGCCTGGGCTGGTAGATCAATGTTTTGGAGTATAGGTGCTGAATGGGTCACGGTGGCACAGAGCTGATTACTGTACACAAGCTCTGTGTCTCTTGGGCACTGTACATAGTAGCACTATGTAAAGATGATCGCTCTTGCATGGTTTCTTTCTTTAGGATGCTGGTTGCTTTTAGTGCCCTGCAGGGTCATTTCTGCGCCCTGCTGATTTATCCTTATGCTTGTTATGTCACCACATCTACGTACCCTGCCGTTTTCTCCTTTACCTCGATCCCTCACTGCTTTTTGCCTCTTATCTGTCTCCCCATCCTCTACATGCCTTTTAGGTCTGCCTTTTCTCAATACCCTGTGCCATCCATCATCTTCTTTCTCCCTCTCACAGTGCACCTTCTTCCTTCCACATTACGGATTCTTCTCTTATCTTTGGCTGCAGTTCTTGTTCTTTGCCGATACTGAGCATGGGACAGCGACAACGTCCTCAGTCAGCGCTGCAACGGGGCTCACTCTACTCCAACTTGTACAGATGCATCCCCCTTGAGCTCGGCACCAGTGGGTGATTTAGTCTGGGGACCACATCCCCCTGCCACTGGGAAATTATCGTCTGCCTTTTAGGTTCGGGTCCCAGTTGAAGGGGAAATGTGAGTTAACCCCATGCCTGGTGCTTTCAGCATCGCCCAGTCATGAATGGCTGTCGCTATCTTCATTAACAATAAGAGCCCGTGGGTGGAGGAGCCAAGCTGGCGACCGAGATGGCTGCTTAGACGCTCGGCTCCGTGAGTCTTCTCACCCCGCACATACATCCTGGCAAATATCCTGAGTCGCAACGACATATTTAAGTAGACGAAGGATAACTTTCACTTACCGTATGCTTCTGAGGCTTCTACGTGCGGCAGACCCGTGGAAATGTCCCCGACTGTTTTGCGGCCTTCACGGAGCTGGGACCGGGGTGTCGAGTGAGGCGAGCAGCCGGCCGCGACTGTGACAACAGCGGCCACTGGTGGAGGTGGGAGTCGGCAGGAGGGCACCGATGGTCCGATGGGCCGCTGGCGACAGTGCTGACCCAATGCGTCTAGCGGAGTGCCTTGTGAGGTGTGCGGTAAAGCAGGGTCGAGGGGAGTGCGCGATACCTGGCCCCCTTTCCAGTGTTGTGTCCGGGCATGATTACTGACTTTTCCCGGACTTGACGGGCGGCTCACGGGGAGCGGCGGAGATTTTGTTTAGCCCTTTGGTGACCCTTCGTTGAGAAGCCTACCCTGACCTTTGGGGTCCCCGTGGTATATCCTGTTGCGCCCCGGTGTGGGGCCGGTCCCAAGGTGAGATGGAGAAGGGCGAGGCCGGATCAGCAAAGATGGCGGATGGCACCCTCTTGCGCAGACCACATCCAGACAGAGAAACCGCTGTGAGAGAGAGTCCTGAGGTCTGGCGACACGAGACGATGCCCACGTCCAGAGATATATTGGCGGCGCTAACAACCCTGCACATGACCCTTCTCCGGGACGCCCGAGATCTGGGAAGAAGGATGGCCGCCATTGTTGTACTGCCGTTCCACACGGACATAGTTCGATTTCAAGGAAGCGCCGATGTGCCTGCCTCTGCGTCAGTGATGGGTTTTCCAGCTACACCTCGGTTCGTGGAGACGCCGGAATATCCGGCTCATGAGATCGCTTCGGACAGATCTGTTGTACATGCGGGTGCCTCGTTGGGGCCCTTGTCTGCTCGGCGGCTGGGTAAACAACGTCGTTCTGTGGTTTGGGCTGCCCCGGCGGCGTTTCAGCGCTTGTTGGATGGTGTGACTTTCTTTCCCTGGCTGGCGAGACTGTGTTCGAACTGGAAGGTGTTTTCGAGATTGCTGCAGACACAGTTGGATTACCGCTATTCATATTCGACTGGGTTTTGGGGGCTGAGGTCCCATGGAGTAATAACACTGCTCGGTCTGCCAGGACTTCTTGGACCCTCCACGCTGCTCTGTGTGTTGATTGATAAGTGGATGTATGTTGGTACTACTGATAGAAAAGGCCAGGGGTGAAACCGTCTAGGACATGATGGAACTTATTGTTGCTGCCGGTGATTTGGGGGACACTCAGCGGGAATGTTATTGATTGTGCTATCGGTGATTATTGTTTTCCATGGCTATCCTGATCTTGCTTTTAGAATGTTTACTGTGTGCGGTGGTGGGGGGGGGGGCGGGTGGCCAGATCGATGGCCCTTCCCCACATTTCTCCTCTTTTTTCTCCTCTTTTTCTTTTTCTTCTCTTCTTCTATATTTCGGGTCTCTTATTTAGGGCGACAGGCATGCTGCTGGGGGGGGATAGGCCGTGGCCTTCTGCAGGGATGCGGGGTGGGGGGTAGGGGGACGGGGTTTGTTAATTTGTCCTTTCTTTGTTTCTATGGCCCTTTGTCTGTCTTTCCTTTTGGTGTCGCCGTTTTTCATGTTTCCTACAGTATGTTTCGTTTTGAGGGGTGGGGCGCAACATTATGGCGTAACATGTTTGTTATTTACATTTATCCTGACTTGTCTGCCCTACCCCCCAATACTTCGCACGTATTTGCACTATTTGCGGATTTCTGCATTCTTCTTTATTGTAAAATGAACCTTCTCGAATCCTGAATTTTGTATTGTACGCTTGAATACCAGTTATATCCTGGACTATTGTTAGACCCTGATTTTCGGGTTGCTGTATTCTCCTATATTGCTTCGCTGTACTTACAACTTGACTAGCGGCCAGCCGGGGTGGTTGTAGGCCCATACGTGTATTTCCTTGAGGTAACAAATAAAGGTTCTTAAAAAAAACACAAAAAAACAATAAGAGCCCGTGATACGCGCCAAGTGACTCATGGCAGCCCGAGAAACCGCAATGTGCGAGCGGAGCTGAGATTTAATCGTAGGCTATTGATAATCACAAGGTTTATAGTGCTCTCTGCTCGGGGTCAGAGGGCAAAGTCTACAGACACACAGTGTAATTGTTTCTTTGACAGTTATCTATTTTGCCAGAAAGGCTCCCGTTTATGCACTCTAGCCCTGCTGCGCTGGTGTTAGTTACCTCGCACGTCGCAGTGCCAATCTGAATTCCGAGCGCTGAATTCACTACTCATTCGTGCAGAAGGTGAACATAAAATGAACTAATTTTAACACGCAGATCTTCACAAAGCTCTTTCCAACATACATGGGGTGTAACACAGAAATGGTCCAGGTAGTGTTTTTTTTCAAAAATTAAATTGTGTGCTATTTTACACATGTATTTTCTTGTGTGTTGCTGACTTCGCCCTGTATACGTGCGAGATAAAGCACCGCCCCTGTCAGCGAGTAGCGAAGTTGACAAATTACCATATGATAGGTAATAGGAGTACCGGAGAACTGGGCACTTACTATCCATTATGGGGATTCATGAGTTTGTGTGCATTACCTAACTGCTTACAAAAACAGCGTGTGCTTTTAAGTGATTCTAAAAGCACACGCTGTGTTTGATGCTGCATTTCTTTTGTTTTCTAAAGCGTGACTGTGGGCAGATTTGTGCCCCCACAGCCGCACTCTAGAAAACAAAAGGCATTTAGCAAGAGGGAGCACTTGCTTAATGCAGTGGCGGCGGGAAGGCTCTTGGTGATGTGTGCGCGCCACAGACACAGCAGTGCGCGCTCCGGGGAACGGAGGTGCGCTAGCGCACAGGCGCGCGGCTTCGTGGGAACACTGCTTAGGATCTTTCTTGTATTTCTTGAGGAAGGTGGTCATGGAGGTATCGATGTCGGGGGTAACGGCCACCTTATGGGCTAGATCGGAACGCGGGCATTCTGACTTTAGTCGGGCCCTCACCTCCTTGTCAAAGGCATCGCGCAGGTGAGTTTCTAAATACCCTGCCACAGCCGGGGGTGGAACCCAATCAGAGGATCTGGGGCGGACAATGTCCGAAGGGTCAAACATGAAGGGGGTCGGGGTAACAGGGGAGGAAGAATGCTTATGTTTCTTTGCGCGTTTGCGCGCTTTGGACGCTTGGGAGGAATCTGTATCAGTATCGGTAGTGGTATCCACCACAGGAATTGGCGATGAGTGAGGCAGAGAAGGGGGTAGGGTGGCATCCTTGGCACTCTCTTTCGCTTTGCAAAGCTTTGCATAAGAGTGGACATGAGGCCAAGAGGAACTAGAAGGGTCATGGTTTTTGGGGACCGGGGCTTGGCCAGAACCAGAGAGTGAGAGTTGTGGTACCAGAAGGGACGAGCAATTCCAATTTCTGGGTCAAGGGTAACAAGGCAGAAGATAAAGCTTTATCTAATTTAGCGTCAAGCTTCTTATCAATCAAATCTTCCATAGTTTCATCAGTATAAAACTCTTCGTCACCCTGCTCACCGACAGCGTCAACCTCCTCCTGATAGCAATCCAGCTCTGCCATCTTCCAAATAGAATAAATTCCAATCCAAAATCCCCAGAGGGAAGCTTAATTATCAGCCCTGGGAAAGGGTGTCGGTTGGGAGAAGTGCCTGGCGCAGGAGCCACAAAACAATACAAAATAGGATAATTTGAGTCCCACTCTAGGACTAATGGAGGGAGAAAGGCCCCAAACTGTATCCAGCAGAGGGGCGTCCAAAAATTAAGGCTCTTGAAGGCCTTGGCAATCAGGGGTTAATGTAGTGCATCAGCGCGGTGCTCGCTCTGAAAAACGCTGTCCGCACGAGGGTTAAAGGCCCCAAATGGCTCCTGGCCACGCTGCGGTATCCCTTGTTCAGCCCGGGGTAAAGGCGTCTTTGATCGGCACTGTAACAAGGGCTGCGCGTGTCTGCAGACGTGCGCGAGCCCTAGAGACGCACGCAGGGCGCCCGCGAAGGCCCCGGCGTGCGCTCTCGCCCATAAGGTGGGGGCAAAGCTCCTCCGGCTCGCGGACCACTAGCGCAGTGAGCGGCGGTGCCGGCGGGCGAAGGAACAGGACGGGACACCTACAGCGCAACACGCGCTGAGCTCGGGGCACACAGCGGGGAGCGGAGCGGGAAGCGGAGCGGGCTAGAAAGTGCCGCGCTCCGGTCCCGAACTGCAGGGGTCGCGTAGCGCACCTGGAAACAATAAGAAGCCCCAATCAGCAAATTCTAAAAACGACAGTAAGAGTAATATGTCAATAGCTATGACAATAAAACATCATGTTTATATGAATATACCAAACAAGGCATATATCAAGCAATGACAAGCATATAAGGTAGAGAGGCACTTATCTGGGCTGCGGAGCAGCAAAGAAAGAGGAGGCCAGATTAGTGTCTCTCTACTTTGTATGCTTGTTCATGCTGTGATTGGACATTATGATGGAGGCGTGGTTGAAAGCCTCATGGGTATTGTAGTTTTGCAATACTGTAGTTTTTCTTTCATTGGCTGCTGTGTTTTGCAGTAAAGAAATGAGAAAGCATAATCAGAAGCCTCCGGTCCTGCCATAGAATCGTGATCTGGGAGACTAGAGTGCTAACTATACGGGTGTATTTACGATCCTGGGATCATATTTGTACAAACATGTATTAAAGCAGCGTGACATTAGCGAAATGAACCATGATTAAAATAAAGTACTCAAAATACTCTCGAAGAGAGCGCAAAAAAGAAATAATAGCATATTTGTACAGAACGTGTGTTTAAGCAGCGTGACATTAACGGAATGAACAATGATAGAAATGATAAAACAGAGTTTAATAGAGTATATGAGGAACATTGTCAGATGTATCAGCAATGTGTGATAATAACATACTGTGCTACTTATTGTTGTATGATGAGGGGGGATAAGTCCAGTGTGGGACTTAAGGCACGGATAAGTGTATGGAGAGGAGGAAGGGTACAAGCTGAGAAAGTTCAGTCATGTGTGGTACTACTGGCATGGAGGAAAGGCACAAACTAATGTACTAAGTAGTACTGGACATATCAAGTGTCCAAAGTGTATTGTAATTCTGAGTCTCAAGGAGACAAGGCTAGAGGGGAAGGCACAAGCTAATGGACTGAGTCAACAAAGCTAATGGACTGAGTAGTGATGGACATATCATGTGTCTAGAAAGTTTTGTAATTCCGAGTCCATGTTCTGGCCGTACTTGACCGTGTGTAGACGCATGATTCAAGTTGCTTCAAGTCTGCGTAGGCGGAGTTTCCCGTTACCTCCGCGTATGTTGGGTTTGGCAATGTCAATCCCATAGAATTCAAATTTCTTGTGTGTAGATTGAGTGGTACATTCCGCTATGTGGAGGGCCATTGGATATCTAGGATCTTGTTGGTGCATAGCCCTGGCATGTTCTCCAATCCGATCTTTGATGGGCCTGAAGGTGCTGCCGATGTACTGGCTGTGGCACATACATTCCACGATGTATACAACGAATTTGGTAGCACCGTCCAACACATCTCCTTTCTGTCCATCATCACACACCACTACTGCATTGTGTGAGCGCCCTACACTGTACAATCCAAACCTTCAGCCGAATCTCTGTAAGTTTCTTTGGTATTACTGTGATGTTTCTACTTGTATTCGCTTTTGCTTTGTGCATTTTATAAAGGGGGAAGGTGTTATATCTAAGGTTTTGTACCTTACATCTTCCCTGTTTCTCTGCTGTTCAGCTAGTGCGAATGGTATGGGTAGAATGTTGGTGTGGATGGTGATGTCATTGGAATGTGTGGATTGTTGTGAGTTAGAGTGTCAGTTGGATCCTGCTCTGAGCAGCAGAGTGCTCCTGTTGGGGCCTTATCTACATCTTTACTGGAAAACCTACTCAACATCTAAGAACAATAAACGTATTCATCTGTAACGTAACCACGTCTACTGGAACTCCTTCCTACGATACAACACCTTTCCTACTTGGATAAAACAATTGCAATTGGATCGGGCAGTGTTAACTCATGTTATTTAACCCCTTCCGCGCTAATGACAAAGCCAGCTCGTCATGGGCGTTACCTGCGCTACGCGGATGACGAGCTGGCTTTGTCATGATACGCGCGATTTTCAAATTTCAGCGCACAGCGGGAAAACCCGCTAGCGCGCATGCGGTTAAGCAACAAGAGTGATTTGGTTTGTTGTAAACTCCAAATGTAGGTTGTTCAGTATATTTCTCTCCTATCGCAAATCTTCATACATGGCATGTTTTAAAATGCTGGCAAGGAGATTAAAATGGCAAATTCTTGTGCAGTAGAACGGTCTTTTCCAACTCATTGAAACCCAACGCTCATCTGACAAGTTTTTAAAGACTAGGTGGATTCATCCGTAATCTATTTTAATGTGTATTTTTTGTTGTTGTTTTATTTTTTTCTATGCATGTAAAGTTGCAGACCGTGCCTTACAACACCAAGCTAGCGTATGTGCCTCAAAGACATTGGGGCCAATCCACGGGGGCATTTTCTCGAAAGGGAAGCAGTACTATAGGATTATCATTTTTTTTTTTGCATACTCTTATATGCCTATGAATCAGCACTGAAGCATGCAAGTCCCTCTCAGTAAAAGTGCAAAGAGGGTGACGTTTTTTCTATTTGTACCAATTGTATGTGCATCTTTCCGTTTAAATTCCATTCTTAGATATTTTATGTCCAATTCTGAAAAGCATGAGTAGTCTGTAAATGGGCTAATAACGTTTCTATGTCAAAATGCCTTTGTGGAGAGGCCCCAGTGTGCTCAGAACAAGCCAAACAAATTCTTTGACCTTATCGGAGTCATTCAATGTGGGCTACACACTGCAGCGATAACAAGAGACCGCGCCTGCTGGCAGGAGGCCCTGTCACAAGACCACTTCAGAGGAAACATTACCTCCTCCCAGCCACCACAAACAATCTTCCAAAGAAAATTCTACCGAGCTCGCTTACTGTGGCCAGAAAATGTAGTGTGCCATAGTTTAGGGAAGTTACACATAGATTGAAAAGGCAGTTTCAGAAAACGCTTTATATAAAGATTAGATTTAAAAAGTAAGATTTGTAAAAGTACAGTCAACTATTCTCTCATTGCTATCAGCAAATTAGTCTAGTGTTCTAAACATTTCACAATAACGGTAATGAGAGCCTTTATCAATAATACAATGGCACATGTCTATTTGGAGTGTTTAATTCTGTTTTTAGTAATGTACAAGATACTAATGACAAAGGACTGTTGGACTTCAGTAGCCCCCTGGCTCTCGCCTCTTAAGGTTTTCTGCATTTCTTATTGTATTGCTTGCTTTTTCATAACCTGGGGGGCTTTCAAAGAATTAAGGGGAATGATTTGGTGAGGCACACTGACACTCTTACCATCCTCTTATCGCTTCCACTCGGCCCAGCCGCTTTTGCCGACACTCGGCGACAGTGGGCGCCATATTGAGTGAGGTGGGGAGAGCGCTCTAGTCGTGCCGTCCTCCCGCCCTCTTTTCTCCTTATAATATGTGTAGGCCGGCCAGACGGCGCAGCGGGCTGGCGCAGCGGGCGCGCCGGACGCGCGCCGAAGCCGCGCCTAAGCCAAGCCCGTCTGCGCCCGTCCGCGACCGGACTGCGCCGGGCGCTGGGCATGCTGCTCGTATATCGCGCACTATCAGGTATGATAACACAGATTTACTCGCCTTACGTCCGAAAACTGTCATTGATTGTTCGGACTGCCCCCCTATCGATCCCCTCATTAGCCCTCTCTTATGTCCCCATTGCAAATAGACACCCCCCACAATAATTTTAGATGCTCCTCACTTGACTTGCCTCCCTTCAAAGAGCAATCTCACTCACTTCAAGGGAGGTCTCATTAATGCCAGGTCTTTAGCCTGTCATGGCCAAGACATACATGACCTTATATTAGATCACGAGTTAGAAGCTCTTTTTATCACTGAAACTTGGCTTAATGATTCATCCAATCCTGATCTGGCCACTGTCCTCCCTCCAGATTTTACCATCTTTAGGCGAGACAGACCCACTGGACGTGGTGGTGGAGTAGCACTTGTCATTAAGAAAGTCTTCCCTTGCCATACTTTTGATCTAGGCCACCTTAGAGACAGTGAGGGCATAGGTTTTTCAATTAAACTTAATGCCTCCACCTCCTTTTCGGGGGGACTTTTATACCGTCCTCCTGGAAATGCCACTTCCTTTCTAGACTCTTTAGACGAGGCTCTTGGAGCACTCATGCTACAGTACCCCAACTTCACACTATTAGGTGACATGAACCTACATTTGGAATCTCATGTTGACCCTCACACCATCTCCTTTCAACATTCTTTAAACATTTTTGGACTATCCCAACGCGTTACTACTGCGACTCACCGTGCTGGACATACTCTTGACGGCATTTGCTCTAATCTCACAACCTTGACCACGTCCCTCCCGTTATCTCAAATCTGGACTGACCATTGTTTTATTCCGTTTGATATTGCGATACCAGCCCCTGTCTTATCCAGGACGAAGCGACCCCACGCCTCCTTCCCAGTCAACTGGAAGAAAGTGGTGGAACGCATTAAGCAGGACTCTCAACCTCTCCCCCAACCCCCAAAAGTAACTGGAGATGTTGTAGTTGATTCTTGCAATTTCCATACTTGGATGGACCAAATTGTTTCGGACAATACCGAATCTAAAAGCCACCATGCAAAATGTTATAAGAGAAAACCTAATGCTCCCTGGTTCACTCACACTTTATCCGATAGTCATCTTCTCTGTCGGAGATTAGAAAGACAATGGGGAAAAACGTATGACGAGGCGGCAAGAGCACTGTATGTCCAACAGAGGAAACTATATTTTGCCAACATTAAAACGGCAAAAAAGGATTATTTTACTAAGGTTATAAATGAAGCCCAGCATAACCAAAAAACTGTCTTCACAATCGTCAAGTCTTTTACTCATCCTAAAGCCCTCATGCCCGAAATTCCACCTTCAGAGAGCCTGTGTAATCAAATCGCAGACTTCTTTGTAGACAAAATCGTCAACATCCAGAAAGACTTTCCTCCTCCTCCTCCGACCAATTCCCTAGAGGTAACTGATAACTACCCCCCGCTCTCCACTTTTAAACCGGTTTCCCTTCAACAAACAAGCAAGGCAATTCTGGCTTGTAAATCTGGAGCCCCCACTGACTCCTGTCCTCCTATCATCTTGCATCACTTGATTGAGACAGTAAACCCTCACATTAATAGTATTATTAATGAATCCCTTGAATCTGGGCTAGTGCCGATCGACTGGAAGAAGCCCATTGTAAAGCCTCTGATGAAGAAGCAGAACAAATCGCCCATGGATCTTACCAACATGCGCCCTATCTCTCTACTACCTGTCCTTAGTAAAATCACGGAACAGTTAGTACATGATGAGCTCAAAACATTTGTAGAGGCCCAAAATATCCTGCATCCTCAACAGTCGGGATTTCGTTCAGGCCACTCCACCGAAACAGCCTTGATCGAACTAGCTGATTCTATCAAGTTCTTGCAGGATGAGGGAAGGCAAGCAGTCCTCATCCTGCTTGACTTAACAGCAGCGTTCGACACCATCTCGCATGTCATCCTGATTAACAGAATGCGAGAGATCGGCGTGACAGACACAGTCTTGCCATGGGTTACCTCCTTCCTATCTAATAGGTCCCAGACTGTGTCCCTGGGTCCCTATCTATCCAGCGAAAAATCCATCACATCAGGAGTGCCCCAGGGGTCCATATTAAGCCCTCTCTTTTTCAACATCTATATGGCGCCCCTCCTCGCTGTGATAGAATCTCACGGGATCCTCGTCACGTCTTATGCCGACGACACACAACTTGTCGTCACCATCGACAAAAAGTGGTCGGATGCAGACCTTCGTTTTAAAAACTGCCTCTCGGATGTATTCCAATGGTTGAACAAAAACCATTTAAAATGCAATAGTGCCAAGACAGAAATCATACCGCTGGGTAAAGATCTATCTTTCTGTCCAAAAGACTGGTGGCCCTTGGGATCGGAGGCCCCCCCCTGCGCAGTACCATCAGCACGGAATCTAGGTGTGCAATTCGATTCACTCCTCTCCTTCGATGACCACATCAGGATTACTGCTGGACGCTGTTTTGGTCTCATTAAATCTTTGAATTTTTTTTTTGATTTCCTCCCCATTGCAGCTAGAAAATCAGTCGCGGTAGCCTTAATACTCTCCCGACTTGATTACTGCAACGGATTAATGGCTGGAGTGAAAAAGTCTACCCTTAGAAAGCTGCAGAGCATACAACACGCAGCTGCGAGGCTGGTCTTACAACTCCCCAGAAGGTCATCAGCTTCAGCAGCACTAAAATCTCTGCACTGGCTACCATTGCACAAAAGAATTCTTTTTAAATTGCTTCTCACCGTTTTCAAATCCATGCAAAACACAGGGCCTCACTACCTTGCAAATCGCTTTACGCGTTACAATCCCTCGCGATGTCTGAGATCCTCTGGGACAAATCTTATCACGATTCCCAGATTCAAATACAAAACCAAGGGTGGGAAAACTTTTACTGTCCTGGCAGCCAAGGCATGGAACAACCTACCAGCCAACCTCAGACTAATTGAAAAGGAGAGCCTTTTCAGAAAACTCCTTAAGACATGGGTGTACCAACAATCAGACACCTCCGTACTGGCAGCCATTTAGTTCCATCACTTCACCAAATTCCATCTTTCATTTATTTACTGCACGCAAGCTCAGCGCCAAGATGCTCCCCTGGGAGCGAACGTCCGCGCTATATAAATACCCACAAATATCAAAAATATCAAATAACCTGGTCTTTTAACGCAACGACCCATCTGCCTTTTCATAACATTGTATTGAATCAATAAACTTCTATTTTTAACATACGACTTCCTAGAACAGTCTTTTATCTGGAGCTTGTTATATTGGAACAGTAATCCGCCAGTATGCTTCTTGTCCCTACTCGCCTGTACCTGATAATGGGTTTTGGTGGTTGGGCCCAAAGAAGATGATCTACACAAGGAAAATAAATAATTTTTCTTGACTGGAGCTGAGGGCTATGGTGTGACTCAACATAAATAGAGAACATTGCGCTCTATGGGTCGAGTGATGCGACATCGGTGGAAATGTTGCATTCTATGAGCCTTGTGGAGAGGTGCATCCCTTTGCACTGAATGATGCAACGTCAACGGACACAGTGCCTCCCTATGGGTTAAGTGATGAGCCCTCAATCTTTATCCATAGACAGAATTTCACAACATCAATAAAGTAGGTGCTGCCCTGCGATTGATCAGTGACTCATCAATGGAGAAGCTGCTTCGCAATGGGTTGAACGATGTGACATCAGTTAAGAAGGCGCCTCCCTACAGTTTGAGTGACGAGTCATCAATCGAGAAGCTATATCCCTATATATCGAATGGCACAAAATCAATAAAGTCGTTATCTCCCTCCTGCTTGAGCTACAAGTCCTTAATGGAGAAGCTGCTTCCCTATGGTTTGAATGAGACAACATCAAGAGAAGGTGCCTCTGTAATGGTAGAGTGACGCAATATCATTGGAGACACTGCATCCCCATGGAACCTATGACAAGCCCATCAAGAGCTCTTGGAATGCAATGAAACTTTAATGAGAAATGAAAGTTTACTAGCTAAACGCCCGTTCCACTGACAAAATGCCTTTTTTCATGCCCCAATGGTTGCTGGTGTCAGGTTTGCACTCCGCAGGATCCGCATGCAGCAACAATGCTCCACCTCCGGACCCTCCGAACGCCCTGAAGTAATTACACAGGGCGTTCAGATGATACGGTGAGGGAAAAACCCCAAAAGGGGAAAAAACCCGAAAGAATAAAGAGGAGAAAGGAAAGGGCAGCAGGGATAAAGAAACTGTAAGACAAAATACACAAGGGTTAATACAGTTCTGAAACCCTACACTCATTACATTCTCACTAAAGCACAACCCAGTGAATCACCTGTAATGGATGTGTGCATACATCAACCGCTGATCTTTTCAACCTTCCCTCGATCCTGTTTAAACACAAATAGAAGGTAAGAACTGAATGCCTAGCCACCTTCTGTCTAAACACTGTTAGATAGACATAGTAACATACCCCTTTGCCTTTTAACAGCAGGCTCAAAAGTACTATCCATAACAAGTAAGATCAAACACCAATATCCAGCACCATATGTAAAAAGAACACCAGTGCTGCTTGTAAGAGTATTTCTCCTCAAGAAAGGTCCATTAATCATCCTCTGTAGTTCAAAGAACAGGAAGTATTCTTATCCAATTAAATGTCACTTGAAATCTCAAAACCAAATACGGTATGACGTAGTTACCTCACTACAGTCATCCGCTTTGGCACTTGTATATCCACATGAAGTACTAAAGCCATGAAGTCACTGTTCGTGACGGCAGTGCGGAGGTCCACCAATCCCCCCCTGCACTCCGCCACTGAAATCACACACTGGAAACGAAAGGCTCGTCTAACCGCCGTTAGAAACACAGGGTACCCCCCATAAAGCCTCGGGACCAGAAACAGTAACGAGTGTCTCGCAGCCACGAGATAAAACAGACACTGGTAAAGGAATTTCCCAAATGCAACCGCGCTAGCCAGCGCGTGTAATTTAATACCGGTACTGTAGATTATTTACACCGGGAAGAAGAGAGAAACAGCAAGACCTCCAAACACGTCAGGAAACAACGGAGCAGCAGCCGCCACCTCCGCTACGGAATCACGAGCACTGATTACCCGGCTCTGGCTCGTGATATCCCGGTCTCGCGGGGAATCCTGGGTACTGTGGTTCAAAGCCCAGGGATGCTGGGTAATGTAGTTTTATGCAGGCGCGGTGACCTGCTTCCTGACAGCTGGTCTTTAGTATCAATAAATACAACTCGGGTGTCTTGATTTTAAGTCCATGAAGACGCTCCCTGAAGGTATCGTACACCTTAAAATATTCAGTGCACAAGCGTGGCCCTCTTTATAGTGCAAGGCTCCATTTATACCACTTGACTTCCAAACCTAAACCTATAACTTGTGAACGAAGCCCAGCTAGTGGTGCATCTAGTAAGAAAACATTAGGCAAACACTGATAAGCATGGTTTGTATTCTGTTTAATGCATGCTCGAGAAACACATAAAACATGGATACATGCAGACAAGACAGTTGCAAGATTCCATACACCTACAAACCTACAGGCAGATACCTCGTTTGCACATGGCCAACATACATTTAGACACCCAAACAACACCTATGAAAGCACCAATTTACACAGGCTTTCAGACCACAAACATAAAACACCCATGCTTAGACAAAAAAAACAGATACCCATGCAAACATACAACTTAGGGTGGCACCCCTGCATCGACAAAGAAGACAAGCATTTGCAATGCAATAGGTCTCACATTATGAAAGTTTGAGCTATTGGTCTTGTAAATGACGATTTTTTTATTTATGTGTTGGTTTTGAAAATAGCTAAATTAATAGCTTTGTCATTTACAATGCCAATAGTTATAACTTTCGCAAATGTGACACCTATAGCATTTGTAATGCAACATGTTTTGTATTTACGTGACTTAGATGTATTGATATTACAAATAACAATGGCTTTTAATTTTTTTAAATAATTAATACTTACATAAAAGTGATTGTAATTTATAATGGCAATAGCTTAAACTTTTGTAAATAACTTTTGTGAAGATTATGTTCAGTGTATTTTATTGTGATGAAAATCCAAGAACAGAAGTGAAATATTAACATCTTTTTGTGACATTTGTAATAAAGCTTGAAACATTGAGAGAACATATTTGAACCAGTTGTTGTGGAATGGTTGCACAGATTGATGCTGTGATGGCGCGGAGTGATGTTGTGGTGGCGCTGAGTGATGCTGTGGTGGTGCTGAGTGATGCTGGGGTTGCGCTGAGTGATGCTGTGGTGGTGCTGTGGTGGTGCTGAGTGATGCGGTGGTGGTGCTGAGTGATGCGGTGGTGGTGCTGAGAGATGCTGTGAGAGATGCTGTGGTGGTGCTGAGTGATGCTGTGGTGGTGCTGAGTGGTGCTGTGGTGGTGCTGGGTGGTGCTGTGGTGGTGCTGAGTGATAATGGGGTGGTGCTGATTGATAATGTGGTGGTGCTGAGTGATGCTGGGGTAGCGCTGAGTGATGATGTGGTGATGCTGAGTGCTGCTGGGGTGGTGCTGAGTGATGCTGTGGTGGTGCTGAGTGATGCTGTGGTGGTGCTGAGTGGGGCTGTGGTGGTGCTGAGTGGTGCTGTGGTGGTGCTGAGTGATAATGTGGTGGTGCTGAGTGATGCTGCGGTGGTGCTGAGTGATGCTGCGGTTGCGCTGAGTGATGCTGTGGTGGTGCTGAGTGGTGCTGTGGTGGTGCTGAGTGATGCGGTGGTGGTGCTGAGTGATGCGGTGGTGGTGCTGAGTGGTGTTGTGGTGGTGCTGAGAGATGCTGTGGTGGTGGTGAGTGGTGCCGTGGTGGTGCTGAGTGATGCTGTGGTGGTGCTGAGTGATGCTGGGGTTGCGCTGAGTGATGCTGTGGTGGTGCTGAGTGGTGCTGTGGTGGTGCTGAGTGATGCGGTGGTGGTGCTGAGTGGTGCTGTGGTGGTGCTGAGAGATGCTGTGGTGGTGGTGAGTGGTGCTGTGGTGGTGCTGAGTGATGCTGTGGTGGTGCTGAGTGATGCTGTGGTGGTGCTGTGGTGGTGCTGAGTGGTGCTGTGGTGGTGCTGAGTGATAATGTGGTGGTGCTGATTGATAATGTGGTGGTGCTGAGTGATGCTGGGGTAGCGCTGAGTGATGATGTGGTGATGCTGAGTGGTGCTGGGGTGGTGCTGAGTGATGCTGTGGTGGTGCTGAGTGGTGCTGTGGTGGTGCTGAGTGGTGCTGTGGTGGTGCCGAGTGATGCTGTGGTGGTGCTGAGTGATGCTGTGGTGGTGCTGAGTGGTGCTGTGGTGGTGCTGAGTGATGCTGTGGTGGTGCTGGGTGATGCTGTGGTGGTGCTGAGTGGTGCTGTGGTGGTGCTGAGTGATGCTGTGGTGGTGCTGAGTGATGCTGTGGTGGTGCTGAGTGGTGCTGAGTGGTACTGTGGTGGTGCTGAGTGGTGCTGTGGTGGTGCTGAGTGATGCTGTGGTGGTGCTGAGTGATGCTGTGGTGGTGCTGAGTGATGCTGTGGTGGTGCTGAGTGATGGTGCAGTAAGTGCCCGACTGTTGAAGCACTTCTAGTGGAGATGTGTGATGTTTTTAAAAGAAACCTAAAACAGTGTCTCTTTACTTATTTTATTTATTTATTTATTTTATGCGTTTTCTATAGCGCTGACTTTACCCGAAGGTGTCAGAGCGCTTCACAATAGGAACATAACTGATACATGAGGAGAAAATTTCAAGTGAAGAAATTACAAAAGCAAACGTTAAGTTATGCCTGCAATGTCTTAATCCCGGGACACAGTATGCTGCTCTGAGCCACGGCTATACCTACTGTGGCTACAAAAAGTGTTCTTTTCAATTACTGAAAAACATGGCTGTGCCCGCAGAGCCCAAGAGACTGCACGGGTGCGGGAGGCGAATAGAGAACAAAAGGGAGGGGTGGGGGGAGTGCACGCGCATTGTGAAAGGGGGAGCCCGAGAGTGGTGCGCGGCGCAACTAGCAACCATTGACAAAGCCAATAGTCCTTATTTGTTGTAGGTGTAATGTTAGTTGTTGTATTGTATATATGGATGTAAAGACATAAGCAGCAAAATACCAGTCCGCAGCACACTATGCTAAGCACAGATTTTAGCGTAAATGTTTAAAACAACGATCTAACTTCTGGGCATTGGTGTTTCACCTTGCAGGGTTTAACAGATGCTCCATTGGTGTCATGAGCATTGGCTGGTGCGGTAAGTGCCCAGCTGTTTAAGCACTTCTATTAGAGATGTGTGATGTTTTTGAAAAAACATAAAACAGTGGCTCTCATGCTTGCAATGTCTTCATCCCGGGACCCGGTATGCTGCTCTGTGCCACGGCTATCCCTACTGTGGCTACGAAAAGTGTTCTTTTCAATTACTGAAAAAAACATGGCTGTGCCCGCAGAGCCCAAGAGACCGCATGGGTGCGGGAGGCGAATAGAGAACAAATGGGAGGGGTGGGGGGGTTGGGGGTGCACGCGCATTGTGAAAGGGGGAACAGGAGGTGAGTCCGAGAGTGGTGCGCGGCGCAACTAACAACCATTGACAAAGCCAATAGTCCTTGTTCGTTCTCGGGTAATGTTTGCGCTATATAAAATTGCATTAAATAAAATAAAATAAATAGGTGTAATGTTAGTTGTTGTATTGTATATCTGGATGTAAAGACATAAGCAGCAAAATACCACTCTGCAGCACACTATGCTAAGCACAGATTTTAGCGTAAATGTTTAAATAGTAAATCCTTTTCTTCCTCTTTTTCAAAACTTGTACTGCCCTGCCCCGCAAATAGCCTCTAAATAAAATGAAACACTATTGTGCAAAGCATCGCACACTGTCGAAAAATGAGCACGGTGCACATTTAAGTCACAGGCAGCAGGAAGTTCCAAAAGCAAAAGAGAGGCTTTTTTTCCTTAAAGCTGCACAAAGCAGTAGAAGAATAAAACCGAAGTATAGTGAAGCGAACCTACCGGGGGATGGTGAAGCGGTGACACTGCAGTGCAGTACGGTGAAACGGCAGGGCAGAGCAGAGAGTTGGAGCGGAACACAGTGGCGGAGCAGGCTCGGGACGTGGAAGGTGAAGCAGAATCTTCCGGGGCGGCGCAGGATGAGGTAGAGGCAGACGTGGGAGCTGGCGGACCGGCACCAAGGAGGCCAGGGAAACCAGTAAACCAATGTGTGATCCAGAGATAAGCGGCAAGTGAAAAGAGGCAAAACTTGTAAAACCTGGAACATTGGAAATAGTAGAGAGCTGGGCAAAGCTGCAATTGTTTTTTTTTACTAAAAGGTGGGGGTTGAATGCTGGTTGTGGGGAAGCGGAGTGCTGAAAGTATTGGAGGCCCCTTTGAAGTGAAGCTCACGGCCTCGCGGCCGTGAATGTGAAAGCGGGATGTAATTAGGGGGGAGGAGAAGTGAGGCCGAGCGCGCACTGCGCACGCTGGGGAAGCAACAGATGCCTTTGGGAGGGAGGCTGATGGCTTTGATGTGGACGCGCTTTCCGCACGAGTGCACCACACGAACTGTCCGAAATCCGCAATGGTTTAAGACCTTGGTTTGCCCACTATACTCTCGTCTATTTATCCCTTGCGGGATATAATAGTCTCGACCTAAAAAACAGACATGCTTGTGTAGGTGCTGTGTACAAGCAACAGCATCATGTACATCCCAGAATGAAAATGATGTTCGCTATGAAGGCAGAACTGGCTAAACCCATAAAAAATAGCCGTTGGCGTAAAAGTAAAGCCTACGTTTGGTAGCATGTCGTATTTCTGTTTTCTATGGTTAACTGCCTTATGCAACAAAGTAAATTAACTTTTCAATTCTTTAAGTCTGCTAGGTTATAACAGATTTTCAGCAACCAATCGTTATTGATATTTTACAGCTGGCACTGGGTTGCATGTGATACATGTTACATAGATACAAAAATCAAAGGGAACTGCCTGAATTGTTTGATGCTTTAGGCACTATATCATTGTGATGCCAAGGCACACCCTTGTCACTTCTTTTTATCTAATCTCCAAAAGGCTTGGCATGCATGCATTAAGCCAAACCTAAGAAGTGGTGTCGAAACGATTCTTTTCAGCCTCCTTCCCCTGTTAGTCTCTTTTCATACCAAATGTATGTGGTTTTTGGGCAAAGCAAGATGGATTATTTCCAGCTGTTTATGTGTACAATAGAAGAACAAGCATTGGCATAGCCAATACATCTGGTTTTAATGTGCTAAATCCTGCAAATAATGCGTTAGAACATTATGGTCAGATAGATATAAGAAACAAAAGCTGGACTATATTGAAAGCACTTGTGCCTTTATTACAGCCCACCTTTGGTTTCTAAGTGAAATGAAGGTCAGATACTAAAAACAACTTAATTATAGTGTTATTTTGGAGACATAGAAAAACAACGAAAGACTATGAAGAAGAGCTCCATGCCATCTGACCCTTGATACAGAAACAAACAGACGAATGTAATGAATGCAAGAAACCCGTGTTCGTTTATATGAAGAAAAATAATAGGGAGACAGAAGGAGCCTTCATTGTAGTCTTGTGTTTATTTCTATAACATACAAAGAAATACAGTAATATGCTAAATGCTTCTTTGGCACCCATCGAAAAAAGAAGAAAAAATATGCCCAACCCTGGTGGCTTTGCCGTGAAGCTGCCAGGAGCGTCAATAAACACACAGAAACAAGCATTGGCGTAGCCAATAGGTCTGGCCTTTGGGACCTTATAAGTGTTTAGCCATGCAACAGTTGATGTTGTTGCACCAAGGATATTGTGCTGCATAACTAAATACTTATAAGGTCCCAAAAGCGAGACCTATTGGCTATACCAATGCTTATCTTTAGGGTCAGTGCGTACTTGCTAGATAATAATATTGACTCCTCCCAGGGTTCCCAAGGTATGTGTCACTGAGAGATGTGTTCCCATCACCAGCTGTCCGTGTGTCCCTCTACCTGGGCCCGGCACTGCTCCAGAGGCATCACACACAAACAAGCCAGGGGGAAGCACAGAGACAGTCACTAGTGAGTGAAGGAAGGCTTGACGGGGCTTACCCCTCAGAGGAAGAGGAGAGACAGCAGGTTGGCCCCGCCCCCTCCTGCGGCCCAGGCTAAGAGACGGTTTCAATTCCAGTGGCATCCCAGAGCTGGAATAAGTCCCCAGTTGGCCCTGACCTGCAGAAGGTGGGGTGGGGGATAGTAGGTGTCTGCGGCAGCCAGTGGGAGTACCTGCAGGGCGGTGACATGGGGAGGGGGAGGGGCAGGGTGGGGGGTAGTAATGTATGGATTACGGAGTATTACAGGTAAGTAAACATTTAAATAAATAAAAATAATTTCGTTATGCGCACTGCATCACATTTGGGGATGCAGTGAATGCAACGAAATTCGTTTTATTTATTTAAATGTTTACTTACCTGGGAAGCTCCGTAATCCATACATTACTACCCCCCACCCTGCCCCTCCCCACGTCACCGCCCTGCAGGTACTCCCACTGCCGGCCGCGGCTGGTCTGCGGTGGAGCCACAGATGGGTTTGAGAGTGGTAGGCATGAAGGGGGTGGGGTTTGATGGTCTGAATCCCGGCTTCTTCTTAGATAAGACTCAGAGAGTTCAAGAAGGGCGCGGAATCTGAGGTTGCATTTTCTTGTTTCTTGTCAACATTCCTAATACATAGAACGTATTTCACCCAAACTTAAGAAAGCTTTAGGCCCTATTTTCACCTGAGGTATCACATACCATGGCAGTTACATTTAATCTAGCAGATTTACTACAAGTCAATCACTAATTAGCGTCAGTGGTTACAGGTGGGAGGCACAGGAATTGATTTGTGTGAACCAGGACCTACTGTTCATATTCAGACTTTAACCTCGAGCAAGAAAGGCAAAAAAGGGAGTTAGAAGGATGAAGAGAAAGATAGTAAAATGTTGACAAAAGGAGAAATCCAGAATGTAAAAGAATCCGCAACATGAAAACAGAGAGGAAGGGTAGGGCAGTGGAATAAAGATGCATGAGCTGGAATGAAGGCTGGGCAGCTTTGGTTTTTAGCATTCCCGGTATTTGACATCACAGGCAGCAGGCTCCTATGAAAAACTTTGGGCCCCTCTTTATAGTTTTTAATATTCAAATTAATAACTGGGCCATGTTTTTGGTGTACTAATATTCATAACAGAAAAAAGCTAGTAATTGAATTCTACAATGTTCAGGTAAGTGGCTGTAAAGTACTATGAGCCTTATGCAAAAAAAAATATGATACACGAAATTGACATTATAAATAATGAAGATAATGATTATTGTACAATTTCTAAATAAATGATAGCATTGAAAACATGCCAAGAAAAGGATGGCAATCTAGAAGGCGTGTGGGACAAAACGGTATGGCTATTTAAATGAGCGTATTCTTTTCGGCCCTTGTGTGAGGGTTCAGGTGGGTAAACCCTGGAAATGTAGCAAAAATAGACATGATGTACTCGTGGCGATTTCAGGAAGACAAATTCAATAAACAGTCTGTGAAAAAAAGATTTAAAGGGGCTCATCGTGTTCTGATGAGAAAAATAACCAGTTCTCTTTATTCAGTCCTACATCACTCACAGACTTCAGAAATAAGTAATTTAGAATGTTTCTTTCTTTGCTGATTTCTACTTGTTTTTTAGACATATTGTGATATAATTCACCGGATGACCCCTTTAAGATACAAAGTAAAGTCATTTAGCAAAGATGTAATGTTTGTTGTGCGAACCAATACTATTCAATATATAGGGACATCGTTCAGAGTTTGACGTGAGGAGCAACTAGCAGCTGAATTTAGCACGGCTTTTTTTTTTTCCTTGTAACCTCTGACTCACAGGTCATAGGGGCAAGTCTCAATAACAAAAAAAAAACATTTCACTGCGAGCTATATTTACTTTCTTTAGTCCCATCAACCCACCCCACAACAGCACAGACGTGGGTTGAGGACTAAGGGAGTGGCAAGAGAGGAGGGGAAAGCTAAGATCCCGTGTCCTTCTGGTAGGTCCTCAGAAGTCTCTTATTTGTTGCAGGTAGACCATCTGTTTAGAAAAGTGTAGCACATTACCTCCCCCTGCATATCAAATTGAGGGAAAAAAGTAACTGCCTTTGACAGGAACAAAAGAGAACCCAGTAGCACATATGACATATGGCGGCATGATGTGAGCCTGACATGCCTCGCTTTCTTCTAAACACAGAGTGAGAGGTGGTAACATTGATCACGTGTCTCAGGCTCAATTGCAGCCTTTCTCCATCTTTTTTAACCCCTTGATCTGTTAGGGCAGGTTAACAAACTAAGATGCAGTGGGGTGATAAGGACATTAGAGGCTCGGCTTCCCCACTGCAAGGCTGAATTTTCCATGTGTGTTGCTACACTTGGCACTTAAGCCTGCGCATGGGCATTTCAAGGTTACAAAAATTTAACAAGAGGGGGGAGAGAGAGAGTCAGTGGATTCGGCCTCCCTAGTTATATGCATAAACAAAGTAGAATCCACTCAGAGTGGTGGTGATCCCAAACAAGATGGGGAACACACAGTGTTGTATAAATGCCCCTCACACACCAACAGGCCCCTTGGTGTCATGCTTCATCATCGGGGCCTTCGCACCCCTCTACGGGATGCGGCGTGCTACGACTCGCGAATACGCAGGAGCACTTGTAAGTGAACTATGTGAGGGGGTGTGTGTCTACAAAAGTGTGAGTGAGGTGAGGTGAAAAAATGGTTAAAAGATACCTGGCGCGTGGGTGAAACAAAATTTATTAAATCCCCGGCTGGTATTATTAAAAAAGTGCAAGGCGTGGTTGAAAAAATACTAATTAAGGTATTACAACCACTGTGAAAAGTGTCAACATGTTTCGGAACTCAGAGGTTCCTTCTTCAGGACAAGGATAGCACTTACCCTCCCCTTACTCACATGTAAATGTAAAAGTGTAAAATTTAATTACAACAATGTGTAATGTACCTAACCATGTTATATATGTAGGTGGGTGTCGTTGCGCCCAATTGGCGATGAAAACCTGTAAAGAGAAAGCATACATAAACACACTGGTCTAAGATGCACAGGTCCTAGGAGAAGAAAACAACTTCCCAAAATACAACTTCTCAACATACAGCAGGGTAAATCCAAAAATAGTGGAGCCCTGTGAAAAATGCAAAAATTAAAATCAAAAATAAACACACAAGGACATGGCACAGTGTATACATGTACAAACACAGAACACGAACTTAGTCTCTACTCTGATGGAAATAGAGCACACAAATATAGATAATTTCACAGCTTACTTCAGGTTCTCAAAATTAAGACCTCATGAGCCTGTGCGTGTTATTGGGGGATCCTTCCTTTCTGTTCAGAAAATGACCTATAGAAACATTAGTATATGGGATTCAATTTGTAGTAGGTACCAATACACCAATGCGCCATACTCAAGCTCCTATTTCTAACCCAAAACTCACGGTTACTGCAATGGCTAGTTGCCTGCCTTCCCTCAACGCGGCTCCGATGAAGTGAGCGTGCATCGCGTCAGTACCCTTCTTTATACTCTGCCATTAGCTCATTATCGTTGGTTAATTGAATAATGAGACCCGGTAGATGCCCAAATAGGGACTTGGTAATCCGAGGAAGTCTGGTGCTGCGCGATCTGCCACCGCTATACATTGCGCATGCGCCTACCCAGCCGGAAGAGTGTTAACTGCGCATGCGCGGAAAAATACAGTCACCGCGCATGCGCAAAGGAGCGGCACTGCCGCTCATGTCAGAACGCCTGAAAAAGAGACTTGGAGGTGTTTAAAGCATGCGCGCTCTCTTTCCAATGTAACAGGAAGAGAAAGGGCTACATGAAAAAGAGACTTGGAGGTGTTTCGAGCATGCGTGCTTTCTTTCCAATGTAACAGGAAAAGAAAACGCTACGTGGGGATTAACAAAGCGGTGATTCGCCATACATTCTAGAAGGGGTAATGGTTTTCTATGTCGGAACAGGAGACATACAGGAAAGGGGTGTGTTTTCAAGAACCCTGATTGAGTTTTAAATGGCCCCATTAGCTATCTAATGTTCATAATTCATAGGGGTGATGGTGAAGAGGAAAGAAGTTTGAGATTATCCTATTGGTGATGATATAACTTGATATACCCAAACACAAGGATTCTCAGAGGCCATTTTGACAAAGTTTGAATAGAAGGTCTGAATGCAGTTCATCTCAAGAGATTCCAAGGAATGGAATCATTAAGCCCAGTGACATCAGTGCCAAGACGGAACACCCATCTTTGTTCTTTTTCCAGGAGGCCCACATCTGAGGGCAGTTGTTCTATTACCGTCCACTGTAATTCGTTGACACAGTGTTGGTGTTCGATGAAGTGGGCAGACATTTTAGTTGTAAGTTTTTTGCACCTGATATTACTTTTGTGCTCATTGAGTCTTATTTTGACTTGTCTCGTAGTCATTCCCACATACTCTTTCCCACAGGGACACGTGATCAATTACACAACATTTTTACTGTTACAATTCGTAAAAACACGTTGGTCCCACTTTGTCCCGTTCGAAAAAGTCAAGGACAGGCTTTTTTTGGTGAGGTGACAATTGTTACAGTTTCCACATGGGTGGTGGCCGTGAATGCCCTGCAGTCTCGGCTGGTCACTTTTTTTGGGCAATGGTCTCGTGTGGACAAGCATGTCTCTTAAGTTCTTACCCCTTCTGTGTGCAAACAGAGGTTTTTCCAATGACAGACTTCCGCTCGTCAGTGTGCGCCAATGTCTATTGACCAGTTTTGTCACCTGGTTTGTAACTGGGCTATATGTTGTGACACATACTGTTCTTTCCCCTTTATTGTCACTCCTTGGATTATCCTCCAGGAGGGACTCACGGTTGTTATTTCTAGCCCTTTTCATTGCTTTTTGGATCACAGTTTCTGGATACTGTCTCTGTCTCAGTTTCGTACTGAGGTCCTTCGCCTGAGTTTTGTATTTGTTGATGTCACTACAATTCCGACGTAGACGCAGGAACTGTCCGTACGGTAAATTCTCCCTCAGATGACGCGGATGAAAGCTGTCAAATCTGAGGAGACAGTTCCTGGCCGTCGGTTTGAAGTGGGTCTCTGTTTTTAGGATGCCCGCTTGATGATAGATGTTTAAGTCCAGGAACACCATGCTCTCATTTGACACCTGATGTGTGAATCTAAGAAATGCATTCTGGGTGTTCAACCAGTGGATGAATTCAGATACTGTGGTCTCATCTCCTTCCCAGATGACCAAAATGTCATCTATATACCTTCGCCAGGTATGAATCCTTGCCCTGTGTGGATTGTCTGGATGCAGAATCTTAGTGGATTCAAGATGATGGACATATAAACCCGCCAGACTTGGGGCAAAGGTGCTACCCATACTCGTACCATGTTTCTGCCAGTAAAGGGTACCCTCATACTCGAAGAAATTTTTGGTAAGGGCCAGTGAAATACATTCCAATACTACATTCCTGGGAGTGTGGTATTCCCAATTAGTAGAGTGCAGTACTTCCTCCATAATTTGCAAGGTCTCATCGTGTGGGAGGCTGGTATAAAGGCTCTCCACGTCCAGACTGAGGAGCATTTGAGAGGCGGTATCAAAAGTTTGGTTTTGTAATAGTTGGAGTACCGCTTTGGTGTCTCTCAGATACGTGTCAGTGGCTTGTACAATAGGTCTCAGAAAGGCATCGGCAAACTTGGACAGAGGTTCCAAGATTGACGATATGCCAGATACAATGGGCCGTCCTGGAGGGTTGTCTAAGTTTTTGTGCACCTTAGGAATGGTGTAAAAATAAGGAATACGTGGATTGTTCTGAATCAAAAACTCAGACTCTTTTTTGGTTATCCAGTCATGTGCAAGAGCCTCTTCGACCATACCACCTATCTGCACTCGTAGTGATTCAGTGGGGTCTTCAGTTAAGACCTGATAGTTCCTCTTGTCAGAGAGCAGTCTCCTGCACTCTGTGTCATAGGCCTGGGTGGTTTGGACAACCACTGCCCCACCCTTATCAGCGGGTTTTATAGTGTGATTTTTATTCAGCCTCAATTCCTTGATTGCCTCATTTTCCAATCGGGTCATGTTCTGAAAAATCTTTTGCTTAGTTTCCAAACATTTCAGTTCTTGCATTATGGCTTTTTCGAAGGCCAATACCTCCACCGGGAGTTGGTGATCCATCGGTGTAAAGGTTGACCTAGGTTTCAAACCTGTATCTGAAGTGTCTGTAGATGGTTCCTTGTCTTTGAAAAAGGCCCTCAACTTAACTGTTCTGATGAAGTCCTGCATTTCCTTGTGCAGTAGAAAGAGGTCTGGCTTATTGGTGGGGACATACCCCAGACCTTTGTTGAGCACCTTGTTTTGCAATTCAGTAAGGGGCCATGGGGTTATGTTAATGACTAGGTCCCCCTGCTGCTCGTAGAAGCTTGATTCGCCGTCATGCTCCTCGTCGACACCCGTTGGTCTGCCTCCTCTGTGGGATGCCAGTTGACATTGTTGCCCTTCTTGTTCCTCCCCCTGCGGGATCCCTGGCCCCAGGATAAATTGCAAAACAAGGTGCTCAACAAAGGTCTGGGGTATGTCCCCACCAATAAGCCAGACCTCTTTCTACTGCACAAGGAAATGCAGGACTTCATCAGAACAGTTAAGTTGAGGGCCTTTTTCAAAGACAAGGAACCATCTACAGACACTTCAGATACAGGTTTGAAACCTAGGTCAACCTTTACACCGATGGATCACCAACTCCCGGTGGAGGTATTGGCCTTCGAAAAAGCCATAATGCAAGAACTGAAATGTTTGGAAACTAAGCAAAAGATTTTTCAGAACATGACCCGATTGGAAAATGAGGCAATCAAGGAATTGAGGCTGAATAAAAATCACACTATAAAACCCGCTGATAAGGGTGGGGCAGTGGTTGTCCAAACCACCCAGGCCTATGACACAGAGTGCAGGAGACTGCTCTCTGACAAGAGGAACTATCAGGTCTTAACTGAAGACCCCACTGAATCACTACGAGTGCAGATAGGTGGTATGGTCGAAGAGGCTCTTGCACATGACTGGATAACCAAAAAAGAGTCTGAGTTTTTGATTCAGAACAATCCACGTATTCCTTATTTTTACACCATTCCTAAGGTGCACAAAAACTTAGACAACCCTCCAGGACGGCCCATTGTATCTGGCATATCGTCAATCTTGGAACCTCTGTCCAAGTTTGCCGATGCCTTTCTGAGACCTATTGTACAAGCCACTGACACGTATCTGAGAGACACCAAAGCGGTACTCCAACTATTACAAAACCAAACTTTTGATACCGCCTCTCAAATGCTCCTCAGTCTGGACGTGGAGAGCCTTTATACCAGCCTCCCACACGATGAGACCTTGCAAATTATGGAGGAAGTACTGCACTCTACTAATTGGGAATACCACACTCCCAGGAATGTAGTATTGGAATGTATTTCACTGGCCCTTACCAAAAATTTCTTCGAGTATGAGGGTACCCTTTACTGGCAGAAACATGGTACGAGTATGGGTAGCACCTTTGCCCCAAGTCTGGCGGGTTTATATGTCCATCATCTTGAATCCACTAAGATTCTGCATCCAGACAATCCACACAGGGCAAGGATTCATACCTGGCGAAGGTATATAGATGACATTTTGGTCATCTGGGAAGGAGATGAGACCACAGTATCTGAATTCATCCACTGGTTGAACACCCAGAATGCATTTCTTAGATTCACACATCAGGTGTCAAATGAGAGCATGGTGTTCCTGGACTTAAACATCTATCATCAAGCGGGCATCCTAAAAACAGAGACCCACTTCAAACCGACGGCCAGGAACTGTCTCCTCAGATTTGACAGCTTTCATCCGCGTCATCTGAGGGAGAATTTACCGTACGGACAGTTCCTGCGTCTACGTCGGAATTGTAGTGACATCAACAAATACAAAACTCAGGCGAAGGACCTCAGTACGAAACTGAGACAGAGACAGTATCCAGAAACTGTGATCCAAAAAGCAATGAAAAGGGCTAGAAATAACAACCGTGAGTCCCTTCTGGAGGATAATCCAAGGAGTGACAATAAAGGGGAAAGAACAGTATGTGTCACAACATATAGCCCAGTTACAAACCAGGTGACAAAACTGGTCAATAGACATTGGCGCACACTGACGAGCGGAAGTCTGTCATTGGAAAAACCTCTGTTTGCACACAGAAGGGGTAAGAACTTAAGAGACATGCTTGTCCACACGAGACCATTGCCCAAAAAAAGTGACCAGCCGAGACTGCAGGGCATTCACGGCCACCACCCATGTGGAAACTGTAACAATTGTCACCTCACCAAAAAAAGCCTGTCCTTGACTTTTTCGAACGGGACAAAGTGGGACCAACGTGTTTTTACGAATTGTAACAGTAAAAATGTTGTGTACTTGATCACGTGTCCCTGTGGGAAAGAGTATGTGGGAATGACTACGAGACAAGTCAAAATAAGACTCAATGAGCACAAAAGTAATATCAGGTGCAAAAAACTTACAACTAAAATGTCTGCCCACTTCATCGAACACCAACACTGTGTCAACGAATTACAGTGGACGGTAATAGAACAACTGCCCTCAGATGTGGGCCTCCTGGAAAAAGAACAAAGATGGGTGTTCCGTCTTGGCACTGATGTCACTGGGCTTAATGATTCCATTCCTTGGAATCTCTTGAGATGAACTGCATTCAGACCTTCTATTCAAACTTTGTCAAAATGGCCTCTGAGAATCCTTGTGTTTGGGTATATCAAGTTATATCATCACCAATAGGATAATCTCAAACTTCTTTCCTCTTCACCATCACCCCTATGAATTATGAACATTAGATAGCTAATGGGGCCATTTAAAACTCAATCAGGGTTCTTGAAAACACACCCCTTTCCTGTATGTCTCCTGTTCCGACATAGAAAACCATTACCCCTTCTAGAATGTATGGCGAATCACCGCTTTGTTAATCCCCACGTAGCGTTTTCTTTTCCTGTTACATTGGAAAGAAAGCACGCATGCTCGAAACACCTCCAAGTCTCTTTTTCATGTAGCCCTTTCTCTTCCTGTTACATTGGAAAGAGAGCGCGCATGCTTTAAACACCTCCAAGTCTCTTTTTCAGGCGTTCTGACATGAGCGGCAGTGCCGCTCCTTTGCGCATGCGCGGTGACTGTATTTTTCCGCGCATGCGCAGTTAACACTCTTCCGGCTGGGTAGGCGCATGCGCAATGTATAGCGGTGGCAGATCGCGCAGCACCAGACTTCCTCGGATTACCAAGTCCCTATTTGGGCATCTACCGGGTCTCATTATTCAATTAACCAACGATAATGAGCTAATGGCAGAGTATAAAGAAGGGTACTGACGCGATGCACGCTCACTTCATCGGAGCCGCGTTGAGGGAAGGCAGGCAACTAGCCATTGCAGTAACCGTGAGTTTTGGGTTAGAAATAGGAGCTTGAGTATGGCGCATTGGTGTATTGGTACCTACTACAAATTGAATCCCATATACTAATGTTTCTATAGGTCATTTTCTGAACAGAAAGGAAGGATCCCCCAATAACACGCACAGGCTCATGAGGTCTTAATTTTGAGAACCTGAAGTAAGCTGTGAAATTATCTATATTTGTGTGCTCTATTTCCATCAGAGTAGAGACTAAGTTCGTGTTCTGTGTTTGTACATGTATACACTGTGCCATGTCCTTGTGTGTTTATTTTTGATTTTAATTTTTGCATTTTTCACAGGGCTCCACTATTTTTGGATTTACCCTGCTGTATGTTGAGAAGTTGTATTTTGGGAAGTTGTTTTCTTCTCCTAGGACCTGTGCATCTTAGACCAGTGTGTTTATGTATGCTTTCTCTTTACAGGTTTTCATCGCCAATTGGGCGCAACGACACCCACCTACATATATAACATGGTTAGGTACATTACACATTGTTGTAATTAAATTTTACACTTTTACATTTACATGTGAGTAAGGGGAGGGTAAGTGCTATCCTTGTCCTGAAGAAGGAACCTCTGAGTTCCGAAACATGTTGACACTTTTCACAGTGGTTGTAATACCTTAATTAGTATTTTTTCAACCACGCCTTGCACTTTTTTAATAATACCAGCCGGGGATTTAATAAATTTTGTTTCACCCACGCGCCAGGTATCTTTTAACCATTTTTTCACCTCACCTCACTCACACTTTTGTAGACACACACCCCCTCACATAGTTCACTTACAAGTGCTCCTGCGTATTCGCGAGTCGTAGCACGCCGCATCCCGTAGAGGGGTGCGAAGGCCCCGATGATGAAGCATGACACCAAGGGGCCTGTTGGTGTGTGAGGGGCATTTATACAACACTGTGTGTTCCCCATTTCAAGGTTACACCTGGAACTTTAGGCTTTATCTACAGAATGCAATGATGCACTGTGCGTTTAAGACCATAACTGGGGCCAATGGAGTATCTAGCATTGCAAGGTTGAATGAGTTATACAGCAAGAAAAGGCAAACAGTGAAACATTATGTCAGTACCCGCAAAGTACTAGAGGTGTTCGAATGTTCCTTTCCACCTGCGGAATTGTCAGAATTTTGGCCATTCCAGTTCTGGACAAATTACGACAATCGCCGCATAGCAGAATTTTTCTCCTGCGAGGCTCCAAAATATGCAAACTGGTGATCCCAAGTGGGATTTGGCGTCTCCTAGCGTGATCTTCTAACATGGGCAGTTGCCAGCGTTGGCGAACGGTCACGGTCCGAGTAAATTTGCTGCCACTCGAGTAGATTTTTTACGTGAGCGATTGCAAAATCAACTCAACTAGCTGCACACTGTTGCGCAAAGCATGGTGCTGTTGACACAGATTTTCAGTGCTGCTCGCTATACTGGTGATACGTTGCAGTGCAGGCAGCACGAGCTGCATATATTCTGCCGTTGGCAGAATTCCACGGAATCATTCAGAGTTTTTCTGTCACTGCTCGGAATTCAGCAGAGTGAAACACCATTAGTTCCTCTCCCCCTACCTACAAATTATGCAGTAGTGTTTGTGGCAGCATCTTGTCAATAAGACATATTAACATACCTAGGCATTGCAGCTGTTCAAAATGCTATTCCCCAGCAATTAATGATTGTTCTTAAATGAACCCCCAGGATTCCCATTCACCAGTACTGTCCTCTAAGTCTTCAAGAGTAAACACTAATGGCCACATGCATCATTGTTGCCGTTTGAGATTTCTTAATTGAGAAAATTAAGGAATAGCAATTAAGAAATCGCAAACGGCCATGCATCAAGAAATCGGATTTTTTTTTTGCGATTCCTTAAGTTTCCTTAATTGCGATTCACAATTTACGAATCACAATTAAGGAATCCCTTCCCACTGATTCCTATGGGCCTAGAGGCCCATAGGAATGAATGGGAAGTCATTCTCAATTTGCGATTAGTATTTTTCGAATCGCAAATTGAGAATGCAATTTCAAGGGTGCAGGGGGGGTCCAAAGGACCCCCCCCTGCACCCCTGAAATATAACTTTAAGTGCACTTTTCACACACACATGCCCCAAGGGCATGTGTGTGTGTAAAATGAAACTTTCAAAAATGCACTTTTGTGCATTTTTGAAAGTTTTCGCAAACTTCATGGTAATTTACCTCTCCCTATTTGCGAATTCGCAAATTTAAAATGTTCATGCATTGCATTTAAGAAATCTGAAATTGCGATTTCTTAAATGCAATCGCAATTTTAGAAATCGCAACATGATTGCAATTCCTAAAATTGCGAAAAACATGATGCATCCCAATTTTTTTAATTGCATTCGCAAACGGCCTAAAATTGCGATTCGCATCGTTTGCGAATGCAATTGACAATGATGCATGTGCCCATAAAAGTGTTGCATGAAGTAGAAAGGTATGTCTCTGTTATTCTGCTCCTGCTACCTTGGTTTAAATAAATGTCTTTATTTTTCACACTACGGGGCTCCACCAAGCACTACTTTCAATCAAGAAACAGACCAAAAGAACAGTATCATAAATTAGATAGTTAACAACAAAATGCGTCACTAAAGGCATATACAGACATTAGAAAGTGATGCAAAATGTTTGGCACTCTTCTAAATTCTTACTGTCCTCATAAAACGTTGTGTTGTAAGCATAAATTGGCACTTACTGTGAAAAAAACACTGATTCATTCTTTCTACCATGATTACATACATTTAATATGAACTGTTTATGATTCTCATTGTAGCTATAAGCCCGTTCCAAAGTATATCTTTTAGGGCTGCCAACTGCAGCTAATTAAATTTTTTATCACTTCAGTGCAGATATAGAAATACTTGTCAGTAATTAGAATAAAAGTATATAAACTTCACTGTAACACAAAGTAACAGTTATAGATCACATCCAGTAACTACTGGGAACAGGTAAGTACCACCTACGCAACCCTAACCCCTTAGGAGACTTCACGCAGGGGACCAGGACCTCACTAGGACCACCTGTACTAAAAAGAACAACCCCCTAAGTATCACACAGCATTTAGGGGTCTAAGAAAGAACACATTACCCATGATGTATGAAACACATTCAGAGGAGTAGTAAAGGAAAACCACCTAAGTAGCACACAGCGTTTTAGGGGTCTAAGAAAGGACACATGACCCATGATGCATAAATATACATTCAGAGGTGTTAAGAATAAAGCACATGATGCAATAAAATTACATTCAGAGGTACCAGAATAATACAGTAGCGCAATAGTCACATGATGTCTAAAAACATTCAGAGGTGCAGGAATAAGACATGATGCAAGAAATCACATTCAGAGGTGCAAGAACCATACAATTGCGCAAAACCTACATAAGCCACCCTCTGTGGCAGTCCCTAGGCCAACTGGCCTTGTTGGGGCTAGAACGCCCTGAGTCTCAATGTCAGGGCCTAAACGATGCAGGGGCCCACTACTTGCTGGGCCCCTGGGAACACTCACAAGGGCCTAAATGTTGCAGCTGGCACTAAGTGCTGCGCAGCTGGGAAAGCCTGGCACCACGGTGCCCTCGCTGTCCCACACAGGGACTCTCTCCTGAAATTGCTCCTAAACGGTGCAGCTGCCCACTAACTGCTGGGCAGCTGGAGACAAACTGCGACAGGGCTCTCGCTAGCCCTTAGGAGACAAAACTGCGCCAAACTGTAGGAGCCACACAGGCTCTGGGCGACACTACACAGACGTTGGAGCCACACAGGCTCTTGACACAGCTGTGGGGCGTTGGAGCCATCTGGCTCGGTAAATACACATGCCCCAAACGTTGGAGCCATCAGGGCTCGAAAACACGAGTATGCCGCCTGGAGCCTTGCAGGCTCGTAAATATCGATGCGGCATTGGAGCCTCTCGGGGCTCTATGTACGTTGGGGTGACCCACTGCCTACCGGGGCCGCCCTTGAAGCCCTCGTGGCTATGTACTGGCCATGGGCGCGAGCTCGCGCCCCTGGGGGGGGCGGACACCGACCATGTGTCCCGGCGCCCCTCCCTTCTCCTCTGCCCCACTCTACCCGGCCCTCCGCCCAGACTCACCGGGACTCCGACGCGGGGCGGTCTCTTCTTCTGGGCAGCGCGGGGCTCCTCTTCCACCACGGAGCCCCGCCTGCACTCTCAGCTGCTCTCTCTCCGCTCGTTGCAGGGCTCCCTCGACACGCGGGAGCCCTGTTCACCGGCCATCTTCTTCCTCGCCGCCACTCCGGTCTCTCCCCCAGGCGTCCACGAGCGCTGGGCCAATCGCAGCGCGGCCTTCGGGACGAGCCTCCTCTGACGCGTAGCTTCCTCGGCCAATCGGAGCGCGGCTCTCGGGGACAGGCCTCCTGCCACGGCCAATCAGAGCGCGGCTCCTGCCAAGGGACGGCCAATCAGGTCGCGGCCCCTTCGTGGCTTCGTCCACGGCCGTGCACAGGCGAACGGCGGCTCCTGGGCACCTTTAGGCCCCCGGGCAGCGGCAATCACGGCGTGGGCAGCCGAAGTTAAATAAAATTAAAAATAAGCGAGGTGGCCACTCGCTAGGGCTAATAAAGCGCTCCCAGCGCTAACGGCCAGAATAAGCGCTCCCAAGCGCTAAAGGGACAAGTCCAGCCAAGTCCTTCAGGGGGATACAGCAAAGTCCCTCCAGGGTAAAGCAAAGTCCCCCATCCTTCCAGGACAGGCAGAGGGGTCCCCCAGAAGTCCAGGCATCCAGGGGCTGGGCAGCGCCCGCCCCTTGTAGATTCCAGTCCGAAGTAAGAACAAGACAAGAACAAATTGGAAGGGAACACAGCCCCTTCTTATACCCAGAAAAGGCTTTGAAGTCTTTTGAAGTCTTTGTGTAAGCGAGCCCTAAGCCCTGGGTGTATCTGGTTTCCCTCTCCTGTCAGCCTCAGGTCAGAGGTGACAGGGGCCATCCGGAGGGAGAGGCAGCAGGGTGGGCTGACAGGCACAGCCTGGCACCCGCAGAGCTCTTCCCTCCCATCCGTGACAGCAGATGGGGGCCTTTCATCTACGGCTGACTCAGACCCCCCCTCCTCCAGGGCCCTGCAGACCCCGTCCTACTCACCAGACAGTCCATCTACCAGCAGGCCCAGGCACATCAGCCAATCACGTGCCAGCAGACTCACTACACAATTATGCCAACTTCTAAAAGTGGCGCTTCTAGACTAGACACAGTCATGCCGCATATACCATTCTGCAGCATTCGTTCTCACGAGTTCACACATATCAAACTCGACCCTGCACTCCCCATGCATCAGGAATCTACCATGGGCATACATATTCCCCATTCATTCCTATGGGAGGGCAGGTCACTCACCATCCATACACAGAGAGCACACGCACTTTACACTGTACCACAGTGAAAAAGTGCGCAGAGGCCTAAAATCACCAATCCAGGTTCCAAAAACAGGCTAGGAAAAAGCAAAAAGTCACGGGGTGAACCTGCCCAAAGGACGGGTCCAACACATCCCCCTTCCAGCCAAAACGCAGGGTAGACCAATCACTACACTGATGGTCTTCAATGCTTTGGGCGACAAAACCCACGGACACGGGCCTGCACGGCAGGGACCTTTCAGTTTTTCACCACTCTGAACCCACATAGATTTCCCTCAACTAAAGCTCTCTGGCACAACTAGGATACCCCACTGGTACACACTAGTCATCCACAGCCAGGACCAGGCCCTAGGCCATCCAAAGACCACAGGTCCTAACCAATCCACAGAGTGGGGGCAGAAGCCCCTGGCACACAATAGCCAATCTCCACTCTCTCTCTCAGTGTAGCTACACTACCACTGATCCTACAACCTAGGGACCACACCCCCAGGCTGACCAGAGGTCACGGCAAGAATGCCCCACCCTACCTCTACTCCACCAATGTTAGAACTGGGGGTCTCTAGTTGGCCGAGGTAAGTACCTTAGACCAAGTAGGGACCCTTGCTTCTCGTCAGGGTGAAGGAATAACCCTCACAGGGAAGCACTCACCAGAACACAACTCTCCTACCAGATCAGGACCTCACTCCGTCACTGGTCTACCACCTGGAAACTATTCCACTTCTGAGGTACAAAGCACACAGCACAGTCCCTCTTCAAGCAGGTGGGGGGCACAGCACACAGCAAAGCCCCCTTTCCTCTACCTTAGTGGAAACAACAAACTGCAGGTGGGCCCCAGAACACACAGCAAGGGCAGCCCCCTCAGTCTCTTCAGCTGATCTACTTGGGTAGAGATTCCTCTTGACCTGGAAGCTTCCTAATCTCCCAACCTAGGGTTTAAACCCTCAAGTTGCACCGGGGTCAGAAGTACACCGTCCTTCTGCACCCCCTTCCAGTTCTACTATTACAGGCCCAGTATGTCTCAGGCTATACAGAGCACACGCCAGCGGCGTAGCAGCGACACACTCTCCTCCCACCGGGGTCAGAAGTAAGGACACCGTCCCTCTGTACCCCCCTCCAGAGTTCTGCACCCTCCCACCTGGGAGCGGTAGCCCTGGAAGCCAACAACCGGTCAGGACACTGACTACAGATGCCCTTCCCTCCAGGTCAGGCTGAACCTTAACCTGGCCTCCCCCCTCCTCGGGGAACGACCTCCAGAGGCCCCACAAATGGTCAAGCACTGTAGACGGTCAAATGCTCAGTGAGCCAGGACTTCTGCACCCTCCACTTAGGAGCGGTACTGCCCAACACTAGGACCGCCGGAGTTCTGATTACAGACACTCCCCGTCCTCTAGACACAGGAAGATCCTCCTCAAATGACCTGTAAGTACAGCCTTGGTCCCTGACCTGGCGCTCCCTTAGGGAACCCTCCAGGCCCTGAGACAGGGTTTCGGGCCACTGTGGGACACACCGTCCCACACTCACTCCACCTCCACTGAGACAGGACGCGTGCCCCTACACCCCTACCATCCTACTGGGACCTAGCTGGGCTACACATGAACCTCTTCACCTACACAGGATCATCAGATACACAAGCCACTACTATTAGAATCACTCCCTAATGTCTCTGCACGACATCCAGCACACCGCCAGACATCCACCTCACGTGCAAGCTCCTTAAAAAAACCTCACACTACTCCTCCAGTTCAACACAGCACTTATCCACACACTCCCCCTCCAGACTGGTGAGACAGTTCCTCACTGCCTCTGACTCTCAACCTGTCACCCTCTTACTGAGCACCAGGCACCATACTCGGGGAACTGGGAATGGGAATTCACGCACTGGACACATTTAAGCTGCCACCACTGGATCCTACCATACTGGGGAATCCAGACACACACACACTACACTCAGGGAATAACCACCCTCCTGAGCAAGCAATTTCTCCTCCACCCTCCCTCTCTTCCATCTACCCACACAGGGACAGGAACGGGATTTGGACACTGGACCCAGCAAGGGATTCCTAATCTATGGGCACCTCCCCTCTCTACTGGCGTCCCGCCCTGTCATTTTCTCTCACCTGCCACTAAACATAAAGCGCAGGAACACCATCTGAAAATGACACTCTTGAGGAAAAACAAAATCAAAAACAATAATCCCAAATATGTGATTATCTGAAAAACGCAGAGTTTTTGTAATGTAGCCAGTTGTTGCTATGGCACTCTGCAAATACAAGTCCAAATCCCACCGCTGCCACCAATGTTGGAAACCGGCTATTTCGGGTAGGCTAAGGCTGACGCCAAAGCCAGGCCGAAACCACCATTCCAGTCAGGGCAAGGAAGTCACACGCCAAGATAACCCCTGCTCACCCTCTAGGTAGCTTGGCACGAGCAGTCTAGGCTAAACTCGGAGGCGATGTGTAAAGCATTTGCGTCAGCGCACAACAGCAACAACATCCTAGGTACACCACAAAAGAGACTCCACACAAGGTTATATTAAAATAACTTTTGTATTGTCAAAACATATCAGATAGAAATTACACATGTACATTGTGCCAACTGGCACGGCAATATTCACAAGGGATTATTTACAAGACAGGGCCACATGGGCCACTGTCTGAATCAACACTTTGCAGATATAGAAATACTTGTCAGTAATTAGAATAAAAGTATATAAACTTCACTGTAACACAAAGTAACAGTTATAGATCACATCCAGTAACTACTGGGAACAGGTAAGTACCACCTACGCAACCCTAACCCCTTAGGAGACTGTCACGCAGGGGACCAGGACCTCACTAGGACCACCTGTACTAAAAAGAACAACCCCCTAAGTATCACAGAGCATTTAGGGGTCTAAGAAAGAACACATTACCCATGATGTATGAAACACATTCAGAGGAGTAGTAAAGGAAAACCACCTAAGTAGCACACAGCGTTTTAGGGGTCTAAGAAAGGACACATTACCCATGATGCATAAATATACATTCAGAGGTGTTAAGAATAAAGCACATGATGCAATAAAATTACATTCAGAGGTACCAGAATAATACAGTAGCGCAATAGTCACATGATGTCTAAAAACATTCAGAGGTGCAGGAATAAGACATGATGCAAGAAATCACATTCAGAGGTGCAAGAACCATACAATTGCGCAAAACCTACATAAGCCACCCTCTGTGGCAGTCCCTAGGCCAACTGGCCTTGTTGGGGCTAGAACGCCCTGAGTCTCAATGTCAGGGCCTAAACGATGCAGGGGCCCACTACTTGCTGGGCCCCTGGGAACACTCACAAGGGCCTAAACGTTGCAGCTGGCACTAAGTGCTGCGCAGCTGGGAAGGCCTGGCACCACGGTGCCCTCGCTGTCCCACACAGGGACTCTCTCCTGAAATTGTGCCTAAACGGTGCAGCTGCCCACTAACTGCTGGGCAGCTGGAGACAAACTGCGACAGGGCTCTCGCTTGCCCTTAGGAGACAAAACTGCGCCAAACTGTAGGAGCCACACAGGCTCTGGGCGACACTACACAGACGTTGGAGCCACACAGGCTCTTGACACAGCTGTGGGGCGTTGGAGCCATCTGGCTCGGTAAATACACATGCCCCAAACGTTGGAGCCATCAGGGCTCGAAAACACGAGTATGCCGCCTGGAGCCTTGCAGGCTCGTAAATATCGATGCGGCATTGGAGCCTCTCGGGGCTCTATGTACGTTGGGGCGACCCACTGCCTACCGGGGCCGCCCTTGAAGCCCTCGTGGCTTCGCACTGGCCATGGGCGCGAGCTCGCGCCCCCTGGGGGGGGCGGACACCGACCATGTGTCCCGGCGCCCCCCCCTTCTCCTCTGCCCCACTCTACCCAGCCCTCCGCCCAGACTCACCGGGACTCCGACGCGGGGCGGTCTCTTCTTCTGGGCAGCGCGGGGCTCCTCTTCCACCACGGAGCCCCGCCTGCACTCTCAGCTGCTCTCTCTCCGCTCGTTGCAGGGCTCCCTCGACACGCGGGAGCCCTGTTCACCGGCCATCTTCTTCCTCGCCGCCACTCCGGTCTCTCCCCCAGGCGTCCACGAGCGCTGGGCCAATCCCAGCGCGGCCTTCGGGACGAGCCTCCTCTGACGCGTAGCTTCCTCGGCCAATCGGAGCGCGGCTCTCGGGGACAGGCCTCCTGCCACGGCCAATCAGAGCGCGGCTCCTGCCGAGGGACGGCCAATCAGGTCGCGGCCCCTTCGTGGCTTCGTCCACGCCGTGCACAGGCGAACGGCGGCTCCTGGGCACCTTTAGGCCCCCGGGCAGCGGCAATCACGGCGTGGGCAGCCGAAGTTAAATAAAATTAAAAATAAGCGAGGTGGCCACTCGCTAGGGCAAATAAAGCGCTCCCAGCGCTAACGGCCAGAATAAGCGCTCCCAAGCGCTAAAGGGACAAGTCCAGCCAAGTCCTTCAGGGGGATACAGCAAAGTCCCTCCAGGGTAAAGCAAAGTCCCCCATCCTTCCAGGACAGGCAGAGGGGTCCCCCAGAAGTCCAGGCATCCAGGGGCTGGGCAGCGCCCGCCCCTGGTAGATTCCAGTCCGAAGTAAGAACAAGACAAGAACAAATTGGAAGGGAACACAGCCCCTTCTTATACCCAGAAAAGGCTTTGAAGTCTTTTGAAGTCTTTGTGTAAGCGAGCCCTAAGCCCTGGCTGTATCTGGTTTCCCTCTCCTGTCAGCCTCAGGTCAGAGGTGACAGGGGCCATCCGGAGGGAGAGGCAGCAGGGTGGGCTGACAGGCACAGCCTGGCACCCCCAGAGCTCTTCCCTCCCATCCGTGACAGCAGATGGGGGCCTTTCATCTACGGCTGACTCAGACCCCCCCTCCTCCAGGGCCCTGCAGACCCCGTCCTACTCACCAGACAGTCCATCTACCAGCAGGCCCAGGCACATCAGCCAATCACGTGCCAGCAGACTCACTACACAATTATGCCAACTTCTAAAAGTGGCGCTTCTAGACTAGACACAGTCATGCCGCATATACCATTCTGCAGCATTCGTTCTCACGAGTTCACGCATATCAAACTCGACCCTGCACTCCCCATGCATCAGGAATCTACCATGGGCATACATATTCCCCATTCATTCCTATGGGAGGGCAGGTCACTCACCATCCATACACAGAGAGCACACGCACTTTACACTGTACCAAAGTGAAAAAGTGCGCAGAGGCCTAAAATCACCAATCCAGGTTCCAAAAACAGGCTAGGAAAAAGCAAAAAGTCACAGGGTGAACCTGCCCAAAGGACCGGGTCCAACAATTATCCTTTGCAGACGGTTACATGTGGCACAGATTTGCAAGCTCGCTTGCATAAATCAATTAATCTATCCCTTTCAAAACGCTACAGTAAATGCATGAGATCTCAATAGCACAAATTTACCACAACTAATCCACAAGGAAGAAGGAAGCACATATTCCGAATCTACTACCTATTTAACTCTAACCTTGGGCTCCTGAGTAGCATGCTACTTGCTGCAAAGCGCTTCGGTGCCTGATATGGGGTAGTACATGCTATATGAATGCAATTAAAAATTACAATTTCTGATTCGGTTTAACCTTGTCCTGGTATCCCATAATATCGAACCTCCTCCACCCTATTTACTCACATCTCCTTCCCTGCTAGCATTAGCCCACTCTCATAATTACACCTAAATCCTATTAACTTAATACATCACCACTTGAAAATGGAGGAAAATCTGTCATTTCCTTAGAGCACGAGGTTAACCCAATGATCAATAAATCTACAACAATAATTAAAAACTATATAAATGCAATAACAACACAATATGATATTCTTAGTCAGTTTTGATTTGTTTGAACTAGAAACAGAATATTTGTTGAGGTATGTGGTAAGTGTGACAGTTCATACTTTTGTAGAAAATCATAGTGTCTGATAAATCACAACATTCCTGCGTCCCTGCCTACATCTGCATACTTGGAGGCTGAACTGGGTATTTGAGGCTAAACCTGTGCATTGTGAGGCTGCAGTGGGCACTTGAGAATAAATCTGAACTTTGCGTGGCTGTTGATGAGTATGAAAAGCTCTATTTATTTAATCATTTATAACTATGCCAGCGCTTTTGATACCCTGGGCATGTTCTGCTAAGCCTGAGTGAATGAAGCGCTATCCAGGCACATATGTTAGGTGCCTGGATACTTGATGGTTGTACCTGTGCATTTACAGAAGTACCTGAGCATTTGATGCTTGGATTTGGTCTATGATTGTTGAAACATGCCCCAAAAAACGGGCTCAGAAATGTTATAAACTACATCTGTCAAGATGCCACTCCTCCGCTGTAAGCACCAGCTACCGTCCCCACCATCCCATATCAAAAGTTGGAAGAGGCTTCCGGGACAATCCTGACAAGAGCCTCCAACAAATCCCAGCAGATTCCCTGAAGATTTCTATGTGAATAATGGACGGAGAAGCTCTCGAGTTATCACACAGGCAACCCATGCAATGCCAAGTACAACGCATCACGGGTTAGGGTAACGCAAAATAATGTTTTTCCCCACCTCACCGAACTAGTATTTAATCTCATGAACAAATTATTATTTTAAAATGTTAAATGTTGTATACTTGTAAAGCGCACAGCTGCCCCAGCAAAGGGGCGTCCCGGCGCTGTATACCGCTGGGGAACCCGTCCTGGCTTTCCCTGTGGGATGGTCCCTACTGGGAATCCCCAAGGTGGAGCCAGGCATCCCCGGCGTTGATGGGGCCGTTGTGGAGATTAGGCAAGCTAATGCCCAGAGTTGCCGAGTGGGACCCCAGGTTAGAGTAGGCACCGAGGCGAGAATTGTCGAGTTCGCTGACCCTGGTCCACGACCCTGCCGCGTTGGGAATTGAACCCTAGTCCCGGGCCGACTTCTGCTCCCGGGTCTGCCGCCTCTAACCAGTGAGCCACACCACTCCATTAGCTGTTATATAGCTCGAGGCGCTCTGCTCAGTGGATGTGGACGAGAGCAACTCGAGCTGTGCAGAAACTGTCGAATTCCACAGTCAGGGAGCACGTCCTGGCTGGATCAGAGGTCATGGTTGCCATAGATACCAGGATCACTTGCAAGGGCTACACCCTTCCCTTCATCCCCTCCTCCTTCCGGAGGTACTTCACAGGACTCGAAACTAAAGAGGCATCAGGCAGTCAGCCTTCCAGAGAGAACCATTGAATAAAGTGCAGTTCTGCTTCTGCAGCGTCGCGCTATCACAGCAGTGACGTGGCTGCAAGATGAGGACGTTAAGTAAGCAATCACGCACGTTTTATTCTCCGAGTCACTCAGCAACAGACTGCTCACACTGTAAGAGCAGGCAGCATATACCATTTAATAAGTCAGAGCAGAGAAACTCTTATAGAAATAGTTATTTCTTTTTCCCTAAATATTGATCATCCGTTGAAAATCTGGCAGTTTTTTCCTTTTTTGTTTACAATATTTCACCCTGCATTGTTACTCCTTTCTTCTGATTTAAACGAAAGTGCTTCATCTCTTCTAGTTCTTGTGTGGTGCATTCCTCTCTTTGCGCTGGCCAGCACACCATCCCGACTTCCAGTGCGGCCACTAATGTTTCAGGGCAGCTATCTGAGTAAATGAGTCAGTGGCGGCCGGCACAGGTAAGAGTGGTAGAAAATGAAATGGAGGCGGGTTTCTTACATTGAATAAGCACTTAAAGAGTTTTGAAATTATTTCCACACTCCTTGACCATAACTTAGAAGTGGGTTCGTTTTTTAACGTACCCATTACACGGACATAATTGAAGTGTCACACAAAAGCATTAAAATGCCACACATAAAGACCCTGAAACATTGGCATGTCACACATCAGCAAGATGAAAACCTGCCAGCTATGCATGTAAAGTTAAAGAAAATGAAGCATGTGGCCCAGACACCCGCACCAAAGACCCACCCATCTCCTGACGCCACCTGTCAGTCTACTAATCACCCACGTAAAACACCACTGCATACATACCAACGTACCCAGCAGTTAAAACCCATTGAAACAAGCATTGGCATAGCCAATAGGTCTCGCCTTTGGGGCCTTATAATTGTTTAGCCATGCAGCACAGTGTCTTGGACCATGTGCTGCTATGGATTGAGTACAATTACTACATACTGGGCCATGCAGTGTGATTCAAGAATACATGCTTGCCTCTGCTGCACGCTTCTTCTTCCTGGGTGGCATTTGGAAATTAAAAGGAATGATGGGAGGGTGGGGTGATTTGAAAGCGATGACGGGAGGCTGGGAGAGAACTGAAAGCAAAAATGGGAGGATACGAGGAATTAAAAGCAACGACGTGAGGGTAGGGGGATTAAAAACGATGGGACTGTGGAAAGTTTTGAAAACATGGTTGCCAAAACTAACGGTTCCAGCCTGCAGTAGATCACACGTGCAACAGGGCAATCTCCTGATTCGCAGATACTGCGTTAGCAGTTAGGGTGGGGTATATATCATCAAAGACAGATGCAATCCAACATATACACCTTGCAATATTACTTATGAAACTCCTCACATGAAACTGCGTCTACTAAGTGTTGATATTTATCTACAATGCCTTGCTTCAGACTTGCTGGCGCTCTATAAATTGATTCATACTGCACCCATAAGTGGTTTACTATATGACAGGAGGCTGTTTAACAGAAACGCCACCCTTTGGTGAGGTTGCAGAATGCCCAGAGGCCCGGGGTATGTGCGTGATGGTGCAAATGGGGCATTTCCCTGATGCCAACGAAGTGTAGTATAACGTACTTGACGTACCTGCAGGGGGCACATGGCAGCTGCGCTAGGGTATTCCGGGGTGCAAAAGGGACCCTGAGGTGGTGGGGGATTGGGGGCAACGCAGCACAGGACTACTGGGGTTGCAGGGGAGATCAGCAGAGGAGCTCGGAAAAGCGCAGAGGCAACAGAGTGTCTCGGTCCGGGAAGAGCTGATGCTGGAAGGGGTCAAAAGAATACAATGGCTGCATAAAGGTGAGAGGAAGACTGAGCCTGGGTGAGTCCGTAGAGTGCTGGGAGGGCGAGGGGGCAACTAAGCAGCAGGGCATGCGTTAGTCTCAACAAATCCGAAAGAATGGCGCTTTGTTCAGACAGGAGAAATGAAGCAACAGCTATAAAAAAAAACTGGTGCATGTCCACAGCCTCGGAGTGCTTCGACTACTTTGTCAGTGAGTGACTCGAGAAGCCTAGCTCAGTTGGGCACTCAAACGCTGCTTTGACGCGGCCAATGAGACAGAAGAATTTGTAGGAGAGTAGGATCTGCTTCCTATGGTTACCCCCACTTTTTTGCTGTGTTTCACTGGTTTTTCGACTTTAGTCTGGCTGTGGCCCTGCTAATCAGGACCACAGCCTAGCCGTTCTCTCTCTAAATTGATTGCATGTACTTTAGGTACATACCAGATTGGTTACTGGGTCAGCCTTATGAGTCCCTAGTATATGGTACCTTAGGTATCAAGGTCTTAGGTACCCCAGAGGCCTATCAGGGGCTGAAGCATGCATTATGCCACCCCTGGGAAGCCTTCCAAAATGACACGACAGGTCTGCACTTGCAGCCTGGGTAAGGTGGTATAAGCACCCCTTACTTAGATATAGTATACGTGTTAGACCTGACACCCTTGGCGTGGTTTTCCCCTATCTTTTTGCCTCTGCCTCCTGTATTTTTGATGCTGTGCTGGATTTCGTTTTTGCTGGTTTAGATGCTTTGGACACTCTGCCACTGCTGATCAGTGCCAGAGTGTAAGTGCTCCCTATGGAAATTATCATATTGATTGGATGTACCTGATTGGCATATTTGTATCACCACGAAGTCCCTAGTAAAGTGCACTGGGTGTGCCAGGGCTGGTGATGACAGATGCTACTAGTGGGCCTGCAGCACTGATTGTGCCATCCACCTGAGTAGCCCTAAAATGATGTCTCAGGCCTGCCACCGCAGTGCCTGTGTGCAGTCAGTGAACTGCCATGTCCTCCTGGTCAGTGTCCCCACTGGCTAGGCCTAACCCTTCCCTTTGTGTGCACATTGGTCACCCCTATGGAAGGCTCAAGGTACCCCCTTGGGCAGGGTGCAGTGTATATGAAAGGTAGAGCATGTACTAGTGCAGGTAACATGCTCTGGTAGTGAACAGCAGCCATTTTGTGTGATCACTGCTGCAAGGTTATCTTGCTCCATAAACTAACATGGGGGAGGCTGGTCCCAATGGATACCAGCCTATCTGCCCACAGGAAAAAGATAGGACATAAGTGATTGATATCCCTGAACTCAGAATTTAATAACACATCTTTTAGGAAAGGTTTTTTTTTGGGTTTTTTTTGGGGGCGCTAGAGGGCGCGCAAACAGAATGGCCGCCTAACGGTTAGGCTCCTGCACCCTGGAACGAATATCCTGCATTTATCCTTACCAACTGGCAGATAATAGCACTTCAAAGTAACTCTGGAGGCGGCGTATGTGCTTGGGCAGACTCGGTCTGAATTTGGAGCGGATTCGGCCGGCGGTTCTCGAGCAATTGGCGTCGGCAACTATCCCCGTGGGCGGAGCGGAGGACCCGGCACTGTGAGAGGCGGACCCGGCAGCTAGGAAAGACCGGGGATTGACCCGCGACGGTGGGCCTGACAACTCCGGCGGCCTGCGCGCCTAAGAGATCCTGGTGTCCTGACCGGGCGGAGGCGGACGCTTACGCTTGACTTACCTGGAGACAGCGTTACAGGCCTGCACAACCGGGACTCTTCTGGGGAGTTGGAGCTGAGCGACGATCGCCTTTGCAGACCTTACAGACGGCACTGTGTGTGCGGCGTGGCGTCCTTCCCGCCTTTGCCTTGGGTACCGAGTAGAATCGGGACCCTAGTCGGAGAGACGAACAAACGGCTGGTCTGCTACAGCGCGCTGGACTATTGGGCGTTTATTGCTAAATATTGGAAGGTACGCCCAGCTATTGCCTATTGAGAGCCTGTGGCGCGATCGGTGTTGCTATTATCGCGTGGCTGGGCGAGGCGCCATAACAGCGTCTACGCAGTTCAAAAACGGCGCCTACATCACATTCTGGGATACAAGTTAGGAATACTGGCAGCAGCTTCGAGTGCAGAGCAGCGCTCATAAATATTGGCGGACAGGTGGACATGCAAGAAGGTTGGTCTGGGCGCTGGGAGTGGTGGTCTAACTTTCGCAGCTAAACTGCCACTGGCGGGACTGGGATTGTCCTCTCCTCTGGACTGCGAAGTGGTTTTCAGGAGCTGAAGCAGCGTAAACGCGCTAGGAGGGGGCGCCAACATTGCACCGCAAGTCACACGCGTCCCAAGGAAGTACCATCGGCGATAGCGCAGAGTGCGGATCGGCGCTGTTGATAATTGGCAGAGATACGGTCTCGCGGGTCGGGTCCTCTGGTCGCTCAGTGATATCTCCATAGTGCACGACTCGACCGCACACTGAGGGATCGGCCGGCCGGAGACATCATGGTTAGACAAGACAATCGCCAACCTAAACTGACATTCGAAGCTCCAAAAAAGGGGTCGAAAGTGCCGCAGGCGGACCCACCGGTGAATGGCGCAGGAATGGCGGAACAGAGCGCTGATTCATCCTCGGGCGGGTCGGACATCCAACGAGTCCTGCAGGAAATGCATCAGGGGTTTGCCACGGTGGTGGCCAAGGTGGACAAGATATCCTCGAGAATGGATGCCCTGGTCCACAAGGTGGCCCAGCATGAAGAACGCTTAACAGTTGCCGAGCAGCGCAAGACACCACGGCTGAAGACACCACGGCCACGCATACGATCCAATTGGCCCGGATGGACAATATTCTCCGAGTAATAGCGGCCAAAAATGAGGATTTGGAGGCCCGCAGTAGACGCAACAATATACGCGTCACGGGCATTCCGGAGTCCACAGACACTGGTAGGATGGAGCTCTATGTGGAGAAACTACTGAAAACATCTGTGGGAGAAGATGCATTCTCCGCTCAATTCATCGTAGAAATAACACATTGAACATTGGGACCTATCCCGAAACCAGGTGCTCCGCCAAGGCCCATAATTGCGCGGCTGCTGAAATACCGCGATCGATACATCGCCTTGAGAGCAGCCGTACTGCTCAGCAACTGACGTATAACAGCGTAAATTTCTCCATCTATCCAGACTTTACCCCGCTTGTGCAGGAACGGAGGCGCAAATTCCTTGACATCAAGAAAAAACTGCGTGCTGCGCAGATAGATTATGCTCTATTGTATCCGGCGAAGCTGCGCTTGACGCACCAGGCGAAGCGGTATTTTTTTACAAATCACCAGAAAGCTGAGTAATATCTAAAAACTGTCAGGAAAGCCCAAAGAGGAGCTAAGGGTGGAGCAGCTGTGCACGGGGAGGTTCGACCTGATGCTGAAGAAGAGGCCTGAACAGCTGTGTGGTGACACTGTCCTGAATACTACCGGACTATTGCTTACTCTACTTCTCAATGCACTGGAAGTGATTTGTGACTGCTGGTGCACATGTGCTGCTTCATGTGAAGTGGACTTGACGGACTGGAGCCAGTGGTAATGTATTCCAGGGGCCACTGCCTCTCCCCAGCTGAACCCGAGGGCGGTACAGAAATCACGGCTGGAGGCGGGGGTAGTGGTTGCGCGCTCTCGATATGTTTCCCCTAGAGGGTGTACCCCACGTGTGAACAATTTTCTTTCTTTGGAAATGTTCAAAGTTATTGCAGGGTTGGAGGGTGGAGGTTGGGGCATTTTTTCTGGCAAGTTGGGGATGCTCCAGTGTTAGGGGGCGGGAGGGGCGGATTATCATCCACATAGATCAAACGGGGCATGGTCGATGCAAGCCTATCTGACTAGTGTTGGAGGGGATGGTGCAGACACACCCCACATTGTTGGGGTAGTTCGGGCATTGGGGGGTGGGGCGGGTAAGTTGGTTTTCTATGCAGAACAGGGCACGGCGCAGATTCATGGTTGCAGGTGTATGAAGGATCATGTGGGGGAGGCACAGGACATACCCTTCACAGACATGGGAATTGTGACACTACTCGGTAATGGCTGACACTAACAGAACACCTTATATGACAGTGCTCTCCTGGAATGTCCGAGGACTTAATGATGCCAGAAAATGTAGAAACGTCCTAGCTTATTTAGATCGCCATGGGGTGAACATAGCATTGCTACAAGAGACTCACCTTCCGCCCCGCTCGACTCCTGCATTTGCGGGTCGATGGGCGGCGTTCAGGGTGTTCTCTTCCTATTCTTCCTATTCCAGGGGCACTGTTATTTTGGTCAAGAAATCCACTCACTTTACGCAATTTGGAGAGTTCAGTGATACAGGGGGAAGATATGATATGCTGTGGGGCAGGCTTGGTACTGATACAATCACTATAGTGAATTGCTATGCCCCCAATGTGGATACACCTGAGTTTTTTACAATATTGTGGGGCAGAATTGTTGATATTGGCTCTACTCATGTACTTTGGGGGGGGATTTCAATTTAGTATTGATACCTGCCTTGGACAGAGCGGATGGAACTGTGCAGTATAATACGAAGTCCAAAGATGTTGTATGTGGTATTGTAGAAGAGGGAGGCTTGATTGACAGCTGGCGCTTTCTACACCCCGGGAAGAGAGAGGGCACACACTTTACTTCTCATACCAACACATGTGCCCGGCTGGATTATTGCTTCCTCTCTAGAGGACTGACTGTCGATATGGGTAAGGCCCTACACTTAGCTAGGACTTACTCGGATCATTGCCTGGCCTTAGTACAACTGAAACCTCCGGGGTTTGATGGAGTTAGACCCACATGGAGATTGCAACCCACAGCGCTGTTGGACGCTGCCTTTAGTGCAGAACTGGGAGAGGAAATTACAGCTTTTTTCCCTCGCAATAAGGGCTCAGTGGAGAGTGTAGAGACAATATGGGAGGCATTTAAGGTCACCGTAAGGGGGTTCTGTATATCTAAAAGCTATGGGATACTACGAGATATTAGGGACACTATCTGTAAATTGGAGAAGGAATTGAAAGCGCTGGAAGAACGTATGGCAGGTAATGGCGATATAAGAATACATAAGGCCTTCAGACAAAAGCTGTCTGAATTTGAAGAAGAAGCACACAGAGAGATGAAGTTCAGGGGGAAACATTGGGTGGCCCGTAGGTACTGTGAGGGTGAACGACCAGGACGAGCTCTGGCGGAACTGATTAAACATCCTAAATTTGGTAACACAGTGCAAGAGATCACTACATTGGAGGGAATACACTGCCGGGACTCGGAGGGTATCCTACAGGCATTTCAGGCTCACTACAGTACACTGTACACAACTCAAGGGCATACGGTTGAGGGCTCTGACAAGTATTTGGATGACATAGCACTGTGCTGGCTCAGCGATGTTCACAGGCAATTCTTAGCAGCCCCCCTGGAGATAAAAGAGATTAGAGAGGCGATTATGTCCTTACAAAATGGCAAGGCACCAGGCAGTGACGGGCTGCCTGCAGAATTCTACAAACACTACATTGATATAATGGCGCCTGTTCTTACGGAAGTGTATGAGGAATCCTTGGAGATCGGAATTTTACCGGGCTCTATGCGTGAAGTGGTCATTACCTCCCTCCTAAAACCAGGGAAAGAGCCAGGGAACTGTGATTCGTATCGCCCATTGTCCCTTATGAATTGGGACGCTAAAATATTGGCCAAGGTGCTGGCCAAACGTCTCTCCTTGCTCAGGACTACAATAGTCCTCCCGGACCAAGCGGGGTTCGTCCCAGGACGTTACACAAGCCACAATCTGCGCACCCTGTTTTCACTGATCCAAACTATTGCACCGGAACTACCGGTGGCTGCTGTGTTTCTGGATGCCACGAAGGCATTCGATTCGGTTGAATGGCATTTCTTATTCACCATCCTACATAGAATGGGTTTTCCTAAACTATTTTTCTCATGGATCCAATTACTATACAGGCAACCTACTGCCAGAGTTCTGATTAACGGCAGGCTATCCACACATCTCCCGATTACGAGAGGCACCCGGCAGGGATGCCCCCTTTCCCCCTTACTGTTCGCTATGGTGATTGAGCCATTGGCCTGCCGCATACGGCAACTATATAAGGCGAGTGCTTTTAATTGTTTCCAGCGGCAGTTGGGAATATCGCTATACGCGGACGACCTGACACTGTATGTTAAAGATCCCCAAACACATCTTAATCCCTTGTTGAGAGAATTCTTGGTGTTTGGTGGAATGTCAGGCATTCAGATAAACTGGAATGAATCGCAATTTTTCCCCTTACAGTGGTCGTTACAGAATTTCAACTAGATTACCCATTACAGTGGTGTAGCTCGGACCTTAGATACTTGGGGATACAGGTATCAACTGATAAAGAAGAGACACTGAGGTTGAATTATGGGACTGCGATCACTAAACTGACAGACAATGTTACACGCTGGATTTCCCTGCCACTGTCCTTGGCGGGTAGAGCCTCACTCATAAAAATGGTAATACTGCCTCGCTTCCTCTACCTATTCATGAATGTGCCCTACTATCCCGGCGCTTTCTTCTTCGCAACGCTCGGAGCTGTTGCGGCTATTCTGGGGAGGTAAACAGCCGCGCCTCAGATGGGCAACGGTGACACTCCCGTATGATAAGGGTGGATTTTACGTCCCCGATTTTGAGATATATTACATAAGCGCGCAGGCACATTATGCGTACCACTGGATGACCCCAAAGCCGTACATGCCGCAACTGGCGGCGGAGGATTGGGTAGCGCATCCGCTTCCATTATCCGGCCTAATATATGGACCGGTCACTGCGATAGACACTAAGCCCACCACTGTGGCTTGCACAATAGATGCCTGGCGGTGAATAGCGAATAAATTACAAGTGACCTTACTATACTCTCCGCTGATGCCACTTACATACCATCCGCTTATGCCTCTACTGCAGGAACAGGGGTTTCAGGTGATGTGCGGGAAACTCGGGATATCGAGGTGGGGTGATCTGTTTTTGGATGGGAAGCTTCGCAATAAGGAACAGGTCTTCCAGGATGCCCAGCCTACCCCACTTGAAGTATTTTACTATATACGCCTATCCCAGGGTCTGAGGACAGTACTGCCGGACTATCCGGCTGAACTAGCGCCGACTATCCCTTTGGATAGAATGCTACGCTCGGGAGCTGACGGGCATTTGGTGTTGAGGATATACAGGGACATAAGGACACATAGCCCAGAGACGGATAGCCCTGCTCGCATGAAGTGGGAGGTGGATATTGGAACAGATATTACGGATGTTCAATGGTACTACTGCTGTGCCATGACCGCTCACATATCGGCGAGCTGTCGGCTAAAAGTGATACATTATAAGTTCTTACAACGGCTCTACTACACGCCGGCACTGAAGCTCTGATACCGCTTGGCAACCGATGATAAATGCCTGCGATGCCAGGCGGAGGGAGCAGGTTTCATGCATTTGGCATGGGAGTGCCCTGGTGTATGGACCTACTGGATGGAAGTGCATGAGGCCCTTCAGGCCATGACAGGTCACCCTTATGACAGAGACCCACTGATTATGTTGTTGGGGTATACCAGGCAGATTCCTAAACAACATCGGAAATTGTTTGATGTAGCACTACTACTTGCCAAACGCAGGGTAGCCTGTAGATGGGACCGAGGCCGAGCACCGAAATTTAAGGATTGGTTGGCAGATCTCACATACTGTCAGGAACAACAGGCTGTCTATGCTGATACACTATCAACGAAATGCAGGCCTAGGGATATCTGGGGACCCCTTCAGACATATTTGTTAAGCATCACAGATACATCGAGTGACACTGAGGTCAATGCACGGGTTGAGGGTGGATCTCCCCCTTAAATTCATGTTGTATTGTACTGGGTCGGGCATACTGTGTTGTGCATGCCACTTGCTGAGGACTGGCGTAGCCGATGATAGATGATACACGGATGCACGGGAGAGGAATATATGCTTGAGATGTGATATATTTTTATTACGTCATTTATAATGTACATATTGATAGTACTGTTTGATCGATAGCTTTGATGAGTGGTGTTAACCGCTGTTGCAGAGATAACCATGTCTAATATTATGCCTGCCGAGTTATTATAGATGCTGTGGTTCTACCATATTGGTCCAAAAACCATGTATTGCAACCCTTTTTTTCCTTCATGGTTCTGATGATCTGGGCAATGTCCTTCCTGCACTATGTCTTGTGTTGAAAAAACTATAAATAAAGTAAAAAAAAAAAAGGTTGTTTTTAAATTCTGTGTTTGAGAACAGTACTTTTAGAAAGTGGCTGTTCTCTTGTCTAATCTTTCTGTGTGCCTGGGCCTGCTTGTGGATTGACTGTCTGGTTTGAGGGTGACAGGGGCTGGGGAGCCCCCAGGAGGTTGTCTGAGTCAGCCCTTGGTTGAATGACTGCATCTGCAACTAGAGTGGTGGGAGGAGATAGCACCTGGGAGTGAATAGGGCTGTGCCTGCCTGCCACAATGCTGGCTCTACCTCCTGCTGGGCGGCTGACGACTCTGCCCCTCACCCTGAAAGGAAGGAAGAAGCCAGGAAGCCCAAGTACTCCAGCAACACCCAGAACTGGTTTAGACCGGTGTAGCGGGTTCAGGCGCACGGGACACGGTAGGAAGGGGCAGCAGTCGGGTTTTGGTTAGTGAAGGTTTTATTGTGGCATAAAGATAGTCAGTACAGGTCTTTCTGTGGAAGAGGGTCCATCGCGGTGAACAGCTTCTTGTTGACTGTCTGCTCCGGGGCTTGGGGTTTTCTGTCCTCCGATAGCCGTCCGGGCTTCTTCCGGTCGTCCGGTCGTCTGAGTCCGTCTTGGCTCTCCGTCCGCTGAACCCACAAACAAAAGAGAGCACCTCGTTAGTATTGCTCTCGAGTGTATCACGGCAAAAAGGGGAGGGGAGTGAGGAGTCTAACCGCACCCGTGTGTCAAGCAGCTAGGACCGTGCAAGGAGGGGTAGTGCTCGGGTAAAGGGAACCGGGAATCGGGATACCACAGTTACACAAAGGGACCGCCCCTCCGTTCCACCCAGCCCTTGATTTTATCACGCACCTGGGCAAGCCATACACCTCCCCCGGGTGTATGGCTGGGCGGCTCGCAGAGTCGTTGGCCTCCTGGCTTCTCTTCCTTCTCGGGGTCTTCGGCACTTCCTCTCTCCTCCGGTCGTTTCCTTTCGGCTCCTCTGCTCCTCCGCTCTCTCTGTTCCTCGTTTCTCGGCACCTCCCCTCTCTCCCCACTCCCGGTGTACAAGCACACCAGGTCGTCCGTTACTTCCGCATTTGAAGGCGGTCCGTCGTTGGTAGGTCCCGCCCAGTCACCCCCAGATCGGGGATTAAAGGGCCAGTCGTCCTCCTCACGGTCTTCGAGTGTGTAATCGGCTCCGCCGATATTCGAGTGCTGTGTATGATAAGAGGGGGGGTTGGAAGCGTGAGTGTCTGCCGGGTCCCCGTGACCCTTTCCATAGCCCCCGAACAGTCATGGGAGGGTGCCACGTGTACCCCGTTACACACTTCCCCCATAGGACGCTCACGATCAGGGAGCGGATGTCTCGAGAGAAAATCAGCCCCCACATTGTCCGAACCCTTCCGATGACGCACCGTAAAGGAATAGGGCTGAAGGGACAGGAACCACCGCATCACCCGGGGATTATTGGACTTGTTGCGAGCCATCCAAAGCAAGGGGGCATGATCGGTGAACAGGGTAAATGGGTGGTCCTCCAGGTAGTAGGCAAATTTCTCTACAGCCCACTTGACCGCCAGGCATTCCTTTTCTATGGTGGCGTACTTGAGTTCCCGTGGGAACAGCTTCTGGCTCACGTAAAGTATAGGGTGGTCAGCCCCGTCCGTTCCTACCTGGGAGAGCACAGCACCTATGCCGTAATCCGAGGCGTCCGTGTGTAGCGTAAAATGCCGGGAAAAGTCAGGGGAGGTCAGGACGGGGGCTGAAGTGATGAGGCGTTTGAGGTGTCGGAAGGCTTCCTGCATAGCAACTGTGGACAGGACCGGTGAGGTAGATTTCCCCGGGTGCCGCAAGGTGTCCGTAAGGGGGGCTGCTATGTCGGAGAACTGGGGCATGAACCGCCGGTAGTATCCCACAAGCCCCAGAAAGGCCCTCATCTCTTTTCTAGTAGCGGGGAATGGAGTGTCCGCTATAGCCCGTATCTTCTCGATCTGGGGTTCAATGAGGCCATGTCCCAGTACGTACCCCAGATACTTCACCTTCTGATACGCCACCTTGGATTTCTTTGAGTTGATCCTCAAACCGGCCTTGTCCAAGGCTCTGAAGACCTCATGTAGGTGCCTGATGTGAGCGGGCCAGGACGGACTGTGTACCACGATGTCATCTAAGTATGCCGATGCAAAATCTGATACGTCCTTCAGAACGGTGTTCATCAGGCGCTGGAACGTGGCCGGGGCTCCGTGTAGCCCGAAAGGGAGGACTGTAAATTCAACATGCCCATCGCCCGTACTGAAGGCCGTCTTCTGTCTGTCTTCCTCCCTAAGGGGCACTTGCCGGTATCCCTTGGTGAGGTTCAACGTGGTGATGTACTGGGCATCACCAAATCGTTCAATGAGGTCGTCTACACGGGGTATCGGATAGGCGTCAAAAGCAGAGATTTCATTCAAGGCCCTGAAATCCATACAAAAGCGGCGGGTCCCGTCTGGTTTTGGTATCATGACGATTGGACTGGACCAGTTGCTCTTGGAGGGGCGGATGACTCCTAGCTCCAGCATATCCTGCACCTGATTGCGTATAGCCAGACGTCGAGAGGCAGGTACTCGATACGGGCGTATTTTCACGACTTTACCAGGAGGGTATCGATGCAATGTTCGGCCAAAGTCGTCTTTCCTGGGATGTTGGAAAACAGACCGTCATGTCTTTTTAGGGTTTCCTGTAACTCCTTCTGCTGCTGAAGGGTCAGCTCATCGTTGACCACTAATTGTTCTCTTGTGGACGTGCTGGGCGGAGCGGTCACTAGATGCACTCCCGAGGGCAGGGGACCCAGCCATTTCTTCAATATGTTGATGTGGTATATCTGGTTTTATGGGGCCCCATCTGTAGTTTGTAGCTCGTCATCCCTATGGTCTCGATTACTTTATGTGGGCCTACCCATTCAGCACGGAACATCGGGGTAGACGATGGAAGGAGGACCAGGGCCCAGTCGTTCACTTTCAGGTGCCGCCACTTCTTTCTTCTATCGTAAGCCGTTTTCTGCCGTCTTTGGCTTTCTTCTAAGTGAGTATACGCTAGGTCTCGGAGTTTACCCAGCTTTGCTTTTAGGCTCCGTGCATATTCCAGAGTATGGGTGGTCTCCTCGGGGATCTTGTTTTCCCACGCATCTCTGGTCATTTCGAGTAAGGAGCGCGGTTGTCTGCCATATAGCAGTTCGAATGCAGAAACGCCGAGGCTGCTCTGTCGTTGCCCCCGAATGACGTACAGTGAGAGGGATAACAGCTGGTCCCACTCAGCGCCGCTAACCTCCAGCATTTTTCTGAGGGTTGTCTTGAGAGTATGGTTATACCGCTCCACAAGGCCATCCGTTTGGGGGTGGTAAACCGAGGTGCGTATCTGTTGTATGTCTAGGTTCTTGCATACCTCCTTCATCAGGCGTGAGACGAAAGGAGTCCCCTGATCCATAAGGATCTCCTTCGGGAATCCGACCCGGCTGAACAGCTCGACCATCCTCTCCGCAACTTGCTTGGTAGTGGCCGCTGTTAAAGGGAAGGCCTCCAGGAATCTGGTGGCATAATCGACCACGACCAGTACGTGTTGGTACCCTCTCCGGGTTTTAGGCAGGGGGCCGATAAGGTCCATGCCCACTCTTTCGAAGGGTTTACCGATGATGGGAAGGGGTTGGAAGGGGACAGACGGGGGTCTCGTCATATTCTTCTTCTGGCAGATACCACATTCTTTGCAGTACGTCACCGTGTCCTTATAGATACCAGGCCAGTAGAAATGTCTCAGTATATTTTCAGTGGTCTTCTCTGTTCCCGTGTGGCCTGCCACGAGATGGCTGTGGGCAAATAATAAGACCTGGCTCCTAAAGGACACCGGTACCAGCAGTTGAGCAGGGTCATCGGGACTTCCTTGTCTGTATAGTAGATCCTGTCGTATGACGAACCGGGGGTATCGGTCGGGATTGTCCACTTGTCCCTGATGGGCTTGTTCCCAGGCATTGAACAGGGTATGGTCATTGGACTGGGCAAAGTGGAAGCTTCTGTCCATCGCCCAGGGTTCCTGGGACAGCAAGGCGGGGCAGGGGCGTCGTAAGAGGGCTGGGGAGTGGGAAGGCTTCTCTACCAAGTCTAGGCTTTTTTTGAACAGGTTTATAAAGCGGGAATTGTCTGTCCCTATGATCAGGTCTTCGGGCAGTGAAGCCAACACCCCCACTCGTACTGTCTGGGGGTTTCCCGTCAGGGGTTGAATGAGAACGTGGGCTACGGGATACAGTCTCACGTCCCCGTGAACACACCTAATGTTTACCCTCTGTTTGGGAACGTATTGCGAAAGGGGAACATGTTTGCCCAAGATGACCGATTGTCTACACCCCGAGTCCAACAAGGCCTGTAAAGTGGTCCCATTCACCCTGACACTTACTCTGTATGTGCTCCCCATTTCAGCCGAGAAGAGAACGGAGCGGGGAAGGTATCCCACCTCCATGGGTTCGTCCGGGGGTCTTTGTTTGGGGCATAAGCATGTGATATGTCCCCAGTTACCGCACTCAAAACACTGCGGACCGGTGGTTCCGTTATTCTCCGGTCTCCAGGGTCTTGGTCGAGGGGGCTCCACGGGACGTAGGGGTCGTTTCTCAGGTTTGGGGGCCATCTTGTGGGTTTTCTCAGGTTCCCATCCAGGGGGTTTGGGCTGTGCACGGGCAAACGTGGTGGCCATGTCTACGGCCTGAGCGGTAGTCAGATTGTGGTGCTGGCACAGCCATCTTTGGGTAGCATAGGGAAGGGCCTCTAGGTACTACTCCAGATAGACTAGGTCCATGATTTCCTCCTTGGTGCTTGTGGAGGGTGTCAGCCATTTGTCCGCGGCCATTTTCAAGCGTACGAACAGGGTTTTTGGATTCTCTCCGGGGGTACCTCTTTCCTTTCGGAAACGTAGCCTATAGGCTTCGGCGTCTAGACCGAGTTGGTCTAGTATGATCCTTTTCACCTCCGGATAGGGGGTATCCCCCGTTGGATTCGCCACCTGGTATGCTGCTTGGGCTTCTCCCACCAACAGCGGAGCCAGGAAGAAAGGCCACTTACCAATGGGCCATCCGCAAGTCCGGGCAGCACGCTCAAAATTTAGGAGGAAGGAGTCAGTGTCCTCCCCCGGGATGTACTTCTGCAGGGAAACGGCAGCAGTCCCATGGGGTATGAGACGGTCTTCGGTGCCCCCCGTGAGGTCGGGTCCACCCATGTCGGGGAGGGGCGGGCTGCGAGTGCCTACTTTAGAATGTCTCTTTCGGCCTGGGCCGAGGTAAGCTGCTGTTCCGCTACCCACTCCAGGCGCTCTTGACCTTTCACCAATTGTTCGATTACGGTGTCCATCTTCTCTGCACAGATGGCGCTTATGCTCGCATTCTCCACCACTGTAGCGGGTTCAGGCGCACGGGACACGGTAGGAAGGGGCAGCAGTCGGGTTTTGGTTAGTGAAGGTTTTATTGTGGCATAAAGATAGTCAGTACAGGTCTTTCTGTGGAAGAGGGTCCGTCGCGGTGAACGGCTTCTTGTTGACTGTCTGCTCCGGGGCTTGGGGTTTTCTGTCCTCCGATAGCCGTCCGGGCTTCTTCGGGTCGTCCGGTCTTCTGAGTCCGTCTTGGCTCTCCGTCCGCCGAACCCACAAACAAAAGAGAGCACCTCGTTAGTATTGCTCTCGAGTGTATCACAGCAAAAAGGGGAGGGGAGTGAGGAGTCTAACCGCACCCGTGTGTCAAGCAGCTAGGACCGTGCAAGGAGGGGTAGTGCTCGGGTAAAGGGAACCGGGAATCGGGATACCTCCATTCCACCCAGCCCTTGATTTTATTACGCACCTGGGCAAGCCATACACCTCCCCCGGGTGTATGGCTGGGCGGCTCGCAGATTCGTTGGCCTCCTGGCTTCTCCTCCTTCTCGGGGTCTTCGGCACTTCCTCTCTCCTCCAGTCGTTTCCTTTCGGCTCCTCGGCTCCTCGGCTCTCTCTGTTCCTCGTTTCTCGGCACCTCCGCTCTCTCTCCACTCCCAGTGTACAAGCACACCAGGTCGTCCGTTACTTCCGCATTTGAAGGCGGTCCGTCATTGATAGGTCCCGCCCAGTCACCCCCAGCTCGGGGATTAAAGGGCCAGTCGTCCTCCTCACGGTCTTCGAGTGTGTAATCGGCTCCGCCGATATTCGAGTGCAGTGGATGATAAGAGGGGGGGGGTGGGAAGCGCGAGTGTCTGCCGGGTCCCCGTGACCCTTTCCATAGCCCCCGCACAGTCATGGGAGGGTGCCACGTGTACCCCGTTACACCCGGGCTCAGGGCCCACTTGCACAAAGACTTCAAAGACTTTTAGGGGTATAAGAGAAGGACCCCTGACAACAGATTTTTAGACTTCTACAATCAAGAGGAATCTCTGCCGGAAGAAGAACAGCTGGAGAAACTGAGGAAGACTGCCCTTGCTGTGTGCTCTGGGGCTGACCTGTTTTGCTGCTTCAACTAAAGGAGAGAAGGGGACTTTGCTGTGTGCTGTGCTCCCTGCCTGCTTGCAACACAGACTTTTCTGTGTTCTTTGTCTATTTAGGGTCTCCAAGGGCCTGAGAAGAGCTGGCCTCCTGTTCCTGGAACCCAGGGTTAAAAGGTTCCTAAAGAAACTCCTAGATGCTGTGAGAACGTCTTTATTTCCATTCTGCGCTCTGCAAACCACCTACCAGCCGTGTGAGAGAATCGGTGTGTTTATCGGCACACAACTGACGCTGGCCGTAGGACTGCTTTGCTTCCCCCGTGAGTTGTCATCCGAGGAAGCTTCACATGTTGCGGGCGGCCTTTCTACACCCTGTGCCTTGTGGGGGGACTGCCGTGCCCCGAATCGCCAGACCTGCGCATCACCGCCGCTGCCCGGGACACAGAACAGCTGAAGACATGCACCGCCAGCCGCCCCGGGCCCGTGAGTAGCATCGGAGCGACCGCGCTGTGATTGGATCGCCCTGGGGGGCCCGCCTGGAGAGGCCGCGCTACGATTGGTGCATCGCTGGAGACTGCACGAAGGGGCCACGCTCCTATTGGCCCTGAGCAGAGAAGGCGTGCGGCGTAATCAGGGGCTCGTCCCGAGAGCCGTGCACGGATTGGCCCAGCATGTGTGCCCCGTCCGTGAAGGAGCCGCCATCAGGAAAGCGACTGCGGAGCTCGGGAGGTGCCGCGTGACCACCAGCACTCATGAAGAAGCCAAGCCCCAGGTAACGCTCGGGAAAGAAGTTCCGAGACGTGGTGTGTCCTTGCCTGAAGGGGGGATTGAGCAGTGAGGGCTGCCCTGCCGCCTAGTTGGCCACAAACACGCTGAAAGCGCCGAGTGCTTTGGGGGCAAGAAGATAGTACTGCTGACCGCGAGGCACGCGGGAAAACACCGGCAACTTGTAGGAACTGCCCCCAGTGTTCACATCGAGGCAGTGAGGGGCGCAGAGGTTATTTAGAGTCCCCGTTTGAGGATCAGCAGCCGTGAGATACTTGCTGCATGAGTGGAACACTGGGACTTCTGTGTGATTAAGGCCCAGCCTAGAATAACTGCCTAACTGTGCTTTTTGAGAGGAGAAGTGAACTAATAGTGACTACCACAGTGCAATACCTCGTTGATGTTTAAATATACAAGTACCACTTGCCTTCTCATCCATCAAAGAAGATATTGAGTATGTTGGCATAGCATTGTTGATTTCCTTTGCCAAAACTAGATAAAGATATATATTTTTTTATATACCTACCTGTGTGGTGTCAATTTGTGGTGCGAAATAAAACAATGTGGTGTAGGGTCTGTGGGGTGGTTTATAGACCAACTTTGCTCAAACCCCAATGTATAACTTGAAACAAAAACAAGAGAAAGTCAGTCTATTATCATGATAGAAAGTCTAGAAACTTCCCAGCCAACCTTCACCAAATGCAATAGCCCGTCGACTGCTATGCTAGAAAAAAGTCTCCATCAGCCCACCCTTTTGGCGGAGCATCGTCATATGGAGGACTACGAGAGGAGAGGTCAGGCACAACCTTATGCCGCGTGGCGGCTGACGTGGGTCTGTGCTCGCCCAAATGCTCTCACAGTTCTAAGCCAAAGCAGCTATTACAGGCAGGATACAGTTGATGGAGTGCAGTGCACGTGAAAGATAAGTGAAGTTAAAAATGGCTATGAGGACAAAAAATGAAGTTTATTAGGTATTGTCCGCATGTCATAAGATAAAAAGATCGCCTGATAGTGTAAAACAAATCTACTATCTCCTGGCGAGTAGTGAGGTCGACATGTTTCAGCCGTAAGGCCAATATGCCCGGCTTTCTTCAGGACCTAAGAATAGTTGAAAGATGCTACTGCAAGGAAAGCAATCAAAAGTTGTGAGAATATACACAGTGATTTGCACAAGATAAAGAAAAAGTCAGTGGTATTTTACCACCCTACCCGACACAATTCTCAAGTATGTGTAGGTGAGACCATTTCCCTCTTTCCTGAAACACAGAAAATCTATGATAAGTTCCAAGGTGAAAATTTGCATCAAGTGAAAGAACAACTAGGAGTTTACAGAAACAGACTAATCAAGAAACGAAGATTATACATTTTACAATCAACTTTGCCAATTCAATAATGTAACTGGTTTTGGCATCTCAAAGGAATTTTTGTGTTAAGTTAGTACTCACCCAGCTTTCTGTGGGAGTGTGCCTCACCTCAACCGGCAACTGCTCGGCGATGGAGGCCCCGCTCTATTCGTGGACAAAACAAAATATAGGAGGTGAAGGTCTCATCCTCCTAATATCAGATGTTAAGTCTATATAAATTTCAAAAAATTCAAAAACCTTAAACAACAAATTTAAAACATGGTGCTCAACACCACGGCTGATCAATCGGCTGGCAGTTTGGTATGGTATTATCCAAGTTATACTAGCTGGTACAGTGTATCAATAGCAGCTGATATGGTTATCCAAGTTATATTAGCTAGTAGCAGTGTATCAATAGCAGCTGATGTAGTTATTCAGATGTTCCATCCACTAACTAATACTGTGCATTAATGTAAAAGGGGCGGGATCCAAACAAACATTTGTATTTCTCATTTTATGTTTATGAATCTAGCACCAAACATGTATGGAGTCTATTTCAATGTATGGATTGTCCTTAGTAGTATAGGCTTAGAGTTTAAGCATGCAGCCCAATTAAGCCAAAGTCTGTTGGACATGCAACTAAAGAATTGCCAAATAGCATACATACAGGAGCCTCTTACCTGTCCGTCGGTACCTCGGTCCCGTCCTCGAGCAGTGAGGGAGGTACCGACGGCAGGCAGAGCAGTGCCCTATATACTAGCGCTGATTGGATAATAAGCCCTTGTTAACGGCTCCCCCAATCGTCAATGCGTTTGTTGTGCGGTAATTAGTTGTTCTAATTCCCCGCGGGCGGCTGTTGATTCCCATACATGTGGGTCTCAGGGGCGCCTGCGCTAAGCGGAGACGCTCGGTGTTCTCAAGTGGTAAACACAAGGCAGCGGTAGTGCTTGCGCATGCCAGTAGTCCCCCCTCTGCTGCGCATGAGCATTGGATGAATATAACGGCAGGGACAGCACTAGTTCACTGCGAATGGCCCCGCTACGGAGTCGGCGCGCTAGTGACCAAATCTCTTGGTGTTGCGTGTTACGGCTTATATGTGATGCTAAATTGTGTGCAATTGCAAATATTGGCCTATAGTAAGATCATATAGGCTGGTGGATCATATAGATGTAACCAAGGACAGATGTCCAAAAACTGGATCTCCACTGTTATCATAATTTCGCTCAGAGTTTATAAAAACCTATATATATAGTGGTTCTATGTGACAACAGTAGTCTATAGAAGCCCTCCACTAACCAATACTAAGGTAGGAAAAATGCATACCCTATATATGTGATGCTAAATTGTGTACAGTAGCACATATTAGCACCATCATACAGGCTAGTGGACCACTTGGGTATGACAAAGACACATCGCGAAAAACGAAGTCCACTCTTATCTTGATTTTGCTCAAATTTTAGAATGATTCTATGTAGCAACTTTATTAGTAGATTGTAGATACTCTCCACTACCTAATCCCAAGGTAGGCAAAATACATAACCTAAGATTATATATGAGCAAATCAAGGACAGTGAGTGTGTGAAAAATACGGTCCTCCCATCTGGTGTAGCCGGGTGAAGCAAAGTTTTTTTAATGGTATCATGTCTCAGACATGTCATGACATATCTACTGATAACATTGGTACACCGGCTGTATCGAGCACCTTGCAATTTATATGGATACCCATGGAATGTTGTCATTCAAACCCATAGTGTCCGTTTTCAGTTTGAAAATCCATTTTTGCTCCTTGATAAACAGGAACCTTGATACATCAGTCACATGTTTGGGGATATATGGATGTTCAAGGATCACCCACCTCATTTCATCTGCGTGGTGTTTGAGGAGTAAGAAATGGTTTGTCAAGCATGTTGACTGCTTATTGCGACGGATGGTACTCTTATGTTCGCTAATGCGCAACTTGATTTTGCGAGTCGTGTGACCAATGTATCTCAAGGCGCAGGGACATGTGATCATGTAGATCACATGATCCGTGTTGCAATTGGTATGATTCTTGAGAATCCACGGGCGGTTGGTACCAATATCTGTGGATACTGTTTTGGTGGTCTGCGGACATACACTACATGAACCACAGGGGTGGTGTCCACACACAGGTGGGAGCCCCCAGATGGTGTTAGTGTCTTCGCTAGTGATTTGCCTTGGCCGGGTGTGCACAAGACTATCGCGTAAACTCGGACCTCTCTTAAATGCGAAGAGAGGTAGCGGAATGTTCTCATTTGCAATGTTTAGGATACACCAGTGTCTACGTATTGTTTTTTTAACTTGATTTGACCATGTACAGAAGGTGTTAACAAAAGTCAATCTTTCAGTTTTGGTTTTCACAGTCTTGTTTTCCAATAAAGCATCCCGATTGATGTTGGAAGCTCTCTTCCAGGCTCTGCGTACTAACCTCTTGGGGTAGTGGCGAGCCTGAAGTTGTGTGGAGAGTTCTTGGGCATGCTTGTCAAAAAGTGCTGTAGTGGAACAATTCCGACGGACCCTCAAGAACTGACCTACAGGGAGGTTATCACGGAGGGCTCGGGGGTGGTGGCTGTCATAAGTGAGCAAAGAGTTTCTGGACATGGGTTTCTTGAAGAGCTCACATTGGATTTGACCATCACACACAAAGATAGAAATGTCTAAGAATGATAGTCGGGAGTCACTATGTTCCATGGTGAACCTCAAAAAAGGGTTCTGCTGGTTAAGCCATTCGTGGAACGTACTGATTTCGGTAGCAGTACCACGCCATACTACCAAGACGTCATCAATGTATCTCTTCCACAGCAACACCTGATGGAAATGCGGGTTGCTGTGGTTGAGAATACATTTCAGTTCAAAAAGATGAACATAAAGGTTAGCAAGGCTGGGGGCAAATACACTCCCGATCGAGGTCCCCGAGATTCGTAAAAAGAGCTTGTCCTCGAACGCAAAGAAATTTTCCATCATGGCAATTCTTGCACACTCCATGATGAAATGGACTGGGGTGATTGTCTCGAGGTTGCGGGCTTCAAGCAAGTCACTGATGGCATCTAGGGTATCTTGCTGAGGGATACAAGTGTATAAAGACTCCACATCGAAGCTAGCTAGGAGGTCAGTGGATGGATTGAATTCAATCTCTGGTAGCAGACGCAATAGGTCTGCTGTGTCCTTCAGGTAGGTCGGCATTTCAATCACAAGGGGACGTAGAAAGAAATCTACAAATGTAGATAGCGGCTCCAATAATGAGCCTATCCCGGATATGATTGGACGTCCTGGTGGCGGACGTTGGGCTTTATGAATTTTAGGGAGGCAGTAAAAGTAAGGCATGACAGGGTGGATGGTTATTAGGTATCTTGCTTCATGTGGTGTAATCCATCCCTCGGCTTCCGCCTCTTCAACAAGATGTTTGATCTCCAGAAGGAGTCTAGGAGTGGGGTCAGAGTCGAGTAATCTGTAAGATGTAGTGTCTGCCAATTGCCTCAGGCACTCGGCCCGGTATACATTGGAGTCGAGCAGGACAGTAGCTCCCCCTTTGTCCGCTGGCTTGATAACGATGGAATCATCCCGCACCAAGTCTTGGAGTGTGCGTCTATCCACAGTAGAGAAGTTGTGAAAATCACTCCTGCTGGAGTCGCACAATGTCGTGATATCGTGGATCACAGCCTTCTCAAAGGTGGTAACCTGTGAGGGGACTTGGTGTCCTAGAGGGTTGAAACTAGATTTGGGACGTAGTCCTGTATTGCTTGACCCAAAAACTTTGTTATCCTTGTTCTTGAAAAAGAAATGCAGCCGTATCTTCCTGAAGAAGCCTTCTAGTTCACATCGAAGTTTGAAAGAGTCTCCTATATGGGTAGGGACATATCCTAAACCCTTGTTCAGGATGCTGGATTCATTCTCTGTTAATACACGTGAGCTAAGGTTAACCACTAGGTCTGCTCTTCCACTGGCTGGTTGGATGCCTGCTGTTGCTGTAAGCCTCGCCTGCTCCTCGTGTTGGGGAATGAATGATCTGCTTCCCAATGCACTGTTGGTGTGGCCCTTCTTTTGCCTCGACTGCGGCCTCTACCCTGTCCTAAAAAAGACTGATTCTGAAAAAATTGTTGAGGAGGAAAGGGTTGCAGGTGTGGGGCGAATGGAGGGGGTTGATATCCCCATGGGCCTGGTGGCCACCATTGGCCTTGATTGGGATAATAGCCTTGCATGCCACGCCTCCTATTTGATCGACGTGCCATCCCTCTGCCTTTTTATCTGGGATGCCCCTTCGGAAGATGAATCGGAGTCGCCTGACCCTAGATCTGATCCTGATGTTGAATAGTTGGAGCCATAACGTTTGCCCTTACTATTGTATCCTGGGGCCACGTAAGTGTCACTTGTGTACGGGTAGATTTTTACAAGGGAAAATTTAGCAAGATCTTTTTTGAATTTCTCAACCTTGTTCAGTAGTATGTTCTCCCTGTACTCTCTATTGGTTTTATTAGTTTCATCAAGTTGTTTCTTGAAACCAGTGATCGTTGTTTTAATTTGGCCTTCAAGGACCTGGATCTCTACGAGAATGGCATCTGCTTCACGCTTAGCGGTACTTATGATAAGGATTAACCAGTCACGAGTGCACCGCCATGCGATCTGAGACCAGTCTCTTAGGAAGGTTTTATCTGTGAGGAAAAGTCGTGGTGTGTTAGTTACTATAAGCCCAGTGGGAGCGCATTTGCCTCGTAGGTATTCAGCCATGATGGTTCCATGTATCGACGTGCGGGAAGTAGATTTTTTTAAATTAAGTAATGTAAGCCAACTTTCTTTGGTACTAGTAGTTACTTCAGGTAACGCATCTAAGATGCTTGGGTTGTTTAATAAAATGGTGTTTAGGGCCTCATCGTCAAATGCCAAGCCTACAAAATCAGCCATAGTGGAACAACCAGTTCCAAGTGTTGAAAAAGGTGAGCGTTTATAATAGGCTGTTGTGAATACTTGCTGCCTATACAGTCCCTGCCGTTATATTCATCCAATGCTCATGCGCAGCAGAGGGGGGGACTACTGGCATGCGCAAGCACTACCGCTGCCTTGTGTTTACCAATTGAGAACACCGAGCATCTCCGCTTAGCGCAGGCGCCCCTGAGACCCACATGTATGGGAATCACCAGCCGCCCGCGGGGAATTAGAACAACTAATTACCGCACAACAAACGCATTGACGATTGGGGGAGCCGTTAACAAGGGCTTATTATCCAATCAGCGCTAGTATATAGGGCACTGCTCCGCCTGCCGTCGGTACCTCCCTCACTGCTCGAGGACGGGACCGAGGTACCGACGGACAGGTAAGAGGCTCCTGTATGTATGCTATTTGGCGATTCTTTAGTTGCATGTCCAACAGACTTTGACTTAATTGGGCTGCATGCTTAAACTCTAAGCCTATACTACTAAGGACAATCCATACATTGAAATAGACTCCATACATGTTTGGTGCTAGATTCATAAACATAAAATGAGAAATACAAATGTTTGTTTGGATCCCGCCCCTTTTACATTAATGCACAGTATTAGTCAGTGGATGGAACATCTGAATAACTACATCAGCTGCTATTGATACACTGCTACTAGCTAATATAACTTGGATAACCATATCAGCTGCTATTGATACACTGTACCAGCTAGTATAACTTGGATAATACCATACCAAACTGCCAGCCGATTGATCAGCCGTGGTGTTGAGCACCATGTTTTAAATTTGTTGTTTAAGGTTTTTGAATTTTTTGAAATTTATATAGACTTCTGATATTAGGAGGATGAGACCTTCACCTCCTATATTTTGTTTTGTCCACGAATAGAGCGGGGCCTCCATCACCGAGCAGTTGCCGGTTGAGGTGAGGCACACTCCCACAGAAAGCTGGGTGAGTACTAACTTAACACAAAAATTCCTTTGAGATGCCAAAACCAGTTACATTATTGAATTGGCAAAGTTGATTGTAAAATTTATAATCTTCGTTTCTTGATTAGTCTGTTTCTGTAAACTCCTAGTTGTTCTTTCACTTGATGCAAATTTTCACCTTGGAACTTATCATAGATTTTCTGTGTTTCAGGAAAGAGGGAAATGGTCTCACCTACACATACTTGAGAATTGTGTCGGGTAGGGTGGTAAAATACCACTGACTTTTTCTTTATCTTGTGCAAATCACTGTGTATATTCTCACAACTTTTGATTGCTTTCCTTGCAGTAGAATCTTTCAACTATTCTTAGGTCCTGAAGAAAGCCGGGCATATTGGCCTTACGGCTGAAACATGTCGACCTCACTACTCGCCAGGAGATAGTAGATTTGTTTTACACTATCAGGCGATCTTTTTATCTTATGACATGCGGACAATACCTAATAAACTTCATTTTTTGTCCTCATAGCCATTTTTAACTTCACTTATCTTTCACGTGCACTGCACTCCATCAACTGTATCCTGCCTGTAATAGCTGCTTTGGCTTAGAACTGTGAGAGCATTTGGGCGAGCACAGACCCACGTCAGCCGCCACACGGCATAAGGTTGTGCCTGACCTCTCCTCTCGTAGTCCTCCATATGACGATGCTCCGCCAAATGGGTGGGCTGATGGAGACTTTTTTCTAGCATAGCAGTCGACGGGCTATTGCATTTGGTGAAGGTTGGCTGGGAAGTTTCTAGACTTTCTATCATGATAATAGACTGACTTTCTCTTGTTTCAAGTCAATTTGTGGTGCGTCATTGAGTTATTGTGTGTGTTAAGTGCAACTACCTTACACATTGCCTTGGGGATAAGCCTGCCTGCTCGTGCCAAGCTACCTAGGGGTTGAGCAGGGGTTATCTACAGTGTGTATGTCTCTACCCTGACTAGAAGTAGGGGGTCCCTATTTGGTCAAAGGTACTTACCTCTGCCAACTAGAGACCCCCAGTTCTAACAATACCTATATCTACCTATATATATAGACACATATTAACCTATAAGTCACTCCTATGGCAGGCCTTGACAATCCTCAAGGCAGAGTGCTTGGTTTTGTGTGAGAGGGTACCCTGGCATGAGCTGAGCCCTTCTGCAGCTTTCTGAATCCTTTCCTTATAGCTGTTCTATGATATAGCCATACCATATACTCTTAAGTGCATGATAATCCTCGCGGTTAAAGCTTACTTTGGTTTGGTTTTATCAAAACATGTCGTGTTTGGTGTCAAACAACTTGGAATACTACCCCCCCCCCCCCGCCAGTTCTGGCGGCGGGGGTAGCATTCCACCCTTCTAGAGGGAGAAGACATGTACACACTGGTATACCCGGTAGAAGTTTTAAAGAGCCTCAGCATCACAAAATGGATGCTGCTGCCACAGACACGAGTCTGACCTCCTGCTGCTGGACGAAACTCAGGCAGGGGAGTCCTGGACGGTGTGCACCCATAATATCGAGTCATTTATTTCGATTGGACCGAATATCGAGTAAAAAATATAGAATGGACATAATATCGACTAGACATAATATAGACAACAAAAATATCGACTAGAGAAAAATAATATCGAATAGAATGGACATAATATCGAATCAAAAATATAGAATGGACATAATATCGACTAGACATAATATAGCCAACAAAAATATCGAATTAAAGGTAAGTTAATATTAATTTATATTTTTTGTGTAATATAAGTCTGTAGCGGGTTGTGGGTTTATAGGGGAATAGGGTGGGAAGTAATTTAATTATAATTAATTAAATATGTTCATTTATTTATTGATATTTATGTAGAATTAATTGTTAATTAATTATTAATTGGTAATTAATTAAAATATAATTGGTAATTAATTATAATTGATTAATTGATACATATTTTAATTTTAGTAATTTATTTTCTGTAGCGGGTTGTGGGTTTATAGGGGAATAGGGTGGGAAGTAATTTAATTATAATTAATTAAATATGTTAATTTATTTATTGATATTTATGTAGAATTAATTGTTAATTAATTATTAATTGGTAATTAATTAAAATATAATTGGTAATTAATTATAATTGATAAATATTTTAATTTTAGTAATTTATTTTCTGTAGCGGGTTGTGGGTTTATAGGGGAATAGGGTGGGAAGTAATTTAATTATAATTAATTAAATATGTTAATTTATTTATTTATATTTATATAGAATTATTTGTTAATTAATTATTAATTGGTAATTAATTAAAATATAATTGGTAATTAATTATAATTAATTAATTGATAAATATTTTTATTTTTGTAATTTATTTTCTGTAGCGGGTTGTGGGTTTATAGGGGAATAGGGTGGGAAGTAATTTAATTATAATTAATTAAATATGTTAATTTATTTATTGATATTTATTTAGAATTAATTGTTAATTAATTATTAATTGGTAATTAATTAAAATATAATTGGTAATTAATTAAAATTGATTAATTGATAAATATGTTAATTTCATTCATTTATTTTCTGTAGCGGGTTGTGGGTTTATAGGGGAATAGGGTGGGAAATAATTTAATTCTCATTAATTAAATATTTCATTTAAATTATTGGTATGTATTTTGAATTAATTGTTAATTATTTTTTATTAGGTAATTAATTAAAATATAATTGGTAATTAAAATTAATTTATTAATTTTTAAATTGTAAATTAATTTATTGTTAATAGGTAATTAATTAGTATGAGTAGGCAATTTTTATAATTAAATAATTTTATTTTGTATTTATAAATAAATATTTAATATTTTTTATACACAAGTAAAATATTTTATTTATTTGTAATTGGTATTACTATTTATGTTATTTATATCTATTTGTGAAGTATTTACTTTCCCTATTATTGCACTCTCTGAAGTTGGAATAGTAATTTTAACCCCTACGCTATACAACACTTTCCCTACTGTTGCACCCACTGGAGTGGGTATGCAACGTTTACAACGCAACTTTTACTATGCACTACCATTACAACGAAACTTTTACAACGCAAAAACTTTTACAACGCATACATTTACAAAGCATGTTTTTACAACGCAGATACCTTTACAACGCATACCATTACAACGTAAGTATTGCTAAGTATATAATTATTTTTAAAATGTTATATGTTTGGGTTTTTGGGTAAAGGGGTATTTTTAGGGTTCAGGGTCAGTTTTCAGTTTTTGGGTAAAGGGGTATTTTTAGGGTTCAGGGTCAGTTTTCAGTTTTTGGGTAAAGGGGTATTTTTAGAGTTCGTGGTCAGTTTTCAGTTTTTGGGTAAAGGGGTATTTTTATGGTTCAGGGTCAGTTTTCAGTTTTTGGGTAAAGGGGTATTTTTAGGGTTCAGGGTCAATTTTCATTTTTTGGGTTAAGGGGTATTTTTAGAGTTCATGGTCAGTTTTCAGTTTTTGGGTAAAGGGGTATTTTTAGGGTTCAGGGTCAGTTTTCAGTTTCTGGGATAAAGGGGTATTTTTAGGGTTCAGGGTCAGTTTTCAGTTTTTGGGTAAAGGGGTATTTTTAGGGTTCAGGGTAAATTTTCAGTTTTTGGGTTAAGGGGTATTTTTAGGGTTCAGGGTCAGTTTTCAGTTTCTGGGGTAAAGGGGTATTTTTAGGGTTTAGGGTCAGTTTTCAGTTTCTGGGATAAAGGGGTATTTTTAGGGTTCAGGGTCAGTTTTCAGTTTTTGGGTAAAGGGGTATTTTTAGGGTTCAGGGTCAGTTTTCAGTTTTTGGGTTAAGGGGTATTTTTAGGGTTCAGGGTCAGTTTTCAGTTTCTGGGGTAAAGGGGTATTTTTAGGGTTCAGGGTCAGTTTTCAGTTTTTGGGTTAAGGGGTATTTTTAGGGTTCAGGGTCAGTTTTCAGTTTCTGGGGTAAAGGGGTATTTTTAGGGTTCAGGGTCAGTTTTCAGTTTTTGGGTAAAGGGGTATTTGTAGGGTTCAGGGTCAGTTTTCAGTTTTTGGGTAAAGGGGTATTTTTAGGGTTCAGGGTCAGTTTTCAGTTTTTGGGGTAAAGGGGTATTTTTAGGGTTCAGGGTCAGTTTTCAGTTTTTGGGTAAAGGGGTATTTTTAGGGTTCAGGGTCAGTTTTCAGTTTTTGGGTAAAGGGGTATTTTTAGGGTTCAGGGTCAGTTTAGGGTTTTTGGGGTACAGGGGTACTTTGTAAAAATAAAGTAAAATTACATTTAAATTACATTAATTAAATAAAATTAAATAAAATTAAATTATATTATAATATTTTAAATTAATTTATATTAAATAAAATATTATATACTTACCAATACTTACGTTGTAATGGTATGCGTTGTAAAGGTATATGCGTTTTTGTGTTGTAAAAGTTTTGATGTAATGGTAGGTGTTGTAAAAGTATGCGTTGTAACGTCATACATCCCTGGAGTGGGAATAGTAATTTTAACCCCTACGCTATCCAGCGCTTTCCCTACTGTTGCACCCACTGGAGTGGGAATAGTAAATTTTACCTCTACGCTATCCAACAGTTTTGCTAATGTTGAACTCACTATAGTTGTTACAATAAATTTTAACCATTGTCTATGCTACGCTAAAAATGTTATATATGTTTATTTAATAATATGTTTATATATATATATATATATATATATATATATATATGTATTATTTTTGGTGATATAATTTTTAAAAATTTTGAAATTATTTATTAAAATTAAATTTTTAAAATAATTATTTCTAAGTTTATATTACATATATTTATTACTATATTAGTTTTAACTTAATTTTAAGACATTTAAAAAAATCGATATTTTGACAGTCTATATTTTAGTAAGTCGATATTTTGGAGTCGATATTTTGGTACTTACCTGTTTGTAGATAGGGAGTCGATATTTTGGCACTCGATATTTTTCACTCGATATTTGTGTAACTCGATATTTGTGACGTCGATATTATGTCAGTGATCCGTCCTGGACAATAGGTTTCCTGTCCAGGGAGGTGCCAGCACCTCCTCAGACAGGCTTTAGTGTATCGGGGCAGGGTGGGTTGCATTCAGTGAATGCTTTTCAGACACTGCCTGGGGCACACAAGGTGCTCCATGCATTTCCCAGTTCAAACCAGTTGATGGCGCACTCAGCCCCAGCTCTGGTGTGAAACTGAACAAAGGGGAAGGGGTGTAATCACCCCCTCCCCAGGTCCTCCCATAGGTGGGACCCGAGAGTTAGTCTAACCCCTAAACTTAGTATAAGTATAGGACCCCAGTCCCTAGGACTTTAGATTACCCTGGACGAAACTCTGAAGACAAAATCTTGGACCTTTGACATTCCATATCGACTGGAAGATGGTAGAAATCTCCCTTGGGGTCAAGGAGTGACCTGCCTGTTCAAACAGGCACCAAAGAGCATCTTGCCGGTCTGCATTTTCGAGGCTCCCAACGGATTCCGAAGAATCTGCGACACAGGACATGGACTTCCAGACATCACTGAGGCTGACACGAGATCCCAGCAAAGCTGAGACCTGCAGCCAACACGAGAGACGTGGGAGCGGAACTCCTGGACATCCTGCAAGTTTGCAAGTGCACCTACTTCCCGAAGTTTCCCGAAGTTGTGCATTGGGCTACTTGTTGCCCGTGCCCCAAGCACCCTTTGCACTGAAGCTGAGAGGCCTACACTCCACGAGTGTTCAATGGGCCCGCTTTCTTCACCGCAGCTGGAGGCTCCTTTGCGATCTCTAGTCTGTTGGCTAGTGGGTCCCCACGAAAGACAATCCTTTGTTTATTGGACTTTCCTGGTTGCTCCAGATGTGCCCTGACTCCCCTCCAAAGGGTGAGTCCCTCAGACTTTGCTGGTTCGCACCGAAGCCAGTCTTGTCATCTTGCGTGGGTTGCTGTTGCCAAAATTTGTTGGGTCCAATCCAGATACCGATGCTGCAGCACTCGACATCCAACGTGGGACAGCTCGAATCCAGCTCCTGGTTGTCGTTGTCACCTCCTGGCCCCTCGTGGCTGAAGAGTCAAGCTTCACCTACTTCACCTTAAAGCACCCAACATCGGCTGGCATCTTGCTGTCGCCATCCTGGTCACTGGCTAGTGACCCAGACTCTGTCCCCTCTGCTTTCAGGTTCTTCAGATCTCCGGTCCGCCCTTGTATCCATCCGGACACTTTTCCTCTGGTCGCTTGCAGCACTTATTCGCAGATCTCCATTGGAAGCGACGACGAACCCCGACACGAAAAGTTACCTATGCACCCGGCTTCCCTGGATGAGGTAACTCGAGTACATTGGTGCTCCCGTGGGTCCTGACTCTCAAAGTGTCTAGCTCTAAAGGGGTTTCACCGCAGTCCACTCCTAAGTGTCCTAAATCTTTAACTTTGTAACTTGAATTTCCTCCATAGAAGTCAATAGTGATTCACGGCTGTGTTTAGACACTGCACGCGTCCCCCGTGGGTCTCCTGCATCCCTACCTTGGGTGGTTCCTAGTTGCTCCAGCTATTCTACAGGCCCTAGGCCTCACTTCTATTCCTCACATGGTTCTTATACCACTATTTTAGTATATGGTTTGTGAGGCCTCTAGGGCAAAACGTATACTGTGCTATTTACTGTGTGCTATTTAAGTTCTTGTATTGTACTTTTGCCTCTAGCCTCATAAAGAGACTAGGGGGGTGTGTTTAGAATAAATACATATATTTTATATATATATATACCTTGTGTGGTGTACTTTCATTTGATCATTCAAAAGATTATAGACTGGTAAAACAAGCTGCTTTACATTCCTTAAAGACTTAGCCTGAAGGCTGCTTTCCACAGCTACCACTAGATAGCTTTCTATAAAGGTTGTGTAAACCTACCATCAATAAGGGTCGTTTGGACTGGTGCAAGGTGCCCACTAGAATAGAGGACATCATATACCAGGCCAACTTCTCACATTGGTGACAGGGGTGGGATTCCAGTGGGCATTGTTTTACCACATAATCTTGAGAATATAATTTGAAAAATATCTAAAAGTACCATAGGTACATAAAATACAAGCTTATAATACAGTAAGTTCTACTGAACTTAGAGTTTTGTGTCAAGGGCCTAGCACACCCTTTCTACAACTCAAGAGAGGTTTAGTAGGAAACCAAGTAGTGTAGGTAGGTGCACACACCACACCTCACTAGTCATGTCTTCCAAGGAGGGACCCAGTGGGTCTGTTCCAGATGCCAGTCATGGACAGGTATCTAAGTATGACACATTTCCTTTCCAAGGGTTAAGGACTTTGTGTGCCATGAGAAAACTGAAGCCAGGACAGAATCCCAATACCCAACGCCTTATAGAGGTGTTAATGCTTGATGACTTTAAGAAAGCATCAGATCCTGAAAAGGTAGGCAGTGGGGTGGGTACATCAGAAGAAGAGAACGCTGGTGAGCTACCTCACCAGGACTCTGATGATGATGTAGACCAGGTAGATGTCAGTGACCTTAATCTGGGGAATCCAGATCTTCCTGGGGATGAAGAAGGCCAAGTAGGCCCTCTCTTTGCCACCTCAGGTAGACTTGTTGGTGTGCCTAGAAGAGGAAGGTCTCCTTCACAGGAGTCCAACCATTCTGGTACATCTGTAGGATCTTCTGCCTCTGCTCATAGGAGGGGTACCTCACTTGAGAAGAGGGAGCATAATGCTAGGATGAGAGAAGCTCAGCTTAGGATAAGGAGACAAGAAGCAGCCTTAGAAAAGGAGACCCTAGCTCTTGAAAGAGAGAGGAAAACAATGGGGATAGAGCCCCATGGTGGCAGAAATATCCCTAGTGGCAGGGATAGGTCTTAGGACCATAGAAACCTAAACAAGATTGTCCCTCCCTATCAGAATGGGGATGACATCCACAAATTGATTGCTGCACTAGAGAGGGCCTGCAAAGTACAGAAGGTACCACAGGAGCAGTGGGCAGCAATCTTGTTGCTCTCATTTTCAGACAAAGGTAGAGATAAGCTTCTCACTATAAGAGAAGAGGATGCTGATGATTACAAGGCCCTGAAGAGTGCTCTGATAGATGGGGTTGGCTTAACCACTGAACAGTACAGGTTGCAGTTCAGAGACACCCAGAAGGCACAGACTCAGGACTGGGTTGACTTTGTTGATTGTCCTACTAAGACTCTGGAGGGCTGGTTACTGGGCAGTAAAGTGTGCGACTATATATGATTGTACAATCTGATCAGGAGAGAACAACTGTAAGAATCAGCTGTTGCATCAGCACCTGGTGGACTCTGATCTTACCTCTCCCCAAGAATTGGGAAAGAAGGCAGACAAATGGGTCAGAACCAGGGTGAAGCAGAAGGTACAGAACCAAGGTGGTGACCAAAAGAAGCAAGATCAAAAGGGTGGGAGAAAGGTAAAGACCAGAAGTCTTCACAAGGTCCCCAAAAAGCTTCTAATGGTGGAGGTCCCCAATCCAAAAAGAAAGAAGGCCCAAAGAAACCATGGTGCAAAGTTTGTAAGAATAATACTCACTGGACTAGTGATTGCACCAAAAAGGAGCCAGCTCCAGCCACCATTGCCCCTAAGGCAACTGTTACCCCTAGTTCAGCTACAAGTAGTGGTTCCCAACAGAAGGGTGTAGTAGGGTTAACCCTGGGATCTGAGATGGACTCTGCCCTAATCAGAGTGCCAACTCAAGCTGTTTTGATCTGTGATGGAGGCATGGATATGACCTCCTCTGTGAGTCCCAGTTATCTGGGCAAGTACAGGCAAACACCTTTGATTAATGCAAAAATGGCTGAGGCCTACAGGGACACAGGGGCAAGTGTCACAATGGTGACACCAGACTTTGTGGACCCTGGACAAGTCATACTTGGTGAGACTTACCAAGTGATCAAAGCCAGAAATGTCAGGACAAACCATGCCAAGGCAGTTGTTGATTTCTCCTGGGGAGGGGTATCTGGCCTGAAGAAAGTTGTGATCAGTGCAGACCTCCCTGTAGAATGCTTGCTTGGCAATGATTTGGAAACTTCAGCCTGGTCTGAAGTGGAGTTGAGGACCTATGCAGCAATGCTTGGAATTCCTGTACATGTGTTTGCCGTGACTGGGTCACAGGTCAGAAAGTCTAACACTGGATAGGCACCGGATTCTGGAATAATGGACCATTTGCCTACCAAGAAAAGGAGCAGTAGGGTTACGGCAGTGCCGTCCCCCCGACTCAGAGTGAGGATCAGCCTTCTGAGGAAGCTGATTGTGAGCCTGAAAAAAGAATTGTCCCAGAGGTGCTTGAGCCTGTTCAGGTTGAGTTCTTGGGGACAGGGGGCCCTTCCAGGGCAGATCTGGATCAGGCACAGTTGAGCTGCCCTTCTCTTGAACCCCTCAGACAGCAAGCTGCTGCTGAGGCTGCTGGGAATGCTAGTGGCACCCATAAAATCTACTGGGATGATGGACTCCTGTATTCAGAGGGTAGAGACCCCAAGCCTGGTGCAGCCAGGAGGTTGGTCATATCTTTGGCATTCAGGGGCTTCCTTTTGACTGCTCCTGTGTAACCTGCCAAGCCAGTGGCAAAGCAGGTGGTACTACAAAGGTCCCCCTTATACCACTACCTGTGGTGGGGGTTCCCTTTTAACGTGTAGGGATTGACATTATCGGACCAATGGATCCCCAAACTGCATCTGGGTACAGGTTTATGCTAGTGGTAGTGCATCATGCCACTAGGTACCCAGAGGCAATTCCCCTTAGGGCCACTACAGCACCTGCTGTGGCAAGAGCCCTCTCGGGAGTTCTCTTAAGAGTGGGTTTCCCTAAGGAGGTAGTATCTGACAGAGATACAAACTTTATGTCTACCTAATTGACTGCAATGTGGAAGGAGTTTGGAGTTAACTACAAGTTCACCACACCCTATCATCCACAATACAATTGTTTAGTTGAAAGGTTCAACAAAACCTTAAAGGGTATGATTAAGGGTCTCCCAGAAAAGCTCAGGCGGAGATGGGATATCCTGCTACCCTGCCTTTTGTTTGCATACAGGTAGGTTCCACAGAAGGGGGTCGGCTACAGCCCATTTGAACTTCTGTTTGGGCACCCTGTCAGTGGACCACTTTGTCTGGTGAAGGAGGGATGGGAGTTACCTCTCAAACCCCCTAAACAGGATATTGTGGACTCTGTACTTGGTCTCCACTCCCGGATGGCTGAGTACATGAAAAACGCAACTAAAAACCTTGAGGCTAGCCAGGAATTACAGAAAGCATGGCATGACAAAATGGCTGTACTGACTGTCTACCAGCCAGGACAGAAAGTGTGGGTGTTGGAGCCTGTGGCCCCAGCAGCTCTCCAAGACAAGTGGAGTGGGCCCCACACTATTGTTGAACAGAAGGGAGAGGTCACCTATTTGGTAGATCTTGGAACTCCCAGGAGCACCCATAGGGTGCTTCATGTCAACAGACTAAAAGCATATGTTGACAGGGCAGACATGGGCTTGCTCATGGCTACTGATGAAGGACAGGAGAAAGAGAGTGACCCTCTCCCAGACCTGCTCTCTCAGAACCCTGATGATGGATCAGTAGATGGAGTAGCCCTGGCAGGCAGCCTCACTGATCAGCATCAAACTGATTGCAGACAAGTTCTCCAACAGTTCAGACATATTTTCTCACTGACTCCAAGTCAGACTACCTGGTGCACTCATGAAGTGGACACTGGGGACATTCTGCCTGTTAAAAATAAGATTTACAGGAAAACTGATCATGTCAGGGACTGTATCAGGACAGAAGTCCAGAAAATGTTGGATCTGGAAGTGATTGAACCTTCAGATAGCCCTTGTGCTAGTCCAGTAGTCCTAGTACCCACACCTCACACCCAGGGTGGTAAGAGAGAGATAAGGTTTTGTGTAGACTACAGAGGTCTCAATGCAGTCACCAGGACTGATGCCTATCCAATTCCTAGAGCAGATGAGCTCATAGATATGTTGGCATCTGCCAAATTTCTGAGCACATTTGATCTGACAGAAGGCTACTGGCAAATCAGACTAGCTGAGGAGGCCAAGCCAAAGACAGCATTTTCAACGCCCAGTGGACATTATCAATTTGTGGTAATGCCCTTTGGTCTGAAAAATGCACCTGCCACCTTTCAAAGGTTGGTGAATAAAGTCTTAACAGGCATGGAAGACTATAGTGCAGCTTATCTTGATGATATTGCTGTCTTTAGCCCCACCTGGGAAGATCCCCCGATCCACCTGAAAAATGTTTTGGAGGCCCTGCAGAAGGCAGGCCTAACTATCAAGGCTACTAAGTGCCAGATAGGGCAGAGTCAGGTTGTGTACCTGGGCCACCTTGTAGGTGGAGGCCAGGTTCAACCATTGCAGAGCAAAATCCAGACCATAATGGACTGGGTTGCTCCAACAACCCAGCCTCAGGTCAGAGCTTTCTTGGGCCTGACTGGGTACTATAGGAGATTTGTCAAGGGGTATGGTTCCATAGTGACACCCCTGAATGACTTAATGTCCAAAAGAATGCCTAAGAAAGTTCAGTGGACAGTCAGCTGTCAAAAGGCATTTGATGACCTGAAGCAGGCCATGTGCACTGCACCAATTCTGCAAAGTCCTAACTACTCCAAAGAATTCATTGTCCAAACAGATGCATCTGAGTTGGGGGTAGGGGCTGTGCTGTCACAATTGAATGATGAAGGTCAGGACCAGCCAGTAGCTTTTATTAGCAGAAGGCAGGCCCCTAGAGAGAAACGTTGGTCAGCTATTGAGAGGGCCTTTGCTGTGGTTTGGGCTCTGAAGAAGCTGAGGCCATACGTGTTTGGCACTCATTTCACAGTTCAGCCAGACCATAAGCCCCTCTTATGGATAAAACAGATGAAGGGTGAAAATCCCAAACTGCTCAGGTTGTCCATTTCTCTACAGGGGATGGACTATACAGTGGAACATAGACCTGGGAGTAACCATGCCAATGCAGATGGACTCTCCAGATATTTCCACTTAGAACATGAAGACTCAACTGGTCAAGGTTAGTTTAATGTCCCTGCGTTTGGGGGGGGGGGCTTGTGTAGGAGAGTAGGATCTGCTTCCTATGGTTACCCCCACTTTTTGCTGTGTTTCACTGGTTTTTCGACTTTAGTTTGGCTGTGGCCCTCCTAATCGGGACCACAGCCTAGCTGTACTCTCTCTAAATTGATTGTATGTACTTTAGGTACATACCAAATTGGTTACTGGGTCACCCTTATGAGTTCCTTGTATATGGTACCTTAGGTACAAAGGGCATAGGTACCCCAGAGGCCTACCAGGGTCTGAAGCACGTATTATGCCACCATTGGGAAGCCTTCTAAAATGGCACCACAGGTCTGCACTTGCAGCCTGGGTAAGGTGGTGTAAGCACCTCTTACTTAGATATAGTTTACCTATATCTACACACACACACACACACATATATATATATATATATATATATATATATATATATATATATATATATATATATATATATATATATATATATATATATATATATATATATATATATTCACAGAAAAAACCATAGGTTATAGACCATATATAGTTAGGAATTAGCATTTACAAAACATTGAAAATTCACTGAAAAAACCATAGGTTATAGACCATATATAGTTAGGAAATAGCATTTAGAAAACCTTATTTTACTCACACAAAACCATTGAAATTCCATATATAGTTAGTTGCACTAACTATATATCGCGCACCTGCAATCCACTGCTGATGATGTCACATATTACATCATTCATGACATGGTCAGTGACATCACTGATGACATCACTGATGACATCTCAAATGACATCACTGATGACATCACTGATGACATCTCATTTGACATTACTGATCACATAACTGATGACATCATTCATGTGATGATACAATGAACCTCTTCAGACTCTAATATAACCTTAGATACACTCAGTGTAAACAGACACTCACAGACTGTCACTCATCCATGGAGTTACTCACACACCTAGTCAGTCTTGCAAAGAATCAATCACACCTCGATTTCCTCAACTATATAGTTATACACACCTTACTTATTGGAACATATAATAACACATATTTACTCTGTTATACAATCCCTGATACAAGTTCACAATAATCCATACAGCCACTCACACATTCACTGGCTCTTATGCACAGTTATTTATATATGTCAACTATCACATGTACTGTGTTTTACATATGTACTTACTTTGACATGTAGCACTGAGATATCCATTCACTCACCAATACACTCATGCACACAGTCAACCGCCCATACAGATGTTTCCACATGCACTTTTGAACCCATACATCTAGTGAATCAACTGCTCACACATCTATGCACAGAGTCATACACCTCCCAGACACCCACACACACACTCAGTCTCCCATACAAATACTTGGGCAACTAATCAATAACCCATATAGTTAGTCATATAGCTAATGATCAACACATGCATCAGATTACAAAACAACAGACACAATGATGCACAATTTAAAACAGTTTAGTCACTAACCCATGCACTCAGTGAGACACATTTAATCACTCACTTATACAGTCAGTCATGCACCTACTAAATCCTTCATCCAGACACTTATACATCCACTCATTCTTCAATATGTAAGACATATTTTAACTTTACAGAAGCATACAGTCACTGGATGTTGTCATCAGTGATGTCATCAGTGATGTCATTTGAGATGTCATCAGTGATGTCATCAGTGATGTCACTGACCATGTCATGAATGATGTAATATGTGACATCATCAGCAGTGGATTGCAGGTGCGCGATATATAGTTAGTGCAACTAACTATATATGGAATTTCAATGGTTTTGTGTGAGTAAAATAAGGTTTTCTAAATGCTATTTCCTAACTATATATGGTCTATAACCTATGGTTTTTTCAGTGAATTTTCAAGGTTTTGTAAATGCTAATTCCTAACTATATATGGTCTATAACCTATGGTTTTTTCTGTGAATTTCATTGGTTTTTTAACAGCTAATATCTGTAGCTGTAAAATGTATTCTTCTTTAAATCCAAAAATATATTTTATATGTTTATGAATAATTTTTTTTTAAAATATTTTTTTTTCTTCGTTCCCGCTTCGCGAATCGGGAAGCTTCCCGTTAGCTGACCTTGATGCCGCGAAATAGACCGCGAGCCGGTAAACGTTTCTTTACCGCAAGTGCCGCGTTAGAAAACAACATCGTGACGCCTCCCGTCCGCATGACGTTCCACGTTGTCGCTTGATACGTCATATGACGTGCTACGTTAGCGAACTGGTACGCGAAGCGAGTGCCAAAGCGCAGGTTTCTGGAAGCAAACAGGGAGGCCCTGCAAAGCGCTTAACGTAAACACAGCAAGTCATGTGACTTGGTAATAACACTTTTCATTGGTTCATTTCACTTTTGGTTTCCTAATGATGTAAGACTAGGTCATATAATCTAAAATGAACACTTTTGATTGGTTGAGAACTCTTGTTTTTCCCAAATGATGAAAATCCCTCCTTCTTTCCTCACTCTGACTTTCATCATTGTGAGAGAAAGACCCTTTGTGATCACTGAGCAATGGCTTCTTTAGTAGCTTCAGCTGGTGCTTCCCCACCACCTCCACCACATCCAAGGAAGAGTGGACCACCTGCTCAAGTTGTAATTCAACAAGAAGAAGAAGAAGAGGAACAGGAGGACGAGCACGAAGAGAGGCAGTTTTTGCCTGAGCAGCCCAAGACGTCTCACCGGAAAGAAAACTTCATTTGGCAATTTTTTAAAATTCCCAAAGGTCAGGAAAAAGTAAATGCAAGATACGTAACTTGCCTTATATGTCAAGATAGACTGTCCAGAGGGACCGACAAAAAATACAGTTTCGGAAACTACACAATGCATCGCCATATGACTAGGTGGCATCCTAACAACTACAGTGCTGCACAGTTTCGGAACGACCTAGATAATCTCCCTATTATGGCCAGAAGATCTGTTGTACCGGAAGTAACGGGACCAGAGGGCAGGGAGATGGTGCCAAATATACAAATGAGATTTGGTGAAGTAAAACACACCTGCGTATTTTGCGATGGATTCATTTCCTACGGAGAAAGAAGCATCACTCTGATCAACAGAGCTATTGACTATCATATGCAAGTTTGTCCGAAACGCCCAAAATAATAAATACTTCTTTTTTTTGTTTTGTTGCTCCTGTTGAGCCCTTTACAATGAATCGTTTTCATTGCCCCCTCCAAGAAAAACCCAAAAAAATATAAAACTGTTCCGAAAAATTCAAAAACAGTAAAAAAATGTTCAGAAAAATAAAAAAAAAAGTTCTTTTCAGAACTACCTCCCCGTTATTAAAAAATTGGTACAATATTTGGAACTGTGCCAACCTCTATTTCTCTTAGTTCGCTTCCTAGTTCGCTCGCTGGTACGCGAACTGGAAGCGAACCAAAAACAGTAAGTATAAGGGAAGGAAACACACACTTATGTTAAAAGAAAGACAGCTATAGGGGAGTAAACTAGAGATACTATTACCCATAATCCACTACTGATGATGTCACATATTACATCATTCATGACATGCTCAGTGACATCATCAGCAGAGGATTGCGGGTTTTTTGGCAACATGCCTTATCCACGGTTTAATAACGCTGCCTTTTGCTTTATATAAGTTTTCAAATTGTATGAAATATATACCAATAGGTCTTTATGAACCTTTAGGTAGTGCTTTTGTTCATGAGGTCTGGTCGCTTCCATACACATACAGATGTTTCAAAGATGATCAAGAAGTTTATCTGAATGGAGAGGAATGCACTGAGACGCCAGATCATTCACTAATGTGTAGGCACATACAGTTACACGATTCATGCAACAAACACCGACCAAATATGGCTTGCGTGTTGCAAGGCACGCCAGTTCCTGCTATCATCCCCACGTTCAAGTTGTTGGAAAATGGTAGTTATTTGATGCTCAATAATGAAGATTGTTCTGAGTTAATTAAAAGTATTCCTTTTATCGTAACAGTAAGTGAACGGGTTATTTGCTGCAGAAATGTTCTATTTCCTCCCACACATGAACATAGGGAGTTTTCAATCTGGCCACAAATACCAACATTGGGACACGTTTCAACGGCATGACAAGAATAAGAGCTCTTTTGTCTCAGAGAGAGGTGGCCTTGAGTTCGGCCCGTGAAACTTTCCTACTTCACATAGCGAACACCCGTACACAGGTTTGCCTTTCAATTTCAGCAACATGTTTCCGACTATCTTTAACGCATCCTCCACAAAATCCCTGGCACACTTTTTTAAAGTTGTTACCAGTGGTCTCGTGACTTCATTTGAGAAAATCTTTGGAGTCATCCCTGCTCCCTTTCATTCCATTTTCTCCACTCTGGTTCGTGGATTGCATTTTTACTTGCATTACCAGCGGACGCTCTTGTGCTTTTTTACATTTTTAAATATGGATGTCCCTCCTATGCAACCTCCGACCCTGCAGCTGCTGACACTGTTCCGCAATCGCATGCTAGAATATTATGGCACAATGCCGTTGGCGATATTAAGCACGGCATATGGATTATCTTTTCGGTTCTCCTACTTCACCTGTGTCCAGCCTGTATTTCACTGCCTGACCTGTGATTTCGATTGGGCCATTGATTTGTGTCTCTGCGGACCGGTTTCTCCTGACGTCGACTTTAATCAGCTGATGACTCCTATCATTACTCACGAGTTGATTTGTCCTGGCGAAAGGATTATGGCTGTGGCATTGATGCATGGACTACTTGGTCCCTGGAATTTACTGGCGGCAGCACAGTCTTTCTTGGAACACAGCTTTCTTGAAAACCCACCGAGCTGTCCTCTGATGGTGATAGAGGATCCGGTGCTGGGAGAGCACGTATGTTCTTTTCCGCTTTTAAATTGGATGGCTGAACTGTTTTCGGATGAAGACGGTGACTTCCTATTGGAGGCTGTTGCAGCTTATTTTGCATACACAGTTATGTCATAGACCTTTTTCATGTTTGATATGCTGAGTACTAGCATTTCATTGACAATTCATTGACTTATTTGTCAAGTTTTTATTATTTACCTTGCCTATTGGCTTAAGACTCGATAAAGTACTTGGCTGTTTTATTTTTCTTTAGCATTGAATTTTCCTAGTTTTTAATGCTTTACCTTGCGGACCGTCCACATATAAACTTGCAATCTGCTCTCATGAGATGGCACTTCTATTATCTTATTCAGTTCGTTTCCGGATCATGAGGAGGTGTCATCTAGGTCCTGGATATCTTTACACCGTGTTAAGTTAGCATGGGCTCATTACCGGTTTAAACGCCATTTTTCCTTTTTTGCAACTTCTGCACACGACACTTAGTTGTTGCTTTAGCTTTCCACCTAGTAGTTCATCGTGGTTTACATGAGAATAATATGTTATTGGTCTACTATCTGCTTTACTTGTTAAACTATATCTGTACAGCGAGTGCTAAAGTTTCAAGAACAACACGATACAGAATTGTTATGAGGTCTGATCTCCACGACTTCATACTCATAACATAAGTGCAACTTCTGCCAATTCTGGGCATGAGGCGGGTTTTATATTGCTTTGCCGAACACACATACACAACAGTTGATGCGGTTCACATGAAGAGAGAGCTGGTGTATGCTGATGTGATTCCTTCAAATCTAAGACACTAAAGTATGGACACGCCCTAAACCAACACAAAGAGACCTTCTTAGCAAATAATATAATATGTGTATTAGGGAGGGTGAGATATAAGCAGCCGCGGGCCGTGGAGGGAGTTACGATGGGGCAGGGAGGCGGGGAGGGGGAGAAGCAGGGTGGAGCCCTCTCTACCTTGCCCCTCCCCCTCCCCGCCTCCCTGCCCCACCGTAACTCCCTCCACGGCCCGCGGCTGCTTATAAGTGTTGCTAACTCTTATTCATTTACAGCATGTTAACATACTGTCACCATTCGCTTTTTATGTACTAGTAACTATGCTGGTAATTTTGCTACAGATAATATGTGTACTTGTATTCTCCACCCTGCTTCTCCCCCTCCCCGCCTCCCTGCCTCACCGTAACTCCCTCCACGGCCCGCGGCTGCTTATAAGTGTTGCTAACTCTTATTCATTTACAGCATGTTAACATACTATCACCATTCACTTTTTATGTACTAGTAACTATGCTGGTAATTTTGCTACTGATAATATGTGTACTTTTATTATCTAAGGTACTACGCCTGAGAAGACGGCATTAGTAAATAAACATTTCAAATACACATGTGTTCTTCTTAACTCCATGTTCTGGTTTCTAAGAAATATATAACGACCGACTGTTCATGAGTTCCACATATCCTGAGGTACTATAAGTTCATATTCTGGATTGTCTAAACATTGAGAGTTTGTTATATCCAATGTGACACTGTACCTAGCTTGCTAAATAGTTTTTGATTACTAACGTGAGTTTTGGGACACCCTAATTCGCCGAGGTTCCAATCCTCTGTCCACAGTTCTGTGTGAGAACAGAAACCCTGCGACAGGGGCACCCCCGACCCTTGCTGGAGCTTCATCACACTTGTGATACAACTCCAGCAATGCGCCACCTTTACGGCACAGATACATCACGCATCTGTGCTGTTTTTGCCCCATGATGCGCCGCATTGTAAATGCAGCACACCATAGGTGACGGAACAGCGGCACAGAATGACTAACACATCCCTGGTGATGCGCCAGTCATCATAAATCTATCCCTATGCTTCTTATCTTGTTAGAGATGAACCGCCATATGTATCATCAAAGTTATTTGCATTTCCTAAATAGCGAACTTTAAGGAATAAATAGCGATTCTTTACCATTCCTAGTTTGCGATGAGCTATTTGCTAATTAGCCGAATGTAGCCCAATGAAGCCCAATGTAGCCCAATGTAGCCCAAAGATGGCCGCCAGACACACAAAAAAACAAATGTAGCCCAAATATCAGCCAGATGTAGCCCAACTATAGCCCAGTGACAGAATGACCAATCAGCTTCGCAAACCTCCGTTACGCGAAGCGGAGCGCTGTTACAGATATATATCTTTTTTTGAACGTTAATTTCTCAAAATCCACTGGAGCACATATATTGAGACCTAGCAAAGGCACATCGGGCTACCAGTCCCTAATATTTTGCCAAGTTTCGTGCAAATCCATTCAGCCGTTCAATTATTATTTTTATTTTTTTTTTTTGCCCCGCGGGGCCCTTTTAAAACCTCCACATCAAACCTAGGGGGTCAGCGAGGATCTACTATGCCCCCTTATAGTTATTTCCCCCTTTGTTTTGACCTCCTCTTGTCTCTCGATCCTACCGAGAGACAAGATGGCGGCCGCTACGGACTGTTTGGAATGTTGACAGACGCCGGAGAACCAATCAGCTTCGCTTCACAAAGCTCCGTTGCGCGAAAAGTCCGCGAACCAGAGCGCTAACCGGTCCGCTGTTACAGATATATATCTTTTTTTAAACGTTAATTTCTCAAAATCCACTGGAGCACATATATTGAGACCTACAAAAGGCACATCGGGCTACCAGTCCCTACAATTTTGCCAAGTTTCGTGCAAATCCATTCAGCCGTTCGGGCTAAAAGTGAGGCCAACCGCCCTATGGAAAACTCAATGTTAAAAACACGTTTTGGGACCCCCCTTTTTTTCTCGGCCCCCACTGGACGAACCCCCCCCAAATTTTCAAGGGCTGCTCAGAAACAAAATGTGCCATTTTCCTGAAAATTTCAGCCAATTCCGTCCACAAACGCCAAAGTTATTAGACATAGAATTTTCAAAAAACCCATAGAGAAAAAATCCTAACTATATATACCTACTGGCGACCGCCAGTAGGTAATAGAGAGACACATATTAACCTATAAGTCACTCCTATTGCAGGCCATGACAATCCTCAAGGCAGAGTGCTTGGTTTTGTGTAAGAGGGTGCCCTAGCATGAGCTAAGCCCCTTTGCGGCTTTTGGAATCCCTTCCTTATAGCTGTTCTATGATATAGCCATACCATATACTCTTAAGTGCATTATAATCCTCGCGGTTCATGCTAACTTTGGTTTGGCTTTATCAAAACATGTTGTGTTTGGTGTCAAACACTTTGGAATACTACCCCCTGTCAGTTCTTGCAGCGGGGGTAGCATTCCACCCTTCTAAAGGATGAAGACATGTACACACTGGTATACCTGGTAGAAATTTTAAAGAGCCTCAGTATCACAAAATGGATGCTGCTGCCACAGACACGAGTCTGACCTCCTGATGCAGGACGAAAGTACGGCAGGGGAGGCCTGGACAATAGGTTTTCTGTCCAGGGAGGTGCCAGCACCTCATAGACAGGCTTTAGTGTATTGAAACAGGATGGGTTGCATTCAGTGAATGCGTTTCAGACACTGCCTGGGGCACACAAGGTGCTCCATGCACTACCCAGTTCAATCCAGTTGCCGGGGCACTCAGCCACAGTTCAGACACGAAACTGGACAAAGGGGAAGGGGTGTAACCACTACCTCCCCAGGTCCTCCCATAGGTGGAACCCTAGAGATAGTACTACCCCTAAACTTAGTATAAGTATAGGAACCCAGTAACTGGGACTTTAGATTACCCTGAACGAAACTCGGAAGACGAAATCTTGGACCTTCGACATTCCATATCGACTGGAAGATGGAAGAAATCTCCCTTGGGGTCAAGGAGTGACCTCCCTGTTCAAAAAGGCACCAAAGAGCCTCCTGCTGGTCTGCATTTACGAGGCTCCAGCTGGATCCTGAAGAATCTGCGACACAGGACATGAACTTCCGGACATCTCTGAGGCCGACACGAGATCCCAGCAAAGCTGAAACCCGCAGCCGACACGAGAGACGTAGGACCGGAACTCCTGGACATCCTGCAAGTTTGCAAGTGCAACTACTTCCAGAAGTTTCCCAAAGTTGTGCATAGGGCTATTTGTTGCCCTTGCCCCGAGCACCTTTTGCACTGAAGCTGAGGGGCCTACACTCCACGAGTGTTCCGTGGGCCCACTTTCTTCACCGCAGCTGGAGGCTCCTTCGCGATCTCTAGTCCGTTGGCTAGTGGATCCCCATGAAGGACAATCCTTTGTTTCTTGGGCTTTCCTGGTTGCTCCAGACGTGCCCTGACTCCCCTCCAAAAGGTGAGTACCTTAGACCTTGCTGGTCTGCACCAAAGCCAATCTTGTCATCTTGCGTGGGTTGCTGATGCCATGGCTTGTTGGGTCCAATCTACCGACACGGCAGCACTCGACATCTGACATGGGACAGCTCGAATCCAGCTCCTGGTTGTCGTCGACGCCTCCTGGACCTCGTGGCTGAAGAGTCAAGCTTCACCTACGTCACCTTAAAGCACCTGACATTGGCTGGCATTTTCCTATTGCCATCCTGGTCACTGGCTAGTGACCCAAACTCTGTCCCCTCTGCTTTCAGGTTCTTCAGATATCTGATCCATCCGCACAGTTTTACTCTGGTCGCCTGCAGCACTTATTCGCAGCTCCATTGGAATCGACGACGAAACCCGACACGAAAAGACATCTATGCACCCGGCTTCCCCGGGTGAGGTAACACGAGTACTTCGGTGCTCCCGTGGGTCTTGACTCTCGAAATGTCTAGTTCTAAAGGGGTTTCATCGCAGTGCACTCCTAAGTGTCCTAAAACTTTAAAACTCTAACTTAAACTTTCTCCATAGAAGTCAATGGTGATTCGCGGCTGTGTTTAGACACTGCACACGTCCCCCATGGGTCTCCTGAGTCCCTACCTTGGGTGGTTCCTGGTTGCCCCAGCGGTTCTACAGGCCCTAGGCCTCACTTCTATCCCTCACATGGTTCTTATACCACTATTTTAGTATATGGTTTGTGAGGCCCCTAGGGCAAAACATATACTGTGCTATTTAAAGTTCTTTTATTGTACTTTTGCCTCTAGCCTCATAAAGAGACTAGAGGAGTTGTGTTTAGAATAAATACATATATTTTAGATATATACCTTGTGTGGTGTACTTTCGTTTGATCATTCAAGAGATTATAGACTGGTAAAACAAGCTGCTTTACATTCCTTCATGACTTAGCCTGAAGGCTGCTCTCCACAGCTACCACTAGGAAAGCTTTCTATAAAGGTTGTCTTAAACCTACCATCAATAAGGGTCATTTGGACTGGTGCAAGGTGCCCATTAGAATAGTGGACATGATATGCCAGGCCAACATCTCACACTGTGTGCCACTTTGATATGTGATTCTCTTGCATCTCTTGTGAGTGCAGGTCGTATGCTCTACATAACCAACATGAACATCCAAGAGATGGCTCATGTACTTGAGGCTATAGATTCTGTGTCACCCTAGGGAGCTTTGCTACTAACGGTGTCTGAGCCTAAAGATTTTTGAATGGACAGGGATATGGTCCTTTTTCTATTGCCCACGCCTGTGGATACTTTGCCTCCAAAATGATAGCTCTATTAACTTTGTCTTGGTGTGGGAGTTCGGTTTGGGCTTTGTAGGGTGAACAACTGTCCCAGAGTTTTCTGGGGCAGTCCAGGTTTTTTGCCACTAGTCCCAAAAAATGTCAGTTCTTTTAGCACATGTGGCAGTTTTTAAAGTTGGTTGACTAAACACAAAGGAGGGGGCAATTTTTTGCAGGAATAGGTAGCAGCTCATAGCAGAAAGCTATGTTGTTCACACAGATGGTACTGTATGTAAAAGTAGCATTTAATTAACTGTAGTGCCTCACTATCTATGTGCTTGTGTTGGTGAGAGCTGCCAAGCCATTCTATGCCCCGCGGTCAATGCAAAAATTGTGGAATGTTTCAGTTTTTGTTTTTCAAAATCTGGCCAACCTAGGGCTGTGGAATGGATGGGTTTATGAGGTTAAGGCGCGACTCTTGAATCTCTTGGTGTGGATAATGAAAGGAGGGAGTTGTTTTGTGGCTCTTCTCTCTTATCACAGCTCTATGCCCTTGGACCCTTCCTCTGTAGTGGTCACCCATAGTCACTTTCAATCCGCTCTTGCTCTTCTACCTCCTGGGTATGTCCCAGCTACATCCTTGCTCCCCAATGGGACATAACGCCCAGGCTCAGTCTCATACTGACGCAACATTTAATTGCATTTGTCTATCAAAACAGTTATTTCACCCACCACTTATCTACCCAGAGATCCGATAACCAATCCCCTAGAAGAGCGATTTGATGCCATTGTCAATGTCAAATCCTCTCTCTGTCTGCTTGCTATTACTTTGTGTGAAAGGGCCAGTAACTTATTTGTCAATGGTTTGTCATAGATAAATGAATATTTAATCTATGTATCTAGGTAATGAAAAGCCTGCTTGTTTGCACTCATTTGCATTGTTCCCACAGAACTGTCTGATATCCAGAAGAACATATTAGCCAGAACATATCACATACATCCAACAAAGCACAGATAGATATGTCTTGCAGAAAATAGCTCCCTGCAGCACTAACCACTAAGAAACAACACTGACAAACAGCTAGCAGAGCACATTAGGGAGTTAACCCCTCAATGACCCAACACACCCCAGGTATGTCATGTAGTCATCATCACTGAGGCAACAATAGTGTATGCCACCAGGAAACGTCACATAACGAAAAAAATCATATCACAAACCAAAATATAATATATCACAAACAGATGGAACAATTAGAGGACTATCTATCCTTCTGCTATCATTCCAAATCCAAATAACTGACTAACCTATCCACCACTTAAAATGTACTTGCATGTTTCCCTATACTAATTCAACACTAATGCTCTATGGGTCCAGGAGAAGCGTGCTACTCACCGAAAAGCGCTTTGACAACTCGTCAGGGGTAGTAAGCGCTATATAAATGCAATTACAATACAATACATATGGGAATGGGCCATTGTACTTACTGCGTGTTTTATCCTGAGCTTAATTTGTGTTTTTTACTGCTCACCACCGGCAATTCATTTTTAACATTGTCAGTTATTTAGGACACTCCATCACTGTCAGCCTATTTTTAGAAGGACAAATTAGGGAATATAAACTAAAAAAGAATGTATGTATTTTAATGCTTGTTAAGCGCAAACTGTCACCCCAAGGGTATCCTGGCGCTGAGATCAGTTCAGCCATCTGGTGTAAACTTATTCTGCTCTTGGGAAGAGGTAAGTTTTAAGATCCCTTTTAAACGAAGTCAGATCTTGTCTGCTCCTAAGTGTCAAAGGAAGAGTGTTCCACATTGTGGCGGCAGTGAAACTAAAAGCACGGCCGCCCATTCTCACTCTATTTATCCTCGGGATTCTTACTAGAAACGCCGAGGCGGATCTCAAAGGTCTGGCAGCCTGGTACCATGAAAAAAGATTTTGCAAAGGTATTGGTCCTTGACCATGCAACGCTCCAAAGGTCAGGCAGAAGGCCTTATAGGAGATCCTCTGCTGGACTGGCAGCCAGTGTAGGACTGCCAGGGCACCGGAGGAAGAAGCCGATCGAGGAAGGGAAAGAGCCAATTTAGCCGCCATATTTTGGATCCTTTGTAGTTTAAGGATCAGGGTCTTTGGGGCTCCCAGAAGTAGTGCGTTGCAGTAGTCTAACCTACTGAGGATGGTATTACGCACTACTTCTGTTCTAGCTTCCCGGGGGAGGAGCGGCAGTATCTTCCGAAGAACGCGGAGCAGACCCATACACGTCCCTACAGTCCTGTTCACCAAGACATCCAATTGTAAATTGGATTCAAATATAACTCCCAAGTTGCGGGCCGATTCTGTCACCTCCACCGAGCCTGGTATGGAAGTAGGCCAAAAGTCTTCCGGCAATGGGCGGGGGAGTCGGTCTAAGGAGCAGTGCAATATCTCAGTTTTTGCCCCATTGAACTGGAGTGAATTGGCTTGCAACCACTCTGCTGTGGCCGACATACACTGATGGAAAGTGTCCCTCGATACTGCCTCTGAACCCTCAAAGGAAAAAATCAATTGAGTATCATCGGCATAATTGATGACTTGTATGCCGAAAGACTTTATTAGTTGTATCAAAGGCTGGAGGTACAAATTAAAAAGAATTGGACTTATCGCAGACCCCTGGGGAACACCCTGATTTACCTGGCGTGTAACAGAGCGGAAAGGTGGTAAAGTTACAGCCTGTTGTCTATTGGCCAGGTAAGATGTTAACCAGGATAGCGCCGAGCCAGTTATTCCTGCATCACAGAGGCGGCCTAGTAGGACCTCATGGTTCACCGTGTCGAACGCGGCCGACATGTCAAGCAGCACTAAAAACGCTGACTTGCTCATGTCGACACGCGTTCGCAGGTCATTCAACACGGCGACCAGAGCAGTCTCAGTACCGTGGCCCGGTCTGAAGCCAAATTGGGCTGCGTCCAGACAAGAGTTTGATTCCAGGAAGTTGGCCAAGGCTCTCGTAACCCCCTTCTCTAAGATTTTTATCGCGAATGGCAAAAGCGAGATGGGCCTGTAGTTGGCTGGGCAGAGGGGGTCCAAGGTGGCCTTTTTTAACAGAGGTGTTACGATTGCCAACTTCCAGCAGTCTGGAACAGATGCAGTAACCTGCGATTGGCAACAGATTGAGTGAAGCGGGGGAAACAGCTCGCCATGAAAGGCCTTCCAGATCTTGTGCGGCATGGGATCTAGCGGTGAGCCTGATGATACACAGTTAGCCAAAGAGCAGAACTCCTCCAGGGAAGGAATAGGAAAGCTTGGCAAGTGGCAGGCCATCTCCTTGTTCTTACTTTTCTCAAATGCCGGGTGTTCCTGGGACGCAAAAGGACACAACCCTGGTGGCTTACGCTGTATGGACACTTCAAAACCCTTCAGGATGTTCCTAATTTTGTCATCAAAAGCTAGGGCTAGAGAGTCACAAAGCTCCTGCGACACAGGGGTAGAAGGTACAGCGCAGGCGGGGTTGGATAAGCATTTTACCAGTTTAAACAAGGTCTGCGATTTGTTGGAAGCTTTTGCCAATGTCTCCTCCAGAAATCTGGCTTTGGCATAATAATAGAAGCACATCCAGTACATTAGTACTCACATTTGGCAGCACGAGCGGGCAGTGGGTGGTGCAATTTGAATGGTTTGATTTTAATCTCAGGCAAGTCCAATATCCAGCAGAACATGTCCCAAAAGGTTTTGCCAGGGAGCAAAGTATTATTGATAAGTCTTGTCCTGATACACTTACAGTTCCCCAAGCCCCCATATTAGATACACAAGCTCACCATCTCTGGTGGTCCTAAGGAAAACAGACTGTAGATTAAGAAGTGTGAAAAAGTAAAAAGCAACAGGCCTTTCTGATCTATGCACCCAGAATCTGGAACAACATTACCAAATTCATCAGGACCATCCTACCACTGGTCCAATATAGGAAAGAGTTGAAAACGCACCTCTTTAAAGAGCACTGCATTTCAATGCAGTAACCATAGTTTCCTCTCCTATTACACATGGACTTTAAACTTCCCTTTGACCATGTACAACACTCCGCTGCCTTTTGTCTAGGTGCGTGCAATAGAAATACCATTTACATACATGCATACATTATGTAGCAAATGGAATCAACGCATTTAGTCCACCAAGACTTTTCGCTTACAACTGCCTGGGCCCTTATATATTGTGCTCCGGGGGCGAAATGAGCTTGTGCCCGCTTTGAGCAGTACCCCAAGATGCTATAGTATCACAGAAGTGGCTGCAGATGCTTGTGCATCTCTTTCTGTATACAGATAGATGTTGCACCAGCGCTATGATGAGAATGTGTTCCCCTTAATGTTGCCATGATGAACTGTCCCAGAATGCAGTGCAGGAGGGTTGGGAAAGGTGTGGAGGCATGATGTGGCATTCAAGTACTGGCCCGGTGTGCTTGGCATCTATTCCTTTCTACCCAACTTAAAAACACCAGCACAAGGGAAAGACACTTGAAAAGATCCAGGACCTGGGAGGTGATGAAAGTGTGTTCGAATGGGATTTCTGGCTAGCTGAGACTTGCGCCAAAGCGAGGCAGAAACTACCACCCTAGTCAGGATAAGGGAGTCACACTTCTAAAATAACCCCTGCTCACCCCCTGGGGTAGACTGGCACGAGCAGTCAGGCTTTTCTTAGAGGCAGTGTGTAAAGCATTTGCACATAACCAACAGTAATACAGTGTACACACTACTAAAGGACACCACACCAGGTTACAAAAATGTCCAATTTTTATATACTTAAGACAAGACCAAATATGATAAAAATCAAAAATACTATGCTTCAAAATCTTCACTTATCAAAATATGCTTTTAAAAAGAATTCCTTAATGTCGATAGCTCCGTCCGGGGCTATAACGCATCGTGAACAACAAATCCAAAAACAGTTCTGGCTGACCTCGGGGTCGTAGGCCAACTACGGTGTCGGGAAGACCCACAAACAGTACCTTTCAGAGATGCAGGGCGATGGGACCCTTGAAAGTCACTCACATTGCAGGTCGAGCTCCTTTCTGATGGGATTCGGTGCGCTGGCTCCAACACACGTCGGGTGCTACGGTGTGAAGTGCAGCGGTGCGGTGTGCAGTGTACCCAGGTCACGGTGCGAGCAGCGGCTCGATGGCGGCGTTTGATGGCGTAGTCGGTGAGACCAGGTTCGCGGTGCGAGATGGAAGCGGTGCTCGTCACAGTGTTAGCAGGACATGGTGCAAGCAGCAGCATTGTCTTTGCGGAAGCGCTGTCATCGGCTGACAAGCTGGCGTCAATGGCACCGGCATCAGTTGGCCAAGGCTGCAGTGTCGGATGAGGGCGGTGCGTCATGTAACTCACAAGCGGTGCCCCTGAACCACGGTGCAGGTAGCGGCGTCAATTTTGGTGGGAAGTGGCGGCATCAGGAAGGCCAAAGCGTAATCGTGTAGCGAGGCGGTGCAGAGTGTGGTGCGAGCAGCGGCTCGGTGGTGGCATCAACAGGCGTCGACGGTGAGACCAAGGTCGCGGTGCAGCCGTGCCCTCTGTGGTGCCAAAGCTTTGGCATGAAGCAAGGCGGTGCGGAGTGCGGTGCCCACAGGTTGCGGTGCAAGCAGTGGCTCAGTGATTGCGTCAGCAGGCATCGTTGGTGAGTCCAGGGTCGCGGTGCGGCGTGTCAGCAGTGCCCTCTGTGGTGCCAAAGCTTCGACATGAAGCAAGGCGGGGCGGAGTGCAGTGCCCACAGGTCACGGTGTGAGCAGCGGCTTGGTGATGGCATCAGCAGGTGTCGTTGGTGAGACCAGGGTCGCGGTGCGGCGTTGCGATGGTGCCCTCTGCGGTGTCTTCAGGACACGGGTTCGGCAGGGTCGTCGTAGACATTGTCGAGGGGCATTCTTCGGGTTGCAGCACAAAACACACAGTCCCCAGAGCTGCGGGTCAAAGAACCTGAAGTCTTTGCTGTTCCTGAGACTTCATGAACAGGGGGTATGCACTACCTCAAGCCCTTGGAGAGTCTCACCAATTCAGTTGCAGAAAGTCCAGCCCAATCCTTTTACTGCCCAATACAGAAGCAGCCACTGCATGTCAGCTCAGCAAAGCAGTCGTTCCTTTCGCAACTTCTCCGGCGCTTCTTCTTGGCAGTCTTCTTGTTCCAGATGAGTTCTAAAGTTCAGGGGTCTGGGACCCAGCATTTGATCTTTCAGGCAGAGGGTGTCTGTGTCCGGCCAGAACCAGTTGGACCGTCTCTGGCGTGAATTCCTGGCAGGAGGTGGAGATGGCTTTGTCAGAGGCAGACCAGGCCCTCTGAGGTGCAGGGAGATTCCCTTCCTCTTCCCCCATCATAACCCAGGTCTGTTGAGCCCTTTCCTAACTTACCTAGACTATCAGGAGCCACTCTGCTCCCCAACCATCTGTTGTCCCAAAAACCAGACAGCAATCCACATTCCAGCAGAGGCACATGGGATGACTAAGCAAAATAATACCCACTCAGAATGAGAAAGGCACCCTTGCTAAAGGCTGCGTCTTTAGACGCTGAGTTCAGGCATACCAAACTTCAATCACTTATACCTTTTTCGGGGTACGTACGTGGGTGGCACAATCCGTGCTGCAGGCCCACTCACAGTGGTGGACTCACAAGCCTTGACACTCGCAGTGCCCATTACTGGAGGCTGACAAGTGACTCGCACATCCAATCATAATTTACCTCAGGAGCACCAGCGCTTTACCACTGATCAGCAGTGCGAAAAGCTCGCAGAAACGTTATACCACCAAAAACAGTCAAAACCAGGAGGTCAGAAAGCAAAAACCCCGGGGAAACACGCCAACAGATGCCAAGTCTAACACAGTGGAAAGGATGCCTAGCTGGAAAGAGAAGTCACCTGATGTCCTGCAAAAGTTATTGAGGACTTTGTCACCAGAGGACCCCCAGAACTAGGATTGGTCTTTCCTGGGCCATAAGCCTTAGCACTCTAATGTCCCCTGAGGACTAGTTGGGGGAAAACCTTGACTCCACTGCCCCCTACAGATGTTCTGTAAAACAGACAGGAGACTCTGGCACCTAGAGAGTGCAGGTAGGATGGTGTTCCACTGGCTGGCAGCAAAGGGGCTGCATAAGATGTACCCACGAAGCCGAAAGGAAGCACAAGGCGCTAGCTAGAGGAGAAGGCAGGGACAGTGAGCCAGCAAATCCAGCTCCCTGTAGAATGTGCTCCTTTAAAGGCCAGGAGGCTTGTGGAAAACGTTTGTGCTGGTTAGAGCTTGCCCACAGGAGCAAAATGAGCCAAAGATGGCCATGATTGGCCCTACATGGCCAGAGTTATAACCATGTAAATAGCTTCCTGTGGCAATTTTAAAACAAAGAAAAAGAGGCGCCTAGCACTCCTCAGCTACTTCCACAAATACCCAGCAGTGAGCCGGGTCATGTGTTTGGCACAACTTAATTGTATTGCTTTTTGAGGAAGAGGCATGTGTTCCTCCCCTCCTCCTGCTGCTAAGTTTCTTTTGGTCCCAGTGGCTCCATGCAAGTATTTCCACCCTGGGGACCCCCATGCCCTGGAAATAAGAAGGCTAGCTGTTGGAAACCCTCCCACTCTATTCCTTCTTCTCGTGGGCATCCCAAATCCCCGGGAGTGATATGGACGACCTCCTTTGCCCAGTTCAACCCTCCCAAAGAGCCCATTGCTGCAGCATTCACCTGCTCTCCACACGGGTGTGACAGAGAGTGCATCAGCTCTTCAATGCATGCTGGAATGGGCTCCCTAGGATGGTAAAACAAACAGCAAACTGCATGTGGGTGCTGCGGGTCACACCTGGGGACTCCTGATCAAAATAAACGTGCAGTGCAAAGCCACAATAGCCTTCATGGCAGGAGAAAAAAACTCTAATTTCCTTTTCTTTGGTACTGGCATGGAGCACCCAATAATGCCCCACATGGGCTCATCTAAATACATTTGTTCTGCTTGTGGTGGCGTTAAACTGGGCAGGTTCACCACCAACATCTTTGAAAAGTGTTGTGGGGAGCTGCAGTAGGTAAAGAAGCCGCCCACGAGATTGCTAAAGCATAACACGGTCATTGGAATTTATGTGATGACACCCTTGCAAAGCCAGTAGGCCTGAAGAGTATATATATATATATATATATATATATATATATTGATGTGGTGACCCCTGACAAAGCCAGTACACCTCCCTTTTAGTGTGATTTTACATCAGCTACAGGTGAAGGTATGGTGATTATGGGGTTCAGGATTGACTTAGGTGAAATAATGGTGTCACCAAAGGTATGTCCATCAACCTGATGTACATATTTGTAATTAAAGGCATAGTATTTAGTAGTGTGTAATAAAAGTATATTTTTAAAGAAAAGCACTGCCTGGACAATAATTGTTTGAGCTCTGTTGTTGCTTTAAAGAGAATTGTGATTGCTAGCCCACACCACCTCCTCTGAGTAGGCGCTTTACTTTTAACCCTTTCTATGCTGATGACGGAACCGCTCCGTCATCAGCTGCGGTGGCGCTGTGCTGATGACGGAGCGGTTCCGTCATGGCCCGGCCGCCGCGCATGCGTGGTGCAGATTCCGCGCCTGCGCTGGGCGTTCTATTGAGCGGGCGGGGCCATGACGGAACCGCTCCGTCATGAGCACAGCGCAACCGCGGCTGGTGACGGAGAGGTTCCGTCACCAGCATGCGCCCGCCGCTCGGCAGCCCTGCCCCCTTAGCGCTGCGGCGGAATAGCTGCCGCAGCGATGCGGTTAACATTAAAAATTAAGCGCAGGTGACGCGATTATAGCAAAAGTAAGGAAATAGAAAAAAAGATCTATTTCTTTACTTTTGCTATAATCGCGGCACCCGCGCTTCACTTTCAATGTTAAAAAGTAAAGCGCGGGTGCCGCAATTATAGCAAAAGTTAAGAAATAGATTTTTTTTGTATTTCTTTACTTTTGCTACAATCGCGGCACCCGCGCTTTATTTTTAATATTAAATGTAAAGCGCGGGTGCCGCGATTGGCCATGAATATGACCCTCTGGAAACAAGCTAATTGCACAGATACCTCTCTATAAGCAGTCTCCAGAAAGCACCTTCTAGTACTCCACCACGTAGACAAATCAATATAGCACTCAAGGACTGAGGTACTGACATTAGCTTTGAGATAGTCCCCCTACTCGTATTAGTATCATCCATAGATTTTCATTCCTACCATCCAAGGAAGAAACGTTCACCCTGAGAGCCATACTCATACCCAGGTACCCAGCCTCATAGGAACCCGCGCCCCTGACTAAACAAACTCATCGGAATTAAGCCAGTTAAAAATAATCTAGACAGTATAGCCCTATGTTTAACAGACCCACTCCACTTTGATACCAGTTAACAGTGGCGGACTGAGCCAGACCCAATTACTGTGACATATATCAACTATTTTTCATTGCCTCTTTGAAAGTAGAATCACGTTTCCTCCTTAATTGCGATGTTCGTTATCCAAAGAGTTACCACATCCTCTGCTAGTTCCATGATCCCCAAGCTCTACTATGTAAGCTCGTGAGTCAACACATCCCTCTTTCATGGGCCCCACCCATAATCCAGCCGGTTTCATCCTTCTCTTTTTTTAAGTTGTTTGTGGTGCCCAGTCCTCTCTCTGCCTCCTGAGATAATGATTCAAATCCATCCTTTTTCGCGAAATTGATGCGCCTAATATGCAGAAATACCCCTCACTCCACCTCATGGGCTCCTGAACCGTCACCCCAACCTCCATCGCCTGCCCTCAACACGCAGGCTCTGTGGGAGCTGCTGCAGGTGCTCGCAGGACTTGACCTAGACTTAGGGTCGTTAAGCCTGCTGCTGCAAGGGGGGATTGGGGGGGCAGCCGAGCATAGGGAGGTCCCCTCCCGGGCAATTTGGTAGGGGCGGGGGGTGGGTTTGCCAGGCCATGGGCGTTTTTTCTCTATTTGGGCTTCTTTTGGTAGAGCCCATTTGGAGCCCAAGTATAAATGCTTGCGGCTCCTCCCCCCGGCTACCATTTTAGATTTCGGTGACCTGGTCGCTGGGGTTTAGCTGGTTGTGTTTTTTTGTGGTGTTTTTCTGCGTTTGTCTTGCTTCGTGTGGCTTTGGTGCTATACAACGTTGGAATGGCGGCGTAAGACTATCGTGTATTGGAAGCTATCAGGCTTCTAAGCGAAGCAGGGCGACTGGACCTTGTCCTGGGGGACGCGGCTGGGCCTTCACGACCGGTGCGTCAGGCCTCAGCCGGAATGGCGGCGGTCGTTGCCGCCTGCATGACTCCCAAAAGGCCCAGGGTGGAGGTGGTGCGTGAGCGGGGCCGCCCGCGTTTTAGGAAGGCGGCCCCGGGAGTAAAATCACTTCCGGCTGCGGTGCGGGAGGCGGGCGCAGGGCCCCTGCCGCAGCCGGAGGTAAATGTGTGTATGGAGGAGCAAGTTGGGGCTTTTATGTAACCGCCGGAGATGCTACCTGCTCCGGCGGTTCAAGTTCGTTCATCGTTGGCCCTCGTGCAGCGAGGGAAGCGCGGGGGACGTAGGGGCACCAAGAGACGCTCTGCCTCTGCGTCGGTGGCCCCGGCTGAGGAGAGGATGCAGGGAGGAGGGGGGCGGGGGAGCAAAAGGTTTTTTTGCTCGCTCAGGAGCAATTCATGAGTAGCGCTAGGGGAGGGGGAGAGCAGGGGGTTGTCAGTCCCTCGAAAACACAAAAGTAATATCCCGAGCTAGGCATTTATCAGTATGTAAGTCCAATTATTGAGTTCAAGAGATCAAACTTTCTTCATTTCATCATCCTTTATTGTTTTCTTCATAAAAGTTCCAATCTTCATCAAAAGAATAGACAATAGCCGCTGCCAACACGTGTTTCGTCCTGGTCTGGTGACCAATAGACTTCGTCAGGGCTGTAAATATTATAATAAATGTAATCAATCCTCTATTCCATTGTATAACACCACACAACAACTGAAACAGCATTAGACTATGTAATTGCAAAGTGGTCTTGAGAACAAAGGTCAAAAAAGTTACTGTAATCGATAATCATTCCCAAGTATTAAGTCCAAGGACTGTTCCAAGGAAACAGATTAATTGTAAGTACATGATTAACAAAGAAGGGAAAAAGAAGTGATATTGTATACTAAACAGTTAATTGCATCTTATACAAAAATTCATCATAAATCCGAGTGAAGCAAGAACTGAAAATCTCATAAGAATGTGAAATAAGGGCTAACAAAAAACACCATCACCATAAGTAGTGAAAATCAGTTCGAGATCATCAAGTTAATAAAGAAAATAGAGATATAAAACCGAAATAAGAGGTGGTGATTCCCAAGGAAACTCCTTAGTAAAAGTCAAGTTGAAATACACCCAAGATACCGATATCCGAAGTGGAAAGGATATATGAATAAATGGGTACGCTCACCATGTAAATTAGATAGAAGATGTTTTACAATCCAAGTGTAGTTCTAGGCCCGTTTTCGCCATCCACTTTTAAGCTAAAAGTAGAGGAAATAATCAAAATATAAAGTTCTACACTACGTAGACACTATACCGAATATAACCAAACAAAACTTGCACTCACTATATAAAGATCCGCTCCGCGTTTACCATTTCAAAAACTCTAGATTAGCGTGAAAAAGCGTGGTTCCTTATTCACTTCCATATGGTAATTTACAAATGCGAAAGAAAACAAGCAGTCATCGTATATTTCAACTTTAAGTGATCCGTTCCAGTGTGAAGGGTTCACTAATATCCTAAGACATAAAAACAATCTCCGTATCAGTAATATTGTCAAAAGAGACATGGAAGATTTCAGCTTCTAATTCCAAACGACAATAAGTAAGTATAAGCCCCACAACAATTTAATTGTATAAACATAAGCCCAATATTATTTAAAAACAAACCAGTCAGAAAATAGCACTCTTATTAAAAAGTGACCAATCGCTTAACTATCGTAAAACGTCCGGAACGCTCATATTAAACATCCAAGTCCAAACTCAATAATACTCTCTATCGTGCTTCCTAAAAGAGAGATTCGAGCTGCAAGCGTAAAGGCTGAGTTAACCCACCTCTGAGTACAGAGAGATAACGTAGTGCTTCCAAAGTCGGCTGCGTACTGCAAAGGCGCCATGTTTCCCAACCCTATTAGTTGTGATTTCAGTGTCATAAAAATAAACGAAGGACTATGTAAACGTGTCTTAGCTGTCTTCTACTATATTAAGCAAGTATGAACGCCATTTATAAGTGTATAAGAGTATAGTTGGCGCACTACTTAAAAGTAAACCTATACATTTAAATGTTTCCACATTATCCATAAAGAGCCATAAGTTACGCCGTCATTCATGTCCGCAAGTAAAGTTAAAAACCGACATGCATATCTCATGTCCATTTAAAGTCGGCTATAGTCGGTGGGGCAAGTGTATTAAGAAAGTAAACAATCAAGTAGAAATAAAGTTAGTTTTAGCCAGAAAACGTCATTAGGTCAAGATTAGAAATATTAGAGTACAGAGAACGTAAAGACATTCCCTTTGGTGAGTTCTATCGAGCTCGCCGTAACTGTAGTGAAGAGACTGATTTCTTAATCTGTGTCAAGGACATAGAAAACAGATTTCTATCTAGAGGTTACAGACAGGACGTGGTTAAAAGGGCTAGAAACAGAGCCCTCAAACTTAAAAGAACGGAAACTCTACAAAATAAAACTAAACCTGCTACAACTAAGAATCCAGTGAGATTTGTTACAGGTTATAATGTCTGTCAACACAAATTTATGGAATTTTTAAAAAACTACTGGTTCATGCTTACATCGGACCCCTCTTTGAAAGATCATATACTGACCCATCCATCGGTTACATATCGTAGAGGCACTACAATAAGAAACATGATCAGTCCGAGTTATCCCTAGAATGTCCATAAACTATCATGGCTACATACCTTTAATAAAGGGTCATTTCGCTGTGGGAACTGTGTTATGTGCAGAATGTCTTTGCATGGTACGAAATCTTTTAACTACAATGACTCTGGTACCTATTATATCAAGACACATATTGACTGCAACACAACTTATGTCATATATGCTATCCTATGTAAATGTAACAAGGTTTACATAGGGAGCACGATTAGGAAACTTAAAGATAGGGTAGGGGAACATTTCAGGGCTCTTAAAAACAGAGAAGAAAGAGTACCTATAGCAGCACATGCTATTAATTGTTCTTCGCAATCAGAGCACCTTACAATGTCTTTTCATGGAATAGAGATGGTACCAATTGATGTAAGGGGGGGTAATCGTGAACTTAAATTGAGACAACAGGAGGCATGCTGGATTATGAGGACCCATGCAGTGGAGAGGGGGCTATACTTCGATGAGGAATTACATTACTTTTTATGTTGATGAGTTAAGTAATAATAGATCTTGTCTTTGTCTCTTCTCTCCTAACATTTTTATGAATCACCTATCTGTTGCAACTGTAAAAACTGGAGTGAACAAATGTACTTACATGTTATCTTTCTGCTTGTGACTTTTGGATATTTGTGAATATAGATTAATATAGTCTCATCAATCATTGATTTTCAGATTTATGTATGTGAACCTCAATTTTTGATTCTGAACCTTTACGTTTTCTGCACTCTAATATCTCCCATTTAAACCTAATGACCTAGGTCACTGACTGCTTCTGATTGGGTATGTGAATCTCATTATTGGCCTTATGTCTTTACGTTCTCTGTACTCTAATATTTCTAATCTAGACCTAATGACGTTTTCTGGCTAAAACTAACTTTATTTCTACTTGATTGTTTACTTTCTTAATACACTTGCCCCACCGACTATAGCCGACTTTAAATGGACATGAGATATGCATGTCGGTTTTTAACTTTACTTGCGGACATGAATGACGGCGTAACTTATGGCTCTTTACGGATAATGTGGAAACATTTAAATGTATAGGTTTACTTTTAAGTAGTGCGCCAACTATACTATTATACACTTATAAATGGCGTTCATACTTGCTTAATATAGTAGAAGACAGCTAAGACACGTTTACATAGTCCTTCGTTTATTTTTATGACACTGAAATCGCAACTAATAGGGTCGGGAAACATGGCGCCTTTGCAGTACGCAGCCGACTTTGGAAGCACTACGTTATCTCTCTGTACTCGGAGGTGGGTTAACTCAGCCTTTACGCTTGCAGCTCGAATCTCTCTTTTAGGAAGCACGATAGAGAGTATTATTGAGTTTGGACTTGGATGTTTAATATGAGCGTTCCGGACGTTTTACGATAGTTAAGCAATTGGTCACTTTTTAATAAGAGTGCTATTTTCTGACTGGTTTGTTTTTAAATAATATTGGGCTTATGTTTATACAATTAAATTGTTGTGGGGCTTATACTTACTTATATTCGTTTGGAATTAGAAGCTGAAATCTTCCATGTCTCTTTTGACAATATTACTGATACGGAGATTGTTTTTATGTCTTAGGATATTAGTGAACCCTTCACACTGGAACGGATCACTTAAAGTTGAAATATACGATGACTGCTGGTTTTCTTTCGCATTTGTAAATTACCATATGGAAGTGAATAAGGAACCACGCTTTTTCACGCTAATCTAGAGTTTTTGAAATGGTAAACGCGGAGCTGATCTTTATATAGTGAGTACAAGTTTTGTTTGGTTATATTCGGTATAGTGTCTACGTAGTGTAGAACTTTATATTTTGATTATTTCCTCTACTTTTAGCTTAAAAGTGGATGGCGAAAACGGGCCTAGAACTACACTTGGATTGTAAAACATCTTCTATCTAATTTACATGGTGAGCGTACCCATTTATTCATATATCCTTTCCACTTCGGATATCGGTATCTTGGGTGTATTTCAACTTGACTTTTACTAAGGAGTTTCCTTGGGAATCACCACCTCTTTTTTCGGTTTTATATCTCTATTTTCTTTATTAACTTGATGATCTCGAACTGATTTTCACTACTTGTGGTGATGGTGTTTTTTGTTAGCCCTTATTTCACATTCTTATGAGATTTTCAGTTCTTGCTTCACTCAGATTTATGATGAATTTTTGTATAAGATGCAATTAACTGTTTAGTATACAATATCACTTCTTTTTCCCTTCTTTGTTAATCATGTACTTACAATTAATCTGTTTCCTCGGAACAGTCCTTGGACTTAATACTTGGGAATGATTATCGATTACAGTAACTTTTTTGACCTTTGTTCTCAAGACCACTTTGCAATTACATAGACTAATGCTGTTTCAGTTGTTGTGTGGTGTTATACAATAGAATAGAGGATTGATTACATTTATTATAATATTTACAGCCCTGACGAAGTCTATTGGTCACCAGACCAGGACGAAACACGTGTTGGCAGCGGCTATTGTCTATTCTTTTGATGAAGATTGGAACTTTTATGAAGAAAACAATAAAGGATGATGAAATGAAGAAAGTTTGATCTCTTGAACTCAATAATTGGACTTACATACTGATAAATGCCTAGCTCGGGATATTACTTTTGTGTTTTCATGTAACATTTGTGGCTTGTCTTTATTGTCACAGTGTTTGGTTCTGGTGAGGTGAACAGGACCTTATCCTTGGAGCTGTACAAATAACTTACCTTGCAACTAGTTTTTTCTTCCCAGCGCAACTAACCCTCATTCACCTTGTTTCATTGTTCCGGTTGCCAGTCCCTCTCCCAGTCGTATAATACATGCAGGGAGTGTGGTTCAAGACGGGAGAGGAGCGGGGGGTGTCATTACCTCTCGGGCTCCCTCTGTTTTGGAGTCTCGCAGTGCTGGGGGGGAGAACAGGCATTTGCAGGAGGTGGGGAAAGAAGAGGCAGGGGGGGAGCTTGTTCTTTTGAGCCCCCTCCTTTTTTCACCTCAGTATTCCCCCAGAGGTGAGGTGGTCTCGGTTATCAGTGGTTCTGTTGGTGAGGGGGAGTGGGCCCATGTGGGTGGGGGCTCTCTTCACCTCTAGGGGCAGGTTATGATGCAGGGCTCCGGCCACCCCCTCCCATACGTGGGTTTCAGGGGGAATGTTTTTGGGGGCTCGGGGCTTCTAGGAGGACAGCGGCAGCATCCGGGGGGACGGGAGACAGGAGGGGGTGTCCAGATCAAGAGAGGGATTGGATATTTTTCCTTCTTGGGCGGAAGGGTTGCGGGATGCTGGGTCTGGGGAGGTTGGTGCAGGTCTAGGCCGTCAGCAGACCTCGGTGGGGGTGAGTGATTTTCCAAGTCAGTTAGGAGGGTTAGCAGGTAGTGCTGCTGTAGCACAGGCAGTTTCAAAGGTGGGTACCCGGGGGCAAGAGGGTCCGGTTCTGGGCCCGACGGCTTCTGTCGTCCAGGCCATGTTGGATTGGAGCAGTGAGGAGGAAGTAAGGGACCCCTCCCCCCCTGTGGCGGAGGCTTGTGGGGCGAGTGTGAGAAGGGTCAGCCAGGCGGTGCCGGCTAGAGGTTTGTGGTCGGGTATAGGTGTTTCAAGTAGGCAGGAGGATGGTGGGGCTTTTAGTTCTAAGGGACCCGGCACATCAGTCCGAATTTTTTCTCCACAGGCCAGGGATTTTCATGGAGCGGCAGACTCGGTAGGGCGAAGTGCAGCCCAGTGGCGCCGAGGAGAAGGGAGGGTGGAGCCTGGCACGTCACATTCCGTACCGTCGGGGGATCCCGGCGTGGGCAGCAAACGGAGGACCGGCGCGACCTCGCTGGCCCCAACTATAATTCCTTCAAGTCAGACGGAGTGGACATCAAAAAAAAATTGTAAGTGTGGTCAACATTTGGGGGAATATCGGCGGGTACAGTCGGCTCTCCCGCATGGTGTACAGAAAGGGTCTGTTCAGGCCCCGTCAGGTCATGAAGGGTCCGGTAAGGCCCATGGTATGTTGTTGGTGTCTGGCCCTTCACAAATGGAGGAGCCTTTGGTTCTGGATTACAATGAGGACAGCCCAGAGGAAGGGGAACTCTGTGATGTTGAGGTTGGGGGGGGCCTTCTCATGTTTCTCGTAGTTTTTTGCAGGCACCGGTAGTGGTACAGCCCAATAGGGCGGCAATGTCCGGACCCAGAAGAGAGCGTGGCACCTCGGTGAGGGCTCCTCGGATGGTGGACAACGTGGAACAAGTGTCATGGCGGTCGGTGCCTGGGCAGGCCCCCTTGTTGAAACAAGGTGAGATTTGTGAACCACGGGCCAAACCAAATATGATGTCTGTGGGGACAGGGGGGAGGACGTTGGGAGGCCGAGTGAAGGGAAGCTCTACAAGGGCTGTTATGTGAAAGATCAAGGGGTGGGCACGTGGGAGGAGGAAGGAGTTTTGGGTGCAAAAGTAGAGTGAAGAGGTCGCCATAATCAAAGAACCATTGCATAGCAAAGAAAAGAAGATTACAAAGCTGCCTTATATGGGCATTACAAAGTCTTTGGGGGCACATTCAATGTTGGCAACAAGAACGGATTTGGAAGGGGGAATATGGTGAAATTTTGAAATTGTTGCATAGAGAAGTAAGATCGCAAGAGGGTTCTAAGGAAGAGGAATACGAGTTGGCTAAACGTCCAAAAGTACCTTTAACAATTGAAAATTGGACAGCAGCGATTTTAATTCATGCCAGCGTCTACTGCGAAAAGTTCCCGGAGTGCTGCGTTGCTATTTTCAAATACATGGACGTAATCAGAAAGGCTCAAATTACTGGTAGTGGTATTGCGTGGGCCCAATACGATGAGGAGTTTAAGGCCCGCATGGCTTTGGATCCGGAGGCGAAGTGGAGGGAGTTGGATACTGATCTGTGGCAACACACGATGGGAGCCTCAGCGGGGGGTAAGACGATTTTTACAGCTAGTGGCTTGCCCTTAGTATACCGTCCCTTTCAGGGGAAGCCCACCCGCGGAGGGGTGGGAAGTGCAGCAGCAGCGCAGCCTGGGGTGGGAGCATGCTGGGATTTTAACACGGGCCTGTGCACCAGAGAATATTGTAGATTTCGGCATGAGTGTTCACAGTGTGGTAGAAAACATCCATTGGTCAAGTGCTGGGGGGCCTCGAATTCAGGCAGTCAGCAGTGGCCAGCGCTCCAGGCCCCTCACAACAGTCCCAGGGTACCAGAGGGGGTAAAGGTCCACAGGGGACTGGGCCCAAAGGCTCATACTCCGGTTAAGCTAGACCAATTGGAGGAAGGGCTACGGGGGTATGGAGATGTGAGAGTAAAGAAGATGTTACTGGAAGGTTTTAAAGAGGGGTTTCGCCTTGGATACAACTGGCCGCGGCTGCGGCACTCGTCAAAGAATTTGAAATAGGCTGATGAACAAAAGGAAATAGTACAAGGAAAACTGGACAAAGAGGTGCGAGAAGGGAGAATGGCAGGGCCATTTGATGACTGGCCTTTGGAGGACTTGATTGTGTCACCGATTGGGTTAGTCCCCAAGAAGGAGGCAGGTCAGTACAGGTTAATTCAACACCTATCATGGCCGGAGGGGTCTTCAGTCAATGATTTTATTGAGGAGGAGGCGGCCTCTGTGTCATATTCCTCGGTTGACGTTGCCATGTCACTTGTGGTGACCGCGGGCGCAGCTACAGAGATGGCAAAATGCGATATAAAATCTGCATTTAGATTGCTTCCAGTCCATCCAGATGATTGGAATCTTCTGGGGATCCATTTGGCTGGTAAATGGTATGTGGACAAAGCATTGCCGATGGGTTGTTCAATGTCCTGTGCTCTTTTTGAGTCTTTCAGCACCTTCTTGCAATGATTTTTTACACAGCGCACTGGTCATGAGTTAGTATACACTATTTGGACGATTTCTTTTTCCTTGGTTTCCCGGGCTCCATTGAGTGCCAGGCAGCTCTGGACATGTTCCAAGAGCTCATGGAGGAAGTCGGGGTGCCGTTGGCGCAAGAGAAGACAATGGGTCCTTGTGCGACCATGTCTTTTTTGGGTATTGAGATTGATTTTAGTGGCAATGCAGGCCCGCTTGCCCGTTGAAAAGAAGATGAAGATGTTGGAGCTCTTGGAGACAATGTTAGCGAAGTGACAGTGAAGGAAGTACAAGTACTGCTAGGCCATTTTAACTTTGCGTGCAGGGTGGTCAGGGTGGGGAGGACTTTTTGTAGACGTCTGGGTCGGGCACTGTCCGGTCAGCATTTGCCCCACCATCACGTTTGTTTGTCAGTTGGGGTTAAGGAAGATCTCAGGATGCGGTCAGTCTTTTTGCATTCCTTTAATGGAGTTCCTTTAGCCAGGGAGGAGGACTGGGAGAGGGACGTGCACATTTTCTCAGATGCAGCCGGCAGTGAGGGTTTTGGCCTTTATTGGCAAGGCAGGTGGTGTGCGAAGAAGTGGCCGGAACAGTGGAAGGATGGTGGGAGGAGCATTGCCTTTTTGGAACTCTTTCCGGTGTTGGCAGCATTGACATTGTGGGGACAGGATTTGGCTCATAAGAAGGTGCTGTTTCGAATTGATAATATGGCTGTGGTGGACATCATTAATAGGCAGTCGGCTAGAGATGAGCAGATTTTGAAATTGCTGCAAGTCTTTGTGATAGGTTGCCTCAGATTTGACATCAGTTTTAGGGCCTTACACATCCCCGGAGTGAACAATGACATTGCGGATGCTTTGTCTCATTTGCAGTGGGAGAGATTCCATGGGCTTGCCGAGGATGCGGACAGGACACCGACCCCCATGCCGGACCATTTGTGGTATGTAGGCAACGGAAGGTCATACAACTGGTGGTAGGTTTATTGTCTACATCCACTCGGGCCGCTTATGCGCTGGCTTGGAAGGAATTTTTAGCGTCAGGTGCTTGCAAGCGGGAGCCTGGATGGCGGCGGTCTGAGGATGTTATCCAGTTTATCCTTGATTTAATGGACAAAGGCCTTTCTAGAGTTACGATAGCTGGTAAGCTAGCAGGCGTTGAATTCATGGGGAACCTCATTTGGGGCTACTCTCCTTCCGCAGGGGAAGTAGGGAGGAGAATGTTGTAAGGTTGGGCCAGGGAGCGGGGAGCGGAGCGATCAGTTCGGAGTGGTTTGTCTTGGCAGACTTTGGCCAGGGTGTTGGTAGTGTTGCCGTTAGTTTGCCGGGATACTTTTGAAACATGCTTTTTTTCTACGCTCATGGTATGGATGTTTTTGGGGGCGTTCAGAGTTTCTGAGTTGTTAGGTTCTAAGTTCGATCCGGGCATAAGGTGGCAAGAGGTGCATTTGTCAGACAGTGGAGTTCATATGTGGCTGAACAGATCTAAAACAGACCAGAGGAGTAGGGGTAAAGGTATTTGGTTAGTGGCGTCCTCCCCTGCTGGGACATGCCCGTTACAGTGGGCCTGTCGTTGGTGGATGTTATCCGGTGGGGGTGTTGAGGTCAGTGTTTTTCAACATGCTGATGGGTCCCGGGTCACAGAATACCAGCTACGTATGGTGCTTCGTAAGGCTTTGCGGAGTATTGGTGTTGATGGGTCGCAATATGGTACTCGTTCTTTCCGGATCAGGGCTGCAACCGAGGCGCACAATCGGGGTTGGTCTAGCCAGGACATTATGCGCTTGGGGCGTTGGTTGTCTAACTGCTTTCAGCGCTATGTGAGAAACGATGTGGGGGAGGCGCTGGCGTCATCTACTTTACCATAAGTCTGATACTGCTTTTCTCGTTTCAGGTTCTGTTGCTGGCCCCCATGCGGTGGAAATTACCATCTGGATTGTGGAGCATTCTTTCGTGAAATGGGCTCATGTTCAAGCATGCCGCAGTTATTTTGGGTCTTTACTGGGTTTTAATGAGCGTTTGTTTTAAGTTGTGTGGAAGGGTAAAGGTGGGATGGTATGGAGGGAGTTGATTCCTGCGCTTAACTCGTGGCTGGTTGGGGGCCAGTGCCCAGATGTGTTGTTAATTCATTTGGGTGAAAATTATTTGTGTAAAGTCAAAGGAGTGGTTTTGTTATGGGCAATGAAGAGAGACCTTACACTTTTGAAGGAACAGTGGTCAGGTTGCCATGTGTTGTGGACGGAACTGGTTCCACATAGAGTTTGGAGAGGTGCACTCAAACCTAAGGCTATTGACAGGGCGCGCAAAAAGTTTAACTTGGAAGTTTCCAGATTCTGCAGAGGTTTGGGTTTTGGTAGAGTGATTCACAGAGACATTCATTTTGATGCTGTCGAGGTTTTTCGGAGTGATGAGGTACATCTATCCAGGATAGGTATGGATTTATACCTCTTGGAGCTCAGGGAAGTTTTGTCTATGCGTCTGAAAGTACAGGAATTTGCCAGTTAGGTCATCCGGCAGTGGTATTTCATCTCTTCGTTACTCAGTTGGGGGGGGGGCAGGAAAGGGGGGGGGTAGTATTTCTCCCCCCCACTTTCTGGGTGGCGGGGGTCAGTGGTGTTTTTGCCAGAATTGGCAGGATTGTGGTTGTTTATTTGCTTGGTTGTGTAATCGTCAGGGTGAGTTGGGCAGGATAAATTGTTGGGGTGGTTCCATGGATTGGGGGACCAACATTTGTTATGGGGCAGACAGGGGAGTTTGGGTAATGGTTTGGGGGATTTGTAAAGTTTAAACGATTATGCAGGGATTTGCATTGTTGGTATTTTGTAATGATGTAATGTATGGGCGGGGGCGGGGTCAATGACGTTTTAGGGGTACGGCGGGGATTGGGGGTTAAGGCAGTGTTGTATTTAGTGAGGTTTAGTTTTGTAAGGCGTTTGCCGAGGTTTATAGTTTGTTAATGTGCACCTGTTTCAATAAAGCGGCCTTTTTCACACAAAAACTGGTTGTGGTCTGCTTCCCCCCTCCCTCCTTCCCAAGGTGGGGTTGGGGGGGCAGCCTACCGTAGGGCGGTCCCCCCCCGGGCAATTTGGGAGGGGCGAGGGGGTGGGTTTGCCAGGTCATGGGCGGGTTTTTTCTATTTGGGCTTCTTTTGGTAGAGTCCATTTGGAGCCCAAGCATAAATGCTTGCGGCTCCTCCCCCCGGCCACCATTTTAGATTTCGGTGACCTGGTGGCCGGGGTTTAGCTAGTTGTGTTTTTTCCCTCCCTCCCTCTCTTTTTTCCTTATTTTCCTGTTTTATATTTTATGGGGTTTTTCCTTCCTATTTTGGTGGTTTTTGTTGGAACAGGTATACCTGGGTTTTGTTTGCAGTATTGTCGTTTGGAACAGGTGCAGGTACGGGGGTCAGTGGTGTTTTTGCCAGGATTGGCAGAATTGTGGTTGTTTATTTGCTTGGTTGTGCAATCATCAGGGTGAGTTGGGCAGGATAAGTTGTTGGGGTGGTTCCATGGACTGGGGGACCAACATTTGTTAAGGGGCAGGCAGGGGACTTTGGGTTATGGTTTGAGGGATTTGTAAAGTTTAAACGATTATGCAGGGATTTGCATTGTTGGTATTTCGTAATGATGTAATGTATGGGCGGGGGCGGGGTCAATTACGTTTTTAGGGGTGGGGGCGGGGATCGGGGCTTAAGGAAGTGTTGTATTTAGTGAGGTTTAGTTTTGTAAGGTGTTTGCCAAGGTTTATAGTTTGTTAATGTGCACCTGTTGCAATAAAGCGGCCTTTTTCACACAAAAACTGGTTGTGGTCTGCTCTCGCATAGTGTCGAGAGGGGAGAGGAGTTGGCCTAACGGCTAGGGCGCTCAACCTCGGACCTGGGGATCTGGGTTCGTGTCTCGGTAACGACGCCAAAAACCTCCTGTGATTCTGGGCAAATCACTTAATCTCCCCGTGCCTAAAATGAATGCGTGTCCTCATGTAACGTAACTGGTGCTATGTAAAGCGCTCTGATACCTGATTCAGTTCGGGTCTAGTTCGCGCTATATAAAACTCTGCAAAAAAAAAAAAAGAATGAAGCAGAGGCCGTTGCGACTCAAGAACGAGTTGATTCCCATGAGGCAGAACTAGCTGATGTAAGGTGAAGGTTGGAAGATTGCGAAAACCGTCTACGCAGAAATAATTTGCGCGTCCTAGGCATCCCAGAAAAAATTGAGGGAGCCGATATTCGCGCATTTATAATACAACTCTTTCGAGATACCCTGCCTGAATTGTCCAGTTGGAATTGGGATATGGAAGTGCAACGAGCACATAGAGTCCCATTGACCTTGAAACCTTCAGTAAAGCCGGGGGGGCTACCCCGAGCGATTCTGGTATATTTTGGGAACTTTCTTCTAAGACAAGCCATCTCTGAGAAAGCCAGACCTGAAGCACGACGCAGCAAAGACTCAATCTCCTACTTTGTCCGACCGGACTTTTGTCATATAACCGTAGAGAGGAGATGGCGCCTGCGACAAATGATTAAACCATTTTTAGAGAAGAAGGCGCAGGCGTATCTCAACAATCCGGCTAGATTGAAAATAATTTTCGGAGGCCAAACGAGATTCTTCACCTCGGAGATCAAGGCAAAAGAATATCTAGATAGCCTGAAATAAGCATAGAATTGGGAGAAGAGTTGAGAAGGAGGAGGATATTATTGATATATTGTTTTGTATATATACACAACTTTTATTTCTGTTGGGGCGCTAGGTGGCGCACTAGCAAATGGTGTCCTTCTCATGAGGCTCCCGCCGCCCAGCATACATTATCCTTTAAAACATCCTTTTTAAGGTATTTTTTGGGGACTGTGCCTCCATAATTAGGGGGTGCGAGTCCTCCGGCGCACCCTGACGGATTGTGAGGAAGATCGGCACGCACCAGAGCCCAGGGGAAGCCAGTAAAGATTGGCCGAGCCGGACGTGTGGAGAGCGCTGTGACGGCGGTCGGCGGCGCCAACCACGCTAGACCGCGGCTTCCTGCGCGGCCCTGGGCCTTCAACCGCGGACGTCCAGTGGCGACGGACGGGGCACACCGGGACCGGATATTGAATGTGAGAGGGTCCCCGGTGAGTTGAAATTGCCCCTCTGTCCCTCATGCAGCGCATATTTGGCCATCCTGCGATAGGATAGAGGACCCGCAAGAGAGGCCGGGACGAGGCCTAGCTACGCGATTGCTCTCCCGGGCGGGGAGTGCCCCTCCCCCCCTCACCCTCCAGTCAATCCATTGATGTCGACGGGACATTGGCACGAGTACTTATCCTTGTGGGCCCTGGGGACACACACGGCCCATACCCACGTTGAGAAGGCCCCCCTGCGCCATAAGGAACGGACTACCTCGCCGTTTGGAGGGTGAGCACTGACATCGGCCCGGAGCCGCGCTACAGATCTGAGAGGCATTAAGGTTGAGGTGCCCCTCTCCTACACGCTGACTTACACTAGTGAGAGACATAACAGGAGAGCCCTCAGAAGGAAAACTGTGGCCTAGTGGCCGCTGCGGGGGAGGGGCGCACACAAGCCACGAGCCTCTAGGCTATAGCTGCCACTGGGGGAGGGTGTGTGAGGGTACTTGTGTGCCGTTGACCTGCTGGCATCACTTGAGGGGAGAGCCGGAGCGCCCGAAATACCGACGAAGACATTCAGCACTGATCCCCCTCACCAAGTGCCGGTCGGTTTCCTTTGCCCCCCCTGTCTCCTCACTATCTTCCGACCTACTTCCTTTGCTTCGGAGCCTGGTGCGAGCTGCGCCCCTCAGAGTGGGACCCGAGGACAGGTGAGGACTGCAACGGGACGCGTGTCCCTTTTTCTACCTCTTGAGCCCAGCCGGATTGGCTAGTCAACATCTGGAAGCATTGGTGGTGGTCTGCCCTGTAGCGGTGGCGCGAGGATTCCCCCCTCCCCCGAGACACAATCAGAGCTCTGGTGCGGACACAGCTTTTGATCCTTCATTTTCCTGATTGCCCTCCCCCTCCACTTCCCCTGTTGGTCTGCGACCTCAGCAGCGGAGCCTGGTCTTTAGGATTTTACGAGGGACGGCGCACACACGCGGATTGCTGCAACCATGGGCAAGCCAGACGCTAAACAACCTAAGCTCACGTTTGAGGCTGCTATGAGGGGGACTCGCGCGAGTCAGGACCAGCAGAATCTAGCGGGGTCCAGTGGCGCCACTGGTGGCTCCACAGAGCCGACAACTGATCTACAGGATGTTCTTCGAGAAGTCCGCCTGGGTTCGCCACGATTGCGGATAAAGTGGACAGGATATCCTCACGTATGGATGGAGTAGTCCAAAAACTGGATGTTCATGAAGAGCGGATAAAGGAAGCAGAACAACGCATATCGGATGCAGACGACACCACGGCGCGGCATACCTCACAACTTACCAGGATGGACAATCTGCTGCGTATAATTGCTGCTAAGAACGAGGACTTGGAGGCGAGGAGCAGACGCAACAATGTCCGTATTTTGGGTATTCCGGAATCGACCAACACGGGCAGGATGGAGGACTATGTAGAAAAACTTCTGCTGACAGCAATTGGTTCGGAGGCCTTCTCTCCCCAATTTATAGTGGAGAGAGCACATCGCTCGCTGGGCCCCAGGCCTAAACCTGGCACTCCTCCCAGACCCATCATTGCACGTTTGTTGAACTACAGGGACAGAGATGTGGCCTTGCGGGCAGCCCGCAGCACAAAATCACTCTCATTTGATGGCAACTCTGTTACCATATACCCTGACTTCACCCCTGTGGTCCAGGAGGAACGAAAGAAATTTCTGGATGTGAAAGCTAAGCTCCGTAAACTGCAAATTGACTATGCTCTCCTCTATCCGGCACGTTTGAGAGTCACTCATCAAGGGCGACAGACCTTCTTCATGAAACCACAACAAGTTGAGGACTTCATTAAACATCTGAAGCGGTCCAACAGATCTGGAGGTGAGGGGGCGGGATCTCCGGATCCCCCACAGGAGGACATAGAAGGAGATGAACAATGAGCTGTCCTGCACTGATCGATTGTTTTTTGACCTGGTCACCTCCCATGTGAGTAAAAATGATGTGTGGGGGGCGAGGCCTATGCGTTATTGGCTGGCTACCGTATAGATTGGTGTGTGGTGCAGTCCCCATGATACCTATTATCCTATTGCTGGGCAACCCTCTTCGCGCCTGTTGGAGATGCGGCTTGTGCTGTGTCCGCGGCGGGTATGAGGGGTTGAGGTGTCGCCACCTGGATATGGCCCCCAGCGGGAATTACCCCATGGCTATTTGCCGTTTTTCTTCAAGAGGGGCGTTAATTGGCCCTTGGTTTCTGTTCGGTTTGGGGTGGGGTGGGAGGGGAAACAATACTGGCTGGTTGGGGTTGCTTCAGTGGGAGGAAGGAGGGGTAAGGGGAATGTATGGGGGTTGTATGGTTTGCCTTTGGTAGGACGACATGGCCTGGCTCCTAGATTACTTATTTTGCTGATGAATGTGATGGGATTGGTGACAATGCGATGGACCATAGTACTGAGTGTTTCTTGGGCGGCGGCGGCATGGGAGAAATTGCATGACATGAGGATATACTGCTGGCTGTATGGCTCAAGACACTAGGTCAACTTTAAATATACTTACGTGGAATGTTCGGGGACTGGGGAACCCTCGCAAACAGCGATAAGTCCTTGCATATTTGGACAGGCATAACGTTCATATAGCTATGCTGCAGGAGACCCACTTTGCACCCAGACATTCCAATATCTTCGCATCACGATGGGCCAAACACAGGGTGTTCTCCTCTTACTCTAGTTATGCGAGGGGGACGGCAATTTTGATTAAGAAACAGGTGCCCTTTTCCCTGGTGGGATCCCGATCTGATGGTGAAGGTCGATATAACATACTGTGGGGCAGACTGGGCACTGAGTCGGTTACACTGGTGTGCTGTTATGGCCCGAACGTGGATGACCCTAGCTTTTTCAGTGCCTTGTGGATAGAGGTGCAGAGAATAGATTCGACTCATGTCATTTGGGGCGGGGATTTCAATGTTACATATGCTCCCACGGCAGACAGATCGCACCCCAGCCCTCATCATCACACCAAAACATGTATGCTGCTTAGAGATATCATTACAGAGCATGGCCTCATAGATGCATGGAGACACCTACACCCGACAAAGAGGGAAGGCACGTATCTCACTGCGCATGCAGCTTCTTGGGCGAGGCTCGACTATTGGCTTATCACCAGGGGGCTTGGGCCTGCCATATGCGATACAAGACATTTAGCCCGCACTTATTCTGACCATGCGCCTGTCAAACTAGAGCTTTCTTCAGAAGCCCTCATCCCACCGCGCAACGCGTGGCGATTGAATCCCAAAATGCTAATGGATGCAGCTTTCCAGGAAGAACTGCTCGTCGAGATCTTAGATTTTTTTGAATGCAACAAGGGCACGGTGCAGGGGGTAGAAACCATCTGGGAGGCTTTTAACGTTACACTTAGGGGATACTGCATCTCCAAGGGGGCAGGGGTGCTTCGTGATATCACTGCTAGACTCGGAACACTGGAGCGGGATCTTAGAACTATGGAAGAAAGCTTACAGAGGGCCCCAGACAGTGCCACACGGGAGAAGTTTAGAGCGACACTCACGGAGTACACGGAAGAGGCACAAAGGCAAATCCACTTCAGGGGCAAACACTGGCAGGCTCGCAGATACGGGGAGGGAGAGCGCCCCGGAAAAGCGCTAGCTGATGTTATCCGTACGCCCGATATACTAATTTTGTGCTGGAACTAGAGACAACAGAAGGTACGCGATGCTGTGATACGAAGGGCATCCTATCGGAATTTCTCACACATTACGAGGAGTTATATACTACCTCCGGTGCCACAAGCATCAGACTAGACAACTATCTAGGAGATGTAGCCCTTGGCTGGCTGAGTGACGCAGATCGCAGGTTTTTGAACGCACCTTTCGAGCTAGATGAGGTGCGAGATGCCATTATGGGACTACAGTCTGGCAAAACCACTGGGATGGATGGCATCCCAATTGAATTTTACAAAACATATGTGGATATTATGGCACCCGTCCTTCGCGAGGTCTACGAGGAATCGCTGGAGGTGGGCTCTCTCCCCCCATCCATGCGGGAAGCCCTCATAATATCCCTGCTGAAGCCGGACAAATCACCTCATCTATGCGGGTCTTATGGCCCACTTTCTTTGCTTAACTGCGATACAAAGATATTAGCGAAGTTAGATGCTAATCGACTGTCATTACTCTTGGAGAATCTAATTCTCCCGGACCAATCTTGGTTTGTCCCGGGTAGAGCGACCTCCCATAATCTTAGAACCCTTTTCACGATTATGAATAACATTACCCCCGAATTACCACTGGCTGCGGTTTTCTTGGATGCAACCAAGGCCTTCAACTCTGTCGAATGGTACTATCTATTCACAATTATGGCTCGTATGGGGTTCCCCCCACTCTTTCTCTCCTGGATCCACCTGTTATATCACCAGCCGGGTGCTAAGATACTTATTAATGGCCAGGTGTCGCCGCGTTTTCCAATCACCAGAGGGACACGAAAGGGTTGCCCCCTGTCCCCATTATTATTTGCCATAGCCACGGAGCCGCTGGCGGCCCGTTTGCGCCAACACCACAATGCTATGGCTCTACAGTGCAATATGCGGCAGATTCTTGTCTCAATGTACGCAGACGACATCACTCTCTATGTACGGGACCCGCAGACTAATTTGAACACTCTCTTGCGGGAGTTTATAGTGTTTGGGCAACTATCTGGCATTCAGATTAATTGGGAGAAATCATGCTTCTTCCCCCTAATGGACGCAGTGACTAGGTTCCCGCTGGACTTCCCGCTGGAGTGGTGTACGGATGACCTCCGCTACTTAGGTATTGGTATAACTAGAAATAAGGATGATTTGATGAAACTTAATTATGGTGTGGCACTATCTCGCATCACTGACAAGGTGACCAGGTTGATCAGACTCCCACTGTCGATGGCAGGCATGGCGTTGTTGATTAAGATGGTAATACTGCCCCAGCTGCTGTACTTATTTTTAAATATCCCTTTTTTTCCGGGACGGTATTTCTTTAAAGCCCTTGAGTCGGAAATGATTTGGCTGGTGTGGGGGGGAAAGCAGGCTCGGCTACAGTGGGCTATACTGACCACACCCTACGCGGCGGGGGGTTTCGATATACCTGATTTTGAGAATTATTATATCTGCGCTCAGGCTCATTACTTATACTTTTGGGTGAATCAGCGCAGATACATGCCGCAGTTGGCAGCGGAGCATTGGCTGGCCCACCCCATACCAATTGAGGGTGCTGTATATATGGATATAAATGTGTGTGAACGAACTCAGACAACAGTAAATGCCATGGTCACGGTATGGCGACGCATTGCGAACCGCCTGAACATTCCGGTGCTATATGCGCCTCTGGTGTATCACCCTGCAATGCCGCTCTTGCAAGAAACCATCTTTCATATGCTGCTACGCCGTACATCCGTTAAGACTTGGGGGGACTTGTATGACAAGGGCCAGTTCCGTACCTCTGATAGCATGTTTCAAGGCACACAGAGCACACCAATGGATATTTTTTTGTACATCCGTCTTAAGCAGGGAATGCTCTCCCTACACTCAGACTTTCCAACTGAACCACCGCATCTTGCCCCCCTGCAGATACTACTGCAACAGCCATCGCCGAGGCGGTTGGTGTCTCTACTTTATCGCACAGTGCGTAACCAGTGTCCTTTGGAGGACGCGCCATCCCGCTCCAAATGGGAAGCTGAGCTAGGCGCTCCCATAACAGACGAACAATGGGAATATTGCTGCTCCCAGACAGAGAGGATCTCTGCCAGCAGCAGACTGAGGATCATACATTTCAAATACCTCCATAGGCTGTACTACACCCCGGTCAGTATGCACAGGTTCCAACTTCGGGACAATGACAGGTGTGACAGATGTCGTGCCCCTCAGGCTGATTTTTTACACTTGGCCTGGACGTGCCCAGCTATACAGGAGTACTGGGACCAATTTTTTGTGGCCTTGCGACGAATGACCGGTGTACACATAGAGGCATCGCCTTTGACCGCTCTTCTAAGTAATGTTGCAATTATACCGCTTGCCTGTAGAAAATACACTGCGCTAGCCCTGCTGATGGCAAAAAGACGAGTGGCTTGTAGGCGGGGTAGGGGGCGGGCGCCTAAGTTCAAGGAGTGGATTGACGACTTCACATACTGCCAAGACCAGACTACACTGCATGCTGAACTACGGCCTGCTTCGTCCAGACCACGGGACATATGGGCGCCACTAGTCACTTATTTACATTCAACAGGTTAGAAGGTGGACGTGTGAAGCATGTGAGCGCGTAATTGTATGATTCCCTACTGAGATCTGTTCCCTGCGTGGTTGAGACGGGTGTGCACGTGTGTGGGGGTCTGCATCGACTCTTGAGGCGTTTCTGAGGCTGCTTACTGAGATAAATCGGAGACACTTTGTGCTACAGCACTCCTCTATTTACATTGGACTCCCCATATATAAATGTACTGACATGTGAAATAACGCGGCCGGCCCAAAGTGGTTGTAGGCGACTTGCTGTGTTGTCAAGTAACTAAATTATCACAAAAAAATCCCTGTATTTTGTAGCAGCCCTTTCAATCCACACGAAGGAGAACGCACGGAGGAACAGGGAGGCCGGTCTATAAACCACAGATATCGTTGAACTGAAACTACAAAGTGGAGGTGCATAAATTCAAAAAGCACACCGGTAAACGCAACCATTTTTAATTTGGACATCAAATATAATCCCAGACCTGAGAGATCCTGCCCTACTGATACACGGTGGTTCTTCCGTGCAAAGTGAAAAGGCTGAGGCATAATCAAAAGCTTCCAAGCGTGACTGAATCATCACAAGCCAGTCCACGCCAAGCAAATAAGAACTGAAGAAATTGACTAAACTTAATTCTGTAACCACATTGCAGATACTCTGAATTACATATGTTTGTCCTGATGAAGGTGTAAAGATTGAAAGACACCGAAACGCCGCGTCGACTTGTTTTGCACATTGATTTGTCTTGATAATTTTTATAGTGTATATTGATTGTATGTTTAACCTTTTCACAAAAAGGTTTTTTAAATATATTTTTAATTTATTTTAGATTGTAACCCATTTGGGAGGTTGAAATAAATCACAAATTGATTTTTTTATCTATTCGTACATGCTTATTACTTTATCACAGTTAAATTTTGTTGCTTACTGTTATTGGTTTATTGATGAGCTTGCCCCTCAAAAACATTCTCTGTAGAAACCCCTCAGGGATTATTTCCCTCAGTAATCTAAGGCTGCTACAAAATACAGGGATTTTTTTGTGATAATTCTATTTCCCCCTCCCTGACATCCGTCACTAGGGGATCCTCCATTTGTTTGAGCCCGTCAAGTAACTAAATCCGTCAATCCGAAATTGCTTAATTATATGAGTCGCTGGCCATAGACTGGTTGTAAGCGAATGGCTGTGTATATGTATAACTACCAATAAAGGTTTTTGAAACTCAAAAAAAAACAAAAAATAAAAATAAACTTTTATTTCTGTTTGCTTTTTTTACTCTCTTTCCTATCCTCCTATCCTCGCTTTCTCATGTCCCGGTTCTTCTTTATTTGATGAGTTGAAGAGAAGAACAGTAGGTAACTCTAATATAAAAAGCCCACTTGGCAGAATAATGGATAGATATATGAGATGACACGAAGGAATGTTTAAGATGGTTCGTTTTCTTCTTTTCTTTCTTCTTTCCTCTATTTTTTTTTCCTTTCTTCTTTTTTCTTTCCTTTTTCCGCGAGGTTTTTCTTTTATTCACACCGTTATGATATCATTGAGCACTGGTTAGGTAGCACTGTTCCATCACTACAGACTCTAATAGAGTCTAATTGCCCTTATGTGGGTGTATGGGGGGAAGGGTGTGGGGGGGGGGGTTCCGGAAGGGGAGGGAGGGGAAAGGGGGCAAAAAAATAAAAAGAGCAAGCTCAAATATACAAAATATACACTAAGATGTGCAATAAGAGATGTACAAGAAAATCTAACTATATTTGGAAATCAGAATTTAAGGCCATACCGTAACATGAAAAGAATGACTAAAACTATTACTGACGGGTTGCTTACTGAAAACCTATAATGAGGAAGCTAAAATTATGCTCCTGGAATGTTGCAGGGCTCAAAGATAGGGGTAAAAGGGTCCAACCCTATGAAATAATTCGCCAGGAATCTTATGATGTGCTTTGCTTACAAGAGACCCACATTGCGGTGGGTGAGAAGGAATTGTTAAAAATCCCTGGGTATAATGTACTCGCCCTAACAACGCAAACGTCTAAGACACGAGGGGTGGCTATTTTAGCAAAAACTTTTCTGGGCCAACCCAAGTGCAGATTAGCTGATCCCCTTGGTAGGTGGGTCATAGTTGAACTTGATATGGGCATTACCATCTGCTCACCGTATGTCTCAAATCAAGACGACCCTCAGATATTTCAAGACCTTGAGTTGGAGCTAGCATCCTGGGCAGGCACACTAGTTGTTTGTGGGGATTTTAACATAGCTTTGGGCCCTATGCAGGATAGTCAAATACAGCAGACCTACATTGGGCGTAAGCCTAAAGTTTTCAGAGCAATACAACAATTTATGGATAGCTATAACTTTATAGACATATGGAATCTGAAAAACAAAAACAACCCGGGGTATACCTACTTTTCTTTTCCCCACAACAAATATGTGCGGATTGACTATATAATGACATCCAAAGAAAACGCTATATATGTTGAGATAGCTAAATCTCCAAAAACAATTTCAGATCACAATGCGCTTACCTTTACGCTCAGTATCACCAATTATAAGATGCCTTACTCTCAGTGGTCATTCGATAGAAAGCTACTGGTGAACAGAGAATATATAACATATATAACCCTTTGGGCACAATAATTTTTCGATTATAACCAGTATAGCGCCCCTAGATTGGTGGTCTGGGATTGTTTCAAAGCGGCATTAAGGGGTGAGACCATTGCCTTTGTGGCTAAACGTAAGAAAGATCAGGATAGATTGAATCACCAACTCAATTCTGAGCTAGCAAATCTAGAAGAACAACATGCCACCCAGATACACCGAGGGGAGGATGGGGACAGTAGTCTCCGTAAAATATTAGTTCTTAAAACAGAGCTTAATAGCGGTCTCACTCAAAGAGCAGCTGAAACTTTCCAGACAAACCAAAATAATATTTATGAAAATGGTGAGAGGGTGGGAAAACAACTTGCCCTGCGTACACGTCAGAAACAGTCCTATAACATGATACAATCTATTGACTTTGAAGGACAGAAATACACGACACCTATAGGTATTTCAGAAACCTTCCGACGCTATTACCAAAGGCTTTATCAAAATGAGGATCAAGCTGTGGCAAGCGATATAAAAGATTTCCTAATGGAATGGGTTGCTGAGTCAGACCTAGTTCGGACCATCGACGAAATAACTAGGGAAGATCTAGAAAAAGAAATCTCAATCACCGAGCTTGAATTAGCTCTCTCAGAGCTGGCAAATGAGAAAGCTGCAGGCCCAGACAAAATCCCCTTGGATCTTTATAAAATTCTGGGAAAGCAAATTATACCATATTTATTGGACTTGTTCCTTGGGGTGCAATGGAGTGGCGTCCCACCAGAATCATGGAAACAGACAAACAGCCATTTTCCCTAAAAAGGGGAAACCTCCTGAAATGCCGTCCTCATATCGGCCAATTTCGTTGATAAACTCCGATTCAAAGCTTTATGCCAAGATTCTCGCTAACCGGCTTAGCAGGGTCGTCGAACATCTGGTCTCCCCGTGGCAGCATGGCTTCATCCCCGGAAAGGGTACCACCGATCACACCCGTAGAGCCATCTCTCTCTTTGACATTATGGGTGTGACGGGGGGCCGGAATGTCGATGATCCTGCTTGACGTCGAGAAGGCTTTTGACCGAGTCTCTTGGCAGTTCTTATGGGGAGTTCTTGAATTAAATAACTTGGGACCGGGCTTTGCCAAATCCATCAAGGCACTATATGTTGACCCTAAGGCTAAACTCACCGTGAGGGGCGTTGAATCGGAGTTTATCAACATTCAGAGGGGCACGAGACAAGGTTGTCCGTGTTCGCCAACCTTATTTGCTCTTTATATTAACCCGCTAATTTCAAAACTGCTTATATCTAATTTAATAGAGCCCGTTACAGTTGGTATATTTCAGACTAAAATATTAGCCTATGCCTATGATGTGGCGGTATTAACACCAAACCCTGCTGAGGCAATTCAGGAGATTGAACAAATCACCCAGACCTTTGGTTTTTACTCAGGGTACTCCCTGAACAGGGATAAGACAATGGTCTTATGTACAGAAAACATCTTGTATGAAAGCCCATATAGGGTGAACCAAGCCACATATCTCAGAGTCTGTATATCTCCTAAGGTAAAGGAAATTAACCAACTCAACTACGATCCCCTGATCAAAACTATTAAAAGAGACCTTATAAGGGTAAACAATCTCCACTTATCAATCCTTGATAGGGGGAACTATCTCAAAATGAATATTTTTCCGAAAATATTATATTTATTCCGTGCAATCCTGCTGATGGTCGATGATAACATTATTAAAATCATTGACTCCTGTATGTCCAAATTTGTTTGGAATTACGGAAAAATAAGAAGGGCGATGCCACACCTATCACTACCACAACATAGGGGAGGGCTAGCTATTCCAAATATGACGTTCTATCTCTGGGCAACTTTTCTCCAACAAATAGCCCCATTATTTAACACCAAGCCACTAACTGAAGCTGTGCCAAATCGAAGTATACCATCAATATATGAATTGGCATTAGGTGATAAAGCCAGAGGGCTGCTACTAAGGCAACTAGAACCATCTTATTTAAAAAAAAAATCAAATTTAAGATCATTGTTGATGCATGGAGCATTTGGAAACACTCATCTAAACATTTAGCAATACCAAAATATACTAAGTATACCCCTCTTTGGCATAGCTCGATCCTACTAGTTCAATTTAATGATAGCATTTCTAGAAAGTGAGAGAATACAGGGATTGTAACGGTGGGCGACTTTCTTGGTCAGGGACCCAGATCTGGATTTCGGGATCTACAAATAAAATTTTCGATTCCCTCCACTGACTTTTTGAAATTTATACAAGTCTATACCATCATTCATCAACTGTCACCAAGAATCGTACTAGAAACTGTCCCCTTTTTTGAACTCATAGTTAGGCGGGCCACCAGGATAGGGACCATATATGAGCTTTTGATAAAGAATCAATGTGATGATATGGAGCGTGTCGAGAGAGACTGGGCAATAAAATTAGACAATCCCAATGTCGATGTCGATATGTCTCTGCTATTATCATCTAAATTGCTCTTAGCGTCTAATTTAAGGGCCCAACATTATAGAACAATATATAACTTGTATTACACACCAGCACAGTTATATACATGGGGGAAAAGAGTAAACGATGAATGTCCAAGGTGTGGCTTGGGTCCAGCAAACCTTATACATATGTTTGCAGACTGCCCTTAACTAGACCTGTGTAAAAAAATTATCTTTGATTACTGGGAAGAAGTTTTTGTGCATAAATTGAGAACTTCGCTAACACTGTATTTATTAGGTCACGATAACACTCTGAGCTACAGTAAGAGGAAGAAATATCTTTATTCTTGGGTATGGCTGTGTTTCGGATCATACTGGCAGCCCGATGGAAAGAATCAGACCCCCCCACTTTCCAAATGTGGTTAATCCGGCTTCTAGGGATTTATAGACAAGAGACAGCTATTTACGAAGCTAGAGGGAAAAAATCTAGAATACGTGGGGCCCAGATATGGGCTCCAATCACTGCCTGGTACAATGATATAAGGAATGCATAATTGCCAATTGTAATAGGATTATGAATTGTATATTTTTATGGTGATTTTATTCTTATCCTTCCTCATAATGTCTGTATAATCTGAGACTATGATTATAAATTTTGGTGTACTGTCTGATCTTTAATTATGTATTCCATTTGTACTATTTGAATCTTTTGTACTATTTTGAATGTTGCTCAAATAAATACATTAAAAAATGTCGCTAGCTTTCATTAACAGTTAGGGAGAACTATTTACTTAATTAATGTCTAGCTGAAGCAGGCACAACATGAAGTGAAGTGCATGGCAATGGCCGTCGCTTCTTTTATATCCAGCCCCACACAACATTGCCTCCTTAAAGCAGCTCGTTAGCATTGCATCCACACCCTCCCTTCTCCCAGATTTTCAATATTCATGTGATTGTAAAGCAAACCGCGCTTTAGCAATGGTGGCTGCTTTTGTGATATACAACCCACACATCACTCGCGGGATGCCGAGCTTTAGTTGTAAACATCGGAAGCTAAAGTGCAGTGCGACGATTGCTCATAAAGTAAATAATTTTTTTTTTAAGTGGGCTTGTCCAGCTAAAAAGCACGCTCACCGCTCCTTCGGCAGAACTATTAATAAAAGCGACGGCCATCTTGGAATGGGTGTGATTGCCTACTAATATGGCAGTTTAATGGAAAAATTAGTCTATGAAACTTTTAAGAAGTTGATTATATTTCATACTACTGCAGACACTCTAGCGAAAAACTAAGGGCGGCTACTACTGGATACAATTTGTACAGGCATCTTCAGGGATGCTGCTGATAAAGAAGCGTTTCTTTCTTCTACTAAGCTAACCCAGCAGCCTTCCAAGCATCCGAGACTTCCCGCCCAGATCATTGCTTCACAAAGGTAGCGAAACAGACAGTGAAGGCAAGACTGCTGTACTACGAAATTTGGTCATTAAAATCGTTTGCAGCGCCAGCAGAGACCGGTTCCAAAGGCTTCCTCTTTTAAATGCCACACGCACCCTTACACGCTGGGACTTGTGTGTAACTGATGGCGCGTCATGATATTCTGAAATTTGTAGGGGTGCATCATAATCACTAGTAGGCTACAACCACATGTAATCCTGTGTTGAACTAAGTATTAATCATTAGAAAATGTGGCCGTAATAATGAACAATGTATGTATAATGCTCAAAATTAGTTTGTGTTGGTAGAAAGGTGAACACAACATTTAAATGTAACTGCCTATTGCAAGTGCTTCATGAATCAATTTGTGTATAATGTAATGCATTAGATTTAAACATGCACTATAAAACTCTGCACGTGTAGGCAGGGCCGTTTCGAGGTGTTTTGCCGCCCTAGGTGAGAATTGAAAAATGCTGCGCCTTCCCTTTTACTACCATCACTCTCTCCCCCTGTCATCGAGGTCTTGGGGAATAGAGGCCTGCTTAGGTGCCTCTCTATCTAGTCTGGACTGTCAAATCCGTATTAAAGCAAGTCATCTGTGTCAATTGTTGCGGCTATGTAAGTTATTGATCTGTTCTTAGGGGTATTAACTCAGTTATGCTATCATGGGCTTGAGTTGGTAGAACAGTAGGGCTACTGGCCTCTACCACCTCCAATCACACCCAACACAGGCAGATACACAGACCCACGCAGAATCAAACCAACCCATAGTATGCTGGTTTATGGGGCGAGATTCTCGAGACAGAGCAAGCTTTATTTTAGACAAGATATCAAGCAATGCCAGGATAATCTATTTCGGGGTGGGCCCAGTACCAGTTGTACAATAATAACACAGGCACACAGGACTCTTGGTTCTTAACGGGTGGAAGACCCCATGTGCTCTCAAGCATTTGCAATGCAATAGGTCTTGCATTTACACAAGTTTAAGCTATTGGCATTGTAAATGACAATGCCTTTTATTTCTGTTTTAAAAATCAAAACATTAAAAAAGCATTGTCATTTACAATGCAAATAGCTCAAACTCGGGTAAATACGAGACCTAGTGCATTGCAAATGCTTGTTCAAAGTGCAAGAGAATACTAATGTGCCGTTCAAACGACACAAGCACTTCCTTTTACCCGCCTGGATGTATTTTTACTTAGCCTGGGAAAAAAATCCTTGTCAGTTTTTTCATGCTCTGTAACCATCTCCAAAAGCTTGTTCCAAGCAGGAGCCCACCACGAGGCCCCCACATGTGAGATCTGTAGTTTTAAAAGTGATCTCTAGTTTTTTTAAATTAAACAGACCGGGACGTCACTTGTCGAGTTTTGTGCCAATATATTATGTACACGTTTATGCTGCATGGTTTTCAATCCGCATTAAATATCCAGAAGAGCTGGTGGGCCCCCATGGCGACAGTAATGTTAACACAGGGACAGTAACGGGGGAAGCACAGCTGCAGTGAGCATTCCCAGAGTACGGAGGCCAGAAGACAGTAATACAGGCTCACAGTTGCAGACACGACCAGCAGAGGGCAGTGTAGCATCTGTAAAGGTGCACAGAGCAGGCAGCACTCACGTACACCTGCCATCACAATACATCAACAGTGGACTGTAAAGGAAGGCATGAATAGAAACAGGAATGTAGTGCCGTGAAACTTGAGACGTGGCTTCTAAGAGCCAGGCCTGGTCCAGCAGTCCCTATGGCGGGGTAAGGCTGCGGCCTAGTGGTGTTTTTAGGCACTTGGTCCATCTAGGTTGGAAAAATGCATGTGTGCTCCAAGTGAGGCCCTTTGAATGTGAGTGACGGTGGGAAGGGGGGCTGTGTATCCCATTACCACTTTCCCGACCCCCAGACTGTAGCTCATGGTACAGCACATACTGAACGCATGTGAGAACAAATGCAGCACTTTTCTCGTGTCCTGCTGTCAGCACACTGCCCAGGGGCACAGGCGGGTTCAACAAAAAAAGAGCCCACATCGCCGAAATCTGCATGGTTCTCACTTTTTGGCCTCGGTTCAGTGGCGTGACAGAAAATAATGCTCAGTCCCTACTCCCTGCAGATTGTGATGCGGGCCCCTGTCTGCCATACAACACAGATATTAATTTACCCCTGACAAAATGGGGCACTGAGTCCTGAAACGTAGGGACCTTCTGCACCCTGGGACTATGTTATGCGCATGCACACATGTTTAGGTTTGTGCTGCCCTCCTCCTTCTGCTGCCCTAGGCGGCCGCCTAGTCTTGCCTAATGGTAGAAACGGCCCTGCGTGTAGGAATGACTAAATGTGCCTTAAGGTGAAGAAATGTAATGCTTATAAATGCAACGTTTATTAATTTCGTGTAGGTTTGGATGTGTAAAGGCCTGAATTAAAATGAATATCCACGTTTTGTCATTAAAGGCGTGTTCGTGATTTCTTATGTTAGCTAAATCGAGTAGGCCTGAAATGTATTTTCCGTGGGAAGGCTCTCAGTTGAAGACAGTCAGCAGATTTGTACGTGCAAGGTTAATTTGTTCACATGCTTTCCGTTGCAGGTGCAAGGACATTTTCCTCGTTAGTTAGACTGATGCTCTTTGTTTTAGGAGTTAGGTATGGAGGAGACCTGTTACAATGTTGCATTGGAATTCTAATAATTGTGAGCTCGCTGGAGAAGCTGCAGACCCTAGGACAACCCAACCATTCTCGGACGAAGAGCAAGTTTGTGGAAAATCACCTGCAGAAGATGTCCAGCCAAAGGAGGCGTGTTCTTTGAGTTGATCATTTTGTATTAGGGACAGTGCCCTGGAAAGGGAAGAGAAGATGAGAGCAGATGAGAGGGAAGAGGCGTTAGGAGGGTGAGAGATGGGATCGATTCTTAGAATGAAGACTTAACTTTGGTTTCCGACCCTTTCCAACGTGAGTGTACTTCTTAGGAAGTCTTCACGAGCTGACACCTTTCTTCAATCTTACCTGGGAAATGCAATGTAGGGATGACATCTTAGAGCTAGAGAAGGGACAGAATTAATCGATTATGTTTCCTTTCTGTAAAACTGATGAAGACTAATTTGGATATTGGCGCAATTGTTGCTTGTTAGAAATGGGATTTCTAGTTGGCTAATGTTTGCACCAAAGCCAGGCAGAAACCACCACTCTAGTCATGATAAGGGAGTTACACTCCTAAAATAACCCCTGCTCACCCCCTTGGCAGCTTGGCATGAGCAGTGTATAAAGCATTTGCACATAACCAACAGTAATACAATATAAGCACTACAAAAGGACACCACACCAGTTTAGAAAAATAGCCAATATTTTTATATACTTAAAACAAGACCAAATACGATAAAACTCCATGAATAGATGGGTTGCAAGATGTCTTTAAATTGCAAAGATACATTGAAAACACAGATCCTTGATGGTGATAGCTCTTCCCTGGGCTATCACGGCCTTGTGAACAAACAAATCCAATTAGTTCTGGCTGACCGCGGCGGTGCAGGTCAGCTACAGTGTCGGGAAGACCCTCAAATAGTACCTTTCAGAGATGCAGGTCGTCGAGGACCTCTCATTGTCACACCCACTGCAGGTCGATCTCCTCTCTGATGGAATCAGGAGCACTGGAGTCGGCAGGCGTCGGGTGCTGCGGTGCAAAGTGCAGCGCTGCCCTCAGGTCGCAGTGCGAGCAGCGCTTGGTGGTGGCGTCAGATGGTGTCATCGGTGAGACCAGGGTCGCGATGTGAGATGAAGGTGGTGCTAGTCACGGTGCTGGCAGGTCACGGTGCAGCAACAGCGTCGCTGTCGCTGAAGCGCTGTCATCGGCTGACAACTGGAGTCGATGGCACCGGCGTCGGTAGGCCAAGGCTGCGGTGTGGGATGAGGGCGGTGCGTCGTGTAACTTTATGAGCAGTGCCCTCGAATAACAATGCAAGTAGAGGCGTCGAGTCCAGCGTGGAGCGGCATAGTCGGGGATACCAAGGCATCATCGTGAAGCAAGGTGGTGTGGAGTGCGGTGCCCACAGGTCGAGGTGCGAGCAGCTGCTCGGTGGAGGCATCAGCAGGCATCGTCGTGAGACCCAGGTCGCAGTGTGGCGTTGCGGCAGTGCCCTCTGCAGTGCCTTCAGGACACGGAGTCGGCAGTGGCGTCGTAGATGGCGTCGGGCTTGAAGTCTTTGCTGTTCCTGAGACTTCTTGAACAGGGGGCAAGCTCTACTTCAAGCCCTTGGGGACACTCACAAAAGTAGATTGCAGACATTTCAGTCCTTTCACTGCCCAAGACAGAAGCAGCCACTGCAGGCCAACACAGCAAAGTGGTAGTTCCTCCTCACAGCTTCCCCGGCTCTTCTTGGCAGTCTTCTTGATCCCAAAAGAGTTCTCTGAAGTCTTTTCTATCACTGAGACTTCCAACAGGAAGCAAGCTCTACTTCAAGCACTTGGAGAAAACTCTAATAGCAGGATGATGAAACCACAGTCCAGTCCTTTCCCTACCCAAGACAGAAGCAACCACTGCATGCCAACCCCTCAACACGCAGCATAGGGGCAATACTCCTCCTCCAGCTTTCTCTGTCCTTCTTCCTGGCAGGTTCCTTAGTTCAGAAGTAATCTAAATCTCTGGGGTCTGGGCCCCAATATTTATACCAGCAAATCCTTTGTCCTCTGAAGGCAGAGAGGCCTGTACCTAGTTCAAACCAGTTATGGGTGTATTCTGCCAGTGTCCACTTTCTTCCTTTGTCAGTGTGGGCCAGGGTCATCAGATGCACCACAGGAGGTGGAGCCAGCATTGTGGAAGGCGAGGCCAGCCCTATTCAGACCCAGGTGCGACTACTCCCACCCATTTATGTGTAGATGTGTCTATTCAGCCCTGCTGACTCACCCTGTCTCCTGGAGTCTCACCCAGCCCCTGTCGCTCACAAACCAGACAGGCAATACACAAGCTAGCAGAGGCAGGCTGGATGGTAAGGTAAGAAAATACCTACTTTCTAAAAGTGGTATTTTCAAACACAGAATGTTAAAACCATCTCCACTAAAAGATGTATTTCATCATTCTGAGTTCAGGCATACTAAAATCGAATTTCTACTGTGTTCCCTGAGGATGTTATAATCTAACTGCCCACTGTGGCCTTTGGGGAACAGGTAGCCTTGCAATAGGGAAAAACAAAGTAGGCTGTAATTCACTATCAGGACATGCCACACCCACCAGGGCGTGTCCTACCTTTCACATACAATGCACTCTGCCCATGGGGGTACCTAGGGCCTACCTTAGGGGTGACTCACATGTAGAAAAGGGAAGATTTAGAGACTTGCAAGTGTGTGCACTTGCCAAGTCGACATGGCAGCCTCAGTCCTGCTGTGCTCCAGCATTCCAGTCCTGCTTTTCGAACCGGACAAGCCGCAGTGTCAGTAGTGGAGGCAGAGCGGAGCGGGAGACGCCGAAGAGGTTACCTGCTCCGCGCCGCAAACGCCTGGGCCGCCCACCCTGCCCTGACTGAAGCTGCCCCAGCGGCTTCCTCCGCTGTCGGTTCCCCAGTGGCCTCAGGTTGGGCCCCAAGGCTGAAGGAGCGCTCCAGCGTGGCACGCCAGCATAGGCAAAGGCATTGGCGGGCAGCGTGAAACGCCCGCCGAGTGAGTCGAGCAAGTTGAGGAGCTACGGCGGTGGTGCAGCAGGTGGCGAGTGAGTAAGCGTCTTCCCCGCTCCTGCTCCCGCTCCCTCGCTCCCGCTCCTGTTACCGGCCCCTACCCAGCCTCTATCCCAGGTCGGAATTGGTATTGTGGTTGCAGTCCGCCGTCGGTACCCCGGCCTCGCTGTGAGCAAGGGGGCAGCCTGCGCCCAGGAGGCGGCGGGGAGAGCAACCCGCGAGCCGCAGGGGGGAGCTCGCTGCGGCATGGTGTTGGGCGGGGAACATGTGGAGGTTGTCGTGGTCAGCATCTTGTGAGCAGCGCTGACCCAGAAAAACCGCCGGGACCGCCTGGACTGCTGCAACCATACCTAGGATTGGAGGGAGGGGAGCAGGGCTACAGGGCAAATCAGGGATACTCAGGGCTACTCAGGGCGCGTGCGAGCGCGGTTGCCGATAGAGGCAGCCGCTGAGTAAGAGCCCGGGGGGTGACTGTGAGGCAGCCGGACTAGGTCTTGCTGACCCAAGGTCCTCCCTGTGAGCTCCGCTTGCCGCTCTCTTGACCACTGCGCCCTTCCCTGTCCTCCCGGTATACTTCAAAGCCCTAAAGACTGATTCTAGCAAGCAGGTGCTACTATCCTGTGGGCAGTAACCAGCAACCAGCAACTCAGCTAGCCTTCCAGTCATCCAGCTATTCAGCCACTCATCAGCTATCTTTCAAATAGGCCCTAACATATCAGACCATCACCACTACCTGGAACTTTAAACATACAACGGAAAATCATCAAAACAACTCCTTGCAGAATCGAAAGCTTACATCAATCTTTTCCCATAAATCATCATTAGAGATTAGAGACTGGACGCAGGGGGAGAGGTACGACCCTCGCGTTTCCACTCCGCAAACTTGTTAGCCTATTGAAATATAATAACGCACTAAGGCAAAAAAAAAAAAAGGGAGCGCAATGAGATTTGGCATGATCAGGCAACAACCAAAACCCAACTCTACATTGAGATCGCGGAAAAGAAAACTGGGGAAACCAGAGTCAACATCTCCAACAAACTCAAATAATCCCAAGGAACTCGGTTCAAGTACAATCAACAAAAACATAAATAATACAGAGGCCTCACCCCTTACAGTAATGGAAACATCAACTTTAAATTTAAATTCACCCACAACTCAACCGCTAAACAAAAACGAACACGTCAAGGTCCTTGCTGCCTCACCCTCCTTAATTACTGCCCTCCAGCTACCACAACAGTAACAAAGACTTGTACAGCCTGTACTACATCCAGTACCTCCAGTACCTCCAGTAAAAAAACTTGCATCAACGGATCCAGTTAATCTTGTAACCATCGACGGAACGCCAGCAAAGAAAAGGATATGTTCACATCAACCTAAGATTTATACAAAGTTCTCCTTTCTTAAAGACCCTGGAACAGCTATATTCTCTATGACTGGGAATATTAGAGGTCTTCAATCTCCGCTTTTAAAAGACGAGCACGACTCCAGCCGCATGAATAGCAGCCAAGTAGGCTTACCCAGCCCAGTGGAACTTTTGCGTCCACCCACTCCTGAGGCAGAAACTGTCATCTCTACACCAACTTCGCCCAAAGCAAGAAGAGTGGCAGCATCCACCTTTCAGGTAGAACATGAACCAACCAACTCCAATACTTGGGAACTGGCGTCTGCCAGTAAACCCTCCAAAAAAGACTGGAGCATACCAACTGAGGCCAAGTCTCCAGATTTAGTGATCGACCCACATCTAGTACAGCAGGGTGAGACCCACCCTAACAAGATCAGCCCCGTCACTTCGGTAAACAAGACGCGACAATGGAAATCAAGGTTTTGATACACAACGAGGATGAAAGGGAAGATTTACCACCGCCCCAATTAGTTAGCAGTTCTCCAAACTCAACAAAAGAAATTAGAGACATTCGAGCAAAACCATCATCAGTAATTGAAGAGCAACAAAGCGGTACCAAACCACCGCTAATACTAAACACCCCACCGATTCCATCCAAGTCATACCAGTTAAACTTCAGTAGCTCCACTGAACAAATAACGGCGACCAATAAGCCTGCAGTGCAAGGGGCCGCCCAGGGCGGCACTTTACTACCGAACAATGATTCCCTGCCCACAAAGAACTTTTCAGACAATGACAATGACAATGACATGTCCTCTATAGCAGCACAGGAGTGGGAAGAACTAGTGGCTACCTACAACCGTCACCCATCTGAATGGAAGCCCACTGCCGACGCCTTACCAAGACCTGAGAGAAGTTACAGCCCAGGAAAAACAGTTCCCGAATCAATTTGGGTAACAATCTTAAACACACTGCAACACTCGGCTACAGCCCTGGAATTCCAATCTCAAAAAATGGACATACAGCTTTGTGTTTTTCAGACAATGGCTGACACATTCTCAGGAATTGACTGGAAAATCTCAGAACTAAATGGCCTCATAAAGAGGGGTCAAGATGCCGTCCTTGCGGCCCAACCAACTCTATTACAACCACTACCTTGTGACCCAATTTTAGATAAACTATCATCCTTACCTACAATGTTGGGGGCACTGATAAGTGACTTAAAATCAGCAGTTCTACCAACCCAAACCTCGCAAACTTCCGATCCACCCTCAGATGTCCCAGTGACACCAACGGGCTTATTGATCGAGCACCCAATCGAGCAGAGGTCAGATATCATTGCATCCTCAACTGAAACATTACCATCCAGACCATTGGCAACTGAGCTAACCACCACAACTGCGACTACAGTCGCATCTTTCTCAACAAACGCTCAGGAATCTTCTAAGACTCTGAGAAAGAACAAAAGGAAAGGAAGGAATCGGGCCCCAAGAAGCTCAAGTAAGAAGATTGAAATATATTCTAACTCCTCTCCTTTAGCAGTAACCGTCACTGGGTCTCCGACAGCCAATGAAGAACAATCTCCTCGGTATAAGGCCTCTGAAACTGCATCATCAGCATCTCCATCGGCACATTCAAAATTGACAAGTATCGTTACTAAGAAACCTGCACAAAAAAAACTCAAGCAGAAAATTTTACAATTCACAAAAACTCAGGTGGCACAAAATTCTATTAACATCGAACCAACACCATCTGAGCTTGCTCCAATAAGAGGAAGAGTGGACACCGCCACGGCTATCAATACGGAGTCCACTCCACATTTGACACATATACCGACTAGTACCACCCGGAACCTGCAGATAACCATCAATCAACGCGAGCAGTTAAATGCCTCAGTCACAGCAGGCCCAAGCAACCCTTCTCAACCTATTCAACAGGGTGACAAGAGACCACCGCCGGACCTAACCAAACCACAGTTTTTGAACAGTCCAACATCAATCCTTTTCATTCCAGAATACACATCCCGTGGCAGAAATTATATACTGAATAGGGGAAACATACTAAGGCTCATGCACTCACTAACAAATTTATCAAACCGTTCATCTGACCTCTTGGAAATAGAGTTCCAGTCAAACACCGAACCTCATCGCCCAGACATTACAAAAGCAACTTGCCACTCACTTGAGACAGCACATAAAATCATGGAAGAAATAGCGACGTTTCAGCAATGGGGGATAGAGTTGTTACTCGAAGAAAGACCTTGTTATCCTACTCCTTTTCTTCCTCCAGCCAGACCTCCAGTACAAAAAAGCACTATCTCAATACTAAAAGGAGCGAGAAGCAGCTCGCCCGGGCTGTGCCCCCGAGACTTAAAAAACCCCAACCCTGGACAATATCAAAAGCTTAGCAGCTGTTCGTCACCAAAAACTGCTCACAATTGGAACTCAATTCAGCGCACATTCGCAAGTTCAACTGTCAATAATTGACAGAAAGGAAAAGAACTCACCAATCCATCAGAAGGATACATGGACATTAGAATTTGCTCCTGGAACATCAATGGTTTGGCGAGCAAAAGAAATGATCCAGAATTTCTAGAATACCTGACTACATTTGACCTTATCCTGCTCCAAGAGACTTGGGAAGAAAAAGCATTTGAGCTCCAAGGGTTCACGTCCTGCTGAATTCCGGCAAATAAAAACTCAACCTTTGGCCGAAGATCAGGCGGTCTGATGCTTTTCGCATCGATATCGACAATAGGCGAAATTGAGGCAATGGACCTGCATATTCCTCCCCAAGCGTCATTCAGGTGGCAAAGATCCCACTTCGGTTAAAGAAGCAGCCCCAAGCTGTAACTATAATTAATACATACATTCATCCCAAAGGCAAACAAAAAGGTGCGAAAGACCTGGCCAAACTGGTGAAAAAAATAATGGAAGAAAGCGTGTCTGATTCATTCATCTTGGCAGGCGACTTCAATATGCTTCTAATTAATAAAGAGCAACTTAGCGACCTTACCCAAGACTTGAACGCAGCATGGGGCGTGCCGACACATGGCCACATAAAAAACAAGAATCCAACGAAACACTCAAAAATCCTACTTCGACATTTGGAACAACTTAACTTAAGGGCCCTGAACGGCCGCTACGCTGACGATGATCCACCAGTTGCCACCTTCCACGCGAATAATCAATCCTCCCATCTTGACTACATGTTCACATCTCTAAACATGCTTTGTCGGGTAAATTCCTTTAGAATAGGTACGAGCGACCTCAGTGATCACTTGCCACAAGAGGCCATAATAAAAACTATTTCCCACCTGGAAACTGAAACCTTTATAGGCTTCGACACAGATATTGTCCCAAATTTAAGGCGGCTTCGCTGTAACGCCAGGAACATTGATTCAATTAGCTCCATGGCGAAAAACCTCTTCTCCCAAGCCACCAGCTATGCAACCAAGGCATCGGATGTCTGGGACATCTTCATCAAAACCATCAGGGAGAAAATGGTAAAATACGTTCCCAGCAATTCACGTCATCAACAGAAGCCCTTTCGTGGGAATCACTCATGTCTAGAAACAAAACTACAAAAAAGATTAGTAAATGAATTACTGAGACAGTTGCGATAGGATCCAACAAATTATAGCTTGCAAACTGCCCTACGGGAAGCTAAAACAAAGCTGAAACGGACAAAATGGGGCAACCAGAAGCGAAATAAAAATAACGAAGAACTATGAGTGAAGCTAGTTTACGAGGGGAAGCCGAAAAACAGCTCCAGATTCTGGCAAATGGTTAAAAGAATACAGAATCCTGACCTCCCTGGTCAAAACTCGCACATAACTGAAGAAGTATGGTCGAAATACCTACTGACGCATTTCAATAACGATGGGACTTTAGACGAGGCTATTCCAAACAAACCTTGCTTAAAAACCACAAAGCACAACAAAGAAGCAAACCTCTACCACTACACTCCCACAAATCCCCTTGAAACGGGGGAGTACATCGCCATGAATACACCAAAAATGGAAAAATCAAAAACGGAAAAAAACTCAACAAAGGCATTTGAGTCAGGGCCAAAGATAATTCTCCCATCAGACATCCAACGACAAATATCAAGGGGGAGACCAACCGGTGCTCCTGGGCCGAACGGCCTACCACCTATGCTCTACAAATCAGATGTCGAATTTTGGAGCGCATCTTTAGCACCAGTGTTCAATAGTATTAGACTCTCACAGACCCTTCCTGAGTCCTGGCACGGTTCAATTATCAGCCCGATATATAAATAAGGTAGCAAGAGGCTTCCAAACAACTATCGCCTTATTGCTCTCCTAGATGTGGAGGCAAAATACTTTGCTGGCCTTATTTTGGAGGAGCTAACATCATGGGCAACTGAAAATTCCATCATGCCAATCAACCAAATGGGTTTCTGTAAAGGCCAAGGGACCACAACTAATCTCATGACACTATCACTGCTGATGGAAGCAGCAAAAGAAACTAAGTCATCTTTATTCTTTTCATTTATTGACTACACTGCTGCATTTGACCACGTGGACCGTAACAAACTTTGGCTGAAACTGGACAATTTGGGAATACCTAAATACCTATTAGACGTTCTAATACTGCTCCACTTAAACACCTGGATCAAAATCAAACTTGGGGCGGGAACACACCTTTCAAAACCCATAAGGACAACAAAAGGATTAAAACAGGGATGCCTACTTGCACCGATCCTATTCAACCTCTTTCTAGCCGATCTACCTGGGCAACTAGACAAATGTTCCAATCATGCACTGAAATTAGGGAAAATTACCCTCTCAAACCTGTTATATGCGGATGATCTGCTGTGGATAAGTCGGACTCCAATGGGCCTCCAACACCTTTTGAACACAACCCATGCTTTTTCAGTAAAGAATGCACTACAAATAAACTTCAATAAGTCAAAGGTGATGGCTGTGAATCACAGGAAAAAAAAGAGTCTCAATTGATGAGACCATCTTAGTGACTTTCAACACCACTTTTTTTAAAGGTGCCAGGGTCAGTTGCCGACTCCCATAGGTTTGTTAGTCCTAGGATCTTCAGTGATTCCGTTAAATAGGTCCTTGCAGGTGAGTTATCTCTGACGGACAGTTCGGTCTAGAGATGGGCGTTTAGAGATCCGCGATGGGTGTCTCTGATTTTCCGCCAGCTTTTTATATATGCGCCTCTTCTCTCCACCGCTTGTTTCTGCAGGCTGAATTCGAGACTGATTTGTGCGGACGATGAGTTGATGGGGAGGTGAAATATTGCCCTGTATGCTCGACTGATGGTATTGTCTAGTGTTGTTGCGTCTTTTCCTCGCATAGACTCACTGCCGTAGGTGAGCATGGGCTTTAAACGAGCTCTTAGTACCTGTAGGAGAGGGCCTAGTGACCGGTCGGGGAGAGCTTTCTGCAAAGGCTTTATCGATAGGTGGAATGTCGTGCCCTTCCGATGGATGGCCTCTAGTTGGTGTTTGAAAGAGCCGTTGCCGTCGATTATGACACCTAGGTATTTGTAAGAGGCTACCTGGTCTAGCCTCTGTCCGTCCAGGAACCATGCAATTTTCCGGTTTTTGTGGTAGTTCGTTGTCATGACTTTTGTTTTATTTAAGTTGATTGTTAGTGAATTGGCTTTGGAAAATGCGTTGGTTTTGTCCAGAAGATGTTGGAGGCCGATGGGGGACCGGCTGATGAGGACTAGGTCGTCTGCGTAGAGGAGGTTTGAGAGCGTGATGTTGCCTAGCCGAGGGGCGTGAGATTGTACTGTCTCCAGCTCGCCAGGGAGGTCTGCGAGGAAGAGATTGAACAACATGGGGGCTAGGACGCAGCCCTGTTTCAGACCTTTGCTGGTCTTGATTTGTCTCGAGAGGTGCGTGCCAGGTCCCAGTTTAATCCTGACCCAAGTGTGGGTGTGTAGCATTTCCAGCTGCTGTAGGAGTGGGCCTGGAATTCCCCAACTATCCAGCTTCCGCCAGAGTTTGTGCCGGTCTACATGGTCGAACGCGGCGCTGTAGTCAATGAAGCACATAAAGAGGGAGCTCTTGGAGGCTTTTGCTGCATCAGACAGGAGGGTTAGCGCCATGATGTTTGTCGAGGTGCCCTGGCCGCTGCGGAATCTGGTTAGGGTTGCTGGGATGATGTTGTTTGCCGTTGCCCAAGATGTTAAACCCTCCAAGATGAGGCCCGCATAATATTTTGCCTCTGTATCGATTAAAGCTATAAGGCGGTAGCTGCTTGGGTCATTCCTGGCACCCTTTTTGTAGATCGGGCTTATTATCGAGCCACACCAGGATGTTGGTATTTTTTCTGTTTCCCTTATTTCGTGGAATGCTGGTGTCAAGATGTTGCTCCAGAAAACAGGGTCTTGCTTGTATAGTATCGGCGGGATCCCGTTGGGACCAGGGGCCCCCTCAGATTTGCCCTTTGAGATTGGTTTTTTAATCCTGTCTGCTGTATCCAGGGTTAAGTTTTCTTCTCCATTTACGGGTGGGCCGGAAGTTGGTAGTAGACCTTTAACCTCAGTTGAGGTATGGTCCTGGGTTGGTGATTGTATTGGTTTTCTCCCCTTTACACTTCTCAGCAGATAAAAAGGTCCAGTCGACCGAAGATTCTTATAAATGGTAAGATCTGGCGCAATCATTAGGTACGTGTTACAGTAGCTAAATATTTAGATAATGTAACACCGGGACAAAGTGATCTTGCTCCTCTGTGGCAGCTCTTCACAATTACGTCCCCATTGCATTGCAAATGCTTATTTCTTTTTGAGGGGGAGTGTGAAGGAGGACACAGCAGCAAATTGCTGCCAACTCTGACCCTTACCAAAAAATGCTTTAATGTTACTCAAATCAAAAAATGAAATACCACCCATGTCCTTGCATGGGTGCGCGCATGCATAGTGTTGACGCATACATGTGCTTCTGCAATAACACAAATCTGGAATTTGTCAATAGATTGCTTCACACAGATCATGGGGTTGTTCTGGGCTTTTGCTTTCCATTGTAGCTTCCGGCACTAGTGGTTTCATTGTTTGGCTCAGACACATTGGTGCTATGTCCAGGTTTTCCTGTCTCTCTCTGCGTGACCCTGAGTGTGCAGTGATCTCTCATTAACCCTCCTTGTCCCAGTTCTTATAGACCACCTTCCTCCCATGATCTTAACTTCAATCCCTAATGCTTCGGGATTACAGGAAGATCCTGGTTAACGGTTAACATGAACACTCCTTGCCCAAAGACACATGCATGCTAAAAAAGACATTCTTTAAATGAACAATGAACGCAGAAGCAGCTGGATCCTTTTTTGGTGAAATAAAATATTTGCCCAAGATTACACACGTTATCCAGGTATTTTGGTTTCACTTTGTCCTTTTTATGTTAATCTTTATTTTTACCTCTATGTGCATTTTTCTGGAGCTTGTATATAGCGGCAAACTTGAACGGAAGCTATTGGATCGCTTTACTAAACACCAGTTTCATACCATATGGGGCGAATACTGCGGGGTCTCCAGGGCAGTATTGCCTTCTGGAACACACTCAAACTTTGCCTAATGGGGCAGATCACCCTGATAAAGATGGTGGTCCTGCCTCGATGTCTATTCACACTGCAGAGTTCCTTCTTCGAACTGCCGCAGCGGGTGTTCAAGGAGTTGGACACACTAATTACTCTATTGCTGTGGAACGGCAAGCGGAGTCGGGTTAGCGTGGAGGTAATGAAACGCAGATGGGGTAGGGGGGCTTGGAAATCCCAGATATGGAGCTCTACTACTTTGCCTCGCAATTCCAACACACCATCGCCTGGCTGGATATGGACCCCTCCTGGGAGAGGTCCTTGCTGGCGGCTCCTTTGGGGATCAGCAGCTGGGAACTCTTCTCTGGCGGGCTGGGGGGAGACAGGAGCACAGTCCCCCACCGGTGCAGCTATTAGCCGGGATATGGAATAGAGTAGCTCACAGACTTATCTGGGCCAGGCCGTTTGCCCCTGAGGCTGATTTTTGGTTTATGCCGGCCTTTGCTCTAATTGAGAGGGTTATGTCCATCGATAAGTGGAAGGAGGGGGGTTGCCTTATGTTATCGGACCTCTGTCCGGATAACAAATTTATCACCTATCAGGAGGCAGTGGCCACCTTTGAGTTGGGAGCGGGGTAATTCCTGCAGTATGCAAAAATAGCGGCAACAGCGTGGCAGTTGTGGCCTTCATTCCCAGAAAATCCGGAGCACACGAATACACTGGTCACCATGATCACCATGGCCGGGGGGCGGAAGTTTGTCACCCACCTCTATAGGGCACTAAGGGAGGATAAAAAGAATGGACCCCTTAAGGTAGAGGAGAAGTGGCAGCAGGTGTGTCCACAGGAGATCCCGGCGTGTGACGGGAAAAAAAACACGAGAGTGTGCGGAAGGTGTTGGTATGCAGTCAATTCAAACAAATCCAGTATAACATGGTACACATGACCTATCTTTCACCCAGGCGGCTTCACGTAATTGACAACTCTAGAGATCCGCACTGCCCTAGATGTCGCCACTCCCCGGCGGACTTCCCGCATATGGTATGGACCTGTTTGATAATTCAGACGTACTGCGGGGCGGTCCTAGAACACCTTATTAGGATTACAGGGTGGCGGATTGACATGGACCCACACCCCTGTCTTTTGGGTTTGATCCCCCGAGATCCTCAACGTAAGACTAATAGGCGGTTTTTGGTTTTGGGGCTTGTAATAGGTAGACGGCGCATTGCGATTCACTGGTTAACACAACAGGGGCCCTCACTGGAGAAATGGAAAACTGATTTAAGGGAATGGGCTTTGGCCGAAGAGGGGCATATGTGGGCCACTAGAAGAGATGCTAAATTACCTGAGGTATTGCTGGCGTGGGGTGTGATGATTCAGGAAATAACAGGTCAGGCCTCGCAATCCACACAGGGATCCCAAGGGGGGACGATTGCCAGTGGGGGGCTAGCCCACAGCCAAGAGGAGAGGAATGTGGAGACCCCGACCGAACATTGAATTACATTGACCTATACTTAGACAGACAAGGGGGGAGAGGGTTCTTTTTTGAGGGATGGTTGGGGAGAGTTGGGGGGTGAGGGCTAGGTTGGTTAGAGCTAAGATAAGGTGCAGCAATGCCAAGTAATAAAGTTGTCTATGACGGCTCGAACAACGCCCAAAGGACTGCACATTGGCCTGAAACCCTGAATTTAAAACTGGGCTGGTTCACTACCTCGGCTGAGGTGGAAGTGTTTTGCAATTGTTTTTGATTATGAAAGTGATATGCGGATTGTAAGAACAAATTTATAAAGAAAGTTTTTTAAAAAAACACCAGTTTCATTACACAAGGTCACATTACTTTTTCAGGCACGGGGAGGTTAAGTGTTTTTCACAGAATCTCAGTATATTGAGCCACCGCTGAGACTCCAATCTGGTTACCCAGCTCCAAAGTTGGCAGCATTGGCCATCAAGCAACATTCTGGGTAGAGCGAAGGGGCAGGCAGAAGCCACATGAAAGTTCAGCTCGTCATGGGCTCGAGGTTACATCATAAACTGAGCTAGAGCCATGCTTCAGGCTCAAATTTTCAATTTGCAGCATGTGAATAAAGTGCCAGTAATGAAGGCCATATGGGTGTGCGAATAATCCTCTTAATTCGGTGCCCGTTGTGTTCCATTCTTTTGCCTTGTGCTCAAGGTAAACACAGGATATTTAAGATGAAGAAAACACAAACCAAATGCTTTTTTAGAAAGAGAATAGGAGGTTACATAGGAAGGTCAATATGGACCAACAGCTCACTTTATGCTGTGACATCATAGGCTCTGGTCAGTATGCAGCGCTCTGTGCTCAAAATTCAACTGCAAATCTATCTGTAAACAGATTTATCTATCTCCTGCATATGTTTCCATGTCTGCATTTTTACCAAGTTATGTAGTAAATTCCGGATGCTATGTACAGCACTCTGGGGCATATTACCAACAACTAGCGATAATTATCGCTATGTTGGCTTAGCGGCAATAATTTTATCGCCGTGTTGCGGCGATTTTTATCGCTTAGGAGCCTTGCTATTATCAGGGTTTATCTCCTAAGCGATAAAAATCGGCCGAAATGCATGAATATCGCTGTAAAGTCAGCGTTATTCATGCATTACCGAGCTAATGCTCTTAGCCATGTTATCCACCTCCCATTGGATAATATGGCTAAGAACTGCTCAGGGCAGGTGTTAGCTTTTGGGGATATTCGCGCTTAGTGCGAATATCTCCAAAAGTTGGTAATAGGAGATAGCGATGTTAGCGACTGTTTCCAGTCGCTAACATCTTGGCACGCCCACTTTGCATGTCATTAGTGATAAATATCTCTGACATGCAAAGCGGGGCCCAAGATGGTCGCTATCTCCTACTAGCTGTCGCTAACTGGTGTTAGCGACAGCAGGGTAATAGGGAGATATTTTTATCTCCGCTTTCTTGGCTTTTAATAAGGTCAATATGGGGTGAACCCAGTAACCCTATAAACCTGGGCAATTAATCAATTTATCTAAACAGTTGGTTCATTCGGGTGCACAATATTTCTTTTACTTTCTCACAGATTATGTGGAATTGTGAAGTAAACACCAGAATCCAAAACAGTTATATCTTTATATGCTATTTTATAAATTCTTATAGCATGTATTAATTTCAAGATAGGCTGTACAAAAATAGACTATACAAAAAGTGAACAATTAGTATAAATAGTGACTTGTAGTGCTCAGTGCTTACGGCGCAACAATGACCAACAAAACTATACAATTGTTATATACAAAAGGAAGTCAAAAACAATAATTCAACGTGGTCTATGCTGATTTCAAATATATAGAACTGTACACTGCATTTGTCAGTGCTTGATACAGAATATTAATACAGCGGATCCACTCATTTAGTCGACGTTTCAACCCTGGACGAGCGCACATGAGGCGACACACACGGGTCTTCATCAGGACAAGGGGGGGGGGGCGGCAGACAGCCTGCATGATTTAAAGGAAATGTTTTTAGGATTGGATTCTGGCAATAACTAGAGACTTCACATGCCTATATTGGTAATGGGACTCACCTTCACACAAACCCAGCCGGGTTTAAGGTGGAGTGGGACCTGTATTCATCTGTTCTGGTACAAAAGGAGTCCCTAATTAGTACTCTCATTCATACGTACAATTTTTGTTTTTTTGTCAAAACACTATTTAATTTTGTCTTACCTGTCGGTGTTGTGAATAAATGCACACCCGACACTGGTTGTGGTTAACCGCTCATCAAAACGTAAAAGCCAAACTGTAAAAAATGTATATAGGGCATAGTTTTAGGGTACCTTCAATGTTATGCCACTACACAACGTGCTGTCAAAGGATATCTTATTGTGGGGCTCACCTGGGTATCTTGATGGATATTCGACCCAGTGGGTGCTGAGTAACGGCCCCGTATTGAGGTTACTGAGATACCAAACTGGAAAGAATAGGGCATATATTTAGGAGTGATTGCGTTATTTTGCCACTACGTGCAATGCTATCTAAAGGTACCTTTTATTTCTTTTTTATTTCTTTTTCCGGGCTCACCTGGGTATCCTGAAAAGTATTCCACCCAGTAAGTACTTGATATGGGTTCGGAACAAAGGTTACCAAACAGGAATTACACTTAATGTATGGCACTGGAGATAAAAGAAAGAGAATAACGGATCATAAATTAACCGTTATTCATGGCTTTGGACATTTTGTAAACTCCAGTCTACTCATGTTCTTACCTGTTCTACAAACGTTATTGAAGTGGATGCACGGTGCCGCGGGAGAGGAAACTTCCGACACGGAACGGCTCCAAACAAATTATTTACTGTGACGCCGGCGCTGCTAATATGCGTCAGATGGCGTGTGTATGTGGGCGCATGCGCCTCTACTATTCGGCCGCGTCGTCACCATGACAATGATCAGCTTGGTCAGCAGCATTACGTATTCAAGTATGAATACGCGTCAGTCGTCGCTAGGTATTTTTAACTATTTAGAGCTTAGTGTGTGCTGAAAGGCATGATAGCAATCTACGCCATTTAAAGCATCCTGATTGTGTATATCGATAAATAGATAACTGGTACTAGGCATGTTACTAGATATGCAGTGTTCAAGGGATTACTACTGTTAAGCAATATTGACATTTAATGTGTGCACATTACATGCCTTACATTCCTGTATACATTTACAAAATATATATATATTTAAAAGGTGAATGGTAACAGCCCTGTTGGAATGTAGAAGTACATAACACATTACATAAATTAGCAAGGATGCACAGTAAATACATGATCATGGAAACCTTATAGTCATCATGGCAGAGAATGGAATCACAGACTGTATAAGAACAGTATCCTATAATTGTCCCATTTGTCTAGTTATTTCTTCAGTTTCATTTAATCCATTTTTCAAGGAGTCCAACAAGTGTATCAAACGACACTCCTTGTATTTTAAAGAGTGTGAGATGGAGCCACCTCTTGGATTAATGTGTAGTTTTTCCAACACCCACCACTTTATATCTTGAGGTGTATGATTCTGAAGACAAAAATGTTCAACCAGTGGAGCTCCTTGTGTTTTGCATTTCAATCTACTCAAGTGTTGTAAAATACGTGTCTTTATTTTCTGTGTAGTGACCTACATAGAGCATATTGCATGGACACTTTATTGCATAGATTACGTTATTACTATTGCAATTACTAAAGTGACGTAGCTTGTGTGTCCTTGCTGCATGCGTGAAAGTGTCCCCTTCTTGGCATAAGTCACATGCTTTACAAGAACCACACCTATGGTGACCAGTGATAGGTGGTAAATTCAACATGCTCCGCAGGTCGGGTGGTTTTTGTGGCTCCAAATAAGCTTGTACCACTTCATCCCTCACATTCCTGCCTCTTTTAAATGCAAAAATGGGTTTATCTGTGGTCTCTAACTCCCCTGCCACTAGACTCCAGTATTGTGATACAATTTTCTTCACATCATTACTCTTAGTGTTGTAGGTGGTTACACACACTATGTTGTCCCTCATTTCTTTTTTCTCCTTAACCTCCAGTAGATTTTCCCTGGGACTGTACCATGCTCTTTTCTTCGCACGTTTCAGAAGACTCATAGGGTATCCTCTTTCCTTTAGGCGATTAGTTAGGGCATCTGCTTCACGGAAGAAGTCTTTTCTTTGAGTACAGTTTCTTCGGAGGCGAAGAAACTGGCCCAGTGGGAGATTGTCCCTCAGATTGCGTGGGTGATGGGACTTATACATCAGCAAGGTGTTACGTTCTGATGGCTTTCGATATAGGTCACAGTACAGCTTGCCCTCTTCCGTTTTAAAAGTCAAGTCCAGGAAGTTTATCGAGAGGGTGTCACTTGTCATTGTGAATTTTATATCCTCACTTCTCTGATTTATCCACGTGAAGGCTTTTAAAGCAAAAAAAGCGGAGATAAATCCCTTGATAATATGCCCCTCTATTCTCCCCAACGCAGATGTAATTTTCCGAGGCATTTCTAAAAACTAGGGGGCATATTACCAAGGAGAGCGATAGGCGAATATTGCCGCGTCAGCGGCCGTTTTCGGCCGCTAAGCGGCGATAATTCTATCGCCCTATTAACAAGCTGTCAGCAGTTAGCGACAGCTTGTAGGAGATAGCGAGCGGTTTGGGGCCCGCTTTGCATGTCAGCGATATTTATCGCTAATGACATGCAAAGTGGGGGTACCCAACCCGTCGCTATCGCCTATTAGCAAGGCAGGCATAGCGCTGGAAATATTCCCGCTAAGCGCGAATATCTCCAAAAACTAACGCCTGCTCAGACCAGTTCTTAGCCATTATATCCAATGGGAGTTGGATATAATTGCTAAGACCCTGTTAGCGATAATGCGTGAATATCGCTGTGTTCTCAGCGGTATTCACGCATTTCGCTGCTATCGCCTGGATTTTTATCGCTTTTGAGATCAACCTTGCTAATAGCAAGTTATCTCAGCGATAAAAACCGTTGATGCGCGGCGATAAAAATATTGCCGCTAACCCTACTTAGCGATAAATATCGCTATTTGTTGGTAATATGCCCCTGGGTTAGTTACAATAGTCTTGAACCAAAACCCTTCGCTGGGGTGTTACTCAGTTGCCAAGCTTCCCTGTTTCATGAGCAACTCTATAGTCCAGTGATGGTGTTTCTTTAGAATTCTTGGGATGGTGGTCCTAGTTTTATCCTGATTTAGGGTTAAATAAGACTCAGAATTCTAAGAAAAATATTGCACTTTCGCTATAAAATGTGTTCTTTGTATTGTCTTCCGTACTAGAAAATAAGCAGAACCCTCGTAAATGCAAGTTTACGAGATTTACAGTTTTTTTGCTCAGGAGCACCGGTCTACTACGGTTTCCTTACACTGTACATGTTTATATGTTACTTTGGGGACTACTTCTTTTACTTCCTGCTGAATTACACTGTGGGTGCCTATTTCTAGTAACTTGCACATTGATTTATTTGATCATTATGGCACCCGCTTCATGGGCTGTCGCGCGCATACATTTTATGTACAAGGGTGCTGTGCTTTAATATTTCAGTACGGAGCCTGCTTTTAAAAATGTTTGTTTAACTAGCATGGCACGCCGCGCTTATTCTTCAAGAATGACATACACGTGCCTTTCTCTTCTTTGGCACGCACGTCACTTACCGTTTTTTTTGTTAAATACTCACTCCACTGCAAACTATAAAATATAAATAAAAAACATTATAATTTAAACACCAATAGCTTTAACTTTTACAAATGTGAGACATATTGCATTGCAAATGCTTGCTTAAGAATGAGAAAAACGAATAAAATCATGATAGTTGCTCCAAAATACTTCTTTCTGTTGCACAACCTGGTGGAGTTCCTTCACAAAATGTTCAGATACTGATAACTTTTTGGTCTGTTTTCTCTGGGAACAACGTTTGGGTCACTTAAATAGTGTTTAATGGAACTCACCGCTTCTCCCACGGACAGATACCCACTGGGGCCTTTTAAAGTAAACTGTATTCTCTACATTACAAGTTACATAATACTATTGTTCGGCTTGCCCACCCAGTACGTGTAGCGCCTTTGTGCCTTTATGACAAGGTAACAGAGCGAGACGTCTCCTTCTTAACTGTCCCCGTCACATTTTGCCCCGGACTATAAAATATTTTTGACTGGTGCTATTAAATGCCCTTGGTAGTAACTGGAAAGTTCAACAATGCTTGGGGCAAACACCATTTAACACTGTACCACAAAGCAGCTTTGTGTAGGTTGCAAGAGTATTTATGCAGATTAGTTATGTTATATTTTGTTGTTGGTGTAAATGTGCTGCTTTTTTCCTGTCCTGTTTTGGTGCTGCGTTATTGCACTGTTTGTTGCGTTGTACTGTGTTTGTTATGTTTCATCCTATTTTAACTACTTTTTATGTTGTTTCATGTTATGTTGTTTTGCAATCTTGCTTTGTGTAATGCTTTTGTGTTATTTTATGAAATTGCTTTACATATGTCAACAAATGATGCCACATTTCCATCCAACGGCAGCACCTTGCTTTGCAGATCCAGTGACAAACAACCATTTACTACTGTCTAAAGCGGTAACATGCCACTGCTCCAGCTTTTCAACTGTTTAAGACAACAGCAAGCCTAGAACTGTGGCAGAGAATGTGCCACAAATCAGCACTTCCAGTCTCTATTTTATGTTACACGGGCCAGAGTGTATGGGTAATTTAAAGAATATGTGATTTGAATAAAGCAAAACAGATGTTAGCCCCCCCCCCTTTTAAGAAACCATATAGAGCTCATCTTAACATATCGCCCTAAGGACCACTTTGAAACACTTACAATGCATATTTAGACGTGCTCACAAATTCCATGTATGGATACGTTTTCAATTTGGGTGCCCTGTCCAATACCTCCAGATGGAACAACGTTTTTGCTGGGATGCATTGTTGATTCAACACTGCTTTCTTGTAACCTCACTTGGCAGGCCTTTCCAAGAAGGAGTAGTTTCTGTCCTGTCACTCCAGTTCTGTAGTAGGGGTATCTCTGTTATAGTCATAATCTAGTGAATAGTCCCGCCCATGTGGGTGGACCCGGAGCAATCAAAAATAATAATCTCTTAAGTTGTCAAAAAATGCAGAACTGCACAGACACTTAAAGACAGATAATGCAGCCTATATCCACAGGCTACACTGTCCAGTACTTCAACTAGAAATTCCACCAAAAATCCACAAACAGTACAGCCTGTCCAGATTTTGCCACAGAGAAAAACCTTGCCTTTACCAGCAAAACCCTCTGGAATGATAGAGAGGAAGGAGTGGACAGACAATCCCCATAGGCTGCCAATATGTGGCTCAGAACAGGATACTGTGCCTTTAAGAGAACTTTCCAGAACACACTCAGTATCCCAGAATGCACTGTAGGTCCCTTTTACTTTCAGTTTTTTTTTAAGGCGTAACACGTGAGACCTGTAGCATTTCTCACATGAATATTTCTCTCCACCGGGGAGGAGGGCGGGCGCTTATGACTATAACAGAGATACCCCTACTACAGAACTGGAGTTACAGGACAGAAACTACTCCTTCTGTAGTAGGGGATCTCTGTGTATAGTCATAATCTAGTGAATAGAATGGCAAGCCCATCCCCACACCAAAGCGGCGGTTGAGAAAAAGAAGTAACACCACTACTGTGCGAACAGATTTCGCAGCGAAGCCTGCCCAACCTGAGCGTCTGTCCTGGCATCAGTGTCCAGACAGTAATGCTTAGCAAAGGTATGGACCGACTTCCAAGTGGCTGCCTTGCACATTTCTGCAATTGGAACATTACGTAGCAAAGCAGTCGTGGCAGCTTTGCCCCTGGTGGAATGAGCCTTAGGCTTACCCCCTAAGGTCTTATTAGCCTTCTGGTAACACAATTGTATACAGGACACAATCCACCTCGAGATGGACTGTTTTGAGGTAGCAAGACCGGTCCTGACTGATCCATAATTGATAAACAATTGGTCTGACCTACGAATATCTTTGGTTTTATCCAGATAAAATTCCAACACCCTCCTGACATCCAGGGAATGCAGAGACCTTTCCGCTGGAGATGAAGGATTCTGAAAAAACGTAGGTAAAGTTATGGTCTGGTTAACATGGAAATCAGATCTAACCTTCGGAAGAAATTTAGGGTGAGTACGCATAACAACCTTAGCAGCATGAAATACAGTATAAGGTTCTTGGCAACACAACGCCTGAATTTCACTCACCCTTTGGGCCGATGTAATGGCCACGGGGAACGCCGCCATCCAGGACAGGTGCTGCAACGAAGCCTTATGAATAGGTTCAAAAGGCTCCTTCATCAATCTGGACAGCACCACGTTCAATTCCCATGAAGGCGAAAGAAGCCGGACAGGAGGGAACACTTTCTTCAAGCCTTCCGAAAAATCTTTGATCACAGGGATCTGGAAGAAGGAAGTCTGTGAAGGGCATTTCCTGTAGGCAGTCAGCGCAGCGAGATGAACCTTAATGGAATGGAGATTAAGGCCAGACTGCGCCAAATGTAGAAGATACGGAACTATGACATCTTCCTTACACGTCGTTTGGTCATAGTTCTTGGACTTGCACCAGATGCAAAATCTCTTCCACTTGTAAGCAAAGGAAGTCCTAGTGGAAGGTCGCTTAGCCTCCTTCAGTATGTCAATACAATCTTCTGGTAAATTCAAATGGCCATATTGCACTATCTCAGGAGCCATGCCGCCAAACTCAAAGACTAGAGGTTGGGGTGCACCATCTGCCCCCCGAACTTTGTGAGAAGGTCCGGCTGGCACGGCAGCCGTATGTGAGAAAGGAGAGACCGGTGAAGCAGGTCCGTGAACCACCACTGCCTGGGCCATTCTGGGGCAATCAGGATCATCCGCGCCCTGGACTGGGTCAGCTTGATGAGCACCGCCGGAATCAGGGGAATGGGTGGAAAAGCGTACAGAAAGCTGTTCGACCAGTTGATCCATAATGCATTCCCCAGCGTCCCCTGCTGGTAGTACCTGGAGGCGAAGTCTCGGCATTTGATGTTTTCGGCGGTGGCGAACAGATCTACGTCTGGAGTCCCCAACCTTGCGAAGACTTCTCCTAGTACTTCGTCGTTTATGACCCATTCGAGGTTTTCCTGAATCAGTCGGCTCAGTGCGTCGGCCTGAACATTCTGCACACCTGGTAGATGGGTAGCCGTTATCGTCAGTCCTCTGGCTAGAAGCCAACGCCAGATCGCCTGCGCCTCCTGCGACAGAGTGCGCGATCTCGAGGCCCCCTGCTTGTTGAGGTAATACATCGTGGTCGTATTGTCCGTCTGTACAAGCAGAGAGTTGGTCTGGAAGGACGGATGAAAGGCCTTCAGTGCCAAGTGAACAGCTCTGAGTTCAAGGAAATTGATGTGATACGTGGACTCCGTCTGGGACCACGTTCCTTGTATCTGTAAGTCTCCGGAGTGCGCCCCCCAGCCGTGGAGAGACGCATCCGTCACGATAGTCTGTGTGGGAATGTCCTTGTGGAAGGGAACCCCTCTGAGGAGATTCTCCGCTGAGCACCACCACTTCAGAGACTGAAGAGCATGCAGAGACAGTCGTATCTTGTCGTCCTAAGATCCTTTCCTCTGATCCCACTGATCCTCCAAGCACTCCTGCAATGGTCTCATGTGCAGCCGTGCGTGAGGCGTGAGGAAGATACAAGAGGCCATCGACCCCAGTAGAGAAGACACCGTCCTTACTGTTGTAGATGGAGCGGTCATAAGAGCCTGAGCCTTCCAAAGGAGTAATAATCGTCTCTCCTCTGAAGGAGACACGCTTGCTGACAGCGTATTGATGGAGGCTCCCAAGTACTGTATGCACTGGACCGGAGTCGGGACAGACTTGGACATGTTGATGTGCAACCCCAGCTTGTTCAAGAGAACGCACGTCTTCTGGAAGTGCGCTTGAGCTTCCGAGAAGGAGGAGGCCTTGATCAACCAATCGTCCAGGTACGGGTAGACAAACACCTTGTTCTTCCTCAGGTGTGCAGCTACCACTGCCATGCACTTCGAGAATGTTCTAGGCGCAGACTTTAGCCCGAATGGCAGTACAGTGTACTGATAATGATTGGCGCCGACTTGGAATCGCAGGAACTTCCTGTGTTTGTGTGCAATGGGCACATGGAAGTACGCATCCTGTAGGTCTATAGCACATAGCCAGTCTCCCTGTTGCAGCTGAGGATAAATCTGATGCAACAACAGCATGCGAAATTTCTCTCCACTTGTTTGCTTGTTGCAAATCCATAATGGGCCTGAACTCGTTCTTGTCCTTCTTGCAAACCAGAAAGAACCGAGAGTACAGACCTCTTCGCCCTTTTCCTTAACATGATATCGGCCTCCGCCTGGAGCTCGCGCAGCTGAAACCGCGAGCTGACCAGAGGAATTGCTGGAGGCGGGCTGGTGAACCGAAGACTGTATCCATTGCAAACAATATTCAGCACCCACTTGTCCTGAGTAATTTTTCTCCACTCTGCCAGAAAAAATTGAACGCTTCCCCCCACCGGAGTGTGTAACTGATGTAGGGGAAGTAACCGCTCAGGGCCTAGACCCATCCGGGCCCGTGTTCGCCGTTGCAGACTGCTGGCCTCTGCCCTTTTGGCGCTTCTGGAAGGGCGTCCGGAACTGCTGCTGCTGTTGTTGCTGTTGCTGTCCCGAAGCCTGTCCTCGCCCTCTGCCTTGCGCCCGAACCGTCTCTGGAACGGGCGGTAGGTCTTCTTCTCCTTGGGCTTCTCCAACCCAACAGCCGTCAGGGTCTCGGCCTCCGCTTTCATGCGGGCCATTTCGTCGTCCGCATGCTTGCCAAACAGGGTCTCCCCCGAGAAAGGCAGGTTGGCCACCCGTTGTTGGGCCTCTGGCTTGAGGGATGTAAGGCGAAGCCAAGCGTGGCGCCGTTGGTTGACACCATGGCAATATCCTTGCGCCGCCAGAAGGGACACATCAGCAGCCACACTGATGACTTGGTTCGACACCAATAGTCCCTCATTGAGAAGCTCTTGGAAGTCCTCTTTCTTCTCTTGAGGAAGGAGCTCAGCGAATTGCTGGAGGGACTCCCACAGGGCTCGATCATATCGCCCTAGCAAAGCCGCGGCACTTGCAGCCTTCATTGCAGTAGACGCTGTCCCACAGGCCTTCCTGCCAGCCGAGCCTAACCAGCGGCTCTCCTTATCAGGAGGTATCGTGGACGACGGGGTGGTGGCATGCTGCTTCCTAGCAGCTGTCACTATGACCGAGTCCGGTGGCGGATCCATCCTGAGAAAGGAAGGGTCAGAATCCGGAGCCCGGTACTTCTGGAGGAGCCTGGAGGGAGCCGCCTTTGTCACCGCCGGAGTGAGAAACAACTCCTGAGTGGGCTCTACCAAACCTGGTACTAGGGGTAGCAACGGCCGAGACAGGTGCTTTTTATGTAGCGTCTCGAAAATCACGGACGTCGTGGGAGTGGGCACCGTCACCGTAATGCCCAACTTAGCCGCACCCCTCAGCAGAACATCTTGGAATGAGATGATGTCGTCCACTGGGGACACCCTCGTCCCCGGGGATTCCGACAAAGTCGGCCAGTAGTCCCTGGTCCCAGTGGAGCCCGTGCGGGATCTCGATCTGCGCCTCCTGTGGCGTCGCCTTGATCTTGTCGACGACCGGTGACGACTCCTCGATCTCTCCCTCCGTCTGGAACGAGAGTGTGATCTCCTCGGCTTCGGACGCTCCGCAGGTCTCACAGGAGCAGGAGACTGCGGCCGGACTGGGACCCTCGGCTGAGGAGTCCCCTTAGGAGGCGTCGGGTACCGTGGCAGCGAAACCGGCTTCGGCGGAACCGGAGGCAGTCCTTGAGGAGGTAGCAGAGGATGACCATGAGGGGGAACCAGAGGTGGAAGCGGAGGCGGAGTGGGATTCCGTGGCGGAGGTTCCTTGGGCAAGGGAGGAGGAGGGGTAGCCGATCTAGGCTTGGAAGGTGTATATACCTCGGAGTATAAACAAAAAACAGGAGAGGTCCCCTGGCTAATCCAATGCGGGACTAGGGGTAAGTAGGCATAAAAAGTAAACAGTGCCAAAGGTACAGAAGTACAAAGAGCAATAGGTCTCACTCTAGCACAAGTAAAATACACAAAGCAATAATACCACTGCCATACTGTTCAATACACCACTGTGAGCAACGATATTTTATATGGAATAAAGAATAAAAATGAAAATAAAAATAGAAATGTTTGTTTCTTGTGTTGAAGTGTATTTGTTCATTTTATTCAAAAGCAACACATAGACAATCAATATTTGGCACACAAAACATTTTTGCAATAAAAATACATGATTAAAATCTCATAATAAAAAACATCACAAAGATATCACAACAATCAAAAAACAGATTTCATAATACAAGTTACGATGTTTGAGAAAGTAGTTGTCGACGCAGCGTTTGGGTATTTTTTTTAATTCTTACACCTTCTTCAGGACAATTTCTCATCCATACTAAGAGGGTATGGAAAGGACAATAGCACACCATGTAAGAAGAGAACAATAGACTTGGATAAGCAACATTTGTTTCTTTCAACTATTTACTGTTTTGGTGAGGTGAACTGGGGAAATACACTTACAAAAACCACACTATGTTTAGTAAGAAACAACAGAGAAAACCATGATCTCTACCTCACAATTTAAGAACCAATACTGTTTTTTATTTTTGCCAATGTTTGAAGAATATTGGTAACTCCTAGAAGACTTCCTTTGGAAGTGCCTGGAAAGGACTTAGACCAACCTGCAAGTGACATAGGCTTTGGGAATCTCATTTTATTCGAAATACACAGTTAATAAAAAAATCTCTTCATGCAAGTTCTACACGTGGATATGTTGCAGACAGTATCTGCAACAACAGTTGTGGGTGATAAACTTACTGAACTTCAATCTAACTGCTGAGAGCCCCAAACATTATTTACCTTACATCTCCTTTAGAAATAATGTGATAACATGTGTATCTGGGTGTTACTTCTTCTGTAGACTGAATTGACTTTTTAGTGCATTTTCTTTGAGTAGTCTTTTCCTTTGTTACTGACTTTTTAGTGCATTTTCTTTGAGCAGTATTTTCCTTTGTTACCCAGTGGATCCAAATGTGCCTCTCTCTGCTTGTGTTTATTTATTTCTGCCTCCCTTATTACATCCCCATGGCAGACCCTTGCAGTACCTCAAGTGATTGCTCTGCTCTCCACCCGAGCCTATAAGAGCTATGTACTGCGGGGAACTTTACTTGCCTGAGCATATAGACTCTCCTCAGCCTGAGGGGTAGCTGTGTTATTATAGGCATGAACCTGTAAGATTTGTGTAAATTGGGGAACAGTGATGCTGTTAGAGGGCTGGACATTTGTTTATTCAAAGCCTTAAAGATATTAAGAACCTGAAAGATGGCTATGCCATCAATGCGTGTGCTTATAAGGTTCATGTAACATGAGTGGTAGCTTTGCTAACCGATACCCAAGCCTGTAAGCGCTGTGTAACCTAAGTTGTAGCTCTGCTAATAGAGGCTACAGTCTCTATTACCATTGGAACTGTACTGAAAGCTTTGTGGTCAGCCTGCTGTAACTTTAAAATCTCAGCAACCTATCAGAAAGCTCTGTTGCTTTCAGAAGTCTGAGTCTTTATGATCTTTATAACCGGAGTATATTTTCAATCTGGGACTTTATCTAGTGCATTCTCTATACACAGCCTAGTCTGGTGACTCAGGTGGACTAATGCATCCTCTCCAGGATCTATATTTGAGCTCATGGTCACAAGTTGGACAGCTTGCGGGTCCACTCAGCCTTTCATCCTTCTGAGGTTGATACAATGAGTACTAGAGAGTTGAATATCTATAAACATCTGTTATTTAAGTGCCAAGATAATGCTTCAGAGTGACCATTTACTTCACAAACATATTATTATATTTTGTGTGCTATGCGAAGCCGGATCCTGTAAGATCTGGCAAACTTAGCGAGCACTGTGGTATGGGATGCCTAAGACTGTATGAGCTGTGAAACCTGAAGACTGGAGGTGCTGCCATATGAATACAAATTATTACAATGCCATATGAATACAAATGAATCTGCAAAATCAATATAAAATAAGGGACCTGTTTGCCAACAGGTACCAGAGCCTGTAGGGACCCTCTAACTAAGGACTAATTTTGCTGTCCGAGCCTGTGTGATCTATAACTCGCATCCTCGTCATACACTGCAAATTACCTCCCATATTACATCACTAATAATTCACAATATGCTCTATGAAATCAATGATAACATCACTGCAACATTGAAAATTAGATTATTGATGACAACACTGTGCATAGTGAGGGTGCATGTTATACTTACTTTAGGGCACATGTTATAGTTACTTGAGAAAACTATAACTATAACTGGTGAATGTCAGTGTTTTTGCTCATTTAAAACTGGTGAATGTCAGTCTTTTTGCTCATTTAAAATGGTATGTTTTAACTGACATTTCACTTAACTATTCATTCATTCATTCATTCTCTCTCTCTCTCTCTCTCCCCCCTCTTTGTCTCTCCCCCCTCTCTCTCTCTCTCCCCTCTCCTAAGGAGTCAAAGGTCAAGAAGGAATGCAAAAGTCTCAAAGCCTTAGATTAAATATGTTTAAAGTTCAAAAACATAAAAACAATTAAAAATATAAATTTTTGCGTTTCACTCGACTTAATATCCAGAACACTTCTCTGAATTTCAGCAAATTGCAAAAGAAGGCAATTGTTCTTCGAACATGCGCAAACAATTGACGCATCCCACCAGCCTTTCTGCCCACAAAATGTATTCTTCTAGACGGATTTGGAGTGTGATGCATCATGCCTCAATGCTCGTTGCACAGCCGGCGGAAGGCTCTGCAAGCATCCTTACAATGGCGGCCTGGAGTCCGATTTAGTATAATGTAACACTATGAAAAGCTCAGAAGGCCTGAGCCTTATACAGTTTGAGACCTGAGTGTGTTTAAGCCTGTAAAATATGAACTGGTAAGATATCTCAGTGAGCTAGGAGCTTTCTGCTTAAGTCAGGAAAACATTTTCATGCCATGAGATTGAATCCAAGCAAAAAACAATATAGCTTTCTATAATTCCAAATTTGAGCAATTGAGATTTTTACAGTGAGTAATAAGGCGGAACAGGTCAAAGATTTTCGGCGCTCTAGCAGTTTGCATGCTGAAGCGCTCTCCACACACTAATGAAAATGGCAATTTTCCTGGCATTTTGCTGTAATTTTATGCTGTCACTGGAAGACGCTGAATGTTTGCTGCCTAACCGTGCCTTATGAAAGCCCCAGCCTCAACAGTAACCCTTTTTTAGGTCTCTCCTGGCAAAAGCAGCGCATGCGCTGCTCTCGCCATGCAAAGCTCTTTTGTGATCGATTCAGCCAAAGCTAAATGCACGCGCGACAAGATGGAGAAAGATGGCTGCTCTCGCCATCGCGTACGGACAAAAAAAATGCACACGCATGTGTGTGGATAGCCTGATGCCATCTCTGTTTGCGTAGGGATGTGCACAAGAGCGCACATTTTTTTGTCCATGCGGTTTCACTTTCTTTATTTCACGGCCGCTTGAGTCTGCCGGTAGGTTCTTATCATAGACACGCCCCCCCACTTCTTTCTCGACCCTGCCTCACCCGCCCCCCCACCCTTGCTTATCTCAAGACCATGCACCCTCCAAGTTTGTTTTTGTTTGAATTTGTTTTTTAGCTTAAACAATACCGCACTCTAACGAACAGCATTCCACAGCGTTCCTCGGTTCAGTTTTCCAGTCGCAGGTATTAAGCTGTGACCTATTACCGAACCGCTGGATTTAGAATTAGTTCTGGGGCTGTGAAAACTAAGAATGGATTCCTAGTTTAGTAGTATGGCCTTGAGCGGTACACGTCAGTGGATGTGTAGCTCAATTCACGCATAACTTGTAAACAGGTTTCTCACCTAGCAGAACTTTGCAAACATCCTTGGCTTTATTTTAGCAGTCTCTTGTTTAAATCTGCCCCTATTTCAATGTCAGACAAAGGGGAAAATACATGCCACCAATTGTTTTTTCAATTTCATCCTCTTTCCTGTTTCGAAATGTAGGCAGGCACATAAATGTTTAATTAAAAGTCAGCTTAAAATGTTTAAATGCTGTATAAATGCACTTTGCAGCAGCACTTTTATCCGTTGGCCCTATAAACGCCTTCTAGAGACTCCACTGCTGTCTTGGTTTTCAAGTCATACATGTACATTGCCGCACACATCTTACAATAAAGTGAACGAAATGCAGCTGCACGTACAGCCTAATAGTAGCCGCACCTGTTCCGTCAGGGTCATCCTGTTGCTTCGCAACCGACCCACGTGGCAATCAGGCTGCAGTCTCTGTCACGTGACTGAAAGTCTACACACTTATGTTGACGTAGCTTTGACCCTCCTCCCACGAACCGCCCTCTGAACTGAGACGGGGCAAACACATAAGGGAATGGGAACTACAGGCAGATGGCGAGTCCTGAGGCAGCACATGAGGGAAGCGGTCCAGTGCAAACACACGTTGACGGGTGTGACTAGTTACTGTTCTTTCATGGTCGGCACCTCAGGGACACAAACGCGGTCTGCTTTGAGGAACTGATCAATCCCACTGCCGGCCTACCTGGAAATACATCTCATTGGCACCCTAAATTGCTGCTTTTCATTTTTTATATTCATTATTAGTGTTCCTAATAAATACCCCACATAATATTGCTCAGAAGTAAGCTCTGTCTTTAATTAGTAATGGGTAAATGCATAATCCATGGTTGCCGAATGGCCAGAGTCTCTTGATTAGACCTCATGCTTTTCTTCCACCATCCTGCTCGTTTTTTTTGTTTCATCCTTGGGGGCTTATTTTCATCCCTCCTTTATCTCTTTTTTCATTGTTATACTTTTTTAGTATTCTCCTTTTTGCCTTTTCGTGTGTTCTGGTTTGAACTCTGCTGTTGACAAATAAGGGCGGTGCCAACCTCCGAGGAGTAGATGTAACCTAGTGCCTAGAGAAGGCAGCTTTTAAACTGGGGAACAGGGTTTGCAATCTAGGCGCCGCCCAGCATCCTGTGAGTCTGGACATATTGCTTAATCTCACTACACCTTAAAAAAAGACGTGTACTGTAGCCTGGTTCTTTTGTAATGCTCTCTTGTGGGCAAAGTTTGTGCTAGATAAAATTGCAGGTGGGAAAAAACCCATCAGAAGCTACTGTCAGAAACATGGCCTGGCTTTAACTTGTGTGAGATGGGCCTATGCAAGGGCACCGACCTCTAGAGGGGCGCAGGAGTTGCCTGGACTAGTCTTCCTCAGACCAGATTCTCAAGAAAAGTGTGTTTGAGCACAGTTTCTGAAGCTGCTGGCATCCATGTCTTTATTTTCTCTGGTTTTCTTTTCATAGTACAATTTAATTTTGCCTCACACGTACACACAATTAACAAGCATTTGCAGTGCTATAGGTCTCGCATTTGCGAGAGTTTAAGCTACTAGCATTTCAAATAACAATGCCTTTTATTTGTTTTAAAAACCAAAACATAAATAAAAGACGTAATTTACAATACAAATAGCTCATTGCATTGCAAATGCTTGTTTTAATTGCAGTGCATAGAAACAGTGCAATAGTAGCATCTGGTGGTATTCAAAATCATATCATTAATTGTTATGTGTAACACAAGAGGCGGCTTTGCTGTTCGAAGCCCAAGTCTGCGAGGTGAGAGCACCGTTGGATAGCTCTCTGCGGTCTGAAATCTGAGCCCATTCAACCTTTGTTACCTGAAACACAGCTGCAAAGCCTGAGCCCAAAAAATCTCTATAACCCGAGGGATTGTTGGATGAGCCTAAAGGGTAGGTGAAGGTAATGCCTTGCATGTAGCTTGAGCCCTTTTAAAATGTCCGATACATGAGGGAGTGTTCTGGTGCCTAAAGCTTAAATCTTTGTTTTGTGTAACCTGACTTAGGGCTTTAAGTGGGATCAAAAAACTGGAGGGAGGGTCTCTCAAAGGGACGGGGTTGATATAATTAAGGGTGTGGCTTAAAAGCACCTAAACTAAAAATGTGTGCTTAGCATAGTGTGCCGCCCCACTGGTATTTTGCTTCTTCTGTCATTGCATCCAGACATACAATAGAACAAGTAACATTACACCTACAACAAGCCAGAACTATTGGTTTTGTCAATGGTTATTATTGCATAAACTAAATTAGCAACAACTATGGCTTTGTTGTATATAATTTGAAAATCCTTCCGTTCTGAAATGAGACTGAGAAAGAACTGTAATGAGCCTCTTTGAAGTCACATCAAATGCTGCGAAGTGTGGTACTGCCGAAGATTTAAAATGTATTTTTCACCCTGATGGTGAGGGCAAAAACAGAGAATCTGATAGGGACTCATCTCAGCAGTTGCTTTTTAGAACTGTTGGTGCTGAGCATTGGCAGTACCCGGCCCACTTAAAGTCCTGCCCTGATAGCTCAGTCCTGTATGAAACTGCACCCCAGTTCACCATAACCACATGCAGCATGTTGTGTGTGCTCCGCCATGCTTCTTTCTTCTACACCTCTTCAGGTAGATAAAGTAGGAGGGACTAAACCCATACTTCAGGCGCTTCGGAAGAGTACTGTGGTGCAGTCATGACTCGCGGGTGAGGGGTCGCGGGGGGGGGGGGTAGTTTAAAAAAAAATGTTAACACTTACCTTACCGGGTCCCGCGCCGCCTCCATTCCTGGCCGGGTAGCGGCACCCGCAGTTTCCTGGAACAGGAAGCATGCATTCTCGGGGAGGACAGCACCTGTAGGGAGGCAATTTTCTAAAATGTAGAGTGCGCATGACTGGTTTGGTCGGCCCACAGGAGTGGGCAAGGCACTCCTCCTGGATACACCCACCCGCCCGCCTTCAACCAGGCAAAGCATCCCCTCCAACCAGGCATACACTGCCTTCTGCTTTCTCACAGCGCGAGAAGCAGAAACATAAAATGGTACCATTTTAAGTTTCTGCTTCTGCCACTGCGAGAAAGCAGTGGGGCGACACTCCTCGACCTAATGGAGGACCGCCCTGCTGTCGTGCTTGTTTTTAAGGCACTGTGCACCCCAAAAGCAGGCACTATGTACTGCCCAAAAAATCTTGAATTGTATTCACTGCTCTATTAGGGCTTTCAAATAAGGTGTTGTGAAGGCACTAACTTGTCACATTGCTTGGAGTCTCTGCAATTTCTAGACCTGAGCAGAGCTGCAACATGCTGACTTTTTTCATCAGTCATGGCTTGTTAAGTTGTTGGCCACCAGCTCATACTTGCTGGGACTGTTTATCACTGTAAATAGAAAATTACAATTCACAGAAAAATTGAGCCCTGTTGGTCTTTAAATGCACTAACTTTGACTCATTTTGCAAGCCACCATTAGACTAATCTGACTGTTAAGCTTTCTAGTTTGAGAGGGGTTTTTGGACCATTATATCAGTTTTAAGCGGGTACTGAAGCCTTTGAGTACTTGGTCTTTGTTCTAACGCATGCACTGCTCAATCACAACCAATTTTACTGGATGATTTAAATATTCATTTTGACCTTTCTTCTACTTTACTGAGAAGTTTGTGGATTTACTTGCCGTTTTTAGGTCTCGCCTGGCGATAGCAGTACCCATGCTCTGCTCTCGTCATGCGAGGGCTTCTTGGAATCAATACGGTCCCAGAAGTGGTGTCGCTGCTCCGCCTGCATTTTTAATTCATGCGAGTCATTTTGCGTCATGGTTTATGCAAAACACAGTGTAATGATTGCACTGGAGGCAATCATTACACTGAGGGTCGCCACCCTGTCTGCTTTTTGGCCCCACCCACAAGGATTGGTTCTTTTACTTGCTGAGGGACACGGCCTCCTTCAATTACTCGGTAAGCACTATATTTGAGCCCTAAAAGAATGCATGTTTCACTTCCTCAGCACGGCACCTTCTGGACGGACTGTTTTTGGTTTTACTGGGTTAGACAAACATAGCGCGAGGTGCATGCATCCCTTTGTGAATACGTAACTTACTTAATACAGAACTTTGCGCAGGGTATACATAATGAACAACGCAACACATGCAGGTACAGATATAGCACGACCCCTGACTGCCTTGGGCGCCGGAACCTTCTGGACGGGCTGTTTTTTTTGTTTTACTAGACAAACTTGGCGTGAGGTGCGTGGATCCCTTTGTGGCCAGCTAAGCGGTCTCTAAACCCAGGCAAAGCGTTCACCCTGCGCGCACGTTGTACGGAACACATACAGTGCCCGTAGTGAATGTGGAGGCCATAGGGAAGTTGGAGGCCACAACTAGTGTAAAACACGTAAAAGGCAGAAAAAAAATTGGGAAAGGGTCCGGTCGTACAACACCTCTACCCATGACTAACACTGACAATGTACGGATGGGTGAAACAGCTCGTAAGTACCGTGCACCTGATTACCGCCTGCTCGTCAGCAGGGATTAGTTGTAAGGCACACCTGCCTCCTGGATTCCTTTTCATTATTCAGGACGGCGCTGCTGCCGGCCTGGAACCCACAAACACAAAGACAGCGTTCGTTGCTCTGAGCTTTTGGGACAGTTCCGAGCTCACAGTCAACCAAACACACTGGAATGTCTGCCTCATCTCGCGCATAACAGCATGTGAAACTCCCTCTCGTGCTGGTGACGGTTACCGATGCAACACTATTTTTAACATTTGTACCAACTCTCTCACTGACAGATTTGTCTCTGCTTAATATCAACTTGTTTTACGCAGGCTGTTAATAGCACAACTCACGCCGCGTTAAGACAGGTTAATAGTTTCAATTAGGCTCCTTTTCACTTTCCATGCTTTTAATCGCTAGACAGGTAATTACAATAAGATATCTGCGTGTTGCTAGTAATAATGCATTAGTTTTGCTTGCCTTTCGATATTAAAATCATAGCCTATTGACTTTTACACTATACAAATAGCTACAACAGATAAAGCCATGTTAAAGTAAATGGCCTACTAATCTGTAAAGTACATAGCTACTTAAGTATCGGGTCTGGGAAAAAGCATGGCTGTTAAAGTTGTAAAGAGGGTCTTCTTGAAATGAATGAAATGAAATGAAAAGGGGTTTTAGTAAGCGCAGCTGCTGCCCTGAGGTGTCCAGGCGCTAAAAAAGCAAGATTCGTGCCTCCTAATGTGGTCAATCTAGGGGTTAGTCTGGTTTATTAAAAAGGAAGGTTTTGAGCTGCTTGCGAAAGGCCAGCAAGTTAGGATTAGATCTTAAGTGGAAAGGGAGTGAGTTCCATAGCCTGGCCGCATTGTAGGAAAATGACCTACCTCCAGCTCTGGATCTCCTGATGCGAGGGACTACCGCCAAGAAGGCGTGGGTGGAGCGAAGCTGTTTATTGGGACAATAAGGGGTGACCAGAGAGTGACTAATTGCTGGGTCAGTTTTCCAGTAGGCTTGGTGAGAAATGCACATAGACTTGAATTTGATTCTCTCCTTAACAGGGAGCCAGTGCAGAGTTCTCAACCCAGACTCCACCGAGACTCTACGTGAGAGACTGAGCAGTGTGCGTGCAGCACAGTTCTGGATCCGCTGAAGTTTTTGCAAAGAATATTCAGGCACGCCTAAGTACAGGGCGTTGCTAAAATCAAGACGGGATTGAATTAGGCCCTGCATAACAACTTGCTTGGCTTCAAAAGGTAGAAGCGGGAGAATTTATTTTATCATCCTGCTGAGTCCAAAGCAAGTTGCTGATAGTTTAGTTGCTTGGGTATTAAGGGTCAGGTATTTGTCCAGCCACACCCCAAGACTTTTTATATTGTCTTTAGGTGTGGGCTGCGCACCCAGACTGGCGGGCCATAGAAGGTCAATGGTGGATAGAGCTGGGGGGCCGAGGAGCATAAGCTCAGTTTTGTCTCCGTTGAGCTTGAGACACGATGCCGTCATCCAGCTCTTGACCTGTTCCAAGCAGGTTGTCAGACTGATCTGTGGTTGCTGGCAGTTCTTGTGCGTGAGAGAGACCACTAGCTGAGTATCGTCCGCGTATGTAATGATCTTAATGCCATAAGGACGCACGATCTCAGCCAGCGGTCTCATATACGCATTGAATAGCGTAGGGCTCAATGATGAGCCCTGAGGTACCCCGCAGCCCAGGGGCCTGCTTGCGGAGACCGACTCTCCCTCAAAGACTTGAAAGGTCCTGTCACTCAAAAAGGATTTAAGCCAGGCCAGAGCTTCTCCTAATACTCCTAGACTGTGGAGACGGCGCAAAAGAGTTTTATGGTTCACCGTATCAAACGCGGCGCTCAAATCAAGGAGGATAACTGCCACTGATCCCCCCTGATCCAAGATCCGCTTGGCTTCCTCTGTTACCGCCAGCAAGGCAGTTTCCGTCCCGTGTTTGGGGTGGAAACACGTCTGGGTGACATCAAGCAGCTTGTTACTCTCGAGAAACGAGGTTATGTGGATGTTAATGTGTTTCTCGAGGAATTTGCTCACCCAGGGAAGCAGAGAGATCGGGCGGTAGTTGTTGAGGTTGCTAGGGTCAAGGGTAGGCTTCTTCAGGAGTGCTCGCACCATGGCTTGTTTCCAGGTGAGTGGCACGGTACCAGTAGCTATAGAGGAATTAAGTAGCTCCTTTATCGTGGGGCGAATGGCCTGGCTAGCTGAAACCAGCATGCACGGGGCGCAGGATCACATGGGGAGCCTGACTTTACTTGGTGCATCAAAGATTCAAGTGTTTCTGAGTCTAACGGGGGGAAATGGTCTAAGATATTTTGGTGGGAGTGCTCAGCTTCTGTTGGGGAGTGTACTCCTTGGAAAGAGGGATCTAAATCTATGTCTGGAAATTATAAGTAAATTTTATTTATTTTTTGATAAAAAAATTCCGCTAAATCATTACAGCGGGAGAGTGGGTTGTAGTTAGTACCTGAGGGTGGTGGGAGCGTGGTCAGACTCTTTACTATTTGGTACATCTCTTTAGGTTTTGATCTGGCCGACATGATTTTATCACTATAGTAGACAGATTGTGTTGCCTTAATTTCTAATTTGTAGGCTCTAATAGCCTCCCTGTATATAGCTTTATCCGTGGCAGCATATCCCAGGCGCCACCTCCTTTCAAGCTTCTTACAAAGTCGTTTTTTCCCTCTAAGCTCCGAATATCAGGGGGCTGTTTTCCGCTGCCTCTTTAAGCTGGTGTTACGGAGGGGAAGAATGGAGTCAAGCGACTTTGAAATCCAGTTTTCGTACTCCTTGTTATCAGATGAAGGGTCCCGAGTGAATATGGGTCTAGAGGTTGCAAGGGAACTGGTCCACTGGTCCAGAGGAAGTCTAGACCAGTTTCTAATTTTTCGCGGGATAAGGGTGCGGGGTAAGAATTTGTGTATAGTCCAAGTAAAGGGGATCAGAAAATGATCAGTCCAGGGGAGACAACTGATAGCGCCTACTTTGAGGTACGCACAATTACTAAATACAGGGTCCAAAAGGTGACCTTTTACGTGAGTGGGGGATAGGACAAGTTGTTCCAGCTGGACTGCGGCCAGGCTCGCCGTCAGCTCCACGGCGGGGATATCAGAGATGTTATCAAAATGCATATTAAGATCGCAGAGCAACGTAAAATTGGATGGAGACGTAACCAGGTCGGCTACGGAAGAGGGTAGGGCTATATGAAACTGTTTAAGTGGGCCAGGGGGGCGATAGATAAGCATGCCCGAGAAACTGTCGTTGGGGGAAAATTCAATAGAAAAGGACATACTTTCGCAATCAGTGATAGTCTCAGAGGTGCAGCGGCACGTGTATTGGTCCTTATAAATGATTGCGAGCCCGCTGCCTTTCCAAGAGCGCAGTCTTTGCGGGCAATCTGGTAGCCTGGCGGGAGGGCTTGCACCAAGTCAGGTTCGGAATCTGAGGTTAGCAATGTTTCAGTCAAAAAGACCGCGTCAGGCATAATTTCATCCAGCAACAATGATAATTCCAGGCTATGTTTAGGTAGAGACCTACAGTTTAGGAGAAACATTTTGAAGTCCCGCCAGTCGTCCTTGTTTCGTGGAGTGATAAGCTCTACATTACAATAGGGGCAGACATGGGGTAGCTCCAACGGGTGATAGGAGTGACAACAGCTTGTCGCAACGGAGGTCCTAATTTCATAAAGGGAGCCTGTGCTGTAGTGCTTCCTTTGTCCTAGTGGGGGGCAGGGGTCGTGGCCCCTAGCCCCGGCCGGCCGCGGACGGGCGAAGATGGGCTTGCCTTTGGCGCGCCCGCCCGCTGAGCGGACGGGATGTGATGGTCATACTATAGAGGGCAGAGGAGGGCGGGAGGCAGCCAGCAGCTTGACCGCAACCCTTTCCCTACACCCAGTATGGCGGCTACAACCCTCTCTCCCACCGCGTAGCACCTAATCGGCTGCGCAGAGAGCAGGATTGAGGATCGGCATGAGAGGTAATGAGCTGGATTTTAAAAGTTGTCAAAGCAAACAGAGTCTAATGCACCAACAAAAAATATAATGCACACTTTTAAAAAAAATTACGAGCTATACCCCCGGCTTCTGCCTCAGGGGAGAATCTTACAATCAATCTGCGCGCAGGCGCTTTAGCGTGTTTTATGTATCCTGGGAGGGCGGGAGGCAGCCAGCAACTGGACCGCAACCCTTTCCCGACACCCAGTATGGCGGCTACAACCCTCTCTCCCACCGCGTAGCACCTAATCGGCTGCGCAGGGAGCAGGGTTGAGGATCGGCATGAGAGGTAATGAGCTGGATTTTAAAAGTTGTCAAAGCAAACAGAGTCTAATGCACCAACAAAAAAATATAATGCACACTTTTTAAAACAATTACGAGCTATACCCCCGGCTTCCGCCTCAGGGGAGAATCTTACAATCAATCAGCGCGCAGGCGCTTTAGCGTGTTTTATGTATCCTGGGAGGGCGGGAGGCAGCCAGCAGCTGGACCGCAACCCTTTCCCTACACCCAGTATGGCGGCTACAACCCTCTCTCTCACCGCGTAGCACCTAATCGGCTGCGCAGGGAGCAGCGTTGAGGATCGGCGTGAGAGGTAATGAGCTGGATTTTAAAAGTTGTCAAAGCAAACAGAGTCTAATGCACCATATGATGCACACTTTTGAAAAAAATTACGAGCTATACCCCCGGCTTCCGCCTCAGGGGAGAATCTTACAATCAATCAGCGCGCAGGCGCTTTAGCGTGTTTTATGTATCCTGGGAAGGCGGGAGGCAGCCAGCAGCTGGACCGCAACCCTTTCCCTACACCCAGTATGGCGGCTACAACCCTCTCTCCCACCACGTAGTACCTAATCGGCTGCGCAGGGAGCAGGGTTGAGGATCGGCGTGAGAGGTAATGAGCTGGATTTTAAAAGTTGTCAAAGCAAACAGAGTCTAATGCACCAACAAAAAATATAATGCACACTTTTTAAAAAAATTACTAGCTATGCCCCGGCTTCCGCCTCAGGGGAGAATCTTACAATCAATCAGCAGGCAGGCGCTTTAGCGTGTTTTATGTATCCTGGGAGGGCGGGAGGCAGCCAGCAACTGGACCGCAACCCTTTCCCTACACCCAGTATGGCGGCTACAACCCTCTCTCCCACCGCGTAGCACCTAACCGGCTGCGCAGGGAGCAGGGTTAAGGATCGGCGTGAGAGGTAATGAGCTGGATTTTAAAAGTTGTCAAAGCAAACAGAGTCTAATGCACCAACAAAAAATATAATGCACACTTTTAAAAAAAAATACGAGCTATACCCCCGGCTTCCGCCTCAGGGGAGAATCTTACAATCAATCAATCAATCAATCTTACTTGGTAAACGATTTTTAGAAATTTTGGCATTGGGAATCCACTGGATGGCACTCCAAACCCCGACGAGCACTGCATGGCAAACTGAAAACAAGCATTGGCATAGCCAATAGGTCTTGTATAAAACTGCTTGATTTCGGCGCATAAAGGGAGCCTGTGCTGTAGTGCTTCCTTTGTCCTAGTGGGGGGGCAGGGGTCGTAGCCCCTAGCCCCGGCCGGCCGCAGACGGGCAAAGATGGGCTTGCCTTTGGCGCGCCCGCTGCGCGGACGGGATGTGATGGTCATACTATAGAGGGCAGAGGAGGGCGGGAGGCAGCCAGCAGCTGGACCGCAACCCTTTCCCTACACCCAGTATGGCGGCTACAACCCTCTCTCCCACCGCGTAGCACCTAATCGGCTGCGCAGAGAGCAGGGTTGAGGATCTGCGTGAGAGGTAATGAGCTGGATTTTAAAAGTTGTCAAAGCAAACAGAGTCTAATGCACCAACAAAAAATATAATGCACACTTTTAAAAAAAATTACGAGCTATACCCCCGGCTTCCGCCTCAGGGGAGAATCTTACAATCAATCAGCGCGCAGGCGCTTTAGCGTGTTTTATGTATCCTGGGAGGGCGGGAGGCAGCCAGCAACTGGACCGCAACCCTTTCCCGACACCCAGTATGGCGGCTACAACCCTCTCTCCCACCGCGTAGCACCTAATCGGCTGCGCAGGGAGCAGGGTTGAGGATCGGCGTGAGAGGTAATGAGCTGGATTTTAAAAGTTGTCAAAGCAAACAGAGTCTAATGCACCAACAAAAAAATATAATGCACACTTTTAAAAAAAATTACGAGCTATACCCCCGGCTTCCGCCTCAGGGGAGAATCTTACAATCAATCAGCGCGCAGGCGCTTTAGCGTGTTTTATGTATCCTGGGAGGGCGGGAGGTAGCCAGCAGCTGGACCGCAACCCTTTCCCTACACCCAGTATGGCGGCTACAACCCTCTCTCTCACCGCGTAGCACCTAATCGGCTGCGCAGGGAGCAGGGTTGAGGATCGGCGTGAGAGGTAATGAGCTGGATTTTAAAAGTTGTCAAAGCAAACAGGGTCTAATGCACCAACAGAAAAATATAATGCACACTTTTAAAAAAAATTACGAGCTATACCCCCGGCTTCCACCTCAGGGGAGAATCTTACAATCAATCAGCGCGCAGGCGCTTTAGCGTGTTTTATGTATCCTGGGAGGGCGGGAGGCAGCCAGCAGCTGGACCGCAACCCTTTCCCTACACCCAGTATGGCGGCTACAACCCTCTCTCTCACCGCGTAGCACCTAATCGGCTGCGCAGGGAGCAGGGTTGAGGATCGGCGTGAGAGGTAATGAGCCGTATTTTAAAAGTTGTCAAAGCAAACAGAGTCTAATGCACCAACAAAAAATATAATGCACACTTTTAAAAAAAATTACGAGCTATACCCCCGGCTTCCGCCTCAGGGGAGAATCTTACAATCAATCAGCGCGCAGGCGCTTTACCGTGTTTTATGTATCCTGGGAGGGCGGGAGGCAGCCAGCAGCTGGACCGCAACCCTTTCCCTACACCCAGTATGGCGGCTACAACCTCTCTCCCACCACGTAGTACCTAATCGGCTGCGCAAGGAGCAGGGTTGAGGATCGGCATGAGAGGTAATGAGCTGGATTTTAAAAGTTGTCAAAGCAAACAGGGTCTAATGCACCAACAGAAAAATATAATGCACACTTTTAAAAAAAATTACGAGCTATACCCCCGGCTTCCACCTCAGGGGAGAATCTTACAATCAATCAGCGCGCAGGCGCTTTAGCGTGTTTTATGTATCCTGGGAGGGCGGGAGGCAGCCAGCAGCTGGACCGCAACCCTTTCCCTACACCCAGTATGGCGGCTACAACCCTCTCTCTCACCGCGTAGCACCTAATCGGCTGCGCAGGGAGCAGGGTTGAGGATCGGCGTGAGAGGTAATGAGCCGTATTTTAAAAGTTGTCAAAGCAAACAGAGTCTAATGCACCAACAAAAAATATAATGCACACTTTTAAAAAAAATTACGAGCTATACCCCCGGCTTCCGCCTCAGGGGAGAATCTTACAATCAATCAGCGCGCAGGCGCTTTACCGTGTTTTATGTATCCTGGGAGGGCGGGAGGCAGCCAGCAGCTGGACCGCAACCCTTTCCCTACACCCAGTATGGCGGCTACAACCTCTCTCCCACCACGTAGTACCTAATCGGCTGCGCAAGGAGCAGGGTTGAGGATCGGCATGAGAGGTAATGAGCTGGATTTTAAAAGTTGTCAAAGCAAACAGAGTCTAATGCACCAACAAAAAATATAATGCACACTTTTTGAAAAAATTACGAGCTATGCCCCGGCTTCCGCCTCAGGGGAGAATCTTACAATCAATCAGCGCGCAGGCGCTTTCGCATGTTTTATGTATCCTGGGAGGGCGGGAGGCAGCCAGCAACTGGACCGCAACCCTTTCCCTACACCCAGTATGGCGGCTACAACCCTCTCTCCCACCGCGTAGCACCTAATCGGCTGCGCAGGGAGCAGGGTTAAGGATCGGCGTGAGAGGTAATGAGCTGGATTTTAAAAGTTGTCAAAGCAAACAGAGTCTAATGCACCAACAAAAAATATAATGCACACTTTAAAAAACAATTACGAGCTATACCCCCGGCTTCCGCCTCAGGGGAGTATCTTACAATCAATCAATCAATCAATCTTACTTGGTAAACGATTTTTAGAAATTTTGGCATTGGGAATCCACTGGATGGCACTCCAAACCCCAACGAGCACTGCATGGCAAACTGAAAACAAGCATTGGCATAGCCAATAGGTCTTGTATAAAACTGCTTGATTTCGGCGCGCCGCTGGCAGCCTCGGCCGCGCTTGTTTAAATGTGCCTTGGTTTTTGTCTATTAAACAAACAGAAGATATTTCAGCACCCAGGCTAATGAGCTGCATAGCTAAATACATATAAGGTCCCAAAGGCGAGATCGATTGCATTGCAAATGCTTGTTTGATTTTAAGATCATTCTTTGTCTTGCTGCTCGCAGCAATGGTCATGACTTGGACATTGTATGCTCTGACTCCCAATGCTATTATTCGTTTCATCCCATCCCGCTACCATGATCTGATCACTCTGGACTGCATCATTCCTGTGATTAAGTAGACCCTTAAAAGTTTACAAAACTGTCCTTCCTGAAATTAAGTTTGGGAGGGTGATCATTGTCTCAGTCAATTCGCTTGTTGATACAATTGCAAATGGTCCCTGTACTGAGGGTGCCTTGGAATCTACTGAATCCCTATTATGATTCTGTAATGTTAGCTGCAGATGACCATGCTCCTCCTGTGTCCTGACCAAGAAAAATGACTCCCATTCCTTGTGATTGGTTCAAGCCAGAGCGTACCACCTCCCAACACTCTCTGCGAGCAACAGAAAGATATTGGCAGCAGAAATATGGTGCAACAGCTAAACAGAAATGGCAGGTATTCAACCACATTTATAGTCATGAAATTAGGACATCTAAGCTAAATTTATACTCCAGAAAGATTTTTAATACTCCTAACATCTCAGCAGACATCTTTACTTTAATGAATAGTGTGATCCTCCCAAGCAATCTTTCACAGAACATTCGTCAAAGCACTGCAACCTGATTGTAGATGTTTTGATAATAGGCTTCCGTTTGATCTGATTGCTGCTCCCCTCCAGACCCAGTTGAAGATTCACTCTATCATACTGATGCTGCTTTCGCTCATTTGAAATATATTTAGACACTGCTAATTTCATTACTCTGGTCTCCGCTAGCAGTGTCACGTGGTCTCCTGCTTACCCTTTGCAGTACCTTATACAGGACATTCTCTTTACAGGATGGTTTTGGTTCAGAATGATTGTGAATGACTCGCTGTTGACTGGAATTGTCCTTGAACCATTAAAACAAGGTTATGCGATCTCAATATTTAAAAACATCTTTACATTTAAACAACATGGCAAATATTATTTGCCAATTTCACAAGTACCTTATCTGTCTATTTTAGAACAGAAAGCTGTGTATTTCAGAGTTTGTAGAAAGTAAACATGGTCTACATCTTGCTCACTTGCGTTATATTCAGGCCACTGCACGGAACTGAGGGCATCATCTGCTCTTGATGAACTGTGCCATTGTGCAGACTTTCCAACCATTTCAATTTTACTTGATTTGTCTAAGGCTTTAGACACAGTGAGTCACTCTGTTCTTTTGTCTAGGTTGTCTAACTTCGGCAATAAAGAGCTTCCCTTGCCTGGTTCCCTGGTTTTGTATCTAAATGCTCCCACAAAATGTCTCTCCCACCCGTAACTTCATTTCCCAGATGCTGCTCATTCCATATCCCCCAAAATTGTGACCAGTTGCTCTTATGATTTAATATTTACATGACTCCTTTAGCCCATCTCATCGAATATTTTGTCTCTGGGCTGTTCCTATACGTAGACAATACCCAAATTGCTATTCAGAAATCTGTTGACAGAGAGCACACTAAAAATCAAATTCGGAACTCTTTTAGCAAGGTCCATCATTGGATGAGCTTCATCCACGTTTAACTAAATGGCAACAAGACAGAAGTTTTATTTCCCATTAATCCGTTGCCCTTTTCGGAACTCTGACTCTGGGTGGCAGAGATAGGCCCTATGCCTGCACATTTCCCCAGTAAGGGATCTGGGTATTTAATTCAACAGCTTTCTAATTTCCTCGTAACAAATTTCCTCAGTTGTGAAGTATTGCTTCTTCTGGTTCATTTTTTAAGCCTATTCTCCATTTGTTCACACTAATATAGAAGAGGCATATATGTAATGCTTTCATATCATCCCGCTTGGATTACCACCAACCACATCTCAGATCTGCAAAGCAATTCATTGTAATGCACCTGGAGGCAGGGTCTTTCCTGTCGCTGCTGCTACTGCTCATTGGAAGGTCCTTCCATTCTTCCTGTTAGTGAACCTAACAGTGGGAGCAGAAGCATACCCCAATATTGGGGACACCCCAAAATTCAGATCATCCAAAAATGTATCTCAGATGGTTCTCCCCTGGGTTGATGTTGCACAAAAAGGCATCATCCCAAACACCAATGTAGCAAATTAATATTCATAAGTAACTGGGACCACTGAATAATTGAGTTCTAGATCATAGACAAGTTTAAATGTTTTATTACAAACATCTCAGAAACTTAAATGGTATAGAATAAATACCTTGAAGGCTCAGATGTAGAATTATACAGAAAGAGTAGTCAAAAATCAGAAATCAATCTAAATCCAAATTGTGCAGCAAAATCATAAAGAAATCGGCCGTATCCCTAATAGAAAAGTAAAGTCTTCTCTAAAAGTATGGCTCACCCCCAGAATCAAGGGGATCATATACACACTTCGTGCATAACAAATTAGAGAAAGAGCAGAATCATCATGGCATGATGAGAAGTAAAAATTATCTTGGAAAATCAGAATAACACACATCACTATCTAAGTACATCAGAACTATCCCTTTTTTTAAAAAAAAAAGCATTGAGCATCTTCCATGATATTGACATCCGGAGATGTTCAAACTAATTTGAGACATTTCAACAATGATACTTCACACAATTGAATAGTGACCATTTGTCTCCAACCAGTTGATTGTGAGCTAACTGTAACTCACAGACATCTTCAGAGTAGCTCACAGTCTCCAGTTAATTTTTTAATAACCACAGGGTCCCATTTTCCTTTTCAAGTTAGGGGAAGGCTGTGTTTGTTTTACATTATTTCCATCAGGCTGAAGATAACTGTGCCTGATAATGAGCAGTGCTCAGTCAAATATATGACCTGGCTCGACGGAGGTAAAGAACTGAAGCACTTAGGTATTTAACTCTTAAAACCTTGTCAACTCAATATTGAAGCTGAGAACAAAATGATGTTTCTAAAAGCTTTTAAATGGGAGAAAATTAAAATTGAAAGCTACCTTAATGATGAAGTTAACTCTTCATTTTAATTTTCTTCAATTGAAAAGTGTCAGACAGCAGTCTTCTTGCTCCCAGTGGCCAGTAGACATTGTGCCATATCTGTAACTGAAAAATACAGTAATTCTTTTAAAAAGGTAAAATATTTCTACTAAACATTAAGTCGCAATGTCTTTTTCCACTTTCAATTAAGCCAGATATATAATAATGGTTAATAAAGCATATTTCTTCACTTTAAATTCAACTCATTTAAACAAATGGCAGTAATTTTTCAGTAATACATATGGCACAGTGTCTACAAAACACTAAGAGCAGGAGGCCTGGTGTTGGTAAATGTGACACTTGGAAATGGGAGAAAATATAAATGATGAGTTTTATGGACTATACACAAACATAAAGTTAACTCTTCAGTTTAAGTTTCTCTCATTTCAAACTGTCACCTTTATACACAGCAAGTTTCTTGCTTACAGTGGCTGATAGACATGGTGCCATATTAATAACTGAAAAATACAGCCACTGTTTTAAGTGGGAGGAAGTTAAAGCAGAGAACAAAATGCTCTATATTATGAAACTTTTTGCAGAACATTTTTCTGCACTTAAAATTTCTCCCATTTAAGAAAATGTTTATGTTTGTCGTATACGAGTTACTGTGCCACCTTTGGCAAAAGGTATGTCCTGTGCCACAAGTACATATGACATGGGCTCCCAGTCACCCATACACATATATCTCATTCATACGCACACATCTTCATAAACCCCCAAAGTCCACTCTCTCACTGACTCACTAGGCAGCTCTGTCAAAGTATTTTGTTCAAACCTTAGTATCTGGCTCTATGGACATTAGGCTTAAAGTCAATAAAGCTGGGCGTGGGGGCTATCAGTTCGCAATACATGAGTTGCTTATCCTTCTGTAGCTGACGGATTTTCACTGATCAGAAGTAGCTCTCACTACAGACAAAGGTTGAAGACCCCTGAATTAGGCCCAGCAATGGAACTACAGTGGAACATGCAACAGAAACACTAGAAATGTAATTCAAAGCACCACAGTAAAAATCTATTACATCAGCTTCTCTTCACTTCAGCAGAGCTTAGCAAGGTGAGAAAAGGTGCAGGGGACTTGGCTGGGAGAGGTGAATACAGGAGTGAATCATAGAACAGCATCAGAGTAGCCTCCATTTTATCCAAAATGGCGTTTCATAAAAATGTGGCCTGACTAAAATGTTCTAATAAAAAAACATTTCTATACATCACATTAAAGTGGTTTTAGCTTGAATAAACATTAATTCAGCATTTGCGTATTGGCCCCAACATAGAAACCACTGTTCATCATTATTATGTTTCATGAGAATATAAACCCAGAAAATAATGCTACCACATAACCATCTGAAGTTTTGCAAGCTTTTGAAAACCTGGTTATTTCCTGTCAATCGATCAATTTTGTCTTGTTCACCCTCAACTTTCTGGTGCCTGTGTATTGTGTTTTACCGAATTTCCAAAACGCTATGAAACCCAGTTTGAGTGTATGCTGCACTTTAAAAATCCCCAAAAATAAATAAATAAAATAAAATGTTAAGACCGGCTGACGGTATCAAACATGGAATACTCCCCCTTGGCAGCAATGTCTGTGAAGACCAATGTGTGTGGCATGAAAATAAAGGTGACAGACTCAATAAACGTATATGCTAGGTACTGGGAATAATGTTCTAAATATGTTCAAACTTGGCCCTAGCATTGACTGTGGCACGACAGAACTCATTGAGTCAAACAGGATGCCCAGGAAACGGACTTTGGGCATTGATTGGACAGTTCCACTCAACAGTTGGAGCCTTCTAAAAAGGAATGTTTTCAATACTTAGCAAACAATTTTATCAGCGCTTCCATTTCAGATCCGGTCAGAGGCAGGTAGGCCTCACTTATTCAATGATGGATGTGTTCTAGACATTTAGAGAAGCAGCTCCCCAATTACTCTGCGTTTCCACTATTTTAAGTTATTCCCTAATGTGTGGCTCTGTAGTGTAGAATGCTGAGTGTGTTGCATGTGTGGGGCCAGGAGACCAAGTGCAGGATGGCTGGGGGCACAGTGTAAGAGACTGCACAAAATTGGGGGTCCCCTGCAGGCTTGTTTCCATAAAATGTATGTATGACATCCTTCCAGTTCCTTGTTCAGTACCCTCCCACTTATACTAAATCTGTCTAGTGGGCTGGAGGAATTCCACTTCTCCCTCTCTCAAACCAGTTTCCCTGCTCCTCATTGAAACCGCCACTTCCATTTTTCCTGAGTTCTTGATGGGTGTGGGACACTGGTGACGGGGAGTATCATAGTTGACAGTTGCTGCCGGGGCAGTTGGTGTTGTTGGATGAATAAACTGGTGTTCCTACCTTTCTGGAGTGTGTGACTTCTTTAAAGTCCTGCAGACTGTTGCCAAGCAACCGAAGCACTGTGGTTCTAATTGGCATAAGCTCTGCTTACCAATGGAAAAGCCTGGAAAGATGGGAGCAAATGCTGTGCATTCACTGTCTCTTCAATAACGAACATTTCAGAAAGCGAAGAAAACTGGCTCTTGGTTGGCTCCGACTGATAGACAGCAATCCAAGCAAAGTATATATACTGGCACCCAATAGGCCAAGAACTTGGCATGCGTCTGGACTTCAGGAGGAGACTCCCCATCACCAGCATAGAGAGGAACTTTATATTGCTCTTATGCTGTCTTACCATAAGAGCTTCAAGAGGCTGGTGCAAGCATTCAGCTCTGGAGAAATATTGCTACCATGAACTGATTAAAACAAGGACGCCATGAAATTCACAGTGAAGATAGGTGAAGACCCAAGATAAAGCAGAAAATTAACACAATGATATGTTGATTTAAAAGTCTGCATGAAAAACATCTGGGGAAGTGAGCATGCAGAAACCACAAGAACATTTTGCAGTCCATCTGGATAGATTTGCCCAGAATCATAAAGAAACCAAAAGTGAAGTATTTACAAAAAAAGTGGTTCAGGACTGCAACTCTAAAGAGCATGCACCATCTCTTAGTTGCACTGTCCCACTATGGAGACAACATATTAATATTAAATAATGTTGTAGACGTGGAATGATCCTACAAGGGTAGCCTGGTGCTGACTGATGATATAGAGAACAGAACCAGTACAAAGATATTAGGCATACATTACCCCATCCAGCACTACTGGGATACTGAGATGTTTCTTCTTCAGCAAAAGCCTTCCAGTGAACTCAATTTAAATGTAGCTGATCACGTTGGTTTCAGAGCTCTCTCTCTAGCTATTATGGATGTGGCAATGTGGGCGTGCTGGTGCTATTACTTAGATCATCTACATATGGTGGCACCCAGATCGTGGGGTCAGGGACGGTACTGACCTCAAGAATAGATAAGATTAAAAATTACAAAAAAACAGTGAATAACAAGAAATGATTGACACAAAAAGGAGTTTGAGAGCAAGAACTTAGTTAAAACAATGAAGGTTTTTTTAAAAATATTAAAGCACAATACAAAAGGCAAATATAGCTCTGTTCAATAAATCATTTATTGCACATAGAAAATGAATTACCATAAAGGCTCTCAGCAGTAGAAAAAGATGCAGTAGTGAACAAACCCAGAACACAGCGCAAGTTCAAATTATGCAACCAAATGATAGGTATTCGTGAAGCATCTCTTGTAGAGACCAAAAAGATCTAGCTAACCCCAAAATGCAGGGGTCTTTTATGATGAATTTCACCATAGAAATCAATGAAGAAATAAGCAGTCTGTATCAGATGAGCAAATGTATGCTTTCATTAGCAAATCACAATTCAGAAATGTAAACCTAATATCAACAGAGGTAACTGAAAAAATATGGTACAATAAACAATGGAAAGACGGATAGATGTTCTGCCCACAGAATGCAAGCAGGAAGAGGCCTTTTCCTGAGTTCTTTGACAAGAGCATTTCATTACAAAACAAACAGTACATATTTTCCTGTGTGCTGTGTCAGATGAGAGAAAATAGATACATGGTGATTATTATGAGACAGCAGCAGCCTTCTTTTTCAAGATGGAGTTGAAGACTAGTTGAGTACAGGATAGGAAAATGTTCTTGTGTTTTCGTTTCAATTGCAATAGAATCATATTAATATCACAAATTTAATCAGAAAATAACCCCCTTTAAGACAAAGATGTTTGAATATGTGGTTGGACCCTAATCCCAAGTCCATATTGCCAGTCCCTACTAAGTCTGCACGTCTAGAAAGTGCACGAGAACCTGGTGCTTCCCTCCAATCTTTCTCTCACACACTCTTATTTCCAACCCCAATCAAGGTTATATTATAGCCTTTGCTACCTTACAAAGCAATTTTTGCCATAGATAACACTTTGATTGATACATTTAACTTTAGTACCTACTTCAAAATGCTTGACTGAGATCCTCTCAGATAATAATTGAAAGTGAAAATTGAAATTGAAATTTCTTTATTGCGTGATTGATAAAAAATCTTTGCAATTAAGCTGAAAATACAAAAGAAAGCACCTTTACAAAAACGCATAAAACAACTAATTTCATTACAATGAGGTTAATTTAAGGCCGCTTAAAATTTTACAATGTGTTTATACATTTTTTTTTTTTAAGACCTTTATTTACACTTTAAAGCAATACAAGCATGGGCCTACAACCATCCCGGCCGGCCGCTAAGCAAGTCGCAAGGTAGGCAGAGCCATGTAAAAGAAACAGCGGTCGATAAGCCGGGGCAGGTAAGTATCCAGGATATAACTCGTATTTGAGCGTAAGCGTGAAATAAAGGATTTAAGCAGGTCAATTTTACAATGAAGAAAAATTAAACTGAAAAAACATCAGAAGAAGTGCCAGACAGTCACACACAATCCTACAATAGCAACATGAAACAGAACCCCGAAAGGAGTGCGAGCACAATTAAAGACACGGAGGCAAGGCGTAGGAGTCAGGATTAAAATAAACAACACATACACGGCATGGCGAATCAACATCCCCACCATTAAAAACAAAACAGATTGTAGGAAACATGAAGACGACGACACCCAGAAAAAGACGAAGCAAAGGGCCATAGAGACAAAGAAAGGACAAAGAAACAACTCGCTCCCCCCTACCCCCCACCCTGCACCCCTGCAGAAGGCTACGGCCTACCCCCCCAGCAGCGTGCCTATCGCCCTAAAAAGAGACCCGAAATATAGAAGAAAGAGGGAGAAAAAGAAAGGAAAAAAATACGGAGAAGGGCCATCGAGCAGACCACCCGGCCCCCCCTCCCCTATCGCGCACAGTATACAGCAGAAGCAAAGTCAGAAGAGTCATAGTAGCAAGAAGAATATAGGCAATCGGCATCGTCTCCGTGGAGTGTCCCTCTAAAACACCGTCAGCCGACAATGTGTTCCATCATATCCCAGACGATATCATCCCTGGCCTCCCCTATCAATAGTACCCACATATGGCCATTCGTCAATCGGCATACAGTACAATGTGGCGGGTCCAGCCGAGCTGGGCGGTCCGAGAGGCGCCACTGCTCCACGGGACCGCAGCCCCCAACTCCCAGACAAGGACGCATGGCGGAACTCCGTGCGTGGCAGCACCGATGCAGGAAACATCCCCCAGGCAGGACACAGTCTCATAGGCCAGGATGAGAAAAACACACAATCCAACAATCGTTGTCGCGCCACCGGGGCGACCCAAACCATGGATCGGCATTGTTTCCTCCGCCGCCGTATATATGCAGATCCAGACGAGGCATTCCCTAACACAACAGAGCAGTCCAGAGCGATGCAACGGGCCGGGACTATCAGCGTCTCCACAAACACAGGCACAGCTGGGACGTTCAACACAGACGCAAAGGCGGGCACAGCGGCGCTTCCTTGCGATTCAGCCCCACCCACGTGGAGCGGCAGGACAATAATGGCGGCCATCCTCCGTCCCAGCTCCCGGGCGCCCCGGATCACGGTCTCATGCAGAGTTGTTAATGCAGCCAAAACATCTCCGAACGTGGGCTCCCTCTCAAGTCACCAGACCCCAGGACTCTCTCTCAGAAAGGTTTCTCCGCCCGGGTGAGGTGTGCACACGAGGGTGCTCCCCGCCATCTCAGTTGCTCCGGCCTTGTCCCTCACCACCTCACCACGGGACCGGGTCTCACATCAGGGATGGACAGGAGTCACTAAAGGGAATCTCACAGGCCAAGGCAGGTTTCTCAGCGGATTATCACAGGCCAGGGCAGGTGTCTCAGTGGAGAGTCACAAAAGGCTAAAAACTCAGCCGCACCCTGGGGGCAGCACGCCGACTCCGGGCAATGGCAGCTATGGGCCCGGGCACAACACCGGAGTGGGGGGCCAATAAACATATACCACCCTCGACCCAGCGGCATCACACTCCCCACACGGGTCACCGCCAGTCGGGCGGGGTCGGCACTTTCGCCATCGGCAATCAGGTCTACAGTTTCTTCCGGCCGAGTCCTCACCACCACCAGAGGCCGCTGTTGTTGCACTCGCAGCCGGCCACTCCCTGCACTCGAGACCCCGGACCCAGCTCCGCGTAGGCCTCAAAACTGTCAGGGACACTCCAACGGGTTCGCAGCAAGCAGAAGCCTCAGGAGCAAGCGGTAAGTGAAGGTGACTCCTCGCCTACATGTAGATGCCGTTGCAGCTCAGGATAAGTGCCAGGATGTATGCGCGGGGTGAGGAGGCGCACGGAGCCGAGCGGTTACGCAGCCATCTCGATCGCCATCTTGGCTCCTCCCTCTGTGTTTATACTTTTAAGTTTATACTATTTACTACAAATAAGAATTATAAAATCTCTTTAAACAAACCTCGATTAAAAATTGAAAGCCAAGTGTTTCCAATTAGCAAACTTTAACTTATGCTTTTTCTACTTGCTGTACCCTAAAAATGTACAACAAATCTAACAGGAGGACTGCTTAACAGATAAAGAAATCTGAAATTGAATTTTGAATTTTTGCATTTTTAGTCAATTCATGTGCTAGCAGGAGGATTTAACATGGTTTTTGCTATTTTCATGACCCGTACCAATCTACAAGCTAATTGAATGTCTCCTCCTGCAAAACAGGCTTTTAATGCTTTTCTGCGTGTTCGAAGCCGTCTTTGGTTCCAGATTTGCTTTAATAATAGTCTTCGCTCTTTCTCTAGACCTTTGCAGCTGCACAGTAAATGCAAAATGTACTCTTTTTGGTCACCGCAGAGTCTACAGTTCGTTCTTATTTCCAAGCATTTCCATGGGGGGAGATGTTCTTTTGCTGGTAGAACTCCCATCCTCAATTGCAAGAAAGATTCCTTTACAGTCCGTGAAAACCCTGTTCCCAAATAAGCTTCTGGTAGAGACCTAGTATAACTCTGGATGACAAACCACCCATGGGCCCTCCAGGTGAGTGTGGCTTTTTCTTCTTCCAGAGATAGTGTCTTCACTATTTTGTTTACGAGCTGCTTGAAACATTTGTGAGTCCCATTTACTTCCCAGATTGCTGTCTGGAGATAGACCATTGCTGGGAGTCTTTATTCTTTCGAGCACTTTCCATAAATATGAATTCAAAGTACCTGTCTCAGCTCCCTTTATTTTGTGCCAACATTTGGCGTAGGCACCCTTGCGTGCTATTTGTTGTTTGTGGAGGCCGAACTCAAGCCTTAGTTGTGCTTGCGAATGTTGGGAGATTGAATATTATTTGCATTCCTTTGGACACCACCTTATCTAAGGTGGTCTCGTCTCTCCCTCTCATACATTCACTGCCATAGGTTATCAACGGTAGTAATCTTGCTTGTAATACTTCTAGCAAAGGGATTAAGTTTGGACCCGTTATTTTGTGCTTGATGCTCTTTAATGCAACGGCCAGAGATATCCCTCTGTTTCTGATCGCCGTCTCAGATAATAGGATTTTTCCTCTATGTCAGTGGGTGCTGCCACTCTACTCCTACTTCAATGACAATAACCTGTGCCAAGTTTTGTTTTGAAAATCTGCTTGAACCTGAGCAGACTGCAAAATGTTGACCGCAGCCAGGCGGCCCCTGAACATTGGTACTTGCACGCCACATAGTTTTGAATGCCCTCACTCTCTAGAACCCCGTAAGCTTGACTAGACTTGAGTCTTCTGCTTTTTATTGATTAATACATACTGTGCTTCAAGTGGTTTGAAACCGTCAACTATGTGAAAAATAGAAATTTCAAAAATATACACACATCTGTGCCATCTGTAATGATTTATTTCTAATATAGCCCTAGAATCCGCCATAGCGGGCACTACCGACCATTAAATGCCTGCTGCAGCGTTAAAGGCCCGAGTCGAAGGAGAGGGCCTTTAATTAGGGAGCGGGCCTTTAACGGCTGGTAGAGCCTGCTTAAGGCTATCGGAACATTCCACCCCTAGAGGACAGAATGTTCTAATTTGTTAAACAAAGGCCTCACAGAGCCTGAGGGGGTTGAAATGTCCTCGGGCTCGGTGAGGCATCAAACATTGGAATTTTGGAAGCTCCATTGAAAACAATGGAGTGCTCCGTGCTTCTAACGGCCATTAGAAGCCCAGAGCACTCAACTATTTTCAATGGAGCTTCCAACATTCCAATGTTGTAAATTGTTTTTAGATTGTCCCTTTTCTCTCTGTGCACTTCTGATATTGTTGTCACTAGGCAAATACATTTCAAGTATTTTAGAGCTGTGCCTTAAGATTTCTACTTTTCCACCAGTCTTTCAAATGAACATTTAGAAGATGTTCAGTTTACATTTAAGGCATGTTGTTACAATGTGAGTTAGGAGGGAAGGAAACACTGGGAGCTTCCCCCGAGCTCTTCGGGCGAGGGCAAGAAACTACATAGGGTAATGATTGGCAAGGGGCAGGGAGACGTGGGGTTAAGTATATCTTATGGGAAGTTCCGGCTTAAGAGGACCTCTTTCCTTTGGGTGAGTGATAGGATAGAAGCGGAATCTTTAGGGATGTATGTCAGTACAACGCAGTTGTTTTCAACGCGGTACTTTACATCGCAGATTTTACAACGCAAGTCGTTACAACGACTTGCATTGGAGGGTGCGGATTTCGGAATCTTATAATTTGACATTCCAACACCAGTCCCCGTAACAGTAGGGAAGGTGTTGGAATATAAAATTACAAGATTCCTTATCCCACAGCGCCATCCAGCGCAAGTCGTAGTAACGACTTGCGTTGTAAAAGACGCGTCGTAACTGCACTGCGGGGTAACATCCCCGTTGTAAAGGATGTTCCCCAATCTTTAGTAGTGGATGACTTAATTAGTCCCCACCTTCAAATTCAATTTTATAGAAGAGGGAAAGCAGTGTGCAGTGGGGCAGGCGAGGTTTGTGAGGAATGTATGTTATTTTGAAGGTGAGAAAAATGAAGATCAAAAAAAATTTCATGATGTATAATGAAGTAAATAAAGGTATGAATGTTCCGCATCAAATGCACGTTCTGAGTGAAATCACTATCCAAGAGATTTTAGATACTAGATTACTACTCTCTCCTACTGATTGCGAAGATGAGATAATTACTGCTGATATTATTATGCAGGATGTGAATGTGATCAGTAATGAACAGAGTGCAAGAGGTTTGAAGAATAAATCTAAATGGACACCCACCCTACACACAGGCAACAACATTGACATCTTCCACAAACTTGTACTTAACGACTTGGACAGACATGACTCTCTTTAAAAAACATCAACCACGAATAGTGAATGACAACCTCACATGGGGGGAGAGACACTCGCTTAAGGAAATAAGAAATGACAAAAGTATAACGAATAAGGAGGCGGACAAAGGGGGAAATATTGTTATCATGACTAGCACAGACTATGATAACCAGATCCTCTAACAACTAGGGGACTTGGAATGCTACAAACCCCTACCGACCAATCCAATTTGGAAACTGAGTGACCACATTAATAGACATCTCAAACAGTGGCAAGGAATGGGCGTATTGGATGAAGAGGAATATAGCTATCTTAGGGTTGATAGACCCAAATACCCTTGCATCTATACACTCCCGAAAGTCCATAAAAACCTACCTTTTCCACCAGGGAGGCCCATAATATCAGGGATTGAGGGACCAACCGAAAAATTGTCAGAGTATGTAGACATTTTCCTGAAACCGTTAGTAGATATTCTACCATCTTTTATACGGGATACAAAACACGTTCTGGGACTCCTCTCTGACATCACTTGGGAAAAAGACATGCCACGTGTGTCATTGGACATGACGGCCCTTTATACTAGCATTAAAAGGGAATGTGGACTGACAGCAATCAGGAAGACACTTAGCACACGATCAGCAATCACTTGGTAACACACAGAGATGCTAATCTTGATAAAAGAATTGATTCTCGACAATAATGTGTTTTTGTTCAAAGACAGATGGTTTAGACAGAAACAGGGTGTAGCCATGGGTTCCAGGTTCTCGCCCTCGTATGCCAACCTGTTCATGGGTTGGCTCGAGGATCGGTGGATCTGGGGCCCAGAGGGCACAAGATGGTCTGACTCCATTTTATTCTGAGGCAGATACATCGATGATTGCCTGATGGTCTGGACAGGAGACACGGCAAAACTAATAGACTTTGTCAAAACCTCAATAACAACACTTCTAACATCAGATTTACATATGAATTTAGCAAAGAGAAGTTAACCTTTCTTGATATAGAACTATACGTCAAAAATGACCAAATTCATAGCAAACTTTATCGAAAGAACACGGCAAGCAATGCTGTCTTACATGCATCAAGCGCCCACCCCAAACACCAAATAAATGCAATTCCCTTTGGGGAAAATGAACGAGCAAGACGCAATTGCAGCTCAGAACTTGATTTCAACGCATGTACTGAGGCAATGACACAATGCTTCAGACACCGGGGCTATGACAGAAGCACTCTAGGCAAGGCACTGAGTATAATAGAAAAAACAGAAAGGAAAGACACTTTAAGAGAGAATACTAGAAAGAGGAAAACAGACACCAAAATTAGAATGATTACAAACTACAACAACTTCTCGAGTGTACTTAGCAGAAGTATGAACAGACACTGGCATGTCCTAAGGGAAGATAGTACACTGACTGATGCCATTTGGAACAAGCCAGAGATAACGTATAGGAGAGGGATGTGTCTTAGGAACATCTTAAGTCCTAGCTTCCCCACACAAAGAACCAACACAAACTGGTTGACTAATTGCTCGATTAGATTGTTTGGGTGTGGACGCTGCACAGCTTGCAAATGGGCCTAAAACAAGAAACTGGATTTTAAGGGCCCTGATGGGAAACAATACATGATCAAATCAAATATAAACTACAGCACAAACTTTGTAGTTTATATAATTGAATGTAGATGCCACAAAATATACGTGGGAAGCACTATAAGACTTTTACGTGAGAAAATTGGGAACATATGAGGGCGGTGAAACAAAGTGACCGCAGATACCCCATCTCAACACACACTGCAGACTGCCATGCACAAGGACAACACAAAGATTTTTCATTTTTTAGAATAGTGCAGACCATGAGACACCCAAGGGGGGGTAACAGAGAACTACAACTACGTAGAAATGAAGCATCCTGGATCTTAAAATTACGGACAACTGAGACAGGGATGAATGTTGACCACGAGATGCATTACTTCCTAGGTAGATGAGCACACCAACCTCTGTTTGTGCACACAATACCTGTATGCTGCAGTAGTATGCAATGGGATTTGTTTGTAATCTGATGTAACAATGATAACAAACACTATGACAACAGTGAAAAGTAATGTATTGGTGTGCTATTGGGTATATTGAGTCTAATCACGCTCATATGTTGTCACTCACACGGAGTAGTCACTGACAAACCTATATATATAGTGGATAAAACATACACATAACCTTTATATACCTATATATAAAGTGGATAAAACATACACATAATATCAACAGGAATATATATTCGTTTGGTATAGGCAGGTTTCACAGGTTATTTACGACATCACATAGGATCAAATGACTGCGATTTTAGAACAGGTGGCACGAATCTCATACCTCACGTCCTTTTGAACCACACTGGTTTTGAGACACAGGACTTATTGAGTCCGTAATCAATGTTTATACTAGCTTGGGGAGGAACCAACTTCCCCACGACCCTATTGAAATACAGGTGATGGTTTTTAGTGGGGTAGTGGCATGCACTTAACACTTCACTATTACCAATACTGAGCGCAATGTTATTAATTGTTTCACATTGGTAGATTGGATTTGCCCATTATTTACATGCCATCAAGATAACAAACAAATTGATGTTTATTGGTGCATAGTGCAGCTACGGCCATTTATTTTGCAGGAAATACTTGTTTTCCTATAATGAATACGAATACGTGACCAACCTAAGACGGCGCTAGCGTAGGTACATACACGTGATCAAGCGCTTCTACATGATCACGTGACTAGGAAATACGATATTTCCAACGCTTGGGAGAAATGCTGGCACTTGCACTCGAGTGTACCGGCGTGTGGCAGAGGACGCAAGATGGGCGCACAGTGAATCAGAAGAGGTAAGGGGGTGTGATATACGTTCCCTGAGCACGAAGGATGTGCAAGCAAGCGGTGGGGGAGTTTGAGATATGGACTATTGGAGATAGGGCCACACTGAGATTGGGCATTGTTATTTTTGTCCCATATAGATTCTGGAGACCGGCTAGCGGTGGGACTATTTAAGACTCTCAAATACTGAGTTTGGAAAGCTTGGATTTCACCTCACGCCACGGGATCATGTGGCCTGGAATTATCGCCACATGAAAGGTATTTTGACACTTAGATTTTGTGATGGCGAAATGAAGCATATGCAGTTAGTATTGATAACATTTGAAACCTGTTGGTATACAGATATGTTAATTTTTGTGTTCGCAGACTATATTACTGCGAATACGCACAGGTCAGTTTATGGACAATATAAAAATTATTTTGTCACTTGATGGATAATTTTGGTGATGGTGAATAAGGAGATTAAGGTGTTTTCGCATGTTATTTTTTACGGTTTTGTCACTGGATGGCATAGTTGTATTTCTGGCGAATAGGTAGTGTAGGAATACACATATGGTTATTTTCCTACACATAATTAACAAAATACCACTTGCACTGTTTTGAAACAAAAATTATGAAATGTACAATGCAACCTATACTATTACTTACAACAAGGGGTGGTGATGGACAGAGTCTCTGAATTAAGCAGAGTACTCTCACCCAGTCAAGAGATCAGGGCTAGATCCAACACCGTTTTTTAGCTCATTGCACCATCCCAGTTTCAGAACCTGGCTGTATGCAAATTAGTCTGTCCCTGGCCCAGTGCATCATGGGAACAGGGAAGACCAGACTACAAAAGCCAATTCTTACACTGGGAAGGAAACAAGCTTCCGGGGACCGGTTTCTGGCATTACAGCCGTCTTCGGCCCGGCTTGCTTGAATCCTGATGGTGCAATGAGCAAGGGACTCACATCTGAGTATACCCTTCCACGCTTAGGGTGGACAAAATTATTTACAACAAGGGGTGGTGATGGACAGAGTCTCTGAATTAAGCAGAGTACTCTCACCCAGTCAAGAGATCAGGGCTAGATCCAACACCGTTTTTTAGCTCATTGCACCATCCCAGTTTCAGAACCTGGCTGTATGCAAATTAGTCTGTCCCTGGCCCAGTGCATCATGGGAACAGGGCAGACCAGACTACAAAAGCCAATTCTTACACTGGGAAGGAAACAAGCTTCCAGGGACCGGTTTCTGGCATTACAGCCGTCTTCGGCCCGGCTTGCTTGAATCCTGATGGTGCAATGAGCAAGGGACTCACATCTGAGTATACCCTTCCACGCTTAGGGTGGACAAAATTATTTACAACAAGGGGTGGTGATGGACAGAGTCTCTGAATTAAGCAGAGTACTCTCACCCAGTCAAGAGATCAGGGCTAGATCCAACACCGTTTTTTAGCTCATTGCACCATCCCAGTTTCAGAACCTGGCTGTATGCAAATTAGTCTGTCCCTGGCCCAGTGCATCATGGGAACAGGGCAGACCAGACTACAAAAGCCAATTCTTACACTGGGAAGGAAACAAGCTTCCGGGGACCGGTTTCTGGCATTACAGCCGTCTTCGGCCCGGCTTGCTTGAATCCTGATGGTGCAATGAGCAAGGGACTCACATCTGAGTATACCCTTCCACGCTTAGGGTGGACAAAATTATTTACAACAAGTGGTGGTGATGGACAGAGTCTCTAAATTAAGCAGAGTACTCTCACCCAGTCAAGAGATCAGGGCTAGATCCAACACCGTTTTTTAGCTCATTGCACCATCCCAGTTTCAGAACCTGGCTATATGCAAATTAGTCTGTCCCTGGCCCAGTGCATCATGGGAACAGGGCAGACCAGACTACAAAAGCAATTCTTACACTGGGAAGGAAACAAGCTTCCGGGGACCGGTTTCTGGCATTACAGCCGTCTTCGGCCCGGCTTGCTTGAATCCTGATGGTGCAATGAGCAAGGGACTCACATCTGAGTATACCCTTCCACGCTTATGGTGGACAAAATGATTCAGAAAAGGGGGTGGTGATGAACAGACCCCCTTTTCTGTATCGTTTTTGGCCACTATAGGTGTGGCAGGGTATACTCAGACATGAGTCCCTTTCTCACTGCTCCATCAGGATTCAAGCAAGCCGGGCCGAAGAGGCTGAAATGCCAGAAACCGGTCCCCGGTAGCTTGTCTCCTTTCTGGTGAAGAATTGGCTTGGTAGTTTGGTCTGCCCTGTTCCCATGATGCACTGGGCCAGGGACAGACTAATTTGCATATAGCCAGGTTCTGAGCTGGGATGGGGCAGTGAGATAAATAACGGTGATGGATCAAGCCCTGATCTTTGGACTGGGTAAGAGTGGTCTGCTTAATTCAGACACTCTGTTCATCACCACCCCCTTTTCTGTATCGTTTTTGGCCACTATAGGTGTGGCAGGGTATACTCAGACATGAGTCCCTTTCTCACTGCTCCATCAGGATTCAAGCAAGCCGGGCCGAAGAGGCTGAAATGCCAGAAACCGGTCCCCGGTAGCTTGTCTCCTTTCTGGTGAAGAATTGGCTTGGTAGTTTGGTCTGCCCTGTTCCCATGATGCACTGGGCCAGGGACAGACTAATTTGCATATAGCCAGGTTCTGAGCTGGGATGGGGCAGTGAGATAAATAACGGTGATGGATCAAGCCCTGATCTTTGGACTGGGTAAGAGTGGTCTGCTTAATTCAGACACTCTGTTCATCACCACCCCCTTTTCTGTATCGTTTTTGGCCACTATAGGTGTGGCAGGGTATACTCAGACATGAGTCCCTTTCTCACTGCTCCATCAGGATTCAAGCAAGCCGGGCCGAAGAGGCTGAAATGCCAGAAACCGGTCCCCGGTAGCTTGTCTCCTTTCTGATGAAGAATTGGCTTGGTAGTTTGGTCTGCCCTGTTCCCATGATGCACTGGGCCAGGGACAGACTAATTTGCATATAGCCAGGTTCTGAGCTGGGATGGGGCAGTGAGATAAATAATGGTGATGGATCAAGCCCTGATCTTTGGACTGGGTAAGAGTGGTCTGCTTAATTCAGACACTCTGTTCATCACCACCCCCTTTTCTGTATCGTTTTTGGCCACTATAGGTGTGGCAGGGTATACTCAGACATGAGTCCCTTTCTCACTGCTCCATCAGGATTCAAGCAAGCCGGGCCGAAGAGGCTGAAATGCCAGAAACCGGTCCCCGGTAGCTTGTCTCCTTTCTGGTGAAGAATTGGCTTGGTAGTTTGGTCTGCCCTGTTCCCATGATGCACTGGGCCAGGGACAGACTAATTTGCATATAGCCAGGTTCTGAGCTGGGATGGGGCAGTGAGATAAATAACAGTGATGGATCAAGCCCTGATCTTTGGACTGGGTAAGAGTGGTCTGCTTAATTCAGACACTCTGTTCATCACCACCACCCCCCCCTTTTCTGTACCTATACTATTACTTGCATGGATGAAATGGCATGCAAAAAAATAAAGTCACCATCCACTGAATAAATTGCTGCATGCACCAAAAAACTGTCCTTGAATTGCAAATCTAGGCACAAGGAGTAACACTAGGATGTTTCCCTGGGGGCACATTAGTTTGATTTACTTACAAATTGTGCTTTTAAACATTTGGTTATATGAAGTCTTATTTTGTGTTCATATGTTTTACCTAGCCGTGAACAAGTCGCATCTACTAATTTACAAGAGGCGACGAAACACGTGTTGGCTTGGAAAACGTGAACGTCTGACATCAGAAAGACTGATTAAAAAGAAGAAAAAGTTGATAAATTTCATCCACTTTGTTGCGTGCTTTTACTAACTTCTGAAAAGATTTCCTTTGTAAATTACGTGTGCTTGGGTACAATTTTTATTTTGAAGGTGTGTAGTTTGGTTGCTGGAGCCAGTTGTTCAGATGGCGTATGGGGATACTGGTGTTTTTTAGATGCTATAGGCTCACATTTCCTGACACAGGTGTGTAATAAGGGATGTGCCTGCATTGTTGCTATTGAGCACGTGCTATCAAGGGTGCATAATAAGACCTTAGGTTTAGGCCACATGTATGGTTCATCTCGTTACTGGTCGGGTAGACCAGCTCGAGGAAGAGAAAGGGGTGTTGGGGTGTGCATTGAGTTGCGAAATTGTTATGGCAAGTTAAAATAATGTTTGGTTAATAGGTGTTGCCCTTTGGGGCCTGAATCATGAAAAGCAGTTCAAAGGTGGGTGAGGGGGCTGGGGTTCTAGGGAGACGAGAGCAGTGTAGGCCTTTTGGATAGATTAACATTGAGGTACAGCAATCTCTTTTGCCAGTTGCCAGAGTTGTGTATGTTGTTGTGATACACACCTCTTTCATTAAACATGGTGTGGGGCATCAGTTTGCGCCGTGTCGCCTGAAACAGGTTGGTTTGACGAGCAGATTGCTAACACCCGGTTAACCAATTAGACTTGGTTACTACTTGACAGAGTTGCAAGCATATGGGGTTTTGGACTCCTGCAGAACTGTTAAGATAACACTTACAGAAGATTCCAGTTGCATCTTGGAATTGGTTAATTATATCAAATAGTTCTGGTTTCGCTTTTTCCTTTTTTTTTAAATCTAGATTATCTTGTAATTCTTTTATCACTGCATAATTCAATCTCCAAAAATGTACAGGCCACATCTCAACCTCATAGAAGAACTGGTCACCAAAAAATTCCACTAGGGCAACGCATGCTTGCATAAGAAACTGGAGGACGTGAAAGGGGGGGGGGCATGTGAATATTTACATTCCTAATTCCCTCTCTATTGAGTTAGAGAACATGTCATTTTCTCACGCTCGCCGTTTCTTCTTATTTTTGGAGCCTCTATACTGTGCAACTTCAGTCCCAGAGGTCCACGATGTTTATTTACCATTTTTAGTCCTAAACAAAAACTCCATACGTTCCCTCAAACTGTCACCGATTGTATAGAAGTTAAACTGAGTAAAAATTAATTGGTAGTGTCCCCGAATTTCTAGTGCTGAAGGAGAAACCAACTTCAGCATCCTGCGTTTCACTCATCTGGCCTGCGGGAGGCAGCAAACGCCGTTGTAATGCAGCTATTTTAGTAAATATGCCATGCTTGCTGTGCCTGTCGCAGGAGGGCGGGCATGATTCCGGAGGTGGGGCCTGTTACCTCTCATCGCAGCTCCGGTGGCAGTGTGAGAGGCGGAGCCTGTCATGCGGGTACTCGAGGTCGGGGATTTGCCGGCTGCTGGGCCTCAGTTCCCCGTACATCTAGCCTGGTGCCCTCCCGGCGCTCTCACGTGGCTCATGCGCCTCTAGGTGCCGGTCCACTGCCGCAGAGCTCCCAGCATCCTCTGCCCGCTCCACAATGGCGTCCGCTGGACAGACCCGGACCCAGCTGTTCATTGTAACTGCACTGGCTGCTCTGCAGGTTCGATGCTGGGCACAGGACACACCTGGCCCGCCCCAGAGGATTGGTAATAATGAGGGTGCATTGGTCCGGCATGGCGGGAGGTGGAGGCGAGTAATCCTTCTCGAAGGGTGGTGGGAGTGACAGCGCGCTAGAGTCAAGGGGAGTCCATATCCAAGCATGGAGAGAGATGCTAGGGCTTTGGCATGAAAAGAATGGACATAGACTGGGAACCTGGATAGGATGCGAGCCGCTACAGTTCACGTGGGGTTGGCGAGGCGTTAATCAAGCACGTGGGGTGGGTGGGGACAGGCGCGGAAGGGACAGTGGGAGCTAGGTCCCCAAAATAATTGGCATTCAAACCATGCAACAAACGTGTGAAAATATGATTTTTTTTTTAAAGCAAAAAAATGTATTTCTTTAACACGTAGACTATTTTTGCACAGCGCATACCCTGAACTCACGCATTGCACGGTATTCTCATGTAAGATCACGAAGTTCTAAAAAAAGGAAAATATGTGTCTAGGATCACTCATTTTGGTCAAGTGGGGACGCCAGGATCACTCCCAGGTTTTCTGGTTTACATTATGCAGTTCACCAACTAGACGGCTACTCTTTCTCTCTCATTTAAACACTAAAGGTTTACACTTTGATTTTCATTCTTGGCGTTTGACAGACAGAAGCCATATTAAAAGCGCTGCTCGTTTTGGGCTCGAGGGTCCAATAGGACCATGAGCTGTCGAGGGTCTAAGAGGACCTCAAGCCGACCCAGGCCTCTGGCGCAAGCCTTACGTGGCTCGCCTCTTCTAGAATAATCAGGTGCATTATGGGCAATGTAGTTTTGTGAAACCTAACCGTTTGTGCACCTGCAAACAACGATTGGCGAAAGCCAGTGTTGAATATGGGACGAAATAATCTGGGATCCCATAAATTGGGTGTCGTGGTGCGGTAGAAATGGGATGGCGTTCATCATGAAGTGCTTAGTTTAAACAATCACCTCACATATTTTTTTTAGATCTTAGCCTCCACAAATTGGCAACAAGTAAGCTTGGGCGGAGTTTGAGGGTGGCGCTATGCGAAACTCCGTGAAGTGGCAAAAAATCTCTGCCGCGCTACATGGAGCTCCGCAAGCGGCGGAATTCCATAGAAAAATGCAGTTCGTGGTGATTGCACAGTGCGGATGCTTGTCCGCAATGTGCTATCATCGCGAACAGCACCTTGTACAGCGCAAGCGGTCCCTTCTTTCCCTTTTCTGCAGCGCGAGAAGATTTTAACTCGAGCGGCATTTGCTGTTGACGATCACGAAGGAGGAAAAATCTCGCCGGGAGGTTGATTTTCCTCGCTGCCCGTTGCCAACTTGACGTTGACGATCGCGAGTGAGGAAAAAAACTCTGCGAGCTCCACGGATTGTGGGAAACTCCGCAAGCGGAGCGTAGTCCACCACCCAGTGTTAGCAACAAGGACACATTTGGCAGTAAGTCTGCTCTGATTTTTCCCAAACAGGCTGTATTTTGCAATATGTTGGTGGTTAATGCACTTGCTGCAGATATCTTTGTGCACCCCGCAAGTGCTAGGGTATAATAGGGGTATGGTAGTTCATTTTGGTTGTTTAAATGTATGATTTTGTAAAGAAAATTGTGAAATATCACTCATGAAATAAGCTATTTTTATACTTGACTCCACATTGAATTTACAATGTCTGAGTGAATCATGCCCAATATAATTTATTTTTAAAAGAAACATTAGGCAACACAAAGTAGTATAACCTAAGTATGATGCAGTGAATTATGCATTGGGACAAGGCTACCTAATAATTTGCTCACTACTTTTCCAAATAGTCTACACTTGTTTCATTTATATTCCTGGTTCCAAATATGGGATATTTTCGAGACAATGTGTGTTATGTGACTACTCTCTTATTTATTAACCATTTTGTGTATTACTATTAGTGGTAAACACGCAGTGGCCTCTTAGAACATTGGGCGTAATTTTGTTGAGCAGCAATAACTTGTGTGATATGGTTCTATTACGTTTAAACTGCAGAGGCCAATGTTTCAATAATTTACTGGACTGATGTATACGTTTCATAAGGATCCTTATACTGTTCATACATTTTGACCACTAGTAATCGCCAGATTATAGTGATTATTTGTATACAGTTTAATGCCCTTTGAGGATGCCTCAAAATGCTGAGGATGTGTATGTTTTCTGAATTAGAATACGCTAATAATCAAAAGTTTTGTTTGCTCAAAATGTCATTATTTCCGAAGTATAAACAAACCACATGGATGTTCAATATATACACCTGAACTATAAATAAAAATCGAGAGTGGTATCTTCCCATCTCTCCCCCTTCTAGCTCAGCATTAGGTTGAACTACAAGCATGCATTGGCAAATAGAGTATGGCTGGCTTTAATGTGCTAGGACCTGGATACAAAGGCATGCTTGGTGTAATCCTGACTCGTTCTCTTCCTGTATATGCCTTATTTTTTATTCCACAAGCGTGCACTAGCAAACTCAAGCTTAAGGAATTAAAAAGAACAGCACCCCAAGCTCGGGGAATAAAATACAGGGTACAGAAATAAGAGACAAAGAACAGAACAAGTTACCCAGAGACATGCCATAAATAGTTTGTGCACATTTATTTATTCATCCCTATCTTTGCAAAGGTTAGCATATTAAAGACAATCCTCTTGGGTTTGCTAATGCTTGTTTTCAGTATTCTTCAGGCTCTGTGTGTTACCTTTTCATATCCGGTTTAACATGGGGAGGGTGTGTTAAGCACAATGTGTTAAAAGGAAGAACTGATGTGACTAATTCAATTTGAGAGCGTAAGAGATTTATATGTGACTTTACTTTGTGGGAACCAGGCCTAGGGCAGCTTCCTTATTACTGGGGACGGATTTGAGGTATTATATGTAGATGTTTGTCATTTTGCAGGTGGAGGCTGATCTACCTGTGGAGATTGTAGTATGAGGGAGTATAGTAGAGTCTATAATCAGGGAGTATTTGGGGGTGCGTTAGAGGTAATTTGTTTAGAGGAATGCTCTGAAGCACTAGGTTTGGTGTACCTAGTGCGTTTGTTATGATTTGTGTTGCTCGCCGCATGTGATGTACGGTTATACATAGGGGCAAAAAGTCTTACTTTTATTTTTTCAAACGGACAACTAGATGTTAAGCTATGGTAAACGGAGACAGAGCTGTTTTTGGGGGTGGGCTGGTTGTGGCTACAACACAAAATATTTCTATTTAAAGGTATCATTAAAGGCACATTTTTTATCTTTACCGATGCTGATGAGGTGAATATGAACAACTGCTGTAAAGCAGTCTGCACAGGCGAATGCCTAAACCAGCAGGGGGAGCGACGCCAAAGCCTTTATGGAAACTGTTGCCCTTTCCATGGTCTCCAGAAGACATAATTAGTATGTGTAAGAAATTGAATTATTTAGGGTCAATGACTTCCGACCTCAAGGAATAATCTCAACCCTTTAAAAGTCACTAAATTAACCTGACCTCAACCCCTTGATAGATCTGGCACAGAGCCCACTCGCTTATTTTAGGACAATGTGCAAAGTACTTGTACAGTAACAAAACAGTAATAAATGCAAAAGAATAAAACCCAAACCGAATTAGAAAAACAGAGTAACATTTAATTAAGTAAATAACAAAAGTACAATAACGGGAACAGGAGATATTAATTTTTAAATATATAAGTAGAAATGGTGCCCAGAAGCACAGGTGCCAATGACAGGCAACAGTAGTTGTAGCACCCACTTCGGGGGTGATTAGTTTGTGCTATAAGAAATCTCTTTAACATAACAGGTCGAGCTCGACATCAGCAGAGCAATGGATTTAAACAGATATGTTGCTATGCTTCTAAACTGAAGAAGTGTCATAACGAAGACAACCATATTGCACACTAGGCAGTCTCAAGCTCCTCCGGGGATATTATTGCAGTAAGAAAGGTGTTTTACTTTAGCATTTTTATATTTTTTTTGTATAGTAGTATAAAGAAAACAACTAGTAATGCACATGTGCAGGGCTATCTAATTGATTTAAGCAGCAGTAAAGGAAAAGCGAGTTTCTTTACAGGACAAGAAGATTTTAGCATTATTTTTCCACTTGGACAAGTAGATATCTTTAAAAAATTCCACACCCATGTGCCACTTGACTTGTCCTCTTAATGAGTTGATGTCTTGAGTGAGCTGTAACAGGGGTTGGAACCCTAGGAGGATAGAGCCTGTGGGAGGGAGATGGGGAGTTTAGTTTGCACACTTTGTATCTTATTGTGCAAGCGATGCAGCTTCATTTTGCATTCGAACAGTTTGTTTTTAAGTGTATGGATAAGAGATGCGAGCTGTTATCAGTAGTAAGTTGCTGTAATAAAAAATGAGCAGAATCATTCCTATGCGATTTTGAGTCCATCTGCGGTGAGGCAGTGAATTTGTGTGGTTTATAAAAAAATGTAAGTTAATTTTTTTTTCTTTTCTTTTTCGGGTAACTGGACATGACCTGGAGGATGGTTGGCAAAAGGAAGCTGCACAAAGAAACCGTAATGGCTAAAGGCAGGTCTGTGTGTAAGCTCCTTGGCAGTCTTTTGGTCAGTGTAGCTTCATTTCAGGTTATGGTTTCAATCTGCCGGGGTGTGTGCTGCTGGTTTCATTCCCTGAGGCGTGCTTGAGTGATAATGTGGTGGAGTGGGATGCGCAAGGGTGAGCTTTTGTCAGTCGCAGTCAGTAGAAGTGGTATGTGTGGTATCAGTGTGAACTTCCCTAGCCAGGCTAGAAACTTGTAGGACCTTCAGAGTATCAAAGACGATTGGGACGATATGGATATTGATGTCCAACAATTACCATCCTATTTTCAGTCCGAGTGATATTTCCTCGGATTCAGGCTAGGGTAGCCTGGGTAATACGAGGGTCGTTTTGGATAGGCCAGTGGAGAGAAGGGTCTCAGGAGGTTGTTACAGGGATCCTGGAGTCTGATCTGGTTGAAAGCTCTCTTTGATTTATGTTTGAACATAAGTTCATACAAAAAAGTGTGTTTGTTCTCGATCTTGCAAAGCAGACATGGTATGGGACAACCACAATATGGATCCTTGGAATATCACAGAGTACGCAGTGAAAATGCAGAAACTGTGTTTAGCAAGACATCACATTTGACCTGACATTAAGGCGCAAAACCACCTTTGGTTCAACATCACCATGGGGGGGGGGGGAGCAGCAGAAATCAGTTTATGTACAAAGTGACCCTTGGTGCAGTGTAAGCAGTATGTTGTATTGTAATCATACACAATAATTGTATTAAGGTCAAAGTCACCCCGTTGCATCATCGGCAAGCGTGTGATATAAATTATTGAAACTAACGCATTTTGGTGCAAAATCTGTCTTGGGTGCAAATTCACTTTTGCGTCGCATCTATAGGAATGTGGAAACACTTTTAAAGAGCACAAATGTACCTCCTTTTGCGGTGCACGGTTGCTTTACTTCATCGTTCGTGCACTGCAACTGAAAGCACTCTTTAGCCAGGCGGACGAACATACCGGATAGGCAACTGCTCATGCTGAGACTGAAATACTCTTCTGACCTCATGCAAAATGTGGATAGGATTTTTTTCAAGCAGTGGCTTAAGGGGTCTGACCAAAAGTGAGTTTTTTTGAAAGTTGATGATTTGTGGCAGCAAGCTAAAATGTCAGTAGCTGGGCCTAAAAAGAGGAACATGTCATTCAGGAAGATCCATCTGCTAGCTCAGCATTCCAACCAACTAAAAGATGCATGTTGATGCATGAAAAGAAAGAGAAAAGTTATTTACTATGAAAACAACACTTATTGGCTTGAATACAAAAAAACAGTTTTTGTTCTTTTTGCTACAGACTCCTAAATAGTGTAGTTAATTACCTACAGTAAAGATGTGAGTTTTTTTTGTTTAAATAAAGCAGTTTTTATACTCTACTAAAACAAACAAAAAACACATAAAAATGTTGGGGTATTGGGAGATAGAGCTCTAGCTATAGTGCTTTGTCTGCTGGTCTAATTAGTAAAATAACATGTGATCTTAAAGTTCATGATGTTATCCCCTGTGTGCAAATGTACAATATTTACGAGTTGTGCAGTGTAATATGTTATTTATTCCCATTTTTAAGTATGCATAGGGTCCATAAAAGGACATGATGAGATTGCTCAACAATTGTAATAAAATAGCTTATTACTCACTGTGCATTTGCATATATGGTTTGTGTTATATCATTTTCCATAGGTATTTTTATGAAAAAAATTATTTAAACAAGCCTATATTCAAAGGGTTAAAGTTGTGCAGCTATGAAAAATTTCATTGAAGAGGCCTTACCAGAGTTGCTTTCCGTTGCAAAGTCATTGTACTATGAGATGAGGAAGACATCAGTATTTTCTCATATCAGTTTCGTTTTACTGTTGCTCTAAAGAATGTGTTATTGGACCAGAATTATTTTTCGTGAAATGCCATACATTTATATATTTCATATTAGATGTGAGGATCTGGGTGTATTATATGATATGGATGCAAGGCCTAATCGTTCAATAAACTCGTAAAACCTGTCTTGGGTCCAGTCAGGCTTATTTGGAAACCTTAAGCTCAATCCTGGGTAGCAATAGCTCTGGGCAGCAAGGTTTAGCAAAGGAACAATGTGTAAAGCATTTAACAGCACCAAACAGAATAAGAAAGTCATATAACAAAAAAGAAACATGACAACAATTTATAAAAATAGAGCACATTTTTATGAATTTTCAGAGTCCTTGATGACAAAAATACACTGATTGGTTTCGGAGGTATGAATTTTTAATGCATTTAAAAACTTTGACATCAACCACAAACAAGCATTGGCAATTCAAACCTTTGTAAACTTTTGAAAAGTTTGTAACACTGAATTTGGTGACTCTGACCCGGATTGGGCAACCAAATCAGGCAGGATAGAGGTCTAGGAGGTCTAAAAGAAATCTTTGGACAGTTACCTGGCCACCAGAGCGCTTTTAGAGGGAATTCCAAACTTTACGGGACAACTACCATTGACTTCTATGGAGTGGTCCTGAGGGATGCAGGCTTAAAGATTCTCAATGGATGCTGAAGATGCTGTGCGGTACATGGGGGTGAAATACGATTGAGTCCTCAGTCCACAGGGGATTGGGGCAAACCAGCCATAGATCTGTGAGTTCCATGAAGCCCTCTATACAGGGGTCAAAGGGCTGTCGATGAAGAACTTTTGTTCTTGCAACACAACGGTCATAGGGCAAACCTTTGGTGAGAGCTAGTGTCCCTTTGGGTAAAAGAATCTGGTCACAACCAACACCCACATGTCCAGTAGACTCGGGTGAAACTTTTGGCTACCTCCAAATTGTTGCGTCTTCTAGTGGTAAAAAGGCTGTGATGGCTAACAAAAATGCGGTTTAGGCTTTTTCAGCTCTAATGTCCCCAGTGCCGTTCTGAAGGGCCAGCCAACTGACCTTTGTTGTCTCTGCTTCAGATTGGGGCTGGGTATCAACTTTTCCCCAAGCAAGGCATGCAGAACAGGATCCAAACCACGCTAGCCCAAAGTGCAGCAGGTGCAGTCGCACCACCGTCTTAGCCTCTTCTCTTGCCTCCAACGGGTGCAAAGTGGTCTTATTCTCTTCTTTGTTCAAATCCAGTAAGCACTCAAGTCTCGGGTGCCAGGGATGCCCATTCTATCCCACTAAAGTACCCCAAAGGGACAACGTGTCGCTAGCCAATTGTCTAGTAGGTCCTCTTCTATCTGGTGACACAGTTTCTCTGATGTGTGGCATCTGACTATCCCAGAGTGCAACTTGCATACCAAAAATAACACGGCTGAAGTCTTCCTTGAGTGTCGGGACCTTGGTAGCCCACTTCCAGGGGTGTGGCACCCATGGGTTGGGCGCCCACAAAAAAATGGTTCTGAAACTGTTTTTCCTTTTATTGGCCCTGGCTCGTCCTTTTCTAGGGAAAACAATACGCTTCCTGTGCAAGAGTGTTGTCGCAGTGGCCCTTCAAAGGTGGGATCACCTTTCATGCTTGCCTTTTGGGCTAACACCCTTTGCAGCCCATCCTATGGGTAGGAGGCAACATGTACAGAGTGACAACAGCCTTTGTTCCTGGCCTGCAAATTGCTCACACGTCTCCCCAGGTGAGCAGAGCCCTGTCTCAGTCCTGGTGTCCATGCAAAGTTGCTGGACTAGCTGGGTTAAGGAATGCCAACATTTGCAAAGGTGGCCAGTACTAAATTTGACATAAATGTTGACTGCACTATGGAGTCACAGTTAATGTCCTCTTTCATTTGACACCTTACATAACACCGTTAGGTAGGCTCTGTCAGGAGTTGGGCAATTGGAATGCCAACTGTTACCCCTGCAATTACCCTATAAGCAGTGCTTTAAATGGGCCGGTACGGAGTACCGGCACTTTTAATTTTTAACCTCCCGAGTACCGGCACTTTTTTCATCGCCATGGAGCGTACCGGTACTCATGACTGGTAGGCTCAGTGGTACATGTGCTGCTGAGGATGAGGCTGTCTGAACGCCACTCAGACAAAGCGCCACCATAGCCCTGTGCCAAGCCGCGGCTGAATCATTCAGCAGCGGCTCATTACATTTTGTTAGTGTGGCAGGGGAGCAACCTCAGTATCCCGCTGTGAGTGACAGGGGGGCACGCTCAGTATCACGCTGTGACAGGGTCCGATCAGACCCTGCACTGTAAATCACAGGTGTGAAATTTCGCAGCCACTCAAGGTCCAGACAACTGGCTGAGATTCTGCAAGGAGAAAGCCGTGGGAGGTAGGAACTGGCAGCATTGATGCTCTCTTGACCGGGTGAGAGGGGTGTTGGGAGACACTGTCTCTCTCCCTTTTCTGTAGTGCAGGCTTCGATCTTCACCTGTCTCCTACTCCTTCACTTTTCACCATTGAGATGTCTCTACTGGCTCTGTCTAGTTTCTACCATTTACCGGTAGCCACCGAAGTAAAGAAAAAAATGCATATTCACCGGCATCTGCAGAAGCATTCTGGATGGGAACCATAGTGGTTTATGTGGTGTTAGTCAGGGATGGTTCCACTCAGCAGTCTGTATATTATAATCAAAATAACATTTTTACAGAATTGTGATCTGGATGAATTTGAGGTATGTTCACAAATAATGACACTAAACTTTGTATACTGCACACCACGAAGCATAAATACATAAAACTAGGGTTTTGGCGAATCCTGATTATTGACAAGAGTCATGAAAACGGGTGTATAGTAAAGGAATCGTGTGGGTTCTTTATTTGAAAGTGAAAGGAGCTAAAGACGTACATATTTAAGGCTCCATTCCTATTGATACACAGCTTACCGCCATGGTCTGCTCCTAGTAATTAATATCCATGCTGTCCTGAGCCTGCCCTCTGGCCTGAAAATCCGAGCAAGGTTGAGCTGTGGTTGGGGTGGGGTCAGAGTTGAAATCTTTTCAGGTTTCAAAGCTGAACTGGACTGTGATTTAGGGTCTCTGTGGGACTGGGGGTGGTCTCTAGTTTTAGGCTGGAAGACAGGTAGGCCTGGGCTGCGTTTTGTGCCCAGCCCGAGAGATTGATGAATTATGTGCTCGTCTAGGCTCTGAGCTGGACAAAAAACTAAACTCTAAACTTAGGTGGGCTCTGAGCTCTGCTGGTTCATCAATTGGTCAGTGAATGGGCTAGAATCATTAACCCTCACCCAGTTGGACAGAGAACAGGACTGGAGTGAGCTGCAGACATGGGCGCGCTGAAAACTGGTGATGAAATGGCTGCACGTGGGAGGCTGATGCTGGAGTTTACTCACAGAAAGCACAACTGGGACAGATCTGCACCTGCCACACACTTACCGAAGACGGACTGACAACACTTACTAATCACACATCACCTCACAAAAACAGGGAGTGGCTCGCAAGCAGCTCCTGTCTATGGCCCAGGCAGGGTTATGGGCTGGGTCATTTTGGGTAAGGTTGGGTTCTCCTGGATAGGGTTGGGTTCTGCACTGAGTTATTCTGGATAGGGCTGGGTTCTGTACGGAGTTCTTCCGGGCAGGGTTGGGTTCGGGATTGAGTTCTTCTGGGCAGGGTTAGGTTCTGGACTGGGTTCTACTAGGCAGGGTTGGATTCTGCACTGGGTTCTTCTGGGCAGAGTGGTTCTGGACTGAGTTCTCTGGGCAGAGTTAGGCTCTGGGCTGGGTTCTTGGGTTCTGGACTGTGTTTTTCTGGGCAGGGTTGGATTCTGCACGGGGTTCTTCTGGGCAGGGTTGTGTTCTGGGAGTTGGATTCTGGACTGAGTTCTTCTGGGCAGAGTTAGGTTCTGGACTGGGTTCTTGGGTTCTGCACTGGGTTCTTCTGGACAGGGTTGGAATCTGCACTGAGTTCTTCTGGGCAGGGTTGGGTTATGGGCTGGGTTCTTCTGGGCAGGGTTGGCTTCTGCACTGAGTTCTTCTGGACAGGGTTGGGTTATGGGCTGCGTTCTTCTGGGCAGGGTTGTGTTCTGGGTTGGGTTCTTCTAGATAGGATTGGGTTCAGGGCTCGGTTCTTCAGGCAGGGTTGGGTTCTGGACTGAGTTCTTCTGGGCAGGATTAGGTTCTGAACTGGGTTTTTGGGTTCTGGACTGGGTTCTTCTGGGCAGGGTTGGATTCTGCACTGGGTTCTTCTGGGCAGGGTTGGATTCTGCACTGGGTTCTTCTGGGCAATGTTGTGCTCTGGACTGAGTTCTTCTGGGCAGGGTTAGGTTCTGGACTGGGTTCTTAGGTTCTGGACTGGGTTCTTAGGTTCTGGACTGGGTTCTTGGGTTCTGGACTGGGTTCTTCTGGGCAGGGTTGTGTTCTGGACTGAGTTCTTCTGGGCAGGGTTAGGTTCTGGACTGGGTTCTTGGGTTCTGGACTGGGTTCTTCTGGGCAGGGTTGTGTTCTTCTGGAGAAGGTTGGGTGCTGCACTGGGTTCTTTTGGACAGGTTTGGGTTCTGCACTGGGTTCTTCTGGACACAGCTGTGTTCTGGGCTGGGTCCTGTGTTAGGCCCTGAGCTTGACTCCACCCTCGTCTGAGCAGGGGACAGACTGGCTCTTGGCTGTGCTGTGAGAAGGAAAGGGCTGAGCCAAGGGTAAGATAGATTAAAGGGCAGGGTTGGGTTGCACTTGTTCTTCTGGGCAGGGTTGTGTTCTGGGAGTTGGATTCTGGACTGAGTTCTTCTGGGCAGAGTTAGGTTCTGGACTGGGTTCTTGGGTTCTGCACTGGGTTCTTCTGGACAGGGTTGGAATCTGCACTGAGTTCTTCTGGGCAGGGTTGGGTTATGGGCTGGGTTCTTCTGGGCAGGGTTGGCTTCTGCACTGAGTTCTTCTGGACAGGGTTGGGTTATGGGCTGCGTTCTTCTGGGCAGGGTTGTGTTCTGGGTTGGGTTCTTCTAGATAGGATTGGGTTCAGGGCTCGGTTCTTCAGGCAGTGTTGGGTTCTGGACTGAGTTCTTCTGGGCAGGATTAGGTTCTGGACTGGGTTTTTGGGTTCTGGACTGGGTTCTTCTGGGCAGGGTTGGATTCTGCACTGGGTTCTTCTGGGCAGGGTTGGATTCTGCACTGGGTTCTTCTGGGCAATGTTGTGTTCTGGACTGAGTTCTTCTGGGCAGGGTTAGGTTCTGGACTGGGTTCTTGGGTTCTGGACTGGGTTCTTGGGTTCTGGACTGGGTTCTTCTGGGCAGGGTTGTGTTCTGGACTGAGTTCTTCTGGGCAGGGTTAGGTTCTGGACTGGGTTCTTGGGTTCTGGACTGGGTTCTTCTGGGCAGGGTTGTGTTCTGGGTTGTGTTCTTCTGGAGAAGGTTGGGTGCTGCACTGGGTTCTTTTGGACAGGTTTGGCTTCTGCATTGGGTTCTTCTGGACACAGCTGTGTTCTGGGCTGGGTCCTGTGTTAGGCCCTGAGCTTGACTCCACCCTCGTCTGAGCAGGGGACAGACTGGCTCTTGGCTGTGCTGTGAGAAGGAAAGGGCTGAGCCAAGGGTAAGATAGATTAAAGGGCAGGGTTGGGTTGCACTTGCAAAGAGTGGTGAGCTGAGGGCAGGGACTGGTTCACTGAAGGAGATTAGCTCTAGACTTGGCTGGGATGGGTTGGACCCAAGGCTGGGATCATCCCTGAGCTGAGCTGGGTTCTGGGATCTTCAGATTTGGGCTTGAAGTGATATGTCTCTGTGTTGGCATAGCCAATAGGTCTCGCTTTTGGGACCTCATAAGTATTTAGTTATGCAGCACAATATCCTTGGTGCAACAACATCAGCTGTTACACTTATAAGGTACCAAAGACGAGACCAATTGCCTATGCCAATGCTTGTTAATTCTGTGGTGAGCCTTTTGTGTCATTGAATATCTGCTTTTGTGTGAGAGAGCGGAAGCGACAGAGAGAGCATCAGGACATAATGTGAAGGTATTTTAACTGAAAATGTGAGGAATGTTTAGAGTGTGCATGTCTGCTTGTTCTTGGGCCTGTGTGTGAGCGTATGCTCATAGGCAAGAATGTATGAATGCTGTACCAAAATAAAACCAATAAGAACTGAAGCTGCAAATATAAAAAAACGCAGAAACTAAAGCATAACACATTGTTTGGCCTTGATGTAATTTTTTTGTGAGGAAATAACTACTTTATGTTCATACATTTATCATGTTTTTTGGTGTGTGCTGAAACTGCTGTAACTAACATGTTCCTTTAAATGCAATGAGCGGCTTACACAGTTGAAAGGGGCATATTAGGAGACAGGTTATTAATTGTCTCATATGCCATGTGCAGAGGTAATTTGCACATGCACGCAATTTGAGACTGTTGATAAGTGTTTAAGGGCAAAATGATTACTTGACAGATGGCAGTAGTGTCTTTATATAATTATGCCCGCCCACAGCTCCGCCCCTTGCCCCGCCCCCAGCTCAATTTGATGAGTACCTGCACTTATTTTTCCCCATTTAAAGCACTGCTTATAAGGCTACTCAACTGTCCTCAGCTAACATCAACTCTTTAGGGTTTTGCCGTATAGACATATCAAAAATATGTCTATCTAACAATATATAGCTCCTTGCCTTGGGCTTCATAGGCCTGCCTTGGAGGAAAATTCTATATATATAGTTAAGGGACTTGTGTACTTTGACACTAGTGGTAGTCACAATGTTGTGTGTGCAGTGCATGCACAGTCTCTTCAATGAGCAATGGTAGCCGCAAGTCATGTTTTCGCTTTGTCGCACACAGAGTGGCACAAACAGTGCTGCAGATCTTGTGTGGACAGCCAGCTTTACATGCCCTGGGTATCATATACTAGGGGCTTATAAGTAAGTCAGCACATGACAATATGGGTCATTCAATTAACAATACAAGTTTAATGAAGTAAAGTCACTGTTGTCAGGACAGTGGGCCTCAGAGCACTCTCAAAGTCGAAAACTATCTCACCGTAGTTTATTGTTTATTTCCTTAATGATTAATTGGAGCACAGTAGTATTTTAAAAGAGCGGTGAACTCTTGGTATGTCCAAGGCAGTCCTGCCCAGTTTGAATATATTGTGCTTCCCACAGGCCTGGGAGAAGGCCCAAGCAGCACTGTCCCTTTCTTGGTGGAAGCAGGAGGCCGAGGTCTAGTTGGTGCCAGGATTGAAATGGGAACCAAAATCAACCCAGGCAAATGTGTTCAAAGTCAATCTCTCATTGGACCATATGGTGCAGCGTTGCAAGCTAGCCTGATCCACACCTGTGGGCATAGCACAAATTCTTACCCAGAGAAATGGTTAGATTTTTTTTCCTTCAAAATGGTGTACATCACAGCACTATTTATTGAATATTTGAAATATATGCTTTCAAGGTTGGGTAATGGCAGACTATCCAGCTATAAAAACCAACCCCTGGCTTACAGTCCACTGGACAGATGCCAGTATGCCTAGTCTGACACTTACCAGTGCATTAAACAGAGAACCTGGGACAAACTGTGCAGTTCTGAAGTGCATAAAAAGTTAGCAATATTCTTGAAAATGTTTAAGCAAATGAACAGTGTGGCTCAGATGTCTCTGCCTTTTGTCTTTCGGTTCACCGTTGGAGGTAAGTTGCTGGTTGTTGGCCATTTGATGCTCACTGGGGTCATTTGCTGATGTGTAGCTTGGTTTGAACACAGGAAGAGAGGAAATGTATGTACATACGTAGGGCCCGAAAGTGAGCACCCTTAGCGCTGCCAACTCTTGTGAGCGAGAGCATCTGGACAGCCACCGAGCTTGCCCTGGGTGGATGCAGGCCAGGAGAAGCCCACACAGGGCTCCTAGATTACCATTATAATTCTGGTTGAGGAATCCTGGCAGTACAAATCTTAGTGAGGCACTATAACTAGGGACGCGATAGGGTACGTCATCCACAGGCTCCTGGAGTGCTCACTAGGGATGTGTGAAATTGCATTAATTTTATTACCCACAAAATGTTGTGACACTTTACGAAATGTGGTTGGTCAGTAGTTCAGGACTTTTTTTTATTTTGGTTTAAGGAACTACTGCACATAAAAAGCAACACAAGATAACAGGAGACTCGTTTGAGCAGGACATTTTTAGGTCTCGTCTAGCGTTGCTGCGCACGGCGAGATTTATTGCTAATGAAGAGTTTTAGAAAAGAGCTTGAAGCCCCGCCCCATATTTCCATTGGCTGGCGTCACCGTTTATGCTAAACGGTGGCCTGACATTGGAAATAAGCTTTCTGGGGTGCCTCCTTTTGGCTTTTTTGTCCGGCCCATCCGGACTGGATCGCCTGCTTCACAGCTGTCGTGAAGCAGTTTCTTATCGCAAGGAGGCGTGTTATGTAAACATGGGATGGGCTGGACAAAAAAGGAGACATAGCGCCGCGTATTTATTTTTGCATCGCGCTTTCACTGTAAAGTGAAAGCGCGATGCAAAAATAAACAGCGGCAGCCTGGCGAGCGCCTGTTTTACATTGCCTTTAGGCCCTTCAGATTGCTTTGTGGTCCCAGAGAATGGGGTACATATTTTTTTGTGAGTAATGGTTAGAAATGCTTTGACTAAATGTATGAATAGTGTTAATTCAGGCACCGTTATTTATTAAAACAGGCCTAATGCATTTCATAGTGACTTTTATTAATTTATGCGTTTTATTAAAAAAAAAAGCTAACTGCAGGAGGCGCACTCAAAATTTCCCCTCACTGGAGTGCCAGATGGGGGGTGAGTGTATGGGACATTCTGGAAGGGTGTGCCTCCATTGCTCATCCCTCCTGGCCCCTGAGTGCGTTGTTCTTATCTTGGACATAACTGAGTGAATAGCTGAGGATTTGCTAGGCGAGAGTGGGTTTAGTCAGATCTGGTCTGGACCTGAATGTGTTTGTTTTCCTCAGGAAGCAGGCAAGGTCGGGCTGGCAGGTCACCAGGCCATGTGCATAGAGAGAGAGAGTACAGAGCCACGGGTCCCCCCCGTTACAGCGCAGCACTGTATATGCAGAGCCACGCGCAGCTCCGTTATACAGCACTGACCTTACCGTGGTTCACCAGCAACAGAGTGCATCTCTGGGAGTGCAGCCTCGATCATGCAGGAACACGTCTGCCATTACAGTGCAGCACTGCACTACATTAACCGTGCTACTGCTGCTCTGCAAGGCCTGCATGTGCAGTGCGCCTGGTCTCGCGTTTGTTGTCTGCCACCACAGCATGCCCCACCCCCACCGGATTCATGATAACTGAAGCATGGGCTCTTAAGTGGCTGGCTGAAGCCCATTACTGTAGGGCACCTATGGTTTGTGCCCCAGCTTCACAACCCGGTAATTCAGTTCCTCGCTGCCGCGCCACTGCTGTGAAGCGCTGTTCAAATACACAGTGCAGTCCTGTTCACGGGAACTTGCACACGTTCTCTGCACTCAAACATGAAAAGCGAGGGACTTTAGTAGGCACAAGGCAAATTGTACTTGTCGAAAAACCCAGGCACTTTAAAAAAAGACGATGGGGCATTTGCCCAAAAAGTGGCCATTTTTCGGTAATTTGTTCTCCGACCTAACACCTAAGCAGTAGAAAGGAGATATCTGGGTGATGGGGGTTGATTGGAGGGTGCATTGTCAGAAGGGGTGGAGGGGGGGTTCCAACTTCACATTGAAAAGTATTGGCCGTTGTCTATTTTGAAGATGGAGAAAGAAGAAAAAAAGATTAAAAAAGAGAGGTGTAGGTCTTTAGAAATAAGCAAGAGTATTTATCATTCAGAAGGGTGGTTGCATATGAACTATACATGATTTAGCCTATCGACGAGCATTGAACGCAGTCATGATTTGTAAAGTGCTGCACATGTGTGCTGAAATGTATTTCCGGACAAAACAACCAGTTCCCTTCAAGTCAGAACAACTGATATTTTAAACCTCCCCCGCATCCCTTGACCCCGGTGCCCTTTGCAGCACTGCAGTATGGAAAGTGACACACACATGTCTTACTCTGAAATCTCTTTTCTGCTGTTGCCTATGAAGAGCGCCTTTGAGATAAGCCTGGGCGTTAATGTTTGATTAGTACAGGGCTTGGGTGTTGACAGAATAGTGGGCGATTTCTTTGGCATGCGGAAAATCCACTTCATGCCTTACCCTGAGAAGATAACACTGCAGGCTGCAGCATCGAGTCCCTTTTACATGTTATTCACTGTTGTTATTCTTGTTTGAGGTCCTGCCTGCAGACCGCTTCAGCTGGATCTTGTTGAAAGGCCTGTTTTGAACAATCCCAACACATACTTGGGTCAACCTACTGCTTCTCATGTTGCGAGTATATCAGTGTTCTGTATCAGTATGTTTTGTCGGTGGCACGTTTAGTGTTGTGTATCTCTCCGGCTTCTCTGTCAGTGACTCTGTGTGTTGGTGGTTTTATGTGTGTATGCATGAGTGACACCACAGGTGTCAATGCAGTTCTATAATATGCCTAATAAATATGTTAGCTTTCACCCACGATAATGTAAAGCATAACTAAACAAGCATTAAAAATGCAATAGGTCTCGCCTTTCATTAAGTTAAAGCCATTTGCTTTGCTATACAATACCATTAGCAAAGCAAATAGCTTTGACTTAATCAATGGCGAGACCTGTAGCATTTTCAATGCTTGTTTTCTGGTCTCCCAGAGGAAAAAAATATGGAAAATAAATTGCGTAATGCAGAATTGTGTGTAAAGTGGAATTGTGTGCATTTGGAATTGTTTGCATTTCTACTGTCTGTCTGGATGTGTTTCTGACGAGAGGGCACTAAGACCCCCGAGTCAATGATCGGCCGCATGTGTGTCATCCTTTATTAGGTCTCGGCCTAACGATGGCTGCTCTTGCGCAGTCTCGCTGACAAGATTTTATGTTTTTAGGTATGGGGGCTTGAACCCGCCCCTCTTTTCCATTGGCTGGCTTCCTAAACGGAGCCCAGCCATTGGAGGAGAGGGGCGTCACTCCGTCAAGCCCGGATTTGGGGGGGTGTTTTTGGTGTTCTTTCTCTCCCTGACGTCATCGGCAGAGAGCACGCCCCTCATCACGCTGCCCGCACGCCCAAGTCAGCTCTCTGATTGGTGTTCCTTATTAACCAATCAGAGGGCCGACTGGCGCGTGCAGGCAGCGTGAGCAGACTCTGCCTCCTCTCCACACAGCGCAGCCCGGCCACATACTTGTTCAACGTGAAAAGTGTTTTTAAAGTTATCTAAATAAAAGAACTATGCAAATTAAAACGGGGCAGGTGAAATAAATGAATGGGTGTTAATAACTCCCCCTCTCAAAAATGGAAAAAAAAGCTCAAGAAGAAACGCATTCTGCGCACGCTCTTTACACGAAACCAGAGGGCATTTCAGATTGTGCCTAATAAATGTGCGGGAAAAAACATATTCTCTGTCCTTAAACACCGTTGTTGCTAAATCCGCGTGAATTCGGGAGACCTGAAAGATAGTCCTCGCTCGGTGTTCACTACCGGGGTGAAACAGGCGTGTAGAAAAGAGCACAGAAATGCCTATCATGCGAGGCCACATAAAGTGACCAGAGGGCGTGGCCGCGAACTCGCTTCCCACACACAGGAGCTCAGTCCTGGCTGCTCCTGCTCGCGCCTCATCCCTCGCTGTCTGACCGAAAGTGACGCGCCTTCACCTGCTGCTGCCGCGTCAGGATATCCTGTTGTTGGAGTTGGCAGCGGCCGCTTGGGAGCGAGTACGCCGATCCGTCGCCTGCCTTCCCCTGCTTCTCGTTCCAGCCGCCGCCTGTATGATGGGGATCGGAGCACCTCTGCTGCCCTTGGCGGCTTTGCTGCTGGTTGGAGCCGGTGAGTCCGAGCGCTCATGGGGTGACCTGGGAGGAGCCGCGGGCGGTTGGTGCTGGTGGGGGACCCCACACAAAGCGAGTGCTGCTGCCGACACGGAGAGTGGTCAAACTCCAGACCCTTTCACCAATGTGGTGTCCCACGGTTAAAGCTGCCCATAACTTTTTTTTTTGTTGTTTTTACTGCACCCATTCCTCGCTGCACCCGGCCATGAAGGCGGCTGTAAAGTTTAATGTCTCTGTTCCCTCGCCCCCATAAGCCACGCTTTCCTCCGAGAGAGAGCGCTTCCACTCCCGCTTGCCCTCCCTTGATCCTTAATACCCAGAGCCGATCCCCACGGCACAGGGCTGCGCCTCTCCCAGGTCTAGTGCTGACAGGGTAGTTTACATGTTTAAGGCAAAAATGCAGAGATCAGAGTGTAATGTGCTAGTCAAAGAGCCGAATCCCCCCTCTCCACCTCTGCTCTCACCACCACCTCCACTCCCCCCTCCCTCCCTGCACCTTTACTCCCACCTCCACTGCCACACCCTCCTTCCTCCCTACACCTCCTCTCCCCCTCCACCCACTTCCACTCCGACCTCCACTCCCTCTAACCCCTCCACCTCCACTCCTGTTTCCCTTCCCTCCACCTCCACTCCCACCATCAACTCCACTCCCCCTCCCTCCCTGCACCTTTACTCCCACCTCCACTCCCTTCTCCTTCCCTTCACCACCTCACCCCTCCCTCTACTTTCCCCCCACTTCCACTCCCACCTCCCTCCACCTCCCTCCCTCCCCCCTCAACCTCCAATCTCCCACCTTCACTTCCTCCTCAATCCTTCCACCTCACTCACTCACCCCTCCCTCCACCTGCCTCCACCCTCCCTCCCTGCACCTCCACTCCCCCTCCTCCCATACCCTCCTTCCCTGCACCTCCACTCCACTCCTACCCCACCACTCCCTATACCTCCACTCCTCCCCTCTCCCCACTGCCCCCTTCCTTGCATAAACAATAAAACTAGAACACATTTTTGGTATTAATTCTGGTTTTTATTAGGATACGTCAAATGTATATAATGTTTTCTAGGTTATATATAAAGTGACAAATTGTTATAACACTTTCTTAATTATAACTTGTAACTTTTAAACATGCTGCACAATATTCACAATGCTCTGCAACACATTAACGCCACCACCACCACATCCGCCACCACCACCACATCCAACACCACCACCACATCCAACACCACCACCACATCCAACACCACCACCACATCCAACACCACCACCACATCCAACACCACCACCACATCCAACACCACCACCACATCCAACACCACCACCACATCCAACACCACCACCACATCCAACACCACCACCACATCCAACACCACCACCACATCCAACACCACATCCACCACATCCACCACATCCACCACCACCGCCACATCCACCACCACCGCCACATCCACCACCACCGCCACATCCACCACCACCGCCACATCCACCACCGCCACATCCACCACCGCCACATCCACCACCCCCACTACATCCACCACCCCCACATCCACCACCACCACATCCACCACACCTACCGCAACCACCACATCCAGCACCACATCCACTACCACATACACCACCACCATATCCACCACCCTCATCCAACACCACCCCATCAACCACATCCACCAGATCCACCACCACCACATCCATGTGTGTGTGTGGCTGTGTGTGTGTGTTGGGCTCTGTGTGTGTGTTGGGCTCTGTGTGTGTGTTGGGCTCTGTGTGTGTGTTGGGCTCTGTGTGTGTGTTGGGCTCTGTGTGTGTGTTGGGCTCTGTGTGTGTGTTGGGCTCTGTGTGTGTGTTGGGCTCTGTGTGTGTGTTGGGCTCTGTGTGTGTGTTGGGCTCTGTGTGAGTGCTGGGCTCTGTGTGTGTGTGTGACTCTGTGTGGGTGCAAATGCAATAGGTCTCACATTTGCGAGCGATTAAGCTATTGGCATTGTAAATGACAATGCCATTTATTTATATGTTTTCAAAACAAAAACATAAATAATAAATAATGTAATGAGCAATGCCAATAGCTCTAACTTTAACAATGCCGAGACCATTGCATTGTAAATGCTTGTTTCTAAGTGCGGGGGAGTGCATTTAGATGGTACGGTTCCTCATCAAGACAAAACGAGACATTAAAGGCTGGCGACCTGAGAACGGAAGCTGAAGACAAAGAACACAAAGAAGGGTTGGAAAAAGACTGGGGTAAGGGCAGGGCTTTAAGTGGACCGGGTATTACCGGGTCTGAGCACTGGAAGTTCTTTTGAGGGGGGCCTCGAAACGGGTCTCTATCGGGCTGTTTTGTAACCTGGCACAAGTGGTCTGTTTTTTTTCCCGGATTTTAGTGACAGTGACAGCAGGCACATCGATGTGCGCTGCTCACACTGCTCACTTCTCACTAGTGGAGAAGTTACGGCATGACGTCATGCCAGGTGAGCGTTGTAGGGGTAGGGAAATCCTTTAAAGAGAGTCATTTTCTCTCCTCTCTGGATTTCCCTTCTCTTTTTGAAACTCAAGAGCAGCAATGTAGTGTAGTTCCTATCTTCCCAATAGGCTCTGCGCATTGGAATAGTACCTACAGCAGTAAAGGCCTAGGCCAGACGTTAACTAGGTCTACTACTGTCGATACTAGACTTAATTTTTGGGTTTGCCAGCTAAGCTCAGAGTTCGCTAGAAACTTTCTCGAATGTTCAAGGAAGGATTAACTCCCCTGATTAGACAAGAAGGGATTTAGTTTCTGACAACCATAGAACATGACAACTTTGCTCTCCCCTAATCAAGAGTCAATCTCGAGAGTCGTGTGAGCACAAGGCAATTATTTTACTCAGTCAGTACGTGCATTCTTAGTCTCATCAGAATGTAGAGAAAAGGAAGAGACGGGCGTGTTCAATAAAAGATGTTATTTATTGATCAGTCTCTTTTCTCGTACAAGAGAAATGGATCGATATTATTGCAATACTTATTGTTAAGTAAAGTGCATACATTAGAAGCAATAGTATAAAATAATACTGTAAAAACATTGATATGGTTTCTGAGCCATATGATGTTTAAAATGATTAAAATATATTTACATACACATATACATTTGACTAAACGTACTCAACTGGTGTTTCTAAATACGCCTACCCCGTGTACCTGACCTAAGTCTAATGCGTGGGCGGGAATAGAAAGTTACAGTTTTAAGTTAAGTTTGTTTTTGCCAAGTGAATAACTAAAGAATTCTCTGTGAGGGGTTATTCAGTTCTGTACCTGGAATTTAGGATGAATGAGGAATGGTATCTCTTTCTCTGCTCTCGATATTCCAGGCTGCCTGCGAGGGCTGCCCAGAAGCGCCGGTGCTGGGTCTCTCGGCTTGAGATAGCAGCGCGTCTCTCAGCGCGTCAGGAAGGCGGGGCTGCTGCCTGCGGGGTCTGCTTCTGCTCTCGGCTTCGGCAAGTATGGCTGCTCCGTCTTGTCACCACGCGTGTGTTTGCATAGGGCAAGGTCGGCAATATTTATACCTTAAAGGTGCCGGGATTGACGTAAGGATGGACATAGGTACGTCAATAAAGATGTCATACGACTTGCTCGTTAGCACATTCTTTACTAAAGTTCTCTGTGAAATCAAAACAATGGCCGCACGGATTATCCAGGTTGTCATAGGTTTGATTTGTTATGAGAACGTCGTATGCCTTATCAGGGGCTGGAGGAATGTCGCTTGTCTAATTAGATCTCAAGCGTTATGACCTAATCAGATAACACGTTCCTGTGCCGTAGTGTGACTGCGTCAGATAACGGTATCTGCATCATGGGGGTTTTCTTGCCTCATGGGCTGACTGTTAGTTAACTTGATAGTTAGTTTAACCAGAATAGGGTCAGGAATAGGGGGATCGATTCAGAACCTATAGAAATACACGACACCCACTCCACGCTAACTATGGTCATATCTACTAATCTATGCATAGTATAACATAGTACAACATACTATAGAGTATAGTGTATACCTTACCACCCCAAAATACATAAATGCATTTTGAAATTTTCAAATATACTGAAAAATTGCAGTCATATATATTGTATGCACTTAAGCTATGAATTAAATGCAAAAGTAAGCACGCATTTTATGCATTATTGCTTGTTGGTATATGAGAAATACACATGAAATGGCTCTTAATATGGCTATACAGAAAGAAAAGTCGAAACCATTTCATCACATAATATATTTTGTGAACATACCAGCGGGCAGCTAAAGTCTATATAAAGTCTATAAAGTATCTAAAAATAGAAATCTTAGTTCTCTAGGAATAGTTTTCTTACTTTAAGCAGAAGATCAGTGTCCCGGGGAAAAAATATATAGAAAAATATTTTAAGGGCTTGCTGAAAAAAGTTGCTGTCCGTGAACTGGATTGTAATTGTTCATGTGACTTTATTTTTAAAGTTGAAGGCCGAATTCAGGGAACGCCGTGTGCGAGTTTACTCAAAAGTCTCTATTTCTGTTCCGGAGAGAACATCATATCATTCAGGCTTTCGAAAAAACTGTCAACAGCTTCATGGGAAAGTTCCTCTAAGTCGGAAATAGGGGTAACCATGCATTCGTGCGCATGATTGTCTCCATTGACATTCTGATTTGCATTGCTGACAGAAGGTCGTACCTGTTCGATGCTGCTTTCATCTTGAACTTCACTACTCTTCAATCGTAGTGGTGAAGATTCCAGGAATGCCGTCATCAGAATTGGCAGCCTTTGAGGGCAGCACAGTGCGTGAACCTTGGTAGGAACCAACAGTGTATCTGCATCCACCGGCGCATCCGATTGTAGCGTCAGACAGGTGTCTAACACGCATTCTTCTCCGCATAGCAGACACCTTAGTACAGGTAAAACACACCTTTGCCACATTGGTCGAAATGATAGAAACCAAGTCATGTTTAGGTCTCTAAGCCGGGAGAGTCCCAGGATTTTTGATATCCGGTCCCGGTATCCAATGGCTAGGATCGTATCTTCCATTGTCGCGAGAGTTTGATCTGTGACATGGGTTGCCATAACGAAAAATAAGGACTAGGAATAGGATTCCTGCAATTAGTCCCAGGATCAGGGGAAGTCCGCCAAAAATCGAATGGACGAAATCTGGAAAAATACCCAGTATGGCTTTGAATGGTGTTAATGCCATCGAAAATACTGTCTTAAATACCTTTGAGACCCCAGTGGTATCAGAAATATTTAAGATTTCGCTCAGGATTTCCGCGAAATGTACGGGGGAATTAGTTGATAATAATGTATGTATCTCTGCAGTCGTCCTTGCGACTTGTAGATCATATGTTTCTTTTGATGACGTGAGCCTTGTAGGCGTCTGTAGAAGCACTGTTTTCATTCTGCTTAAAGTATCTATTCGAATAGAAGTAATTTTCAAACCGGGCCATGCCCTTGCCTCCCTGTCTGGTAAGGAGCTGGGGAACAAAGAACGTCCACAGCACTTGACCTTCGCCGTCGTAGTGACGAGATAAGGAGTCCCGGGCATAAGACTACAACATCTGCGGTCTACAATAAGAATGTAACTCCCATTATAGAGTCTTTGAAAGAATGGTTCTATTTCAGTTGCAGGTGCGCCTTGCTGGTGACATGAAAGGTTGTATGAATTCCCTTCACAGGCTCCGTGCAAACTAATACCGTTACACAGAAGCGTGCCGCTTAGTGACATTGCACAATTGTTGCCACTAAGAAACACTTTCTGTCCTTTGTTACTGACACATGCATGTGAATAGGGCAGGTTCCAAGTTGTTTTAAGGTACCCCTTTCCCAATTTCTCGTACATGCCAGCCTGTATATATTTTTGGCAGTATTGAAACCTGAAGGTTGAGATTGGAATATTTATGATTCCGTGGATTATCCATTCACTGACAGGTCGTTCTGACATTGTCATTGGTAATCTTTCTAGTTTTTCAATGCTCAAGATTGTATAATCAGCACCCTTCTGCGCCATACCGATTTGTCTATCAGTAAGGTTAAAGATTTGGAATAGTGACGTTGTGTTGATTAAACGCCAAGGCACGTAGCCTGAACGCAGATTTTGTAACGTCCAGCCAAGCTGTACAATAGAACGCAATTGTGACTGTCCATGTTGTAATAACAGTAAGTCTTGCGATAATATATCGATTGCTGAAGACACAATGCTGTCCAATGAAAATATTCTGGAGGACAGAGTCATTAACCCATTGTCCACTACAGAAAGTGATTTTTCCAAATTAATACGATCAATTTCACGTATTCTCTCTGCTGTCTCAATTTGAGTAACCTTCCAGGCCTCATTGTATGCTGCATATACAGAGGCTGCTATGAAACGCTTATGACGCTGTTTGCGTGGTCCCAGTATGAAATCACGCAAGTCAGCACCATCAGTAAGTAAAGTTAGGTGTTGCTTAATTTCAGGCAGTGTGGAAGTTTGTAGCCATTGAAGGCATAATTTGCCCACACTGTAGGTTGTTATTATCCCTGGGTGATGTCTTTGGGGATATCTAGGGTCTGGCCTGGTCATTTTGAAACCCTGTGTTTTATTCAGGAATCTATCTTGACAGTTATTTGTATCTGTGGGCCAGATCAACCATTGTTTCCAATCAGGATGTGTTCTGTTTTGGTTAAGTATATGGTTTATGTCTATTTCTTCATCTGTTTCAGAGCTATTGCTAAACATTGTCGGCTTTGGAATAGACAGGTTATTTAAATCTTTGATTTTGGCTAAGCCAAGACAGGTGGTTTGTTGAACAGTGTCATTTAAAAATATCATTTGTTCTGGGATCATGCAGGCTCTAAACAAAGCTTCTAAACCCTGTACTTGCCATTCTTTTGTACCCCAAACACTTTTCAAATCAACATTTTTGTCCCAATAATCAAATCCAAAAGTATTCATTTTTTCAAAGAATGAATCTGAATATATCAATTTCGTGTTGGTTATCATGGTTTTCATCCCTGTCTTGTTTGACAATTTGTAATAAAATGTTTCAGCATTAGTTATGTTAAAACCTGAAAAATATGAATATTTGTCATAAACGGTTCTAGAGCTCCCTTTTGGAGGTGTAGCACAATGTTCCCATTGATTATAATTTAAAACATTTCTAGGTTGTGCAGATTTATGCAAGAAATGGTTACCATAATGGTTATAGCAATACATACTATCATAATTTGTAGAACCCTGCAAATAATCATGTTTTGTAAATTTAGCAGACATTACTAAGTCAGACATCATATTGTTTATACTTTCAAAGTCCCAATCATCAGCAAATGAGTTTGGTTTTGCAAAATCACTCAAGGAGATCTTGATTTGGTGTGGATATTTCAGGATCTCGACCGGACCATACATTTCATAGTCAGTGTTGTCCCAGGCTACCCCACCAGGTATTGGAATTGCTGTGAAGTTGGCTGAAGAAAGTTCTCGTTTCTCGACGTGTGAAGATGTGTGTGGTTTGAGGACCAAGTTGATGTTCTGACTTGCTGTGTCCATTTTAGCATATTTTCCCTCAATGAAGCGTCCCAAGGTAAATACCATGATGAGCCAAAGTATGAGGATAAATGCACCAAAACCCACCCAAAATTCAATCCATGGAGAAACCAGATATGTTTCTTTCAGTTGTTTCAAAAGTTCCTTAGCTTTGTCTTTAAAGGATTTTGATGATGGCTGTGTCTTTTGTTCGCTGAAGCCGTCAGAGGAATCATCGAAGTTGATGAAGTAACCAGATGCAGTTCTGTCAATTGTTCCAATTGGTTCAGGATTTTTGTTTTTTGCATTTTCACTTGGTACTTCAGTATAGATTGGTGTCTCTCTGCTAAATGTCTTTATTTGGGTTTTCAGAGGTCTTAGTTCTATTGCATTGTTGCATAGTCCTTGTTGTTCTTCTGTAGGCGTTTCGAATGTGATGAGCCTCTTTGATAGGACCTCTGTACTGGTAGCAAACCTTGGTGTTCTGCTACTTATTGGGAGTCCACTTGGCCTACTGTTTGTTATCGGCCACATGTTGTGGTTTTACCAGGTCGATGGATACAACTCGGTTCTCCTTTTTTCCAGCAAGTGGCGGTAGTACAACTGATCTTGTCCCGTTGACAGACAAGACAGGAACTGCTTTTCTGTAAGAAGGCCCAAATTCCTTCTTTACCGCGATCTTCTCCCTGACTAGATCCCCGACTTTTGGAATCCAGACAGGTCTTGCTGGGACAGGTGGTGAATTTTCAGTGGTCGTTGGCTGTTGTTTCAACTGTATGTTGCTCAGGTCTTTTCTTGTTTTGTTTAAGTCCTGCAAAATAGCCAAACGGTCTTTGACATCAAAGGTTTTTTCTATTACCACTGAAGTCTGACTATCAAGGTCAGAGATCAACATCCTAGTTCCGAATAATAATTCGTACGGACTGAATCCCTTCAGAGAATTTCTTGGCAAGTTATTTAGACTACGTTGGACACTTATTAGATGTTTGACCCACCCAGCTCCCGAACCTAATACCTTTGCCGTTATAGATTGCTTTATGTCACGGTTTTTTCTTTCAACAATTCCGTTCCCCTCAGGGTGAAATGGACAAGAGTACCGCAATTGCACGCCCATGCTGACCATGGCCTCCTTATAAGCCCGAGAGCTAAAAGCAGGACCATTGTCCGAATGCAGAATGCCAATTGCGTATGTGCCGATAAAGACCCGCAAATCTTTTATAACAGTTCTGGCGTCAGCCGTTCGCTGGGGCCACATCCATATGAATCTCGTGCATGAGTCCACTGCAACCAAGATATATTTATAGTTACCATCCCTTTGTAAGGGACCGCAGTGGTCTAGATAAACACATGCTAATGGTTTATCCGAGATTAGAAGGGGCGTCTGTGCTGGACGTCTCACAGTTGATACTTTCATTTTTTGACATATTTCACATGCTAGAACATAGTTCCTTGTTTGTCTTCTCATTTGTGGCCACCAGTATCTCTGTTTTAATAATGATACTGTGGCTGAGACGCCAGCATGGGTAGAAGCAAGCCCTTCGTGTGCCGCTATTATTAGTCCTAATCTGTGTTCCATGTTTGGAATTGCCCTATCCCCCACTCCAGGGATTCGAGCAAAAGGAACATTGTTTTCATCAGTTATGTATGAGTATTTTACTGGAAAGCCTTTAGGGAGTGGTTCTATCGAATCCTTTTCTGAAGCGCTGACAGCTTGTAATATATCGCTGTCTATTTTTGTTTTTGACCGGGTGACGGCTGCTACGGAAGCCGTTTGCACAGCTGCTTTCGCGGCCTCATCAGCCAATGAATTCCCTGCAACGTGAACGCCATCACGTTGATGACTCAGTGTATGTATCACGTGAGTCTTTGGTAGTTCTTTTTGTAAAAGAGCTACTTGTTCCCAGAGCATTTTATGCTTGATTGTGCCACCTTTCGCATCCTTGAAACCGTTCTGAAGCCAGATCTGCAAGTATTCATTATAAGACTGAACGCAATAATACGAATCGCACACTATAAGTGTGGGGAATTCTCGATCGGTATTTTCAAGCGCCATCTTGAATGCTAGTAGTTCAGCTCGCTGAGCTGTGCAATCTCATAGAGATTGTGTTTTAGTGAGGGTTGGTTTAAATTTCCCTTCGTGCCAACGACCTTTAACAATCGCGCACGCAGCACTGTAAGCTTGTTTACCCCCTACTGCGGGTTGTGCTGATCCGTCTGTATATATTATACAGCCGTAGTGTTCTAGAGGCAGAATTTCGGTTGGCGGAGGACATTCAAATTCATATTGGAGAAATTCTTGTGTTTTTAAGTAAGGATCAAATTCGTACACCACGTCTGTTGCAGCAAGAGAGTTAGCCCATTGTATCCATCTCGGATGGAGTGCTTTAGCATTTGGAATGCTTGCCTTTGTTACCGCCTCTAAGGCTGGTATTGGTGTCACGATTACTATTCGTTTACCTTGTGCCAGGGCTCGTTCTTTTGCTATAGCTGTCTGTGTTGCTGTAAGAATTTTTTCCGTTGGGCTAAATTTCATTTCAGCCTTAGTGTACAAGTGTGATTTGAATGCAATTGGTACCTTATCTCCCTCATTAGAGGTCAGGTATGTGAATCCGCATTTCCCTGGGATGACTCGGATCACAAGGTTGCGTGTATTATCACGGGTTTCTAATTTTGTTTTAATTAGCATGTCTGTTTGTAAGGATCTCAAAATTTCTGTGTGTGCTTGAGTCCAACTGGATCTTTTAAAGTCTGGTTTAATTAGATCATAAAGGGGTTTGACCCTTTCTGCGTAATTTGCAATATATGTTCTTCCGAAATTTAGGAAGCCTAGAATTGACTGTAGGTTTTTTAGTGTTTTAGGAGCTTGGATTACGGCACATTTCTCTAGGAAATTGTCTGCCAGGCTTTTACCTTCACTTGATAACTCATATCCTAAGAATAGGACCGTCAGATGGGCAATTCTGGACTTTTTAAAGTTGAATTTGTAACCCTCTGCAGCGAAACCAAGTATTATGGTGTTCACTCTTTTCAAGTGAGTTTCCAAGTCATCATCTGTTAAGTAAATGTCATCGACATAAGATAATGCTTCATCATCATATTGTTGTAGTAATTCTGTTACTCTCGCTGAGAATACCCCCGGGCTGTTCTTGTACCCCTGGGCTAACCGACAGAATTGTTTTTGAGTGCCATTTACTGAGAAAGCTGTTAAATATCTGCTCTCTGGTGCTATGTTTTGACAAAAGAATCCATTGGAGATGTCCAAGGTTGTTTTGTATTTTTTGCGCACTATGTTATTCATTAGTGCAGCACTGTGTGAGTTTTGCACTGCAAAAGTTTTGCAACATGTGTTAAGGTGTCGGTAATCCAAAACTAGACGGTACGAATTGTCTGGTTTGGAGACCGGAAACAAAGGATTGTTCATTTGTGAGGTGCAAGTTTCAATCACCCCCTGGTATTCTAGCTGATCTAGTATTTCATTTACTTGTTTTTTAGCTTCTTGCTTGATTGGGTACTGCCTTTGTGCAGTTGGTTGTGATTTTAACTGGACTTTGTGAGGAGGAGAATCCTCATCCCATCCTACATGATTTTTATATAAAGCAGGTGCTAAGGCCACTGCCCACTTTCTAGCAAGTGTATATTTTTTATGAATCGGTATTTGATTCGAGAAGGCAGGCATAATTACTTCTTCGCCATGAGGGCACTCCCTGACAAACTCTGGTGGCCAGTCTTTTTCAGCTAGAAGGATGTCATAGCCTTTGGAGAGGTTATCCCAAAATAGTCCCCTAATTTTCCTAGTCTTATCTCCCTCTATACGTAATGTTATCTCGTATATTTTGTGGGGCTTGCTAACTCTGGTATCTGCAGTTTCCACTTGAAGGTATTCATTCGTGTCCACTGTCTCCAGATGATTCATAAGGACTTTGCGAGCTATGCTCACCTCTGCTGCGCTGTCTAGCATTGTCTGAGCCCACTCTCCGTTTTTCAGTTGTGTCCTCAGTATTCTCGGCATTGTTAACTACCTTGATACTGGCTACCTTCTTTTTTGGAAATTGTGATTTCTTTTTCAGTTGAGCAGGTTCCTTGTCTTTGGACTTGGCGTGCTCTTCTGATCGTCCTCTTCTTTCCGATTTCTGCGAGGAATTCTGAAAAGATTGAGAGGGACGTGTATCAATGTCTTGATATCTATCAGGTTTTTTAATATTATCCCTATTTCTAAGGTTATATCTATTCCCAGAGGGGTCACTCTGGGGTGACCTTTGTCTCGGGTTTGGAGATTTCTCTCTTCGCCTAGGAGACCTTCCTCTGGACTGGAATGTCTTTTCTTTAGGATTGGATTGTTTATTTCCATCCCAGTTCTTTTTTGGTGAATTATTATTATTATTAAAAAACATTTTTTCTGGACTTGTAGTCAGTTGCGGTTTTACTGGTATTCCACCTAGACTATCTCTGCCTAGTTCTTCATAGGATTTTTCTATGATTCTGGCAATTTCAGCTGGTTGGTCTGCTATATCTGTCTCTTTTAACCTCTGGCGGATCGCCACGTTTGCTGCTTCACCCTTTATGTTGGCTAGTAGTATAGCCGAAACCTGCTTGAAGTCTTTCAGTAATTTCATACCAAGAGTTAAAGCAGGTTCTGGACCGTATTCATCTTGAATTTGTTTTAGCACATCTGGTATTACCGAAATGGATGGAACACCGTGCGTTTTTGTATAGATGGAAGCAAAGACTGTACCCCAAGTGTCACAGTCCTCAATGTGTGGTGCGATTCCCATTGGGAGACATATAGTCAGAATCCTGTGTTTTTCCAGCGGGGTGGTGTCAGGAAACACCGCCTCTATTTGGGTAATTTTCTATGCCAACCAGAATGGTATCTGTTCCCGTTTAGCTGGAACTTTACCTAGACAGGATTGGATGTTCTGTGGTGTAATTTTATTTGTGTTCCCCTGGTGAGGGGTCAGCTGTGGAAGTTTAATCGCTGGCTGAATTGTTGAAGTCCGCATTACATACTGAACTAATTGTCTGTGAATTTTTAGTAGTTGTTTTAGCTGTATTACCAGCTCTGCTGCAGGCATTCTTTCGATGTCTGGATGTGGTGTGTATCCGGCTAAGACCGGCCACGTTGCTCCTGGTCTTCCTAAAGGACCGAGCCTTGTAATGTGATTATTATGTTTTAGGGCGCCATCAAATAAGAGCAAATGCTCTTGGAATTTGAGTGGTACTTCCACCTCCTCGAAAGGAGTGTACTCATTAGGAGGTTCCTCTATTTTGTAATAGTGGAAGTACTTTGTTACAGCATTTGCTGCTGGAAAATGTATCCATGAATAGTATACCTCTGTCTGCCGATATTCGTGTGCCTCAATTACGAATATGACTGTGCCACCTCTAGGTGTCAGTCCATTTTCTATAAGTTTTAAGGTTATAGATCTCCTTTTGATGACCGGAATGAGTATTATATCCGCGTCTGCTGCTTGCATGGTAGCATCAGCATCTGCGAGTTCAGTTGCTAATCTAACTGCCTCTCTTTCATCATCACTCTCTGCCATTTTACCGACAGGAAGCTTATGTCTTTTGTTTGCAGATCAGGTTTCTTTATGGAAACAGAGATTAGATGCACAATATTTTGGAACACTGTTTATCCTTCAACGTTGACTAGACCAAGAACCATACATAGGAGTTCCCTCCTGCGAGGTTTTGGAGGATATTATAACCTTTCACCCACTCCAGACGTCTTTGGAGTATTTGGGAAAAGGGGTCTGAGTGAGAAAGCACGACTGAGTTACTCTAAATGTCTTACGTTAGTTTTATCGCCCTTTCCAAACGCGTTGGGCGCCATGTAGTGTAGTTCCTATCTTCCCAATAGGCTCTGCGCATTGGAATAGTACCTACAGCAGTAAAGGCCTAGGCCAGACGTTAACTAGGTCTACTACTGTCGATACTAGACTTAATTTTTGGGTTTGCCAGCTAAGCTCAGAGTTCGCTAGAAACTTTCTCGAATGTTCAAGGAAGGATTAACTCCCCTGATTAGACAAGAAGGGATTTAGTTTCTGACAACCATAGAACATGACAACTTTGCTCTCCCCTAATCAAGAGTCAATCTCGAGAGTCGTGTGAGCACAAGGCAATTATTTTACTCAGTCAGTACGTGCATTCTTAGTCTCATCAGAATGTAGAGAAAAGGAAGAGACGGGCGTGTTCAATAAAAGATGTTATTTATTGATCAGTCTCTTTTCTCGTACAAGAGAAATGGATCGATATTATTGCAATACTTATTGTTAAGTAAAGTGCATACATTAGAAGCAATAGTATAAAATAATACTGTAAAAACATTGATATGGTTTCTGAGCCATATGATGTTTAAAATGATTAAAATATATTTACATACACATATACATTTGTGTTGGACAGGCCGCATGTTCGAGCTGTCCCCCCTCCCCGCAATGGGACCAGGACCCTGGCTCTCCCTGCATCCCCAGCCAGAGTCCACCAACGACCACCCGAAGTACCCTGCAATCCCTCCACTACAAGACACCAGCTCCGGACCCAGCTGGCCCGGGTCACCATCTACCCCACGACATCGACCCGGCCGCCATCTTGGGGCACTGCAGCACGAGGCCGCGTGGCCTCAACTCGACCCTAACCCCGGGCCCGGCCGGCCCCGACATCGAGGCCCCACCATCCTCCCAGGAGGCAGAGTGACCACTTGGCGAGTCAATGGGAGAAGGAATCGTCAACGGCTCTCCTCCGCCAGGTGTCGATCACCCCAGGCCGCCTGGGCGCTGGCTCCACCCCCCTGCTGGGTGTCTGGACTCCCTCATCCCGGACCTCCCGGCCCCCAGGCGCGAGGGTCCGGACATCAAAGGGGACCAGACCTATAACTGGGGCAGGACCAGACCAGGAAGGCAGTTGTATCCTGGAGTCGAGAGACCCGAGAAGAACTCATCCGTGACTTGGCCTGCTGGCGCTGCCGCGGCCCTCTGCCCCGTGAAACCATCGACTTGGCCTGCTGGCGCTGCCGCGGCCCTCTGCCCCGTGAAACCATCGACTTGGCCTGCTGGCGCTGCCGCGGCCCTCTGCCTCGTGAAACCATCGTCTTGGCCTGCTGGCGCTGCCGCGGCCCTCTGCCTCGTGAAACCATCGTCTTGGCCTGCTGGCGCTGCCGCGGCCCTCTGCCTCGTGAAACCATCGTCTTGGCCTGCTGGCGCTGCTGCGGCCCTCTGCCTCGTGAAACCATCGTCTTGGCCGGCTGGCGCTGCCGCGGCCCTCTGCTTTATGAGACTATCACCTTGGCCTGCTGGCGCTGCCGCGGCCCGATCCACAGACACTCCAGCTCGAGGATTGTGAGCTCGCCTTTTTACCCCTACCTGTACCGATCCGGTACCAAGACTGTCCCGCTACCCCCTTTCCCTACAGAGACTAGAAGTGAGAGGACCCCCGGGTCCAAGATATCCTGTATCGCTGATATCCTTGCCTTAAGAACCTTATATAAAGCCTTGAACTCGACTTGGTGTGGTGCCTGTTTGTGGGGAGGGAGGTAACTTGTCTGTACGATCGCCGGAGACGGTCCCCCCCCCGGGGATCTCTCCCTCGGTATCCGGCCGACCCTCAGGGTCCCCGTCTAACATTGGTGGCCAGCGACGGGATCCGAACCTACGCATAATCGTACAGAAAGTCACTCGCCCCACCACACACAACAACCATGTCAATAGAGAGCGGAACAACGGAAAAATTTCAGATGGAAAAATTGGAAGACTACAACCACCGGGAACTGAAGCAATATTGCATAGAACTTGGACTTCCAACCACAGGTCTTAGCACAAAGGAAGACTTCAAACGAGCCCTAGAAGCTTGGGCAGAAACGGGTACGGCCGTACCCCGAACACAAACAACCGAAACGAGCCCCGCACCAACTAAAGAAAGAGCGGATCTCTCCCTGGAAGAGATCCGAGAAAGAGAAAAAACCAGACTCCACGAATTAGAACTTGCCCGACTTCGCTTGGATGGGGAACTCAAGCTGGCAGAACAAAAAATAACCCTGGAACACTTACGGCTCAGGGAAGAGCGGGAAGACAAGCAAAGACAGAGGGAGCTAGAGGAAAAGAGACTAGAGTACGAACATGAGCGCAATCTCAAAGCACTGGAGATCCAGAAACAGAATAAAGACCTCGGGCTCCCCGAACGACCGACCCCGTCTGCCTCGACCGAACCCAAGGTTCACATCCCCAAAGATGTCATCCGGGAATACCACAAGAACGATGATATCCAGCAGTGGTTTAAAGCCTATGAGGTGGCAATGACCTCCCACCGGATTCCCCGAAGCGATTGGGGAGCCGGATTATGGGGGAGGTTTGTCAACGAAGGGCGGGACGCCCTGCTGCAACTCCCGGACCAGCTGATGACCTCCTACGACCACATGAAGGCCGCCCTCCTCACTCGATACGGGCTCACACCTGAGATGTACCGCCAACGGTTCCGCGACTGCAAACGGATTCCGGGTACAACTTGGGTGGAGTACGTGAACTTTTTTAGCCGAGCCTTCGAGGGGTGGATCAAGGGCAACAAAGTAACCACCTACGAACAACTCTTTGACCTTATCGTATGGGAACACCTGTCGAACAACTGCTTCGTGGAGCTCCGGCAACACCTCCTGGACAGCAAGCTAACCGACCCTCGACAACTCGCCGCCGAAGCCGACCGGTGGGAAAGCACCCGAGTTGGCCGGAGCGCACCCAGCGAAGTATCCAGATCGTATCGCCCCCGAGGGGGAGGAGGAAGTCAGGGTCGGGGGAGAGACCCCGGCCCCTCGTCACCCCCCAGAAACCCCTCGACCCCGGTTGGCCGGGGAAGCCCTGCCGTCCGGGCCGGTTTCCGGGCCAACATTACGTGCCACAGGTGCCAGCGACCCGGCCACTACGCCAGTGATCCCAACTGCCCAAAGAATCCGAACACTACTCCCCGCCAAGTTGCAGCGGCGGCCCTAGGGGAAGAAATAATCCCGGAAGACCAAGAGGAGTACGAGACCGATCCCTCTGAATGGGCACCCGCCGCCATGGCACTGGTCTGCTTAGGGGAGAGAGACATGATTCCGCGGGCCCCCCTTCCCGCCAACACACAGAAGTACGGTCAATGGGTCAACATCAATGGCCGCCGGGCGGAAGCCCTCCGCGACACCGGGGCCAGTGTAACGGCGGTCCGACGCCACCTCGTCACTCCAGACCAAATCTTGCCGAACATTCTTTGCCCTGTTCGATCAGCCGACAACTCCGAAAGCCTATGCCACATGGCCTGCGTCCCCTTCGAGTGGGGAGGAGTAACAGGGATGTTAAAAGTGACTGTCCGCGATGATGCCCCCGTGGACTGCCTCCTAGGAAACGACCTTGAAAGCTCTCCCTGGGCAGCTGTCGAACGGAGGGAGCACCTGGGGATGCTTGGCCTCCCCGAATGGGTCTGCGTCACGACCCGGTCCATGACCGCCCGCGCGGTCCCCAGCCCAGAAGAGCCCGAGTGGCCAGAACCTCCTCCCGCGCTCATCCCAGAGGAGGCCGCCCCAGAAGCCATTCCCTTGACCCAAACCGAAGAAGGACCCGACCAGCTTCGGGACGTCCCTGACCTGGCACAATGGCGGCAGGAGGGAGGCCCCACGCAGGAACAATTCCGGGCCGAGCAAAAAACCTGTCCTTCTCTCGAAGGACTCCGGCAGCAAGCCCTGGCCCAGAGCACCGGGGATACCTCGGGGGCCCACTGGATCTACTGGGACCAAGACCTGCTCTACAGCGAGCAGAAAATTGCAGAACTAGGGGCCAGTCGGGTGCTGGTGGTGCCCCTTCGCTTCCGAGACTTCCTCCTGAACTTAGCCCACGATGTCCCCCTTGCCGGACACCTGGGGCAGGATAAAACCTACGACCGCCTGGTGACCCATTTTTTCTGGCCCCACATGCGGAAGGATGTCACCAACCACTGCAAGGCCTGCCCCACCTGCCAGGCCAGCGGAAAAAGTGGCCGAAAAATCAAAGCACCATTACAACCCTTTCCTGTCGTCACCACCCCGTTTGAACGAGTGGGAATAGACATTGTGGGGCCCCTCGACCCTCGAACAGCCCAAGGACACCGGTTCATCCTGGTCCTTGTAGACCACGCCACCCGCTATCCCGAGGCCATCCCTCTTCGGACTGTGACGGCCCCCGTGGTGGGCCGGGCCCTGATGGGGATCTTCTCCCGGGTGGGGTTCCCCCGGGAGGTCGTCAGTGACAGGGGCACGAACTTTATCTCCAGATATATGAAGTCCCTCTGGCAGCAATGCGGGGTCACCTACAAATTCACGACCCCCTATCACCCGCAAGGAAACGGACTGGTCGAGAGATTCAACCGCACCCTCAAGGGGATGATTATGGGTCTAGAAGAACCCCTTCGACGCCAGTGGGACGTACTGCTGCCATGCCTCCTGTTTGCCTATCGGGAGGTCCCGCAGAAGTCCCTCGGCTTCAGCCCCTTTGAACTACTGTACGGACACCCCGTCCGGGGCCCCCTCAGCCTAGTCAAGGAAGGTTGGGAGCAGCCTCCCCAGAAAACTCCCCCGGACATCTACCGGTATCTCCTGGCTCTCCGCAACCAGACCCGGCGGTTCCGAGACACCGCCAAAGCCAACCTCGAGGCCAGTCAGGAGGACATGAAGAGGTGGTACGATCAGCACACGTCCTCCATTGAGTTCGAACCTGGACAACAGGTCTGGGTGATGTCCCCGGTTGAGCCCTGTGCCCTCCAAGACAGATGGTCCGGGCCCTTCAAGGTAATCGAACGCAAGGGGCCCGTCACCTATTTAATCGACATGGAGACTGCCCGGAACCCCCTACGGGTCCTCCATGCCAACAGGCTCAAACCCCATTTTGTGCGATCCGAACTCAGCCTCCTAATGGCTACCGATACTGGGACAGAAGAAGACTCCGAACCCCTTCCGGACTTACTGAGGGCCCTCGAGCAGGATGGCTCAGTGGAAGGGGTCCAGCTCTCCGAGGCCCTGTCCCCGGAGCAACGCCAAGACTGCCAAACGCTCCTGAGGCAGTTCGCCTCCCTGTTCTCCCTCACCCCCGGAGTCACCCCCTGGTGCCTCCACGATGTGGACACCGGGGACAGCCCTCCTATTCGACACCGAGCATACCGCGTACCAGACCGGGTACGAGCCTGCATCCAGACCGAGGTGTCCAAGATGCTGACCCTAGGAGTGATCGAACCCTCAGACAGTCCCTGGGCGAGCCCAGTCGTCCTGGTTCCCAAGGCAGCTGCCCCGGGCGTTGCCCCTGAGCTCCGGTTCTGCGTGGACTATCGAGGGCTGAATGCAGTTACCCGGACCGACGCTCATCCCATCCCCCGGGCAGACGAGCTAATTGACCGGATGGGGGCCGCCCGCTACCTGAGCATCTTCGACCTAACAGCGGGCTACTGGCAGATCGGCCTCACCCCTAGGGCCCAAGAACGATCCGCCTTCTCTACCCCAGACGGGCACTACCACTTTAAAGTCATGCCCTTCGGCATGAAAAACGCCCCGGCAACGTTCCAACGGCTGGTAAACCAGGTACTGGCGGGCCTGGAAGACTTCAGCGCCGCCTACCTGGACGACATTGCTGTGTACAGCCACCAGTGGACCGACCACCTCCGCCACCTGCGGGAGGTTCTACACGCCCTCCAGCAAGCCGGGCTCACCATCAAGGCCAGCAAGTGCCAAGTTGGCCAAGGGTCCGTGACCTACCTGGGACACCAAGTGGGAAGCGGGCTGGTGGCCCCTCTCCAACTCAAGATTGCTGCCATCCAGGCCTGGCAACCCCCTACGAGCCAAACGGAGGTCCGGGCCTTCCTGGGGCTCACCGGATACTACCGGCGGTTCGTGAAGGACTATGGCAGCATCGTGGGGCCCCTCACAGAGCTCACCTCCAAAAAGAGCCCCAAAACCGTCAACTGGACCCCGGACTGCCAATCAGCCTTCGAGAAGCTAAAGACCGCCATGTGCACGGCCCCCGTGCTCCAGGCTCCCGACTACAGCCGGGAATTCATTGTGCAGACGGACGCCTCCGATCATGGTGTGGGGGCCGTCCTCTCCCAACTCAACGCCGAAGGGGTCGACCATCCGGTGGTCTTCATCAGCAGACGCCTCTTGCCCCGAGAACAGCGCTGGAGCACCATTGAGAGGGAGGCCTTCGCCGTAGTCTGGGCACTCAAGAAGCTCCGGCCATACCTCTTCGGCACCCACTTCCGGGTGCAAACAGACCACCGACCCCTGCAATGGCTGATGCAAATGCGGGGGGAGAACCCGAAGCTGTTGCGCTGGTCCATCTCCCTGCAGGGGATGGACTTCACGGTGGGACATCGTCCAGGCCAGGACCACGCCAACGCCGACGGCCTGTCACGCTTTTTCCGCCTCAGCGAGGAGAGTCCCCAGGAAGATGGCTGACTCTCCCCGCCTTCAGCTGGGGGGGACGCATGTTGGACAGGCCGCATGTTCGAGCTGTCCCCCCTCCCCGCAATGGGACCAGGACCCTGGCTCTCCCTGCATCCCCAGCCAGAGTCCACCAACGACCACCCGAAGTACCCTGCAATCCCTCCACTACAAGACACCAGCTCCGGACCCAGCTGGCCCGGGTCACCATCTACCCCACGACATCGACCCGGCCGCCATCTTGGGGCACTGCAGCACGAGGCCGCGTGGCCTCAACTCGACCCTAACCCCGGGCCCGGCCGGCCCCGACATCGAGGCCCCACCATCCTCCCAGGAGGCAGAGTGACCACTTGGCGAGTCAATGGGAGAAGGAATCGTCAACGGCTCTCCTCCGCCAGGTGTCGATCACCCCAGGCCGCCTGGGCGCTGGCTCCACCCCCCTGCTGGGTGTCTGGACTCCCTCATCCCGGACCTCCCGGCCCCCAGGCGCGAGGGTCCGGACATCAAAGGGGACCAGACCTATAACTGGGGCAGGACCAGACCAGGAAGGCAGTTGTATCCTGGAGTCGAGAGACCCGAGAAGAACTCATCCGTGACTTGGCCTGCTGGCGCTGCCGCGGCCCTCTGCCCCGTGAAACCATCGACTTGGCCTGCTGGCGCTGCCGCGGCCCTCTGCCCCGTGAAACCATCGACTTGGCCTGCTGGCGCTGCCGCGGCCCTCTGCCTCGTGAAACCATCGTCTTGGCCTGCTGGCGCTGCCGCGGCCCTCTGCCTCGTGAAACCATCGTCTTGGCCTGCTGGCGCTGCCGCGGCCCTCTGCCTCGTGAAACCATCGTCTTGGCCTGCTGGCGCTGCCGCGGCCCTCTGCCTCGTGAAACCATCGTCTTGGCCGGCTGGCGCTGCCGCGGCCCTCTGCTTTATGAGACTATCACCTTGGCCTGCTGGCGCTGCCGCGGCCCGATCCACAGACACTCCAGCTCGAGGATTGTGAGCTCGCCTTTTTACCCCTACCTGTACCGATCCGGTACCAAGACTGTCCCGCTACCCCCTTTCCCTACAGAGACTAGAAGTGAGAGGACCCCCGGGTCCAAGATATCCTGTATCGCTGATATCCTTGCCTTAAGAACCTTATATAAAGCCTTGAACTCGACTTGGTGTGGTGCCTGTTTGTGGGGAGGGAGGTAACTTGTCTGTACGATCGCCGGAGACGGTCCCCCCCCCCGGGGATCTCTCCCTCGGTATCCGGCCGACCCTCAGGGTCCCCGTCTAACAATTTGACTAAACGTACTCAACTGGTGTTTCTAAATACGCCTACCCCGTGTACCTGACCTAAGTCTAATGCGTGGGCGGGAATAGAAAGTTACAGTTTTAAGTTAAGTTTGTTTTTGCCAAGTGAATAACTAAAGAATTCTCTGTGAGGGGTTATTCAGTTCTGTACCTGGAATTTAGGATGAATGAGGAATGGTATCTCTTTCTCTGCTCTCGATATTCCAGGCTGCCTGCGAGGGCTGCCCAGAAGCGCCGGTGCTGGGTCTCTCGGCTTGAGATAGCAGCGCGTCTCTCAGCGCGTCAGGAAGGCGGGGCTGCTGCCTGCGGGGTCTGCTTCTGCTCTCGGCTTCGGCAAGTATGGCTGCTCCGTCTTGTCACCACGCGTGTGTTTGCATAGGGCAAGGTCGGCAATATTTATACCTTAAAGGTGCCGGGATTGACGTAAGGATGGACATAGGTACGTCAATAAAGATGTCATACGACTTGCTCGTTAGCACATTCTTTACTAAAGTTCTCTGTGAAATCAAAACAATGGCCGCACGGATTATCCAGGTTGTCATAGGTTTGATTTGTTATGAGAACGTCGTATGCCTTATCAGGGGCTGGAGGAATGTCGCTTGTCTAATTAGATCTCAAGCGTTATGACCTAATCAGATAACCCGTTCCTGTGCCGTAGTGTGACTGCGTCAGATAACGGTATCTGCATCATGGGGGTTTTCTTGCCTCATGGGCTGACTGTTAGTTAACTTGATAGTTAGTTTAACCAGAATAGGGTCAGGAATAGGGGGATCGATTCAGAACCTATAGAAATACACGACAGCAACATCGTCGTGGTTGTCGGGGCCTTGTTACCATGTGCGCAGCGCCATTATCGCTGCGCCGAACACAAGGACCCGGGACACCATATTAGTTATCCGCGTGGTCCGGACTAACTCTCTGGCCACGCCTCCTTTATTATATAGCCTATGCGGCGTGATGTATCACGCCCGCGTAGGCGCACGGCTACGTGCGCATCAACTAGACTGCGGGCACGCAGTCCTTGAACATCACATTCCTTTTAACCTTTATTAAAACAAAACACAACGGTTATTCAAAAATCACTTTGCATCATTTTGCTGGGAGAATAAGTAAAACCGGCCATCCGGTCTGTTACCAGTCTGGTGATCAGGTGCTCTGATTTCAGCCTACTGCAAAGTCCTTTAGCTGCGAAGAGGGGGCTGGGTTTCTCCTCAGTCCATAGCCTGCGGCCTCCCCGCGAAACAGAACTCTCCGTGGTGCCTCCTGCCGGGACATGGCTGGCGACAGCCCCTCCCCGGAGAGGAGGGGTCTAGCACCGCTAGGCGTCTCAGCGGCCGGTGGACTCAACGCCGACCTGTCCAATTGGATTCCGTGCTCACCTCCTGATGTGCTGTTGTTTCCTTCCCCTGGGTTGATCAGCTCTCGGTCGGGTTCTTGGCTGGACTGATCATATGATGGAACGGAGGCTTTCTTGAAGAAAGAGACATTGCGTGTGACGGTTTCTCCGTCCCGTTGAGCAGTTACCATTGTGCCGGTGCGGCGTGTGACCGTCCAGGGTCTGGGTTCAAACGGGAGTCGGAATTTGCTCCCCGGGTACCTGTCTTTTACATAGACTTGATCTTTTTCCCAGATGGACGGTTCTTTGGCTCTGCGTCTGAAGCTGGCGTAGTCATTTGATCGCTTCCGATTGAGCATGGTTCGTCGGGAGCTTACTTTGTTTGGGGCCCAGGTATGATGGTGGGGTATCGTGTCTCGGACTATCCTTCCCATTGCCGAGGGCCCCGGGGCTTCAGTCGTGCGATGGGGCGTGAGCTGGTACTCCCTCAGGAAAGTGTAGATGGCTCTCTCCAACGGTGCCTCCTCAGCATGGGCGATCCGGATGACTTTATTAAGAGTTCGCATAAACCTCTCGACTTCCCCGTTGGCTTGGGGCCATCTGGGGGTCACTTTTCGGTGCTGAATTCCCCACTCCTTGATGTAGTCAGCAAATTCTTGCCCCTGAAAGGGTGGTCCATTGTCGGTCTTGACCCGCTCAAAGATACCGTGTGTGGCGATGACCTTTTCGAACTTTGCTACGACTTCTTTGGCAGCCAGTGAAGTTATTATTTCCACCTCGGGGTATTTGGTGAAATCATCAATGATGACGAGCATGTATCGGCCATCCGGAAGGTATCCGAAGTCGGCGCTTACTTGTTCCCATGGTCTTCTCGGGTTATCTTCGGTGATGACTGGGGGCGGGCTCTCCGGCAGTCCTGCCGCCTGGCACCATTGGCATTCCTTGACAGTCTGTTCCACTCTGGTGTCCATGTCCGGAAACCACACCTTTGCCCTGAGTCGGCTTTTGGTCTTCACCATTCCCTGGTGTCCGCGGTGAGCCAGTTCAATTGCTTGTTGGGTCAGACTTGTTGGCATCACGATCCGTGGTCCCCTTAGGAGGCACCCTTGGCTGTCTACTGACAGTTCTTCTTTTACTTTGAGAATGGTTTCTAGGGCACTCTTTGCTTTGGGCGTCCTCTTGCTTAGTGACGCTTGAAGGGTTTTCCAGTCGTTGGCCCGCAAGGCACTTACTACCAATAGGAGGACCTCATCACTGCGGGTCGCCTCCACGATCATGTCGATGCTCATGGGTAGAGGCCTTGATCTTTCTAGTACTATTTTCACATATTCCTCTGTCTCTTCGGCATCTTCTTCTTCTTTGCTAGTTGCTGCTCTGGGATGCCTAGAGAGGTAGTCCGCCGGGTTCGTCGCCCCAGGTTTGAATTCCAGTTTGTAATCGTACTCCTGGAGTTGAAGGATCCACTTCTCTATTCTGGGTGGAGGCTTGGAAACTGACCCTCTGAATAGTGGAATTAGAGGCTTATGATCGGTAGATACTGTTAACGGATGCCCGTATACGTACATGTGGAAATGCCTGCAGGCCCAATGGATTGCGATTGCCTCCCTCTCGATCTGAGAGTACCGTTGTTCGGTTTCGGTCAGGGATCGGCTGGCGTAGGCAATGGGCGCCCAGTCTTCACTTCCTTGGCGCTGTGTCAGCACCGCTCCCAATCCGTACGGGCTGGCGTCCACCGCTATGTTGGTTGCTTTAGCTGTGTCGAAGTACGACAGAGTCTTGTCAGCCGATAGCGCGGCTTTAGTGTTTTGGAACGCCAGGTCCTGCTCTTCTCCCCACTGCCAGGGGTGGTGGACTTGGTGAGTTCACGTAGAGGTCTGGTGAGATTGGACAAGTCCGGGATGAACCTTCCACAGAAATTTACCATACCTAGGAAACTCCGCACCTCTGATATGTTGGTCGGCGCTGGAGCCGCTTGCACGTCTCTCACTTTGTCTGGGTCTGGAGCAACTCCTTTGTCGGAGAAGGTGTATCCGAAGAAGCTGATTTTGCTCTGGAGAAACTGGCACTTTTCACGATGTAGCGTCAGACCTGACTCCTTGATTCTTTGCAATACACCTCTGAGACTCTGGTGATGTTCCTCGACAGTGTTCGCGTATATGAGCAGGTCGTCGCTGACGTTCAGGACCCCAGTGAGCCCGCTCAGGACCTCCCTGATGGTGTTCTGGAAGACTTCGGCGGCGCTCGATATCCCGAAATTAAGTCGTCGATAGCGCCGGAGGCCCACGTGGGTGGAGAAAGTGGTTATGTATCGGAAGTCCGGGTGTAGGGGTAGCTGATGGTACCCTGACCTAAGGTCCATTTTGGAGAACCACTTCGCCCCAGTCAGCTCCCCCAGAATGTCATCAATGGTGGGTGTCAAATGTCGTTCCCTTTTCACTGCTGCGTTGGGTAGGCGCATGTCGACGCAGATGCGGACCTGTCCCGGCTGTTTGGGTTTCCGCGCCACCACGATTGGCGATACCCACGGAGTGGGCCCTCTGACTTTCTCAATGATGCCTTGCCTCTCGAAGGTGTCAAGTTCTTGCTCAACCTTTTTCCTCAGGTGGAATGCTATTCTTCGGTGTCGGAGGGCCACTGGCTGAATGGACGGGTCAATATGGAGAGACACTTCTTTTCCTCTTAGACACCCGATGCCCTGGAAGGTGTCTTCAAACTCTTCGAGAATCGTGTCCAGTTCTTCTTCCAGCACAGCCATCGCGAAGGATATCAGGTGGAGGTCTTCGGCCGCCTGACCACTGAGTAGCATTCCACTGCCTTCCTTGGTTACGTAGACGGTTGACGGGGTCCTCCGGTCTTGGTGTTGTAGCTCTGTTTGGAAACACCCAATTAACGGGATTGGGGTCTTTTGTCCATAGGCGAACACTCGGATCTTGGCCGCCTTCAGCACGGGCTTCTCTCGCAGTTGGTTGTAGACGTTTGCCGCCATGAGTTCAATCGAGGCTCCTGCGTCGATTGTGGCTCTCACCTCTTGGTGTTGTATTCTTATGCGGCACTTCGGGAGTCGTCGTTTCTTCCTTTGTGGTTGGTCTATGGCAAACACATAGTGGACCGGGTAATTGTTGGGAGTCATCGTCCATGTCTTCGCTGTCCGGGTCTTCTCTAACGGCCTGGGCTGCTTCGGGCTTTTGCTTGGACGACCTGCACACCGATGCAAAATGGTTCATCCGCCCACACGAGCCGCATTTTCTCCCGCGCGCCGGACAGTCTTGAGCCCGGTGCGGCACACCTCCACAGTATCCGCATTCTTTTCGACGTTCTTGTGGCTTTCCTCTTCCGAAAGGGCGTTGCTTCGGCCGGACAACATTGACCTGCTCGGCCACATTAACTTGCTCCGCTTTGACTGGTCTGTGGAGCGCCGGTGGTGAACAACTTGCGTGTCACTGAGATGCGCCCACCGATGCGGTGAAAGGGATGCCGGGCTTCTGCAGGCCGATCGCGGGCTGAGCCACGCCTGTACCTGGTGCTGAGCTGCTGGGCACCGTCTCTGCCTTCAGGGTAGTGCACCTGCTGCCACTCTCCCCCATGCAGTCACCGCTGCGAGGGCCGCCTGCCATGCGCTTCGGCACGCGCCGCCACCCACGCCTGGGGTAGACAGCCCCGGTCGGGACCGTCGCGTGCGAGGCCTCTGACGCCGGTAGCGCAACAGCGCACAGCAGCAGGGTGGACTAAGACGGACGTCGGGGCACAGCATGGGTTCGTCTAGACCTCGTCGCCATTGTCGGGGCCTTGTTACCATGTGCGCAACGCCATTATCGCTGCGCCGAACACAAGGACCCGGGACACCATATTAGTTATCCGCGTGGTCCGGACTAACTCTCGGGCCACGCCTCCTTTATTATATAGCCTACGCGGCGTGACGTATCACGCCCGCGTAGGCGCACGGCTACGTGCGCATCAACTAGACTGCGGGCACGCAGTCCTTGAACATTACATTGGTGTCAGCAGGGCTTTAAGTGGAAGCTGTTTCAATACTATATGCAACAAGCCATAGTTGCTGCTTATTTATCTAATGCAACTAACAACCATGGACAAAGCCAATAGTCCTGCCTTGTTGAAGGTATGATGTCCCATGTATCATACACCTGGAAGCAGGGGCGCAACTAGACCCACATTTCGGGGGGGGCTAACACCTCAAACCTGGAGGCGGAGCCAAATTCAGTGTCAGACTAAAAATTGCTTGTGGGTCATCCTGTCATTGTAGTGGTATAATGCATAGGGGTTATTTTTTTGCCCATACATCACAGCTCAATTCAAAGCACGCTGGGCTCTGACATTAATGTATTCATAATAGTATTTAACACGTTTTGAGGAAGTTTAGGACTTTCCTTCAAGGAATTCTAGTAGAACAAATATTAAATGTTGTATTTTAGTACACATTTAATGAGTTTACCTACTCTCACATGACATTTATAAATACAGTTTTGCCAACAATTAGTGACTTATGGATATGATGCACTGTAAAACACCTGAGTTGAATTGTATTAGCTTCAATCATTAGGCATTCAAAGTACTTTTAGAAGATATTTGGGTACCTCCATCATCCCTCCTCCCAGAGTGGTTCAAAAAATTGTGGCAAATAGTGCAGTTTAAGCATACTTCTATAGTTATTGTTTTACTGAATGAAATGAATGATTGGAAATAATATGTAAAGTGCACTTTTACCCTAACCAAGCAGCCTGGTTCTGAGCAATAAATGAAGGAGAGGTGGAGACTGCACTAATATGGAAAAGGCACGTTTCTTTTTTTTTTTTTGGAAGGGCTGAAGTCTCTGGAGACAGAGTTCCAGTGCTTTGATGCCAGAAATGAGCAGCATCAGCATCCAATAGGTACTTGCCTAATGTTAGGAATGCAGGCAGTTGACTACTGCAAAGCATAGGATTTTGGAAAGAATATAAAGAGTGATACAATGGTGAAGAAGCTGTTTTATGGAGAGCGCCAAGATCTAGAAACAACACTTTGACGTCACATTGTTTTACGTTCAAAGGCAATAGACAGTACAACAGTGAGTGAGAGGAGATTGTGAAGCAAGGGGGTAGTCCTCAGATGAGGCATCCAGGAGGGTTTGAATGATTTGAAAGCAGGAAGCCAAAGATAGACTTCCATTATCTAGTTGTGAGAAAATAGTTGAATTATAGCAAGAAGAGTTGGTTTTGCATAACATGAGGCTGCTGTTAATGCAAGTAGAAAATGTGCCTGATCTATTGAAAGAATGAGAAAAAGTCGTTGAACATGAAATCAGGATTTTTTGCTAAGTCAACCTCGAGTGGCCTATGGGTCCAGCTCCATCACCACCAAATTAAAGACCATATCTATTCATTGAAGGTTCCCTAAAGATGAAGCCCTCTGTGTTGTTACAATTTAGTTTTGATTTGACTTGATCCAGGAGGCAACTGTGAAAAAGCAAGATCATAATTTCTCTTGGGTAGACCCCAGAGCATTGCCAAAGAAAATAATCCTATGATATCATCTGTGTAGGACATCACAGAGAAACTAAAGGGTTGTATAAATAAAGTGAACTTAATAAGATAAAGAGTAAACAATGTAGGGCTCCGAGAAAAGCTCTGTGGGATTCTGCAAGTGAGAGGTCTCGGACATGACTAAAATACGGGGAAGTGGACTGTTTATGCCCTCTCAGATAGAAAAAAGGCAATACACTCCAGGGCAGTATCATCAATGCTACATTGCTCCAAATAATTGGTATTTTAATAAACATTGTATAAAGTTCAAAACAATCATGTTATTACAGTGCATATGAATATCACCTTAAAGCACATACTTTGTTATTTTAAAATGTACTCTTTATATGACATAGCCTATCCTTCCATAAGTGCAGACATTAAGATGTATACCTCAGTAATACAAAAAAACTGTGTTGGGGGTCAGCTTTAACCTGGCACCTAAAGTTTCCATGAGTGAATGCTAACAGGCAATATTCCCCAGCCCAGGTTAACTAAGAGCAGCCAGTGGGCCTTCTTATTTTGCATACGTACTGAGCTTTAGCCACGAGTCCCATATTCAGGAAAGTTTCCGCGTCATCCGTGTTGCCACTAATCACCAATGTGCTGTCTACTAAGCCACTGGTGATAATCAGGCCCAGCGATTCATGGAGTGCCTCCACTGCTCCAGCAGCCCTCTCAGCTTGTGTAGAGTAGCGGATGGTCTGTCAATCTTTTGTGTTTTTTTCGTACGTTGCGGTCTGGATTTCAATCTGTTCTGGGATGACAAATAAATAGGGCTACCCGAGTTTGTCAGAGCTTCAGCCCATTTCCAAACTGCTGATGTATCAGTATAGATGTGGGATTTCCCATTGTACAAGACTTTCAGATCCGCTGGGAATGAAAACATGTACTTGAGGTGTAATTTAGGGAGTTGTTTCTTAACATCCAGATATGCTCTCCTCTGTTGTTGCACCATTGGAGTGCAATCTGGAAAAATCAGTACTTGTGTATCATCAATTGTGTATTGTCCATCAAGGCCAGACTGGAGCTTTTGTTGTGCCCTGACCCAAAACCCTGGCTATCTATATTGCCTAAACTGTGTGACCCTGGGCAATTGCTTTCCTTCACTGTGACTCTTTTTTCAGGATCATTATATTTTAAGGCACCTTGAAATAATTGTTCAGGATGCAAAATGTGCAGAAACCTATCTTGGATATTGTTTAATGCACCATAATGTTGCTCAATATATAACAATAAAGGCCTTATATAGGAGGCTCTAAACACCTGACTAGGCATGCTTGCCTACCACAACCTGTCAACTGGAAGCCAGACTTTTGTCACAGCATGGGCATGATCTGTTTCATAGCATGACTATGATTACAGTTAACCCTTCACCCTGAGAAAAATGCTGCACATCATGCCGACAGTCTCACTGATAGCGTATTGCATGGCCTCTTCAAGGAGCTGAATCTGAAGAAAATTGCCCTGCCTGCCCACTTTTTGGCAGTGCTGGGGTCATCTCAACTAGCACACTGCAAGATTATGCCTCTTTGTCTGAAGTATAACAGTTAGCTCTGTTGTGGCAAGTGAAACAAAATCGAGCAAACTCTGTAGTTGCAGTAGATTACATTATTGTAGGCCTGGCTGGCCCTTTGGATGGCAGTAGTTATAATATGGGCCTGTGCCTGTTCAACTGAGAAGAATGTTGTCAGGTAATAGGCTGTAAGTGTACTTAGTAACCCTTCCAAACAACATTCAGTGCTAAAGCCCTTTGTTTGTTCCGTGAGGCCCCCTATCTGAATATTGGTCCCCATACCTTTCCTTCTATTCAAGGAATGAGATTCTCTCTTGCTCGTTTTCAAAGTGCTTCCTGAGCACTCAGATCTCATGTCAGTTTTGCTTCGGCTTCTGATATTAAAACTGCCAGTTTCTTCTGATCAGAGTTAATCCTACATCAAGCACTAGAGTGTCAATCTTTGCTACCAGAGCTGCAGGAGTATGCTTTATAATGAGCAATATAGGTTCAATATGTCAGGAGTGTCCGCAGTTGCGGTTCACCCCTTACCCCCATGCCCTAATCTTCAACTGTCAGCTCTCCCCTGTCTCTTACCTTCTTCCTTGCATCTCACTGATTATTTCCCTCATACGCTCACCTTTCCCCCTGCTCCTTCCCTCACTCCTATAGCCTGTTACTTTCGCTCTGTGGTTCTGCCCCACATTCATCCATTTTTCCATCCATGCTGTAATTTCCCATCGGATTGCCACCTGGCCAGTGTGTTACCTAAATAGCGGATATTTTTAAGTAACAGCTGGTAAAAAAAAACCTTGTAACTCAACAAAAGCTCATAGTTATTCTGGTTTGAAATACAAGGTCCAAGCAGTTAATACAGGTATATATCCAGAGCCACTGGAGGTATGCAACTGTATGGCTGTGCTTTTTTCGCATAGTTGAATATTTGCTGCATTTGCCACAATCTGCAGATGTTTACAGAAAAAAAAAATGTTTTAGCTTAAACGTTCAAAAGTTACTAAAAACGCAGCTACATGTTGCCACACAGTGGAAGGACCTTGGCAAATGGTAACTGGTCACCTTTCTGTTGCTTATATCTGTATTTCAGTTTTAAACTGGTATTAATGAGATGCAACCAATGTTTAGACAGTGTTAAAAAGTGTAATAATTACAAATTAATATAGTGATGCTATAACAAAATGTGCAGCATTATGCCACATAATTTACTCAACCTTGCTGCATAATTTGGCTCTCCCCTTCTGCAGAATTTCAGTGGCCCTGCATATATCACATCAAAATTATTATCAAGCAACATACACAATTCCAAAATTATTATTAAAGCTAACAGAGTCTTTGCTGTTCAATATTTGTCTCTAAACATTTTTGATGACCTGCCTTTATGACTTTGATACTCAGTTGGTAAATGCAATAATTGCAGCTTCACATTCACTGTGCTCCAGATGAAGTCTTATTTTTGTCTATAATATCCGGGTGTGCATCGGGAACTCCTCAAGACTACTATACTTTCTGTAACACTCACTGTACTGTGTTCATTTTAAACCCCACTGTCATTTTAGTTTTGTGTCATTATAAAATAAAATGAAATTGCCTGAGCAAAATAGTTAAGAGTTTCGAGTGATTTATTTTTTATTTTTAAAACGCTAACAGCAGATTTAGTTGCTATTCACTTACCAGCCTCGTCCCCATTTGCATCTGAAAATGTGGTAACCCTTTGTACATAAACCAACTTTACAATCATCTCTTCCCTACATTCTCTGCAAAAGTCTGTTGTGATGAGGGTGTATTCCTTTTTGTTTGCAGGATACTCTGTTCATTCCTGGGCGGGGGCAGGGGGAGGGGTTGACTATACTTCACACCTTTAAACCCTGTAACGTTGCCAGTCTCGCCGCTGTTGTCATGCAGATACAGCCATTAAGGGATGAAAGAGTCATGCAGGGGAGTCTGCTAAAAGAAAGAAACATGTAAATAGGATAAACAAAAGGAAAGCTGTGACCGCCAGGGCTTTAGGACGGATCGAAAAATACCCTCGATGACCCTTGACTACTGCCTGGCTGCCTCAGCCCAGCCCACGGAACCTGACGGGGGGGGGCTGAAGCCCCTTCAGCCCAATGGTTGTTGCGCGCCTGCCTGGAAGCAATGACCGAAACAGCAAAATACAAGCCGGGCGGCACACTACGCTAAGCACAGATGCTTATGTGTTTTTAAGCCCCGCCCTTAATTATATTGGCCACGTGCCTTTGAGAGACCCCCCCAATTTGTTCATCCCACTTAAAGCCCCGTGTAAGGGCACGGGTAGTACCCGCGGAAAGGGGAGAACAGAGAGAAAAGTATCAGGTACAAGAGGAGGAAGAACTAGCAAGGACGTGTCAAGAGAGGTGACGGGAGTTTAAAGAAAGAGGAGGGCTAAAGTTTAGGAGGCGACAACAGGGAAGAGTGTCGGCAGGAAGCGGAAGAAGAGAAAGTGGAGCGGAGGGGACAGAAAGCGGCAACAGCATGGAGGCTCGAGAACAGAGTATTTGGAAGAGGGGGCTAGAAGGGGTGCGGTTGAGTTCGAGGGGCGGAGAAAAACAGGCGGAAAAGGAGTTGCCAGAGAAAAGAGCAGGAAGCAAAGACGTTTGAAAGAGAAAGTAATAAGAGAGGAAGCCGTCGGTCGAGCCTGGAAAGGCGAAGTAGTAAAGAGAGGGGTCAGGAGCCGCGCCCTCCCCACTCCCGAGTGCCCTGGCCAGGCATCTCTTCGGTTCAGCCTCCCTCAGTCCGTCTCCTGATGCGGAAGACATTCAGTCAGCCTGGTTGGTTGAGGCGCCTGCGGGGCGCACGGGAGGACAGCGCCGGTTCTTCCTCGGGTGCACCACACATTCCGTCTGGAGGCAGCAGCAGCAGCAGCATCCCGCCTCCGCCCCAGCCCTCCCGGCCCCCAGCAGAGCACACCGCGGACGTGGAAGCCTTCCGCAGGAGCAAGCAGTACGACGTGTGCGTCTGCCACGGCGAGGGGGACCTGGACTATGCCCTGGAGTTGGTGTCTTTCCTGGAGGGAGGGAGCGAGGCGTTCCGCTGCTTCCTGCAGCTGCGGGACGCGGCCGCGGGGGGCGCCATCCCCACCGAGCTCTGCGACGCGCTCTCCAGCAGCCACTGCTGGGTGCTGCTGATCACCCCGCGGTTCCTGGAGGACTGCTGGTGCGGGTATCAGATGCAGCAGGCGCTTGCCCTGGCGCCGGTGTCCCACGGGTGCATCATTCCTTTCATAAAGGACCTGGAGCACGCGCAGTGCCCGCGGGAGCTGACCTTCATGTACAAAGTGTGGGCCTCCTCGGGGAAGGACGCCGGCTTCCTGCGCATAAAGACGGCGCTGACCAACTATCTCAAAGAGGCCGCGTGCAGGAGTGTGAGGGCGAGGGGTGGCGGCGCTTCATCCGGGCAGGGGACGACATCCAGCCCAAGCAGCAAAGAATCCAGCTGAGAGCTCTGGACTCAGGACAGGATGTGGCCACAGACTTGACATTTGGAATTTGCACTTTATGCATCCATTCTACCCACATCTTTTGTTTATTTTGTGGTTATCTGGTGTTCCAGCTCTTTTCATTTCTGTTTTACAGGTAGTTTATCTGAGCCAATGGCTCCTTGACAATCAACCAGATTTATGGTCACTTTAGTTAAAGAGGGTAATCTGGTTCAACTGTATAATACGATTTGTGTTGAATGGCAGTCACAACGTTGCTTTTAATTTTCTGCAGAACCCTAGCATTGGAAAAGCCGATAGGTCTGGCTTGCATTTTGAGTCTTGGGTAAAATAGAAGAAAAGCCTGTTACAGTGAGAAAAAATGTTATGCAAGCACTCAGTAGGGGGCAGACTAGGCGCAAGTCGGGGGTGGACATAGTTGTACCAGGCCTTCCCCACTCTATTTTTTTCTAGAAAGGGGACTCCACTCCCATTGGACCTAGACTAAAGGAGGTGGATGCAATGTGTCACCGTGTGCCCCAGCAATGCAACCACTTGCATTTGCATACACTTTGTGCATATAACCTGGACCCAAGGTGTTAGTTAATCTCCATAACACCCCCTTCATTTGTGAGAATAGCTCATTCGGGAACTATACATTTCTTCACTGGGAAAAAACTGGAATTCCACACCATTAACCCTTCTAATGCTTAGCAAACCAACTGTGAAACACATTTGTGCTTTGAAGCTGGAAAATAAACACCAGCGAGAGACGTATTAAAATCAAGTTTAACTGATTAAGAAATACACCCAACCGATTGTGGTTACTCACTACATGCAGTTTAAAAATTTGATTGCCAACTTCCACATCTGTTTAAACATATTAGTACTTTCAGCTTTGTCCAAGTATAATTACACATTAATATGTGGAAAACATACTTATGATTTATATGAAGGAAAACAAAAAAATATTGTTTTCACATTTCTTTGTGGTTATGTTTATTTGTTGTTTTTGCAAAATAAGCGGTTTCCTTTTTTAAGTGAGGAATATTGTAGGGGCATGACATCATTGTAAATTCCATATGCTAATAAGTCCACCCACATTTTTTCTTAGGAGTCATGCCTTGGAGAATGCACAATACACAAAGCAGCCCGTAGCTCGAGGTGATGAAAATAGTTCGCTAAGCGGAACCTAGGACCACCATATAACTGAAAAAAACAAAGGTTACAGGGATGTTATAGTTGGATTTCACTCGTACAGAACTAGAGAAATTCAGCAGTTCTAGTTAACGGAGCAAACTATAACCTCCCCCCCCCCCCCCGCATGCACTACTTATGACCTCACATATTACATCACTCATGACATGGTCAGTGACATCACACATGACCTCTCAAATTACATCTCTGGAAACCACACCCAAATTAAAACTTGCAAGTGCAAGCCAAATCCTTCCACTCCCTAGTACTCTAAAGGCCTTGTTGACAATGAATGATCCATCCATAGATAGGAAATAAAACGGATCTTCCAATGACCTAATGATACTGAAGTCACTTATTCCCAGCCCTTTCTGCAGAATCTCACATTGGTAAGTTCTCAAAGCCCTATTACTCGCATGTCTCATCAACATACTCCACGACCGCAAAGCCACTTCTTGTGAAGATATTTCACCCTCTTCCTTCATCAAATCTCTCTTGGAACGCTGTCTCACCCTTATTCATTATTGTCCATGCCTCCCTCTCTCAAGGCTTCTTCCCAGAAGCCCTCAAGGCAGGTCAAATCCTCCCAATCGTAAAGAAACCTTCACTAGACCCTGCTGACCTCACCACCTATCAGCCTATCACTCCTCTATCAATCACTGGGAAGATAATTGAAAAAGTAGCCTGTGTTCAACTCCAAGATCACATTAATGCTATCTCCTGCTAAACTGGTAGTTTAGCTTCAGGTCACCCTGCAGCCCAGAGACTACTACTACTACTGTACACATCATGGAATATATCCACCTGAGCACAGATGAAGGTGACCCCTATCTCCTGATAATGTGGGCCTCTCAGTTGCCTTCGACAGTTGACCTTACCACCATAATATGCACTCTGGAGTCTCGAATGAGATTCATCAGCAATAGCCTCAATATTTCTCTTTTCCAACCAACACTAATTTGTTCAAATGGGCACTGCCAGGTAAAAAAAAAAAATCCTATTACCTGCGCAGCCCCGAGGGTTCCATACTGCCCCCTGTCATCTTCAATATTTACATGCAGTCGCTTAGTACTCACAGACAACAGCATCAAGATTCACCAATATGATGATACAAAACTTTACTTGAGAGTGTCCTCCGCTACAGACATCTAATGACCCTAATACTGCTCCCTCATTGTCCAGACCAGCATGTATAGCACCTATCGGAACCTCCCCCAACTAAGAATTCCTGCTGTTTGCCAATAATTCATGTTATTTGCTCAATGACATGAAACTTGACCGCTTTGAATAACAACTTTTACTAAATGGCAGGGCACTTGAATTCACCCTGGAAACCAACCTCACCCTCAAGATATACATTTCCTGTTCAAGTTTATGTACGCTTGCATCTGGATGGTGGTTAACATCCTGCTCTATGTCATCTCAGACCCCACACTGGTAACTCTTAAGGGCATCCTTCATGTCGCTGCACGTCTTATCTAGGGAATGAAGAAATATAGTCCTATCCCCAACCAGATGAACTGCATTGGCACCCCTTGCCAGCCCATATCATCCTCAAAACCAGAAACATCCTTTAAAAAGCCATCAGAGCAGCACTCTTGCTTATCTTGCAAATACGTTCACTATCTGTGGTAGTTCTTGGCAAACCCGAAGGCTGGACACCACCAGACTGCAAACTAAGAACTGTAAAAAAAGAAAAAAGCATAAGGCTGCAGACCTTTTCCATCTGTGCATCCTAGATCTTGAGCATCAGTAACACCCCAACACTGCTCCAATATAAGAATGATTTAAGATGCACCTCTTTAAAAACTGCTACATTGCAATGCATTAACCATCCATAAACAGGCTACCTCTATTATCACTCCTTGACTTAATGCTTGTCTTTGACCTTCTACAGAGCCACTGCCCTTTGGTTAGATGTGTGTTATAGAAAGCCACATAGATACTTACAATAGATTAGAATTCAAAGTCTCAGCGTCATCACCTAAGCACACATTGTAAATCTGGATAAACTAGATCCTTTATCTGCCATAACTGGGAATAGTTGAAAACATGCAACATGTAAAACAAGCATTGGCATAGCCAATAGGTCTCACCTTTGGGACCATATAAGTGGTTAGCCATGCTGCACACAAGTAGGTACTATAAGTAGGTATTTTATACAAATAAAATAGATAAAATTAAAAGTCCCTGGCTAACGACATACCTAAAAACACACACAGAAACTGCAATCTGTTAAACGACTGAAAGAACTCCCCTCCCCAAAAAAGCCTGAATGTGCGAGAAAAGTTATCCCTCCCTACCAGACACCACAAAAACCAAGGAAAGAAGTTGGGCTGATGCGTGTTCATTAACATGCTGTTGAACCAAGGGCATTGCTGGTGTACGAACGGCATGTTGAGTATCTACAAGATTATAAATAGCCAATAAATGAATAAATATTCTTGAGATAGGACATAGCTCCTAGAATCCTACACGTTTGAAATCGATGACACTATGCATCCTTCGTGGGGACATACACTACTCCATTGCTTTGAGCAGAGGAATATTAACACCTCACCTAATCGAAACGTGGGTGAGAGCATTTACTTAATCTACGGTGAATACAGCAGACCTAAATTCTAATTCAACTGTGAAAGCTTTAAACTGCGCGATTCAATTCAAAACATGAAGCCCACACCTCTGTGAAAAAACGCGAGAAATAACACGTAGGCTTTGATGCGATTCAACACACAAGAAATGCAAGAATGTGGCGACTTTGGCTTATATTCAGTGATGGAAAACACCAATAAAGTTTATTTTTGGCACAGTACCACATGCCGCAGCCTGAAGGTGCATTTCATCACCACCGTGTTTGTGAACGAGCAAGTAAATGCAGAGGAAAGCTAGTTGAAAGAGATGATCCATTACTGCCTCGGAATATATACATAATGTTAATATGATCTCAAACAAAGATCTGCTCCTGACGAGATTCGCCTTTGTAGGGGGGGGGGTGAAGGGAAGAGTGCGAGAAAGAGCTGCAACAAGCGGGCTGCATCCAACAAAGTTTGTTAACAGACTCGGAACACTCTACTTTCTGTCAGCTGAGTGTCAAGTGAGTTTCACTCCAAAACAACAACAAGACAACGCCAGGAGGGGAGGAAACCAAGGGGAATGTTATGACAAGACAAAGAAGAAAAAACAATGCGAATCAGAGAAAACGGGCTACAGAGACCACAAACAAACAAGAGACAGAAACTGGGACAAAAACACACACCAACAGAAACAGGTTACAAAGACCAACAACAAGAAAAACAGCGAAACAGGGACAGATGACGAAGACAAGATGAACACAAGAGAGAGCGAGCTAGAAGGAAAAATGCTCACTGAGGCAAAGAAAGCGAAGAAATACAGCGAAACAGAGACCCACAGATGACAAAGACAACACAGGGAACGCAAGAGAAAGGAAGTGCTGAAAGGAAAAAAATGCACACAGCGAGGAAAAGAAAGCGAAAAAATACAGTGAAACAGTTAACGTTACACAGACAGAAAGAATGGGAAAAGCAGCGAGACATCCTTGGAAACCCAACTACCTGCGTTGGTGAGTGGGCGAGGAGAGAGGTGCGTGCATGTGTTTGCTGACCCCGGAGTGGTGCGTGCGTGCGCAGTCTGCTCTTTTTCAAAGCACATACTCGTGGAGCGCTGCTGCGCACGCACGCAAGGTGTATGCCGCCACAAGCACGAGTATGTGCTTAGAAAAAGAGCGGAACCGCGGCTAAAGGTTCTCCTACGCAGCGCATGCGCGCTGTGTAGGCGAGACCTAAAAAATTTACTTTATATATACATTTAATTTGCTCTTTGCTCCACCAGAAAACAAAATAGCCAAATTCTTGCCATAAGAATCAGCCATTCTGTATTGTTATGTTATACAGATCTGTCGAGCACTCTATCAATGGGAGAGTATCCTGGCGCTTTGCAGACATGAGTCTAGCCATACATAGGGCCTTGTGGGACTACTCTAAAACCAAGGTCTCTAGCTTCTTGCAGAGTTTAGGAAGTGAGGAGGAGGCTCTTATGTGTATGGGCAGGTAATTTCATGCATTAGGAGCACTGTAGTAGAAGGCTTTATCGCCGGATCTGGTTTTCCCTGAGAGTGAAATATGTGCAAGTAGGAGTCCGGACGAGCAGCGATGTCTGGAAGGTTTGTGAAAGCAGAAGCGATTTTTGAGGTATGCTGGGCCAGTGTTATGGAGTGCCTTAAAAGTGTGGGTAAGAAGTTTGAATTATGCTAGTTTGTGAATGGGGATCACCTGGAGCTCCCTTCTGGTGTAATGTGAGTGTAGTGTGGGAGGTTGAGAGTTATTCTGGCCAGAAAGTTCTGAATGGTCTGCAGCCATCTCGAGAGTTTTTTGTGGATCGCGACAAAGAGAGTGTTCCCATAGTCCAGCTTCCTTGTGAGCAGGGCATAGCTGATTCTCTAATATTTGAATGATGCGGGGCAGTGAGTTAATATTAAACAACACAGAACACAAACAAGTCTCCTGTATCAGTATATAATCTTTCCAATATGCAATGCAAATCCTCCTAAAACAGATGAAGATATAAAGGCAGATATATGCAAGTATAAACAATTTACACTCACCTATAGTGTAACTGCTGTATCTATCCAGTGTGCTCTAGACATCTGGAAAAGCATGCCACTGTTTCCATTGTCACAGTCCTGATCGCAACTGGAAGTTAGATGTTTTCCAAATTTCCTTAAGTTGAGTTTGCTGGAATTTTTTGTTGTTGCTTAAATTAGATGTGTTTTCTATATTTTTCAGAATGGCGCGCACATGATTACATACCACAGTAGGGGACATTACGCCAGTGTTCATGATATCTGTACACAGTTTGACAGATAATATTCGGTAGGGAAGAAACTATGGGCAGTTCTTCATTGACGCCCTCCTGTTTACAGTTTTTCAGCCATTATGATCAAACTTGGCTGCCTCCTCTTCCTAGTCTTCAATAATACTCTATGAAGGGAAATACAAATCTTCCTTCCATTTCTGAAAACCTATTTAGTAAATAATATAACATGTAAATTAGTTGCAAATTAAAAAAAGGAAACACTAAGACAAAGCAAACAGTTTTTCAGATTGAATTATGCTGTCTTATTGTCCAGCCCACATATGACATTCCTACAGGTGTCAATGGATAATTAGTTGGAGGATGCAATAATGATTATTCTACTTCCAGATTTCTGTCTCATTGGGTTGGTTTTGTGCTGTTTTACTAAAACACTGTGCCAGTGCCAGTACAATGCTGAAAATAAGGCTCGGTGAGTTCCTCACCTTTGAAATATCCCCAGACACCAGACTGGATCCAGAAAATTCTTCCAACACAGGTCCTGGGTGCTGGCAGGCGACGCCGCATAGCCCAGCGCAGAGTCTGCTCCTCCCCAGAAGCGACAGCCAGAGCTGTACACAGCTGCCACCCAGGCACGCCAACACCAGTTTCCCTATGAATATCCTTGGTGCCCTTAGACTCGGAGCCCAACAGTAATCAATTTTGCCAGTGTGCTGATCTCTAAAATTGGGACCCATTTAGCTGTAAAAGAGCCCATTCAATAGAACGGGGAAGGAGGTGGTGGTGAGGAATCTGCCGTTTGAGAGAGTATCCACCAGAAACAGCATTACCCAAGATGGAACTTGTTGTTCTGATGGGTATTCTTAACTGGAGATTCCTCACCTTGTGAATGGATACCAAAACAGTACCTTCCAAAGTGGTGAATCTGTGTAATGGGTCAGACCAAAAAGTCCTGCCAGACCGAAAGGCCATAATACCCATATCATGGGACCTGGCTGCCAGCGCAGTAGTACTTGGTGAATGTCTGCACTGATACACATGTCGCAGCCTGACAGATCTTCAGAACAGGCATTCCTCGTGCAAACACAGTGGTAGCTGGTTTGGCCCTTGAAGAACGGGCTTTCAACCTCTATGGAGGCTGCTTCTTTACCATCGTGTATCAGATGTTAATACAGAGAACTATTCATCTGGATATAGTCACCTTTGCACCGTTTTGTATTTCTTTGCCACAGAGAACCTGACAAAGAGCTGTTCATCACTCTAATGGTCTTTGGTGTGATCAATGTAAAAATGTGAGTTCTCTTTTGGTATCTAATCAGTAAAGTCTCTTTCTGGAGATGCGGGGTGGCAAAGAATCTGGGAAGAGTAATGGATTGGCTGACGTGAAACACCGCTCTGGTCCTCATCACCAGTTTGTCTGGAAAGAAGGTGGTGTAAGGTGCCTGAAGTGACAGAGCCTTAAGCTCAATCACACTGTGAGCATAGGTTATCCGGATGAGAAAAAACATCTTTAGAGTTACCAGATGTAGCGAACAGATGTGTAGCGGCTCAAAGAGAGTACACTTCAGGAAAGTAAGGACCAAGTTAAGGTTCCACTGTGGCATCACACAAGGTTTAGGGGAAATATTTGTACCAAACTTTTGAGAAAACGTACCATAACTGGTGATTTGAACAAGGATAATTAGTCGGGCAAATGCAAAAGGGCAGACAAGTAATCTTTAGCAGTGCCCACTGCAATTCCTTACTGGGCCTAAGAGAAAATGCACAGCAACATATCCAACAATTTGGCTCGTAATGGGTCTGTATTACAAGTGCTACATCGAGCCTCAAACTTTTCCCGGAGACCTGCATAAAGGAATTTTGTAGGACGCCTGGCCACTGGAAATAGGACCCTGAGGATATTTATAAAAAAGTGTGGGATAATCTCACACACCCCCTGGGTGTCCTGCGTCATCATTGGCCATCCCACCCTCTTAAATGAAATGAAATAAAATGTATATAGCGCAATGCCTACCCTAAGGCCTCCCAGCGCTGCGGACGAACACAGAGAGGCAGAAAAGTAGAGGATTAGGATCAGTCATTGTAAAGAACGTTTTTTTGGAGCTTTCAAAATGACAGCAAGTTAGGCTCCTTCCGCAGATTTAGTGGGATGGCATTCCAAGAGTTAGCAGTGTTAGGAGCGCCCGCTGCATCTAGCTTCCCTTATCCTGTGTGTGGCGACTAGGAAGGAGGACATAGAGAAGAGATCTCTGGGAGGTTGGTAGTGGGTAATCATGGATTGGATTGTAGCTGGGTCCTTCTTCCAGAGGACCCTGTGGGTCCGGCACATGGCCTTAAACTGGATCCTCCCCTTGATAGGCAGCCAATGAAGGGTCCTTAGTGCTGGTTTTGCAGTTTGTCGACAAGGGATCTGAAGGAGCATGCAAGCAGCACAGTTCTGATTGATCTGGAGCTTATGAATGGTAGATTTGGGGGATCCCATAGTCCAAGTGGGAGAGGATGAGAGCTTGGACCATGATCCTTCTTGCTTGAAAAGGGAGAAAGGGAAGGATCTTACGAAGCATCCTCAGAAGGCCATAGCACGTGGCAGAGATTTTAGCTGCCTGGTGATTGAAGCTGAGTGAATGATCAAGCCACATGCCAATCTGGATCTTCGGATCTGGTGCCGGCCCGAGACAATTAGGCCAGAGCAGAACAGGATTAAAGGAGGGGGAGTTGCCAAGGAGCATAAGCTCGGCCTTTTCCCCATTGAGTTTAAGGCAAGAGAGTTCCATCCACTTGGAAACTTCCTCTAAGCAGGGGCCTAGAGTGCTAGATGACCTCTCGTGGTGGTTCAATGCCACCACAAGCTGTGTGTCATCTGCGTAGGTGATTATTTTAATGCCAAATGGTTGGACAATGTCTTCCAGGGCTCACATATAGATGTTAAATAGCGTGGGGCCCAGGGAGGAGCCCTGAGGCACCCCACAGCTGAGAGGCAACCGGTTAGAGACAACATCTCCCTCAAAGACCTGAAAGAACCGGTCGCTGAGAAAGAACTGTAGCCATGTTATAGCTGTGATGGTCACTCCCACATTTGTTAGCCAAAGTATCAGAGTGTTATGGTTGACAGTGTCGAAAGTGGCACTAAGGTCAGGAAGGATGGGGGTGTGGCTAAGCACGCAATGGCGGAGGACGTGCCTGGGTAGAGCTCCGAGCTGACCTCCCCTTACACAGGCCAATTCTCCGTCTCTTTTATCCGGACCCGGCCCCAATTAGCAGCGGAACTGCGTGGGGGCGATCTCTGCAGCCCAGCCAAATCTGGGGCTGCGGAACTGTTCCTGGCCGCTTCGGTCGCGGCGGAGGCTGGCTGCCTCCCCTGCTGGTTTCCCCGGCCGGCGCTCACATCTACGCGAGGCCGGGGATGGAAAACAGACAGGAGGCCCTGCTGCCGAGGTCTAAGCCTGGGAACCCCTGGGGCGGACCTGGCGAGCCACACACGGATCTGCCGAACAGACACTCTCCATCCTGTTCTGGGGTGAGCCCGCCTGCTGGCACCCACGACGGATGCCCCCCCCGAGGGAGGGGGCAGCAGCCCAAGCCCCGCATCATTTGCTCTGCTGCAGTGCGGGCCCATCTCTTGGCGCCTGCGGGCGTCGCCTTCCGGGGGGGAGAGACCGTGCCTCGTACCCCGCATCCTCCGCCCTACTGAAGATGGGGGTTGACTCCCGGAGCTAGCGGAGGACATCTCCCGAAGCGGGGGAGCCGCGCTCTACGCCGAGGTGCCTGGGCGCGACCGCCATTTGCCGCGAAGTATCGATTGGGGTGGACCGGGAGGTCCCTTTGACTGTTGGGGATTGGAAGGCAGCCGACTGAAGCCGGAGACACCTGCATGCCACCCTGCGCTCCTGCTGACAGCGGGGGACACCTACCCAGCTATATCGGAGGGTGCCGGCCGCGCTGGGAGGGGGCGCCCACCGCCCCACCCCACTCCTGCCTCATTACCAACTCTTGGCCTGGCACGGTGCGGTCCCGCCTGCACGGATAGGCGATGACATTGTCCTGCGCCCCCTGAGTGTCCTGTTACTCCGGACTTCAAGGCGGATCAGCCTCCCTGGAACCCGGGGAGGCCACTGGACGCGCTCATGCTGCGACACACGCCGCTTTGCCCATGTCTGGGGGAACTAGGACGAGGACCAGAGCTGGTGGTACACAGGTGAAGGGGAAGATGGAGAAAGCGGCTAAATTGTCTGACCCAGATCAAACTGCCTCCAAATTGGAGGCGATGTTGGCGGCGATGGAGCGGCTGGAGGAGTCGATGCAGCTGACCCGCACCTCCCTGGAAACAAAGATCAATAGTGTTGCTATAGATCTCACTCACCTGCGGGCCGACCATGGGAAGTTGTCGGACCGCACCTCCACCCTGGAGGCCACCATCAATGACATTACACCCAAAGTCACACAAACGGACAGGCATGTGCAGGACCTCCTCAACCGTGTGGAATTCCTAGAAGACCGTGCGGAAGATGCGGAAGGGAGGGCGAGTGGAAATGATGTCCGCATTGTAGGTCTGCCGGAACGATGGGAAGGCAGGGAACCCGAAATCCACATGGAGAACTGGCTGCGGACCCTGCTGCCAGATGGCGCACTCTCACAACACTTCGTGGTAGAGCGGGCTCACCGAGTGCCAACCCGGCCACCCCCAGCGGGATCCAACCCCAGACCCATGCTCATCCGTATCCTGAACTATCGCGACCGTGATGCCATCTTGCAGGGATCCAGGAAGCTGCCGGAGATACGGGTTGAAAATGCCAAGATCATGCTCTTCCCTGATTATACAATCCAGGTGCAACGCCAGAGACATTCTTTCTTAGCGGTGAAACAACGGCTCCGCCAGCTGGCCCTGAAATATTCCCTCCTCTTCCCAGCGCGGCTGCGAGTGGTGGCCCAGGACAAAACTCATTTCTTCAACACCCCCGAAGCGGTTGAGGCGTGGCTGGACTCTGGTGTGACTGCGGATCCAGGCGCGTAGCTGTCGTCGTCATCGTCCTTGAGGCGCTCACGAGGGCCTCGGCGCCGGTGCAGACGCAGGTCATTGCCGGCAAGGCGGCTACGCGTGGAGACGGAGGTAGGCCCCCCCGGCCGATCACGTCCACATTGAACAGCAAGAGGCCCTTCGGATGGTAGCGGAGATCAGCGGCTCCTTGGATGCAGACGCCGCCTTGGAGGCCAGCCCGTGCGAGATGCCCAGTGACGACCAGCGCATTTACGGATTGCCAGACTCGCAAGTGTCGATGGAATTCCCGGACGTCACCCCACAGACTGCTGATCTAATCCACTGATGATGGAACGGACTGTCCGGTGTGCCTTACCTGTCTCTGAGAGTCTTAAATGCTATGCTGGACCCGGCGTCCACAGGGCGCCTGTTGGACATGAACAGTCGGACTTCGACCCCAGGCTGAATCTTGTCTTCACTTAGAGTGGTGCAGTGAGTACTACCCTGGGGGCCGAGACGCTGGGAAAGCTCTGGATCAGTATGGTGGTTGGGAAGTTGGGTGACGAAGATGGCCCTACCTTTGGGGGTGGGTGATGTGACAGGAACTGCGCCTAGGCGACGTCTGGATGCAGAGCACCGCGCCTGGAGGGCCTCAGCCCCCTGATCGGGCGAGAACCTGTTATGACTGAGCCGACTGGCGTGAGACGCCTGTGTAGGGTGAGGCGTCCTCTACTTGACTATATAACACGCCTGTGGCGGACACGCCGAGCGCTTAGCAACTCCCCTGGACTTAAGACTTCACTGACTCATTAGAGTGTTTGGACGACAACATGTTCTGCTGTCGACCTTTTGGCATTGTTCCTTTGTTCTCTTTGTTTATGGCATTGGTTGACTTGTTTCCCCTTTTTATTTCTTTCATGCACACTCAGAGCGTGCACGCTGGCTTTCTGATGATGACTGTGGATGTGTGGCTTAGTGGGACGCAGTGTTGGTTGCTGGTGGGGGGTGGGCGGGGAGGTGGGGAGAAGGTGAATACCCAGACATATTAGGTCAGTGATTAAAATGTGCACGTGGAACGTGCGCGGCATGCACACGCCGTCGCGCCGTTACCAAATTTACTCGTATCTTAAGCGACACCACGTACACATAGCCCTCTTGCAGGAAACCCATTTAACTGGCCCGGAAACACAGACATTACACCGTAGATGGCGGGGGCAGCTATACGCCACTGGAAATTTGGCTTATGCGTGAGGGGCATTGATCTGGGTGCGTCCCGGGGTCCCATTTGCACTTTCCCACTGCAGGGTAGATCCGGAGGGTAGGTACGTGGTCATTCACGGCAAACTGGACGGCCAGTTGGTCGCCCTTGCATCCCTTTACTCCCCTAACACCGAGCAGGGAGACTTCTTTACGGGGCTATTGACAGTGCTGGCGCCCTGGCACGGTGTTCCCTTGATGCTGGGAGGCGACTATAACTGTGTCTTGGACGCTGCCCTCGACCGCTCCTTCCCGCCATTAGCCAGTGCGCCGGTAACTGGGGCCATGAGGGCACTCACGAACTGGGTGTTACAGTGGGATTTGCATGATGCCTGGCGGAGTCGTAACCCACACACTAAGGTATACTCTTACTACTCAGGCGCACACACATTGCATGTCAGGTTGGACAGATATATGCTGACAAGTGACCTGCTCCCCCATGTCACAGACACATATTACATGGGCCGCACCCACTCCGATCACAACCCTCACATTCTGGAACTGGCTTGGGAGCGTCCACATCCGCCGGTGCCTACCTGGAGGCTCCAACCTGATTTGCTCTTGGACGCCCCGTTCCGTGACGCACTCTCGACACGTCTTTTACAGTATTTTGAAGAAAATAACCACACTGCTTCTACCCCGCAACTCGAAAGGGACGCATTCAAAGTCGTCACAAGGGGCCACTGTCTGGGCACACAAGTGGGCATGCAGAAGCATATAGACGGGGAGCTGACGCGTATTGAATCTGACCTACTGCAAGAGGAACGGGAAGCGGTGGAAAGTGATGAGGGGCCACTATTGGCGACCAGAGAGGCACACATGCGACTGCTCGACAGGCTGAAAAATCTGAACTACGCTGCCCACTCGGCACGCACTCAACATTTTGGGGACAAATCGGGCAGACTACTGGCGTGGCTGATCAGACAGGATGCCCAGACCACCTCAGTGACGTCAATTTACACCAAGCTAGGCACCATTGTGTACACACAGAGAGCCATTCATGATGCCTTTGTGGAACATTACACAGACACTTATCAGTCCCGACTGCGGGCTTCACCTGCTGATATAACAGAGTATCTATCTGTTCTACCCTTGCCTGAGATAGATGATGCGCAACGCGACGAACTGGGTGCACCGCTGACATCTGAGGAACTAAGAGTAGCCATTTTCTCTCTCTCTAATGGCAAATCCCCGGGGCCCGATGGGCTACTCGCGGAGTTTTACAAAGCTTACTCTATCATTCTGATTCCGGAACTATTGCGGATATATGAGTCGGCGATTGCCGACTCTGCGCTCCCACCCACACTGAACGAAGCAAACTTGATCTCTCTCCCGAAGCTTGGCAGAGACGGGACCCGACTGGGATCGTACCGCCCACTAGCTCTTCTTAATACAGATTACAAGATCCTGGCTTCCACGCTGGCCCAACGATTAGCTCCTCTGGTGCTTGATCTTGTCCACACCGACCAAAACGGTTTTGTACCGGCCCGTAGCACCTCGCACAACATCCGGCTATTGTTTAGGGTGCAGAGTTTCGCCACAAGTCGATGGCCCCATTCCGGATGTCTAGTGCTCGATCTTGAGAAAGCATTCGACTCAGTAGAATGGCCTTACCTGGTGTTGGTGTTGCAGAAGTACGGCTTGGGCGATGATTACATCCGCATGGTGGAGCTTCTGTATCAGCGGCCCCCGGTACGGGTCCGCACGGGCAGGCTGTTAGACCCTATTCGAGTGCGCAGGGGGACCAGGCAGGGATCCCCCTGTCCCCTCTAATCTTCTCACTGATGATGGAACCCCTGGCGGCACAGTTGCGGGCCTCTGGCGCGGATTGGGGCATTCCCCTGGCCGATGGCATACACGTAGTATCGCTGTATGCTGATGACCTATTGCTCTATATTAGAGACCTGACTCGCTTCCCATTAGCGCTTACTGCCATCTTCCGCACCTTCGGAGAGATGTCGGGGCTCAAGGTCAACTGGGCCAAATCTGGCGTGTACTCTTTTGATGCAGCCACGCCGGAATGCGCAATTATAGTTCAAGACGAAAGGCTTGTCTGGTATTCAACCACGTTCCGTTACCTTGGGATAGGTATATACCGAGACCTCACGGACGTGTTGGAGGGTAATCTAATAATGGCAATCTCCTCCCTGAGGGCGCAGATGACCTTCTGGAGGACTCTTCCCCTGAACGTGCCCAGCCGGGTCACTTTAACGAAAATTATAGCGCTGCCCAAATTATTGTATTTTTATGCTAACCTCCCCGTGTATGTCCCCACGCGTATATATTTCGCGAGCTGGAGACCTTAATCCGGAACCTGATCTGGAATACGGGACAGCCCAGAGTGGCTCTGAAGACGCTTTATGCCTCTACCGAGGCTGGAGGCCTAGCAGTCCCCAATCAGGAGCTCTACTATCTAGCAGCGCAACTGCAATGGACTACCAGCTGGTTGAGTGGGAAAGACCTGGCAGATACAGCCACGGATGCCACTATCATGACGCTTACACAAGTACACACACTGTTCCACCCCTTGGCCAAAACCCGCTGCCCGACAAGCTACACTTAGCGGTAGCACATAGGTGCTATACGAGAAGCTTAAAACTCACTAGCTCCACGAAGCCGTACGCTCCGAACTTGCCATTGTTGGGGATGCCCAGGGACAACGGTGTGCTCACAGAGGCGGCGCTGGGTAGCTGGGTGCAGGAGGGGGTGGACACTGTGGGAGACTTATTCACCGAGGGGGCACTGGTCCCATTCGAGACGTTGGTTGCTGACACAGGCCTCCCGGCAGGACAGTTTTTAACACACGCAACACTCATGCGCACGCTGGTACGGGCCTGGGGTGACCTTTCTGAAGAACTGCCAACCCATCTGCTGATACAATACTTGCACATGATGGGGAACGGGTCCCATGTGGTGCATTGGCTGGCGCAGGCCCTCCACATCCACACACAATTTTCTTCCCAGCGCTTGCGGGACAGGTGGGCGGAGCACAGGGGTCGGGAGTGGACTGACAAGGAATGGGCAGTGGTGCTGGCTGGCGCAACTAATATTCCACGCAATTCCCGCTTTAAAACTATCCAATTCTACATCATACACCGCTCATATTTATCCCCGGACAAGATCAATTGCTATTTCGGAATTACCACGTCTGCATGCTCGAGATGTGGGCTAGCCGACGCAGGCTTATTGCACATGCTCTGGTCCTGCCCCTCACTGCACGCTTACTGGCGAGCGGTGTCGGCCACCTTGGCTGCGGGAGTGGGTGGGGAACTGCAACATACATGGGAAACATGCATACTAGGTCTATACAAAAGGACGAAGCTGACAAGAGTTTCCGCTAGATTTTGGGACCTTGGTTTGATAACGGCAAAAAGGCTTATCACTAAACGTTGGAAGACCAGTGAACCCCCACAGGTGGTACATTGGCGCAGCTCCTTTGATAATTGGGAAAGAGCAGAAAGCACAGCCTTGCATAGGGAAGAAATGGCGGGATTCCGAGCATATCCCATAGCCCAGACCTGGGATGACACCTTGGCCACTTTTCACCGGGCATGCCTTCAGAGTGGGATCACTTAGACGCACCCCACCTGATTCAGCTCTCGGCTATGACGCCAACTCCAGATGTGGTCCAGCACTGTAGTCCTACACTTGGACCCCGGCGTGTGTAAAGTCTCTACCGGAGCAAACGAGATGCGTTCACACAACGCAACCAGACAAATATGGCTCCCGCCGTACCAGAGCGGAGGCCGTTGCCCCCTTTGCGCCTCCCTGCCCCCCCCCTCCTGTGCATGCCTCGCCCCCCTCCTCCCCCTTGAACCGCGCCACCTGCGAGTCCCCACCCCCTGCTTCCTGGGACAGCCACACTAGGCATTGGATATCCCACATTAGCGATAGCACAGCACAAACGACCAGCCACTCTTTTGTTTGTTTGCTTTTGATTTTTTACGCTTCATGATGTCATTGTTTATCATGTTATGGTTAAATGTTCTGAAAAACAAATATATTGTTCTGAATATCGAATGCCACGTACACTACGTTGGGCCTGCCCTAATGACTGTCCGAGTGGGATCAGTTTTAGCGACACTATGGTCTGGTGGACAGGCACGATTTCCCGAGGAACATGACAGTGAGCGTGCCATTGCAGCGGAACCACTGGACATTGATGCACATGATTAGGTACATTGCGATGCCATGTATGCCTTGCATTTTTTCCTTTTCTTGTTTCATATGCTCTCAAAGCCTACGGGCACCTTTGAAGAAGTGGCATCGATTCCCTTTGTATGATGTTCTCCTTATTACCTTTATGTGACCACACCATTTCTTGGCTAATTGTTTTCTTAGGTATCTGTGCCTTAGGCCACACACCTGATCCGCAAATGATGTTTAGCAAGTAATGACATTACAGCAAACTGTTGTTGCCAACATATACTTTTGTATGACGCGATTTTTTTTTAGATATGTCTCCATTGTAAATTCTTTGATAAGTTATACAATCCTAATAAGAAATGCAATAAAAGATATTCAAACAAAAAAACTAAGGTCAAGGAGGATGATCACTGCAGTGCCTCCTTGGTCCAATATCCTCCTCAGTTACTGCAAGACGGGCAGTCTCGGTCCCTAGTTGAGGGTGAAAGCCAGTTTGAGAATGGTGGAGAAGATCGTTACAATGTAGAAAATCTACTAGTGTGGTATTTATGTGTTTCTGTAGAATCTTGCTCATCCAGGGAAGGAGCGGGATGGGACGATAATTGGCTAAATTATACTGGTTGAGGTTAGGTTTCTTTAAAAAGTCCCTTACCAGTGCGCATTTCCATGCAGGGGGAACCATTCTGGATGAGATGCAGGAGTTGACAAGATCATGGATTACTGGGCGAATGGTGTCGGCAGCTAAAGTGAGGGGCTGAGGAGGGGAAGGGGTCAACCTTGTTGTGGGACTGTTCTGGTGTGATCCGGGGAGTGGGGGGATCCAGACAGCTATAAACCCTGTACAGTTACCAGTTACAGACTTTTACATTAATGAAGAGGGTGGTGTACCTATGATTAAAACAGACAATGAGATGTTTGCGTCTCATGTCCTTATAAATCTAAATTTTTTGTTAGCACTGAAAAGGCCCCAAAATGGGGCAGGGCTTTGATTAGAACTGGAAGGAAGACAGACACCCCCCCGCCCCCCAAAAAAAACCACAACTAAGTGCAGTGCTTTAAATGGACCTGTACGGAGTACTAGCACATTTTTATTTTGAGAGGGAGAGAGTACCGGCACTTTTCAAGAGAAATGCTATACTTTTAATTGGAGTGTACCGGTGATCCAGCGGGCTATAGAAAATATATCATACACTACGCTACCCAATTTCATAACCTATAAACAAAATTCTAAACTATACATGGACCCATTTATGAACCTGATATATTTTTGGGCCTACTGAATCAGGTGGTCAAATAAATCTATATACACATTATTTACAAACTATAAACATTTTTATACATTTGTAGAAAGAATATTGTCATTAGAATAAAACCCAACCATTTAAACGACCACCATAGGCGACGTGATCTAGCTAAAGGTAACCTATACTTCTAAATAACCAAGACCAGCTTGTTTGTCAAAAGTAAGATTTTATTTTCTAGATTATGGTATATAAGTTGTAAGTTTTATAATTGAAATTTTATTTGCAATAAAGCAAGCATGATAGTAAGAAATATGGAAAAATACAATTTAAGCAATTTAATCAAATTTAAAGAAATTATATAAAGTTTAGCATTTCTAAAACCTATTTCCCTAACTGAGCTAAATAGATAGAAATTAAAGTAAAGTTCTTTGAGGATTCTTACGTGCTCCACGCAAAGTCCAGCAGCACATCACCCTCATCGGAAAGTCAGAAAGCAGCAGCCAGCCCAACCCTAAGGGCATGACTTTTTATACCTTTCTACGCTAACTAAACTAGCAAAGGAAAGTTTTCAGAAATACTCGACGTCCCATTGGCTGAAAGTGACAAGTGACATGTCACCCGATTCTTAAAAAGTTCCACAAAATCATGTCTTACAAAGACCATTGTCTCTTCCACGTGAAGCCAGAGGCTTCCTGCGATTGCAACTTTGTTTTAAGTCATCCTCGCAGCTTCCATAGTCTTACAGTGCAACTTCCGCGGATGCCAAGTTAAGGACTGACAAAAAGTTCACTTTCGACCTTGGCCATGTCCGACAGAATGATGTCAGCTCATCAGTTTTTGCTTTGTGAATGCAGCTTCAATAAACGTTTTAATTCAGAATGGGCGTCTCGTGACTTTCTGCAGAAATATGAATTAGCTCTTTTTGTGCGGCTCAAATAGTTAGGCCTCAAAAGCAGGCAACTTATAATTTCTAGTATAAAACAAACACAAGAAAAGTATTAATGTAAGAAATAAAGTATATTCTGTATCCACCCCATGGTTTACTAAATAATTAGCCCACCCGATTAATCAAAATGTTACCTAGCCATTGCAAACAAATAAAGCAGCGTTTATATTTACCAGTCTCCGTTTTTCTATGAGACCCATATGCACCTAGAATAGTAGAAATGACATCACACAGACAAGAAAAAGCAAAACAAGCACATGCTTATTTTAAGTATGCAGCAGTTAGTAATGACAAAAACGAAAACAATAAATTATTTTATTATTTTGCACGAACAAAAAGATGCAACATTTATGCACGTTTATGAGCACACATGTTAGTCCCCCCACGTGTAAAGTTTAATCTAGGTTGTATTAGCACAACATATCACAAATCATTAATAATTTTATTCATGTTATGGAAATGTGACTTTGCGAGTTTAAACAAAATTTTGTTTTCTATCTCGCTCCATCAACTCCCTCATCTGGTGATTAACAAATCACCACACCAGCACTCAAAAATTTGGTAAATTTAATTTATAAGAAATCGATTCAAATTCATTGTATTAGTAAACCTAAAAGTCTGTTTCAGCATAATCCTTGCAATTAACATGACGCTCTCTATGTAACTCCTGCAACTCAATCTCCCTTTCCTCTTCTTTTCTGAGTTTATAAATTCTCTTCTTTTCTCTCAAATGCTTCTTTCTTTTATGCAACAAACAACCTACTTTAGTCAAAATAAAAATGAATATAATTATAATCAAAGGTGCCAGAATCTTGCCAAGAATTGAACTTCCGATATTATGAAACCAGTTTTTAATTGCTTGAAACCTATTTGAAAGTTTCCCAGTAAAATCTTCTTCTAAAGGAATTATTTCAGAATGCATTTGTGTAATATTCTTAATATACATTTCAATATTTTTACTTTCATCCGGTATATATGTACAGCAATGTTGGACATGTAAAATGCCACAGACTCCTCCCTCTTTTGCTAAGAGTATGTCTAAAGCAAGACGGTCTTGAATTACCATGGATCTAATTGCAATAACTTCAACATTCACTAATTGAAACCCATCAGCAGTGTCAGTTGATAATCTATCAACTATAGTGGACAATTTTCTGATTCTCCCTGCATTTAGGGTTATACCAACAAAAGGTATTACAGCTTGGAAAATATCTCCCAGAACTTCAGTAAAAGTTTCTCTTTTAGCTCTATTTACATAATTATGAATTTTAAATAATCCTTCTGAATCTCTGTCAACATGAAACACTTTAGGAAAAACAATTCCCACATAACAAGTTCCATACCAATGGTCTGGAAGGTTGTAGTAGGCTTTGTCACCACAGACAAAATAAATTCCAGGAAAGATAGGATCTTTTCCACCTTTAAATCCCCAACCTCCCATTATCAGATAAGTATCTTCACAGTTGCTTGCACCTACAAAATAATTATCAAAAAGTGTGTTATCTCTTCTAATGCAAAGCTTTCCACTAACAGGTTTGTCTATGTGAATTGCAATATTTTCAAGCATTTTACCATTTAGTTTCTCATCCTCTTTTTGCCAGAATGATGACTTAGTCTGCTTGACTAATTCATTTCTCTTATAAATTGCTCTTCTCTCCTCAACCATATTCAGAAATTTCTTCCCTTCAGCACTTAATTTACATGTTAGATTATTCTTGTAAGCATACTCATAAGTGAGTTCATTAGTAACAAGGAAATATTCTCTCAATTGTTTAGCTTTCTTATGCTTATTTAAAGCATTATCAATCTTGATATTAGCAAAAATCTCATCATAATTTGAATAGTAATATTCTAAACGACCAGTTTGATAAAATAAACTAGTTAATACACTACATGTAACAGCATAAGTGAGAGGAAGCATATTATATGTTACTCCCTCAGAAACAGAAGCGGGTAACTTAACGCATACATAACAATCCTTTGCATCCATTACCTTTACATATTCACTCAAAAGCTTTGTGAATGTATTGCTTGAAAAATCACCTATTGATTTATCTTGATGAATGTTAGGTTGATGATCAATTACTTTAGCAGATGCACTATGTTTAGTTTGGCTAACTAGAGCTTTGCTTGTTAAGTTAACTTTGTGTAATTCTCTATTCATTTCTAAAGGTATGATCACAGCTAGTATCAACCAGAGCAGAACTAAAATGAGCAGACACACCAGAGTCATCTTACAGCATCTTTTAAAAACAGAGCATTTTGAAGTGCTCTCCTTAATGTAAGGCATTTTTAGGTTAGTTTTAGCCTCAAAAATAAAATTAAAAATAAAAATAAATTTTAAAATTTATATACACCCCCCTTTTAAAATATATTTTTCTTTTATAACCCTAAACAAGATTTCTTCGACCTTATGTCATACATAAGTTTTCTTCTACTAGACAGTTTTTCTTCGACCTTGTGTCAACTAACAGGATTTCTTCAGCCTTATGCCAATTTAATAATTTTGTACTTCAATCATTGTCACTAATTTCTTGGATTTCGTTTTCTTCTTCACTACTATCATATATGTCAATAACGGGTGGAATTACTAAGTAAGTCCACTCAGGAGACTTGTATTTCTGGTTTGGTCTAATTATTCTCTTCCCTTTTCTTGATATCACTTCTATCTTCCTTCCAACTCCAATTTCTTTTCCTGGACTCTTTTGACTACTTATTTCTTCAACTTGTTCTATTGGCTTTTTAATCAATCTGACTCTCAATCTTCCACCAGGCCAGTAGTCTGCTTTTCTCACGTACTTTTTCTTTGGTTCAGAATTATTTGATTCTGACTTCCAAGTCCTTTTCTTTCCGTTTTCACTTCCACCTTCCACGTCACTTTCTTCAGTTTCGTAGTCTGAAATTTCAATTGACTCAGGAACTTCTCTATACGGCAATTTCACTCCTTCAGGAACTTCACTTTGTCTTCCATCACTGGTACTCGGTAATTCGTTCTCTTCCTCTTCCTCAATTACCTCTAACTTCCCAGATTTCGGATTTTTGTTCCTTACTTCAGAGCTTGTTCTCTGCCTTTCGATACTCTCCTGGTCTGTAACTTCTTTTGGTTCAGCTTCTCTGTCTTCAATATAGACAACCGAATCCTCAGTTATCTTTCCTTTTAACAGATTCTCTTCACCTTCAGAATCTATTTCAATTATTTCTAAGTCTTTTCTTGCCAGATTTCCATTCACCGGCACAGTTTCCAGATGTCGACTTTCTTGTCGATCTTCAGAATCTGGAATTACTTCACCTTCTGTTCTGTCTTCTGCTTCAGAATCAGAGTCATCTGTGGTATCACTTTCAACATCAGAATTCTCAGGAGTTGGTATTGGAATAGTATGACTTGGATGAATCCAACGCTTCAATCCTCTGCACTTTACAGCATTAGTAGTGATCAAGATTACCTGCCTAGGTTTCTGCCATCTAGGAGATAGACAATTCCTCCTCCGATGTACTTTTGTTCTGACCCAGTCTCCAGGTCTCAGATCATGTGTCAAAACTTTGTCATTTGATTGTGCTTCAGTTCCCACCTGATTAGATACAGAAGTTACCATATCAGATAACCTTTTACAGTAATCCAAAATTGCACTGTCATTTATGCTCAACAGTTTACCTACAGGTACAAAAGCTTGCCTCATAACTCTTCCCATCAAAATTTCATGAGGACTCAAACCTGTCTTTTTATCTGGTGTACTTCTTATTGACATCAAAACAAGTGGAAGAGCATCAGTCCACTTCACTCCTGTCTCTAGACACATTTTCCCAATTCTGTTTTTGATAGTTCCATTTATTTGTTCAACTACACCTGATGCTTCTGGTCTGTATGCACAGTGTATTTTCTGCTCAATACTCATAGCTTCGCAAATTAATTTCAACAGTTTGTTATCAAAATGACTTCCTCCATCACTCTCAATAGTGACTGGAAAACCGTACCTTGGGATGATTTCTCTGAGCATTAGTTTTGCTACTGTAATTGAATCACAATGTCTTGTAGGAAAAGCCTCTACCCACCTTGAGAACAAGCATACAATTACAAGTACATATTTCAAACAGTTGTGTAAAGGCATTTCAATGAAATCTATTTGTAACCTGGTGAAGGGACCACCCTCTCGACCAATTATTCCTGTCCCCACCACTGATTTTCTGTTTGGATTCATTTGTTGGCATGATAAACACCTTTGACAAAAAGATTCTGCAATGGTTCTAAATTTGGTATTGAACCATGTTTCTTTAAACAGTCTGACCATAGAATCTCTTCCTAAATGTGCAGGACCATGATATAATCTGGCCATGTCAGAAATCATGCAATTTGGTAAAACTACTCTGCCATCTTTGTAAACCCACACTCCATCTTCATCACGTTGTCTACAATCTGATCTTAACCATAGGTCTTTTTCTTCATCTTCTGCTTCGTTTTGTAAATCTCTAATCTCATTCCATGTTTCTACAATAGTTGTTAGCATTAATGAATTTGAATCAGTTTCTGTACTTCTATTCCGATTGTAAGAATAATTTTTCCTTGCGCAGTACTTTGCTGTTTCATCTGCGAAGGCATTTCCTTTGGAAATATAATCAGTCCCTCTAGTGTGTGCTGCACACTTGACTATGGCAATTTCTTTTGGCAATTGTATTGCTTCAATTAATCTTCTAATGAAAACTGCATTTTTAATTGGTGACCCTGTTGATGTCATGTATCCTCTCTGTGACCAGAGTTGTCCATAATCATGCACAACTCCGTACCCATACTGACTATCAGTAATGATGGTAACTCTTATATCTTTTGATATTTCACATGCACGAATTAAAGCAATCAATTCAGCCACTTGTGCTGAACGAACTCCTTCAAGACATGATGCTTCTTCAACATCTTCGACTGTACAAACTGAGTATGAAGCTTTCAAGACACCACCTTCGGATCTTAAGCATGAGCCATCTACAAAATAGACAAAATCCGATTCAGACAAAGGTCTGTCTTTGATGTCTTTTCTTGGTTTTGTGCAGAATTCCATGACATCTAAACATTCATGTTCTGTCTCAATGTCATCAACAATTTCAGAATCAGGCAGTAATGTAGAAGGATTCAGATTCAAACATCTTGAAATTGAAACATTATCTGCTCCCAATATGATTTTCTCATACTTTGTCAATCTGCTACTTGTTAAATGTTGAGTCTTACCTCTTGTCAGTAATATTTCAACTGAATGAGGCACAAAAACTTTTACAGGAAATCCCATAATGATTCCTTCACTTTGTTCAAGACTGATACTTGTAGCTGCAACTGCTTTTAAACAACCTGGTAATGCTTTTGCAATTGGATCAAGAACTGCAGAGAAATATGCAATAGGTTTCTTTAGGTTTCCATGTCTCTGAATTAACACAGATAATGCACATCCTTCTCTCTCACTGCAATACAGTTCAAAATCTTTCTCATAATTTGGCATACCCAAAGCAGGAGCTTGGCATAAGCTCTTTTTCAAGTTTTCAAAAGATTCCATCTCAGCATCATTGAGAATAATTGGATCTTTTACATCTGATTTGGTCAGTCTTTGTAGTGGTTTCGCAATTACTGAAAATCCACTTATCCATTGTCGACAGTAACCTACCATTCCCAGGAACATTCTGACCTGTCTTTGTGTTCTTGGCGGTAACATTGCTTGAATCATTTTTATTCTCTCTATTGTTACTTGTCTTTTTCCCTTTGCAATTCTGTGACCAAGATATTTCACTTCCTGTTTGCAAAACTGTAGTTTTGCTGGGGACACTTTATGTCCTTCTTCTGCAAGGCGATTTAACAGAATTATTGTGTCTGTTACACAATTTTCTCTTGTCTTAGCAGCTATTAACAAATCATCAATATACTGCACCAACGTAGACCTACCTGGTAAGTCTAAATCTTCTAATGATCTTTTTAACAGTTCGTTAAAGATTGAAGGACTTTCTGTATAGCCCTGAGGGATTCTTGTCCATCCAAGGGTCTTACCTTGGAATCTGAAAGCAAAAATTTCATAACTGTCTGGGTGTAGAGGAACAGTAAAGAATGCATTGCAAAGGTCAATGACTGTGTACCATTCAGCATCATATGGAATCTGAAATAGAATTACTGCTGGATTTGGAACCACAGGACAACATGGAATAACAATTTGATTAACCTTTCTCAGATCTTGTACGATCCTAAATGTTCCGTTAGCCTTTTTAACTCCCATAATTGGTGAATTACAAGAGCTACTCTTCATTTCTTTCAATACACCTTGCTTGATTAATTTTTCAATTACAGGTGTAATACCTTCAATTGTCTCTGTTTTCATTTTATATTGTGGAGTGTTTGGAAATTCTATTCCCTGCTTCAATGCAATTTTAACAGGATCTACGTTTTTCATCAGACCCATCTCATTCCCAGTAAAATCCCATATTTCAGATTTCACTGTTTCTTTTAGCTCTTCAGGTAAATCTTTTTCTTCAAATGCAGGAAACAATTTTGTTTCTTCTGCTTCCATCATCATCATTGTCATTCTGTACAAACCATCTTCCTCCATTGTTTGTAATTCAACTCCTTCAGGAGAACAATATATTCTGCAATTCATTTTACATAGGATGTCTCTGCCTAATAGATTTACTGGACTACTATTACAAACCACAAATCTGTGTTTGTCTCTGTAATTTCCAATTTCAACTGGTACTGGATCAGTTAGGTCTGTTTTAATTTGCTGATTACTTACTCCGACAACTTGGATGGTATCCCCAGAGAGAGGTAGGTTTTCAATTTCCACTGATCTAACAGTAGAACGGGTAGCACCAGTGTCCACTAGAAAAGTGATGTCTACATCATTAACTTTCCCATTTACATAAGGACCAGACTGGTCAACCTCAAGAGTGGCTCCAACAACACACTCTTCCTCCTCTCTCGGGCACCGTCAGCAATAATCATCAGAATCACTGTCTTGGCTTTCTGTTAATAAAAATTGTTGTGAAGCATTTTGCATTTGAACTCTTTGCTGCTTTTGCTGTTTTTGTGGTTTTATTACCTGTTCACATCCCTGAAATCCCACTTTTGGATTATATTTTTGAACTCCCCCACAATTCGGAAAAGGTGGTTGTGGCAACTGGTCCTGACGATTATTCACCTGTTGTTGTTGCTGTTGTTGTAATTGTCGCTGAATATTAAATTCATTTAACCCCTGTTGCATCTGTAGCTGTTGCTGCACGTTAACACCATTCTGCATCTGTGGATTCAATAAGGGATTCTTTAAGTTTCTAGGAGGATGAGGACACTCGTCCCTCCAATGTCCAATTTCGCCACAATTAAAACAAGGTAATCTTTGTTTCAGTTCTTCTATCTTTGGGCTAAATTTCTTTTGGAAATTATTACCTTTAAACTTTCCTTGTATTTGGTTCGTATTTCCAGTTTGTACAAAATTAGTGTTCTTATTTCCCATGCTGGCAATCTGTTGCTCAGCTACCTTTACCTGTGCCCACATGGCTTTCTCCTTTAGCTTCTTCTGTTTTACTTCTAATTCATCGCTACAATATTTTGCTTTTCTCAGAATATCATCTATAGATAGTGCTTGCCATCCGACAATACTAGTTCTGATCATTTCTCCAATTTCAGGTTTTAGTCCATAAACAAATCTATAGATAAAATGACTCATGTCTTTCTCATCTAATTTTTCATAACCACTGTATTGTTTAAAGATTAACAGTAGTCTTTCATAAAAAGAATGAACTGATTCTTTTGTTTCCTGCTCTGTTCTTTCTATTTTAACCCAATCAACTTCTTTGGGTGGAATTTTGTTTTTCATCCAAACAATTACTTTCTCATAAAAATCCATTACAAGTGGATTTGGGGCACCTGTTTCTTTGATTCGCTCAGGTTCTGCTTTTGGCCAACTAATAGATATTTTACATTCTGTCCAAAGATCAGATGGAACAACAATGTCAAAAAATCCATCCAAATCAATCCACAGAACTTTTGACACTTTGATAAATCTATCGACTTGCCTGTACCACTCAACAGGTTTCTCTCTTAATTTCGGAAAGTCATTTGTGAATAACAGAATGTCTTGTCTCGACCATGGGACATGAACATATCCTCCACCTGCAACTTCTCTCATTGGAAATTGTTTTGACATTCTTTCTAATCTTTCATCTTCCTTCCTTTTAGTCCATTTCACTCTCCATTTGTTCAGTTCTCCTAGCTTTTTGATATAGACAATTAAATCTTTAATGTGAATTATTCTTCCCATTGAGTTCAAACTCTCAATGTCGCTTTCTGAGAAATCTAATCTGTAATGTTTTGCAAAATTCTTTTGTTTACTCACATCGATTTCAAGTTCTGCAGCTAGATCCTCTAATTGATCATATTTATTTTTCGTTTTCCATTGAATACTTTTGCAAATGAATAATAGTTCATCATCCCGATAGTAATTTAAACTATCTGGGCCAATTGTTCCAATTATTAATTCTTCAATATTTGCTTTTAATTTGGCCACATCAAGCTTTGGTGTAGTTACCCTGACTTCAGGACTTCCTACATCTGACATAGCACCCATTGGTGTTTTCGGAGATAAATCCTCATTAAAGGTTAAATCAGGCATTCTCGATCTAGAAGTGTTTAATTCTGTCAAGTCTGAATAAAATTTTTCAGCAGGCTTTTGAATTTCTGTATTTAAAGGAATAGTTAATCCAGTTTTGTTTGTATTTCTTTGATCAAATACAGGCTGAACAGGACCTATTGTTACTGGAACTGTGACAGCTTCCATGCCTTTTGTCATTCTTTTGATTAATTCTTCTTTAGACCTTAAGTATTCATTATAATCATCATCCTCAACATTTCTTGTTTCTCTTGTATAATCTTTTGGAGGTTCCCTTGCTCTTGGAGTCATTGAAAAATGTCTACCCTCATTTCGAGCATTCTCAAATTCTGGTCTTCTAGGAGTTTCAGTGATTTCACAATTATTTGGATAAAGTTTAGGAGCTTCACTAATTGGAGGTGCACTCGGTGAAGTTTCAGTAGAAACCACCGGAGTAGACCATGATCTAGGAGGTCTCAAAGGCTGATTAGGCTGTTTATTTTTAGCAGTTGTATATATTTCTTCCATAATTGCATCCTCAGATTCACTTTCCATAGATTTTCCTGTAGGAGAACCCATTACCATTTCATGAATTAAATACAATCCTTCACTCATGTTTCCCTGTCTCCACATTCGTAATCTATCTTCATGAGTTTCTCTTTTCCATGATGGATTTTTAGAAGGTCTTTTAATTCCACTAGCTTCTCTTTGTAACTGATACATCTCATCTTCCCACTCTACTAAAGCTTCAAATTGAGTTGGTCTCGGTTTTGGAACAAGAGCATTCATTTTCTCTCGTAAGTTTCTTAAAACTCTTACATTAAATGAACCATCATCAGGCCAAGTCAAAACACCATCGTTTTTAGTATAGCGTTTCCAACTGTCGAACCATAAGACAGTATGATATCCGTATTCACCTTCCATGTACGCTGCAGGTGTTTTATACTTATGAAGTAGTTTACCACCTCGCGTTTCGATTTTCTTGTCAGGTGAAAATAAATTCTTAAATTTCTGAAATAATGTTGTCTTTTTCTCAACATGTTTAAAATGATAACTCATTTTTAAAAGTTAAATTTAATTCACAAAATCGTTCGTAAAATATTTCCGGGATGTTCCGCAAACAACCAATCCGTGCGCGAAACACACCAACAAGCCAATGGCAGTTGAGCTACGTCACTTTTCAGCTCGACCAATAATTTTGGAGATTTTCCTAAGGACCAATCAGCTCACAGGTCGTCAGAGACTCAGGAGCCAATCAGAATACAGCTTGTGACGTAGGTCACCCAATCCCAGCGCGGCTCTGTGACGTACACAGCAGCTGCGGTTTCTCGTTTCTCACTCCTGGCGCTTACCCCTCCTTCACAAAATCTTTTCACAGCGCCATTTTAAGAACACTTTTCGGTGTAAATTAATTCTTAACAATGACTTATAAAGACAACATCTGTTCGTTTCACTAATTAGGATAGTTTACATACATTCAAGTATCCACACTTCGGAATAGACGGCGCTATTCACACTAAGGATAATATTCAATTGTCAGTAGAGTAACCTTACCCCACCCTTCTAGCAAGTATAATTATGAACTCGCTTTGCTCTGAACCCACCGCGAAGTGAAAGTTCTAAGAGTTCCACTTGAACATAAAATACAACTCAAACTCGCACTTTTACACGGAAAATTCCCTAAATTCAAACACACATGAAATCCGTACAGGACTCTCACCTGTTTATAGAAATCATGCACCGTTAGCAAAATAACGACGTTATCCGTACAGGGCTCTCACCTGTTTATAGATATGAAACATGTACCCGTACAGGACTCTAACCTGTTTATAGATAATCATGCACCGACGTTAAATTTTACCCTTCTCTCAAGCTCGGATATAACTAATACTCTCATCACAGTGAGTTTTATGGAAGGCGCTTTGTCCCTATTCTCATGCTGCTTTGATTTCTTAGAAATTCCTCACTATACAAGATTCAGACCTAGCCCTAAAACTGTGCTGCTCGGCGACAACACTATGGTACACGGCGATACCTCTTGTGATACTCGGCGATATCACTACAAACGAACAGATGGCTTGCGTGACTAATTTCTCGCCACACAATCTATACCGGTATAGCTTACGGATAGGCACGAAAAACGAACTTAACAAGTGTTAAAACATTGATCCTATTTTCATACCATGACGCAATCCTTAGCAACCAACATGTTACCTTGGTTACTCCTTAGCAACCATCAATTTCTGCTACCAGATAATTGATCCAGCGGGCTATAGAAAATATATCATACACTACGCTACCCAATTTCATAACCTATAAACAGGTGAGAGCCCTGTACCCAGAGGTCGATGGATCGAAACCATCCTCTGCTACCAGATAATTGATCCAGCGGGCTATAGAAAATATATCATACACTACGCTACCCAATTTCATAACCTATAAACAAAATTCTAAACTATACATGGACCCATTTATGAACCTGATATATTTTTGGGCCTACTGAATCAGGTGGTCAAATAAATCTATATACACATTATTTACAAACTATAAACATTTTTATACATTTGTAGAAAGAATATTGTCATTAGAATAAAACCCAACCATTTAAACGACCACCATAGGCGACGTGATCTAGCTAAAGGTAACCTATACTTCTAAATAACCAAGACCAGCTTGTTTGTCAAAAGTAAGATTTTATTTTCTAGATTATGGTATATAAGTTGTAAGTTTTATAATTGAAATTTTATTTGCAATAAAGCAAGCATGATAGTAAGAAATATGGAAAAATACAATTTAAGCAATTTAATCAAATTTAAAGAAATTATATAAAGTTTAGCATTTCTAAAACCTATTTCCCTAACTGAGCTAAATAGATAGAAATTAAAGTAAAGTTCTTTGAGGATTCTTACGTGCTCCACGCAAAGTCCAGCAGCACATCACCCTCATCGGAAAGTCAGAAAGCAGCAGCCAGCCCAACCCTAAGGGCATGACTTTTTATACCTTTCTACGCTAACTAAACTAGCAAAGGAAAGTTTTCAGAAATACTCGACGTCCCATTGGCTGAAAGTGACAAGTGACATGTCACCCGATTCTTAAAAAGTTCCACAAAATCATGTCTTACAAAGACCATTGTCTCTTCCACGTGAAGCCAGAGGCTTCCTGCGATTGCAACTTTGTTTTAAGTCATCCTCGCAGCTTCCATAGTCTTACAGTGCAACTTCCGCGGATGCCAAGTTAAGGACTGACAAAAAGTTCACTTTCGACCTTGGCCATGTCCGACAGAATGATGTCAGCTCATCAGTTTTTGCTTTGTGAATGCAGCTTCAATAAACGTTTTAATTCAGAATGGGCGTCTCGTGACTTTCTGCAGAAATATGAATTAGCTCTTTTTGTGCGGCTCAAATAGTTAGGCCTCAAAAGCAGGCAACTTATAATTTCTAGTATAAAACAAACACAAGAAAAGTATTAATGTAAGAAATAAAGTATATTCTGTATCCACCCCATGGTTTACTAAATAATTAGCCCACCCGATTAATCAAAATGTTACCTAGCCATTGCAAACAAATAAAGCAGCGTTTATATTTACCAGTCTCCGTTTTTCTATGAGACCCATATGCACCTAGAATAGTAGAAATGACATCACACAGACAAGAAAAAGCAAAACAAGCACATGCTTATTTTAAGTATGCAGCAGTTAGTAATGACAAAAACGAAAACAATAAATTATTTTATTATTTTGCACGAACAAAAAGATGCAACATTTATGCACGTTTATGAGCACACATGTTAGTCCCCCCACGTGTAAAGTTTAATCTAGGTTGTATTAGCACAACATATCACAAATCATTAATAATTTTATTCATGTTATGGAAATGTGACTTTGCGAGTTTAAACAAAATTTTGTTTTCTATCTCGCTCCATCACCGGCACTTCTCAGTAACAAGCAGGTACTTTGATTCAGAGTACCTGCACTTATATTTTTACATTTCAAGCGCTGGCTAAGGGCATTGTTTGTGACGTACCTTTGTATTTTATCATGCAAACAGAGGGTAGGGTGCCCTTCCCTTTATAACTCAGGCCTGCGATCCAACTATACCTATAACTAATTGCATTGTCTTCTGTGAAAACAGAGATTTTGCTGTGTAACAGTAGGTGCAGTCATTGCTGGAAATGATGGGCATCCGGTCAGGTCTAGCAGCTATTATTGCGCCTGATCAACACAGCCCCAAGGAAATATGCTGAGTTTGTCCTGGTGTGTTTTGCCAACGCTCAGCGGTGCCCTAATTTCAGCTTTCCGCTCGGAGAAGCAGCCTGCAAGGGGTGAAGGTTTTATTCTTATTTTCACTATCAGCTGGGCCCAAGAGCCTAAGAGACACTATGATTATTAGGCAGGTATGTAAGAGATATCTCTGCACTGTAAGAATGTCCGATGCATCTGTCTGTTTGAATAATTACTCAAAATAATTAATTTTAACTTTTTTAATTCTAAAAGTAACGATTTAAAATGTAACACAATGATTAAGGTTGTCTGTACTAATAAGACTTTATTAATACCCAAAGAAACCATTGCAGCAACCTTCGAACAATACAAGATTAGGGGGAAAAAATCTGATTCTAAACCTCTGCCCTGCAGTTTGCACCCCACTCCCTGATGTCTGTTCATTGTTCACTGTGCTACATTAAAAGCGTTGTTACTTATGAATTGCTGAGCAGCAAAAGAATTTGTCACAAAAACAGTAACCAACTGAGCTAACTACATGTAATACACATATATGTGATCCACATGTTACACCTTGCGTAACGGGCAATGCACATAACCCTATTTCATGATGAGTCAGAACTGTAGCTAAACAAAACACAGATCCTTCCAGCCAGTGCCTTAGCTACCGGGGTTACCTTACCATTGCTTACCCTGGAAATTGCTTGCACACACAGATTTCTGCAGCAGGTGCCATAAGCCCATCAGATATTTTTAAATTGCAGCCAGGTCATGTCCTTAGGTAATCCAGAACAGATTTACCATCACATTTATCCCTGTTGCCACTTTCCTTGTGGTAGAATAAAAAAAAATGTATATGCCGACTGTCAGATTCCACATTTCCTGAGGCGGCCCTCTTTTTGCTGCCACACATTGATCCCAGTTGATGGGTGTAGGAAAGTAGTATCTGCTTCTTATGGTTACCCCCTCTTTTTGCTGATGTCACACTGTTTTTGGCTTAGTCTGACTGGCTTCCCGCTATCCAGGACCCCAGTCTATCTGCTTTCTCCCTTAAATTGCAATGCATGTACTTTAGGGACACTCTAGACTGGATTCTGGGGTACCCTTATCAGTCCCTAGTATATGGCACACCATGTACCCAGGGCATAGGTACCCCAGAGGCCTCCCATGGGCTGCAACATGTATTATGCCACCCCTGAGAGGCCATCCAAATTGACACGACAGGCCTACTACTGCAGACTCTGTAAGATGGTGCTTGCACTCCTTACTGAGATATAGGTTCATAATATCTCTCTAAATCACTACAATTAAATACCTATCAGTCACCCCTATGGCAGGCCTTAACAATCCTGAATGCAGGGTGCTGGGTTTTACGTGAGAGGGTGCCTCTGCATGAGCAGAGCCCCTCTGCAGCCTTCAGAGACCATTCTCCGGGGTTGTCTGTGATGCAGCCAGACATATATGTTTAAGTGCATTTTAACCTCGCGGTAAATGCTAACTTTAAAAAGGCCGCTTAGAAACATGTCGTGTTTGGTGTCAAACACCTTGGAATCATACCTCCACACCAGTAACTGGTGTGGGAGGTATAATTCCACCCTTCTAGAGGGACATATGTGGGTAATCTGATTGCTATGTGGAAGAAGGGTGGAGTGAATTACAAATTCACCACCCCCTATCACCCACAACGCAATGGGTTAGTTGAGAGATTCAACAACACCCTCAAGGGCATGATACAATGTCTCCCTGAAAAGCTTAGGCACAGATGGGACATCCTTTTGCCCTGCCTTCTCTTTGCCTACAGAGAGGTTCCTCAGAAGGGGGTTGGCTAAAGCCCTTTTGAACTTCTGTTTGGACATCCAGTTAGGTGTCCCTTATGTTTGGTTAAGGAGGGATGGGAGTTGCCTCTCAAACCACCTAAGCAAGACATAGTGGACTATGTACTTGGTCTCCGCTCCAGGATGGCTGAGTACATAAAGAAGGCAACCAAAAACCTTGAGGCTAGCCAGGAATTGCAAAAGGCCTGGCATGACCAAAAGGCTGTTTTGACTGTATACCAGCCAGGACAGAAGGTATGGGTGTTGTAGCCTGTGGCCCCAGCAGCTCTCCAAGACCAGTGGAGTGGGCCCTATACCATACTTGAGCAAAAGGGAGAGGTTACCTACTTGGTGGACCTTGGAACTCCCAGGAGCCGCCACAGGGTGCTCCATGTGAACAGGCTCAAGCCATACGTGGACAGGGCAGACATGGGCTTGCTCATGGCTACTGATGAGAGACAGGAGGAAGAGAGTGACCCTCTCCCTGATCTCCTCTCACAGAACCCTGATGATGGTTCAGTTGATGGAGTAGCCTTGACAGGCAGCCTCACTGAACAGCACCAGGCTGACTGCAGGAAGGTCCCCAATCAGTACAGACATATGTTCTCACTGACTCCAAGTCAGACTACCTGGTGTACACATGAGGTGGACACAGGTGACAGTCTGCCTGTTAAAAATAAAATTTACAGGCAACCTGATCATGTGAGGGACTGTATCAGGACTGAAGTCCAGAAACGGATAGAACTGGGAGTAATTGAGCCCTCAGTTAGCCCTTGGGCTAGTCTAGTTGTCTTAGTACCCAAACCTTACACCCAGGGTGGTAAGAGCGAGAGATGAGGTTCTGTGTGGACTACAGGGGACTCAATGCAGTCACTAGTCATCCAATTCCAAGGGCAGATGAACTAATTGATACTTAGCCTCAGTCAAGTTCTTGAGTACATTTGACCTGACAGATGGTTACTGGCAAATCAGATTAGCTGAGGATGAAAAACCAAAAATGGCATTTTCCACCCCTAGTGGGCACTACCAAATTGTGGTGATGCCCTCTGGGTTGAGAAATGCACCTGCCACATTTCAAAGGCTGGTGAATAAAGTTCTCACAGGTCTGGAAGCCTATAGTGCAGCTTATCTAGATGATATTGCTGTCTTTAGCTCCACCTGGGAGGATCACCTGGTCCACCTGAGAATAGTTTTGGAGGCCCTGCAAAAGGCAGCCCTCACTATCAAGGCCACCAAGTGCCACATAGTGCAGAGTAAGGTTGTATACCTAGGCCACCTGATAGGTGGAGGTCAAGTTCAACCATTGCAGAGCAAAATCCAAACCATCATGGATTGGGTTGCTCCAACTACCCAGACTCGAGTCAGAGCTTTCTTGGGCCTGACTGGGTTACTACAGGAGGGTTGTCAAAGGTTATGGCTCCATAGTGACACCTTTGAATGATCTAACTTCAAAAGGAATGCCTAGGAAAGTTCAGTGGACAGTTAGCTGTCAAACTGCATTTGATGACCTGAAGCAGGCCATGTGCACTGATCCCATTCTGTAAAGCCCTGAATATTCCAAACAATTCATTGTTCAAACTGATGCATCTGAGTTGGGGGTAGAGGCGGAGTTATCACAACTGAATGAAGAGAGTCAGGATCAGCCAGTAGCTTTTATTAGCAGAAGGCTGACCCCCAGAGAGAAATGTTGGTCAGCTATTGAGAGGGAAGCCTTTGCTGTGGTTTGGGCTCAGAAGAAGTTGAGGCCATACTTATTTGGCACTCAATTCACTGTTCAGACTGACCATGAGTCCCTCTTATGGTTAGAACAGATGAAGGGTGACAACCCCAAACTTTTGAGGTGGTCCATTTCCCTACAGGGGATGGACTATACAGTGGAACATAGACCTGATAGTAACCATGCAAATGCAGATGGACTCTCCAGATATTTCCACTTAGAACATGAAGACTCAACTGGTCAAGGTTAGTTAAGTGTCCTTACGTTGGGGGGGGGGGGGGGGGTTGTGTAGGAAAGTAGTATCTGCTTCTTATGGTTACCCTCACTTTATGCTGATGTCACACTGTTTTTGGCTTAGCCTGACTGGGATCCTGCCATCCAGGACAGCAGTCTATCTGCTTTCTCCCTTAAATTGCAATGCATGTACTTTATGTACACTCCAGATTGGATTCTGGGGTACCCTTATCAGTCCCTAATATATGCTACACCATGTACCCAAGGCATAGGTACCCCAGAGGCCTCCCACGGGCTGCAGCAGGTATTATGCCACCCCTGAGAGGCCATCCAAATTGACACAACAGACCTGCTACTGCAGACTGTGTAAGATGGTGCTTGCACCCCTTACTGAGATCTAGGTTCACTATATCACTCTAAATCACTACACTTAAATACCTATCAGTCACCCCTATGTCTGGCCTTAACAATCCTGAAGTCAGGGTGCTGGGTTTTATGTGAGAGGGTACCCCTGCATGAGCAGAGCCCCTCTGCAGCCTTCGGAGACCATTCTCAAACACCTTGGAATCATATCTCCACACCAGTAACTGGTGTGGGAGGTATGATTCCACCCTTCTAGAGGGACATATGTGGGTCACCGGTCTACCCGCTATCAGCTTTTTCAACCTGGGCAACACAAAATGGTTGCTGCCAGCCACAGGCACTGGTCTGCCTTCCTGCTGCTGAGCCAAGCATGCGCAGAGGAAGGCATGAAAATAGGCATCCTGTCACAGGGAGGTGTAACAACCTCCCAGACAGGGTTTACTGTATTGGGGCTGGGTGGGTGCAATCTCTGAGTGCCAGAAAGTCTGCACTGGGGCCACATTTGGTGTCCCTGTGCATAGTCCAGCTCAAACCAGTTCTGGGAGCCATTGGCTCCTGCGCGAAACTGGACAAAGGACATGGGTGTAGCCACCCCTCTGTCCTGCCCCTCCCATTGGAGGGTCCCCAGATTCATTCCAACCCCTTTCCATGGGTATAAAGTGGGTTACCTGACTTCCGGACTTTAGATTGTACCTGGTCAAGATTCTGCTAAGAAGGGACCAAGTACTTCGACTGCCTGCACGACTCTGGACGACTGAAGAATCTCCCTTGGAGTAAAGGAGTTCTCCCCTGCAAAAGCAGGCACCTACACGCATCTGACCGGTTTGCTTCTCCCGAGCTCCTGAGGACTTCGAAGATTTCAGCAACACAGGAGGTAGGTTCCCGAAGGTCCCTGAGGTCGATCTGCCCTCTCAGCGATTCTGAGACCAATATCCCTCGTGGGGACCGTGCAAACCGAAGCCCTGTGCACCGCATACTTTTGCAGTTGCATATGCTTATTGATGATTTCTGAGCCTGTGCTTTGGACTCAGTGTAGTCCCGACCCCGAGCAGTATTTGCACCGAAGATTTCCTGCTTCCATTCTCCGAGTGTCCTGTGGGCTGGTTCTTTGCATACTTGCTTGAGGTCTCCTCGCGATCCCTGGTCCATTGGCCTGGGGGTCCTATCAAGGGTCACCTTGTGAATTCTTGGGCTTACCTGGTTGCTCCAGACGTGCCCTGACTCTCCATTGCTTGGAGAGTCCCCTGGACCTTGCTGGTCCACACCGTAACCTGTTTCCCTCTGACTGCTTGGGTTGCAGTTGCCAAGGCTTGTTGGTGCTCCAGCCGGACATTGACCCCTTAGCTCTCGACATCCTTTGTGGGACAGCTCACCTTCAGATTCTGGTCATCCTAGACGTCTCCTGGTCCCCTTGGCTGCAGAGTCAAACAACCCTTCTTTTCACCCGAAGCACCCAACATCGGTGGGCATTCGACTACAGAGCCCCTGGTCACCAGAAGTAACCCAGACTCTGTCCCCTCTGCTTTTAGGTTCCTCTCACCTTGAATCCAGGCTTGGATTCCACCGGACACTCTTCGCCTTCCTAGCAGCAGTACTTCTTTGCAGCTCTCCATTGAAAACGACAAAAGATTCCGACACCACTTGACACCTATGCACCTGGCGTCTCTGGGATAGGTAATACGGGTACCTCGGTACTTACTGGTGGGTTGGCCTTCGAACCTCCTAAGTTCCAAAGGGTATGCTCGAAGTCCTCTTAGAAGTGTCCTTAACTTGTAAATTTCCAACCGCGACTTTCCTATAGAGTTGTACAGAGCTCGCGTCTGTGTTTCCTCACTGCAGCCATCTTCCGTGGGCTCCCTGTGTCACTCCTCTGGGTGGTTCCTTGGTGTCCCAGCGATTCTACGTGCTCTAGGCACTGTGTCTAGTTAAGTCGTTATACCATTTTTTTAGTATATGGTTCGGTCTCCCCCCTGGAGCCCGCTGTGTATTGTGCTATTTACGAATGTTCTATTGATTCAGTATTGTGGGCTTTGTGCCCTAGTCTCACAGGGAGACTAGTAGAGAGTGTTATATTAATAATTCATATTTTTATATAAACACTGTGTGGTTCTCCTTTCATTTAGTCATTTAAGAGGTGATATTCTGGTAAAACAAGCTGCTTTACATTCCTTCAAGATCTAGCCTAAAGGCTGCTCTCCATAGCTACCACTAGGATAGCTTTCAATAAAGGTTATCTTTGACCTCATACATCATAAGGGTCGTGTGGACAAGTACAAGGTGCCTGCTTTAATTTGTGGACAGCATATACCAACCCACCTTCTCAGAATGGGATCCCAGAGTACATTTCCAGAACTAAGTGCAGTACTCTAAAGTGCTGTTTCCTCTTGAAATTCTGGCCAGTTGATTGCAAAGTAATAAACAAGATATGTAACTCAGCATCTTCTGTCTTCTCACTGTTGCAGCTGTGGTCGGTGCAGGCATTGGTGGCTCGGCTGTGGCCCACTTCCTCCAGCAGCAGTTTGGGCCTCAAGTGCAGATCGATGTATACGAGAAGGGCAGAATTGGTGGGCGAATGGCCACCGTCACGGTCAACAACCAGGAGTACGAGTGCGGCAGCTCCTCTATACACTCCCTGAACCTGCACATGCAGGACTTTGTAAAACTACTGGGTGAGTCCTTGTGCTTCATTGTTGCTCAAAGTTAACCTTGACTTTTTAGTGGTGTCGATGCAGTCCATATATACACTTTAGTTTTTGATGGCATAAGTATTATATTTCTCCTCAGGCATAATATGTATTGATGCACCACTATCGATAAGGAAAGGTACTGAACAACCATTGATTTTCAGTGTGATTTTCGGACAGTGCTTGAATGACTTTTGTGCTTTGTCTTATCAACTTCTCTTGAACCGGTATTTTTCCTCACATGTGCCCAGTCCAACATGCGCATGGTTCTCTGAGTTAAACATCGACATGGCACAGTCATCTTCTTCGGTTTCACTTGGTATTGATGGGGAAGAGCTGTTTAACCCCTTCGACGCTAATGACGAGCTCAGCTCGTCATGAGGTGTACCTCTGGTACACTCATGACAAGGTGAGCTCGTCATGTAAAGTGGGTTTTTGATAAATGCAGCACAGCGCAAAAATCGCTGTAGCATGCATGTGGTTTTAAAGAAGTTTTAGATGTCGATCGACTTCGTTTGGTGTTGACTTGCCTCAGTTGATGTGGTCGCTTTGCCTTTTGGGTGTGCGTCGAGCTTCGCTTCTGGAACATCCAGGCGGCCATATTGTTTTCCTGCCATGATGCACTTACTTTTTCCTTCGCCTTGGAAACTGTGACAAAATGGTTCTCCTTTCCAGCCTTTGTAGATTTGTCCAGTGACAGGACTTTTACCTTTGTGTGGAAACAGAAATCCACACCTGAAGCATAACTTCTTTTTCTGTGGAGAATTCACGCTGCGTCTCTCGGCCTTGTGCTTCATCTTACTTTTCACATTCATGCTTGAATCAATCTGGGCACTTCTGGCTTTCATGTCCGCAGCTTGTCGATCAACACACTCTTCAGCTCTGGCAGTCATGAGAACTAGCTCCAGACTAAGAGTTTCTCTCAGCATTCAGCGTCTGAACGAATCAGACAAGCATCAATCAGTCACTCCGATAGCTTCCTCATCATTAAATTCATTGCACTTGCACTGCTTGATGAGCTTATCCAGTCTCAACAAAGTTGTCAATGGTCTCACTGACTCTCTGTCATTCTTGACTGAAGATGTACCTTTCGTAACCTACACTAAGCATTGGATTGAACTTGAGATTCAAGACTGCTTTGGTTTGATACTGTGCAATTTTGTCAGCTTGTGGTATTTTCTTTAAATTCTTTTACACCTTCACCAGGAAAATTCTTAAGGTAATTGATAATCGTGTCATCTGCTTCTTCAAACGCATCAAAGAAATCACGAAATGTCTCTATTCAGGCAGTCCATCTGTTGCCAATATTTATCATTTTGGCAGTATCGAATGGCAGTGGTGGTTTCAAGAAGGCAGTGGCATTGTAACCATTTGAGATTTGCTGACACGGAGGGTGGAGTTCTTTCTGACACAGTCTGCTACCTGCTAGGACCTGCTTCATCCATACCATCTCTACAGCGCTGTGCTGTGCTGGCCTCTGGGTCATCTTGGACAGCCTGTTGAAATTTGACCTCCCTCTTGGTCTCCATGGGAGCCCGTTGTTTCCACAAGAACTTGGGAGTAGTTCTGAGCCCCACTCAGATGCTTTGGTGGGGTGCCGCTTCGGTTATGGAAGGCTCTGCAAGCACAACCCCCGGCTGCTTCCCCTGGGGTCACTCCCTTCAGTGCTGTGGCATGATGACTCTTTATTCCGTACTGGTGGGCAAATGACCGTTTCTTGTATCACTTTGCCTTTAGGTGTCTCCTTGTGCTGTCTGACACCTGGTTATTCGCTGCCTCGCAGCGCATCTGTTCGCAGTGTTATCTTGCACTTAGCTGCTCTTTCAAAACCTGGTTGCAGCCTCCTTTAGCGCTATCACTCCTTATGAATATACGGCTTTGAGTTGCTTAGTAGAGCAGTACCTCTTTTTGTGGCCTTTCCAGCAGGTTTTCAGCCACCATTGTGTAGACTTCTCAGTGAAGCTTTCATTAACTTCAAATGCCTTACACGGAACTGGGGCTGCACATAAGTCAATTCCGCACTTCTACAGAGGCACACGTGGCACGCACAAGCAGTTTGCTGGACCACAGCAAACTCTCTGGGAAGAGCGTTGTCGATCTTCGGGCAACTTCAACCTTATCTCGTTGGCAGCATCCTCCACAGCCCGAGTACTCGCAAATGTCTGTGCTACACACGAAGCTTGTCATAACACGTCTTTTTTCTTTTGTGTGTAACTTCGAACTCAACATTCTAAACCTGAATTCACTTCACTACACTATAATGCTTATGTCGCAGTTCTACAGAGTCCATCAGAGCCACAAGGGTTCCGTCATTACAAACTCACACGGCACTACAGGATATATCAAGGATAGCATGGCTGAAGCCTTGGAGAGCGATAAAGCAGGGTAGGATACTGGAGCTGGAATAGAAATAGGCTAAAGACTGGGACAGGGTCATGATCTAGGAAGTGGTTCGTGGAAAGGGATGATGGAGCGAACTAAGGCCTGGATGCATGCGACCACGAGTCACTGCCAACACTATGACAGAGAAGCCTTTTTGAAATTCAAAAGCAATCTCAAGCAAGTAATTATATTCGCAACTCGCAGTAAGGAAAGATGTTTGATCTAACAAAGGTACTCATTTGTGGCCAAAAGACTGAATTCTATTTTCAGAAGACTGAATTCTATTTTCGAAACACGTTTCGGCAAATTCCCTTCATCAGGAAGCCTACTAGTTGTGAATATAATCAGCTTATAAATTCATTGTATTTTTGTTATACATTAAATTATGAGACAAGAAGTTGATGAATGTATGGGTATGTATGAAAATAGGTATGTCTGTTGTTAATTATATATATATATATATATCATCTGTTAAATGTGCATATTTTTTCTAGCTTACCTATCCTTACTGATACAGTGACATTGTTATTTGTAAGATTTTAAAATGATTTTTCTATCTTTAAATTAATATGATTGTTCTATTGTGTGGCCTTCATTGTGCTCTCTACCCCATTTTATAATTACGTGATTGAAATTGCTTTTTGAATTTCATTAGTAGCAAGCTATCTTGTTGGGGGGAACCCCCTCTCTTTTTGAATCTTAGGAAGGCTTTTTGACCAGGTGTATTTGCTTTGAAATGATATAAGGCGAATGTGTTGATACAGTGACTTGGAGCAGGACAGAGGAGCATTGTGAAGACCTAGTCTGAGGAGGGCAGCAGCATGGCACAGAAAAGGGAAGAGTTGATACAAAGTGGGATAGGAACTGTATTGGCTCCAGTGAGCTTTTCTAATGTCTTTCTTTCTTTCTGGGTGGTTTTCGGAAATGAACTAAAATCTTTGATTCTTTCTATATGACCATGATTGAGTGCATTATTACTGTATCAATGATGTTGTATTAGCGCTTAGGCAGAGTCTGTGTTTCCTTTTGCAGGCCTGAAGCACCGGCGAGAGATTACTGGGAAGAGCGCCATCTTTAACGGGGAGCAGCTGGTTCTGGAGGAGACAGACTGGTATCTGCTGAACCTCTTCCGCCTTTGGTGGCACTACGGCATCGGCCTCCTGCGCCTGCAGATGTGGGTGGAGGAGGTTATGGAGAAGTTTATGAGGTATGGAGACTGCACGAGCAGCAGTGGCTGAAGGATATGGCTTCCACTTTTCATCTACATCTGAGCTTCAGGCTTCTGTCTCATTCTCACAGTGAACAGTATGGATAGTTACCTCATGTGATATATGATGCTCATAATAGTAACACAATGGTGTTGAACTATGGAGGATACATGTATCTATGGCATGTTTTCAATTGGGATAACTTGGTGTATATTGGAATATTTTGAAGAAATAGGAATGGTGTGAGTAGTAATTAAAAAGCAACACATTACCGTTTTAGCAAATGCAGGTTGATAATTTCGCCCAGACACACTAGTTTATGGCAGACATTCACACATAAAACTAGCCATATTAATAACAAACATTTCAAAAATATCACCAAAGTCATTATGGTTTCCAATGCAAGGAATGCCTCTGGATCTGAGATGATCAATAGGCAGTTAATAGGTTGATTCAGAGAGACAGAGAGGGATTCAGTGTTTGATAATGTACAAAATGTTGAAAGTTGGGACACTCCAGCTGGAGTAGCTGTGTGCTCTATAAGTACTGGTCATTCATTCATTCAAAGTATTATTCTTTATTAAAACAACACATTGAATTATAGAGCAGATGTCATGTGTCACTGGCATGTTCTGTAGCAAATAGGGTCGGGTGTTCAAATGCCTAAAAATCAAAGCCTTTTCCTATTAGGCCATTCACTGAAGGCCCCGCCCCATGGTCTACAGTGCGAAGCATATACAAACAGTGTTGCTTTACAATGCGAATGTCGGCATTTTTATATTAGTTGTGTCCCCATCGGGGCACTCACTGATGTTTTCTCATAGTCCACTAAACTGAAACACTGTCTGCTCAGAGTGTGGCCATTACATCTCTTAACATGGTTTTGATTACTTTAGCAACTACAAGTGGCGGTGGTGCCAAGCCGATCCCAGGAAACTGAATTAGATGGATGGCAAACTATTTTCCATTCATTTCAAGATTCATTTCAAATGACAAGCCACAAGAGCAGATGTGCCAGTTGCCTTCAACTATGATTATAATTTAAATAGGGAGGCCCCCTGCTAATTAGGAATAGTTCCTTAAGGCAGGGCTCAATAACTCAATGTAAATACTTAAGGCAACAGTGACAATGCATACACATTACGATTTAATTAATAAACTACGTAAAACATTAGAGGAAAGAACTAAGGAAAACATTAGAGGAAAGAACTAACCAATACAATTTGTTTGAAAAAAGTACAAAATATATTTTTTATTGATCGTCATTTCAACATTAAGAAAACTTGGGCAAATAATTGTACCATACTTGTGTGCGGTGCAAGATTGTATTTGCTTTAAGTGATTTTCTAAAATGTATATTTATTCCGCAAACAAAATCTTTGAAAGGAATTAGGCAAGTATTTTGGACCTACTGAGAATAGAAGATGTTTGTAAGTAAAACATGCTTGTAATGTTGAGCAATATATATTTTTATAAAGTTCTGGCTTGGCGACATAATGCACACCTGTGACAACCAATGAATAGAGCTCCTTTAAATACGCACTAGAAAGTACTCCTTTGAAGATTGGATGTTGTAATTTCTTGTAAGCCAGACAATGTGCATTTTATACCATGCAAATTAGCAAATTCAGTAATTCTGAACCCTAAACAATTTATAGACTACAGTCAAAGTGATATATTTAAACAAGCACTGGCGTTGCCAATAGGTCTCGCAGTAGGAAAGTTGGAGCTATTGGTTTTGTAAATGACAAAGCCCTTTATGTTATTAAAATGAAAACAAAAATAAAAGGCATTGTTATTTGCAACTGTAATAGCTCCAACTTTCCTACTGCGAGACCTATTGGCAACGCCAGTGCTTGTTTTTGTTAGGCACGGGGAGATTACGTGAGATGCCAAGAATCACAGGAAGTTGAGTGTAGTTGCCGAGACCCGAACCCCGTACCCCAGCTTCGAGGTCGGCTGCTCTGGCCGTAAGGATACATCCTCTACCCATGTTCATTCAAATGCAGTATCATTGGATCTAGGCGTTCTCACAAGCATGTTTCTCTTGGTAAACCTACACTAGCACTTCAACAGAGTAAGTGCATTCTCTAGCCATATATCATTCCTGATATTAGGATAAGGGAGTGAAGATTATGCTCTATAAGAATGTGAAAGATTAAGTTAGTGGCAAATCTAACATATTTTGTAGAGATTTTTAGAATGACCAAATTAATTTGAGATGCTTCTGTTACTCGTCCTGTCATGGCGAGTTATTTTTATGCATAGCTGAACTGGGTGAGCAATTAGTCAAAGAGATTTGTTGATACCCATGTGTTTATATCTGCAAGTAACACATAAATGAAAGGTTGAAAACCATGTTTACTCAAGCCTTTCACGTTTTTAGAACTCTTGGAGCAGGAAGCAGCTCCCGTCTCTGGAATGCGGTGGCAGCTGCGGAGCTCTCGACGTGTAGGTCCCAGACGCAACTCTGGCACAATGATGTCTGCTCCCGGCGCATAGCTTGCATTCTTCGGTGACCCTTCCATTTCACTTGGACAGGCTGTGCACTGGACTAGGCTCTGAGACAAGCTATTTATTTAAACAGGAAGTTTTTATCTTTGTTTCTGCACAGACTCTAGGGTCAGTCTGAGGTAAGCTTTAGATAGAAACACAGATTTCATGACTACGTCTTTTAAAAGTGCTCCATCTTTACTTATAGTTCATTAAAGGGTGTAGGATAACGCAGCGCATCTGGAGACAGAGAAAGGGAGCCTGGGGTTTGCGGTGGGTGGATAAGGAATCAATTCGGCATGATGAAAAAGAATTGCGTCATTATTTATATAAAGTTTTCTATGACCCTTTGAGGATAAAGCATGTAATGGTTAGATGAAGGTCTGACTGAGTTATCTGGAGAGAGGCCGGAGGGAAGCCGGATGGGGGTGGGAGAGCCTGGTGGGGGGGCCGGAATGCGAGGGAGGAGAAATGTGGCAGGCGGAATGCCTGTGTGCGAAAGCGCGATGCGCTTGGAGAGAGGCCAGAGGGAAGCCGGATGGGGGCGGGAGAAACTTACTAATAGTTCATTAAAGGGTGTAGGATAACGCAGCGCATCTGGAGACAGAGAAAGGTAGCCTGGGATTTGCGGTGGGTGGATGAGGAATCAAGGAGGCATGATGAAAAAGAATTGCGTCATTATTTATATAAAGTTTTGTATGACCCTTTGAGGATAAAGCATTTAATGGTTGGAAAGCGTGAGATGTCAAGTAAGCAAAAAATATTTAGAAAGCGTGAGATGTCAAGTAAATGCATATCGTGAAAGGTGGGCACAGAGATGTTCAAGCAGGCACAGTGTGGCGAAGAGCAAGTGATGCGTGGCTAATGAATATTTAGAAAGCGTGAGATGTCAAGTAAGCAAAAAATATTTAGAAAGCGTGAGATGTCAAGTAAATGAATATCGTGAAAGGTGGGCACAGAGATGTTCAAGCAGGCACAGTGTGGCGAAGAGCAAGTGATGCGTGGATGGGGGAGGAGAAGCCGCACAGCGCACGCTGGGCGAAGCCCTTTGATGTGCTGTGCGGCAGTTAAAAAAAATGCAATTAGGAGGGAGGGAGGCTGATGCGCGTGCTTGTTTGGTCACGTGATTCACGTGAACTCAAACAAAACCGCAGCAAGAAGCCCTTGGTTTGACGAGGATTTCGAGCACTTGAATTCTCGCTCCGCTCAATGCGCTTGCGCGCATTGATAGGTCGCGAGACCTAAAAACGAGCATTGAATCAGAAGCAATTTTTGCATACATAATCCCTGCAATGATGGGTGGTGCCTTAATGATATTAGACTTTTGAAATTCTTTCCATGTGGGAAAACTGTTATGCTTGTATATGCTGTCCAGTTTGGTGATAACAATCTCTATACATATATTATTCCAGGCCAGTCTTAGTCAGGCCTTCATACAGGGTTCGTCCAAGCTGTGATCTCTGTTTTATAAAAGTGTACAGCAAATTCAGAGAGCTTTCCATATGATGGCAGGGTGTAATTGTGCTAGGAAGGGTGATATATGATTCTTCAAAAAAATCTAAACATCATCTTCATTTATTTTCATGAATGAAAGAGTCTTGCATTTCCAGAGGATATTTCAATCTGGATGGAAATAGTTCAATCTAAATTTCTAAAAAGTGACCTCTCTCTTTGTGCCCCTCTCTAAAAGACATTGTGTTTTCCAATATTGCCCTAGGACATTTAGTAAGAGTTGGTTCTTATTACCTTTTGGGAGATGGACAACCAGTGTTATCTTTTGTTCGTAGAAATGTGATCAGGTTAGACAGTTTTTTAGGTCTCGCCTGTCAATGCGCATGCGCATTGAGCTTGCGAGACTATGGGGGCTTAAACAGACTTTAACCAACTTGCGATTCCTTGCAGTGCCCGTGAAATTCAAGCTCAATGCGCAAGCGCATTGACATTAAAAGCTCTTGCACATGCCACCAGCCGCCTGCCTTGCATTACCACATCAAAGGCAGCCCAGCCTCCCTCCCGCAGCCCCTGCTGCTTCACACCCTCATCGCCGCCTGCCGGATCAAAGGCTTTCACGGCCGGCCGGCCGTGCTTTCAGTTTCACGGCCGCCAGGCCAGCCGTGTCTCCTTATTTAATTATTAACTTGTTCTTCCAATCCTGCTTTCCTCTCCAGCGTATCCGGTGCCTAAGCTTGGCTCCCCAGTATGATCTACTGCTCTGCTAGGCCGTGTGGCCACTTTTCTTTTCATGATTGCACTTCTGTCAACACCGGGATCTTCTTGACTCATCTGTTCTACTTCATTCTGCGATTGCGGCCGTCCGGCCGTGCTTTCAGTTTCACGGCCGCCAGGCCGGCCGTGTCTCCTTATTTAATTATTAACTTGTTCTTCTAATCCTGCTTTCCTCTCCAGCGTATCCGTGTCTCCTTATTTAATTATTAACTTGTTCTTCTAATCCTGCTTTCCTCTCCAGAGTATCCGGTGCCTAAGCTTGGCTCCCCAGTATGATCTACTGCTCTGCTAGGCCGTGTGGGCACTTTTCTTTTCGTGATTGCACTTCTGTCAACACCGGGATCTTCTTGACTCATCTGTTCTACTTCATTCTGCGATTGTATTTCTTCAAAGTGCATTGCCCTTTCAAAAGCTAAATGAGGTGGAGATGTGGCCACTGATGGGACAAACCAATGCGTTCTTAATCCTATTTTATTAGTCTTGGGTGGATTCAGAATATTTCAGGTCCATCTTTTTGTCACATGAATGTGACTTCCGTTTTATGGCTGTCACCCGAGGCCGCTTACTGATCCTGGAGTGCCTAATTGGCTTCCTCAATTCTGGTTGGGTGATCTGTCCACAGAGGTAACAGACTACTTTGCTTTCTCCTGAAGGCACGTCTTTCTCGGGAGCACAGAAAATGGAGCTTTACCTCTGCTTGGCAAATGTCAGTTTAGCACCTTTGGTGTAGGTTGCAGTACTGTGTAGAGCGGTGCTAAAACCAAGGGAAGTTCTTTTAACCGTGTTATCTAACAGCACACATGTACCTCATTCTGCCATTCTGACTCCTCACTCCCACCATTACGCAATACTTCAGACTGCACTGTGTGGGTTTATCTTATTTCTGCAGAGTTTATTTAGATTTAATAAACTGTACTTCCTGTTTGGACTGTTTTGCCCATATTATGCTGACTGTTCATTTGTAACTTTATTTTGTTTTTCCGCTGTGAGCAGTATTTGTTTTTTGATTATTTTGTTAGTTTGAACAAACTGTCCTTGTTCTGCATCGGCGAATTCCTTCCATAATTAATCTGCCAGTACTGAATAAGCGTCTACTGTTCCCTTCTGCCGACCTGTGCTTTAGAGTCACATTGTTCGAATGAAAACTCCGAACTAATAAACAGTGTTAACCTAGCACTGAAACCTGTGTGGGTGGTGCAGCTGAAACCAGCTGCTTGGGCGTGTTTGAAGTCTGGTGCTTGGCATGCAGTTCTCGGGAGCGTCGCTGATATGACTACTGTGGTTGTGGAAAGTTGTTGCTGCGCCCAGCCAGACGTTCGTCCAGTAATATTGCTCAGTTTGCCGATGGCGTGCATTCGTGATCTTTTCTGAGTTGTTTTTTGGTGCAGATTACCAACAATTGTATGTGAGGTCTTGTGTCTGGTGGATATTATAAACTCAGACACCCTCACACACCCTCATCCTCACTTCCCCTCACACCCCTCCCTCTAACACACACCCTCACACCCCCTCACCCTCACACCCCCTCACCCTCACCCAACCTCTCACCCCTTCACCCTCACACACCCTCACCCTCACACCCCCTCACCCTCACACACCCTCACCCTAACACCCCCTCACCCCCTCACCCTCACACACCCTCACCCCCACCCCCCTCACCCTCACACCCCCCTCACCCTCACACCCCCCTCACCCTTACACCCCCCTCACCCTCACACCCCCCCTCACCCTCACACACCCTCTCATCCTCACACACCCCACCCTCCCATCCTCACACACCCTCTCATCCTCACACACCCTCTCATCCTCACACACCCTCTCATCCTCACACACCCTCACACGCCCTCGCCCTCACACCCTCTCACCCTCACCCACCCACACACACCCTCCCTCACCCTCACACCCCCTCACAACCCTCATACACCCTCACACACCCTCACTCTCACTTACCCTCACTCTCACTCACCCTCACTCTCACGCACCCTCACACACCCTCACCAGCATAGCATAACAAAACAAAGCATAGATTAACAATACACAGCATAGCATAACAATAAAAAAGCATGGGATAGCAAAACATAGCATAACAAAACAAAGCCTAGGATAACAAAACAAAGCATAGAATAGCAAAACAAAACATAGCATAACAAAACAAAACATAGCATAGCAAAACACAACAAAGCATGGCATAACAAAACACAACAAAACATAGCAGAACAAAACATAGCATAACATAACAAAACATAGCATAACAAAACACAACACAACATAGCGTAGCATAACAAAACAAAGCATAGGATAGCAAAACTTAACATAGCATATCATAATAAAACAAAGCATAGGATAGCAAAACAAAACATAGCATAACAAAACATAGCATAACATAACAAAACAGCCTAACAAAACACAGCATAACAAAACATAGGAAAACACAACAAAACATAGCTTAACAAAACACAACTAAACATAGCATAGCAAAACATATAATAGCATAGCATAGCATACCAAACACAACAAACCATAGCATAGCATAACAAAACATAACATAGCAAAACAAAGCATAATAAAACACAATATAGCATAAAAAAGCATAGAAAACACAGCATAGCATAGCATAACAAATCAAAAGCGTAGGATAGCAAAACATTGCATAGCATACCAAAACAAAACATAGGAAAGCAAAACAAAACAGCATAGCATACAGCATCACTCAGCACCACCACTGCATCACTCAGGGGCACCACAACATCACTCAGCGCCACCACAGCATCAATCTGTGCAACCATTCAACAACTGGTTCAAATATGTTCTCTCAATGTTTCAAGCTTTATTACAAATGTAACAAAAAATGTTTAATATTTCACTTCTGTTCTTGGATTTTCGTCACAATAAAATACACTGAACATAATCTTAACAAAAGTTATTTACAAAAGTTTAAGCTATTGCCATTAGAAATTACAATAACTTTCATTTAAGTATTAATTAATTAAAAACATTAAAAGACATTGTTATTTGTAATATCAATACATGTAAGTCACGTAAATACAACACATTGCATTACAAATGCTATCGGTGTCACATTTGTGAAAGTTATGACTATTGGCATTGTAAATGACAAAGCTATTAATTTAGCTATTTTCAAAACCAACACAAATAAAAAAAATTGTCATTTACAAGACAAATAGCTCAAACTTTCCTAATGCGAGACCTATTGCATTGCCAATGCTTGTTTTACCTTACATGTTAACTAGTTGGTTCCCTGGAGTAAGCTTTACAAAAAAAAAATACATACAATAAGCTAAATTCAGCAAATCTAGTCTTCTTGTAGCTGTACCCACTATTTAAGAAGGATGCCTTTGGGGTTTTGGGTCACATGTTCTCTCTTATTGCTCACACTGCTTTGTCTGTTTGTAGAATTTACAAGTACCAAGCCTACGGCTATGCCTTTTCCAGCGTTGATGAGCTCCTGCGGTCCCTGGGTGGAGAACACTTTGTCAATATGACACAACGATCAGTTTCTGAATCCCTGCTGGAACTCGGTGTCACTCAGCGCTTCATTGACGATGTCATTGCGGCGCTCTTGAGGACCAGCTATGGACAGCCGGTCTCCATCCCTGCTTTTGCCGGTGAGTGCTGGGTGATTGAGGATAACTCGCACAGCTTGATTTTTGAAGTCTCCTTGGACTACGTGCACATCAATGCCTTGGGGCTATAGACATTAAAGAGGGAGGCACAGGACTTGGCAGCAACTTTTGTCAGCAGACTAATGTTCCAATTTTTCCTATGCAAAATACTGTTGATTTAGATGAATTTGTTAGTGCTCTATGCAGAGGTGGATTGCCTGCTCTTCGGAGATCCGTGCAGAGCTCACTTTACTGGTCATCATTCAAAAGTAAAGAAAATCATAAGTGATGAGAAAGGTAACCATTTCATGTACAACTTAAGGCCAAGAGACATATTCGTTTGTAATCCGTGTTACATCATTTCTTAATAGCGTTGAGCGCCCCTTGGAAGTTGTCATCAAGACAAGCAACTGGGGACATTTTGAAAACAAACTTGGAACAATAGTCAAGCGAACTGGTAGGCACTTGTGGCAAAATAACATTTTTAATGCCGTTTTTGTGAAGAGCAAATCATTTAGCTTTGGCCTGCTGGTGCTCAAACTCCGAATTGATGAAGTGTTAATGGAGTGAAATATTTCCCAAGCATTATCTCGGTCCGCTTTCCTATTCCCGTCGGTGCTGTCCGCTGTAGCTGACCCTTGTGTGCTAGAGGCTTGCTTTGCTGCAGAATTATGCCCCTGCAATGAACAAAAGCCACATGCTGTTGCTGCATGAGGCTGGACTTGGCCTGGCTCCATTTAAATACATCAAACCCTGGATCTATGTGGCAGGCGTGGGTCAGAGCCAGAAAGTGATATCCTCCAGCTGCGGCCAGCTCCTCTCGGCACCCTTTGAACAGGATCCAATATTACCACTGTCACTTTTTGCACCTAGACCCATGTCCGACTTCCTTCATGTCACCCAGAAAGCATAACCTACCATCTTAGATTTTGTCCTTTCAGTTGGAGCGCAAACCTGATAGCTTTCCATTCTATATTGTCTTGCTCATATACACATGGACGGTGCACAGAAAGAAAGGAGTGCTCGGAAGCTCCAACGTATATTCCAAAATTCTTTATTTCATTTCCATAAAACCTCTTCAGCCAACGCGTTTCGTTCACAACGAACTTCGTCAGGGCTGCAATCATTAAAAATATATACAAAACTCATTACCAAATATAGAAAACCCAAATACAAAGGAGACACCAATACAAAAAAAATACATATTAAAAACAATACTTATAGAGATGAAAAATTCCTATATTCAGATAATAACTCTTAGCTTGAAAGGGAATGACCCAACAAGGGCCTACATATCACAATGTAATACATAGCATCAATTTGGCAGAAAATCTATCTAATTTAAAGTAGGGAAATACATAAATCAATACTTATCTATAACATAAAGCATATCCTATACATATCCTTTTGAACTGATCGGAATAAATATAATTTAACAAAATTGTATTGCAGTCCAAAGGATATAGAATTGATAAGAAATTGAAACCATGGAGTAATGTCACAAAAAGGGAACGTTGTCATATCAGAATTGGGTTGTGGGCTAATGTAAGTGCATTATATACGGTGGTTATAAATCCATACCAACAAGTAGTACAGAAGGGTGAATGTGTGACACCAGGACATGGATTAAAGATACAGAAAGGGATTATACAGACAAATGTATAAGGTAGACTCTATATATAACCGAGAGGCACGAAGGAAAAAGAGCTCTAAATTTCTATATTGTCTTGCTGTAGACCCAATCCAGCACTGCATGCCTCCCCCCTCTGAAATAGATGCAGCCCACAACCGCATTTCGCTCTCCGCAAATGTACACGGTCTGTATGCCCCTCACATGAGCATCTTTCTCGACCCTGTCTGCTCTCCCACTAGTTACCTCTTTCCTCTTCAGTGAATCCCCTCCACTGCATGTTCACCCCCACATCACATCACCAACCTTGCACATCTTCAACGGAAGCCCTTCCAGCTAGCTTCTTGCTGCATGCCCCCCCCCCCCCTTCAGCTCAGGCCCAGGAATGTCCCCCATATCTCTGTTTGATCCCTCTCCTCAGCACTGCATGCCCAGTTTTCAAAGAATACATTCTGGGTACAAAGCCAAATACCTGTCTGCCTCTGACCCTCACTTGGAGAATCTAGCGCCCATTTTATTGAGGGGAATCTGTGAAATGGATCTGCTTTAAATTACCTGTTCTCATAAGCACCCTCACGAATATGCCTCTTATGCCCAGCACTACCCCAAACCACTCTCATGTTACAATGTCAATTGACAGCTAGACACCTTATATTTGGGGTGGTAAATTACTTACAAATAGGGACAAGCTCCTATTAGACCACAAAATATATACGATGTGTTTGTATATTTGAAAATTAGATAAAAATGAACATATTATAAGTTACAAGAACGGTGAAGTCTGCTTACATAAAATGTTGTGTCAAAGAGGTCAACCTGGGAAGTGTTTTTTAAAATAAATTCTTTTTGTTTAATGCTTTTTTTTAGGGCTCGTGGCGTTAACCGCGCGAAGCGCGGTCTCGCCAGAGACCCTATTGTTAGCGGCTCAGCTTTCCAGGAGAGCACCTGGCCGCGCGCATTTCCTCTGCCAGAAGGCGATTTGTGCGGGCCACGCGCACGAGAACGCGCTCGCTGTAGCCACCTCCTGTTTCCTGGAGAGCTGCGCTAACACACACGCATGCGTTAACTTGGGACCCCTTGAAATACAACCTCGGGACTGTTTCTTAGAAAGGTCTTCACACGGGCACACACATCACACTTGGGACCCCCCCTCCTGATGCTCGCACTCACCGGGACTCCTGTTGCGGCTGGAGGCAGTCACCAGGCTTCTTGCACCGGCGAGACTCTCTCTTCCAGGTGGGAGCCTCACTCCCTTCAGCACTCCTCCGGTAGCTGCTCTGGTGCCGCGGGCGGGGCACCTCTCCTCCGGAGGAAGTTCGGTGAGTTCCTGTTGTCCCTCGGTCCCGCCCCCGGCCTGCCTAACTTCCTACTGTGGGCCGGGCGGCGGCGGGGACAATCTCGGGGTTGGCTCCCAGAAATTAAATAAAATACACCCACGTATGCGGCGTGGCAGCTGCTGGGAGGCACAGGGTCCCTGGATGGGTGGGCACCTTCCAGGGACCAAAGACGGCAATTGAAAGCAAAGAAGACGCCGGGTGGGCACCGGCTCTAGCCACTTCAGGCTTCCAGGCGCTTGGAGGGGTGAATACAGCGCTTTAGAGCTGTGTGAATAATAACTGCATCAGCCCCGTGCGTGAGGTGCATCATCCACATTGCTCAGGTTACCCAAATTCCTGCACTCTCTACCACACTGCTTTCAAGAACAGCATACTTTTGCACACACTCTCACTGCTCACCAATTAAAAGTTTGGTAAACATTTTATGCAACGCATTGTCATACACAATGCCAATAACTCAAACTTTAATGCTGCGAGCCCTATTGTATTGTAAATGCTTGTTATATATATAGTATGCTTTTTTTGCAGTGTGTCTTTGTTCCCCTCCTCTTACGGGTGACCCACTTTGCCCTGCCAATCTTTCCTGTGCAGGGTTCTTGACTCACTCCCCCCCTCATTAGTGTTATCCTAGGGTTGTCCGGGTTGTCCTGCTTGTGCCCATGATTGTCTTCGATAGCGTCAGGTTTCTTCTTTTTTTTAATTTTTTTTTTGCAGAGTTTTATATAGCGCGAACTAGAACCGAACCGAATCAGTTATCAGAGCGCTTTACATAGCACCAGTTACGTTACATGAGGACACACTTTTCATTTTAGGCACGGGGAGATTAAGTGATTTGCCCAGAATAACAGGGGGTTTTTGGCGTCGTTACCGAGACTCGAACCAAGTTCCCCAGATCCGAGGTCGAGCGCCTTAGCCGTTAGGCCAACCCCTCTCCCCACTCAACATGTACAAAGTGCTGGCAGTAATCCAAGCTAAAAATGAACATCTAGAAGCCAGATCACACCACAGCAATCTACGAATCACAGGTGTACCGGAATACAACAAAACTGACCGTTTGTAAAACTACGTGGAAATTATGTTGAGTGAGATCTTTGGAAGAAAACAACTACCTCCGGTGTGGATTGTGGTGAGAGCGCAGAGATGTCTGCACACACACCCTCCTCCTAGATCCTTGCTGAGGCCAATCATCGCCAAACTCTTACATTACTGAGAGCGTGATACAGTAGTACGCCTCTTTATGGAAAAAGGAACAATACGATACCAATGCAACAACGTTGCATTCTACATTGACTTCACCATAGTGGTGCAGTCCGCTCGGCGCAAATACATTCAGGTCAAAAAAGAAATTATAAGCAGCTGGAGTACCATACGCCATCCCACCCACCTTCGTGTGTATCACGATGGAACGCAAAAAACATTCACTACAATGAAAGCAGTCATGGACTTTGCTAAATCTCTCACTCAATCGAGATGCAGCTCGCCGAGAGCAGAACCTGATACTGAGGAACTCCTGTGATCGCATAGCTACGGAACCTATCAATCTGTTCTCCCTACCTTTACGAGGCCTTTTTTTGCTGACCTTTTTTTCGTCCTTTTGTATGTCAATGCTGGCTTCCATCAGCCATGCAGGTGCTTGGGCTTGGTGGAGCAGGGGCCTCTGATTTACAACTAGGACTTCACACTGCAATCTGCACCTTCAAAAATGATCTTATTGAGGATGCTTGTGCAGGTCCTGCACTCCCAGTTGGTGGCCTTCGAACAGCACCCAATTCACTGGACTGTTTCCAGTCAGATTCCCAGCCACCTTCATCCAACTGGAGGCACTTTGGTCTCTAGCTACCCCACTAGGGTGCACCCTAAATGATGACAAGGAACGTTGACTAGGATATATTTGATTCTATCTGTTGGTTCAACTACAAGTTGGTATCTTTCTTTCTTGAATTGGGATGGCTTTGGCATAGTGAGAGTGCTGAAGTGGGAGGGGGTGGGTATTTTGTTTACTGTTTAGACATTTCATCCATTGCACCAAGACCCTACATGTCTTGGATTACGTACGCACTACCCCATCATTGTTGCAGACTTGCATGGCAGAACAAGTAGGACAAGTTAACCTACTCACTTGGAATGTGGGCGGCCTGAATAATCCCATTAAAGTCAGACAGGTGATAGGCTATTTGAACCGCCACCATGTGCACATGGGACTACTCCATGAAATAGCTCACAACGCAAGCGGAACAAACGTTGGGATCTAGGAGGACGGGTGTCCGAAAAGCCTCCTCATTTCAGGGGAGTCCTCATCCAAGGGTACACCATTCACTATTATGCACTTCGAAGTAGATGACCAAGGAAGATAGGTTATTGTACAAGGAAATCTTGGTGGCAAAATGTCACCAGTATCAATTTAAAAAGGCCTAACAGACGACCCGGACTTTTTTACTAGAATATGGGGCTGCTTACATGATCTGCAACCCTCGACTGTTCTTCGAGGGGGTTGGGGGGCGGGGGGGGGGGGCTTAATATTCACTTAGACCCAACACTGGAAAGGTCCATTACTACAGATTAGCGGGACAAACCCTCCGCTCAGACACTAAGTGAGGTCATGGAAGACTATGGCCTCAGATACATAGAGGGCCCATCTCCCTCGGGAACGAGAGGACACCGTTATATCGTCAGTACACAATGTGTTCTCAGCTGAATTACTGGGTGGTGACTAGGGAGGTAAGCATCTTTCCTTGCGAAGGCCGGCCCACAGCATTCCTATCCCTGTTTTTAGTTCTGAAATAGAGACATCTTTATCTGTCTCATGTTTTCTAAAAGAATAAAAAAATGCATACATACCATTTGTCTTCCTTCTTCATTCATTGGTCTGTTCAAATTGTAATTGTTTTATATAGCACTTACTACCCCTGACCAGCCATTGAAGCGCTTTTCGGCGATTAGCACTCTACTCCGGAACCCAAAGTGGATTACTGTGGGATTAGTATAGGTAAATAAAAGTTGTTAATTCGACCGGTGGACATGTTAGTCTGTTAGTTAGATTGATTAGGATAAAGGAGGGATAGAGGAGGAAAGAGTTTATAAATCGTTTGTTGAGAGTTTATAGTAGTAAAATGAGGTTTGAGATGAGACAAAGGAGGAATAGTGGAGGGAAGAGTCTAGAAAGTGTTATTAGGGAGTACAGTGAGGTTTAGGATGAGTCAGAGAGTGGAAGTAGATGATATATTGAAAGAGGTATGAGATGAGAGAGTAGCAAATTGGAGAGAGTAGACTTTTTTTATACAGTAGAAGTAAAGTTTATAAATTTATATATATTGCAAAATCTTCCTCCAAAGAAGAACAAAGCAGGACCCAGAGGGGAACAGGTGAGACAAGCTTTATTGTTTGGAACACAACCAGGGTGGCGGCAAATGCATTTCGGCAAGGTGAGCCTTCTTCAGTGCCCTGCACCCGATGCAATCCTGTTGTATCGTGATTTCATGCTGCCTAGAAGTAACTGGCGTAGGTCCGCCCCTCCCTGGAGCAATGCAGCACACCTGTGGAAGTTCGTTGGTCAATCCTGAACTACCACTCCCAGGATGCCACATGTTGAGAGCGTCCCAGGCCGGTGGAATAGGGAGAGTGTGGAGTTGAATTCCCACTGCAGCACCTGTAGCAGGATCCGATGATGGCGATGGCAATCCCCCAAACAAACAAGTCCGCCCTCGAGTCCCCTCGTATCGCCACAGCCCCCGTTTCAGCGTGTCCATATGAGCAGGGGCAAAATTGCGCAGTGCAAAAATGCCTAGACAGAGGTGGAATACCTCTACTGTTCAGGGGCCCCCGAAAGAGAGGCGAGAACCAGACAATCCAGTCCTTGGAAATGTACAGTGCCGTGAAGCAACGCCAGGTTATATCCAGACCCAAAACGTGGCGAGGGTTCCTGTAATGTGCAACTGGCAAGCACATGAAGTTTATTGCAAAATCTTCCTCCAAAGAAGAACGAAGCAGGACCCAGAGGGGAACAGGTGAGACAGGCTTTATTGTTTGGAACGCAGCTAGGGTGGCGGCAAGTGCATTTCGGCAAGGTGAGCCTTCTTCAGTGCCCTGCACCCGATGCAATCCTGTTGTATCGTGATTTCCTGCTGCCTAGAAGTAACTGGCGTAGGTCTGCCCCTCCCTGGAGCAATGCAGCACACCTGTGGAAGTTCGTTGGTCAATCCTGAACTACCACTCCCAGGATGCCACATGTTGAGAGCGTCCCAGGCCGGTGGAATAGGGAGAGTGTGGAGTTGAATTCCCACTGCGGCACCTGTAGCAGGATCCGATGATGGCGATGGCAATCCCCCAAACAAACAAGTCCGCCCTCGAGTCCCCTCGTATCGCCACAGCCCCCGTTTCAGCGTGTCCATATGAGCAGGGGCAAAATTGCGCAGTGCAAAAATGCCCAGACAGAGGTGGAATACCTCTACTGTTCAGGGGCCCCCGAAACAGAGGCGGGTACCAGACAATCCAGTCCTTGGAAATGTACAGTGCCGTGAAGCAACGCCAGGTTATATCCAGACCCAATTCGTGGCAAGGGTTCCTGTAATGTGCAACTGGCAAGCACATGAAGTTTATTGCAAAATCTTCCTCCAAAGAAGAACGAAGCAGGACCCGGAGGGGAACAGGTGAGACAGGCTTTGTTTATATATCTATATATGGGAGTGGAAGTGGAAACCCTGAGCGAGAGAGAGATAGATCTTTCTATGTAGGTATGTGTGTGGGTGTGTGTGTATGTATGTATATATATATATATATATATATCTATCCTACTGGCGGTCGCCAGTAGGTATATATAGTTAGGATTTTTTCCCTATGGGTTTTTTGAAAATTCTATGTCTAATAACTTTGGCGTTTGTGGACGGAATTGGATGAAATTTTCTGGAAAATGGAACATTGTGTTTCTGAGCAGCCCCTGAAAATTTGGGGGGTGTTCGTCCAGGGGGGGCCGAGAAAAAAGGGGGGTCCCAAAACGTGTTTTTAACATTGAGTTTTCCATAGGGCGGTTGGCCTCACTTTTAGCCCGAACGGCTGAATGGATTTGCACGAAACTTGGCAAAATTGTAGGGACTGGTAGCCCGATGTGCCTTTTGTAGGTCTCAATATATGTGCTACAGTGGATTTTGAGAAATTAACGTTCAAAAAAAGATATATATCTAGAGCCGCGCCTGGAGCGCTCCCCGGTACGCGTACCGGGGAGCGCTTCAGGCGCGCCACGCGACTTGCGCACGGCAAGCTGATTGGTTCTCGGGTGTCTGTAAACATTCGAAACAGTCCGCAGCGGCCGCCATCTTGTGTCTCGGTAGGATTGAGACACAAGAGGTGGCAAAAATCAAAGGGGGAAATGAGCAAGAGGGGGCAGGGTACACACCCCCTGACCCCCTAGGTTTCATGTGGGGGCCATAAAAGGCTCCCGCGGGTGAAAAAAAAAATTTAAAAAAAATTCGATTTTCGCGGGGGTGAGCGCCCGGTACGCGCACCGGGGAGCGTACAGGGGAGCGTACCATGGAGATTAAAAATGACAGACTTTTAAAAAAATAAAGCTTCTTTTTAAAAATTGGAGGTAGTTCTGAAAAGAACTTTTTTTTTGATTTTGTTGTTTTATATATTTTTTTTTGTTTTTGTTGTTTTATATTTTTTTAGACTTTTTAAAACAATTTTATATTTTTTTTGGATTTTTTTCAAGGGAAAAACAAAAACAAGGATTCCAAAACTGCTCAACAGGAGCAAAAAATTTTGAAAATTTAGGGACTGGAAGAGCAGCGGTGTTGCTGTTTCTTTAGGGCAATCAGTTCAACACTCTGCTCCCCATAGCAGAGCAGTTCGTCACACTCTTTGCACAAAAATTTGATGCCCGCAAACACCGGCTGAATGTTAGGGACCATTCTTCCACGGGGTGGTCCCGAAGGTGTTGCTCCACCAGTGGAGGTGCTGCCGCCATCTGTGGGTACATTCCGTGCCAGCTCTCTGACACTCTCCCTGGCAAAGTTGTTAGGGTGTCTTCTTTTCACATGCCGGATCAAATTAGCATTCCCAAAACTATATTTTTTCAGAGGATTGCCTCTGGATAAACTACTCCCACATATTTTGCATGTTACTTTGGGAGCGTTGACTTTTTTCTGTCCTTCTGGGATTTCGTAAAATTTCCAGATGAAATGGATTTTTTTCTTTTGCTGAGGAGGGTCCTCATCTAAAAATCCCTCTGAATCACTGCTGGATGACTCTCTTGCAGCCATTGCTGGAGATCAGAAAAGTAGGAGATAGAGTAGACACAACAGCTCTTGCTCTCTCCAAGTACAAAGCAATAGTGAGAGAAATGGGTGGGTTTCACACAATTTGGAAAAAAAAAAGTTCTGAACCAATGAAAAGTGTTATTTTAAAGTCACATGGTTTGACGCGCTTACGCTACGCGCCCCGGGGCGCGTCCCGGGCGTGTATCGTAAGCGCATCGGGGCGCTTACGTTGCGCGATCGTATGCGCTTCCGGGTGCGCTTACGCGGTGCGTCATAAGACGCATCTCGCGGCTACGCGATACGTGTCTTATGACGCAAGGCGTGGCGGCTACGCGATACGTCACGATGTTGTTTTCGTTCTCGGCAATAGCGCTTCCGGGACGCGCATTAGTACGCGCCCCGGGGCGCGCCGCAAGATTGCGCTTACCCGTGCGTTCACCTGTCCGCGCCCCGGGAGCGCACTAAAAATAATATAAAAAAAAAATAAAAAAAATATAAAATATAAAATTAGATTTAAAATGTATTATTTTTATAAAGATTTGCTATTAAAAAACCTATGAAATTCACTGAAAAAACCATAGGTTATAGACCATATATAGTTAGGAATTAGCATTTAAAAAACCTTATTTTACTCACACAAAACCATTGAAATTCCATATATAGTTAGTTGTACTAACTATATATCGCGCACCCGCAATCCACTGCTGATGATGTCACATATTACATCATTCATGACATGGTCAGTGACATCACTGATGACATCACTGATGACATCTCAAATGACATCACTGATGACATCTCATTTCACATTACTCATGACATCATTCATGTGATGATACGATGAACCTCTTCAGACTCTAATAAAAACGTAGATACACTCAGTGTAAACAGACACTCACAGACTGTCACTCATCCATGGAGTTACTCACACACCTAATCAGTCTTGCAAAGAATCAATCACACCTCCATTTCCGAAAACTATATAGTTAAACACACCTTACTTATTGAAACATATAATAACACATATTTACTCTGTTATACAATCCCTGATACAAGTTCACAATAATCCATACAGCCACTCACACATTCACTGGCTCTTATGCACAGTTATTTATATATGTCAACTACCACATGTACTGTGTTTTACATATGTACTTACTTTGACATGTAGCACTGAGATATCCATTCACTCACCAATACACTCATGCACACAGTAAACCGCCCATACAGCTGTTTCCACATGCACTTTTGAACCCATACATCTAGTCAATCAACTGCTCACACATCTATGCACAGAGTCATACACCTCCCAGCCACCCACACACACACTCAGTCTCCCATACAAATACTTGGCCAACTAATCAATAACCCATATAGTTAGTCATATAGCTAATGATCAACACATGCATCAGATTACAAAACAACAGACACAATGGTGCACAATTTAAAACAGTTTAGTCACTAACCCATGCACTCAGTGAGACACATTTAATCACTCACTTATACAGTCAGTCATGCACCTACTAAATACATCATCCAGACACTTATACATCCACTCATTCTTCAATATATAAGACATATTTTAACTTTACAGAAACATACAGTCACTGGATGTTGTCATCAGTGATGTCATCAGTGATGTCATTTGAGATGTCATCAGTGATGTCATCAGTGATGTCACTGACCATGTCATGAATGATGTAATATGTGACATCATCAGCAGTGGATTGCGGGTGCGCGATATATAGTTAGTACAACTAACTATATATGGAATTTCAATGGTTTTGTGTGAGTAAAATAAGGTTTTTTAAATGCTAATTCCTAACTATATATGGTCTATAACCTATGGTTTTTTCAGTGAATTTTCAAGGTTTTGTAAATGCTAATTCCTAACTATATATGGTCTATAACCTATGGTTTTTTCAGTGAATATATATATATATATATATATATACACACACACATACCTACATAGAAAGATATACGTGTGTATGTAATAAAAATATAAAGATATATAAAGTTTCATTATATAAAGTCCCAATGTAAATGTAAGGACAAATAGTTAGAAACATAAAGTCGATATATTGATGTGTTCATATTAATGATTATTTATTTTATATTTTCTCCAATATTTCTATAATGAAGCACTTATAGGTTATATTATATTTATACATTGTGATAGATAAAATAAATAAAACAGACTTCCCATAAGCATATAATCAAATAACTTGTATGTAAACTATGCAGTGATTTATATAAATGTGAAGCAGAAACCCCAATTTTATATATATATTTTAACCATAAGTAATAAATACATTTGTTATGCAGACTTTTGAGATACCTATTTATTTTTTAACCATACGTTGTAAATATATTTATACGAAAAACTGCAAATATCTAAATACATACATATATTCAAATTACACGTGTTTAAATGCACAGGCTTGTGTTTTGAATATGGTGGTCATGTAGGAAATAACCAACTCATGAATAGTTTTCTGAAGATAAGATATTTATCAGTGGATTATTTGTTTGGTGGTAATAAATTCCATAATTTGGCTACTTGAACAGAGAAAGATGTAACACCCATGTTTTTCTTGTATGCTGGGGCTTTGAGTCAAGGTGCCAATCTGGAGCAGAGGTTTCTTTGTTATATGTATTTGGGTGATTTTATTCCTGATGAAAAGTGGTACTGTTCAATGTATTGGTTTGTGGGTGACCCAAAGCAGCTTGAAGGTGGATCTTCTGGCAACAGGTAACTAAGGCAAGGGAGAATTGTGCTTGTGGCTTTATATGTAGGAGTAGTCTGGCAGCAGAGTTCTGAATCCGTTGTAGCCTTTTCATAGTTGATAAAGATGATTTGTGGTAGGGGCCATTGGTATAATCGATTTTAGGCAGTACAAGAAATGTGGTGGCTTGGACTTTGTGTGGAAATCCTAGGTGGGGGGAGATTCATCAAAGAGTTTTCATAGTAACAACGCTTCCTCTTGCTAACGTATTCACTTGGGCGTTCATTGATAGCGTGGAGTCCATGATAATTATAATGTTTCTTACTTCCTTGGATACTTTAGAAGGTGGTCACAGATTTTATGGCCCGGTGCAGAGTGGGTCACAATTATTCCAATCGCCACATACGAGTATTTCAGTTTTGGACGCATTCAGTTTGAGATGGCTCCATTTCATTCACTGATCAACCACTCTAAGGCAACTGAAGATTTTTGAGTTTCCACTGTCTTTGGGGCTTTCCAGTTTAAGGAGTATTTTTGTGTCATCTGCGTAGTTATAGCATGTAAGCTGAAATTTAGTGATCATTGCCGGTAATGACTTCATGTAGATGTTGAAAAGAATGGGTGAGATGATAGAGCCTTGGTTTGAAAGTAGGATCTGATCCAGTCGAGAACAGTCCCCTCTATGCCGTTTGCATAGAGTCTTTGGATCACAGTGCCATGATGAACTGTGTTGAAGGCAGATGCAAGGTCAAAGAGAAGTAGTGCAGCAACCCCGTTCCTGACTACTTTGTTTTCTAAGGTCATCCCAAATGGTGATTTGAAGAGAATTTGAGCGAGACATCTAGCCGCAGATTCCTTAACTTAGAATATCTCCCCAGGCGTCCAACTGGATCCGGAAAATATTTTTTCCCGAGCAATACCTCTGCACGCCGGGAGGCGGCGCAACCCGGCTTCGTCCTGATGTTGTCCACCGACGTGACGTCAATGGAGCCATATAAGCCCCTCCCGGCGTGCTGACGTCAGTTTTCTTCTTTTCCTCGTCCTAATGCGGATCCTGGAAAGCAATACCTCGTGCCTGTAATTGTTTGTTACAGACCTTTTGGACGCCTTTCCCGTGCGTGTGTTCGATGCCCTTGTGGGCTTCAATCCGTGCCGGTCCTGCTCGCAACAGATTCCAGCGACGGACCCTCACGAACTCTGTATATGGTGCTTGGGAGAGTACCATAACTCAGTGGAGTGCGATGTTTGCCGCATGGTGCTGCTGTCTGCCCGGATGTTCCGGACAGACCTTTCGCGACGCAGGTCTCCTTCTCCAGCGGAGGCGTCAACGCGGCGGGCCCGGTCCCGGCGCCATCGCCGTCATTCGCCTACCTCAGGTAAGCATTGCCCCCACCCCTCCCTGGCACGCTGCCAGGCCCCACACGGGGGTAGGGACTCAGGTTGGGACACCGCCGGCGGGTCTACTCTCAGCTCCAACCGAGTGCCCAGTCTCTGACACTAGAGTCGCCTCAGGTAAGCATTTGCCCCCCACTCCCTGGCCTGCCTCCGGGACCCATGGGGGGGTAGGGACTCAGGTTGGGACACAGCCGGCGGGTTTACCTCCAACCAATGCCCTGACTCTGACACCAGAGTCGCCGCAATGTCGGGACACGGCCCGGAGGGACATCCCACGATGTTTAGCCCTTCCATAGCGCTGTTGCACAGTCTTCCGAGGCTCCCTGTGGCATCACTGAAGGTGGCTGCGGCGCAGTGCACAACACCGCTTCGATGTACTCTCTCCCCCTCGGAGAGTGATGAGTCTACGCCGGTCCGACTCCGAGCGGTTGAGGCCTTTTCAGAGGTCGCCGACGCGAGCTCGACTCGGACGATCAGGATCTTTTCGGAGGTCACCGACGTGGGCTTGACTCGAGGAGTTGAGGACTTTGGAGGTTGCCGGCTCGACTCAAGGCCTTTTCTGAGTTTGCCGACTCGAGGAGTCTAGGCCTCTTCGGAGGTCATCGAGGTCAGCTCGACTCGAGGGGGTCGAGAACTTTTCGGAGGTCGCCGACGCTTGCTCCACTCTGCTAGTCGGTGCCTTTTCAAAGGTCTCCGACGCCGATTGACACCTGTACTGTCTCCAGCTTAAGTGGTGGAGGATGTGGTCCTGGTGGGTTCCCCACCCCCTGAGTCATTTCACTGCCCTCCTGAGCAGGCGCCAGTGGAGCATTGACCTACTCATCCTGCTGCTGAGCCTCTATTAAGTGTCCGGTTTAGCTTGCGTCCATCACCTACTGATGACTTGTTTTTTACCGCCTTGCGGGGTCTCGGAGGCTAGTGGACGTTCGTCAGGGCTGTTTGCAAGGCTGCAGCCATTTTAAGGATGGAGCCGCCCTCAGTCTCTAGGCCTTCGGAGCCTTTGTTGGATATTCTCCACCGAGGCGTGGGGGACATGGCACCATTGTTACCTTTTGCGGAGTCATTGTTTGACTTCCTTCTCGGAACGTGGGCACTGCCCTCCTCGGGAGACCACGTGGATCGTGCTGTGGCACATCGGCCGGCTCCCACTGACCCCGCCTGTTTGACCCTCCATCCTGGAGCTGGAGGACTTGTGCTTCAGGCAGCTCTCTCTGTGCCTCCTGTTCCATTGTATCCTCCCACTCTGGAGTCTCGGTGGTTGGAGTCATATGGCCACGATGTGTTTGCATCCGCTAGCTTCGGACTCCAGTCCCTCAACATGATGTGTGTATTTGCTGGGGCTTCATTTGCCCTTTGGGTCGCTTTTGACCGGCTCCTCACCTCCTTGCCGAGAATCTTTTGTGCCGATCTGGCCCGCCTAATCATTGATGGCCATGATATGGTACACTTTTCAATTCGGTCTGCCATGGACACCACGGACCCTGTGGGTCGTACCATGGCCAGGTCGGTTGCCATAAGCCGCCGCGGGTGGTAGCGTTTTCTCAGAGCATGTCAGGAGCAGCTTAAAAAGATATACCATTTAATGGGGTCACGCTTTTTGATGCCCATGCTACTTCGGCAGTAAGGCGCCTCCTGTATATGTATCTCTTTTCTGTTACCCGTCAAGGGCCACAGATGTTCTGGGTTGTGTGGCTGCTCAGCCGTGTTGTTTATTTATTCTGGTACAGCTGGTTATGCTGTGTTTACCTTTCCTTTGAGCCTCTGCCTAAAAGCTTGTCTCAAGAGGGACCTTTCTTTTGTAGGGTTGTGCCTTACCCTAGGTGGGGTATTTGTTGGCAATCATATTGCTACTCTTCTTTGCCCAGGAACTTTGGCGAACCTCTGGTGAGTTCCATAGGATTGGTTTCTCTTCAAGGGTTACCATGGTTGTCTACGTTTGGTCCGTAATACATCACCGCCTCCATAGGGGGTTTTGTCACCCTGGCGTGTTACTACAACCTCGCTGTGCACGTCTTGCCTGTTTATCGGTGGACATGCGCCCCTGGGGGGGGCAGGTCTTCCCTAGAACGGTCTCCGGTTCCTTGCTTCTTGCAAGACACGGGCCGCATTGTCCCTTCCTGTCCTGACTCCTGTACATTATTCCTAGTTCTCAAGGAGTGGCTCTCATCTCTGCCTTTCTGCCTCTTGATCTGTGCTCCACCTCTGATATTTTTTCTGGGTGTGAGTTCTGACTCCCATTATTGCACAGGTGCTTCTTTAGGTGGCATTAATGTGTGTGTATTCTTCTCAACGTTCTCCATTTTGGTAGACAGTGTCGGTCTTTGGCGGTGTAGGCTTTGGCGCCAAGCTTCTGTCTGTGCCTTCTTTCTATCCTTTATGGGGAGTTTTGTGGTCTATGTTTCAGCTGTCTCACTGGAGACCAGGATTCTTTCCCCTCGGGGACCTGCTATTTTTCTGCATTCTTAACTGTTATGCAGAACACTGGTGCCGTGCTGCCGCTTGCATTACTCCCCTATTAGAATTTAGTCACTGCACGTACGCGTGTCCACATTCCTGTCTCTTGTGTGTGTTTATCGTGGATTCTACACGCTACTGGGGTGCTCCCATACTAAGTCTTTTTTGCCTTAGTGTCAGACATTCTAGCTTACTTTTTCCTTCAGGATAGTGTCCTCTGTGTGTTAACAGCCTTACAGGTTATCCACTCACAGTGGTGCCTTTTAATTGGTTTGGTTGCATGCCTTCTTTCTGAGCTTTTGCTCAAATTATGGCTCCTCTGTCTCTGTTGGCACTAGGCTCGGGCCTGCTACTGTTGTCACATGTCCTAGGGAGTACATATTAAGGTGTTTTTTCTTCCACCCAAAGGCCTCATGCTGCAGCTTTGTTTCTTGAACGGACAGTCTCCCGGCTGCTCCGTTTCTTGTGGCTTCCACAGTGGTGTGTGTTTAGGCGGTATGCTCTACCGTTGTCATGTTGATTTGACCCTTGGTACTTCGTTCCTCTTGGGTTATAGGGACTGATGCCTGAATCCTTCTCTGAAGGTCTTGCTTCATTGTTTCTTACATTGGCACAGAACTTTCTAGTTCTGTTTTCCTTTCGTCTATGTCTGGGCGAGAGAGGTCTCACACCGTCCCTCGTCGGATTTGGTGTCTTTACCATCCCTTGTTCATGCTCCTTAAGGTGGGTCATGGGTCTGATGCCTGTTGTCCTGGCATTGCGGTTTCCACCGTTTTTTCGTCAGCCTCTTGACGAATATGTTTGCCTGGAACTTGGTGGTTGTTTCACAGACCCTGCTCCTACGGGGTATGGCTTTGGTATCTATTCAAAGTTAAGGAGTCAGATGGAAGAGTTACTTACCTTCGGGAACGATATATCTGGTAGAGACACAGTCTAGCCGCATATTCCTTAACGCCCACCGATCCTCCCCACTCTGCGAAGACCTTTTCATATGGTGTCTTTCCACCTATCTTGCCTCTTTCTGGTGGCCTTGGTCTTCCGGGGGTGTGCTCTCGCACCTCACTCTGGGGTAGGGTGTGTTGTTCTACGTGGGGCCCTTCGGACTCCCCTCCGTCCTAGTGTTTTGTTGGTGGCGTGGCTCGTGACGGAGTAGTTCCTTCACAAGCATGGCGGTGCCGCGCCCCCTCCCCCCCCCACCCCCCCTCCTCCGTCCCGCGGCAGAATTACCACCGCGGCCAAGGGGCTAAACACTGTGCTTAGGAGTGTTATAGCCTTTTCTAGATTCTGTTGGGGGGGGGCAGGGAGTGGGATTCGGGAATTTGCCTTCTAGTAGTCTTAGCACAGTTTAAGAAAACAAGGAAAGGCATTTAGTCAAACCAGCAGTGAAAAATAGCGGTTTTAAAGTAACATTGCACTGCTCAGAGTGTGTGCTCTTACCACTTTAAGCTAGCTCTCTTGTCTGTTTAGGCCCCACAGAAGCTGGGGTAACAAAATGGAGGTGTCTGCCTTGAACCTCCCCCCACAAACCTATGGGGCTGAACAGGTGTTAGGGGAGGGTAGAAGCCTTATTTCAAACAAACTCTCCTTAAGTCAAACAACTCCGCAGTGAAAAACAGCAGCTTCAAAGAAAAACTGCACTGCACAGAGTATACACCGCACACCAAACCGCCTCCCTGGGCTGTCCAGGCCCCACAGAAGCCGGGGCCACAAAACGGAGGCGTTCAAAATATTTCGCCCACCAAAGCACTCAGCACCAGGCAATATGGCAAGAGTTGTTCCTGATCACATGTACAGGCAACAGAAAAGGAGTGCAGTTCAGTGCCATTGTTGGCATGTCTGTTCTGCTATCCCACTCCTTTATTGTCAAACTTTCATTTTTTTGCCAATTTTTGTGGATTGCACGTCTCCAAATAAATTGCGTGTTTGCAAATGCCAGACTTACTGGCTTTGTCACTGATTGTGCTTCATGCTGGCAGCCATCTTGCTCTACTCACCTCCTTACTGTGACTTTTTTCATTGGTTCCTCTTATCCATTTTGTACGTTTGATTATGTGCCCTTCTATAGATCTGTCTCTTTCTGTCCTACCTATTCTCTACTGCCTATTTTCTCCATACCTTGTTGTTGATGCCTGCTCTGGGCTTTGGAGTGCCTCAGATTCCCTCTCTCTCCTAGCCATTTCTCCTTCTCTTTTTGCTTTCTTGCTTTCTGTAGTCAGAAGCCAGGGATTCAAATTAGGGATTCTTATAATAATTACAGTACTATAAAAAAATATGGCAGAAAATCTACAAATCTGCTCACCTCTTCCTTCATCTTTCCTCCACCGATATGTTAGTGTGTCACCTGTACTCCTAGAGCCACATCTGGAAATGATTATGTACAAGTGTGGAATACAACTAAGGAAGGAAGCATTAATTTCATCCAAGGATGTGCAGAATTAAAATTCCACCCTCAGTTGACAAACGTTGCTCTTCTTTGCATTGCAAAGTTTGTTAACCTGGCAGACCTGTGTGAGAAGTTTCCTGAAAAAAGGTTTGGCGAATTAGATTTTTGCTGATTCTGAAGGTGGAACTGATGTGGGCATGAAGTTAAATTGATCAGACCGCATTGGAAGGCTTGAGAAAAAGGGATTGTGGTCAGGTGAAAAGAAGCTTGGGGCAAGAAGAGAAATGAGATGGAGGGGATCAGTGAGTTGAAATGCAATTTTGGTGTGTTAGCTTCAGCACCGATAGATCTGGGTGGTGTCATAACAGAGATCTTCTGACTTTGCACATTTTGTTTCCTCTAGGCGCTATATCACTTGCTGGAGCCCAGGGCAACAGGTGGGCCGTGGAAGGAGGGAATAAATTGATCTGTTCGGGACTTCTGAAGCAGACGAAAGCCAACGTGATCCAAGCCGAGGTGATGGAGATTGCGCTGCAAGGCACAGGTATGCAAGGCACAGGTATTTAAACAAAACAGGGGTATCATGTAATCCTTGAAAATGCTCATTCAAACAGAACATTTATGAATAACAAATATTTCTGTGTGGACTGAATCCAAAACACATCAATGCAAAGTGTAAAATATTTAGAGGAGCCAGTATGTAACACGGTTCAGCAGAACCGAGTTTTATTAAAAAACTAACACAAATTGTGACAATAAATTAGGTAGTGTTTAATGAAAGAATAGTAGCTGAAGACCACGGGTGTGTAATCGAACCAAAACCAAGGAAATAATGAGAAAAGTGAAAATGGGAATCAACAAATGAAGGCGATTGGTTGATACAAATACGAGGTAGCAGTTTCAGGTACAAGCAGTCCTGGATACAAAAATTCAATAATTGTATCTTCAAAAGGCGAGAAACTTTGTCTTTCTCTATGATGGTGTCGACGGCGTTTCGACCCTTTCAGAATAATAGGGTCTCATCAGGACTAAAGATGACAGGGGTTAGCTTGACTGGGAACCAAGAGATTTACGTCTAGTCTCTGGGAATCTCGTGGGTGGCGAAATCAAATGAAGGCAGCACTCTCTGCAGGCCACTGGCAGGCATGTATAATTGGTGGACTGAGCACAGATGGTAGGGCAACCATGGGAGACATCGGAGTTTAGTCTAGTCTCTGCGGCATTCGTGGATTGACGAATTCCAATGGGGGCAGCAGGCCCCACAGTCCACTGGCAGAGGTACACTGTGGGAGGGTTCAGTCAGTACAGACTCCCTTATGGAGCCAAAATGCTCCTCCTTATGCGCCCCTTTCCTGCTGGATGAGGATGCAGGACCTCCCGCCTCCTGAGAGGAGGGAGCAGTGAACCAAGAATGGGAAGGTACAGAAGATTATGGAACTATTCCTTGGCTTAATTTACTGGTGAACATTGTCTCTTTAGCATGAGATAGTTGACGTAGAGACTTAGAGTAATTGATATGAAAGACAAGAAAAGGGGGCATGAGAAATGATTCCGAGGACTGGAGCTGCAGTATTGGTTCTGTATTTCTGATTTATTTCTATAGACTATTTTCATTTAGTTTTTAGCGTACTAATTTCATGAGTTTCTGAAATAGAAATTCTATAGAGGTTACATCAAAATGTTAAATATATTCGGATTTCTGAGAAGTGATAAACATTGTATCCTGTTCTTCACCCTCTCTTTAAACCTATTAAAAAGACCAGAGCACGTAATTAGAATATGAACTGGTAGGGTCTGTTATTTACTATTGAGCATTTTCTACATCTGACACCAGCGTTTGGGAGGTTAGATGAAGAAGTGCCTTTGTAATGCGCGTGGTATTAGCACAACCTTGTGTTTCTGTCAGCCTTTGAAAGCTATCTGAGAAAATTCATGCTTGTCAGAATCTCCTAACCGTGACTAGCAGCTTGTTAGTTTTCAGGGGTGAGTTTGCGAAAAGCTGCCTCTGAAAGGCCAGTAAAGGTGGTACTCCAGTCACTTGGAAAGGGAGCTTAGACTGTGCTTATTATGTCCACGATCAGAGCACTGAGGTTGGGAGATTGTGATTGGCCAGAGGCCAGAGCAACTTAATGCTCCCAATATATTGGCACATTAAGTGTGGGTTTTAGCAGGAACCTGGGTGATCTACTGAGGACCTCCCAAAGTGAAATGCCAAATGCATCCCAGGCTGTGGTTTGATTGGTTAAAGTCTAGGGTAAAGTCGAGACGCTAGCTGACATGTCAACTATGTGGCGACAGCCAGCCGTATTTATGGGAATGCAGTTGCCCATCGCCTCAAGAATTCTGTTGACAATGTGTGATGACACTTTTTTAGCCCCTACAGATAAAAAGATTTTCCAGAGATATCAGTTCACTTAAAGTGTGTGTCTTTCCCCCTCAGACCCACAAATACACTTTACATGGCTTTTCTTCTTCAATTTGCCCTGATCAAATATATAAGAGCAGATACTTTCTGCTTTCGAAACCAGGCCATTTACTAAGGCCTGTGCGGACACCAACTTTGGGATCCACCCTGCACTCTTGCAGGTGGCTAAGGTGAAGACTGAGACATTGTAGAGGCTGTTTCACCAAAGACCTCTGTGTTTTTAAGAGAACGGTTCACCTTTGTCCAATTTACAAAGAATTTGGTAATCTTGGCATTATTCTAGACGGTGTGCCCACTGTCCGGCGATACATGAGGGGCAGCTTACGTTCTAGAGGTTGAACGGAATTCTTGCAGCCGAGACGTGCTCTGCAGGTCTTTATGGAAAAACACCTTCCTTACTTCCACCTATAGCCACTAGGTGGCACTAACAGCTAGAAAGAAACTTACATTCATTTAATTATGTCAAAGAAGTAGAAACGTCCGTTACACTGGTGTGATCGTGCGCAAGTACGCATTACACTTGTTACACAAATTTCCTACACATTCCACAACGCCACTTAATTACGCACCATTTGCTGCGAACAATTAGCGCATGCGCACTGGAACAATGCGAATGAGCAGAATACGATTGTATGCTGGTTGCGGCGCCAGTGTTTTTTTTGGTGTGAATTGTTTCCTTGCATTCGAACTGAATGTGAGGGTGGGTTTCTCGTTAAAATATAGCCCCAAATGGGGCGTGGCTTGGACGGCAATGTGGACGGTTGTCTGAGTCCGGTTGTCTGAGTCCGACAGCTCCAGAGCCCCGAGGCCATTGGCGGCGATTTTGTACCAGCCAAACGAGTTCGTTCCAGGAACAAAAAGAAACATACAGCATCGGAATAACTAAGGAGCAGAAGGACCGTAGGGAGAAGCCAGGCGGGGACCCAGAGACAGAATATCTGCTGATTTCCTCACCCAGGGTGCGAGAAGAATTTGCGAGGCAAGATGGCGACCGGGAGACCAAGCGGGGATAGATGAAAGAGGTGAGCGCCGGCAGCAGAGTCAGCTACACCCCGCAACACATAAGACCTCCTCTGACACCCGCCAAGGACAGACAACCCCACCAGACTTGAATGAATGAAATCTGATTTGTATCGCGCTACTAGGCCCAATGGGCATCAAGGCGCCTAACCAAAAAGAAGCTAGCTGGAGAAAAATACTCTCTTACTGGTAGGCCTTGATAAAGCACCAAGTTTTGAGCGCTTTTTTAAAAAGGGACAGAGACGGTTGGGCCTTAATCTCCAGTGGGAGGGCATTCCACAACCTAGGGGCAACGATGGAAAATGCTCTGCTGCCCCATCTAACCTTCCTTGCGCGGGGGACTACAAGCAGATTCATCTCCGACGATCTAAGGGTCCTACAGGGAACATGGCGTGTTAAAAGGGAGCCCAGAGGATCCAAAGAACCCGCTGTGAGAGCTCTATAAGCCAGGCACAAGATCTTAAATGAGATCCTCTGTTGGATAGGAAGCCAATGCAGGCTCTTCCTGGCCATTGTAGCGGAGGATGCATTGGGTAGAGCCAGAACGAATCTCGCTGCCGCGTTCTGAACGACCTGGAGGCGCTGGATGAGGCCCTTGTTGGAGTCTGCATAAAGTGCATTGCAGTAGTCCAACCTGGAACCCACTAATGCAACCCCAGTCTGCTTACGTGCTTGGGGAGAGAGATAGTGCAGGATTCTTTTAAGAATCTTAATGACCCCCCAGCAAGTGGCCACCGTTCTGTTGACCTGTAGAGTCATGGACAGTGATGTGTCAAATATAACGCCGAGGTTCCTGGCCGATTGGGAGGGTGATGGACAAGTTCCCAAAGCTGGAGGCCACCACTCGCTAGACCAGATGTCCTGGTCTTTACCAAAGACCAGGATCTCTGTTTTGTCGCCGTTCAACTTTAGGGAGTGTTGGATCATCCACTCCGAGACTGTCTGCAAACAAGTCCTAAAGTTGACGGCGGAAGTAGTAACAGAGTGCGCCAGGGACACCATGATTTGGGTATCATCGGCGTATGACACAACCTCCATCCCCTGCGATTTTACTAGCCTGGCAAGGGTAGCCACATAGATGTTAAAAAGGGCCGGACTCAAGGCCGACCCCTGTGGCACCCCATATTGCAAGGATTTAGCAGGGGAGAGGAACTTACGCACCATACCCCGAGCACCGCAGAATCGCCGAAAAGAGACGGAGGCACAAACGAAAGCGAAACCGATACCAGCGTAGGGCGCGGCCATTGCAGAACCAACATGGCTGTTGGGAGAGCTAGCGAGGGAAAGTGAAGGTGGTGCCGGAAGCAGCGTAATCGACACTCGAGTGCGCACAAGACCTCCTCCGGTACCCCCTATACCTACCAGGCCCGCATACAGCACCCCTAACACAGGGAACTCCCGAGAACTGCGGAAGCAGAAAACGAAAGCAATACCAGTCCCTGCACAGGGTGCCGCCATTACCGGAAGTGCCCAAAGGGGGAAACAGGAAGCAGGTAGAAAGAGCGACCAGATCATAAATACGAATGAAACTAAAGCCAACGAAACAGATACTGTCCGCGGATAAGCCAGCGGCCAAGCCAAATAAAGAGGAAGGCACAAGGCAGACAAAGGGAGTTAGTGTCGTAAGCGCACAACCGCACAAGAGGTACACCTAAAAAGCGGCACGGCGCCCCCCGACCCTAGAGGAGGAGAAGAGAAGGGGGAGAGGGCAGCAAGCCACCAGCCACACACGAGAGGGAAACCGAACAAAAGCCACAAGCCAAGCGCGGAAGGGGGCATAAGGTGGATAGGTTGCCATTAAACCTAGTAGCAAACCTGACCCACTACGCAAACCCACGCCAGGGAGCCTCCAAGCACCAAAATGAGCGCATAAAGAAAAACGAGAGAGCGCAGGCTGAACAGAGGGTTGGCCCACAGAAGTAAAGAATAACAAAGGGCCCATAGTGAACACAGCCTTCGCGCTGGCAAGAGCTAAAGCCAAAACGTGGACGAGGAACATCAGAGAACCGAGCAGGTATAGGAATAACCACCCCACTCAGGCTCCAAGAGGTGAACGGACGAAAGGCCTACCGGTGTACCAGAAAGAAGGCAGACTAAGCCACCTCCAATCCAGAAGAGGCATCCGTGAGATGGCGGGGCAAGAGGGGAAGCCCAGCAATGACACAAAAAAGCATAGGAAAGAGTCGCCGGAATCACCTCTCCAACAAAGGAGCGAAACAAATCTGGACACGATCCTAAAGAGGGTCAATGAGGGCAACGCAGTGGCCAAGCTAACAAAAGTCACGATTGAAAATATGCAACTGGAACTGATGGCAATAAGAGCCAATCTACACAGCACCAATACCAGAATCGAGACAGCAGAAAAGCGCATCAGTGACATGGAGGACATAACCATAACAAACAACAAGATCATAACAGAAAACTCTATGATCTCAAGAACGCTCCGAAGACAGCTAGTGGAACAAGGTAATCGCGCCCGTAAAGGTAACATCCGAATCCTGGGAATACCAGAAGGTACAGAGGACAAAGCAGGCGCGTGCACAACCATGCTCGAGGAGATTCTACCACAACTTATTGGGCTCAAATTTGATAGACAATTTGAAGTAGACAAAGCCTACAGAGTTCCAGCCACGAAACTGCCACAAAGCAAAGGACCTCGACCAATAATCTGCAGCCCTCTGAGAACAAGCCACACGGAAGCAATTTTCGCCTTCGCCCGAAAAAACCCAAACATGAAATGGGAAAGCAATAAAGTAATCCTCTCACAGGACTTCTCGAGACAGACGGTTGAGACTAGGAAGGGCTTCCTGGCGCTAAGGGACTCACTACGCAAGAGGAACATCACCTTCAGTTTCGCCGGCCCGGCGCGCTTCAAGATCTCAGACAAATGGAAAACACTAATCTTTGACGATCCGAACGAACTAAAGAGGTACATCCAAGGCCCACCAGCAGAAGACATGGAGGCCAAGAGCAGAGGAGCAACAAAGAGAAGTGCCTCACCGGACAACGCAGAAAAGTCAGACTAAGAACAAAACAGATCTTCTGCAGAACTAGAGACTCTAAAGAACAAAACTACCTTGACAACATTCTACCTCACACCCTGTCTACCTCAGGGCAAAACGGACCTACCTCAAAACTCAAGCGACTGGAAACAAAGAACGGAAAGCAGTTTATGAACCTGGGATGCAGTACTGACCAGATATATTCTTTATGCTAACTAACCGGCCAGCACCGGACATACAGGGTCTTTTACCTGGGAAGGAACTTTTCATTTAGCCTCAGGGGAACTCTGGAGCAAGGAACTTTGCGTCGCACACCCACTCAGCAAAAGGCGGGGGAAGAAGGAGGAGTGGGAGGGGGGACAAGGGAGGGAGGGGGGGACACCTGGTACAGACATATAGGGTTTCTATGCCTACTACTCTTTCTTTTCTTTCCTTTCTTTCCTTTCTTTCTTCTCTATGCAACGACTGCTCAAAACTAGAAGAAGCACGCACACAGATGCCAAACAACACGGACGGTCTAGGCCGCCAAAAGGCGGGAGGCGAACTATGGCAAACAAAAATGCTAAGCAACACACCGACCAGAAGGTATATCATTAGGATACACTACGCGACAGGGAAGACCTACAACACTCAGAATCACACATAAACAGCAGTATAACCTAGCGGCCAACCTAAAAGTAGTCTCTTTCAACGTTAAAGGCCTCAACCATCCGGTAAAGAGAAGGAAAGTCCTAGAACATCTAGCCAAGCTAAAATCAGATGTGTGTGTCCTCCAAGAGACCAATCTCTCCGCCGAAGATATAGGGCGCCTCAAAGCAAACTGGATAGAGCAGGTGATAGGCTCACCAGCTTGCAACAAAAAAAGAGGAGTCATAACACTAATAAACAAGAAGGCCAAACTAGTTCTAAAAGATTCATATGCGGATGAGGATGGGAGAGTCCTCATAACAAGCTTAACCAGGGGTGAGGAGACACTACATATAGCCAACATCTATAGGCCAAACACAGACGACAAAGACTTCTGGGCAAAAGTAGAGGGGAAACTGAGCGCACTCCCACAGGACGACCTAATAATGGCGGGCGCCCTTATTTTATTTTATTTATTTATTTATTTTATTTTTTGAACTTATATGGCGCAAACAGCTACCCAAAAAGGGTTTCCCGGCCCTAAACCAAGTACTAGATCAGGCAACGGACAGACACCCACAAAGACCTAGCCATGACCCACAGGGGGGAATATTCTCAAGAACATGTGCACCAGGCTCAAGCTAAAAGACCCATGGAGACTCCAAAACCCAGACGGTAGTGACTACACCTTCTACTCGCACCCCCACAACTCATACAGCAGGATTGACTACATACTAATCTCGGAAACACACACCCACCTCATAGATCAGACAGAAATCGCACCAAGGTCAATCTCAGACCACTCTCACATCAGCCTCACGCTTTCAGGCAGACATAACGAGAAGATCGAGCGCAGATGGAGGTTTAATGATGACCTCCTCAGGAACAAAGACACCACAGCCAAAATAGAAGACTCCATAAAAGAGTACCTAGATCTAAACAACAAGCCAGAAACGGACAGGGGCACCCTTTGGGATGCCCTGAAAGCCACCGTCAGGGGGAAAATACTCTCCATCCCAGGGCGCAACAACAGAGAGAGAAACAAGAAGGTCTCAGAGCTAGAAAAAGAGATAAAAGACTTAGAGTTAGGCCACATAACCAACCTAAGAGACAGGAACACGCTCACAACACTAACGAAAAAGAAATATGAGCTAAACAAGATCCTTAGCGAGAGAGCAGGAACATGGCTGAACAAAAATATAAGGCCATCAATCTATGTACGGTAAACAAAGCAGGGAAAGCGCTCGCCTCCTATCTAAAAAGTAAACAAAGGCAACACGGCGTAGCAGCAGTGACAGACTCCCAAGACCAGTCCCAAACCGCGAACAGAGAAATCCTCAGGGTATTCAAACAGTTCTATGAACAGCTATACAAGGAAGACCAGACCCTAAACAAGGACGGTGGAGCAGCTCTCTTAGACAAACTGTCAATGTGTTGTACAGTGTTTCTCTTGCTTATCTAACTGGCACTCTAGAATATCATGGGGTTCCTGGTTCTGGAGTTTCCATCTGCCCTGTTGGCAGTTGGAGCTCTGGCCAGATAGGGGATGGTCCTGCTGACTCTGTGCTGCAATAAAGCTTACTTCAACAAGTACTCTGTCTCCAGACATCCTGTATACTTACTACATTTGGCGACTTGGACGGAGATTCACGTCTGGCCACAGCTTTTATTCTATAATTTTGCAGCGGAGCAAATACAGAGTGGTGGGAGTTCCATCGGCCCTTGAACCCTGTATATTTGACGAGGCAGAGCGAGACGAACCTCCAACTCATCGTTGTCCTGCAAGAGGAGCGGTCGACTTCCAGGACTTTGTCGGGTGTTGTGGTCGAGAGGTATGGCGTTGGTATAGAAATCAAAGGCCTTCAGATCATGAAACGGTAACCGCGACGGAAACAGCGTTCCAAAGGTATCGTAGCAACCAGGCGTCAGCATCCTAGCAACCACTGAAACACGACGCAGCTACGAGACACTGTACTACGCAGCAGTTCTGACGAGTGTACGTCTTAAGTACGCCAGCACACGTCTGGACGTGCTGACGCAGGGCGTGAACGGCCATTTTGAAAAAAAAAAAACATAAACAAAAGTAGTTGCGTGGGAGACGCGACTCAACGCTACCACATCGACTGGTTATACCGCGCATCAGCTGTTTCATAAATGCCGGTACAGTGACGATTGAAGTCACACACAGAGAGTGAATAATCTTTGCGGTAAGCGCTAGAGAAATTGTTCGTTTTTTCATTTTTACACGGTTGTTCGTCAACTCATGACTGAGAACTATCACATTGTAATACAACTATATTAGCGAGATTCAGACATTACCTGACTCCCTGTAGTTTGTTAAATTACTAACATGTCACAACCAATCAATGTGGCCCTCCCTCCCCAATTCCTACCTGAACCAGGGAATCCATCTATGGCGTGGGAAGATTGGATCGTGATGTTCCATAATTACATAGAGGCCCTAAATGGAGAAGACTTCTCACCTAAGAGAAAGAAGGCCCTACTAATGACTACATTAGGAAAAGAGGGGCAACGTGTATTCAAATTTATACAGCAAGTTCTATCATCAGGATCCACGTCACAAGTTGACGAATTCAAGATAGCTATAGCGAGACTGGAGACTAGATTTGGCAAAGAAGAGAATTTAGTCTTACAGAGATATAAGTTTTACAAAAACAAGCAGTTGGAGGGAGAAAGCATAGATGATTTTGTTGCGCGGTTACGTGAACTGTCAGTAAAGTGCAGTTTTGGTCAGATGGCTGACGAACTTATCAGAGACCAACTTATTGTTCAAGCGAACAATAGGAAAGTTCAGGAACGTTTGTGGGCAGCAAAGAATCCAACGTTAAAGGTGGCCATAGAATTGGCCAAAGTGGTAGAAGAGAGCGAAAAATGTATGAAGGAGTTGCAGAGGAGTGGTTTAGAACCAAGAATTGCAGAAATTTCCAGCAAAGCGACAAATAGTGATAATAGTGAAGAAGAAGCGGCGGCCATTGCTATCGTCAGAAAAAAAGGATATGTCCTTCAGAAGAAGAATGTACTGTCTAACAACAAAAACAGCCCTAAAATGTGCTCGAAGTGTGGAAGTTATTCACATACTTCCGATGCTAAATATTATTTTGCTAGCAATAAGGAATGTTTGCGATGTGGAAAAACAGGACACTTCGCTAAAATGTGTAGAAACAAAAATAGTTCCAAAGTGACAGTAGTCAGTGAGTATGGCGAACTGAGGCGAGATGTCAATAAGATTTTAGTGTTGTGTGACTCCATTTGTTCTTGTGAAGAACGGAGAGGGAGAATTCTGAAAACAGATTTTACTATTGATGGGAAGTCCGTTAACCTAATGGTTGACACAGGTTCAAAATGGACAATAATACCTATGTCTTTGATGAAGAGAGTGTGGGGTGACAGAATGTTGAGAGAGTGTGACATTTTTCCCTCTGGCTACCAAGGCGAAAAGATAGATCTCTTAGGTTATTTTGATGGGAAAATTGAATTCAGGAATAGGTCAGCATTGGGTAAGGTGTACATATCTATGGATGGACCAGCCATTCTGGGACGTTACCAACAATACGATCTACATATTGTGGTTAATCCCAGGGCTGATGATCCCGTCTCAATTGTTGACAATTCTTCATTAAATGATATCCTAGAGAGATTCAATAATGTTTTTAGAGACCAGTTAGGGGAACTTATAGGCTACTCTCATCACATAATTCTCAAGGAAGGCAGCACTCCTATTCAACACAAAGTTAGACGAGTCCCTTTCGCTTTGCGGGAGGAAGTTAAGGCCACTTTAGAGGAAATGCTCCAAGGAGGCATCATCGAGCCCGTTGAAGCGTCTCCATGGATTTCGCCTGTTGTGATTTCCCAAAAACCTGATAATAAGATTAGGTTTTGTGTAGACCTGCGTTCGCTGAACAAATGTGTGGTGGCAGATGTGTTCCCACTACCTAATATTGGTGAACTAGTGTCAACACTTAAAGGAGCCAAGTTTTTTAGTAAACTAGACCTAAAACATGCTTACCATCAGATATGTCTAGATGATGTTTCCAAGCACCTAACTGCTTTCATTACTAGTGAAGGAACCTTCCAATTCACGCGTTTACCGTTTGCCCTTGTCTCAGCGGCCAGCGTGTTCCAGAGACTAGTCTCAGAAGTTTTTAAGGGTCTAGATAAAGTTTTATATTTTCAAGATGATATCTTGATCTATGGCGATTCACTTGAAGAACATGATGGGATTTTGCAGAGTGTATTACGTAGAATAGATGATGCTGGGCTCACCTTGAGGAAGGAGAAGTGTGCTTTTCTCTTGAAGGAGATTGAATACTTAGGGTTTTCTTTATCTGAGGAGGGGATAAGACCTAAAAAGAACCTTTTAGAAGCTATCGAGTTAGCCCCCTCACCTGTTGATAAAGATCAACTTCGGTCCTTCATGGGCTTAATTGAATTTTATTCAAAATTTGTGAGGGATTTTTCATCTAAAACCGCACCTTTGAGATGTTTATTGAAAAAGGGTGCCAAATTCAATTGGTCTACTGAGCATGAATCCTGCGTTAATCTGATAAAAAGGGAGCATAAAGCTGCTGGAGTACTGACCCCTTTTGATACAGGTCGTTCCTCAGTGTTGATGGTTGATGCGAGTGGAGTGGGGCTTGGAGCGGTACTTTTGCAGAAGCATAGGGGAGAAGAGAAGACCATAGCGTTTGCTTCCAGGCCCTTGTCCACCTCTGAAGCCAATTATTCAGTCATAGAGCGGGAGGCTCTTGCAGCGGTTTGGGGCACGAGTTATTTTAGAACATACTTATGGGGCTACAAATTTGTTCTGCGCACAGACCATAAACCACTGGTCAACGTGTTAGCCCCGGGTGGTGCTGGGAAGGGGTCTCCCAGGTTAGCGAGGCTGGCTTCTCGCTTGCAGGATTACCAGTACGAGATTGAATTTGTTCACGGCTGGAAGAACATCCAGGCGGACTGTTTGTCCCGACTTCCTGCACGCTCTGGGGAGTGTAGTGGAAATGTCTCAGATGATTCTGCTGTAGCGGCAGTGGTGGAGGATGTGCTATTTTTAGGAGGTGGCTCTTTCACTCGTGATGACTGGGTGAGGGGTATGAAGGAGGATCGTGTTTTACAATCTGTCATTGACCTTGTCTCTAAAGGGACCAGAAGAGAAAGCACTGTTATGCCTGAGGTTAGACCATTTTTGAGAATTGTGGACGAACTTTCTCTAGAAGGAGAGAATGTATTGATGCGAGGTGATCGTTTCATACCTCCCAGTTCTTTGCGAGGTAGATTCTCAGTTTGGCTCATGAGGGCCATTTGGGTCAAACCCTCACTCAGCGTCGTGTCAAGGAGAATTTTTGGTGGCCGACGGTTGATAATGACGCTGTGGATTGTGTAGTGAGGTGTGACTATTGCAAAGAGGGGGAGAAACGGTTAAAGGTTGTGGGATCACGCTCGCCTCAAAAAATTGGGTTTGAGAGTTTACCTTGGCACAGCATCTGCCTAGATTTCATAGGTCCTATGAGTGAGTTACCGGTGAATCAACGGTTTGCTATTGTGGTGATTGACTGTTTCTCAAAATGGCTCTGTGTGCAGACTTCTGAAAACATGGTTGTTTAACCAGTGAGAAGACGGTAGGATGATGAACTCTTGTTGCTCCACAGCGCCGAGACACCTTCGGGTATTTGTCGCGCTATAAAAGTTGCGTAAATAAATAAATAAATAAATAAATTTGTGAAAGAGATTGACACTGACACAACCATTGCTTTTCTGAAGAGTGTGTTTTTGAATGAGGGGTATCCATCAGTTCTTATCTCTGATAATGGCACTCAATTGACGTCCTTGAAGATGGCTTCATTTATGCGTGAATGTGGCATCAGACATCAGAGGACAAGCTTGTACAACCCGCAGGGAAATGGCCTCTGCGAGAGGGTGAATCGTCTGGTGAAGGGGGTGATTCAAATGTTTGTGCAAAGTGGATGTTTTTCGCATATACGGGTGCAAGAGCTGGTGTGGGCCTACCGTTCGACACCTCATAGAACTGGTGAGAAATCTCCGTTTGAATTGATGCGCGGCCGCACACCAGTCTCAAAATTGACTCCTGCATGGTTGAGATGTGAGGGGAGTGAGGTCTTAGCCCCTACTGATACCCCTACTAATTCCCTTCCCATTACCGTGGGTGACCTGGTCAAAGTTAAACCAGGAAGGTTTTCTAAGGGTCTTAGCAAATATAGGGGTCCTTTTAGGGTCAAGAGAGCTTTACCACATTTTCTTGTTTTAGATAATGGGGAAACTTGGAATTATAGGAGGGTGGCTTTGTTCCAGAGAAAGGAGAGTGGTTCTTCTGTTGTTTCGGAGGGTGGAGGTTCTGGGAGCTGTAATGGCTACTTGTTAGCTCCTGATGGTGGGTCGGTGCCTCCTTCTGTCTCCATCGGAGGGGGGGAGATGGGTAGTGGTGATGCTCCGTCATCCACGTCAGTACATGGTGGTGTCCTAAGTGACTCGGTCTCTTCTTCTTTTTCTCAGTCACTCCCTAGGGAGAGCACGATAAGGAGTTCTCGCTCTCGGCGCCCACCCACTTATCTTGGTGATTATATACGCTGATCTAATACTATGTTCTCACAGTGATTGTTTGTTATGTTTTCTTTCATCTGTTAAGGGGGTAGATATGTTGTACAGTGTTTCTCTTGCTTATCTAACTGGCACTCTAGAATATCATGGGGTTCCTGGTTCTGGAGTTTCCATCTGCCCTGTTGGCAGTTGGAGCTCTGGCCAGATAGGGGATGGTCCTGCTGACTCTGTGCTGCAATAAAGCTTACTTCAACAAGTACTCTGTCTCCAGACATCCTGTATACTTACTACACAATGCCTATACTCACAGACACACAAAGAGAGACACAAGAATTAGGAATCACAGGCGACGAAATAGAAAAGGCAGTAACAAACCTCAGGGAGAACAAAGCACCGGGCCCGGATGGCTACACAGCAGGTTTCTACAAACAATTCCTATACATAGTCAAACCCACGATGGTTCAGGTCTTTACAAGCTGCATTCAGAAAGGAAGTATGACACCAACTATGGCAGAAGCCAATATCATAGTGATTCCAAAAGAGGGGAAAGACCCACAAAACCCCAAGAACTACAGGCCAATTTCCCTAATAAACGTGGACTGCAAAATCTATGCGAGGATCTTAGCGACCAGACTTAACACTTTCCTACCAAAGCTCATACACTGCTCACAAGTAGGCTACCTCAAAGACAGGATGTCGCATGACAACACCAGACTCCTGTGCCACCTGATAAATCACGCCTCTAAAAGCAACAACGCCGCTGTCATGATCGCCTTGGACGCGGAAAAGGCATTCGATAGGGTGTCCTAGGCATTTCTAGAGAGGTGCATGCAGAAGTTTGGACTAGGATCCAAATACAGGAGGATGGTTATGGCACTATATAGAGAGCCCAAGGCCTGTATTGTAGTAAATGGAGGAACATCAGAACCACTCATCCTAGAAAGGGGCACAAGACAGGGATGCCCGCTCTCCCCAGCCCTCTTCCTACTAGCCCTAGAACCACTCCTAACCATGATAAGGACCAACAAAAACATTACAGGCATACCGATAGGCGAAGACACAGTGAAACTAGCGGCCTATGCAGACGACATCCTCATTACCACCGAAAATCCGGCTAGATCGATAACAGCTCTCATGTCTATCATAGACCAGTATGCATGCGCCTCAGGCTATAAACTAAACAGAGATAAATCGGAGTGCAAACCCATGAACGTACATACCATGCAAGAGGTGCTAGGTGACTCGGGGCTCACATGGCAGAAAAAGTCACTGAACTACCTGGGCCTACTCTTCGAAAGGGATCTCAAGACCACACTGGATCAAAACGAAAGGACACTACTTAATAAAGTGAAGGCCAAAGTAGAAACATGGTCACCCAAATTCACCACCTGGTGGGGCAGAGTGGAGACTATCAAAATGATGCTGACACCTATGGTGAACTACACGCTTGACATGCTCCCACTAGGCAACACAGAGGACTTCCACAAAAGGCTGGACAAGATAATAAATAAGTTCCTATGGAGAGACAAGAAGGCCAGAATCAGCTTACAAAAACTCAGACTCAACAAGAGCCTGGGGGGACTAAACTTATCAAACTTCAAGAACTTCCACACGGCCTGCATTTCTAAACAAGGACTGTACTGGCTAACCCCAGAACAGGAATACACACCAGCATGGCTAGCCCTGGAGAAAAGAATCCTAAAAGGCCTTGACCCCATAGCCCTCCTGACAGCACCCAGACACCCGGAGATCGCCAACAATCCCATACTCAAGAACACCAGGAATGCCCTCCTTAAGATCGACAAGAAGATGGACGTCAGCATTAAGAACACTGAAGGGGAATCAATATGGTTCAACCCAAAGATCAAATACCGTGGGAAAACACTCAACATGCACACAAACACAGTATATCTACAACAAACCACCTAAACACCCTAGGAACACAGCACACTTTTGACACACTTAAGGACAAACACAAACTAGACAACATCGAGCTATATAACTTCCTCAAGATCAACGTGGCAATCACCAAGGCTGAACTCAACAAACTGACCCCGTCAATACTACAATACGCCGCCAACATAAACAAAGTAGGACACCAAACATCTCACCTGTACAAGCTACTGAGCCCAGGAGTGTCCAGACTTAACAATAAAGCAGTAGAGTATTGGGAGTCCCTCCCAGATAGACGACTAACTGAGAGAGAGATATCCAACCTCTGGACATCAACAACACGTAAAAAAGTAACTACCACCCTAGCACAAACCAAATTCTGGCTCATACACAAAACATAGTGGACCCCCTCACGCCTGGCGTCAATAGGAATAAGGGACAGCGATATATGCTGGAACTGCAATAAACAGAAGGGAGACCTAGCCCACCTAATATTCCACTGCCCCAGAGTTAAAAAATTCTGGAACAGGATAAGCGACTTCATAAACAACGTACTAGACATACCCCTACAACTAGACTTCCACAGCCTAGCCACAGCCTTCATGGCACCGACAATCCAGTCTAGGGAAGACAGAGACCTCATCGACCTCCTACTAACGGCGGCGTTCAAAACGGTCCTAAACAACTGGAAAGACACAGGGAAAGCGTCTTTCAAGGCCTGGTTTAACTGGGTCACCTTCCTATGAGGAGCTGACACTATAACGTCCAATCATACACCCAAAACGCACACAAAGAGCGAAATGTGGCTCACCCTAGACAAATACCTGTCCTCACACAAACCACCCTAGGATGGCAAACACGAGGCCAACCACACCCTCCCGTGCCGCAGGCGACACAGACCTAGACCTGATCAATTCCCTCGAACCCATGCAAACTGTGTGACCGACCCAGCACAAGACCTTCTTATTCCTCCTTTCTATTTTTCCTTTCTCACCTTCGAGGGGGGTACAGACAGTGGCTGCCATGCTCACACAAAAGGCCGCATGTAACCAAACCGGCCCACGAGTTCTTGTTGTTCTTCGCTATGTCAAGCGTCCCCCCCGGGGGCTTTTGCTAATTGTACCCCTGTACGCTGTGCCTTGTATATATAAATCTGAAAGAGACACGTTAGTGATAGATTCCTTACCGTAGAATATCCCCAGGCGTCACACTGGATCCGGAAATTTTTGCGTAGCAGTACCCTTGTGCGTCGGTAGGCGTCGTCTGCGGCTCCGCGTCCGTCGTCGGCGTCGTGGGCGCCGCGATGACGTCGTCTGAGTACTTAGACGCTGCCTCCGCGTGCTGACGTCAGTTTTTCTTTTTTCCGCGCCAGCAGCGCAGATCCGGAAAAAGTGGTACCTTAGTCTTTTTTGACTAAAATTTGTTTGATCCTTTTTGATCGTTTCTTTTCGAGTCTTCGACTCCGAATGGTGCCGATAGGGATGCCAGATTTTAAACCCTGTGAGGACTGCGACCGACTGATGTCGGTCACCGACCCTCACCGTCGGTGTCTCCACTGTCTCGGCGTCGACCACGACGACAAGACCTGTTCCGACTGTCGGGCCCTGACTTCAACAGCTAGGCGGGAGCGGTCCCGCAAGCGACTCGAACTCCGGCAGTCGGCCCCGCGCCAGGAAAGGTCCCGGTCCAGACGGAGGTCGATGGACCAGTCGCGGGAGCGGAGCCATCGGAGCTCCGGGAGTCGACATCACTCCTCAGGGTCGAAGTCGTCAGGTAAGCACAAGAAGTCGAAGAGGCGTCATCGCTTTTCCGACTCCCCCCCCCCCCCCCCCCCCCCCCCCCGACGCTTGCGCGACGCGGCCGGGGTTTCAGGTGGCACTGCCCATGCGGCTCCATCGGAGTCGCAGGCATCGCGTCCGGCCCCATACCCTCCGGTCCCTGGGCTGCGCGCGACGCCGTAGGAGATCGAGCGGTTCCTCGTGGCCATGAGGTCCCTCACTTCCCCGACGGGCTCCGCGGCGCCTCCGGGCCCAGCGGACCCGTCTGGGGGCCCTAGCGGGTCGGGGGCTTCGGCCCCGATGCCATCGGGTGCTTCGGCCCCGACGCTGCCGGCACCTCCGGGCCCGGCGCCGCAGGCCCCCACTGGGTCCGGTTCCGGATCCGGGTCATCGCCGGTGGACTTAACGACCTCCCCGGCGCAGGTCCCTCAGAAGTCACCCCCGGCGCCGTCCTCGGGCGGCACCGTCCCCGATGCCTCCCTCGATCCGGTTCCGGCGCCGGAACGGCGCCGCTGGGCGCCGCCTTCGACGCCGTTCAGAGAGTTCACTTTCCATGAACCGGCCCCATCATTTGATCCCCCTGAATACCAAGAGATGGGTGATGGGGAGTCTTGGGAGGGGTCTGAGGACCCTCTGACACGGGAGTGTCAGTCCCAGGAGGACTGGACAGGTGGACTTGGGGATGCCAGTGATCTGGACACTTCGCCAGTCACTGGTTTTGTCTCCCCTCCTACCGTGGCTACGGAGGAGGGGGCTACCTACAGTGTGGTGCTGATGCGGGCGGCCAAGGCCTTGGGCCTTGAACTCCCCGTCGCGGCCTTGAGGACTAACCTCCTCACTGAGGTCCTGAAACCGGAGTCAAGCTCGGCTGAGCCTCTGCTGCCGTTTAATGAGGCCTTGACTGACGTTCTTGTGGGCACTTGGTCCAGGCCCGCTACAGGTTCGCCTGTAGATAGGAACGGTTGATCCAGGCCTCAAATTCCCAGTCCGCATTCCCGTCGGCTCCGCCTGACAGGGAATCCAAGAGGTTTGAGCAATACGGCAAGAAGGTATTCTCTTCCCTAAGTCTGGGACTGCGGTCTTCCAACACCGCATGCCTCTTGGGCCGCTACACCCACTCCCTGTGGGATACGGTCGCGGACCTGCTGCCAGAATGCCCGTTGGAGGTACGGGCTAAACTCGGCCAAGCCCTTGTGGAAGGCCGAGATGCGGCACGTTATTCTATCCGGTGTGGACTCACTAGGTAGAGCGATGGCAACGACGGTGGCGATTCGTCGCCACGCCTGGTTGAGGTCCGCCAACTTCGCGGCTGATGTCCAGAATACACTGATGGACATGCCTTTTGATGGCCGTCGCCTTTTTGGCGACAAGGCAGACCATGCGCTTGAGCGTTTTAAGGACTCCAGGGCTACGGCCAAGTCCTTGGGGCTCTCGGCCCCTCGCCAGCAAACGGCTGCTTTTCGCCCCTTTCGTGGCCAAGTAAGGGGTGTACCCACACGTGCTGCCAGCCACGCGCCGCAGGGTAATACCCAACGCGGTGGCGGACGTGGAAACCGCCGAGGCGGAGGTCGGGGACAACGGCGAGGACAGTCCACACCTTCCCCCGCAGCATCCGCCTCAATACCCTCCTAGTCCGTGCTTTCAGGCCCATGTGTCGCCAGTGGGGGGCAGGGTTCGCCATCACCTCCTCCACTGGCGCACTGTCACGCCGGACAGGTGGGTGCTGCAAATCGTCCGAAGGGGCTACTCCCTCCCCTTCGAGGCGACCCCTCCAGCCATGCCACCGCAGAACCACCGTGTATCGGGGGATCATTTGCGACTTCTGCAGGAGGAAGTTACGGCCCTCTTGGCCAAGGGGGCCATTGAGCGCATTCCTGGGCCAGAAGTAGGGTGTGGTTGCTACTCCCACTACTTTCTGGTACCCAAGAAGGGCAAAGGGGGCCTACGCCCTATCTTGGATCTACGGAACGTCAACGGCTTCCTCCGGAACGATAAGTTCAAAATGCTGACACTGGCTCAGGTCTTAGCTGCCCTGGACCCAGGAGACTGGATGGTAGCGTTGGACTTGCAGGACGCTTATTTCCACATCCCCGTCCTGCAGGCCCACCGGCGTTACCTGCGGTTCACGGTAGGCCACGAGCACTTTCAGTTTACCGTGCTCCCCTTCGGCCTTACCAGCGCCCCACGGGTGTTCACGAAGGTGATGGCGGTGGTCGCAGCTCATCTGCGCAGGTTAAGGGTTTCAGTCTTCCCCTACCTCGATGACTGGTTGTTGAAGGCGGGCTCGCCCAAACAGTCGTCAACCACCTCCACACGACGGCAAACCTCCTGCACTTGCTTGGGTTTTCCTTCAATGTGCCGAAGTCACACCTGTGCCCCTCTCAGAAGCTCCTCTTCATCGGAGCGGTTCTCGACATGGCGCAGTTTCGGGTTTATCCTCCCGAACAGCCAATTCGGGACATTCAGGCTATGATTCCACTCTTTCAGCCCTTGTCCCGAGTTTCGGTCAGGTTGATGCTGCGGCTTCTGCGGCTGATGGCCTCCTGCATCCTTCTGGTGCAGCACGCCAGGTGGCGGATGCGGGCTCTGCAGTGGGACCTGAAGTTTCAGTGGGCCCAGCATCAGGGCAACCTATCCGACCATGTCCTGATCTCGGAGGGCACTGCGAGACAGCTGCAGTGGTGGCTCACGGACCGCGATTGGGTCAGCGGCAGATCCCTCTCCCTTCCCCAACCGGAGCACGTAGTTGTGACGGACGCGTCCCTCCAGGGCTGGGGAGGCCACATGAGAGAGGCGGAGATCAGAGGCCTCTGGTCTCCGGCGGAGTCCCCACTCCATATCAACCTTTTGGAGCTGCGGGCGATTCGCCTAGCACTGAAGGCATTCCTCCCCTCTGTTCGGGGGAGTGTAGTGCAGGTGTTCACAGACAACACCACCGCCATGTGGTACTGCAACAAACAGGGCGGGGTGGGGTCGTGGACCCTTTGCCAGGAGGCCCTGCGCCTCTGGCAGTGGCTGGAACATCAGGGTGTGACCCTGGTGGTTCAACACCTGGCAGGTTCTCTGAACGCCAGGGCGGACGAACTCAGCTGTCGGTGCATGATGGATCACGACTGGCGTCTGAACTTGGATGTGGCGCAAGGCCTCTTTCAGCAGTGGGGAGAGCCTTGGTTAGATCTATTCGCCAGCGAAGAGAACGCGCAATGTCATCAGTTCTGCGCGTTGGAATTTCCAAGGCGGCACTCGCTCGGAGACGCTTTTCGTCGCGACTGGAGTTGCGGTCTATTGTACGCCTTTCCACCTATACCACTTCTGCCCAGAGTGCTGAAGAAGATCAAGCGCGACCGGGCCCAAGTTATCCTTGTGGCTCCGGACCGGGCACGAAGGTACTGGTATCCAGAGCTACTCAGTATGTCAGTCGATCCCCCGGTTTGTCTGCCTCTTCAGGAGGACCTTCTGTCGCAGCAGCAGGGGACGGTCCTCCACCCGAACCTGTCCAGTCTCCACCTCCATGCTTGGAGATTGAGGGGCGACAGTTGAGGCCATTTGACTTGCCTCCTGAAGTCTGTAATGTCATTCTGGCAGCCAGGCGTCCCTCCACAAAGTCGGTAGACGCCTGCAGATGGAACAGATTTGTGGCATGGTGCACAGCAAAGGCTGTGGATCCTCTTGCTGCCCCTCTTTCTGAGGTTCTTCTCTTCCTTCTTTCTCTTGCCCAGCAGGGCTCTGCTCTGGGCACTATCAAGGGCTACCTTTCTGCCCTTTCAGCCTTCCTAAGGCTGCCTGATCAACCTTCTTTGTTCAAGTCCCCTATTGTAACTCGTTTTCTAAAGGGCATCACACACATGTTCCCTCCTGTTCCGTTTGTGATGCCTCAGTGGGACTTGAACCTGGTTCTTACATTTCTGATGTGCGCTCCCTTTGAGCCACTTCACAACTGTCCTCTCCGTCTTCTTACTTTGGAGACTGCTTTCCTGGGTGCCATCACCTCTGCCAGGAGAGTGAGTGAGCTCCAGGCTCTTTCATGTACACCCCCTTTCCTTTCTGTCCATCCGGACAAGGTTGTGTTGCATACTAAGCCATCTTTCCTGCCCAAGGTTGTCACAGCCTTCCATATCGGGCAGTCTATCACCTTGCCCACCTTCTTTCCGCCACCGCATCCCTCTAAAGAGGAAGAGTGGCTCCACCGCCTGGACCCAAAACGTGCGCTTTCATTCTACTTGGATCGCACACGCCAGTTCCCGGGTGGATGACCAACTCTTTGTTGGTTACGTGGGCGCTAAGAAGGGAAAATCGGTGCACAAGCGGACCATCTCTCGGTGGATCATCTTGTGTATCCAGGCATGTTACTCCTTGGCTAAAAAGGAGCCCCCTGTTGGATTGCGGGCTCATTCCACCCGTGCCACGGCGACTACAACTGCCCTGGGCCGGGGAGTGCCCTTGCAGGACATTTGCCAGGCAGCTACGTGGGCCTCGCTGCACACGTTTGCAAGACACTACTGCCTGGACAGTCAAGTCTGGAGGGATGGCTTCTTTGGCCGTTCCGTCCTCCAGGACTTTCTGGTGTGATTATTGGTTTGCAGACCCACTACCGGAGTTGGTATTGCTAGGGTATCTATTCTAAGGTAAGGTATCTATCACTAACGTGTCTCTTTCAGATGCACAAGTTACTACTTGTGTAACGATATATCTGTAAGAGACATTAGTTAGTGATAGATTCCTTACCGACCCACCCATCCTCCCCGTTCTGCGAACCGATATCTAGGGTTAAAGTCATCCCCTTTCAGGGCCCTAGTTTCAATGGCACCAGTGTTGGTTTTTAACATGGCTCGGTGCTTCTGGCGCGGAAAAGCTGTGTCTAAGAACTGACGTCAGCACGCGGAGGCGGCGTCTAAGTACTCTGACGACGTCATCACGGCGCCCCCGACGACGGACGCGGAGCCGCAGACGACGCCTACCGACGCGCAAGGGTACTGCTACGCAAAAATTTCCGGATCCAGTCTGACGCCTGGGGATATTCTAAGGTAAGGAATCTATCACTAACTAATGTCTCTTACAGATATATTGTTACACAAGTAGTAACTTGTGCATCTCTTTTTCAATAAAAAAATTACTGAAATAAAAAAATATATAGACCCAAATATCACATTTGCATTTTTCTGTATTTCATGTAAATTTTCAGATTTTTTTTTGTGATTACTCCAAAGCAAATGAACTGAATTCCGCAGACCACTAAGAGTATAGCTGCTAGTGATTTTTTTTTGCCACTTCAATTAGATGATGGAGATTAACTTTGATAATGTTGTGCACTTCTCATAAAATAACCGTGTTTGAAATTAAAATGTATTTCCACTACATTAAACATCCTTGTATGCTATTCCTACTTCAATATCTTATTTTTTCCCCATGTCAACGAAAAACAAATGGTGGCATATTTGATAAAGCTCATATTTCTGAAAAGTCTTAGTACACCTGAATCCGAGTACAAATGCTGGTGGTCTAAAAGAGCCCGTGGTGATAAACCCAGATGTCTCTTTTTCAGATATTCTATCGAGTTTCTGATGGAGAATGCCTCATCCATTAGAAGAACGAGTCTGACACACTCGGTCATGGGTTGATGTTCTTGTCTCATATTTTGCACCAGGAGGTGGCTTTAGCCACATTCGCTTCCTCTTTGGAACAGCCGTGAGTTTGACGGTGTGCCTGGTCCACTGTGTTATATGTCAGAGTTAGGTTGTTCTGGGATGTTATTCTGGCACTCTCGGGCTTAAAAATGTAGCGTTTGTCTTGCCTGTGAAGTGTGGAGAGTGTATGGTTCTTGCTACATTTGGAGATTGACTTGCCCAGGATAGGCTTTTTGTTAGGCTTCAGTGTAGGCGTGAGAGCTTTTGCTTAGTAACATTCCCAGTGGTCCAAAGCTTCATCTAGCAGGATTCCTACAGCGATGGAGTTCCCCCTTCCAGACACAGTGTACCAAGGTAGCCCTGCGGAGCTCATGTTACAATGTGCGGAGCAGAGAGTTGACAGAGGTGGGCCAAGAAGAGCAAGAGAAGATTCACCAGGAGAACTAGGATCATCAAATGCCCAAGATCAGTAGTGCTGTACAGGTGGATCAGGACTAGGAGGCCATGGAGTGGGATTGGCAAGATTACTTGAAGGGGACAAGGACCAGGATGAAGAGGATCACTTTGCGGACATGGTGAACTAAACTCAGGTGGTCCAGGATGAGGACTAGGAGGAAGGCTAGGATGAAGAAAATGACATGAAAAATGACGAAAGGAACAGGGAGGTGGATGGAAAGTTCTAAGGGGTGAATAGAAGGGTGAAGATGCGGAATCAAAAGACCAGAACGGGGAGGTGGGCCACTAGGAGGATTAGGAACACTGGAATTCCTCCTCGCTCGTCGTCCAGAGAGACCGCTGGGCGACCGCCATGGCACGCACCAAGAGCACCAAAACCTCCCTATTCACCGCCACAGACGACATCCACAATCTCCTCGACCAAGGACACGCAGCCCTGATTCTACTCGACCTCTCTGCAGCATTCAACACCATCTCCTACCGCACACTCACCAAGAGACTCCACAACGCCGGCATACAAGGAACTGCCCTCGACTGGATCAGCTCGTTCCACACCGGCAGAACCCAAAAAATCAGACTACCACCCTTCCTCTCCGAACCCATGGAAATCAACTGCAGAGTGCCCCAAGGAACTTCGCTCAGCCCCACGCTCTTCAACATCTACATGGCCCCCCTCGCCGCCATCGTCAAACAGCACAGACTCAGCTTAGTGTCCTACGCCGACGACATCCAGCTTATCCTCTCCCTCACCAAAGACCCTATCACCACCAGACTCAACTTCCAGGAAAGAATGAAGGACGTCGCATCCTGGATGAGCAGGAACTGCCTGAAGCTCAACTCGGAGAAGACAGAAGTCCTCGGACCCTCCCCCTCGGCATGGGACGACACCTTGTGACCTCCCTCCCTCAGCAGCCCCCCACACCCACGGACCACACCCGAAACCTCGGCATCATAGTAGACTCCCCCCTCTCCATGACCTGACAGGTCAACCCCGTCGCCTCCAGCTGCTTCAACACCCTCCGAAAGACCTTCAAGTTGATCCTCCATGAATAAGGAAGGCAGTCACCCACGCCCTCATCACCATCAGACTGGACTATGGAAACGCCCTCTACGCCGGGATCAACAAGTCTGATTCACAAGCTCCAGACCATACAGAACACCGCAGCCAGACTCATCCTCAAAATCCCTCGACACATGCACACCAACACCTACGGAACCTCCACTGCCTCCCCGTTGAGAAGAGCGTCACTTTCACGCCTTGTGACCCTCACGGGTGAGTAGCACGCATACAATTCCCTTGATTGATTGATTGAATGGAATGGGCTAGGCATGGTTCACAAAGAATACCAGGAACCTGGAAGAAGGACCAGTAGGAGGGTGAAGTGGAGGACCAGGTGAGGAAGAAGGTCGGAAGGAGTAGGCCTACAATACCTAGGAGGTGTAGGAAACTTACACACTAGACGGACCAAAACTAGGAAAAGAAGGAGGAGGAAGACCAGCAAGACCACAGGCTGAAGTACGAGACTCTCAGGGCATCCATTCGGACACGTATTTAATTAAGGAGCACAGCCACTCCGAAATCCTCCATAGGTTGAAGCTGACATTCATGAAGTGCAAGCCGGGCCACACTTGAATCAAAACTGGAACACAGAAAAGTGGAAGGAAGCATGGCAAACAGATTATGCACACCATGTCAGTAACGTCACCTGTGCATGATAACACAACTATAAACTTCATTCACTGAAACAGCATGAATAAACTAACTCTGTATGTGTTTGTCTGATTAATTGGGACTAAAATACTGACAACTGAGTTATTCCAAGGAATAGTGTGCTACCCATCTGCAAAGCACTTCACCGCCACATCAGAGTAAGAAGCTGAACACCAGTATGAATACCAAAGACACGTCATCTTGTAGAAATGGTTCTTAGTTACGCGTATTAGGCCACGTAATTCTAGCGAACTCCCTAGATTCAGGGACATAAATATAGGTGCCTTGGAAGCAGAGCTCAAGGGACTTGACCCACTTCACTCCTATTATGGCTGCCTTTTATTCCTCAAACACGAACCTGGGGTTCCATTTATTTGCTTGAATTAAGGCTGTGGCACTCTTGCAACCCCACTGTCCACGTTTTTGTTCCACTTAAAGCTCTTGACTCAAGCTAGCCTGGCTGATGAGGGGTGATACCTCGAAATCAGTCCCAGGATGCTTGTTTCCGGTCCAGGGAGAATCTGGCTTGGCAGTTCTAACTGGACTGTTCCCATGGGATCAGGGTCAAGACTGATTTGCATATGGCTGGGTCCAAACTGGGGCGACATGGCAAGCAAAATAACAATGGATTAAACCCAGATCTGTGACTGGGGGCAAGTGTTTGAAAAGTTTCAACACTCCGTCCATCATTTTATTTTGTGATGTTGCTAGGGAGAGAACTGCATTTTGATTTGGCAAGGCGGACATATGCTTAAGCAGTCTGTAGCCTATACTGTCCAATTGGCCACCATTTTGTTTTTAGAAACAAAGGTGGTGGGGAGCTGTTTTCGCAGGTGAACCTGTGTTTTAATTTAATTTGTGTAGCACTTCCCCATAGGATACGTTGAAGCACTTTGTTACCAGTAGCATGTTACCCCGGAATCCAAGCTTAGTGGTTAAGCCAGTGGATATTTGGTTGTTGGTTACTGGTGTTTAGTCTTGAGCCTTCAAGGAAAACATTATGTGCATTCACTCCAGTTTTCTGTAGCAGATTGAATGGATAGGAGTTAGGAGTCTTGGTTGGCAGGGGTATATGAGTTTGTGCACATTGGTGGGGTGAATGGGTAGGGAAGAGGTAATTAAGTATTGGTAGTTTGCATAGATATGATTTCAAGGAGGGGTGTTGAGATCTATGCAATGAAGTGTGAAAGTGTGCAGAAATGCAATAGCGAATAAGGCAAAGATTAATGCAACTTAAATTAAGCTATACTTGAGAGGCGTGCAGAGGTTGGGCAGTAAGTAGAGGATCATTTGATAGAAAGAAAAGTGAGTAAAACAATGTTTTTTAAGTTCAGGGTAATTTTTAAAGCATGGTTTTAGGAACATAGTGGGAAGAGGCATTTTGTCTCCTAGCGTTTTTTGTTGTTGTTTTTTTTTTAATGAGTAAACACAGCAAATGAAATACTAAGAAAGTTCAGCTTTGCCCATGATCACTGTGCTCTTCTTTAGAAGTCAGGAGGAAAATTGGTCTTTTATTTGCCCAACACCCTGACAACAAAAAACAAACCTTGGTATTGCATCGGTTTTGCGTATATAATGAATAAAGAGCTGTTTTCATAAATCACCGTCCAGGAGAAGGACAGATAACACAAGAGTGAAGAGGATATGGCACAGAAACCAGAGCCTCTGATTCAAGACCTCGGGATCCCGGTTTGAGTCTCAGCGGCGCCGCGCAACAACGTGTGATTCTATGCAAGTCACTGAATGTCTCCGGGTGATAAATTGTTATATACATTTGCTGCAAGAGTAAAAGGCAAAAATGGATTAAAATATAATTCCACCAATGCGGACTTAACAGTATTTTGGCAGCGGGAAACTGATAAGAGAAGCAGACAGGAACAAACATTAGTAAATGCAGGAAAATATGCTACAGCCGATAGAAATGGAGGAAAGGTAAGTGGTACACGCAGGAACCAATGAGAATCCAGGAAAGGGAGAAGGCAGGATGCAAGTCCTTTTAAGTTTATATTAAAAACAATAGATTTATCAAGCACAGCTCAAGTGAAACCTAACCAGTGGTGAATCCTGTCACCCAACAGCCATTTTTTGGAGCATCAGCAAACTAAAGATATTGTGACCAACTAATACGTGGGGATTATTGTGAAGATTCATTCCATACATAGTAGCAGCTGGAAGTTGACATATATGGCTGTTGTGGAGGTTAGTGGGGATCTAGAGAGGAGATAATGTTATGAGCAACACTGGAAATGCGGTTTGTACTTTTTATAACCTCTTCAAAGTTGTGTCAACCTCTGCTATTAATTTACACTGCAAGCCAGTGCTCCCATGAGTCTTGGTTCTGTGCAGTAAATTCCATTAGGTGAACGACCTCCTCAATCCACCTTAGCTGTATCATCCTTGCACCCTCGCTGCCAGCGCCTATGACGCCGCAGATGAACGTGAATGAAGGTTAGGTACGTTTTAATTGCCGCTGCAATTACAGAACTCTAACAGCAGATGGCGCAAGGGTCCCATGTATATACTTTGTTCTCGGGGGCCGATGAAGTGCCTCCCGATGTTAGTATTTTGTCAACGTTTATGACAGAAGAAATAAAAATCATCGCATTCCTTTATTATATAATTACATGGTTTAATCTCCGCACCTACACGTTTTCTTAAGAGCTACATTTTTTACCCAAAGATTCTAGTTTCCACAGTTTCCTGGCTGTATTTTCTCCTGAAAGCCTAAAGATAGGCTTGGACAAGGTGCTTGAGCGATCGCTGATGTAAAGTCGAATTTCAAAATGATAGAATAATTTTGATGTGGAAGATCGCCACCCCGGCCCCATCACCTCTATGGTTTTGGTGAGCTAGAATGTTTGTGTTGCTGGAGGGAGGGGTGGTTTGGAGATCTATACTTAGGCTTGGTCTGAATGATCCATTTCCCTGTCCTCTTTACCCTGCTTTGTAGTTTAGTTTCGTTTTCCCCCCCTTCTTTTTCCTTCTCTATATCTATGGCCTATTTTCTCACTCCTTTCCATCCTCTCTCTGCCTTTTTAATATTTTAGTAATATTTGGTATTGGTACATGATGGGCTTTAAGTGGGCCGGATCTCACCGGGTTTGAGCACCAGCAGTTTTTTAAGGGGGCCTCGATACGGGTCTCTATCTGGCTCTGTTTTGTGCCCTGGCACAGGCGGTCCGTTTTTTCCCCCCGGAATGCAGTGACAGCAGGCACATCGATGTGCGTCTGGTTTGTAGGGGAAGGGAAATCCTTTAAAGAGAGTCATTTTCTCTCTGGATTTCCCTTCTCTTTTTTGGTCTCGCATGGCTACTGCGCACATGCGCAGTCGAGCTCGCGAGATTTTATGTTTTAAGGAGAACTTCACTAGCGAGGGTTAAGCCCCTCCCCTCTTCTCCATTGGCTGGCCTCCTAAACGGTGGCCAGCCATTGGAGAAGAGGTCCTAGTGACGTTCTTCTTTCTCTTTAAGCCCCGTCTTTTTCAGATTGACTCCCCCGACTTACTGCTGGCATAAAAGCTTTCTTATCTTCTTTATGGGTCCAGTTGGCCCCATAAAGAAGATAAGGAACCTTTTATCCCAGCAGGAAGTCGGGGAAGTCAATCTGAAAAAGACGGGCTTAGAGATAAAAGGCTGTGCGTTTTTGGTGGATGGGATGAAGCCAGCCATGGAAACTGCAGCCGAGGAAGTCACTGAACAGGGCCAGGAGAAAAAAGGTATCCAACATATTGTAGCTGTTAGCAACCGTTTTTTGCGCTGTGCATGGCTGTCTCGTGCAGCTTTCCAATACTTTAAGCAAAGATGAACAAATGGGTGAAAAAAAAACAGATAAGGATCTGAGCACATTTTACATTGGATGACTGACTATAGAGACCCGACTAGGGGATTCTTTTACTTAACTGTGAATGTGTGAACATCGCACAAGTCTAGAATGATCACAGAAGCTCTGCATGCGTTTATAGTTTTATTGTCTCGACCCCTTGGTGGGCAGCCCTTTGCACGCTCGAATTAGCGTACGATGAAAATGACAGGTTGAAGGGTTTCAGTTATGCTTGTCTCGGGTGATTGATTGCTCGACAGTTTACCACGGGGGTGATTTCAGCTCTGGTGGTATTGCCAGGTTTGGGGTATGTTCGCAGGAAGGCACCCCGTCAACCGAGCAGGTGGCACCGTCTGTCCAACGAGAACATCTTCTTTAAACACACACCACACCCACCATCCCCACACCCACCACCACATCCACCACCACATCCACCACCACCACATCCACCACCACCACCACATCCACCACCACCACATTCACCACCACCACATCCACCACCACTACATCCACCACCACTACATCCACCACCACCATATCCACCACCATATCCACCACCACCATATCCACCACCACATCCACCACATCCACCACCACCACATCCACCACCACCACATCCACCACCACCGCCACATCCACCACCACATCCACCACCACATCCACCACCACCACATCCACCAAATTCACCACCACTACATCCACCACCACCATATCCACCACCACCACCATATCCATCACCACATCCTCCACCACCATATCCACCACATCCACATCCACCACCACATCCACATCCACCACCACATCCACATCCACCACCACATCCACACCCACCACCACATCCACACCATCCACCACCAGCACATCCACATCCACCACCACATCCACCACCACTTCCACCACCGCTTCCACCACCACATCCACCACCACCACATCCACCACCACATCCACCACCACCACCATATCCACCACATCCACCACCACCACCACATCCACCACCACATCCACCACCACATCCACCACGGCTTCCACCACCGCTTCCACCACCACATCCACCACCACCAAATCCACCACCACATCCACCACCACCACCATATCCACCACATCCACCACCACCACCACATCCACCACCTCATCCACCACCACCGCCACATCCACCACCACATCCACCACCTTTTCGCGTGTTTTCTTAGCAAGACTGACACTTACGAAGAAACGGAACCGGGTGCTGGATGGCTTCATTTTGCTCCGCATTATAACTTGTCACATTCAGGGACACCTATCATAGTGTCCACCCGGAAATTAGTGCATTACTCACTGAGACCTGACCATCATACGTATTGGAGCTTTAATTCGGCACTAAAGAATCAGGTCCGCCATACTTGTGGCATCGTACTGAAGTGCCGCTGGTGTTCAAAAACTTTTTTTGCCCTGAGAAAGCCCAATCTGGGCGAAACGCGTTGGCTGTCATTTCTGTCAAGATATTGTTTGAAGACTGCAATAAAAATATTTGAAGAACAATTTGAAGGACCGCTACTTTTTTGGTGAACATATATGAACACGTTTTGGAAAACTACTTGATTCATGCACTGTATTCTATATTGTTGCCTCTATGTTCTCTATTTTGTTTGTATAATTAGGGTTCTCTAGCAGTGGACCTAAGAGGTGGGCAACTATGGCAAATAAGGTTTTGCTTTGACTTTCGTGTATATATTAGGGTAGTGCAACTGTTGATTCCTACTGCAATTCGTTGTTTGTTTGGATGGCATTGTAAACGACAATGCCATTTATTTATCTGTTTTCAAAACCAACACATAAAAAAAAAATTGTCATTTACAATGCCAATAGCTCTAACTTTTGCAAAGGCGAGACCGTTGCATTGTAAATGCTTGTTGAATTTCTGGAGCAGCAACATTGTCGTGGTGTCACCACCAGGGCTTTAAGTGGAAGAGTTTTCAATATTATATACAAGCCATAGTTGCTGCTTATTTATCTTATGCAACTAACAACCATTGGCAAAGCCAATAGTCCTGACGTGTACTTTTTGTATCATTTATCTGGACGCAATGACAGGAACAGCAAAATACAAGTCGGGTGGCACACTGTGCTAAACGCAGATTTTTTTAGATTACGTGTATGTAAGCCACACCCTTAATTACATTGACCAAACCCCTTTGAGAGACCCCCCCCAGTTTTTTCATCCCACTTAAAGCCCTGGGTACATGTATCGCAAACAGCATTGGTATCGAATCTTACTATGGATTTATGCTGGACTTTCATGCCATTACATTTGCTATGTTTTTGCTACTTAATTTATGCCAATAAAATAATTGATAAACAAAAGAAGACCAGACAGTAGAGTGAGGTAGGACAGGGAGCAGCGCCCAGAATCCCAGCAGGGTAGAGGCGCCGTTCATTTAATGGCAAGCTGGAGACTGCGCAGGGCCAGGCGGTCTGTGGGAGCTGCAAGGCGGAGTCCGTATCTGTTCCAATAAGTAGGTAATTGGGAATCCGGGATGAGGCGAGAATTCTGATAGTTCGGGTAGGTGAATTGAGGCATAGTCCTTATTGAGGAGAAATCATTCGATTGCAGGACATTGTGGCGTCAGTGGGGTATAATCCCAGGACACCACTAGCGGACCTAGAGTGAGGGACACGTCGGAGTTGCAGCAGAAGGTCTAGGAAATATTTATCTGGAAAGAAATCAGTACTGTCAAAGCCAGAAGGCCTGGCTTTTATTTACTGGACAGATTTTTTTCATGTGTCACTCCCACAAAACAGATAACTATTTACTGCTACAGTTCAAGCTTCATTCACACGCACACAGTTGGGACAGCCTGGCGGCAGGAGTGCAAGCTTTCCAACTTCACGGTTTACTTGGCGCTTAAACCCTCTGCTGTGTTGTGCTGCTGTCGGGCTGCAGGACACTTCAGTGAGCAGCTGGCTCAGCAAAGACCGCTGCAAAGTATTAATCTACCGCCTACACCCATGTGAATTTGTGGCAGCATCTGGAGTTACTACACTACATAAGGACGTGAGCTGCTTAATGTGCAAGGAAAACGATAATGTCTGTGTTTCGTACACGTTGTTAGAGCAGTGCCTATTTGGATAGTCCATGAAGAGGGAGTGAAGCTTGCCAGTGATTCTTTTGCAAAGCGGTATCACGTGTAAAGTGTCTAGTAGTTCTCATCCATCCCACATGATTCTGGTGATAGGAGATCTCTACTAGTGTTTCTCATTTGAATATCTCGACAATCTGACTTTGTTTAGTTTCCAGGGATGTATGTCACTACAACGCGGGCTATTACCACGTGTGCCATTACAACGCTGTTTTTACAACGCAAGTCGTTACAACGACTTGCGCTGTAAGGGCTGGATAGTGGAATAGTTTAATTTTCTATTCCAGCTCCAGCCCACGTTGACAGTAGGGAAGGTGTTGGAATAGAAAATTAAACTATTCCTTTGCCAACACGCCCTCCAGCGCAAGTCGTTGAAACGACTTGCGTTGTAAAAGCAGCGTAGTAATGGCAGCGCGTGGTAATACCCGCATTGTAAAGGCTGTTCCCCGTTTCGAGTGTCCAAGAGCAGGATAAATTGCCTGACGTTTTGGTTCACATGACAACAAATGTGGCCTTCAGAATAGTGCAGTCCTTCAGAAGTCTGACTTCCACCTTACAAATCTTCATAGGAAGTAAAAGTCTCCGGATCAGAGGTTTTCAGACTCGACACAAAGAAGTCAAGGTCACACTACCCTGACAACCAGCCCTTTCCGGGTGCAGCCCCCCTCCAAGAGCTCTACCTGAAGATAACTGAAGGCACAATGACCTGCTGAAACTCAGTTGGAAATTAAAAGCCTATTTTTTAGACTGTCCATGAATCTTGATTTTTAATATTCCATTGTCTTTGTTTGCTTACTCTCCAAGCTCCCCACTTATCCCTCTTCTGCTCTATTTCCCTCATCTTTTCTTTCTCCCTACCTTCACTCGCTCTGTTTTGTCTTGCCTTATGCTTCCTTTGGTCTCAACTTGATTTTCTGCGAATTCACTTTTCTAAACCCCGGATTCCTTCAAAGTTATGTTATCTCTTACCATTTTGCCTTCTCATCTCTCGCAGTGGAACCTTCAGCTCCTCTATGTAGCTCAGTATTTAAACCTTGTCATACACTGAGTTGATTGTATTTCTTCGTTCACATTTCTATTTTGAGACCCAGTCTCTACTTGTTGTCTTCTGTAAAGCCCACTGACGCCTATCTTGGAGTTATGCTATATAATCACGTGAAATAAAAAAGTAAAATAAATGACAGCCTGTCTTCATTCAGAACTGGATGTAAACTACAAATGTGGCCTTCAGCACTGAACGCTGTGACAGGGTAGCGCTGTAACAGGTTAGCGGTGGAGGGTCCCTGTTATTGACACTGTTATTGTAAAGTCATCAGTGAAGGGTGCTCTCTCACTCTGTTGCCTTGTCTTTTATTGTCTCCTTGCAGAGGGGAAAGTCCTGTACCAAGTCAAGCACCAAAGTGATGACGAGCAGGCCTCAGATTTCTATGACATGGTTATCATTGCCACTCCACTCCACAAAGAGCAGAGGAACATCACCTTCCGAAACTTTGAGCCTCCCATTGGCGAGGTCCTGGGCTCCTACCATCACGCTGTGTCGTCCGTCGTCCATGGCTACCTCAATTCCTCCTATTTTGGTTTCCCTGACCCAAAGCTCTTCCCATTTGCCAGCATCCTTGCCACAGATAACCCCAGCCTCTTCTTCAACAGCCTGGATAACATTTGCCCCGTCAACGTGTCCACCAGCTTCCGTAGGAAGCAACCACAGGAGGCGGCTGTCTGGAAGGTGCTGTCGCAAGGGCCGCTAGAGAAAGAGCACCTCAAGACGCTCTTCCGCTCATATTACTCCGTGCAAGTCACCAGTTGGCCAGCGTACCCAGAGTACGGCTCATCCAAGGCTCTTCCGCCCATTGTGCTCCATGACAACCTTTTCTACCTCAGCGGCATAGAATGGGCGGCGAGCTCCCTGGAAATGAGCGCAGTGGCTGCCAAGAATGTGGCTCTGCTTGCCTACAACCGGTGGTTCCAACACCAGGACAAGATAGACCAGAAGGACCTGATGCAGAAAGTGAAGACTGAGCTGTGACCTTGGGGTTTGGGGGGAAATGGGAGGGGGTGCGGGTGGAGGAGCAAGGTCTGCGGCTACTGCTAGGAAGCAAGCTGAGATGGTAAGATGTTCTCAGAACTGTATTTATTTATTATCCTTTGGATGCCTTATTCAGCTTTGGATGTCGGCATGGATAAAAATTGGCATACATGGTATTTGGGATTGGATGCCATCTGTAAAATATTATGTAAAGCAGCTATTGCCTTTTTGTTAATAAGAGAAACTTCATGCTGATTTTCATCTCGCGCTGAAGATGACCCCACCAACAATCCCACCAGGAAAACCTTTTTTTTTTTTTTGCTCCGTGGAGGAGATGGAGATTAATCCTCACCATTCAGTTATTTGCCGCCCTGTTGCTTTGGTGGGATTTCCTGAAGACCTATTCAAATGAGGCATGCACTGACTTCTCAATTGGATGTTAAACCGTGGGTGCACCTATACTTTCTACCTGCTCAACCAGACACCCCACTGACAGGCAGGACATTCTCTTTCTGAGCTTTCTTGCCCTGAATTGGTTTACAGAAAATCTGCCTGAGCAAGATGGCGGTAGTAACGTAGCTCGACTAATGGATATGACTTGGCTACAAGTGACCACGTCACAGATTTTTTAAAATGATGCCCTTTTATATGGCTCTAAACTAAAAACTATGGATGAAATCAATTTTGAAGCACAAACGCCCCATGCTAAGAAATGACAGATTTGGTGTGGATGTGAGCGGAAATTAAAAATCATAGGAATAAACTTTGCACCTATCTACAAAAGTGTTCTTGCTGTTTTTTATTCCAATGCATAATTAATTTTTCTGCAATAGTGTTTTGTTTCTGATTGAAAGCTTTAGTAAGGTACGGCATATATTATATAAAGCGCCTCTTTCTTCTACCCGGGACACTATCCTATTAAAATAATCAAAGGAGAGCTCCACTTTAGTGATGTGAAAACATTTTGAAGATGTAAAGCGGATGAGCCCTTTAATGACAAGGTGGAAAAGAATAGGAATATTATTTCTATATTTGTGGTGTGGAATTTTATGTACTGGGCTTGAGGGTGGTCTGAGCTCTTGACACAATGAGAGAAAACTAATACGTTGAATTTAATATGGTGAAAACAAAACAAAGCAAACCATGTATAAACAATAAAGCTGTAGAAATCGAATATGGAGAGGGAGAAGAAAAAGATTTCTTCTTTTTTTCCTGTAACGCATATGTCACGTACAAGTGGCTGCTCAGTGAGCGTGAATCCGCGTTATTCACTATAGACCAAAGATTTGTAAGAAAAATATAACATAATTCAAACAAAGTGTATGCATTGATTATCACATGATGTAGAAATGCAGTGTAAACAGAGATTTGTCCGGGGGCGGGGGTGGAACAATCTCCTTGGTAGTTAGTGAGTAATAGTTGAAAGTATAAAAGTAGTAGAAAGATAAAGGTTCGAGGCATGTGGGCTGCTAAATTCATATCTATTGCATAGATCGCCGCCTAGTGTTGGGTCCGGATGATTGCACATTGTTGTCCTGGAAGAGTCTTCGAAGTATCACAAGATAGGTGGCTCCTCCCCTGGACTACAGTGCGCATGGGCATCGACTCCATCCCCAGATTGTTTTTTCCCGCCATTGGGTTCGGATGTGGTTTCGACGTCTCCTTGTCGGAATCGAAAAAAAGTACTTATTTAAGGCCAAAAGGCCTTCGTACCTGCGTCGGTATTGTTCGCGTGCGGTCTCGGGCTTCATCCGACTCTTCGGGTCGGAATTCTGCAGAGTCAAGTAACTCTTCGGACATCGAGGCCCTCTCGTCGCAGCAAGACACCGACAATCTTACCATGGAACGGAGTCCGTTCAAGTTCTGCCCCGTCTGTGGGTCCAAGTACCCACATATCGACGTGCATCCAGTCTGTAACAAATGCCTCTCGCCGGACCACAACGAGGACAACTGCATGGCCTGCTCAAAGTTCAGGTCAAAGAAAACGCTCAAGCTTCGGCGCGCGGCGCGCCTCGAGGCCCGGCGAGCGGCTCCGGCACCCGACGACATATTCGACGACCCCGCAGAAGAAGGCCGAAGCCATCATCTTCAGATTTCACCACCGTCGACGGAGGTCGAGGCCGATCCCGAAGAACACGTCGAAGGACAGAGCCGAGACCTTGAATACGTCGAGGAGGTAGGGGACGACGAAGAAGTTTATGGGGCCACGGAAGATAGCTCGGAGGAAGAGCTATGCCCCGAAAGTTACAGGATTCAGCCGCAGGTCACGGGATCGCCACTCGGCCTTACCCATGACCCTGAACCGCTATCCCCGGCCCCGCCTTCTGGCCCGGCCGCGGACACACCAGCGGAAACGCCATTGCGCATATCGAAACCAAAACCTTCGGAATCGACGGCACCAAAGATGGCCGACGTCCCATCGAAAACGAAACCGAAACCTTCGGATTCGACAACACCTAAAATGGCCGACGTACCATCAAAAATAAAAAAAGCCTGCTCCCTCCTCGACTCCGTCGCCCTCCGGCCCTCCGAAGTCGAAGAAAGCTGTCGAGTCGACAGCGCCGCAGAAGGTGGCCAAGGACTCGTCCTCGAAGAAGGTCGCCCAGCACGTGTCGGGCACGGTTACGCCGGCAAAGTCCACTAAAGCTGTCGAAGCAAAGTCACCACAGGACCACGACCAGAAGTCCGGAGGCACTGCGCATCGGCACAAAGACACCAAATCTAAAGCAACGGCATCGGCGCCTAAGCCTACAACGGGGGCACGGACCGTTGCAGCCGAAGATTCGTCGGAGGCCAACTCGTCGCCACCGAGGTCCTCCGATAATGGCAGACATGGGGCATCGGTTACCAAACCCTCTGCTTCATTCACAAAGCAGGTCACTGACTCCCTCAAACGTATTCCGGAGAAGGCTTCGACGTCGACAACTCACACGCCGTCGGGTCCGAAACCGGTGGACGCACCTGCGAAGACTTCAACCAAGCTTCTCTACACTCTGCCGCCGAAGGTGGCACCGAAGGCATTTGCACCCAAATCGGTGCCGAAGATCACTGAAACGTCAGAACCTTCGACACCAAGTGGCCGATTGGATCGGCATCAAGCCTCAGAAGAACACTCTGAGCATTACATCGATGCCGACACCGGGAAATTGACCCTCTATAAACGAAAGATCACTTCCCAACCATTGGAATCCTATGTCATTCCACTGAAAAAGACAAGGCCGGCACAGGACATTCCTGCCCTTGTTGAACCTATTCAGCCTCCACCAAGGAGGAGTCCATCACCTTCCCCCAACCAGTCAGGGGGAGAGGACGATAACCAGGATGAACAGTACAATTTCCCAGCTGACAATGACCCTGATGTACAACAGGACTCATATGACGACACTGGTGACCAGGGAGGCCATCAGGTGGTACAGGACCCACAGGGTTTTGGTGCACGTACATCCCCAACTGAGGATTCAGCGGCATTTAATGCCTTGATAGAGCGGGCAGCTGCGAATCATGATGTGGACATGCATGCTGACCCGGTGGAAAAAGATTTTTTGTTTGACTCTTTCTCTGTCTCAGAGAGAACAGTTAAGACACTTCCTATGCTAAAAGGTGTCCTTAAGCATGCCCCAGAGATCTTTAAGGAACCTACCAGGGCGAGAGTGGTGAACCCACGTATCGAAAAGAAATACAGACCGGCACCTGGGGACCCTGCATATATTCGGGGACAGTTGCCTCCGGACTCGCTGGTGGTCGCCAATGCCCGCAAAAGGGCGAACTCCCAGACAACGGGTGAAGCTCCTCCCCCAGACAAGGAGTCGAAAGTGCTTGAGGCATCTGGCAAAAGGGTGGCTGCGCAGGCTGCCAATATCTGGCGTATATCAAACACACAGGCACTATTGGCACTATATGATAGGGCGCATTACGACACCCTAGAGCAGCTCCTTCAACACCTACCTGATCAGTTTAAGGAGGGAGCCGAAATGCTCATACAGGAGGGAAAGCTCATTTCAAACGTTGCAATAAAGTGTGCACTTGATGTGGCTGATACAGCGGCTAGGGCGATTAACACTAGCGTCATGTTAAGGCGACAGGCATGGCTTCGCATATCAGGCTTTAAGCCTGACATTCAAACAACAATACTCAACCAGCCCGTTAATCCTGACAGACTGTTTGGCCCAGATGTTGACACCACCCTCGAAAAAATTAAAAAGGACAATGTGACAGCTAAGTCCATGGGGGCGCTTCAGTCTCAACAGTTCAGGGGGAGCACTTTTCATCGCTCAGGTGCACGCGCTGTTACCAGAGGACACTTGGGTCAACAGACACAATTCACGAAAGGTGGCGCACAATCCTCGTACCCCAAACAGGGCAGAGGAGGTTACAGAGGTAATAGTGCCAAGGGCAGAGGCAGAGGAAACAACAACTCCCGTTCTTCTGCCGCCAACAAACAGTGACTCTCTGTCACTGCCCCCCGACCATCCAACACCTGTCGGGGGGAGACTCCAGCAGTTCCTGCCAGTCTGGACATCCATCACCACAGACAGGTGGGTAAGACAGCTTATCCAGTATGGTTATTGTTTGGAGTTGACCTCCACTCCACCCAACATTCCCCCAAGACAACGTCCTATGTCGGCAGAGCACTTGCACTTATTGCAGCAGGAAGTAGTGGTGATGCTGCAAAAAGGCGCAATCGAGCTCGTACCAGTGGAGGAGGAAGGCACAGGGGTCTATTCCCTGTACTTCCTTATGCCAAAGAAGGACGGATCCCTCAGACCCATTCTGGATCTACGCCCCCTCAACCTGTATATACTGTCAGAACACGTTCACATACTTACACTGCAACAGATTCTTCCCCTGCTAAACCAAGGGGACTTCCTAGCAACCTTGGACCTCAAGGATGCTTATTTTCACATACCACTCCACCCATCCCACAGAAAAAACCTCAGGTTCACCATCCACAACAGGCATTATCAGTTCAAAGTCCTACCCTTCGGAGTGACCACTGCCCCCAGAGTGTTTACAAAGTGTCTGGCGACAGTTGCGGCGCACCTCAGGAGACAGAACATACATGTCTACCCTTACCTAGACGACTGGCTCGTTCAAGCAAAGTCGGAACGGAAGTGCGCCGCAGACATGTCCCACACCATTCGCCTCCTTCACAGTCTGGGGTTCTCGCTGAACTACCCAAAGTCGCACCTTCAACCAGCCCATGTGCGGCAGTATCTGGGCGCAACAATAAATACCCTGACTGCTATGGCTCAGCCAAACCCGGTCAGGATCGACAACATTCAGTCGCTGATCCAGAGGTTCAGACCGCAACACTCACTACCAGCGAGAGTGTTCATGCAGTTGATAGGCATGATGGCCTCCTGCATCTTCATAGTCCCGCACGCAAGGTTGCATATGCGTCCGCTCCAAGAATGCTTAGCAAATTAGTGGACACAAGCTCGGGGACAACTGACAGACCTAGTGTTGGTGACCGGTCGGGCATACAACTCTCTGCATTGGTGGAATCCACACAACCTTTGCAAGGGACGACCGTTCCAAGAGCCTGTGCCACAGATTATCCTAACAACGGACGCATCTCTCCAAGGGTGGGGAGCTCATGTGCTCCACTACACGGTGCAGGGACTGTGGACAACTCAGCAACAGAAGTTGCACATCAACTACCTGGAATTGATGGCAATCTTCATGGCGCTCAAGTCCTTCAAAGTACATCTGTGCAACAAGGTCGTGTTGATCCGGACGGACAACATGACAGCCATGTACTACATCCAGAAGCAGGGAGGTACTCACTCGCCACAGCTGTCTCATCTGGCTCAGAGCATGTGGAAGTGGGCCATTCAGAGGAACATTTTCCTCATGGCAGAACACCTCCCGGGCAAGGACAATCAGATGGCGGATCTGCTCAGCAGATACAGCCATCAAATGCACGAGTGGGAGATACATCCATCAGTACTCCACCCGTACTTCCAGCAATGGGGTCATCCAGAGATAGACCTGTTTGCCACAAGGGAAAACGCAAAATGCCAAAGCTTTGCCGCCAGGTTCCCTCACCCAGAATCGCAAGGGAATGCGATATGGATGAACTGGTCAAACAGATTTGCGTACGCTTTTCCCCCAGCGCCTCTCATTCCGCTGGTGGCAAGAAAGCTAAAGCAACACTCGATGACGCTCATCCTAGTTGCTCCAACGTGGGCACGCCAACCATGGTACACCACGTTTCTAGAACTTTCCGTGGTACCGCATCAAAGGCTGCATCTCTCTCCAAGCCTCTTGACGCAGAGCCATGGCGACATTCAGCATCCAGATCCGCAACAGCTCAACCTGGCGATCTGGCTCCTGAGGTCCTAGAGTTTGGCTACCTCAACCTGCCTCCTGAATGCATGGATATCATACGAGAGGCGAGAAAGCCCACTACCAGAGCTTGCTATGCAGCAAAATGGAAGCGGTTTGTCATTTACTGTACAGAACACAATATCAACTCGCTGGATGCATCCATTCCTAACATCATCTGCTATTTGTTACATCTTTACAAATGCAATCTAGCGTACGCTTCCATTCGGATACACTTATCCGCCATAGCGGCTTATCTCCAGAACAGGCAGCATCTCTCTGTTTTCAGGGTGCCTGCCATTAAAGCCTTCCTGGAGGGACTGAAACGAGTCATTCCTCCGAGAACACCACCAGCTCCAGTGTGGAACCTCAATGTGGTCCTCACTAGGCTGATGGACCCACCTTTTGAGCCACTGCACTCCTGCGAAATTCAGTTCCTGACATGGAAAGTGGCTTTTCTCATTGCTATTACATCGCTCAGGCGTGTTAGTGAGCTGCAAGCGCTCACAATCCAGGAGCCATTCATACAGATTCATTCAAACAGGGTAGTACTACGCACTAACCCCAAATTCCTTCCGAAAGTGGTGTCACAGTTTCATATCAACCAAACTATTAACCTGCCCGCATTCTTTCAAAACCCACAAACAGTAGCGGAAAGAATGCTCCATACATTGGACGTTAGGAGGGCGTTGATGTACTACATTGACAGAACACAACACTTTAGGAAAACACAACAGCTTTTTGTTGCCTTCTCAGCACAGCACAAAGGCAACCCTATTTCCAAAGCAGGAATAGCCAGATGGATTGTTAAGTGCATTCAAATCTGTTATCAAAAAGCTAAACGTACTTTAACAATACCCCCAAGGGCGCACTCCACACGCAAGTTGGGGGCCTCCATGGCCTTCCTGGGGAACATTCCTTTGGAAGACATTTGTAGAGCAGCCACGTGGGCTACCCCGCACACATTTACCAAACATTACTGTGTCGATGTGCATTCCAAGCAGCAAGCAGCTGTAGGACAGGCTGTTCTCAAGACACTTTTTCAGACTTCTGCAGCTGGCACGGGCAACCGCCGTTAATGGAGGGACTGCTATGTATTCTATGCAATAGATATGAATTTAGCAGCCCACATGCCTCGAACTGAATATGCTACTTACCAGTATGCATCTGTTCTTGGCATGTAGGGCTGCTAACATTCATATCGCCCACCCTCCTCCCCGGTGCCCGTAGCGGCTGCAGATACTCTCTTGCATTCAATCATTAGCATGGACATCCTTTACACTATTTCACTCCATCTCTGCCACAATGGCTAAAAACAATCTGGGGATGAAGTCGATGCCCATGCGCACTGTAGTCCAGGGGAGGAGTCACCTATCTCGTGATACTTCGAAGACTCTTCCAGGACAACAATGTGCAATCATCCGGACCCAACACTAGGCGGCGATCTATGCAATAGATATGAATGTTAGCAGCCCTACATGCCAAGAACAGATGCATACTGGTAAGTAGCATATTCATTTCGGAGCAGAAAAGTGGAAATGACGGTAGATTGGAGGATGCTTTAAGCCTTTTTTAATGACGAACATAAGGGGTTAGTTCTCAGATCATGTTCAGCGGGGTTCCACTTTTTAAGCAGGCACACACAAACTTTGGGCTGTTGTGTGTTGTTCTTTTGAATGCAGGGTGGTCTAAAAGGAAGCCTGTTAATTACGTAGGGAACATAGATCCCACTGAAATTTTCAGTTTCAGGTACAGATAATGTGAGGAGCTAGAGTGATGGGTTGGATCAGGCACATCCTTACACGTCTGAATCATGCATTACTCTGAAGCCGCTTGAACATCATGATCCCTAGAGAGATGTCATCAAAATGTCTGCTGCCAGAGGCTGCTCTCCCTTTTTTTAGAGAGGCAAGATGAATTTAGGGCACACCAGTAATTAAATAGGCACAGTAGTCAAATCTGGTTAAGAATAGAGATTAAGCATACTCTTCTTCAGGGCGGTTCAATTTTATTCCCTTCTGGACTGCCAGTTAAAATTGCATATTTCGGACCACGTTTTTGTGGAAATGGATGATATCCCTTCTGTTTTAAGAATAAAGACTGATGATCCAATACACACAATAATGGTTGGTTTACAGTTAGTGCTGGAATATAGGGATATTCCCACCGGATCCTGGTTCTGGCTGCTATTTCCCCCAAGGAAACATGCTTTACTTGCCCATGTGCCATTTTCCGACACAGGATATAATTCAGCAGAGCGTACACACAGTCTGCATTCCGTTTGGAGGAGCAGCCTTCAGAAAGGAGGGGCTTTCTTAATTTAACATCCAGATGAACCCAAAAACAAAGGCATGATTTAAAGGACCATTAGCCCTCCTTTAGTTCAAGTATCAGCCTGACTGGAAGCTATCTGGATCCTTGCACCTAGACTCCAATATAATGGAAGGAAAAAAAGAGCACAGCTTGTTATCACTCCACAAGAAAGAAAAACTAAAAACTATTGGAGAAAGGTTTTTAACTTTGTTCAACTTCCTATGTAAGAGATGTGCTTGCACTCTAAGAGTGCCAGACGTATCTGTCTGTATGAGTAATTACACAAACATTGATTTAAATGGCACCTATTATTTTTATTTATTTCTTTTATAGCGCTCCTCATCCGAGTGTAGGGTGTCGGAGCGTTCACAGAAGCACAATAAATCTTACTAGTGTGTAAATCAATCTACAGGAAATGTTATATAAGACAGAGGGTTATAAGGTGTAGGAGTCAAATCTACTCCATACTTGTAGACATTCTCTGTTTAGAGTGAATGGTCGGGAAAAACACTAAGGGGCATATCATCAAGGGGCGACGATAATATTATCGCCGCTTTAGAGCCTGTTTTCGGGCAAAAAGCGGCGATAATATTATTGCATTATCATCAAGGACACGCTAGTGTGTGATTCGTTGACTTATCGCCGTTTTTTCACACGCCTCGCTAATGAGATGCAAAAGAGGCGTGGATGTGAAAACAACTTGGGATGATATCGTAAAGGCAGCTTCGCGATATTATCAAGGAGGGTTAGCGATATATAAAATCGTGTTAAGTATGCCTTAACGCAGGAATTTAACGTCTGTTAAGTTCCTGACTAAGGCATACCTAACATGGAGGTGGATTATGTGGCTGAGACCACAGGCCCTATCATTGGGGACATAGCCGTTTTACACCATGGAAAACGGCGATATCCCCACTATGTCTGGAATTTTATTCGCCTCGGCGATGCGCGTTGTTGATAACTTCCAGAGATAGCCGTCGATAAATATTTAAGCGCTAAGCGCGCTTTGCGATATTTATCGCCGGCCCTTGATAATATGCCCCATAGTTATGTTATAGACCATAACATAGTGTTTGAGATTGTTGGTACTAAAAATAACATTACTTCCAAAAGGAATCCTTTCTTACCATCAACACATTGGGAAAAAACAACAATGATCTAAACCCATGACTTACAGTTTGCATGCAGCGCCTAATGCCTGTAAACAGATCACTGTGCTACTTTATAAAGCTTGCAACTCATGAACTGGAAGTGGCAAAATGACCTCGGTGTCGACAGTAGTAACTTGCTTACCTATCTAAATAAAATCTGTGATCTGCTTGTTAGATATTGTGCTTTGCAGCAGGCAAATGAAAACTCTATGCTACCTTATGAGTCAAAACTGTGACTGGATAAAATACTGAACTCTCCTGGGACTGCATTAACCACCAGTTATCATACCATATTAAATCCCCTCAAAATTGCTGGGCACCCAATGATCTCTGCAGCAGGTGTCTTAACCCTGAAAGATAATTTGAAATGCAGCCTCTTTATGATCGATCAATTAATCTAGAACAAATTTACTGTCCCATATGTCCTGTTTGCCAATTTCTCTTTAGCAGATGTTTGTTAAAAATAATGTACAAATTGACTGTCATACTCAGCTTTTTAAGCTCTGCCACTCATGACTCCACCCCCTTTCCTCTGTCACACCATGACCCCCAATTTTTATGTTCCTGGAGTAAATTTTTCCAATTTCATCACTGTTTGCAGTCTAGAACATTTAGAGAGTCTAACGAAGATCGAGCAGGTATCTTGGAATGTGGGAGTGCAATATCCCTTTTGGCGATCATTGTGGCCATGCCAACTTCTCACTTCCTTGGGGCAAACCCCCTGAATTTTACTGAGGGGAAATGACTGGCAAATACCATAACATGCAGATTTTAGTGCAGTAAGTATCAACATCTGCATGTTATTCCATACAAACATGTAATAAGTGCCATTTATCACACCCGATCATTCCTGATGCCCTCAGAGACATTAGTGCAATAAATATCGCTCCAAACCCTGGGCCAGTCATTACGAGGGCCAGTGTAAGTTCTGGAAAATGGCTCTATCCGTAAATTAGCCTTTTAGATGCATGCAGTTTTTTGCTTTAATGGTTCTGCGATTAACATTGCTACAATCTGGCTGTTTCAGAGTCAATATGAGTAGTGTTTTTCTTCATTTTCAGTCAAACAGTCTTCGGCTTGACTAGGAGTTTTTTTTAAATAAAATCAATAAACCTGGTTTACAAAATAAAAAGGGTTTTACCTTCTGAAATTTACTTGGATAAAATTGTAGGGTGTATTATCTGCAAAACGTCTAATTCTGGTATATGCGGTAAAGAGAGTTGCAGCACGTAACGGAATTTAATGGACCTATGGTGGTGAGGACCACTACCTTTACCCTCAGCCAGACCAGGCCTCCAGTGCTATTGACTGTAACCTATTACCATTCTGGCACTGGTGCAGTTTTACAGCAAGCCAGCAGATACTGCATTAAATACATGCAGTGGAAAGGCTTCAGTTCTACAGACTTGCCAAAAGACATTATCTAATTAGTGTTGCCATTTCTTTTATCAGGTTACACTTTTGCAAATGTAATGCCACATCGTCAGCACCTGATAACCTTTTGGGGAGTTATTATTGAACGTTTGTGCATTCTTGTACCACTTTAATGGTATATGATTGCAAATGCTGGCCATATGACACGACCACTTGGCACACAATTTAATGTTTGGAGACTAGAATGGCATTTTCAGAGGTGATATCCAGCTGAGGACATCTAATGGCCGTCCATCATCAGGATGGTCCACACGTCAATAATAAGATAACAAAGTAGTATTTGTACACAATCAAATTGGCGAAGTCGTTTTCCACTAAGACAACGATAGAAATGAAATAAGCTGCAATTTTATTGAAAGTAAAGACTATGGTGGTGGCTCTTCCACCTAGGCAGAGGAGCTTACCCCCACTGCTGAACAGCAAAGAAAGGAAAAATAAAATGATAGCGTAATATTATCATTTTATTAGTTTCTGCTGTGGCGTCTTAGCAGAGCGTGGGGGATCTGCTCTGCTCGCAGGGCAGGGGAGGAGTGGTGGGCATACTTTAAGTGTGCATGACACTTTGGCCGGCTGTCTCGGCCCAGCCAAAGCGTCAGGCACACTTTGTATGTTCTCCAGCTAGACTTCTTTACATCCTGGGTGGAGAACATGCCCACGCTCCCATTCCCTGGCTGAGCACCGATCCACGGTTCTCAGACCAATCACAATGCTGCAGTGCAGCATTGTGATTGGCTCAGGGGAGCATGGGTGTGCTTCCTGGTTCCTGTTTGTCTCAGATGACGAGGAGAGATGACGTGGGAGGAACTCGGCCATAAGGTACATTTTTTTGTATATTTCTTTTCTTGCACACCCCTTAGACCCTAAAAGATTCCAGTTCCAGTAAATAATATTAAAATAAATTTTAATAAGAAGGTCGCAGCACAGCAACACAGACCTAAGACCTCCAGAGCAACAGTGCAACTGAATGCTTGGGAGGTTACATTCTAAGACAAGGTTCTGATGAAATTAGAATGACATGTAAATACAAACACATGGCAGTAGGTTTATACTGTGAATGTAACATATCTCCCCTATATAAAGAAAAGATAAAATATATAATAACCAGTAAATGCAAACACACTAACTAATATAATCTAGAAATCTTGTGGGAACAGATCTCAAGCGTGTAGAGTCTTTAACTCTATCTGCAATGGAATCATAACGTATACCTGTGGTATCCAAATTTCTTGTTTGAACATTATGAGAAGAACCCTGCAAGTACCCATCAACCCCAAAGTCATCATAACCAACATTATGTGATGTAAAGCTGGTACTATACTTTTCAGGGCACTTAGATACTCGTCTGATATTCCACAACTTGCCATCTTGAGTTATAATAGATTTTCTGAAAACTTTGGTGATCTTAATAGGTCTATAAAACTTGCTAAAACATTTACTCTGTATACCTGTTTTTTTACTCTCACCCATTCTCCAACTCTAAAATCATGTTGTTTGGTGTTCCACTTCTTGTCAAACCATTCTTTGTACTTCTGTTTTTCTTTTATTCTTAAGGTTATATCATCTTTATTATAATCGGTCTTAATATTATTCTTACACTTTTCTTTGAGCCACCAAGGACAAATATTTGAAGCAGGATCCCTACCCCTCAAAAGGCGAAAAGGACTAACCTCTGTGGTTGTGTGTGGTGTAATTCTATACATCCACAATCTTTCTCTCAACAATTGCTTCCAATCATCTTTACCCTTGAATACCTCGGAAATATAGCCCTTAAAAACCCTATTGAAGCGTTCTACCTGTCCGTTCTCATGTGGTGCATATAATGATGTAGTGATGTGTTTTATACCTTGACACTTAAGATATTCCTCCATATCATTTGAAATTAATTGCACCCCATTATCCGTGACAGTGACTGATGGACAACCTTCCCTAGCAAACACTTCCTTAAAAAAATCCAACACTTTATTGGTAGTAGCCATTGGCACCAACTTAACCTCTGGCCATTTTGAGTGATAATCTACTAAAACTAAAGCATATAGTGAATCCAGGGGTAAATTAAGAAAAGGGCCTGAAATATCAAAAGCCAACTTCTTCCAAGGTTCCTCTGGCCAATCCACAGTCTTAAGTGGTGGAACATTGACCGTAAGCATCTTATCATTTGCACAGCAAACTTCACACTCTCTGACAAGACAATCTATCATGCGATCCATTCCCGGCCACCAAAAATAACTCCTTATCAACCTTTTCATTGCCGACATACCTGGATGTGAAACATGTGCTAACTTTAGAATACTTTCTCTCACGCCAAATGGTGGAATACATTTACCATTTTTGTAAATAAAATCACCATCCAACTTTAACTCCTCTGAGACCTTGAACATAGGCATAAGTTCTTCTGAAATCATATTCTTCCTTGGCCACCCTTCCACCATATACTTCATGACTAATTGCCACAACCTATCATCTTTTTCAGATTCTCTCCACTTATTCTCTGAGATGTCTGCAAATGCTCCAACCACCACATCTTGAATGGTAGTAACTACATCTGAGTCATCACTTCCCTTCTCAGATATTGATTCACACGGATGACGTGACATAAAATCAGCCGTCACATTACTTTTCCCCGGAACAAATTTAGTATTAAAACAATATTCTTGCAATCTTGAAGTAAGTCTTGCAATTCTTGCAGTTGAATTCCAACCTCCCCCAGGTGATAGTATACTTAATAAAGGTTTGTGATTTGTTCTTAAGGTAAATTTGGTACCCCATATGTAATTTCTATAATGTTCTATGGCCCACACACACGCCAGTAACTCTCTTTCTATCACAGAATAACGTATCTCTGTTTCATTTAACGTTCTTGATGCAAAACACACATTCCATTCCAGTTTACCACAACTTTGTGATAACACCCCTCCAATACCATATAGACTGGCATCTACTGTGATGATACAATTTTTCTTTAAACAAAAAGGTCTTAATGTGGGAGCATTCAGAATATCCTGTTTGATCTCTGTAAATGCATGTTGTTGCCCTTCTTTCCACTCAAATTCTGCACCATGTCTTAATATTTTCCTTAACGGCTCCATCTTTGTTGCAAAATTTGTCACAAACTTAGAATAGTATTCGCACATACCTGCGAATGATAACAATTGCTCTTTGTTTTTTGGAGCAGGAGCATTTAGAATACCTTCAACATTAGATCTCTTTGGAACAACACCATCACCTGTGAGAGTGTGTCCCAAATACTCTAAACTCCTCTGAAACATTTTACATTTGTTACCTTTCAAAGTTAAACCACTTTTCTCTAATCTATGACACACTTCCGTCAAATGTTTAAGATGATCTTGATCATTAGCTGAAAAAATTAAAATATCATCTTGAAAGCATTTTACAAAAGTCTCCATGTCTCTGAAAATATTAATCATAATTCTTTGAAAAACAGAAGCCGCAGAGGCCAATCCGAACGGCATCCTTGTATATTGATATAGGCCCTGTGGAGTAATAAATGCAGTTAACATTTTTGAATCATCTGTTAAAGGGACCTGATGATATGCTGATCTCAAGTCCAGTGTAGAGAATACTTTTGCACCTTCTAGCATAGAAACCACTTCATTTATGTTCGGTAATGGGTGACAGTCTACTATTATTCCTGTGTTTAAAGCTCTTAGATCTACGCATAACCTCCATTTTTTATCCGGTTTCCGGACTAAAACTATGGGTGAAACCCATTCTGATGAATTAATAGGTTCAATGATGCCTTTTGCAACAAGCTCAGATAGCATTTCCTTCAGTTCTTCTCTTACATTAATAGGTACTGGTCTAATTTTTTGTCTCACAGGTGTAACTTGGTTTTTTTAATTTAATCTGATGAGATTAATCTTTGAGTTTCCCCAATGAGTCTGAAAATACTTTCTTGAAAGAGTCTTTAATCAACATTTCCATATTCTCAGCATCTGTTCCTGAAATATAATTGATACCCTATGACTCATCTAACACCACCGGATCCTTAAGTCTTGGATTCAACATTATGCCCAGCTTCCATTGATCTTTCCAGCCTAGTACATTTATGCCCTTTACTGCCACATAGATATGAATGTTTGCAAACCTATTTTTGAAATGTAAAACCGTTTCAAAATAACCCATAATGTCTATATGTGAACCATTATAACTTAGTAGGTTTATATCAGATGGAAAAATGTTATTAATGTCCCAAACACTTCCCAACTTTTCTTCAAAGTACTCTTTTGAAATGATGGTCCATGGCGACCCTGAGTCAGCCATTAGACTGAGCTCTACATTGGATACTTGTACTAAACACATAGGAGGATTTATAACGGAACTGTTACTCGAGTCTCCAACCTGCCCTACAGTTTCCATTAAAGATACCACAAAACCTGAATTGGATGTATTATCCAGAGGCTTTTCTTGTTCTCTAGAGCTCATTTCTTGTCTAACTCCTTCTCATATACATGAAATCCTGGGATGATATTGATTTGGATTCCTTTTAGGATCACCACACATGTTTGCGAAGTGACCAATTCTACCACAGTTTTTACATTATCTTTTAATAGCTGGACATCCATTGAATGAAGCTATGTGATTCCTATTTCCACATCTGTAGCAAGATTAATTTCTTTCGTTTCTATCAAATCTTTTAAAACTATTGCCATATGAATTCTGTGACGTAAACTGCTTTGAACTGTATAAATCATTCTTTGGTTCATCCTGTCTTTTCATTGCACAAACCTCTTCTGCTTTTTCATTTTTATTACCCATGTTCTTAACTGTGTGCATCCATTTCTCCATTTGTTCAAATGCCTTTGCCGTCGAGATTGCCTCTGAAAGTTTAGGATCACCCATCACCCATAGTTGTTCCTGCGTTCTTTTACATTTAAAATGCACTATTATTTGATCCCTTATCATTTCATCCGAAATGCTTCCAAAATTACAATGCAAACTTAAAGAGCGTAGAGCTGTTAAAAAGTCATCAAAGGATTCACTTTCTTCCTGTTTCCTAGCATAGAATTTAAATCTATTCAGGGCTATGTTACTCGTAGGTTTAAATCTTTTTTCCATCCTTATCAAGGCTTCATTGTATACATTTGTAGCATCAGTATTTTCAGCAAGGGTGACTTGTGGCAACGCTCTAAACACCATTTGCCCCTCCGATCCAAGACAGTGTAGTAAAATATATTTTTTTCTTTCTGCCCCCATTCTTTCTCCATCTATAGCCTTCATATAGTTTATAAATTCTTCTTTCCACCTCGCCCAAGGTAATGGGGGTTCACCCTTAGATTGTAAAAATTTTGCCTGAGGATCAAATTGCATTGCCATGCTTCTAAATGTCCAGCTAGTAAATGTTTTTTTAAATGCAGTTATTAATCACTCATTATCCTCCTTACTACGCTAAAGAAGTAAAGACTCCTTTATTTTTATTTAAAAATTGCACAAATATTTTTTCTATTTCTCAGCTTTGAAGATTATAATAAACTATTCAGTTTCCTTTTACAAGACTTTTCTTTTTTTTTTTTTTTTTTTAAATCAATGCTCCTTATTTTAAAATATGACTTACTTCCTTCGTAGTTCTGAAGATTTTGTCTCTAAAAATACTCAAAGTAAACTGTTCGTGTCCTTTACAGCTAGCGTTTTGGTTGCTATGCTGTTTCTAAGGAACACAAAATGGCCGCTGCGTGATCTTCGTGACTGCGTCACTTCCCAGCATGCACTGTGTCTTCCCGAATGCTTTTCCGGTATTGCCGTATGCTTTTCAGACGCCTGCCCACAAGAATGTTGCAGCAGTCAAGAATCCACCAAAGCGTCACGCTGGATGTTGACACTTGAAATGTGACCAACGCGCGTTGTCGGTAAGCGTTCAAGCTTATTTTTGAACGTTTAAGATTGCCGGATATTTTAAACAGGAACAAAGAGCTACAGTACCTTATTGTTTTCCACAAGTGTGACCAATCTCCTTTCGTTTGTTTTCATTCAATATCTGCAATTTTCTTTCAATGAATTGATGCTTTTCTTGTCATTTTTGATTATTTATCTTCACGAAAAATGTATAAACACAGTTGATACTCCTTCTTCATTCCCATTTCCATTGTCTTGTAAGTGCATAGTTGTGATTTTCCAGTTATCCTCCAACCAACTAAAACAAATTTACCTCTTTCTTCTTCGTGGGTTCCTTTTAAAAAATTAACTCTTCTGTGCTGCTTTTAATATATTGAGAGTAATCTTCTTTTCCCCGTCGCCATTAAAAATTCCAGTTCCAGTAAATAATATTAAAATAAATTTTAATAAGAAGGTCGCAGCACAGCAACACAGACCTAAGATCTCCAGAGCAACAGTGCAACTGAATGCTTGGGAGGTTACATTCTAAGACTGATGGAATTAGAATGACATGTAAATACAAACACATTGCAGCAGGTTTATACTGTGAATGTAACCGACCCCTTTACTCCCCGTGCAGGCCGCCACGGAAGGACTGTTCCGTAACACATTTGAGGAGTTGGACGGGAACCAAGATTGAGATTGTATGAGATTAACTTTTCTAAGTGACTTAAAGAAGGTGGCAGGAGCAGCATAATCAAAGGAATTCAGCTCATACTATAAGAAGTGATTGAAAAAGAAGTGGTGTCCTGAAGAATGTAATTACTGATTCTTCTAATTCCCCTTCTTTTATGGTTGAATAGGTGGAATGGCCCTTGTAAAGGGATGACAGCAAAGACGTGCTCAAAATTACCCGTGCAGTGCACAATTGCACAAATGTATTTGAAGCAAAAGGTATCAGAAGCCTTAGGTTCTCCAAGACCATTATTGTGCCTTTTTATCTAATAAGCCCTCACTCACACCTGGGTGCTAGCTTGCACCTACTAAGAGCTAGTGTACATTCACTCACATGTGCTAAGATGGTGCACCCTCTTTCATATTCAGACCACACCCACACCTGCCGATGACTACTGCAGACTCGTTCACAACTACTAAGAAGTAGTGGACCTCATTCACACCAGCTTAGATGTAGTGTGGACTTTGACCTACTGATAACGAATGTGCCTTTGCTCACAAACTGTGCATCTTTATGCCCCGAATCACACACGCTGAGCTATAGGAAGCTCTTGTACATTGCTGCTGAAAGCTTAGTTGAACTCACCCCAGCTGAGCGCTGATGTGCAATGGCTCCCATCTGCAACTATGGCACACCCTTGTTTCCATCTGCTGAGTTAGTGTGATCAACACACATACACTCTTTCACTAATGTCCGATCACACACACTTGCTGAAATCCAGAAAGTCCAGCCCTAGTCACACCTGTGAAGTAGCGTCCACCCTGAAGAAATTGTGAAATTTACATTGAGACCATCCTTCTAGCACATTCCACTTTACATCATATGAAAATAATATAAATTGCACTTTAATAAAACAGAGGATTTCAAGAATTGAATAAACATACAGGACACTGAACTTAAAAAGATAAATCAAATTTTATTTCAGGTAAGAAATGTCATGGACTCCGGCTCAATAAAAGAAAGGTGGGGAGAACCATATTACTCTTCACGGAATACTAGACTAACTAAAATATAATTCTAAACAGAATTCAGACTGGAAGGTGGACACTTTATCAAACAGAAACACCTAAGGCCTTGTGACTGCGTTTATTTTGTGAATGTTTCTTTACACTAAGCAAGAGGTATTAGTGCACTCTACAATGGATAGGAAATTAGAATAATTAATACGCCCAGTGTTTCCAGATGTGAAGCTGTCTATTAGTGAAAATACCTTTCGTCAGCTCACAGTAGCTTAGAGTCCACCCATTGCTTACTATTGGTTGATTTTATGCCACTCTTGTTTGCTTGTTTGTTATTTGTTTAACTTGTGTGGGCTTTCCTTCCTCTTCTTGTGTTTGTCCCTCCCCTTGTGAATTTCCCTACTACTTTTTTCCTTCCACTGCTTACTCTTCAAGTACTACTTTTTCTTTTGCGAACGCCTCCATTAGAGCGCATGTGTTTTCCAGCATTCTTCCTTCTGTCATTATCTTGCCCACACCACAGCTCCATGTTGGTCTGTTATACCCATGTGCTACACGCCAACCCCACATCAGGGCCTGCTCACCCAAGTATCACCCCACATTGCTTTCTCACCTGTGTGCTTCCCCCTGCTCCTTATTGCTCTCTCTCACCTGTGTGTTTCTATTCTCCCCACCGCCCTCCACATTGATCTGTGTTTATGCGGTTTGTGTCTTTTCCCCCACCTTTGTCCTCCATGTTGCTTCCACCCTCCAGGTTGTTCCCCTTTTTTCCATCCTGCTTTAAAAAAAATCTTTCTTGCTGCTTTTTTCTTTTTACTTACTGCTACAATGGGGATCGGTAAATAAAAAGGAAAAAAAAAGCAACGTGTCATTCTGTAGGTATGTGAAGCTGATGCACATGCCTACAAAATGACACTGCCGGTTACATTATGAGCTTTTTTTTTTTTTTTTGAGCCATGCTACATAGCATTGGGGATGCTGTACAGCCTGACAAAAACCATTGGCAAAACCATTAAGTCCCAAAGGCAAGACATATTGACTTTGAAAATGCTTGTTTTTCCCACAGGGCTTTCACCATTGCATACACGGCCGAAAAGAAGAAATTACTGAACTCCCAGTACATCTCTGCCCTTAAACACATTAAATCTCTAGAACACTCTTTCTTCACATTTAATTCTCCTTCCCATCTCCGAGATCTTATTAAGGCAAAGTCAGATTGAAACAAATTAGTTACAACTGATGCTTGCAATATTTTACTTAAAATTAAATCCAAATATCACGGGGGTCAAAATAAAGCAGGTAAGATGTTGGCCAACTATTTAAAAGTCAAATCGGAAAAGTAACCATCGGTCCTATTCGTAATACTACTAATAATAAATTACTTCATTGTGATTCTGATGTTGTTAATGCTTTCCAATCCTATTATCATTCTCTATATATGGATGATACAAATCCCTCTGAGTGCGATACCCAGTCTTTCTTTGATGGTCTTCCCTCTCCTCTGTCTGTGCCTGATGCTATGTCTCTTCTTGAAAAAGATATTTCTCTTTAAGAGATCCATGATGCTACTAAAGATTTGAGGGGGGCCAGGGCTTCCGGACCAGATGGGTTTTCCAGCGAAATAATCTGTTTTTTATTTATTTTTGCCCCTCGTTTACTTGAACTTTTTAACTCCATATCAAAATCAAACCTGAGGGTTCCTTTTTAGACGCTCTCATTTTAATCATCCCCAAACCAGACAAAGATCATACCTGATGCCAAAATTATCGCCCTATCTCATTAATTAATTCTGATTGGAAAATTTTTGTGAAAATTCTCGCTTCTCGATTGGACGGCATCATACCTCTATTAATCAAACCTGATCAGTCCGGCTTAATTAGAGGCCGACTTACCTCTGATAACGCTAGAATGTTCTCTAACGTTCTTGCGTTGGGGAAAAAGATATCCTGATCCTCTAGCTGCATTATCCCTTGATGCAGAAAAAGCATTTGATCGTGTAAATTGGCCATTCATGTTCAGAACTCTTCATTGGTTCGGTTTCGGTCCAAAATGTATTGCATTTATTAGGTTATTTTATCTTGAGCCCCGTGCATCTATTTCTGTCAATGGTCTCTTGTCACCATATTTTAATTTACACACAGGTACCAGACAAGGTTGTCCACTTCCACTCTTTTGTTTCTTTTGTCTTAAACCTTTTCTTGAAAGTATTAATCATAACCCATTAATAACTGGTTTTCAACACAAATCCCAAGAAATCAAACTATCTGCTCATGCAGATGATATTTTGATCTATCTATCTAATCCTCCTACCGCTTTGCCTCCTTTCCTTCAGGTAATTGATTTATACTCTAAAATATCAGGCTACAAACTAAACTTCTCCAAAACTGAGGTTTTACCTTTAAATTGCACTTGTTATCAATACGTGTTTTCCAACACTAATTTCAAATGGTGTCCCTCCAAAATTAAATACTTGGGTGTGTGGTTTTCCTCAAATATTCCTCACACTCTTTTTACACAATTTTAATGCACTAAAACATAAGATTCAGGAATCATTTAGTTCTTGGTCCCCTCTTTTTCTATCTTGGTGGGGTAGTTTGGACACTATTAAGATGATGATTGTTCCCCTCATTGTTTTCTTGCTTTCTATGTTAGCTTTTAAAATTCCCAATTATTATTTTAAACAACTTGACTCTCTCTGTATTAAATTCCTATGGATTAAAAAGTCACCTCGCATTGTCTTATCTAAATTAATTAAACCAAAAACTGAAGGAGGTGTGAGATTTCCTTATTTTAAATAATACCATACTGCTTTTTTACTTAGACAATTGTATGCTTTAAATAAGCAGGATTGCGACTCACCGATACCCAGATGCATTGCTTTTTAGCGCTCCCTACTATAGGAATTCTCCTTTTCCGACATCTGTTCCATGTCTAATTGTACCTTTATTTCTCAATATCCCATTTTAAAATACTCCCAACATTTCATACACTTCTATTTACAGAAGGCGCTACCTTTCAACAAGCGTTTCTTACATCTTCTATTTGGTACAACAAATTCATTAAATTCTGACAAAAATCATTCTAGTTCAAACATTGGAAAGAGAAGGGTATTTTCTATGTTCATTAACTAGTATCACATAACTCTCTTATACACTTCACTGTACTACAACATTAGAATTTTCCTCTGTCCTACTCTCCCCAATACTCACAAATATCCAACACCTTACAATCATTCTTGTCATCCAAAAATGTCTCTGATGACACCATTCCAGTTACATCCATGAGCCCTTTGAACACAATTCTCCCCAACTCAATTCAAAAAGCCTCTGTAATATACAAGCTTTTGTCCACTCCCATATCCGATAGACCAAAATCTACTATTGAACTAGCTTGGGAACAAGACCTATCTATATCCCTCCCCACTAACATATGGAATAAACTCCGGCATAACATTTGCACTACTTCAAAAGCTGCCAACATTAATCAATCTTTATTTTTTCTGTACAACAGAGCGGTTTATACACTGATTCATATTCATAAGATTAATCCCTCTTTCTCTCCCCTTTGTTGGTCTTGTTTCTCCTCGGATGGCACATTGTTACATCTAATATATTACTGTCCCAATGTTTTTACATTTTGAAATTCCTTTGGTATACGTCCTCCAAGATATTAAACTATAATATTTTATTATCAATTCAAAATGTATTTCTTGGGTCCTCATCTGATGATTTCTCCAATGCTTCACCTAAAATGAAATTGTTTGACCTTTTTATTTCCCTTGCATGTAAAGTGATTTTAACTTGTTGGAAAGATAATTCTAAAGTTTGTACATTAATGTGGTGGAACCTTATTTGCAATGAACATAGAATATCTACTGTCGCATCATCAACGATATCTCAGACAATCAAATCTGATTTACTTTCAATTCTCTTTACTACTTTCCTATCTTCTCGCCCTTCTTTATCTTAATTACTTATCCTATCTTTTTCCCCTTATCCTCTCATTTCTCTCTCCTTATTTTCTTTTCTCTTCCCCCTCTTTTTCTTACTCTTCTTACTATCTATTTTATAACCTGTTTTAATATGTACACTTTACTTTTCCCATCCATTTCTCACCCATAAGATGGTTTCTTTACCCTACTTTTCTCTATCTCTGAATTGATTGATCCTTACTATAATAGCTTTTTACGATATGTGTTTTATTATTCTATTGTTCCATCTTATGCCCTATTGCAATCTTGGTACTTTATTAATATACCATTAGAATTATTAAACTAAAAAAAGAAAATGCTTGTTTTTGATGTCTGTCAAAGATCTATTGTCTAGAATGCAATAATACACAGAGCAGATTTTGGTCAGCTCTTGTTCATGATTAGATAGCTTTGTTGTCTATCTCTGTGTCTCTTTATTTGTTGGATTTCCCCGCTATTCATTTATTTGTTTCTCCACTGCAGTATATACACTATGCCACCGTTTTGATCAAATGAGTGGTATCCTTTCACGGCTGACATCGGGGAACTGTTTTTTTTTTTCATTTTTTCATTCATCTTTCAGGACTCCATGGGAGTGAATTGGAAACTGCACATTGCTACCAGGCTATTTGCTTCTTTAGTTTTCACATGCTTATTATTATTTTATTTTTATACATTTAACTTTCTAAAATGGCTGCCTTCTTATAATTGTAACTCAAGCTTTAAAAATGATCTAACGTGGTTGCCAATGTGTTGCTGCATGCAAGCACATCAGTGGTCTCCTAAGGATGTTTTTTCTTTATGTGAAAAAACATTCAAAGATGACCATCTAAGGGGTGTGCGGGCATTTTTTTTTTAAATCTTCCAATGCAAACAAGCATTGACAATTCCAATAGCTTGGCATTTGTCTTTTAAAGGCGAGTCTGATTGGCTTTGCCAGTGCTTGGTGTAGAATTCAGTGAACTTTTGAAATAATAACTGCTGTCCTCTTTTCTAAAAGGAAAACGATTTTGTAAATCTTTAGTAGGAAAATCATGTACATTTTCTTTAAGATAAATCTTCACACTTTAAATAAAAAATCGATTTCTGAGACTAGTGCTCCTTTTAGTGCTTATGTTGTACTTTATAAAAGGTTGCCTGATTTCTTAAAACACACAATTTCATCTCTTTAAAAAACATCTCCCATTTCAATATAAAGTCTACCTTTTTTTTTAGAAAAGAAATTAATTAAAATAAAGTTTTTTTGTAGAACAAAAAAACTACCATTTGTTGTGGAATGTTGGGATGTTTACAATTAATGCCATGTTATATTAAAATGGACATTGCCGACATGCTGTGTAGAATTTTACATTTTGCAAGAAAAGTGATTCCTCTGCAGAAAATTATTATTTGCGGGGAGATGTGATTTAGAATTATGCAACATTTTACACGAAAAGTGATTTGAATACAGAAAATGAAAAACGCTGTCCATTTCATTGTTATAAATATCGAGTATGTTTTGTATTGTTTATGTACTCTGAATCTATTTTATTTAGTATAAACTGGAGAGTATGCTTTGGGGCTCCATAGAATATGGGTGGAAGTGTAATCGTGAACATATACAGTGTGTGTGGTATTTAATTATTTGTTTATAAAGTTTTATATAGCGCAAACTTGATCCCGATATGCCACTCTCTTACTAAGCAGTCGGGAACATATCTGCATATGAATAAATCTCTCTCTCAGGCTTTGTACAAATAAAGACACATTCCCGCGTTTATTACTAGAGTACAAAGGTCAAATTCGAGTTTATTCCCACAGTACAGCAAAATAGAAGTGAAAAGAAATGTGGTTGAATAACACTTTATTGAGAGCAACTGTACTAATAAAAGCACGTTCACACATTTATTACCACAGTGCAAATTTCAAATTTGAGTTTATTACATTACAGCAAAATTGGGATGAGAAAAATATGTTTTACTGGTTCAGAGACTGCATGTAACAATTAATTTACATAGGAAAACAACTAACTTACTAGTCACAATGTCTCCGTGTAATTTTACCACGGAGCTCAAATTAAACCCCTTGCAACCTTGCATCATGGTTTGGTCTTAATACAGATACACATGAAAAAATGGGATCAACTGTATATGCTGATACCTTGGGCCGGATTGTGTAAGTTTACTACTCGTAAATCCCTTTGAATAGTAAACAATTGCAAACTAACACCAAAGTGTATGTTTACCTTTATGAATCAGGCCCATAGAGTAGAATAACATTAAATGTGCTATCATCACCACACCCCAAATAAGGAATGTTTTAGTACTGGAACACGTTTGACTATTTGTAGGTATATTTGTATGCTTGTTGTTTATTACCATTGTTGAAAGACGGGAGGGACGTCATGACTCACTCGAGTCATGGTTCCTCCTCAAACTCAACAATGATAATAAACCACAAATTACACTTTGCGTCTGCATACATATATACCTACATGTAGAGTCGCATATTTCTTAGTTTAAAAGGTCATTTATTTGGGGCATGTCTTTGTCTGTGAATGACAAGGACAAAATGGTACTAGTATCAGCCATTTTGGATGGAGACTGGGGTTCCTAGCACTGGGCATGAGTATTTGTTCTAGTGAAGACACTGCACCAGATAGTGCAGAGCTGAGGAGCCAAATGCTGAGGTTCTTAACTTGAATAGCACAAGGGATTGTCTTCCCTGTGGAATTGCTGTGATAGAGATGCTGGCCCTTGGTTATGCGCATTCCTGTAACATTCTCTATCAGAAAAACGTTTCTACTGTGGAAAGTAGTGTTTTACTCCTAACTTAATTGTGACATGCTCGTGAATTTCCGTAAGATTCACTTAGTCCTTGACAAAGCCTTGTGCATCGGGCCCTGTGTGTTTAAAATCAGGGCTATCTCCGCAGTTCTGGTCAGTTCACAGGACACACTGAGTCGCAAGTTTCCATTTTCTGCCTTAGAAATCATATGTATTTTCCTGCATGGTGCTTGAATATGAGCTGGCTTTCGTCGCATACCATCAACACTGAATCACATGTAGACACTAGGGTAAATTTAAGGTAGGAATTTGGGTCTGGTTAAGGACATAGTTGATCAATTGGTAGCAGTTGAACCCCAATCTCACTGGATGTCTTAAGCTGCCGTCTGGAATTACACAATGGTTAATGAAAACTCTTTGGTTCATTCAACCATTGAGCGTTCTGTAGTCTACCAATTAGGGAGAGAGCCTGGTTTGAGAGCAATTTTTCTAAAGGATGATGTTTGAGTAGGGTCGCTATTCAGCAGTCAAACGACAAGGAGATTAGGTCTTTAAGACAAGAAGTGTGATATGTAGGATTTAATCCCTGCTTCACTGTTAACAGTATCCTGAAAGATTCTGCTTTGCTCCCTACTGCCTTTCCCTTTTGTGATATGGGTTCTATTTTGAATGATTATCTCTGTAAGGAGCATTGTACTTCTGTCGGTGCAGGTTCTACTCAAGATAGCTATTGGAAGAGGGCGACTACCATGTCATGGGGAAAGGGGTGTGTATTTTTTTTGTGATCCTTCTGAATGCTTCGGGCTTTGCTTCACTGGTTAGAAGATGCATGTGCAACCAATCACGATGTTCTCCATCACCATCTGGTATACCGGGTGGCACTTCTTCTTCTTGCGGTGGGACTTCCTGCCCTGCACTTCCTGCGGGCAGAGCAACCTCCTGACAGGAATCTTGCCATAGATGGGGATGCTGGTCATTGAACGGTCCTCCTGCATGGTAAAGGGGTTGATGCAGCCCGTGCACAGGCAGCGGGCCTCGGGGATGTCCACGGGGATGCGTGACTCATCATGGTTGATGCTAGGGAGAAGGATGAAAATGTTAATTTGATTTTGAGTTACCCGAGTGACACCGTTATGCACACAAGTTTGACTGTCCTATGTCGACTGAGGGATAGTCTTCAAAAATACAAGTTCTATATGGCTGAATTGAATTCTGAAGCAATACCTGTAATTTTCCACAAATAAAGATTTCGTAGAAACTAGTTATTAAACAAAGATACAGTAATTTTAAACAATGTGCATTTTCAACAAAGTAAAACGATATTTGTTAAGCCTGCTGTATTTTGTTTGTATTAAACCACGTTTGCAGGTCACATTTTGCTCACAACATACTGACCTGACTGGAAAATACATGATAAATATATTTTTACTTACAGAATAGTAATACCAGTGTTTGTGGCTGTAGTTATACATCTAGAAATATCAGCAAGGGATGATAACTGGAGTCTATAAAATGTCCTGACTGTGAGCCTTGTAACATTGTTGATGGGGGGCCTCTGGCAATGTAAGGTGAAGGCAGGAAGGTTCCATGGGCGCACCATAATACCCTTGTCTCACAGTCTGTCTCCATGGAGAAGACAAGGAACACAATGATCAAAAAACCGATCATAACAAAAGAAAGACTGCACAAGGTGCAGCTCTGTCCCCCCACCCCCCAACTGTGCTCTCATCGCCTATCCCACGGCTCCATCTTGTATCTTACTTCATGAGACGCCATAATGTTCGTAATCAATAGCTTTAAGAAGGGTATCTTCGGAGGTGGTAGTGGTGGAGAAGCAAGAAACATGACGGTGACCTTCATGAACATCATCAGCAATGCTGCTGCCCAGTATAACCCAGAGCCCTCACCCCCACAGCCCTGCTTCCAATGTTGTTGAGGCCAGTGAAAGTGAAGAGGTCCGACTGTTTCGGAGTCTATTTGCACCGCTGGCTGGAGATGATATGGAAGTAAGTCTGAAAGAGTTGATGGGAATTTTAAACCAGGTTGTCACGGAAATTCAGACCTCAAGACTGATGGTTTCAGCATCGACGCGTGCCGTAACATTGTGGCTGTCATGGATAGCAACAGCACTGGAAAACTGGGAATCAGTGAATTCGAGTATTTATGGGACAATATTCGGATGTGGCAGGCCATTTACAAATGATATGACGCTGACAGATCTGGGACCATTGGCGGGTCAGAGCTGCTGGGGGCATTCGAAGCTGCAGGGTTCTGGATGAATGACCAGCTCTACAGTATGATTGTTCGTAGATAGTCTAATGAAAATGGAAACATGGACTTTGGCAACTATATCCACTGCCTTGTGCGACTGAACGCCATGTTCTGTAGTAGGGGATCTCTGTGTATAGTCCTAATCTAGTGAATAGTCCCGCCCATGTGCGTGGACCCCGGAGCAATCAAAAATAATCTCTTAAAGTGTCGAAAAATGCAGAACTGCACAGACACTTAAGAGAGAATTTAAAGACAGATAATGCAGCCTTAAAAGGCTACACTGTCCAGTACTTCAACTAGAAATTCCACCACAAAAATCCACAAAACAGCAAAGCCTGTACAGATTTCCCTTGCTTTAACAGCAAAATCCCTCAGGAATGATAGAGAGAAGAACCTGGACAGACAAGCCCCATAGGCTGCCATTATGTGGCTCAGAACAGGATACTGTGCCTTTAAGAGAACCTTCCAGAACTTCACAGTATCCCAGAATGCCCTGCAGGTCCCAGTTACTTTCAGTTCTTTTTTCCGGCTCCTGCAAGCAGGACCCTGGAGCATTGAGCTCTCCCTTTTCAAGGGTTTATTGGTGTTTTTTCACTGTAAATTCGATTTGAGTACTTTCTAAGTACTTTTAGGCTTTTCTTCTTGGTGTTTTGCACTCTTTTGATGTCAAATATGCCTGCATTATTTGACAAATGCCCGGAGTGCTCCAGGAAGAAGGCAAAATCAGACCCTCATGAGGTGTGTATCTTCTGCCTGCCCTCTTCCCATATTCCAGAGGAGTGTGAGATCTGTCAAGGCTTCTCTGGCAGGACCCTGAAGGACAGAATGAAGATAAGGCTTCAGGGCCTCGAGGAAAGGAGGCTGAAGGCGCAAGGTGGGTCTGGAAGGGCTTCATCTGCCCATGCTGAGGCCTCTGGGGGGCTCCCCAGGGGCAGGAAGTCCAGCAAACGTCCACATTCTCCATCTGGGTCAGTAGCACTGACCACGACGTCGAGAGGGAGGTCCACGGCCAGCACCCGGTCTCCCCAGGGCTCTGGGTCGAGAAAACGTCGCCCGTCGACGTCGAGGGACTTACACAGGCCGCCGTTGAACCCAGTGACGATTTCTTCGGCGTCGACGTCGAGTGATCGGCGTCGACGGGCCCGGCGTCGGCGCTCGCCGTCGAGGCGATACCGCCGATCGCCGTCAACGGACAGGACATTGTCGTCGTCGAGGGGATCCTCGTCGTCGAGGCCGCCGTCGAAACGGAAGAGGTCGCCGTCGAGGCAGAAGAGATCTCCGGCGAGGAAGAAGTCGCCGTCGAGGCGGTCGAGGTCGCCGTCGAGGCGGACAAGGTCGCCGTCAAGGCATTCGAAGAGGTCGCCGTCGAGGCACACGATATCGCCGTCACGGCATAAAGGATCGTCGTCGAGATGGTCGGGCTCGACGTCGAGGCATGGAGGCCGTTCGACGCCGAAGCATAGAAGACGGTCGATGCCGAAGGGGCGCTCAACGTCGAGGGACCTACGTTCGACACCTGGTCGCCGTTCTTCGGCGTCGAGGGGTCGTGCTGACAGGCCTAGGACTGTGGGGGGCTCCCCTCAGTCTGGGAAGGATGGCGGGTCACCGGGATCGGTGCACGCGGAGGTGTATGCCCCGAAGAAGGCTGTTCCGCCTCCTCCTCCGTTGCCAAGAAGTCTCCCTCCGAGGGCTCCAACCCCTCCTCCGTTGCCTCCTCTGCCTCCACTTCCTACAGGCACAAGGACCCCTGTGCCGAGGTCGGTCTTGTTGCCCAGGCTGCCGACACCTCCCAAGAAGACTCCTAAGTCTAAGGAACCACCCAGGCCCAAGACGTCCGCCCCGGGGAAACCGGCTGAACGCCCCAGACCTAGGAGGTCGAGGTCGCGCTCCAGGCGGAGAGACAGGTCGAGGAGCAGACACAGGTCCTCCACCAGATCTAGACATCACCACAGGAGTCATATGTCCAGATCCCGTACAGCATCATCTAGGACCCGTTCCTATTCGCCTACTCTATCGGATTCTCCGGAGACTAGGGTGTCCCCGGTCGACGACATTGGCACGTTCCAGGAGGTGCTCCTGCGGGGGGCGGCGAAGTTGGGTATCACGGTGACGGCTCCTACACCTACGACGTCCGTGATATTCGAGACACTTTACAAGAAGCAACTGTCTCGCCCTCTTCTGCCGTTGGTCCCAGGACTGGTCGAACCGGCGGAAGCGCTGTTCCTTACACCGGCGGTGGTGAAGGCTGCTCCCTCAAGACTCCTGAAAAAGTACTGAGCTCCTGACTCGGACCCGGCCTTCCTCCGTGTGGACCCGATGCCCGACTCGGTGATAGTGACTGCGGCCAGAAAGTTACATTCTACCTCCCCGTCCTCCACAGTGCCACCGGATAAAGAGAGCCGCTGGATTGATTCGGCTGGTAGGAAAGCCTGTGGGACTTCTTCCACCACTATGAAAGCCTCCAGCGATTCGGCGTTGCTAGGGCGGTACAACCGTGCGCTATGGGACTCCCTGGAGCAGTTTGCGGACCTTGTGCCACGCGACAGGAGGGAGGATTTCCTGGAAATTGTCTCGAAAGGGATGCTGGTTTCCAACCAGGCCATCAGTGCCGCTGCAGACATAGTGCTGTTGGCCGCACATGGCTACTGTCACGGGGTCAACCAGCGCCGCCATGCTTGGCTCAGGCTTACGTCACTCAAGCCTGAGGCGCAACAGCGGGTGGCCAATCTGCCGTTTTCCGGTGCAACACTCTTCGGGAAACATGCCGACGACGAAATGGCCCGGATGAAGGCCGAGGCTGAAACCGTGACGGCTGTGGGTCTGGAGAAACCCAAGGACAAAAAGCCTTACCGCCAGTTCCAACGGCGGTTCGGCTCGCAGGGGAAAGGAAGAGGACAGTCTTCTGGACAACAGCAGCAGCAACAACAGCAGCAGTTCCGAAGACCCTTCCAAAAACATCAGAGAGGTAGAGGTGGACAGCAGTCCTCTACCGCGACCAAAGGCCCGGCTGGGTCTCGCCCCTGAGCGGTTACTTCCCCTTCATCCGTTACCCGCTCCGGTGGGGGGAAGCGTTCAATTTTTTCTGGCAGAGTGGAGAAAAATTACTCGGGACAAGTGGGTGCTGAATATTGTTTGCAATGGATACAGTCTTCGGTTCATCAGCCCTCCTCCATCGATTCCTCCGGTCAGCTCGCAGTATCAGCTGCGCGAGCTCCAGGCGGAGGCCGATATCCTGTTAAGGAAAAGGGCAATAGAAGATGTACCTCTGTCTCAAAGGGGAAGAGGTCTGTACTCCCGGTTCTTTCTGGTCCGCAAGAAGGACAAGAACGAGTTCAGGCCCATTCTGGACTTGCGACAGGCAAACAAATGGATTCGCAGAGAAAAGTTTTGCATGCTGTCGTTGCATCAGATTTATCCTCAGTTGCAACGGGGAGACTGGCTATGTGCCATAGACCTACAGGATGCATACTTCCATGTGCCCATTGCACACAAACACAGGAAGTTCCTGCGATTTCAAGTCGGCACCAATCACTATCAGTACACGGTACTTCCGTTCGGGCTGAAGTCTGCGCCCAGGACGTTCTCGAAGTGCATGGCAGTGGTAGCGGCACACCTGAGGAAGAACAAGGTGTTTGTCTACCCGTACCTGGATGATTGGTTGATCAAGGCCTCCTCCTTCTCGGAAGCTCAAGCACACTTCCAGAAGACGTGCGTTCTGTTGAACAAGCTGGGGTTGCACATCAACATGTCCAAGTCTGTTCCGACTACGGTCCAGTGCATTCAGTACTTGGGAGCCTCCATCGATACGCTGTCAGCAAGCGTGTCTCCTTCGGAGGAGCGACGATTATCACTCCTTCGGAAGGCTCAGGCTCTCATGTCCACTCCATCGACGACAGTAAGGACGGTATCTCCTCTACTGGGATCGATGGCCTCTTGTAACTTCCTGACACCACATGCGCGGCTGCGCATGAGACCGCTGCAGGAGTGCTTAGAAGATCAGTGGGACCAGAGGAGAGGTTCTTGGGACGACAAAATACGACTGTCTCTGCATGCTCTTCAGTCTCGGAAGTGGTGGTGTTCAGCGGAGAATCTCCTCAGAGGGGTTCCCTTCCACAAGGACATTCCCACACAGACTATCGTGACGGATGCTTCTCTCCAGGGATGGGGAGCGCACTCCGGAGACTTACAGATTCAAGGGACGTGGTCCCCGACGGAGTCCACGTACCACATCAATTTCCTGGAACTCAGAGCTGTTCACTTAGCGGTGAAGGCGTTTCACCCGTCCTTCCGGACCAACTCTCTGCTTGTACAGACGGACAATACGACTACGATGTATTACCTCAACAAGCAGGGGGCTCAAGATCCCGCACTCTGTCGCAGGAGGCGCAGGCGATCTGGCACTGGCTTCTGGCCCAAGGACTGTCGATAACGGCCACTCATCTGCCAGGTGTGCAGAATGTTCAGGCAGACGAGCTGTGCAGACTGATTCAGGAAAACCACGAATGGGTCATAAACGACCAAGTACTAGGAGAAGTCTTCGCAAGGTGGGGAACTCCAGGCGTAGATCTGTTCGCCACCGCCGAAAACAGCAAATACCAAGACTTCGCCTCCAGGTACTACCAGCCAGGGACGCTGGGGAACGCGTTATGGATCAACTGGTCGAACAGCTTTCTGTACGCTTTTCCACCCATTCCCCTGACCCCGGCGGTTCTCATCAAGCTGTCCCAATCCAGGGCGAGGATGATTCTGATTGCCCCGGAATGGCCCAGACAGTGGTGGTTCACGGACCTGCTTCACCGGTCTCTCCTTCCTCATATGAAGCTGCCGTGCAGGCCGGACCTTCTCACGAAGTTCGGGGGGCGAATGGTGCACCCCAACCTCTCGTCTTTGAGTTTGGCGGCTTGGCTCCTGAAATAGTGCAATATGGCCATCTGAATCTCCCAGAGGATTGTATGGACATACTGAAGGAGGCTAAGCGACCTTCCACTAGGACTTCTTATGCTTACAAGTGGAAGAGGTTTTGCATCTGGTGCAAGTCTAAGAACTATGACCCGACGACATGCAAGGAGGATGTCATCCTTCCATATCTGCTATATCTGGCGCAGTCTGGCCTTAATGTCCATTCCATTAAGGTTCATCTGGCTGCTTTGACTGCCTACAGGAAATGCCCTTCACAGACTTCCTTCTTCCAGATCCCTGTGATCAAAGATTTTCTGGAAGGCTTGAAGAAAGTATTCCTTCCTGTCAGGCTTCCTTCGCCTTCATGGGACTTGAATGTGGAGCTGTCCAGGTTGATGAAGGAGCCTTTTGAACCTATTCATAAGGCTTCGTTGCAGCACCTGTCCTGGAAGGCCTCGTGGCCATTACGTCGGCCCGCAGGGTTAGTGAAATTCAGGCGTTGTGTTGCCAAGAACCTTATACTGTATTTCATGCTGCTAAGGTTGTTATGCGTACTCACCCTAAATTTCTTCCCAAGGTTATTTCTGATTTTCATATCAACCAGACTATAACTTTACCTACGTTCTTTCAGAATCCTTCATCTCCAGCGGAACGGTCCTTGCATTCCCTGGATGTTAGGAGGGTGCTGAAATTTTATCTGGATCAAACCAAAGATATTCGTAGGTCAGACCAATTGTTCATCAATTATGGATCAGTCAGGACGGGTCTTGCTACCTCTAAACAGTCCATCTCGAGGTGGATTGTGTCCTGCATACAATTGTGTTACCAACAAGCTAATAAGACCTTAGGGGGAAAACCTAAGGCTCATTCCACCAGGGGCAAAGCCGCCACGACGGCTTTGCTTCGTAACGTACCAATTGCGGAAATCTGCAAGGCGGCCACTTGGAAGTCGGTCCATACCTTTGCTAAGCATTACTGCCTGGACTCTGATGCCAGGGCAGACGCTCAGGTTGGGCAGGCTTCGCTGCGAAATCTGTTCGCACAATAGTGGTGTTATTTCTCGTTTCTCAACCGCCGCTTTGGTGTGGGGATGGGCTTGCCATTCTATTCACTAGATTATGACTATACACAGAGATCCCCTACTACAGAAGGAGTAGTTTCTGCCCTGTAACTCCAGTTCTGTAGTAGGGGTATCTCTGTTATAGTCATAAGCGCCCGCCCTTCTCCCCGGTGGAGAGAGATATTCATGTACGGAATGCTACAGGTCTGGCGTGTTACGCCTTCAAAAAGAACTGAAAGTAACTGGGACCTGCAGGGCATTCTGGGATACTGTGAAGTTCTGGAAAGTTCTCTTAAAGGCACAGTATCCTGTTCTGAGCCACATAATGGCAGCCTATGGGGCTTGTCTGTCCAGGTTCTTCTCTCTATCATTCCTGAGGGATTTTGCTGTTAAAGCCAGGGAAATCTATACAGGCTTTGCTGTTTTGTGTTTTTTTGTTTATGGAATTTCTAGTTGAAGTACTGGACAGTGTAGCCTTTTTAGGCTGCATTATCTGTCTTTAAATTCTCTCTTAAGTGTCTGTGCAGTTTTGCATTTTTCGACACTTTAAGAGATAATTTTTGATTGCTCCGGGGTCCACGCACATGGGCGGGACTATTCACTAGATTATGACTGTAACAGAGATACCCCTACTACAGAACTGGAGTTAGAGGACAGAAACTACTCCTTCTGTGCCTTCAAAGCCTTGGATAAAGATGGGGATGGTAAAATCAAGGTCCCCTTGCAAGATTGGCAGCAGCTGACCATGTCCTCCTAAGGAGATGACCTCAAAATATCAGAGTTCTCCAGAATGCGAAATCTGATGGACGCCATCTTGTAACTCCTGATCTGCATTTTCTCAGAGGAAATGCGTCCGTCTGCTCCTGCACACCCTTTACTACTTTTGAGTTGTTCTCCTTTGCTCTGTATTTCCCAACGATAGAGGTCTATAACTGAATATTTTTATACAGACATATTCGTTTCTCAACATTAGGTTTCAGAAAACGCATGTTGCCGCTTTGTTTGAAGTCTGAAATACTCCACCCTTATCATGTACCATGTTGGAGGGGAAAGGATGCGTTGTAGAGAAATATTGACCCTTCTCTTGCTCTCCTTTCATCCCTCCACATCAGCTTCTCTTTAAAGATTACTACACCTCATTTTCATAAATAGTGTATTTGGACTGTGACGACACAGTCGTCACATTATGGTTTTACAACCGAAGTAAAGATTATGATGATGATGATGATGACTAAGCACAAGCGCCTGCTACCCCACCTTACGGGGCTGAGATATGCCTTGTCCTATTGCGGACCGGTATCCAGCACTTTGACACCATAGTTTTCTAAAGACAATTGTAAATGTCTTATTATAAAATCAGATTTTCAAACTAAAAAAAGAAACACTGCATGCCTTTGAATGAGTCTGTGATTCTCTTGCATATTTCAGAGTGCCTCGACTGCCTGACAACGTGTCCGGGAGATACATAAGCCCTCATTGTAAGGTCTTCAAAATAAAGGTTAGTAAAATCGTCGAAGGGTAGATCTGTTACTGCACCTTATCGTTTTACCCTAAGGCAGTTTTATTAATGATTTTTTGAGCTTGGGGGCTGGAGAGTAATGCACAGATGTGGTTTAATCACACCTACAAAAAATGTTTTCCCCATTACCGACCCCTTATGTTTTTGAAAGCAAATGAATTTACGCAGAGGTGTAGAATTACTGCATAACTCAGAAGCAGGAATGCGGTGCAACCACCATTTGCCTCTGATATTCGGTTTGCCAGCCCAACTGGGAATGAGGGCCATAGTATTGGCTTTGGAACTACACAACTTTGTTACACATGCTCCAGATTTGACTTATTATAATAGAGCCAATTCTACTCCACGGGGAATGTTTGAAAACTGTAAGGAACCAGGAAGCAGTGCTTAATTTGTGCTGGTGTTTTCCGGTGCTCGGAACCCGCACTTAATTGTTAACACTGGCACATACTTATGGCAGTCTACCAAATGGCAGTGCTGGTTGTTTATTTCAGTATGGAGCACACAGGTTAACAATTAAATGTATATTTAAAAAGAAAAAAGCTAGAGTGTTCAAGTCCATTCTTACAGCTATGACAGCAATTATCCTAAATGTCACATTAACAGGATTGTGATGTTTAGTGTAGAGCATTTACACTGACAAGGGGCAGTGATGTGTAGTAGGGTGAATGTTCCTCTTCTTTATGTCCTCTCTCTTTCCCCTTGCTGTTCTGCCTAAGTATGTGTGGAATGTTGGTCAGGTCATGGAATGTTGAATGCCTGATGTGAGTCAGTTGGTGTCTGCAGGCTGAGCAGCTAGGAGGCTGCTCCTGATGGGGCGTACTTACAGGCCTACTTACCATCTTGGCTATACTTAATACTTCTGTAACCTGTACCTGAATAAAGCTTTTACTTGGAACCACAACCTGGCCTCCTGTGGACTTTCATACTACGACAGATGGCAGTTACAGTCATTAGTGCAACCTGAATGGCCTCCTGAGCAACACCCTGGGCCCTGGCACTTGTTTATTTACAGATTAAGCACTGCCAGGAAGTGAGGCCAATGACGTGATGTTCAAGGATCACACACCTGTGCAAAAGGGTGGGTGCTCGAATGGCTGCAAAGAGGGAACTCTGAAACAGAACAAGTGACCAGGAAGTAATTGAGTCCCAGTCCATGGGGCTGCGATTGTTCAGGTTGGTGTTGTAACTAGGAACATGTGTTCACCCAACCCTCTCCCGGTTTTCCCCCCTCCTTAATGTTGATTGATGGTATCTCCCACATGACAGCTTGGGCGCTCACTGTGGAATGTTGACACAGTGACCCGAGCCATGTATTTGACAAGCTGACGGCAGTCTGAGAAGTTACTCTTGAGAATAAAGAACTTCAGCTATATATATTTGCGTCACTCATTACTACATTTTCCTGGCGACGAGGTGGAGGAAGCTGAGCCAGGGACAGTGACTGCCGTTTCCCTGGACTTGTGAATTGCTTGTCAATGAAAAGAATATCGGAGGAGCCTGTGACCCATGCTTGACTGGAGGGTCACCGCTATGAAGGAGGACATGGGAGCAGAGAAAATAAACAAGTAAGGTGACTCTGCAGCGTTGCCCCAGCTCATTGTAGTCCTTAGGAGTATGCCCGCGTGATCAGGCTTAGCTCGGGTGCCTCATCGGGCATCGGATGATTTAAGGGGACTATCTCACGAGCGCAAGGCGAATCTGACGGTGGGGGTCTCAGGTTTATTCCTACGGTCGGGTGTCTCATCGGACATCGTGACCCCTGTCTTTGCTAAGGGAATTTGAGTCACAGCTGAGGGAAGGAGCGCTGCCGACCAGTCGCGCAATCAGCGTGAGGGCAACAGTTGGCCTATGGTTGTCCTTTTAAAAGGAAATTAGTCTAGTGAGAGGCTCATCTCCTTCTATTGAATATGTTTTTTGGATGTGGGAATCATTTGAATAGAACTGCTGTTTAAGAATAATTCGATACGTAAGGAATGATGGACTTTTTTGGTAATAGATGATGAATCAGTATCACTTGGCACATTTCTAAAATTATAGTTAGTTTACACACCTGCATGGGCACACTAACATGGAGAAGAAGGTGAGGTTAAATGTTGAGAGGAAGATGGAGGATTGGAATGATCAATAGAGGGATCTTTCAATGTCTCAGTAGAAATATCAACCTGCAGAAATACATGATACCCCCAAAACCAACTACCAAATAATCTTTAGGTCCAGCTGGGCAAAGATTTATCTGCCTTTATTCCTTCAGTACTAAACCAAGGTGATCTACTGACTAGAGCTATGAGCTCCACTGGACCCGCTGCAGGTAAGGGGGATTTGAACTCCTTAAATGATTGATTGATTTAATACTCGACAGTGACCTGGCGCTTTAACCTGTAAAGCAGCAAGAGAGTAATTATTGTCGGAAGAGGTGGGTTTCAGGAGTTTGCCAATATGAAAGATTCGAAAGAGCGAATGGCAAGGGGGGAGGATATTCCATGTCCAGGAACGTAGCTTAGTCAGTGATAATCGGAGGAGGGGAGGGGGTATGAATTGCAAATTTCCCAACTAAAAAAAACGGTATGCCAAAAGGTGAAGGGATGAGATGACCATGGTTTGGGGTACGCTGTTCCCACGAGGAACAGGTTCAATATTGATTTGTATTAATTGGGCCTCTTGTCTAAGTGCCTGATAAAATGAAATTAACAAGTTAAAACCTTTTAGTCAAATAAGCAGGAAGAGAAAAAAACAAAAAAAAGGCACAGCAGACGGAATCATGTCCCTCAGAACGAACTCTGGCCTGAAATGCATTGATTTTGGGGGTGTCACACCCCCAAACAAAGATCAACAAAAAGGAGAGAAAGGGTATTCGCCAGTAAAGGCAGGAGAGGGACTCCCTGTCCCCTTTAATATATCAGTAAACAACAATAAGGGAGTTACAACTAGAGGATACACCCAGCCTCAATGGAGGCGAGTCTGTGTGTTAACCACAATCCAAGAGAAGGACGTCCTTTGTCCTTTAGAACCCTCTCTCACCAACCTAGTTGGTGACATGCTTCATCATCGGGGTCCCACCCGGACAGCCGAATGCCATCCAGGTGTGCTGCGACACCTGATTACAGTGGAGCTGGATTTTATTTCTTTTATATGTGCAAAGGAGAAAACTAAGTGTAATTAAAAGTATCCGGTACTACCCGCTTACGTGATTTATTCTGGGGTGTAACGGATATTATTAAAACAAGGAAGGCACCTGTTGCCCAATTAGGAGAGCTGTTGGTGAAAAAAACTATACAGGGTGTGGGTTAAAAAGGTCTACATGTTTCTACCTATGTGTAAATTTAACAGGTATTCGTCAGGACCATGGGGTACCTCCGGGAAGGTGTACACACGCTAAGGCGCACCCTATCCTCGTAGGTAACAGAAGGAGAAACTAAAAATGAATCTCCAAAAAGCTGTTTTCTTCTTTTGTTTGTAGAAAAAAGCCTGTGGAAAGAATAAGGGAGAAGGGTTGTGGATAACGGACATACATATATATAACATACACATAAGACACAATCAGTGAATAGTGATGTACATCGTCATTCATCAAAAGACTTGATGTGAGGGACGTGTGAAATAAGTCCCAATATCGCGGCAACCTGCGAATTACATACCACGTGGTAGCGCAACCAATGTATCATAGATACTGAGTTCGCTTGGTGTCAGTGCTAGCCTTAAAAGGGGCACTTAACACGTATTGGCGAAGTCCTGGGTGTTATGTCTCAATTGCTGAGAAAAAGCGAAATCGTCGTGGTAGTGAAAGACGACTTCGCGTGATTTAAAACGGCATTCGGTGAGAACGCGAGTAGTGCGTGAGTTAAGAACCTGATCTGGACGTGCTACACCAGTCACAAATTAACATAAGAGCGAAGGGGCCTGGTATGGGGAGCATGCACAAAAGTAGCGTGAGTAAAGGAAGACGGAACGTCTTACTGGGAGCGTTACTACTCAATGCTCCATGAGCGAACCCGGGAATGGCACTTTCCTCGTTACGATCTGGCAGAAAGTAACAAACAGGGTTTTAAGGATATGCCAATATGAAAAACAGAGGCGCTGTTGGCGCACCCTCAGAGGAACAATCTTACTTGTAGCAGGATGGGAGGGCGCCGTTTGCACCTAAGCCGTCACCGCGAGTGCTCCGTGTGATACTGGGCGAACCACCAGCGTGGTAAATGTTTCCGGGTTGGGCGTGGTCAGCTCTAGCGTGTCACCAGTAAACTAGCCAATGGCAAGGCGGGTGTGTGGGGGTGTGGAATATTGCATGTCACTGTTGACGTGGCCAATCAGAGCGAGGGCGTTAGAGGGCCGATTCGTGTTTACATGGTTTCCTCGTATTTTACGAGTATGACTCGGAGTATAGCAGGCGGCTCAGTGGGTGTTTCCATCTTCTTGAAAATAAGAGTAAGGATGTATTAACAAAATAAAAAAGAATGTGTTAAAAAGGGTTCTTGCGCAGTTGTGCTGCAGAAGAGTCAGTCTAGAGAATCATACAGCATACGAAAATCAACGATTTACAAGGGACTTCCATAATTTAATAGCGAAAGGCTAGTTATGCACTGAGTTCCAAGGGATATTATCATTGAGGCCGGTCTTATGTGTAGCCAGTCTATAGACCCAGCGCTGTTCCTTTTCAAAGAGGTTGGACTCTTTCTCAACTTGTTCTATGATGGTCCATTTAATGTCATTCGGGCCATGTTTCATAGACAGGAAATGTTCTGTGAGTTTTATCATTGTTTTTTGGCAGCGGATCGTGCTCCGGTGTTCGCATATGCGTTGCTTGATCTTCCTACTAGTCATGCCCACATACCGTAAGTTACAGGGACAAGTAATTAAGTACACCACATGTGAGCTATTACAATTGGTATGTGATCTGATTGTCCAGATCTTACCTTCTTCCAAATTTAATGTCTTTGTGTTCTCTGTGAGAGGACAGACACTGCAATTCCCACATTTGTAGTGTCCCATAACCTTGGGTAGGCCCCATGCGTTGAGTACTGTTGGTTCTTCTTCAGTTTTTTTCTTTGGCCTGGTGTTGACTAAACTGTCACGTATAATCCTTGCTCTTTTGTAGGCAAATAAGGGTTTGTCCCATTTCAAATTGCCTGTGTTGATTATCTTCCAGTGTTTATTTATGGATTTCGACATTAGGTTTGACGCGGTACAGAAAGTGGTTACACAGGTCAGTGGCAAGACAGCTTGTTCTCTGATATTATCCTCTAGTAGTGCCTCTCGTGGCTGATTCCTAGCACGTTTTTGGGACTTATTGAGGATATTGTCTGGATAACCCCTTGCTTGGAGTTTGGTGGTTAAATCTCCTGCTTGTTTGCGGTAGTCACTGAGTTTACTGCAGTTCCTCCTGATTCTTAAATATTGACCGTAGGGAAGGTTCTCTTTCAGGGGTCTCGGGTGGAAACTCTCGAATTTCAGGAGATTGTTCTTAGCAGTAGGTTTAAAATGGGTCCTAGTTTCCAAGTGTTCTCCCTCTTTAGTGATCGTTAAATCAAGGAAGGTCAAAGTCGTCTTTTGTATGTGTGAATTTCAGATTGTTGTCTAGAGTATTAATCCACTCGAAGAACGCCAGGAGCGTTTCTTCTGGCCCTTGCCATATCGTCAGGACGTCATCTATATAGCGCTTCCAGAGGAGGATATGTGACGAGAATGGATTCTGGTCACTTAAGATGAATCTCTTCTCGAAGTCATACACATACAGACCCGCCACGCTGGGAGCAAATGTGCTTCCCATCGAGGTTCCACCTATCTGGAGGTATAGGGTCCCCTCGAACTCGAAGTAGTTCTTTTTGAGTGCTAATCTAGCACATTCTAGGATAAAGTTTCTTGGGGTTCTGTGTGTCCAAACCTCTTTTTCCAATACTTTCAATGTATCATCCTGCGGTATGCTCTTATAGAGGCTCTCTATGTCAAGACTGACTAGTATGGTCTTCTCGTCAATCGTCACTTGAGTTAACAATTGTAGGACGTTTTTGGTATCCTTCAAGTATGTCGAAGTTTTTTGAACTAGAGGCCTCAGAAATATATCGCCGAATTTTGACAGAGGTTCTAGGACCGATCCAATGCCTGATACAATGGCTCTACCAGGCGGAGGGTGCTTGTTCTTATGCATCTTAGGGAGTATGTAGAAATATGGAATCTTCCCCTCGTTGTTGCAAAGGTAGTTCGCCTCCTGTTTCGAGATGAATCCTCTTTCTTTGCCATGGTCAATGAGTGACTTGATTTCATTTTTTAGTTCAGGAGTTGGGTCATAGGTCCGTTGTCGGTAATTATGTACGTCCCCTAATAGGCGGAGGCATTCAGTTCTATACATAGTGGTGTCCAGTACTACCACTCCTCCCCCTTTGTCCGCAGGTTTGATAGTGATGGTTTCACAGTGTTTTAATTCTTCCAGAGCAAGCCTTTCTGGTTTGGTGAGGTTGGTGAAAGGTTCCTTGGGCTGGAAGGTTTCAATATCATTAAATACTGCTTGTTCAAAAGCGGAAAGTTCCACCGGTGTCCTGTGCGGAGGGGGGGTGAAGGTCGACTTTGGTCGTAGTCCAGTCTCATTACGGTCTTGAAGTCCAGAAGTGTGAGGGATTACAAACTAAAAAACTAGAAGAACTAAAAAAAAACTAGAAGAACTAAAAAAACTCTCGCAGCTGTGCGCTGCCAATGATAGATCAACAAAAAGGAGAGAAAGGGTATTCGCCAGTAAAGGCAGGAGAGGGCCAGGGAGTCCCTTTGGACTATATACACTACCACATCCTGACAATATGAGCGACTACCAGGGCCTCACCTTCTCATCTGAAGAGATTAATGCTATTATGGGAGACCTCTCAACCTTTGCGGATACCAACATCTCGCAGAGTATCTCACACACTACAGAGTGGGAAAAACTTACTGAACTCAAGAAAAATAGGATAAGGACTATCCTACACAGGACTATTTTGAAAGAATATGTAATCAACAAAATGGCTCCGAAGGGCCTATTAGTGACCAATGCCCCACGCATCGTCCTGGAAGACGCCACTTTCAGAAAGGACTGGGCTCTAATAGGGTGGCACTGTACACATGACTGGATCATGTTAATCCTAAAAACAGCGGTACGATTGTCCGAAAAAATCTTAGTTGAAACTCAAGTCACTGAAGGACAGATAAAAGCCTCTATCACTGGCTATAAGAAAAAACTGGAGGAACTTAACAAGGAGATTAACGAATATAACGAAAATCTCACCCAACAAAAGGTATCGAAGTTCCAGAAGGACCTAAAGAAGTTCTTTTATAAAAAACTATCCCTACTCTGACCCTGAGTACACAGCACCGATGAAAACGGATCCAACATCAGTCTCCCCTAGTAACAGTTCTGTGAGTAGCAATTCAAGCACCTCCAGTACTGGAAGTTACAAACAACGGGGCAAAGGGAGAGGGAGAACAGCACAACAAGGCAACTGGCCTCAGTTCAACCCAATGATGCAAGGCTACCAACCACCGTTCCATCCCCCACCATTCCAGATGTATGAATGGCAACCACCTTTTCAACACCCACCACCTCCACCCAACAACTACAGGCCGCCATTTTTATGGAGGGGCGGAAGAGGCAGGGGAAGAAACAGAGGAGGAGTGGGAGGGGGGGCCCAAGTACACTGGGCACCGGAGGATCCGATTGTGAATCACACCAGGAGCAAGAATCAACAAGCGGGACCGAGCAACACTTAGAACGAGTGACTAATCTGGCAACCAGACCCCTATCAACCACTGAAGTACAAGTCCTAAATAAAGGACTAGGCTTTGTCCCCACACAAAGATTCGACAAATTTCAACTACATTGTGAGCTAGCCGGTTTCTTTAGAAAATTGAAACTAAAAGCTTTCTTTGAAAAAAACATTGAGAACAATGAGAATCAAGACCGTAATGAGACTGGACTACGACCAAAGTCGACCTTCACCCCCCCTTCGCACATGACACCGGTGGAACTTTCCGCTTTTGAACAAGCAGTATTTAATGATATTGAAACCTTCCAGCCCAAGGAACCTTTCACCAACCTCACCAAACCAGAAAGGCTTGCTCTGGAAGAATTAAAACACTGTGAAACCATCACTATCAAACCTGCGGACAAAGGGGGAGGAGTGGTAGTACTGGACACCACTATGTATAGAACTGAATGCCTCCGCCTATTAGGGGACGTACATAATTACCGACAACTGACCTATGACCCAACTCCTGAACTAAAAAATGAAATCAAGTCACTCATTGACCATGGCGAAGAAAGAGGATTCATCTCGAAACAGGAGGCAAACTACCTTTGCAACAACGAGGGGAAGATTCCATATTTCTACATACTCCCTAAGATGCATAAGAACAAGCACCCTCCGCCTGGTAGAGCCATTGTATCAGGCATTGGATCGGTCCTAGAACCTCTGTCAAAATTCTGCGATATATTTCTGAGGCCTCTAGTTAAAAAAACTTCTACATACTTGAAGGATACCAAAAACGTCCTACAATTGTTAACTCAAGTGACGATTGACGAGAAGACCATACTAGTCAGTCTTGCAAATAGAGCGCCTCTATACGAGCATACCGCAGGATGATACATTGAAAGTATTAGAAAAAGCCTTGGAGAAAGAGGTTTGGACACACAGATCCCCAAGAAACTTTATCCTAGAATGTGCTAGATTAGCACTCAAAAAGAACTACTTCGAGTTCGAGGGGACCCTATACCTCCAGATAGGTGGAACCTCGATGGGAAGCACATTTGCTCCCAGCGTGGCGGGTCTGTATGTGTATGACTTCGAGGAGAGATTCATCTTAAGTGACCAGAATCCATTCTCGTCACATATCCTCCTCTGGAAGCGCTATATAGATGACGTCCTGACGATATGGCAAGGGCCAGAAGAAACGCTCCTGGCGTTCTTCGAGTGGATCAATACTCTAGACAACAATCTGAAATTCACACATACAAAAGACCCCACGACTTTGACCTTCCTTGATTTAACGATCACTAAAGAGGGAGAACACTTGGAAACTAGGACCCATTTTAAACCTACTGCTAACAACAATCTCCTGAAATTCGAGAGTTTCCACCCGAGACCCCAGAAAGAGAACCTTCCCTACGGTCAATATTTAAGAATCAGGAGGAACTGCAGTAAACTCAGTGACTACCGCAAACAAGCAGGAGATTTAACCACCAAACTCCAAGCAAGGGGTTATCCAGACAATATCCTCAATAGGTCCCAAAAACGTGCTAGGAATCAGCCACGAGAGGCACTACTAGAGGATAATATCAGAGAACAAGCTGTCTTGCCACTGACCTGTGTAACCACTTTCTGTACCGCGTCAAACCTAATGTCGAAATCCATAAATAAACACTGGAAGATAATCAACACAGGCAATTTGAAATGGGACAAACCCTTAATTGCCTACAAAAGAGCAAGGAGTATACGCGACAGTTTAGTCAACACCAGGCCAAAGAAAAAAACTGAAGAAGAACCAACAGTACTCAACGCATGGGGCCTACCCAAGGTTATGGGACACTACAAATGTGGGAATTGCAGTGTCTGTCCTCTCACAGAGAACACAAAGACATAAAATTTAGAAGAAGAAGGTAAGATCTGGACAATCAGATCACATACCAATTGTAATAGCTCACATGTGGTGTACTTAATTACTTGTCCCTGTAACTTACGGTATGTGGGCATGACTAGTAGGAAGATCAAGCAACGCATATGCGAACACCGGAGCACGATCCGCTGCCAAAAAACAATGATAAAACTCACAGAACATTTCCTGTCTATGAAACATGGCCCGAATGACATTAAATGGACCATCATAGAACAAGTTGAGAAAGAGTCCAACCTCTTTGAAAAGGAACAGCGCTGGGTCTATAGACTGGCTACACATAAGACCGGCCTCAATGATAATATCCCTTGGAACTCAGTGCATAACTAGCCTTTCGCTATTAAATTATGGAAGTCCCTTGTAAATCGTTGATTTTCGTATGCTGTATGATTCTCTAGACTGACTCTTCGGCAGCACAACTGCGCAAGAACCCTTTTTAACACATTCTTTTTATTTTGTTAATACATCCTTACTCTTATTTTCAAGAAGATGGAAACACCCACTGAGCCGCCTGCTATACTCCGAGTCATACTCGTAAAATACGAGGAAACCATGTAAACACGAATCGGCCCTCTAACGCCCTCGCTCTGATTGGCCACGTCAACAGTGACATGCAATATTCCACACCCCCACACACCCGCCTCGCCATTGGCTAGTTCACTGGTGACACGCTAGAGCTGACCACGCCCAACCCGGAAACATTTACCACGCCGGCGGTTCGCCCAGTATCACACGGAGCACTCGCGGTGACGGCTTAGGTGCAAACGGCGCCCTCCCATCCTGCTACAAGTAAGATTGTTCCTCTGAGGCTGCGCCAACAGCGCCTCTGTTTTTCATATTGGCATATCCTTAAAACCCTGTATGTTACTTTCTGCCAGATCGTAACGAGGAAAGTGCCATTCCCGGGTTCGCTCATGAAGCATTGAGTAGTAACGCTCCCAGTAAGACGTTCCGTCTTCCTTAACTCACACTACTTTTGTGCATGCTCCCCATACCAGGCACCTTCGCTCTTATGTTAATTTGTGACTGGTGTAGCACGTCCAGATCAGGTTCTTAACTCACGCACTACTCGCGTTCTCACCGAATGCCGTTTTAAATCACGCGAAGTCGTCTTTCACTACCACGACGATTTCGCTTTTTCTCAGCAATTGAGACATAACACCCAGGACTTCGCCAATACGTGTTAAGTGCCCCTTTTAAGGCTAGCACTGACACCAAGTGAACTCAGTATCTATGATACATTGGGTGCGCTACCACGTGGTATGTAATTCGCAGGTTGCCGCGATATTGGGACTTATTTCACACGTCCCTCACATCAAGTCTTTTGATGAATGACGATGTACATCACTATTCACTGATTGTGTCTTATGTGTATGTTATATATATGTATGTCCGTTATCCACAACCCTTCTCCCTTATTCTTTCCACAGGCTTTTTTCTACAAACAAAAGAAGAAAACAGCTTTTTGGAGATTCATTTTTAGTTTCTCCTTCTGTTACCTACGAGGATAGGGTGCGCCTTAGCGTGTGTACACCTTCCCGGAGGTACCCCATGGTCGTGACGAATACCTGTTAAATTTACACATAGGTAGAAACATGTAGACCTTTTTAACCCACACCCTGTATAGTTTTTTTCACCAACAGCTCTCCTAATTGGGCAACCGGTGCCTTCCTTGTTTTAATAATATCCGTTACACCCCAGAATAAATCACGTAAGCGGGTAGTACCGGATACTTTTAATTACACTTAGTTTTCTCCTTTGCACATATAAAAGAAATAAAATCCAGCTCCACTGTAATCAGGTGTCGCAGCACACCTGGATGGCATTCGGCTGTCCGGGTGGGACCCCGATGATGAAGCATGTCACCAACTAGGTTGGTGAGTGAGGGGTCTTCTAAAGGACAAAGGACGTCCTTCTCTTGGATTGTGGTTAACACACAGACTCGCCTCCATTGAGGCTGGGTGTATCCTCTAGGTGTAACTCCCTTATTGTTGTTTACACCCCCAAACAACCCTTTCCCCCGAAGCTGCACCCCTGACCATGTCTGAGCGGTGATAAATAATAGTGTCCTCCCAGTCCCGAGCTCCGAAACCTTGAGATGGTGACAAGATGAGAAACTGAGGAACAAAGAAAGTAGGCAGCAAATATCTACAAAACAACTGGGACATATAGCTAGACATATACAGAGCCTTGTGGCGGAAACAGAGTGCTTTAAAAATACATATTTTATGGACTCAGCCTAGCTACACCACAGCTGATGGGGCTGTATTAGACCTGGGGATGGATAAAGCTTGTCAGATACCAGGCTAGGAGTGTAATTCTGGTCTAGAGAGCTTCCCATGTCGTGGATTAATCTAAGAGTGCATCCAAAGAAACGCGAGTGGCTGAACTTTATGCAAGGCTAGATTTCGAAAAAAGTGGAGGTAAATACCAGCACTTTTTATATGTGGCTGGATATTTCTCTTGCTCAGTAAGGGATGGGAAACTGTATTTTAATTTGAAGCCAATGAATCAGCGTATCAAGGAAATCACCAGACAAGGTGCAGTGTGGTGTTCCCAGAGAAGGCTATGTCTGACACATGTATTAAGTGCCAATGCGATCCAGAACATAGATAAAAGTAGGGTCTGAAGGTGTCATTCAGATTTGACCCTAGGAATGGAGAGGTGACCTTAGTGTAGTCCCCGGTTGTAAACTGGATTAGGAACTAGTTAGCCCAACAACTTTGGCTTTCAAATCCCTGATTTTGTAAGTGCTGTCTTGTTGTCTCAACTGCAACAAACAGCACATAGCTTTCCTGCTTTTTAGTGCTAAAATACCCTTTAGATGCTAGAGCGCTTTATAAACCCTTTGTAACATAACTTAACAGACAAAGGACATGGGTGAGTTGAGTTCATATTGTAGAATGGGGGTGGGCTGTTAGGTGTCACAGGGAAGAATATGTGGACCACACTTTATCATGGCAGAGCCGAAGGCCAGGAAGGTGTGCATCTTTGACAACACCATTAGCATCTTCTAGAGACGGGCCAGGAAGAACGTCTGAAACAATGCAAGACTGATCTCACCGATCATAACTAAAATTAATTTGTCTTTTGTGGCTTTTCTGGTAGAGAGTTCACGAAAATTAGAAGACAATGGAGTAAAGAGTACAGGAGGCCCTCAATAACAGAGGATTACGATGGATTAATAGATCCAAAGGTGTGACATTTTCCAGGCTATAGGAAGAGCAAGAGTGTAAGGTGAGCGTAGGGAGATGAGGTGGCCACCTCAACTGAGGAAGCTATGTTAACCCATATAACTCATCGGCCAAGCCCCCCTAAAGTACTGTGTTTGGTACTGAGGTCACACTGAGTATAGTTAAGGGGAAACCGCATTTACAACGCTGTCAATACAACACAGCGCCATTACACGCGGTCAGTACAACAACAGCGTTGGTACCACGCATACCATGACAACGCAAGTCATTACATTGATTTGCTGTAGGGGGCTATATGTGTTGGATTTTAAATCCAACACCTTTTCTGCTGTTGCAGACTGGAGTTGAACTAGTAAATTATACTATTCCAAACTCCCCCTACAGCAAGTCGTTGTAATGACTTGCGTTGTAATGGTACGCGTTGTAACAACGCAGTCGTTGTACTGCCCGCTTGGTAAACACATGCAAAGTAACGTCATAGATTCATAGTTGCGAGATAGATTACTGACAGCGCAGCCAAATATCAAGATGGGACAAGGACTGCATCAGAAATGAGAGATGCAAATGCTTTAATCATTATTATCAGAAACAGAGGAAAGAAAGTGATATTTAACAGAGACGTTAACACTCATCAGGGATATAGAATGCATCTGAGGAAGTGGACATAGAACAAGGGGTCAATAAATAAAGATTTAACTGTGGCATCTCAGGAGTAACTTGGGAATCTCTTGCAGGAAAGCGTGGTGTGGTCATGGAGCTGGCTTTCAGCAGGCACACTGAGGCAAGAAGCAAAAGAATGTAAACAAACCTGACACCCCTGCCCCTTATGTGTATTTGTATTATGTGTTTTTTGGGAAATCATAAGACTGGCGAAACAGTTATAGCTCTCCCTCAGCCAGACCTACTGAAAATCTGCATACAGCATAACCCTTATGTTGTTCATAGGGTCATCAGGGAGTGCTCACCCATAGGCCCAAGGAGACAGGCTTCTCTTGTTGGACATCCACAGTCGCAGGTTCACTTCACATTTGCCTCCATATGCCTCACTGTGGTTCCGCAGCTGGGCCACCATGTCCTGTAGGCTGTGCTCATACTCATCGAGCGGCGTGTAGTCTTTGCTGCCAACTGTGGTGAGGGAGTTCACACGTAGCAAAGGGTCTGTGGAGATCTTCTCAAAGGGAACAACCTCTGGGGATCGAACTTCAGCCTGCTCCCTCCCCCTGTGTCGACCTTTCTTCCGGACTTTACCCGCTTTGGGTTTATGTTTGTGGTCTGTGGAGATCACCAGTGTCACGAGCATAGAGATGGCAACAAATATGATCTGGAAAGAAGGAAAGAGGTCACTGTGAAACTGTCACATGCAATGATACATAAAAGAAATGTAATTTGACTAGAAGACACTCATTAGATGGCCTAGCCATGTTACCCTCCTTCATATTGTCTGAGGAGAGGAGTCTTCACCTGGTAAACTATAGGACTTCAATGATCAATGGACAATTAATAGCAGCAATTACATTTTTTGTCTGGAATTGCCCTGTCATTCATTCATCCCTGGGGTCTTCCTTATTTTGACACAAGCAATTGCTAATAGTTTAATAAAGTTCTGGACCCCCCTACACTCACCCCAATTTTAATAAGGCATCACTTCCTGAACAAACGTTCGAAACGGGAACACTCTGAAAAAGATGTCACTACTAAGTTGCCATGGGTTTGTGGTCAGGGCCGGACTGGCCGTAGCGGGCACTGGGCGTTTTCCCAGTGGGCTGCCAGGGAGGGGGACGGTTTTAGGCTGCAAAAGTGCCCCCTGTAACAAAAACGGCTTAAACCCGCCCTGGCAAACAGCTCGGCCGCACCCCCAACCCCTGGCCAGCCAAGCGCTTTGCCAGGGCTGGCTTTGGTTCCCAGTCCGGCAGTGTTTGTGGGAGCAAAACTACCCCAAAGTTTGAACACCTCAAAATTTAGATACACCAAAATTATACCTCATCCGGTTCACCCACAAGTTGAATTGTGCATTAGGACACCCTTTAACCATCAATTAGCAGAGTAAACCAGTTCAAATAAATATTGGGGCCAACTCAATAATTGAGTTTCAGATGAGTAAAAGTTAAAGAGTTTTATTACAAAATTCAAGCATAAGTGGTACAGAAATAATGCCATAAAGGCTCTCAGATGCAAAATCATATTATGTATGCAAAATAAGAGTTACTCTCAAAAAGAAGTCAGCAGCATCCCTAGTAGAACAGGAAAGTCTTCTGGCTCACCCCCAAAGTCCAGGGGTTCTTATACACAATTCTTGCAAAACAAATTAGTAAACATGCAAAATCATCATGATCCAAGCAAAGAATATGATCTCTTGGCAAATAAGAAACAATACACGTCATTACCTTAACACATAAGCACCATCCCATTAAAAAATAAACTTATTTGGCACCCTCTTTGCTAATACTATCCGGAAGTCTTCTTCCCCATATGAAATATTAAAGCAGTAGACCTTTCAGCGAAATAATGGACTAGTATTCACAATGGAAGGCAGCAGGAGAAACCTTGATAATGTTGCAGATTGTAGGAAACAAGAAAGTTGATCGAAAGCAATTCAATCATAACAGTGTAAATAAAGCATAACACTTCAGCTTGACTATGCTGTGCGGAGCCTGTGGGGAGAAGATACACACAGGGTGAGAAACAGGAGTGAGTAGTACAGATGGCATCCATCTTGTCTATAATGGTGTTTAATGGGAAAATGTAGCATTATTGTAACATCTAGGAAGAATTCTACTCAACATTTCCCTTGCTCTCCTCAGGGCTGTTTCCAACCGACCCACTTCTGCGAGCCTCGCCCAGCACCACACAGCCCCTTAATTTCCTTTTGTAAAACCACCATGGCCTTATTTTTCTGCTTTTGTAATAGTTATGTGTAAGAAGCAGAAACCTGCATATTAGCATTATGGGTGCGCCCTCTAACATACATATCTCCAAAGATTTCTTCAAACAGCAATACTATGTGCTCAGTGTGAAAAGCTATTGATTTATTAGACTATATTTTAATAAATAAAAATCGAGGCATGAAGGGTAATATTTATGAACACCTGTTTGAATGTGTACTCTTGGACAAGTACATTATGCTAAACTAAAAGAGCTACACATCAATGAAACCTGTGACTTTATGAGCTAAACGTAGAAGAATCAAATCCAACAGCTGGGGCAATCCATGAGCTGTTCCATCATTTTATTCGATTTGCGGACAAGTTGCCACAGGATGACGCCCCATATTAGACGGTGTTTGATCCTCGGCAATTCTTCCCCAATACTTCCCGCCCCCATTTCCCAGCACATACCTTTTTTTCTTGCTGCTGCTCATATAGCTTTTGGAGACGCTTTATTTTATTTTTTTGGGGCAGACATTACCAGGGTGTTAAGATCGGCTGTTACGGACTGCCTTTTTTCCAGTTTATGTTGCATTGCCCGCCCAGTCCTCTCATACTCCAGCTTTGGTTTCCTCTATGGGGGAATACCACCCCTCCTCCCCCTTCTTTATGGCGTTATTTCCCTTCCTCCAAATCCTTTGTACCCTACGGCAGCCCCCTACATTCTGCCACCTGTGACTACTGCTCTGTGTTTGTAGTCATTGCAGCAGAGGCGGTAGAATTTGTGCCGGCAAGGCTTATGCGACAAGAAAGCTACATAGTATTTTTTTACTCCATGCAAAATTGAGTTTTCATAAGATGCAGAGGGGCATATTTATAAGGGAATGGCAAAGGGTGGCCTTAAGCAAACATTGCTAAAGCCCCAGTCTGCTATTCTGAAAACACAGGGATGCGCTTATTCACAAGAATGTGGCGCACCCTTGCGTTTTAAAATAGCGCTGGTGCTAAATCTAGCTGCCTAACGCCACCGCACCATAGTACAAGGGTGTTTGCATTCGGGGAAATAATGTTTATGTGCAGGATGATGTCCCTACCAGCATATAAACAATCCAGAATGGTGAATTGTAACCTCTATGTGTGCTGTATTGTGCAGCACACAGAAGTGCCATATAGTAAATTTTTTAATGATTGATTTGAAAGAGACTATTAGTTATAGATTCCTTACCTTAGAATTACCCCCAGGCTTCAGACAGGATCCGGAGACTTTTTCTCTTAGCAGTATCCCTGTGCATCCGAAGGTGGTGTTGGTCGACTCTGCGTAAGTCGTCGGCGTCATGGTCACTGGGATGACGTCACGTTGATGTCAGTTCTGACACGACTTTCCATGCAAAAGCGCAGAGCCATAAAAGACATTGACCACTGGTGTGCCATAACTAGCACCCTGCAAGGGAGTTCCTATTTCTAGACGTCAGTTTGCAGAGCGGGGAGGATAGATGGGGCGGTAAGTAATCTAGAACTATTACATGTCTCTTACAGATACATCATTACCAAAGGTAAGTAACTTATTCATCTGAAAGAGACTATTAGTTATAGATTCCTTACCTTAGAATAGATACCCCAGCAATACCAACCCCGGAGGAGGGTCTGCAAGCCAATGTTCACACCAGAAAGTCCTGGAGGACAGAACGGGCAAAGTAGCCGTCCCTACGGACTTGACTATACAGGCAGTAATGTCTGTTGAAAGTGTGCATGGATGTTCACGTTCCCGCCTGGCAAATGTCAATAAGTGGGACTCCACATGACAAAGCAGTAGTTGCTGCCGTAGCTCTAGTGGAATGTGCCCGCAGCCCCACTAGAGGTTTCTTTTTTTCTAAAGCATAACTAATCTTTATACAAAGGACAACCCATCTTGAGATGGTACACTTTTGGACAGCCCGACCTTTCTTGGCACCCACATAGTCAACGAAGAGTTGATCGTCCACCCGGACTTCTTTAGTGCCATTAAGGAAGAAAGACAGCGCACGTTTCAGGTTCAGATGTTGGAGTGTCCCCTCCTCCTTGGAAGGGTGCGTAAGTGGGGAAAAGGTGGAGAGAGTGATAGTCTGTCTGATGTGAAAAGGAGTGACAACTTTAGGGAGGAATGAAGGCCTCAGTCGAAAAACCTCTTTGTCCGGATGCACCGAGAAGCAAGGGGGCTTAGAAGAAAGAGCTTAAAACTCATTCATTCTGCAAGCAGAAATGATGGCAACAAGAAAATCAGTTTTCAAGGTAAGAAGCCTAGGAGTACAGTTGTGAAGATTCTCAAAGGGAGCACACATAAGATAAGTCAAAACAAGATTCGAGTCCCACTGAGGCATTATGAAAGGAGATGGAGGAAAGAGATGAATAATGCCTTTAAAGATCCTACTTACAATAGGGGACTTGAACAAAGAGGGCTGATCAAGTAGCCGAAGAAAAGCAGAGTTGGCTGCCAGGTAACCTTTAAGACTGCCCAGAGCAGAGCCCTGCTGGGCCAAAGAAAGAAGGAACAAAAGAGCCTCTGAAAGAGGGATAGAAAGGGGATCCACAGCCTTTGCTGTGCACCATACCACAAACTTGTTCCGTTGACAGGTGTATACCATTTTTGTGGAGGGTCGCCAGGCAGCCCAGATGACATTGCAAACTTCGGGAGGAAGATCAAAAGTTGTCAACTGTCACCACTCTATCTCGACGCAAGGCGGTGGAGGCTGGACAGGTTCAGTTGGAGAACCGCTCCCTGCTGCTGCGACAGAAGATCCTCCCTAAGGGGCAGTCTGATCGGAGGATCGATGGCTATGCCCAGGAGCTCGTGGTACCAGACACTTCATGCCCAGTCCGGTGCTGCAAGAATGACTTGGGCATGGTCGCACTTGATCTTCTTCAGCACTCTGGGCAGAAGTGGTACAGGCATCCGCAACACCACTTGTGATAAAAAGCGTTGCCGAGTGAGCCCCGCCTTGGAAACTCCAACGCTTAGAACTGCTGACATTGCGCGATCTCGTCGGTGGTTAACAGATCTAACCAATGTACTCCCCACCGTTGAAAGAGACCTTGCACCACCTCCAAGTGAAGATGCCATTTGTGATCCACCAGGCATCGACGGCTTAGTTTGTCTGCCGTGCCGTTCAGGGAACCTGCCAGGTGTTGGACCATCTGGGTCATGCCCTGATGTTCCAGCCAGGGTCGGGGCAGATAGAACCCGAGCCAAGGTAAACATTTTGAATTTCTCCTTCCTGAGACAGCAGTTGAGGGCCCTCAGGTGCGGGATATAATGAAGGCCTTTGTCCTTCTTGGGCACCAGAAAGTAACGGAAATAGCAACCACGACCTACCTCTGGCGCAGGGACCCTCTCGATAGCTCCCTTGGCCAAGAGAGCTGAGACTTCCTGGCGGAGAAGCGCCAAATGATCCTCTGACATACGATCAAAGGACGGTGGCATGGAGGGAGGGGTAGTCTCGAAGTGGAGGGAGTAGCATATTCAGACTATCTGCAAAACCCACCTGTCTGACATTATGGATTGCAAGTGGGGGGAGGTGATGGCGAATCCTGCTACCCACTGGCCACTGATGGGCCTGAAAAGTCAGACTAGGAGGGTTTGGAGGCTGCTGCAGGCAGGGAAAGGATGGACTGGCCCGCCTGCTGGTTCCCTGAGCTGCGTTGCTGGGTCCCACGTCCGCGGCCACACAGAGGCTGGGCACTTTGCATGGGCCGGTGGCTAAACTGAGTTGGACGTGGTGGGGTACCCCTTCCGTAGCCACGAAAGGGGCAAAAGGCAGACTATGGTGTGTGGGAAGACACAGTGAGGCCCAAGGATCTGCCCGTAGCCCAAGACTCCTTGAAGCGCTCTAGCGCCAAGTCTGCCTTGTCACAAAAAAGGTGACGGCCACCAAAGGGGATGTCCAGCAACGTTGCTTGAACATCCCCCGAAAAACCAGACATCCTTAACCATGCAGGGCGCCCAAGGGCTACGGACGTGGCAATCATTCTGTCTAGTGTGTCGGTGGTATCCAGTCCACATCTGATTGTGAATTTGGATGCGTCTCTCCCATCCGCCACTTCCTGGGAGAGAACAGCCCAGTCCCCCTCCTGGCACTAAGGCAGCACATGCGCAACTGTGTCCCAGATTGTATGGGTGTAACGGCCGAAGAGGCATACGATATTCACGGACCCCAGTGCCAAGCTGGAGGAAGAGAACATGCGCTTCTCAAGATGATCCAGCTTTTTGGATTGCCTATCCGGGGGTGCAGGAGGGAATGCGCCCTTGGAATAGGAAGCTTGGACCACCAAGGGGGGGGAGGGGGAAGGGGGGGGGGGAGGTGAGGTGAGGAAAATGGGATCACCCAGAGCCGGGTGGTGGCGGTGGGCAATCATCCATTCCACAGGACCCCCTGTGCTGGGCTTGGACCAAGTGCCCAGAACGACATCCGTGAGGTCTTCATTGAAGGGCAAGAAAGAAGGGTTCAGAGGAAGTTGCAGCCGGTTGAAGCACCTCTGTCAAGAGGTTAGTCCTGCTGCCAGTGTAGGGAGCTCCAGGCCCAAGGCCTCGGCTACCCTACTTACCACCATTGCAAAGGGCACTCCCTTCTCCGTAGCCACGGTAGGCGGCGGAAGCATGCCAAGGTCTGGGGAGGTGTGCAGACCAACGGTGTCACCAAATTCCACTCTCCAGTCCAGTTCTTTCAGCTGGTCTACCAAAGGGTCCAGAGACCCCTCTGTGGTTCTGAAATTCTGGACCCTACCGTTGTCCCGGTATCGAGGTCCAATACTCGTGTCCTGAAACATCAACGTACCATGACGAATTTGGTATCGACGAACCGATAATGATTAGGACATCATTCCTATGCATTTGCGTCATGATCGAGGCATGCTAACACCCCTGAATCGTAGTTTCCGTCCCGACCCCCCAGACTCCATTTTGTAAAACGGTATCCATCTTGTGTCTTGCCCTCATGATAAGTCAATTAAAGGTCGAGCTTGATCTAAAAGGACACGTCCACCTTCCCTGACCCCCCCTGACCTGTCCCAACTGACTCCCTTGCCTCCAGCCAAACCTGTTTAGGCAGCTCCTCGCCCAGTGGCCAAACACGATAGCATCAATGCACAACATACCACAAACCATTCACCACATACAGATCATGTTTTCTACACACATACACACCTGTCCACGCTCCCTGTTTATGGCCAGTTTTATGACTAGGAGGTGCCTTCTTTTATTGGGGTTTCACCGATATCTGATGGGAGTTCCGGGCCTGGCTAGGTAATCTATCACGAATTGGACATCTAAAATACGGGCTTGCCTACATGACTTCGCTCTTTTGTATTATTGTAGAAATATGTATATAGCCATATCATAAACTCAAGAATTCTTGCTTGCAGCTATTATTTGTGTATATAAGGAGAAGGCTGGTTCTGTAAAAACGAACAGTCTCCTGAGAACACATGACCCGTGCTTGTCGTGCTTCTAGGACACCTGTTACTTGGTAGCTATCAATAAAACTTGATCTCTGACTGCGACTAGAAGACTCCGTGTTTCTGTGGTCCGAAACAAGGGGGAACTCAGAGGTCTTCGGGTGTTATTCCCTGACACCACCGGGTTCTTAAAAACCCGGCACCTCAGTTGGCGCCCAACTCGGGGCGGTATCAAGCGGCGACGGTCCAAGCCAGATGTTCGTGAGGAGCTTCGTGTGAAAATTCCGGAGGACGGCCAGCCACTTCAGCGACCCCTGTATGTCGACGTGGTTCCGAAGGTCTTTGCTGCGAGGTTCCCCGCGTCCCGACGGCTACGAAGGACTGCTGCCCTGACTATCGCCTTGTTTTGGACCCAGTGATCCTTGGTAGAGCGAAACGATAGACGAGTCTTCTAGCGACGTCACCGATCTTCAAATACTTCAGTTAAGTATAAGTGGAGCGTCTCCCAGTCCTTAGTTTGTCCTTAGTTTTTGGTATCCTTGAGATACGCTTTGATTTGGTACTTGCAAGCCCCAAAGCCGAAGGACTTGTGTATTCACGAGAAATATCGTAACAGATAATCCTTTGAAGTTTGAAGCTAGACTAGTGAGCAAAGATGCCTGGTTTTAGCAGACTTGGAAACTTGTTTTGTCTTGGTTATAGTAAGGACTCCTGATTAGAGGATTCCTGTCCGGTTCCTCCGATTGGAACTCCAACATATGAGCTCTATGTAAAGCACGGCGTAGGTCCTATCACATATAATGAAGTGTGGATAAAATACACCCGCAAGGATGGTGTTTTACAATGGCCCCAATATGGTAGTTTCGACTCAGAAATATTAGATAACCTAGAGGTCAAATTATTCAAGAGAAAAGCCCGGCCGGCGATGTTTGACTCTTTCCGCTTATGGCACAAAGAAGCCAAACAGAAAGAAATAAAATTAGCAAAAAAGAATAAAAGAGGTATGTCAATGGTGCAAGCTGCCGTTGCATACAGGGATAACGAGGAAGAGCAGGAAAACGAACAAATACTTCGGAGCAAGAAACTAGCAGTAGATAAATGCTACCCGATGTTACCAAATAAGGGACAAGGTCAAGAGGAGAGATCCGAGAAAGATCCATTAATGTCCCACTTATTAAGCTCACCTCCACCGTATGCGTTAGACGCTACTACAACGCCAAAGCGTTTTTCTATACCACGCCCCGGCGCACGAAACACAGCTCTTGCACACACGCCAGCTACTCTTCAGCTGGTTCCTACTTCTCCGGCGCAGCCTTCTCAAAGGCCGCCATCTTTGCTACATACTCCATCTACTTCTACGACTTTGCCTACAGCTCCAGCTATTGTCTATGATACTACGTCTGCTACTACTTCAACTTCATCTGCTTTTGCCTCTACTTCTTCTTTGCCTCAGCCTGTTTTTTCCGATGCACTTGCCCCTCCGCAAGCTTCTCCTTCTATTAGACAAAGAGTGACAGGTACCGTCACTGGTCTGCTTTCACCTTTCTTCGGGTCGCCTAAAACGCCCCCTAAAACAGCACATAGACAGTTACGTAGTCAACTGCCTGATTACGAGGAAAGAAAAATGCTGAATGAACTAGCCCGTAAATGGATTACGGATACTGTTAGATATGATGTTCAGTCTGTTATGGAAGTTTTCCGTCAATGGAATGCACCCACTCAGAGATACGTATTCGAAGAAATGTGTGTATATCTGGGCGAAGATGTGAAGACAAATGATCCCACATACACAATGAACGAACTATGGCGTTCACGCTTTAAGTTCTATGAAGGTATGATTATAGGTGCAGATGTTGAGAAAGCGATAGAGTTATTGCTCTCTTATAGGAGTAAGGGAAACGTCTCTAGATCATGTCACGAAGACGATGCATCAGGCGGGAAAAGAGCGAAACAGTACCCCATGAGAGAGGTTCCTCCGGTTTGGAGGGAAGGTGATGCGAATGCGAATCCGCCAATTCTGCCTCATTTCCAGCGTGTATGGGTACATGTCCCCTGGAATAGATCCGATGTCTTAGCACTCAAACAGACACTGCCTGATCGTCGTAAAAACCCGACTGGGTATTATAAGGAGTTATCGCAAACTGCAAACTCATGTATAATGAATTTAGCGGATATAGACATGTTGTTTGGGAACGTTATTCCACATCCGTTATGGAGCAAAATACGTCATACGAACCATGACCAAGAACTAGGTGACTCATGGGCGAACATTGCCGCTATAGATGCTAGACAAATAGGTGGTTCTAAACCTGAGCCGTTAATAGCTGAACTTCCCGGTAGAATTATCGCATACATGAAGACGATAATGCCTGAAGTACGCGTAAATTGGGACAAGCTATCTGCGTGCAAGCAGAAGAAAGATGAGAATGTGTCTGACTTTTTCACAAGATTTGAGGAGACTTTCACCGATCATAGTGGTCAGGATATGGCTACCGAGGGTGGTCAAAGGTTGTTTGTAGACAAATTCGTACATAATTTAATCCCTGAACTGTGTAATAAACTGAAAGATTCAGAGAGTGCTTGGGCTGTCTCTACGTCAGCTCAAATTTTAGCTACAGCCCAGTACTATGAAAATAGGCGCAAAGACGAGCTAGATAAAGTCGACAAAAAGACAAAAGATTTAAAAACTAAAGTTCTTCTCCAGCAAGCTTATCCGCCTCGTACGGCTAGTCAGCCCAATTATCAACCACAACAGCAGTATTCGAGAAACGCGCAAGGAAACGAGTTTTCCCATCAGTGTATTGCTTATGGCCCGAATCAATGTGCGTATTGCAAGGAAGAGGGTCACTTTAAAGGTAATTGTCCGGCTCTTGCGCGACGTTTGAGCGGTGCTTCAGGTGTAAGGGGAAGAGGTGTTCAACATGCCCCTAGAGGTAGGGGCCGTGGAAATTTCACCCAGAATACCACTCCTTTTCCGCCTCAGAATTCGATGAACAGCTTTGACCAACAGAATAATGCGTCGTCCAGGTCAGCTCAGTACTATGCTGACGACTATTACACCGAACACGACAATGAGGGTAACGATTGCTAGGACAGCCATGGACAAAGAGAGGGAGTTATTTCAGTTCCAGTAGATCAGAATGGACCTTATGTCAAGGTAATTACCTCAGGAGTGTCAGAGCCATTTCTGCTGGATACTGGTGCTACAAAAAGTTCGATCATGCACTCGAAACTTCCTGGCGCACCTTTGTCTGGCGAAATGAATGTTTCAGTAGGTTTCTCTGGCGCCCCTGTTAGAAACCCGATCTCCAGTCCTGTATCTCTTTCTATTGGCCCATGCGAATTAGAAGCACCCCTCATTTTGACAACAGGTTGCGGTGAAAATTTGTTAGGCTTGGATTTGCTAAAAAGGTTATATGCGACTTTGTACTGTTCACCATTGGGAGTACAACTTACTTTAGGTAAGAAAGTCATTTCTCCAATGTATGTGTCAAAAGAAAATATTGCAACTGAATTGTCGTGTCTTCCTGATGTACTCTGGGCAAACGGTTCTAATGATGTAGGTCGTTTGGAGATAGCACCGTATGTCATAACATTGAAAGCCAACGTTAGGTTGCCACGTATTCCCCAATACAAAATATCTAGCGAATGTGAAAAGGCGTTATTGACGATTGTTTATGACCTGATTGATAAGGACGTCATTGAAGAAACGACAGGAAATGTTTGTAACAGTCCAGTCTTACCGGTTTTAAAGCGTACGGCTCCTTCACAGCCCCCTGTGTATAGGTTTGTGATCGACCTCAGAGAAGTGAACAAGATAGTTATCCCACAGTTTCCAGTTGTCCCCGACATTACTGCTTTATTGACGATGGTTCCAGCTTCAGCAAATTGGTTCTCGGTGATTGACCTGAAGAACGCTTTCTTCAGCATCCCGATTGCTGAGGAGAGTAGAGATATTTTCGGATTTAATTTAGGAGGACGAAGTTTCCGCTTCAAGTGCGCTCCTCAAGGCTACTGCGAGAGCCCATCAATATTCAGTCAGGCCCTGAAAACACAACTAGACACGATTATTCTACCGAATGGTTCAACTCTGATTCAGTACGTAGACGATCTGCTGATCGCTGCGGACACTGAAGAGATTTGCAAGAAAGCTACGTTATCATTATTACGTAACTTATGTGACATGAAGCACAAAGTCTCTCTCTCCAAACTACAATTTTGCCGACAAGAAGTAACCTACCTAGGTCACATCTTGTCGAAGGAGGGAAGGAGACTGACACCAGAAAGAATACAGGCAATTGCAGAACTGAGTGCCCCAAGAACACAGAGAGAAGTTCGAGCTTTCTTGGGCATTACATCGTACTGTAGACAATGGATACCGAATTTCTCACTACTAGCTAAACCCTTGCTGGCACTACTCTGCAAAGACACGCCAAATCCTATGCCTTGGTCTGAAGATTGCCAGACGAGTTTCCACGAGTTGCGTGATGCATTGTGTTCGGCTCCTGTGTTGGGAAACCCCAACTACAGTAAGCCTTTTACATTATATGTTCATGAAAAGGAAGGTTGTGCATTATCAGTTTTAACACAACATTTTGGGGACAGACAGCGCCCATGCGCGTATTTTTCGGCAACTCTAGACCCTGTGGCTAAAGCCCTACCAAGTTGTCTGAGGGCTACCGCCGCAGCAGCTGTCTGCATCCGACAATCCGCTGGATTAGTCATGAACAATACTCTGATCGTTATGGTTCCGCATGCAGTAGACATTTTACTAAACAGGACAAAGACGCAACACCTTACTAGCGCTCGACTATCCAGTTACGAACTTACACTGCTAGCAAGTCACATCCACATAAAGAGGTGCGATACACTGAATCCCGCAACGTTATTACCCATTCCGACAGAAACAGACGAGATTGATAACCATGACTGCTGTTTTAGGACAGAAGAAGAGACAAAAGGGAGAGTAGACTTACAGGACACTCCCCTTCCTGAATGCAACGATACTTTATGGGTTGATGGTTCATGTTTCAAGCTGCCGAATGGTGATACGACTGCAGCATATGCCGTAACGACATTACACACCATTATAGAGACCGCGCGCATTTCCCATAATTCTGCACAAGCTGCAGAGCTAATTGCGCTTACCAGAGCATGTGTGTTAGCGAAAGGAAAGCGAGTGAATGTGTACACTGACAGCCAATACGCCTTTGGTGTGGCTCACAGTTTTGGGAGACTGTGGCGTGAACGTGGGTTTCTTACGTCACATGGTGCAAAGATACAACATGGTCAGCTAGTTAATGAACTCCTCAAGTCACTGACGTTGCCACTACAAGTTGCCATTGTAAAATGCAGTGCACACAAAAAGATTCAGGATGATGTTGGCCGCGGGAATGCATTTGCAGACGAGGTTGCAAAAGAGACTGCAAGGAACACAATGAGTTGAATGTATGTTGTAGGTCCCGCTAGATGGATTACTGATGTGGGAATGTGTGAGGACACCATCGAAAGCGTGAAATCTATACAAGCCGAGGCAACTGAGAAAGAGGTGAATGAATGGAGAGAAAGTAAGGGTAGGTTAGATGCGAATGGTTGTTGGGTCGAATTGTCAGAACACCAGCGATGGCTATTACCTAACGCCTATGTACTTGCAGTAGTAACAATGGCTCATGGATTTGCGCACATCAGTTCGAAAGGAATCTGTAAGGTATTGGCCCCAGTATGGCAAAATAGCAATATCCCGAAATATGCAGAGAATGTGGTCAGAAACTGTATGGTGTGTTTGAAGTACAATCCCGGTAGGGGAACCCCAACTCCAGCTGGTCATTTTGCGCCCCCAACGTATCCGTTCGAGGTTTTCCAGCTCGATTTCATTCACATGGAGAGATGCAACAATCTGAAGTATGTGCTCGTTGTTGTTTGCGCTTTTTCCAGGTGGGTGGAAGCGTACCCCCTTAAAGACAATACTGCCTTGTCAACTGCCAAAGCCCTTGTCAAAGAGTTCTTCCCGAGATTTGGCATGCGTAGAATCGTCTGGAGTGATAATGGAAGTGAATTCGTAGGACGCGTGATGAAGAGAGTGTGTGAATGTTTAGGCATACAACAAAAATTCCACTCTGCGAATCACCCCCAATCAGCTGGATTGGTAGAGTGCTACAATGGCACTTTAAAGCTCAAATTAAGCAAGATCCAAGCCTGTACAGGTCTTAAGTGGCCTGACGCCTTGCCCCTGGCACTCTTGTCAACCAGAATGACAGTCCATTCCAGGTTAGGACTTAGCCCCCATGAGATAGTGTTTGGCCGCCCAGCCAACGTCTGGGGCGTGCCAAGACCAAACAAACTCAGCGAAATAGAGCACCCCGTACTGCTTGACTATTTGTGCGAATTGACAACTAAATTGCGTGTTTTACACCAACAGGTTCACAGTTCCTCTCCACCAGCCTCTGACGATCCAGGTCACTCCATCGCACCCGGCACGTGGGTCTTGGTGCGGAATTTCCAGCGCACAAACAATGGACAGCCGAGGTGGACCGGACCTTACCTGGTACTTCTTTCCACGAGATCAGCGGTTCGGGTGGAAGGCAAAAAGAACTGGGTGCACGGGACCCATTGTAAACGGGTCCCTCTGCCCCTTCCATACGACCGGTGGGTCAACGAAGGAATTGCCGACTCCGAGACAGAATCCATACCTCGTTTCATCCCTTTCAGCGATGCACGTTTAAAAGAAACTGGTACCGAAAAGGAGAGTGATCATATTTTACAAGGACTTGTGCCACAGTCTATGCAGTTGGACACTACCGAACCTGAGACATTGTTTGAAGACCACACCGTACCTGGGAAACAACGATATAATCTAAGGTCAAGACAAAGAGACTAATAAAAAAAAAAAAAACGAATGTGATTCTCCCTTCCCCCAAGAACTATTTTTGATTTTTCAGCTCTCTCACTCTCAGGAAACTTGCTCATTTTTGATTTTCGAACCGCCATCCAGTTCTGCTGCTAGGGTCGCGGTTGAAGGCTGGGGAGTGCAACTGGGGACGTTTAGGTCAACAGTTCTGGTTGGTCCAAGGGAGTTACCCCGGACTGAACAGAGCGCACTCCCTGGCAGAACCAACCTACCACCGCGGGCAGCAACTAGAGGATGGAGTTTCCTAGGGTAAAGAGACCTACCAGACTCACGAACGTTGAAATACAACTATGCACTGTACTGGCCAAAAGAAGGTTTTTGATAACATGTATTTTAATGTTATGTAGCATAACGATGTTTTTAACTGGTTATACTCTATTCGTATTCCAAGTTACTTTTTCAAATGACACCCGGCCACAGCCTCCTCCTACTATCTCTCCACACTACTTTCACCCTCTACCTGAACACGAGTCTGCCAGAAGACTCGAATTTGTAAATAACTCATTCATTCAACTCCTACACCAACACCAGTCCATCATGAACACATCAAACTGTTGGATATGTGGACTCATGCCACACACAACGGATAAGGGTATCCCATACTTCATCGAGCCATTCAGTTAATATGGTTCTCTGTGGGCTTTCTAGACCATGTTCCTATTCGCCCTAGAACCATACCCGACCCGTTCTACTGAAAGTGATTCCAGTAACAAGGCACTAATAGCAGGGATAAGAAATATGAGTAGAGAGTTCGACACCTATCTTACGATTCCCAAAGATGAACTCACTCCGTACACTCGTTGGAACGTAACTAAATATGGGGTTTACCTGAGTAAGAGCCAGACAGCAAAGAAATCCGCCCAGTTTGGATAGTACCCAACCGAGGTCACTTATGTTTACAAGGTATCGGCAGGGATCCCAAAGCACAATTAGGAAAGAGTATATGCACGGAAACCTATGTGTTCACTTCCTGAACTTCCCCTATACTATTAGCAGCCAAAGGCACGTATTTCGTCTGCCATGACCAAGCTTACACCTGGTTGCCCCCTGACTTCTCAGGTACATGCTTTATCGCATTCCTGCTGCCTCCCACCTACACGGCCAGAGCAGATTACCATCGGACAAGGACAGCTAGAGGTGTCGTGAGTAAAGACGACACCGCGGGTCAGGAATTCGCTGACTTCGCAAAGGGTTTTCTGCCATTTTGGGGGCCTATGGTGAACAGCAGGAATATTCGCCAGTTATCGAGGATAGTTGAATCCGTCGTGATTACAACGGCCAGAGCCCTTGGCAATTTGACGACCGAACTTCAGTCGGATCGACTTATGACACTTCAGAACCGAGTTGCCCTAGATATCATACTCGCCGATCGTGGTGGTGTGTGTAGAGTGATCCAATCCAGTTGTTGCATTTTCATCCCTGATAACGCACCGACAGTGTACCAGGCCATCTCTAAGTTACACGAGATATCTGGTTCCCTTCACGTAGAAAAAGGGGACTGGTCCTTACTAGGGTGGTTCTGGGGACTGATCGCTACATGGGGATGGAAAACACTGATCTTCATTGGGATGATCTTAGCACTTCTGTTTATGTTTTGCCTGTGTGTACAGTGCGCTCCTGCACTATGTGGCCTCTGTGCTACCTCATGTGTACAGAAGCCTGTGTCAAGGGACGAACTGAGCAACAGAATGATGCTACAACAGCATCTCCACGAATTCCTTCATACAGATTTAGACTCGGATTAACATGAATTATTGCCTTATATGAGGGCAAAAGGAGGGTCTGTGGTTCTGAAATTCTGGACCCTACCGTTGTCCCGGTATCGAGGTCCAATACTCGTGTCCCGAAACATCAACGTACCATGACGAATTTGGTATCGACGAACCGATAATGATTAGGACATCATTCCTATGCATTTGCGTCATGATCGAGGCATGCTAACACCCCTGAATCGTAGTTTCCGTCCCGACCCCCCAGACTCCATTTTATAAAACGGTATCCATCTTGTGTCTTGCTCTCATGATAAGTCAATTAAAGGTCGAGCTTGATCTAAAAGGACACGTCCACCTTCCCTGACCCCCCCCTGACCTGTCCCAACTGACTCCCTTGCCTCCAGCCAAACCTGTTTAGGCAGCTCCTCGCCCAGTGGCCAAACACGATAGCATCAATGCACAACATACCACAAACCATTCACCACATACAGATCATGTTTTCTACACACATACACACCTGTCCACGCTCCCTGTTTATGGCCAGTTTTATGACTAGGAGGTGCCTTCTTTTATTGGGGTTTCACCGATATCTGATGGGAGTTCCGGGTCTGGCTAGGTAATCTATCACGAATTGGACATCTAAAATACGGGCTTGCCTACATGACTTCGCTCTTTTGTATTATTGTAGAAATATGTATATAGCCATATCATAAACTCAAGAATTCTTGCTTGCAGCTATTATTTGTGTATATAAGGAGAAGGCTGGTTCTGTAAAAACGAACAGTCTCCTGAGAACACATGACCCGTGCTTGTCGTGCTTCTAGGACACCTGTTACTTGGTAGCTATCAATAAAACTTGATCTCTGACTGCGACTAGAAGACTCCGTGTTTCTGTGGTCCGAAACAAGGGGGAACTCAGAGGTCTTCGGGTGTTATTCCCTGACACCACCGGGTTCTTAAAAACCCGGCACCTCACCTCCTAGTCCTCATCATCACCCTCCGGTTGATAGGAAACACCTGGGATGAACAAAGGAACAAATGTACCCTCTGGCGTCAGATTTGACATCGGTGGACGTCGATCTGGCTCTGTGTCCATCTCGAACTGAGGATGCGGAGGGCGTCAGCCAGGGGAACGGCCGGCGCCGGGGGCATTGTAGCTGGGATAGGTGCCGGAGAAGGTCAAGTAAGGTCGACCGGTGTCGATCCAGGCCTGGATCTATGGCGGTCCTTGGGCGCCGGGGCAGGAGCCGCTGGCACTGAAGGCCCAGGGCCCTCAACCGGCCGGTCCAGCCGGTCTGGCCAACAAGTGGGCATGTGTTTTGTGTAACACCTTCTTCAGGTCCTGCCTTTTTAGCTCTCAGTGTTTTGCATGTTTTGATTTTCGATTTGGAAATACAATTGCATGTGCCAGAGTGCAATTTCCTGCATGCTAAAAAGGTAGGCACTGCTGATGATGTGATACATGGTGTGAGTTCCCTTTGCTGCTGAGCTTAGACAGCCTCCAGAAAAGAGCAGAGCTGGCCCTTTATTTTAATTTCATTTTTTTTGCAGCAATTTTTATTGGCATATCAACAGTAGTGCAGTAGCACCCATCCTAAAGAACAGGAAATCAATAAACCAGAAAACTATAAAGCAGAAAGGGAAAACAAAAATAAGGAAAATATGCAAAGTGCACATTGAGCAATGGTATAAAACACAGCATCAAACACTCAATCCAGTGAGTTCCAATCAGCAGCAGAAATACACTATGCCAGAATGGGGCATGCATTAAGAACCGGTCTGGACTGACCCCCCATTGTGAAGGATAGCAGGTGGGAGGTGCTGGAATTAGGGTATGTGTTTAGTGTTCCTACAGGGATCCGAAAGCATCACCCACCAGGGCATCAAGAAACAGGAGCTACGGATCTGTCAAGTATTGGGCCTGGGGCTCTTGGCTCACTTCCCGTGGCTAAAGGTGTAACAATTGCTACAAACCCTATCGGTTGGACCTGTTTGGGTGTCAGTCAGAGGAACGGCTCCCAAATTTGGCAGTAAGCATCCATGTGGTTGTTCCTCTTGTATATGATTTATTCACATTCCACTACTTTAGCCAGTTCAGAGAGCCAGTCGGCACTCGTAGGCACAGACGGTTTCCTCCAGTGGCATAAAATACAGAGTTTGGCAGTAGCCAGGTCCGTCACCAGCCAACCTTTCCTGTGGTTTGTGGGGACATCACAGCCATCCATGTAATGAAGGAGGGCCAACCGGGATGTGGGTAGCAATCGGATTGGTCCTGAGCCACTGAGGGTGCCCATTTATCAGACCAGTAGGAGCCTAGCGCCAGACAGGAACACAGCATGCGCACCATGTCACATCCCCCGCCAACAACAGGTGCGGTGCTGGACAGCAGTACCAGTTATGCAGCAGTTCAAAGTAGGAAAATCTCAACTGAGCTTCCCAGAGAAAAGAATCATGGATCTTGAGGAGTGAGGCCCAGTCCTTGGGGGTGTATACATGGCCTCCCGCACCCTACCAGAAGAGCTGAGACACCTCCAGTTTAGGTTGGGGAAAAACGACATTGAGAAGGTGACCAGAAAGTTCGGGTATCACCCTTGGGGCCGGTTCCAATACAGAAAGATACACACGGATCAGCAAGGTGTCCGAGAGAATTGGATCACTACCAATTATTCCCGCAAGGCTATTGCGGAGAGGGAGGAATTGCCAGCGGACTGCAGTCAGGGGGCCATATTTCTGAGCAAAGTACTCAAAGGACTTAAAGGAGGAATCAGCAAGCAAGTGGTCAAGCATAAGAATGCCACACTGCCTCCATACTGGCCAGTTAATTCAGTGGTCGAAGTGGGTGGGAACGGCAGGGCACGGCGTGCCCCTACTTCTTTAATTCTGTAGATTCCGTTCCCCTACTTTTTTATTATGAACATGCGTCCCTGGACGTCAGAAATATTCCGTTCGTGGACGGGCGGGGAGCAGAGAAGGAAAAGGTCTCTGTCTCTTACTTCCTGCCCAGCCAAGACAAGGAAGGTGTCCGCTGCTGCTCTGCCGCTGGCGGCAGCTGCCACCTCTTTCTTACTCCTATTCCCTCTCGTTCTGTCTAACTCCTTCTCACTTACCGAAATCATGAATCAAGAAATAGTTCTCACCGTCTCTTCCTGTCGTCCATTTGTACCCCTGTGAAATGGATGCAAAAAAGAAAACCACTTTTGCTGGAAATGCCGTTTTGACATTTTTCTATTCCAAAGTGCAGCTTCGGAAATAAAATGTTCAAACTCTGAGAAATAATTAAATAAAGCAAGATGGAGTGTTCTTAAAGTGGCCATATTATTTTATTCAAACCCCAACACATTAGCGCCACTTTACAGAGTTTGCCAGTAAAGAGCTACTTTTGGTTTCTTGTCTTTCTTTGAACAGCATTGTTTTCCTCCAGTACCTCCTACCTAGAGGTATTGCAATACCTGGTTGATGGGTTGATTGGAAAACAAAATGTGTACGGCGGCTTTGTGTTCACAAATTTGGTCTTTTGAAACCATACTGCTTACGTTTTGTAAGCATATAAGCAGTGGACATTGAAATGGGTCCTTTCTGGGCCCTGTAGTTATGTCCTTAACTTTTCAGGCAAAAATACTTGTTGATTTCTGAATAATGACTGTAAAAGCGTTACGTTCACCATGTTCCTGCTTACATTTTACATTCTTTATTAAATCTTTTATTCCTTATGAGTGTTTGCTTTTTCCAGGATGTTGTTACTTTTCTTTTAGGCAGTATATTGCTCTTGCCTAGTGCGTAATTTGAATTGAGTCGCATCCAGTTATTTATAGCAGGTCAAATTGGATTGTAGTTGAAGGCAGTATGAGTTTCTCTCAGTGGGGCAGTATGGTGTTCAGTGAGGGAGCAGATGTAGCACTGGGGGCAGAGCTGCTGAATTTAGAACTGGGGAACCAGGTTCAGCCTTCATGAACAGTCCCCCAGACCACTCTCCTGAGGGAGCATATTCCCATGCTAGACCTTAGAAGGCACCAGAAATGCCCTGGTGTGTTAGCACCATCAGGTGGACCCTTGCAGTGGCAAGTGTGGGTTCACCTTGAAGGCTTGCCCACCACAATCCATACTGAAGTTCATCTCCAGTCTTGCAGGTAGACCTACGCAGTAGCAGACCCTAGAGCAACAGTGACGCTGTCACTGAGGTCACATGACCCTTGAGAAGAGCTGTCTCGAGGGCAGTGCGACTGGTGTGACCGCAACGGGCGCTGACTTTGAGTGGGAGCGTCGTATATTATGGTTTTAAAAGCACTTGCTGCCTCCTTCCTGGCCGCCAGCTATTTTCGGCAATAATAAAAATGTCATGATAACTCCGATGAATAAACTTCTTCCTAGAGCGAGATCGGAGATTTGTCTAGTGGAAGTTTTCGACTAATGGAAAGATAGTGCAGAGGGTTAATGTGCCTGCTGCAAAGAAAATGTACCAGACCAATCACAAAGTGCACATATTGTAAATAGGTCAGTGGGTTACTGCTTTTATCAGTGAGATCCTTTTGCTACATGCAGTTTATAAGTTAAAATCCTAACAAAGAACAGTGAGCTATTAACTTTCATCTAAGAGCTGCATACAAACTGCAAGGTATAAACTGGAACGTTATGGTTTTCCCTAAGCCTTTTATTATCCTAATGTTCCAAAAAGTGTTATTTTTGATAGAAATCAATAATGATTATTAAAGAGAACCCTCAATCATGGTATTAAGTTTTAAATTCTGAGTTTGTGTTTCTCTGCTTTTATCAGTGAGATCCTTTTGCTACATGCAGTTTATAAGTTAAAATCCTAACAAAGAACAGTGAGCTATTAACTTTCATCTAAGAGCTGCATACAAACTGCAAGGTATAAACTGGAACATTATGGTTTTTTCCCTAAGCCTTTGATTATCCTAATGTTCCAAAAAGTGTTATTTTTGATAGAAATCAATAATGATTATTAAAGAGAACCCTCAATCATGGTATTAAGTTTTAAATTCTGAGTTTGTGTTTCTCCAGGCCAATCACTATTAAACTATACTGTCTACTAGTATGGTTATCATGTGACTCCTACACCTTGTAGTCCTTTGTCTTATGTAACATTTCCTATACAGTGATTTACACACGTAAAATTGATTGTCTCTGTGTATATTGCTGACGACAGAAACTCCATGGCTCGGAAACAAATGGCTTGTGCTTCCACTTTTAAGCTTATTTGGAACATTCTGTGATTAGAAACATATTCCACTTTGTGAATTTATTTTAATGTCAATAGCTCATATTGATCGTTAAATAATCATGTGTATCCATTGGTTGAATTACATAACATAGTAAGCTGTAACTGGTCAGTGAAATGCCAAACAAATACTAAAGATTGGGATGTTTTGCGCATCCTGGCCAAACCTCTAACTCCGCCCACTGATCCAATCCTCAGTTTATTCCCGCCCTCTCATTCTCCGCCCACAGTTCCCCTACTTTTTTCCCCCCACTTCGACCACTGAGTTAATTGAATGACCACCGACATGTATACGAGCATTGTTCCATACAGGAGGAGCTGTATGTATCCACAAATCTGAAAGAAGTAGAGGCACCCCCCTAGGGAGAGTAATTTAACCCCTTCCGCGCTCATGACGGGCTGAGCTCGTCATGAGTTGCGCCGCTCGCACGCTCATGACGAGCTCAGCTCGTCAGGTAACGCAGCTTTTTCAAAAACGCAGCGCGCAGCGGGAAAACCGCTAGCGCGCATGCGGTTAAAGGTCAGGGGAAAAGAAAATACAAATTATTATGAATATATCCCTCTAGACCTATATTTCTTTATTCCTGGCTAAGATAAGCTCATGTTAAGGGCATAACAACATTAAACCATTGCTCTGCCACAAGGAAAGATTCTTTTGAAAAAATTCTCTTTTATTTTTGTTGTTTTATCTTTTCAACTAAAAATCATTGCATTATGAATTACAATCCGTTTACAACAATGTGCATTATTTTTGTGTGTGTGTAAAATAGATTAAATTTTTCGTTTGATATGTGCTACCATCTATGATTACATTCTATACATAAAAAGTGAAAAATGTAGAGAAAAATCCTATCAAGCCCAGAAAATGTATCACCAAAAATTCAATTTGTACTACACATGCTTAATATCTTCACAATACAAATTAATTCAAAAATCAATCTTTACAGTCCCCCACACTCAAACACACCTCTACACTCTGTACTTACATATCACATGCACTACATACATACAGATTTCATACCCCACCAACAACCTACATACACAGATGACTGCCTAGGGGTGATGAACTCAACCCTCTAATGCTGTGTTGTGAGTGGGGTATCCCATACTCTCTGGTCAACGCACGTTTCGATGGTTATTATTCTTTTCTCATACCATCTTCTTCAGGACCTGCTACTTCTATGATTTGTAACTGGTTGAAGTGATAAAAATGGGGGGGGGGGTTGGGGAAAAGGGGATAGCTTATATTAGTTGACTACAGTTCTTGGAAAATCCGTTCCAAGAGAAAAGGGAAGTTATCTTGTCATTTGATTCTTCTGTGTCGCTAGTCTTGCATTCAAGAGAGCTCTCTTTTATTATAAGATGGCAGTGCTCTTATGATGAGACAAACAGTCGGTCCAACGTTATTTGGTCCTTCATATTATTGTGTGACTCCTGTAGGTACTTTTATCGGTTCCACAGAGATGTCTTTTCTTTCTCTTGATATTTCTCTTCTATCAATGATGATGATTAATCTCTGCTATGCTTCAAACCCACTTATCGCTTTCTGCCGACAGCGTGTCCTGCTACGAGTCTTCCGATCCCGGTCGAATAAAGAAATATAGGTCTAGAGGGATATATTCATAATAATTTGTATCCACAAATCTACCTTCAAACACTTATGGGCCTGCTTCCATATACGTAATATGTGTATAATAATGGGGTTGCCAATTCGTCACGTTGCCATTTGCGCAGCATTAAGGACAGTGAGTGAGGCCCGCACAGCAATAGGATATTTTCTATCCTATGCCATATCATTGGTCTGCATTCGTCCCTAACCAGCTGGCCAGTTGTTAGAGATGATTGGCCATATATTACGTACCAATGTGGGGAAGACATAACTCCCCGCTTCCGTATCAGCATAGAATTAGGGCATTCGAAGCCGGGGTTCATTGCCCCGCCCCCCCCATATGAAATCCTAATAAGAGAATCAACGGAGGCCAGGAGAGAGCTTGGAACGTGAATTGGAAGCATCCCCAATATGTAGTTGAACCCTGGGGTAGTCACCATCTTGATGGCCAGCCCCACAGAGATAAATGAAGAGGCGTCCATTTCATAAAGCCAAGGCGAGTGGATGCTGACAGAGTAGATACGTTGTTGTGCGCCAAATGGTGGAGACCCCTGCAAATATGAATGTCCAGATATTTCAGGCCCTCCGGGATCCATTTCCCTCTCCACTCCCTGGATGGAATCTTGGGTCATGACTATAGACATCAGCATCTCCAGGGATTTCTCCCAGTTCACATGGTAACCAGAATAATTCCAAAAAAGAAACATGTAAGGACATCAGAACCAGCATGGATGCCTGTGGTTGGGACACCATCATCAGGATGTTGTGGAAGAAGAATTAATGGGTTCTGCTGCAGTTGGTATAACAGGTAAAAGGGACGACGTTCTGATGGCAACCGCCAAGGGCTCAAGGGACAAGAGAAAGAGTAAAGTAGAGAGCGAACAATCCTGACTTGTGCCTTTCCTAATACAAATTGTGTGGAAAAGGTGGCCTCACAGATTATCGGTGCAGTAGATTGGTTGTAGAGCCAGTTAACTTTAAAAATAAAGTCTTGGCGGAAGCGCTCCATAACCCGTAACAAATAAGGCGATCCAATCCGGTAGTACTCCTTCTCTGCATCCAGTGATTGTGCCATTCGTTCATCCTCATCATAGTGTGAGTACCAGAGGAGATGGGCAAACTACTCAGAACAGAGATTATCTACCTGTCAGAATCAAGGTGTGCTATACATCACTGATAAGTAAACACCTAAGTAGCTGGCCTACTGACAAAGAAATATACCAAAGTTGAGATATCAAAATATATCAAAATTCATTAATGATGAATTCACATTATTTAATTATTAATTAAACATTTAAAAATACAGTTCATAACCCATCCCACGCTCACTCAGCCATTCAAACAACCAAACTCGTACACACACAATCTCATACGTCCTTGAACTCAGGGTTCCAACCATACAGAAAGTACCAACAGCAGCACAGTGACAAATGGACCAAAGAATTGCGATCTGGCATTAACATTAATTACAATGATTGAAATATATACTGATCATTAGACACAACAGTGGCAGAGTAAATTAAACGTATATAAAAGTGAAGGAACAATACATGCAAAAATCCACGAAATTCAGATCAACCAGATTGATCAAGCTGAGAAATTATTCATAAGCATTTAATAGTCCACAGGAATTTTTTAATGCCGACGCGCGTTTCGGTGTTAGACCCAGATGTGGGTCACACCTTCCTCAGGCCGACTGTATCAGAGGCAGTGACCAAGGGATGTGCTTAAGATAAACAGACAACAATAATACATAATGTGTACATACCGAATAAGGGGTTAAAAGGTCAATAAAAAGTTGATATGTTAAATGGCCTAAAACCTAAATTAGATCAGAAGGCACAGCTTCAAAAAAGGTTGTCAAGATACAATCTCCGGGTAACAAGTGCACACTAAGAATATAGTTAGGATGGAATAGCTAAGAAAAGAGAAAATATACTGTCACCTAATATAGAAAACAAACAGATAAGGTGTGCCACGGGTGTTTCCAAAGGCTAGTATTAGGCATAGATAAGAAAATACAATCCCAATGATCTAGACCACCAAATGGTGCGGGGAAAAATAATGAAATGGTGCCCAAAAATGAGATAAAAAAGAATGTATGCCAAAAAACAATAAATAGAGAACCTGGACTCAAAGCCGGGCAGGCTAGCCGCAGCAAACAGAATTCCACAATATATACAAAGAAGGTACAAGATGGGACCTAATAGGAACAAATATACGGTTGACGTATGAAAAAAGAGACAATAAAAACATGAAAACAAAGTGTACAGGAAATAGAAAAGAAGTCTTAACGCAAAATGCGGGCAGCGTATAAAAGATCTTCAAAAGATGGCAAGGGAAGCGATCCTATGCAGCGAATTGACACGCTGAACGCTGCAAACTTTAGGTAAAACTGTGCCTTCTGCTCTAATTTAAGTTTTAGGCCATTAATCATATACACTTTTTATTGACCTTTTAACCCCTTATCCGCTGTGTACACATTATGTATTATTGTAGTCTGTTTATCTTAGGCACATCCCATGGTCACTGCCTCTGATACAGTCAGCCTGAGGAAGGTGAGACCAGCATCTGGGTCTAACACCGAAACGCGCGTCGGCATTAAAAAATTCTGTGGACTATTAAATGCTTATGAATAATTTCTCAGCTTGATCAATCTTGTTGATCTGAATTTCGTGGATTTTTGCATGTATTGTTTCTTCACTTTTATATACGTTTAATTTACTCTGCCACTGTTGTGTCTAATGATCAGTATATATTTCAATCATTGTAATTAATGTTAATGCCAGAGCGCAGTTTTTGGGTCCATTTGTCACTCTGCTGCTGTTGGTACTTTCTGTATGGTTGGAACCCTGAGTTCAAGGACGTATGAGATTGTGTGTGTACGAGTTTGGTTGTCTTTTTAAATGTTTAATAATTAAATAATGTGAATTTATCATTAATACATTTTGATATCTCAACTTTGGTATATTTATTTGTCAGTAGGCCAGCTTCTTAGGTGTTTACTTATCAGTGATGTATAGCACACCTTGATCCTGACAGGTAGAGAATATCTGTTCTGAGTAGTTTGCCTATTTCACCCATTGTTCTCTACCTTTATCAGTGGTTTTTGTTGTACCAGAGGAGATGGGCCACTGTATGCATATGAATCCGAAAAGAGCGGCCCCCACAAATCTCCTGTGTGACGCCTGGATCAGAGATAGTATAAGTTTTCAGAGCTGGATTAGCAAGGATCTTGGCCAGAATTTTCAAGTCAACATTTAACAGAGAAACGAGGCAATATGAACCACTGTGGAGAGGCTCCTTCCTATCATCCACTGGGATCAGCATGATGATTGCCTTGTGGGAAAGAGGGCCCAGGGTCCCAGTTACATACACCTGCCAAAAGGCTTGGTGTAACACCTGTGCCAATTACGATGCACGGATCTTATAAAATTCACCAGGGAAGCCATGCTCACCCGGTGACTTGTATGTTGGTAAACTGACTATAGCTCCCTTAACTTCATCGAGGATGATGTCCCCTGCCAAAAGAGCCCTGCCTTCATCCATCAGCACCAGAAAGTGACTGGAGGCCTGTCCTCAGCAGGTGTAAGATCACCACAGTCGGAATCATAGAGGTGTTCATAGAAGGAGGCTAAAGCCTCTGCAATATGTGTAGGGAGTTTAAGTCGGCCTGTAGAGTAGCAGGTGGCCGGTAGTGAGAACTGAGCCTCTGGATGGCGCAGTGGAAAGGCTAAAAGATAGCCTGCCTTTTCGCCTCTCTCATTTAAATTTAGTGAGCGCCATTTCCACAGTAGTGGTGTAGTGTGCATGATATTCAAACCTGACAGCTTTCAGCTTATGGTGATTAGCAACTGAGGGAATCTTGTTATGGGACACCGTAAGGGAGGACACTAGCATTTCCAAGCGGGTTCTCAGTGACACAGTGGCGCTTCGCCATACACTGTCCTCATCAGAAGGCCTCCCCAGGCAGCCTTCCTAGCCACCCACACCACCTGAGGTGAGGCGACCGAGTGCTCAATATCCGCTCGGTAGACCCTCATATGAGCATTTAGCATTGCTTTGTCCTCTCACTGGGAGGCCGTATCTGGAGGCCTGAATGCACAACAAACCTGTCGCCGGGGTCTAATCCTCAATAATACCGGGCAATGATCTGAGAGGCCTGGTAAAATGTCCAAGTGAAACAGGAGGAAAGAGGAGTGAGTGGTTCACCTGGAAATGATCTTGCTGAAAAGAAGAATTATGAACCACCTAAGAATAAGTGAAGTCCTTATCAGAGGGGTGGACAAGACGCCAAACATCCAGTAGGCCTTGATCAGCCAGTGGATCTGTGAGCTGAGCCCTGTCCTAGGAGTTATGATGGTCAGGTGGACCAGCTAGTCGAGAACTGCCACATTCCGGTCACCCTCCCACGACCAGTCTCGACAAACTTTGTATGAAGTCTGTTCAGGTAGCTAAAGTAGGTAGCTTTACTGCCCACAATAGTATATACCGCACCCAAACCAGCAATGTGTGTTCCCAGTTTTAATTTCACGAAGATGTACCTACCCTCAGAATCAGCCCATGTTTTCAACAGAGTATGTGGGAGAGATTTATGTATGAAGACAGCACCCCACATTTCCAATATGAGCGGGAAGAGACTTGGCAGTTAGGTGAAATAGACTCTAAATTTATAGTATGCCACCCAATACCTGCGTAACTTCCACCTCACCTGTGTGCAAATGTAATTCCAGCAATAATGTCACATCCGTATTATGGAATTGCAAGTAACTGAGGATCTTTTTACGTATAACAAAACTGAAAAGGCCATTAACATTCATAGACACAACACAGAGAGGTGAGTCCTGAACCAATGGGAGAGGGATTGTCATGTATAAAGAAGGGATACACTTTGGGATATTAGAAGCGAAGGGTGGATGTCCAAGTCCCAGAGCATCTGCCCAAACGAAAGCCCAATTAAGCTCAGTGCAATCCTGCTAACCAGTTATGGAGATAGTAGTGTCAGCGGAGAGAGTGGGTGTGGTAATGAGGACTGTGAGGTGTCTGTTACTGTGCACTGTGAGTAACCGTGACTAACAAACTTTAGTCTGCGAAACTAACTCTGGCTGGGGACACGAAGGGACCGCGCCAGCCTGTCATATGCCATCAAGGGAAGGTCTGTTGAGGGTCACTCAGTCACACACAGGGGATATAGAGCAGTATAAGGGGGCAGCTGATCAATGAGCGCGTCTCTTCATCGGCTCTAAGTCTACTGATGTGAGGGAAACATAGGCCTGGCCCATCAAGAATTGAGCACCAAACCCCAGCTGCCCACGGAAATCCCTCCCGCAACCATCCATGACAATGAGCAGCAACACAAGCATTGAACAAATAAGAAAACAGTGGCCCAAGCAGGGGAGAATGCAATTCAAAAGTACAACAAAGGATATAATCATGGATGGGACCATGGCGAACTTCTAGGACAAATGAAGCAGAATAGAACCAGGGTCGAAGTGGGTAGGCTGCAGCTCCCTAGGAGGTTGTAGGTCTGTACTTCAGAGGGGTCCCTGGTTCCAGACATCGATCATCTGGTCTAGGCCTTCTCTGTTTGAATTCAGGAGGAGGAGAGGCATTCAGTCCACTGGCTCGTGCAGATTCTTCACCCTCCTCCAATTGAAGCGAAAGCGAGTCCATCATCTACTTCAATGTATCGAACTAGGATGCCAGCCGCTCTGATTATGATCATCAGGGCTGGGTCGAAAAGGCCAAATTTGATCCCTGCATCTCGTAGGCGGGGCTTAGTGCCAGCAGCTTCTTGCATGTGACCACCATCTCATGCAAGAAATCTGCAGTGATGTGCATCAGGGCTCCATTGCGCTGAAACATTCTCCTATTCTATCTTGCTGCCTGCAGGATGGCCCTGACAAATTGATGGCGCAAAAGGCATGCTATGATTGCTCTAGGGGCGCCAGAGGACTGCCCCAGATGGGCCCGAAATCTGTGTGCACAGTCGTACTCCGAAGGCTTCTTGAATGCCATGTGGGTCAGAGTGGGTAGAAAGGTGCCAAGGAAGACCAGCATGCGGTCGCCCTCCAAACCCTCCCGGATCCCATAGAGCCAGATATTATCCATCCAGGCCTGGTCCTTCAAGTCCACCTTCTGTTGCAGTCACTGAATGCCAGTAACCCAGCCTAGCTGTTGACCGTAGATCCTGTCCTGTTCATCCACCCTGTTGTCTGTGGAATTGAGCTTTAAATGCATTTGTGGCAGATCAGACCACAGGACTTGATATCAGACGCCATGGATGTGATAGTGGTATTGAAGGCAGACAATTTGGCACTCACAACAGTTACCTTTTTGAGGATCATCGCCAGTGTATTCTCAGCCATAGGGTTAGTAGTCACAGTTGTGCGTGAGGTACCCACTAATAGTGCCTCATACAGCTGTCTTCTTGCCTCTGTACCAGGCATGATGAGAGAGGATGTAGCATAGGCAATGCTCTTGCACTTTTCCGTGCAAAGGCGTATGCATTATGTCCAGTGGCACTTAGAAAAACAGTTCCAAAGAAGTTCACCATCCTAGGCCACACCTCACCGTCAAAAAGGCCGACATACCTAGGTTTAATGGCTAGTGGAGCGTTGGCCAGCAGAAAGAGATCACCAGGAGATCTGGCAGCATGGGCCTGTTCAGGAGCGGGGACATACCAGGCGAGACCAAGCGTTCGAGGGGCCGGGAGACAAGAATGGTGTTCCAGGGCCAACTGAGCAGCAACGCACAAGTCCCAGCCAAAGTCACTCTATTAGTATGTGAACCACCAACATACTAACGGTTCAAAGTACCACTGTCCAAGGGGAAAGCGGGGACCAGATGTCCTGGATAAACAGTCCCTCCTCAAATAGAGAACCAAATTAGTAGTGCCAGGAAAAGACCACGCTCTAGGTAAGCACCTCCACGAACGCCCTAAACCCCAAGAGCAGGCCAGTTACATCAATAGGCGGGAGTCCACGTATGGGAGGGGGTATCTCCTAGCAGTCCTCCACCCTCACCACCGGAATAAGGAAATGGCAAGGAGGAGCAGGCCTCAAGTGGTTCAGAAGCCCCCACACCAATGTGGTGAGGGATGAGCGCCCGATGAAAGAAGCCTCTAATGAGATGGACCAGTCAAGCATGGAAGCAAAAAGCACTGCCACTGAATCTGTTATGCACACGGGTGGGACCTGAGAACAGGAGCACCTCTCCCCTCGATAAGCACAGTCCAGGCAGACACCTCAGTAGCCACCGCACATGAAGCAGCACCCTCCACCAGGCCACCGGAGCAGCCTCCTGTCCGGCTGGACAAGGGACTGTGAACTTAATAGTAGCCCATTGTGGTCTATTTAATATTTGTTTGCTTACCTTTATTCTTATTTGCTGAGGACCCTTTTGTTCCCTTATAAATACTTGATGCCCATGGTCCTAAGCTACCTACTGGGTTCCCCTTGTCCTTTCTAAATGACCGGAGCAGCCTCCAACACCGGAATCGCCTCTCCCGCGAGTGGATCACTTCTCCCAGTGGTCAGATCCCAAGGGCGGGAGCACCTCGCTCTTGCGCATCCGTCGTCCACACTCCCTCAGGAATCGGGTGCTGCCATAGTCCATGCAGCCCCTAGCAGCCGCTTCACATCAAACTGCACTCTGGCAGCTGTGTGTGTGAGGGTGGAGCCCTGAACACACAAATCCAGTGCCCCTAAATCAGGTACACCGGAGCACGCCCCCTCTGGAGCCTCTCCACTACCAACTTTACAACCGGGAACAGTGTCTATGGCATGAAAGGGGGGTAGATCATCCCCGGTGCCGGAGTCATTCAGTGAGCTGCCATTATGCTCCGTGGCATAGTTCCACCATTCCAGCTGGCCCGTTCTTAACACAAAACCCATTACATTAACAAGTGAAAGGTAGAGGAACAAAAAAAATTAATTCCTCTAGCCTTCAACCATAAAAGAAATGTTGTTTGTTTCTTAGCTGGGTCACCTTATCTCATTCCTGCAGGCTGGTTCAGACAGCCTGCGCTCCTACCCAGACACAATGAGGGAAGTTGGAAAGCTGCCCCAAGCACCATCTCTGTGAAGTGACAGTTATTTTAAAAACTGCTTCTACACACACACTGCTTGGGTGCATGTGCACCAAATTCCAAGGTCGTTGTGCCTCAAGCACTGTGACATCAACTTATTACAAGCATCTAAGTACCACATTTTCTTAGAATTAGAGCTTTCTGATATCAGAACACGCCGATTATAAGAAAATTAACACAATGCATTATCGAGAGATTGCGAGTTCCCACATATTATATGGCTATAATACATGGGATTCTGTAATTGCTGAATAGTAACCTGTCTCTTTCTTTATAATAGGTCACTTGTGACACACCCAGTTGCCTATTATAAAGAAAAAAATGAGTTGCTCAACTGTAATAACTTATTATAGTTGAGTTCTGACGTCACAATGGCTACTGCTAGAGCGAGCAGCGGAAGGCAAAGACAGCATAATCAGGGAGCATAATAAAAGAATCTTTTATTATTTTCTTTCTTCTACATTGTTTTTCCAGCTCAACAGTGATAGGGTGAAAGGAGATATTTAATTTATGTAAACATGTTTATTTTTTGCACTCCTTAGGTAATTAAAGAAAAGTTAGAATCATTTAGCATGTTTCTAAACATTTTGAATAACTATCTTTTTTTTTTTAAACATGACGTATTAAACTGATTCTACTTTTTTTTAACAAATATCTAAGCTTTTTTATGTGTTTAATTTGCACTAGCGATTCTAATTTTATTCTTCATGTTTGCAAATATGCTCTCTCTTACATATGAATGAGCTATGCGCCACAATTGTAAGTGGTCTGTGGGAAACGTGATGGTGTGACCATGTATTATTTTGAATAAAGGATCCCCTGCCATACTTGATAAGGATATTACAAGTCGGATTGGGGTTCTATAACCTTATAAAAGAACATGCTCTTCGACCTTCTTCCTCTATATGGTGATGGAATTTCTACATGACCTGCAATATCTTTATAATGCTCAGTAGGGGTACTTTATCCCATATATGCATATGTGCTATACCTCATACACAGGGCCAGACCCTACATCCAATTCCTGCCACACACAGCCGTGTGTTTGCAATCGTGGTTGGATGCCCAATGATACTGGTGCAGGGCAGCCATGTAACCAAACTCTACTGAGCATAGAAGAAAACATGCACACACGGAGTTTTGCTGCCCACGGAGAGATAGGATCAGCATCTCTGGCCCACCCCAACTGTGTGCAGGCTAATGTGTGCACAAGAAGGATTGAATGCCCACAGCAGGTAGGCAGCAGGGCATGGTTGGAGATGAGACCCTTCGGCAACTCCACCGAAGGCCGCGCGCAGTGAAAGTTGGCTGTCTGTGTGAGTTGAAATGAGTACAGAGTACATTATCTCCAAAAACACATAAATTCACAAAAGAAACTACACTTAAAGTTAAGTTATGGTTAGGATTGATTAGAATACCTTAGCATATGTTTGAAAAAGGTTGTGAAATCCATTTAAAATAACACAGTTATGGTTATGAATTAAAAATGATAAATCACTGAAATTCCACAATATGCAATATGCTAACTCACACTATAGCTATGTAAAATACAATTGCCACACCAAATAGAATGCTGATGACCTCATCCTTGATGTAACAGATGAAATAAATGATCTTCTAGGTCAGATTACATATCTCATTACCATTAGTACTATCATTGAAACAACAATCTATATACTTATTTTATACTGGTTCGAGTAAGTGTTAACATTTAAGGATATTGGGCTTTTACGTGTAGTTACTTATTGGCATAACTATTGTTAGTTATCATCATAAGTATTGCATTTAGTGCCCAAGTTATATTTGTAAGGCTTGTGTGAGTTATAGATTGCAGAGCTAACCATAACTTGCAAATTTCCGATTCTTTTTCTTAACCTTAACTGTACTTTAACTGTTGCTCTGTATGTGGTATCTAATTGTTTGTTCATTGCACAGTACATATAATACCAAACATCTCAAACGTAAGACATTCAACAGATATATACAAACAGCTCATACCCAATTTAGAGGCCAATAGGTAAATTAGCAGATTAACTGTTGCTGTTTGTACAATAGAAGGGATTGTTACCTTTTCTGCACACTTTCTTCTAAACTTTTTCCTGCTGAAAATGCAGTAATAAGAACTCAGCAAAAGACATCTATGGAACAATTTTTATTTTTGAGCACTGCAGTTCATTGCTGGAAAGCAAGAACCTGTTTGCATGTTAGCACTCGTTCTAACTCACAGTATGGTATGAAAGTGAGATATTAAACTGCTTAGTATGTGTTTGCAACAAAGATCATATTAACGCACTTATTTTTCTAGTATATATTTCATATTTGCTGATGTCAGTAGTCAGTGGATCTCTGTCATAAGAAGTATCAAAAGACCAAGTGATTCAAAGTAGTTTCTGTAGTTTAAACAATAAATATGCCACCCGCCCTAAAAGTGAACTTAGTTCATCTCAGAGTTCTATTACTATGGATAAAAACTCTGTATTTGGCCTCGTACCTATATGAGGTCATAGCACACTAACGATTTGCAACATCTTTACAATACACAATTGGGTGTACTTTAATATATATATATATATATATATATATATATATACATACATACATACATACATACATACATACATACATATATATATATATATATATATATATATATATATATATATATATATATATATATATATATATATATATATATATATATATATATATATATATATATATATATATATATATATATATATATATATATATATATTACCCTTGGGCGCTGTCTATTCTTCTGCACCTGTTCTCATCATCGTAAACTGTCGACTGTGCCATTGATGCGCACTTTTCAGTCAAAGTGCCATGAAGCGACCCTGGATAGCTTCACTCTAAATATCATCTATGACATAGTCATTAACATGACATACATCATACCGTCAGACACTACCAAAAGCATCAAGTTCTTTCCTTTGGGAAGTCAAAACATAAACACCACATCGCAAAATCTTACAAATAAAAAAAATGAACATACATGCGTATATTAAAACCATCTCGACACCTACCAGTTTCCATGGACACGTCATTCTCCAGCCACGCAGTGCTGCGTTTGGAGGAAAAAATGATAAAGTTGACAATGTAGCAAGACCTCCGCATAAGTGTGGGTGTGTGTTGTGAGCATAAAGGCACCTGCTTAATCAGAGCTAATCTCCCCGGGGGTGGAACATGGCACACAAAACCCTTCTAAAGGTGCTGACGAGGATGTTGACAGAGGCCCGGGCTTCGCTCTGTCTCGCGCCCGGTGGCGCGCTCCGCCGGGGGAGTGTGCGTGGCGTGCGCGCCGCTCCCAGCATGCCGCTTTCCCACACTGTGTACACACACCGGGCTGATAGGCCCTGTTTGTTTGTGTCTTTCAGAGCTTTCAAAGGCCCTTAACCTGCGGCTATTTGAAAAGTAGGAACGCGAGATAAAGGGAAGGCGCACAAAGTCTAGAGCAGACGGCGAGCGTGTGAACCCGTGTACAGGTAAAATGGTGTAAACACAATGCGTACTGACCATTGTGCCCAACCAGGTGTGCAGTGCTTAGGCCTGACTTGTCTACATTCGAAAACTTTCTTTTTTCCAATTTCCTGCAGTAATCCCTATGAGCGCCCTCACATAATCTACAGCTGCCTTCATTCAAGGTGACCCTAACACATCTTTGACCTCAGAGATTCCAATTGTCATTTCAATTTTTAAATGTGGATATCTGTTTTCACACTACATGTGTAAAGTGCGTGGACTTTCCTTAGACTTTTACACCAACCTCAGCTCCTTTTCCGAGTCTTTCTCCAAGCATCACCCACTGCTTTCCTCTCTGCACACATACATCTGCCATCTCAACAGATCTCATACTGCTTGGCTTTCCATCAGCGCACCTAAAATTTCTCCCACGAGAGGAGCAATTGTTTTTTGTTTCTCCTATTAATTAGCTTTGTTTTTGAACCCTAAAGTCTTCTTAAAAATACTTCTCAATGACTTTAACCCAGCTTGGGCCCGGAAGGACAAATCAGCTGCATGTCGACTTTGTTGTTAGCATCGTGAATCCTGGCTCCATCTGCTGTGATGCCCAAAGTTAGCTAGCGAGCAGCACCGACTGGTACTTCCCATCTGCAGGTCTCACGGTCTGGTAGGATGTAGAGAAGCCTCAGACCTGTGTTTCTCTGCTAAAACAGCTCAAACAGTTGCGCTGCTAGGGAAATATACAGAATAAATCCGGGCCGCACTGTCACAGAAAATTAAGTTACAAAAAGAAACCAGCGGCTAGCAAGCAAGAGAGACCTTGACAAAACTCCCTACTAAGCTTTATGCACTTGCACTTTACTGCCAGTTTGGATAACTGTTTTTAATGTTTTAACTCCCTTATAGTTTGTAGCAATTTGTGTGGGGTTTTAACTCTTTTTCCCTTTATAGATTATTGTAATGATAGTATATTGTAACGATTTTAGGTAATTGAACAATAAAGCTTAACGAAAAACCAAAGGTGAAGATGGACGGAGCGTTGACAATACAAACACTCACCCCAGTCAACTGATCTGGGTTTAATCCATCACCGTTCTTTAGCTCACTCCGCCACCCCAGTTCAGACATGTAGCTTGTTTCCGGTCGGTAGCTTGTTTCCAGTCCAGGGAAGGCATGGCTTGGCAGTTCGGGGTGGACTGTTCCCATGAGGCACAGGGTCAGACTGATTTGCATATGGCCATGTCTGAACTGGGGTGGCAGAGTGGGCTAAAGAATGGTGATGGATTAAACCCAGATCAGTTGACTGGGGGTGAGTGCTTGTATTGTCAACGCTCCGTCCATCATTTCCTTTGGTTTTTCCCAATAAAGCTTAACCCCTTCCCCGACGGGAGCACTCCCTCCCCAGTGCTGCCGATTGCCAACGGCCGACGCAGCCCCGCCCACTCATCAGAACGCCCGCACCGCGGCAGAATTGCCGCCGCGGTTAAGGCGTTAATATCACTACTTCTCAATGATACTGTTTTGCTTTTTTGTTATTCAAAGTTTTGCGTTCAATTAACTGAATATGACAGTAAGAGCTGCCAGGCCCCTCTAGCCGTTCCTTTGTCACTGTCTGCTCCACCTAACACCAAAGTGACTGCTTCTATAATGGAGACAACCACATTGCTAAAGAAACCACTGCTTTCATGACAGCAAACACAAAATACAACACACATTGTATCAAAATATGCTACAGTGTTGAACAGAAACTACCAACAAAATTCAAACTCCGCCATTAGTTTCTTGTGCATGAAGTTACCCTTTTACAAATAAATTCCCACCAGACTTTCACAGAGCTCTCATTGCATCTACCTTTATCTGCCTAAGTTGTACTCCTTCTGTGCATCATTGATTCCCTACAAGTCAATACCACCAAAATATAGATATCATTGTCCCTTTATTTTTCAGGGGGTCATACTATTTCACACATCATTAAATCTTGTGCTTAATTTCGCCAAAGTTCTACTGCCATTTTGGCAAAGGCCGCCCCTAAAGGGGGTATCAGGGGCTGGCGCAATAACATATGCTGGGGGCCCAAAGATTCCAGTTCCAAAAAAACAAAGGGGGGAGGCATCCCGTCCCCACCGCCAGTATTAAAAAAGCACACCGACTTTGGCACAAAAATGCCAGGCCAATCCGGGCCCAAGAATATTTGGACCCGACTATGGTGGGGGATGTGCACAGCCACACCTCGGCTAGCTGGATCTAGGGGTTAAAAGACAGTGCTGCCCCCGTAAATGGTGAACTCGAGGAGCAGGGGCAGCATGCAATACTTATTGAAAGATCGATGAATTTCCAGAAAGAAGAGGACTGTGACAAAGATCAAGTGGAGGAAGAAGTTACCCGTCTTGGTATTGCTCTCCCGATCCTCCCAATCGATCTGCGGCCTCAGAGGGACCATACACTCTCCACCACAAACCAGGCTGTGTAGACACTCCACCTGCACCACCCCGACCGGACCCTCATCCCAGCCTCTGCCCAACGCAGCTCAGGACTCCCAAGGTTTTCAGGACACCACTGCAGCAATGTGAATCAAGCCTTCGGTGGCCAGACTGGTGCGGCAGAGCATCGGAGCTCGGCTGGAGAAGACGCGCTGCACCCAGCAGCAACTGATGACCACGCTGTAAAGTGCCACGCCTCTCCTCAGCACGGCAGCTGAGTTTCGTGCAGGGAGCTTAAAGCGGCAGGACCCCGCTCTCAAAAGAACTGAATCTTGGCAACGGTGGGATCCATCAAAAAAGCCAACAGCAAAGCAGCAAGTGGTCAGCATATCAATGCAATTGAACATAAATGTTTGAACTAATTTACACCGTTGTTCAATAGCTCAGGTGCAGTGCACGGCACAATAGGTAAACTTGCACAAGAAGGAGGCATGTCAGGGCTCCCATGGCATTAGATAGAGCCAAGGTACACATTTCAGGGACATGCAAAGGAGCCACATGGCCTACCATTGGCGGTGACACTGTGGCAAGATCCTCAAGCAGGGGGAGGCAGAGAGTCAGGAGTAAGGCAATCTTGACATGGGGCAGGTCAACGGCGGGGATGCTACCATCACTCATGGCAGCTTGGGGTGGCGCAGCAGGGAGCAGGGCATCAAATGTGTGAAACCCAGTCTTAGTGGGGCAAGCTCCAGAGGATTACACAAAGCGCAGCCATCAATGGTCACAAGAGCAACAGGTTTGGCAAGTCTCATCCCATTGGCAGTGAAGTAAAGGATTTGGAGGAAAGAGTTTATTAACATTTCTACATTGCTAGACATACAGTTAGAGGGTTAGACATGACATTGTGTGACAAGAAAGAGGAAGACAGGTGATAGAGTAAATGGGTAAGAAAGGAATTTTGATAACTGGATTGATGCAATTTGGATAATGGCATGCATGATTGGTGAAAGGTTCCTGCACTGCGCAGCATACCTCTGGCTCTATAATTCCAAAATACTTGAAGCACAAAGCCAAATCCCAGGAGAGAGGTGGTTGGAATATGACAAGAGCTGTAGATTAAAAATGCAGACACACCCTGAAATGGAATGGGATGAGGTGGATGTATCTGGTTTCATACACAAGCTGATGGTGCCAAGGAGATCAAGGGTTGGGCAGGAAAAGGGGAGAAGCCCTTTGATACACAGAGGTCATACTACAAGCCTAAGTCATTCTACAGCTGGAAAACAGTAAAAGTTAGTTGAAATATGCTAGAAATACGACTCAGACGAATGCACATGGGGTATGGAATGCAAGTCTAGGCATGCTTGCACATCCTGTCAGGGGTACACTCAACCTCAGGGTGCAGGCACAACAAAGGCAGCGGTGCCAAAAAGCGAAGAAGAAGCACTAGCCGTGGCAAGAGCACTTGGGGGGGTGGGGGCATAAGAGATGTGGATGTTTCCAGCTTGCCAGGTCTCTTCATTTACACATTACGGCTCATGAGGCTAGCTAATGGGTACAATAATAGAAAGGACGCTGCCCTACTGGTGAAAGGTTTGAGGAGGGTTTTAAAATTTCATTTTAAGAATCTGTCTCCACTGGCAGAGTGAGGAATCTTAAATACGCCCTGGGGTACTCTGGGATAGTACAGTAGAAGATCAAAAAGGTGACGGACTGGGGGGAATAGAGGGCCCCTTATCGCCTCCATTCCCACAGGCATTGGTGTCCTGACCCCTGGGAGTGTTGCCCAAAAAGTTCAGACTCATACACCACCTGTCTTTCCCAGAGGAAGCATCAGTAAACAATGGGATCAGCCCAGAGGCATGCTCAGTGGGGTACTCAAAAGTGGAGGATGCCATTGACCTCTCTCGTGGCGAAGGTGGATATTGAATCCTCTTTCGCAGATATCATTCACCTGCTAGGTTTTCAGTGCAAGAGAGAAATGTATCTTGACAAGGAAGGGCCTATGGGTTGCTCAGTATCCTGTTCATTCGTTGAGTGTTTCAGCACGTTTTTAGAATGGACCCTGCACAAGCCATACGCTCAGGGAGGCAAGCTACATTACCTTAATGATTTCCGGTTCGTAGGGTGGGCTGGGACAGGGGAGTGCAGGGACACACTGAGGGCATTCCAAGAGCTAGCCAAGGAGCTGGGCATGCCAATGACAGCAGAGAAGACAGTTGGTCTGGCAACAAAGCTATTGCTCCTCGGGATGGAATTAGACTCTTTGGCAGGTACATCCAGGTTATCATAAGACAAGGTACTGGAGAAGAAATAAGGGTGCAGCAAATAGAAGGCTACACATCGCGAGCTGCAAAGACTGATTGGCAAAATCAGCTTCGCTTCAAGGGTCATACCAGTGGGGTGACTATTTGCCCAGCTGACTGCAGGTTTGTGGGAGAAACATCATAAGGCTAGGTTGAAGGGGAGCCTGATAATGTGGGACTCATTTCTGGCTGATTTTATTGGGCTCCTTATATGGAGAGAAGCAAGTGTGATGGCTATACAGATAGCCCTCTTCACAGGCGCAGCCGGAAGCTAGGGGTTTAGTGCAATACTAGGATGGGAATGGTGTGCAGGGCTATGGCCAAGAAGATGACAGGAATTGGGCATCACCATGAACATCTCCTTTCTTGAGCTGTTCCCCACTGACAGTGTGGAAAGGTAGACTGAGGGACATAAAACTTACACCGTGGTCAGACAACCAAGAAATAAAAAATGGAACTGCGAGGTGTCCAAAGATATTAAGGTTAATGAGGTGCATGGTAAGATTACAGTTAGAGGGAAATCTTGACATGTAGACAAGGCATGTCCCTGGGATGGAGAACTCACTGGCTGATGCACTCTCTCATTCTCAGAGAAGCAAGTTCAGAAGGCTAGCGCCACAAGCAGACCAGCGGATGACCCCTTTACCAAAGGATTTGTGGGAGCTGATGGAACAGACCTGTCAGCTCTGTTTGAGCATGCACTCATGCCCAGTGCAGCAGGACAATATAAAAAATATGAGCAGGGTGATGCATGTGGGGGGCGGAGCTCCAGACACTGGGGGACCCGGGAGCCACAGCTAGGGCTGTGGAACGCTTCAATGAATGGGCATACCTACCAAAGAAAGCAAAATCTTGGGCACAGAACCCACCTAGCAGCAGTGGCCGACTTCTCAAAACTAAGCACAGAAAGGACCCCACAGCATTGCACTATATTAGGGCAGCCATGAAGGCCTGCAAGCACCTGGAAGGGAAGAAACAGGACTCGAGGCGACCCATAGACTTTAGAAAGCTGACCGAGATAATGGACACACTAGATTTCTCAACAGCATTTTCTGGGGCATTCAGGGTGAGCGAGCTTGTGGCCCCAGCGAGAAAGGATGAGAGCACAGCAGGTGGTAAGCAACAGATGTCAAGCCAGGCATGTCAATGGTGAAGCTTCTGCTAGGAAAGTCAAAAACAGACCAATCTGGCAAGGGGTCCTGGGTACAGCTGCACTGCATAGAGGACCCCAGATACTACCCAGTGTGTTGCCTGTACACTTACATGGCAGTGCGAGGGCCCACTATTCAAGCACATGAAGAGGGACCTACTGAGCTAATTTCAGTTTTCGGGTCCCATTCTTTCAGTATAGGGGCATCAACAACAGACAGACAACATGATATGACAGAGTCTGGTATCAGGTCAGTGGGCAGGTAGCACTCCAACGAGTATAAAACACATGTGAGGCCCCAGCTGGTGTAAACACAAACTGACAATAGGCGTGTAGCCTTCCTAGGGTCCTGGCCCAGAACAGTTTGGGTGGTCGGCCTCTTATTCATTCACCGGATGCAGACATGGTGGACCTACAGCGGCAGCAGGCAGGTGAGCAGGCTAGAAGCCACAAGCATTAGGTGGAGGAGCTACCCGGGGATGAGATGGGGACAACTATCATCAACCTTGGGCAAACTACAGGCAACATCTGCCAGGTAACCAGATGTTTTGATAATACACCTGGGCGGCAATGACCTCGCTCAGCTTGGGAGGAAGGACCTCCTCCACGACATCCAAGTAGGGCTAACAGAGGTGATAAAGTCCTTTGGCAGCACCACAATCATATGGTCAGAAATAATTCCTAGGCTAACATGGTGTGGGGCCATGTCAAATGGGGCAGAGGATACCTACAGAAGGAAATTACACATTGCAATCAGCAAGTACTGCAAGGCTAATAGCTTTGAGAGTGTCAGGCATAGCTTGATCAACCCAAAACGCCCAGAATTGTATGTGATCGATAAGGTGCACCTGTCAGAAGAAGGAATCAAAGTATTCTGGGCCAACCTATGGACAGCCATGGCAATGGCAGACTGCACCCAAAGGAATCAGAAGCAAACCCTAAAAGCAAAAGGGAGCCTGGAGATGTGAGCCCCAAAGGTGATGAGGAGGACAAAGGGGTACATTTGCTGGTAAAGGAGGCACACAGGCAGGGCAGTGTGCCCGAGGAAGGCCACTTACCGAGGAATGCCTTATGGCAGGGAGAATAGGCTGACGGGGGGAGTAAGCTGAGCATGGCACTCGCAGTCTAGACCCGCCGGATGGCAGGGCACAAAATGGACAGACAAGGTAGCGAGTTAAGCCTAACAGAAGTGAGAGACTACCCTTCTCCTAATCAGAGAAAAAGCCAACAAAACACTTTATGACCCCAAATGGTGTGTATGATTGATGGCCTCAACAAGTAAAAGGTTTCATGACTATTCTCAACATCCTGTGATTCTGGGCAATCACTTAATGCCCCCGTGCCTAACAAAAAAAACAAAAAAATGAATGTATCCATCTATAACGAAACTGGTGCTTATGTAAAGCTCTCTGATACCGATGTCTCTGGTCAAGTTCACACTATATAAAACTCTGAAAAAAACTATGAAAAGCTAATGACAGTTTTTGATTGATTTATGGTAGCTTTATGATCAGTCTCCCGTTTATGATCCTGTCAGAATGATTTATGACACTGTCAAAATTGATTTATTGCCCTGTCATCATCATTTATGACTGGCCACTGTGATTTATGATTACAATGACATAAAATACAGATCGTACATGTTAATAAAACTGTGGTGAAGAATTGTCATGAAAAACGACAAACACACGCCTGGTGTAATTTTATTATGCATGAGTTGATATGTGGGAAGTGTACTGGTTAGAGTGGGCCAAGTTCGGGGGTTATGAAGGCAACAGCCTTTAGAGAAGCCTTCCAATTCCAATAAAACATTGATAAAGCCAATTGGTCTGGCACTGGCAGCTGGTCATTCGCTTTGGCTTTGTCAATGGCTTTTTTGTTTGTTTGTTTTTAAACTTTATTGCTGGGGGAACTGTTGGGCGCTCTTTAAACTCCTAATCCTAACTTTAGGACTCCTAAACTGAGAAAAATCCTAACTTTAAGACTTCCAGTATTCACAGAAGGCATTTAGGACTCCTAAAGTTAGGACTCCTAACTTCACTACTCCTAAACTGAGAAAAATCCTAACTTTAAGACTTTCGGTATTCACAGAAGGCATCTAGGAGTACTAAAGTTAGGACTCCTAACTTCTGTGAATACCGAAATGAGTAAGTTCCTTCTGTGAATACCAAAATGGTAGTAAGTTTAGTTCTGTGAATCGGGCCCTTTGTGTTTAAGGAATGTGTCTCTGGGACCTCCCACAAAGCAGGACAAGTGTAATTTAGATTGTTAGAAAGGCGGATCCTGGGGAGGCAGAAGATGTCTGACTGACCACCCCGAGTCCCACCTCTCCGTATGGAGTTTGGCCGAGCGTCGTCGAGGGGCCTCCGGAGTGAGGCTCCTCTCTTAGAATCGTACAGTAGAGCAACCACACCACTACAAAGGGACACCACACCAGAGGATAACTTCTTAGAATCTTTATCAGCATTAATGATTGGTTCTTTCGGTACTATGTACATACGGATCGGGGGGATCCTTAAAGTCTCGGTAACTGCGGGAAAGGGGTAGCGGGACAGTCTCAGTACCAGGTTGGTACGGGGGTACCCTACGCACAGCCCTCAATCCTCGAGCTGGGAGGTTCCGCCAGGTCAAGCCGCGGCAGCGCCAGCAGACTCCAAAGATGGTTTCAGCGAGGTTGGGCTCCGAAGATGGATTCAGCAAGGTTGGGCCGCGGCAGCGCCAGCAGGCTCCGAAGGGGGTTTCAGCGAGGTTGGGCCGCGGCAGCGCCAGCAGGCTCCGAAGATGGTTTCAGCGAGGTTGGGCCGCGGCAGCGCCAGCAGGCTCCTGTGGAAAAGTAAATTTTACCATGTCATATGTGCCTACGTGTTCCCCATGTTATGTCATATGTGCATGATCGATATGCATGTATCCCCTTTCTGATCGATTAAAGACGCAATTACAGTTGTGTCCATCTCTAGTATGCCAGTTTCCAGTCCTCGTGAAAACAACGAATATTAGGCCTATGTAAACCTACGTTGCCACGTTTTACAGTGTGCATGTTAATTCATTGAATTGTCCCCGTTTCTAGGCCTCAAAAGGGCCCGGACTCAGATTCAACTCCTGTCTCCTGAACCCTCTCCGAGGAGCGATACAGCCCCCACCTGTATCCCTGACCCTTCACTTACTTCATGCCTCGCAGTGCCCGGCCCGGCCTGGCTCTGCCTCCCAGTCTGCCAAGAGTATGTTATGTTTCTAGTTATCAGTCCAGCCCTCCTTCTCTGCATTCCTAAGCTACTGAATCACATCAATAGTTTCCGTCATGGTCTAGCCTTTATGTCTCCATGTAAGAGAAATACTGTATTAATATTCATAGAATATTCCTCGCACACGCACTACATATAGAATTATGCATGCACCAGTCTTAGTGTCTGTTAGCCTTTGCCCTGATAACTTTTGGATTCTATCAACATGTACTCTAAACACCAGATACTAGATATGCCTGGGTACATGTCGCTCTGACCCTCCAGACTTTAGTCTCCTCTTCTAGGGCAGAAGTCATAGCCCCCAGTTCTCCCTGGTAACACGTCATTGCCAGTTTGCGCGCACCACTAGGTTAGAGGTCCCAGCTGCTCAGGTAGCCCCCTCCATGTTTCCGCCCCTTTTTATGACATATTCTGTTACGTTTACATCACATGTCTATGTATACGCCCTGTACACGCCTTCTTGTTACATCATTTTGCCCTTATCTTTCGCGACTGCTACAAACCACGCCTACTGCTACGCCCCCTGTATTGAATGTAATGTATTTGTTTAACTATAAATATTGTGCACTGTTATTAAAAGCTAGCCAATTCCCAGATCCTGCCCCCGGCAGCTGCCATCCCATTCCCATGCAGGCTGTCCTGTTCCTGTCCTTTATGTCTGATTAAAGCCTGTAGACTCCAGCTACCTCGAATCTTGACTCTTATTTATTGAGCTATCTGTTTATATGAGTATCCTGAAAAAGAGAACCGGTAATTAATTATTTATTTACCACATAATGGCGCCCGAACAGGGACTTGCCCTTTCCCCACGCGCCGGAGAAGCCACGCAGGCCCCCTGATCCTCTGCAGCCGTGACGGAACCATACCGGCCACGTGCAGATATTTCTGCTTCAAGTATCCCTCAGGCCCACGGAGGAGACGGAGGTTGCGGTCCAGCGTCCAGACGAGGCGGTGGAGGAACGCGGCGAGTCCCGACCAGAGCCCAAGCCGAGAGTCCAAGGTCCGAGGTATCCGGAGGCCCACCTGTAACTGAAGTCCGAAGTTCGTCCGTCCGTCGTCGTAGCAGTCCAGTCCAGTCCGAGGCCTTCCGTTCTTGCTGCCCGGTGAGTACCATTGCTGGGGTAGTATCTAGACAGGGTCAATTAATTTGTCTCTGGTCCGTGGGTTTGGGTACACAGATCCAACACGAAGTGTCCACCTAGGTGGATGCGGGTCCTGACGTGTCTCTTTATGAGACCGGTAAGTTTCGTACTGTTTTAGCAGTGCATCTAGTCATTCCAGTAAGTTCTGTTCTGTTCTCGAGAAATTCATGTGTTTCTGTTTTCAGTATTCCAGGTAATATTCTGTCCGAACTGTTATTTTAAATGTTATTTCATGTGTTTTCAGTGTCGTGGTATGAGTGATTTGTTTTTCAAGTTATTATTGTGTTTATCGTGTATTGTATTGTGTCCAGATTCCAGTCTAAGTCATGCCTCTGTTCTCGAAATTACGTCAGTTAAAAACCAGAAAAGGTCTGCTCGAAGAAGCAGTTCCTGTCCCGCCTAGGGACAGTCCAGGTCATTTTATGTATCATAAACATGGCATAAGTGCCATATTATATCTAGACTTATGGGTCGAGTATACTAAAGATCTAGAAGAGAAATATAGATGGCCTGTATCAGGTACATGGGATGCCGAGTGCATCATGCGAGTAGAAGAAGCATTATGGAAAAAGAAATCCAGACAGTCCCAGAAAGATGCCATCGAGTTATGGCGCAAAGAATCTCATAAAAGAACCGAAAAAGAAATCAGAAAGTTAGAATTAAGTAGAGAATCCTCAGAAAGAGCCCAAGAAAGGGAATTGATCGAAGTAGGTGAACGAGTTAAAGCCGAACAGTCAGACAGACAGAGAAATGCCCTTATTAAGGGTATGTATCCTCTTCTTGCCGAGGGCTTGTCGAAAGCAACCCCGGAAGCACCATGTAATTTCCCGCCGCCATTAGTTCCGATTAAGCTACGTCACAAACCGACCGCAGCTGATATTTTTCTCTCGTCCTATTTGGACGACACGGTCCCAGAATATGCAAATCCTGTTCCGCCCGCTCCTGTAAATAATGTAATTCCTGTTCCTCCAGCCACTGGGGCACCTGTTACAGCACCTGTTACGGTACCCCCGGTCCAGCCCACAGTACAAGTACCCGCTACATCAGTCACTCTCCCAGCACGAATAGTACCAGTCGACGATTCCAGTTTAGGGGCCGCGGGGGGAGGTCCTCCTGGTACCCCGCCGCCACACAAACGTGTAACGTTAGTCGAGTTACATGAACGTGCGTTACAGCGTACGCCCAAACATCAGTCCGTTGCAGATATCAAGCGAGCTCTTACCGAATGCCGTTATGATCCAGTCCCAGGCGATGATAATATGGTTATATATTCATTGCGCGTAAGACGGGTGACCGAGTATTTGGACACCCTACCGAATATGAAAGAAGATCTAGACAGAATATATCGTTTCATCCGTACAGGAGAGGATCCAGAAAGTATTGGCGAAATCATGTCTTTAAGGAAAGCTGAGACTCAGCTCATGCTATTAAAGTTTCTAATTAATTGTTTAATAAGGGAACAAGATTATCCGACTAAAGATCCGACCGAAATGAGAGTCCTGACAAAGTGGAGTGATAATATAGCCGAGGGAAGACACAGGACATTAAGTTGTATAGAGAGTATGTACAAGAAAATTCGTAAGGAAATAATAAGGTTGCACGAGAAACGCAAAGCAGCACAAGTAAGCGAGAAAGAAGACGACTCTGATACTGAAGAGGTAGACGACGAGAATCCTACCAGAATAGCGTATGTAGGTAAATCTAGACTTCCCGACCGACATTCACGCCTAGAACACAAGAAAGTTTTTCCTCCTCCAGCACCAGAACAAGGTTCTCTTGAACAAGTATTTCAAGTTACCGATCACATTCTGAAATCACGAATCGGTTATAGTGAACTTAGTACTATGCATGAACAAGAACTAGCCCGATCAGCAGTCCGATGGACTACTGATTCTACCACTTTTCCAGACGAAATAGTGGCACAAATGTTTCTGAAACTGCCCCCAGCCGAGCAGCGACTGGTGGGTATGTATATGATCCAGCACCTCATTACACTGTATGAGGGGCAACATTCTGACCCAGGTCCGTTACACGATGTTCTGAACGAGTTACTCCAATATAGATGGCGAGGTTTAGGTACCGATTTAATTAGTGTCATTCTAGAACAGCGCCACAAATATAGAACGTTACTGAATCCGCATTTTGTTCACGTCTCACCCCCAGGAAGTAAACCATTCTACATAGATAGACAGCATCCGTTACGAGAAGTACACCCAGTTAGGACAGCGGGTGGTGAAATGCAACGAGTATTTGTTTACACCCCTATCACAAAGATGGAACTCTTAGAGATGAAAAAGTTAATTCCCTGTCACGACAAAGACCCAGCAGGGTTCCATCGAGAATTAAAAGACATGCTCCGTATGGGAGAATACACGTATCCAGATATCATTAAAATGCTAAAAGTCCTGTTGCCCGCAGGGGTATATGAAAAACTCAAGGAAAAAGAATGGGAGGTGGGAGAGAAAAAGATTGATTGGACAGCTCTAGAAGCTGAAGATAATATACGAGTACCAGGTACCGGTCTTGGGGACAAATGTAAAGAATTGCCCGAGTTATTGATACAAGTTTTGCCAAGGTTACTAGCCACGAAAAAGGAAGATTGGGATGCAATCTCAGCATGCAAACAGAAACAGGATGAAGACACTAGTGATTTTTATTCTAGATTTGAAAAATGTTTTATTATTAACAGTGGTCTGAAGACGAGTAGCGAGTCATACCCTCATCTTTTTGTTACTAAACTAGTCGAGAATTCAAGTCCACAAGTTAAAAATCGAGTTTTGAAAGTCGAAAGTACCTGGCAAGCTAGTACCCCGTCACAAAGGCTTCAGATGCTCCAGTATCACCAGAATAGAATCAGGGAAGAGCAAGAACACGAAAAGAGACGTATGAAAGACACGAAAATGAAAGTATTAGTTGCACAATCTGTTCCACAAGACAGTCAGAAGAGGGGTCCGAATCAAGCCAGTCATCCTGCAGCTCCCGTTAAAGGGACATGCAATTATTATAAACAGCCAGGTCATTTTATAAACGAGTGTGCAGTTCTGAAACACAATATAGCCACTGGTAAGACTAAAGAAAGACCACGTCCGCCTAGACAAGAACAAGTTTCACAGACTTCTCAGTCACCACAGAATGCACAACAGACAGTTCCAGCACCGCAGCCTATCGCTGCAACACAGCATGTTACACAGCAGATGTACCAGTATGCCCAGACAGAGTATCCAGAGTATCAACAGTATTCATGAAACAGCCTAGAGAGGGAGGTAGGCTTGCCTCTCATCGAGATACCTGTAGATCAAGAGGGTCCCTATGTACACAGTCAAGTATTAGGGAAAGACAGAAAGTTTTTGATTGATGCCGGGGCAAGTAGGACTACTATCAGTCATGACGAGGTTCCAGGGGCTCCGCTCTCAGGCTCTAGAAATGTTTCCCTTGGATTTTCAGGAAAGCCTATTGTTAACGAGATTTCAAAACCAGTTTCCCTAGAAGTTGGTCCCTTGTCCCGAACTACTGATTTGTTACTCACGAAAGCATGTCCAGAAAATTTATTAGGCATTAAAACATTGAAAGAATTAGGTGCAGTGATATGCTGTTCCCCAGAAGGAGTCCGATTGTTTTTGCGTGACTTTAAAGGTCACTATGTATTGCGTGATTTTGATCCAAGACTATCAAATGTACCGCAGCATTTATGGGCGCAAGGTCCAACTGATGTAGGTTTTATGCACATCACACCCCATCGTGTGACTCTCAAGCAAGGTATAGTCTTGCCACGAATCAGACAGTACAGATTGCCACCTGAGGCTGTAGCAGCCTTATCCAAAATTATTGATGAGCTCATTGCTCAAGGAGTGGTTGTAGAAACTGACTCCAATGTATGTAATTCTCCTATCATTCCAGTCATGAAACGTACTGATCCAAATGCACCTCCAGTATATCGATTAGTGATTGACCTTCGAGAACTTAATAAATGTATCATACCCCAGTACCCAGTAGTCCCAGATATTTCATCCCTATTGACAGCTATTGATTCTGAAGCTACGTTTTTCACTGTTATCGACCTCAAGAACGCATTTTTCAGTGTTCCCATTCATCCAGACAGCCAGTACCTTTTCGGATTCTGTTTAGATGGAAGGAGCTATAAATTCACACGAGCTCCTCAAGGTTTCACAGAAAGTCCTAGTATTTACAGTCAAGCACTTAAAAGACAGCTAGACAATATTCACATGCCAACTGACACTGCCCTGCTCCAGTATGTCGATGATCTATTGATCACAGCCCGTTCTGAACGTGACTGCGAGCGTGCGTCACTTATAGTCCTGTATTTTCTGGCCGAGCAGGGGCACAAGGTGTCCCCTTCGAAGCTTCAATTCTGTGTCCAGCAAGTGATCTACTTAGGCCACTTACTGTCCAAGTGGGGTAGGCAGTTGACACCAGACCGTATCCAGTTGATAGCGAGTCTTCCACAGCCCAAGACACAGAAGGAGGTACGTGCTTTTATTGGCCTCACTTCTTACTGCAGACAATGGATTCCTCAGTATGCATTTCTAGCTAAGCCACTGATACAGTTAACGACACAGGAGGCAGCCGTATCGACTGTCCTCCCTTGGACATCTGAACATACACTTGTTTTTAATGAATTAAAGAAAGCCTTATGCCAAGCACCTGTTCTAGCTACACCGAACTACAGTAAGCCTTTTACACTTTTTGTCACAGAACGTGATGGTACTGCATTATCTGTTCTCACACAAGATCAAGCCGGACAGTACAAGCCCTGTGCTTATTTTTCGAGCACACTAGATCCAGTAGCCCAGGCTTTGCCTGCGTGCCTCAAGTCAGTTGCAGCTACAGCTCTAGCTATCAGACAAAGTGATTCCATAGTATTAGGACACTCTCTGACAGTACAAGTTCCACATTCCGTGGAAGTTCTTTTAAACCGAACACAGACTCAGCACTTGACAATTGCACGTTTAACAGGTTATGAACTGACACTGTTCCAGCCACACATAGAAATCAGACGCTGCAACATTCTAAATCCTGCTACACTGTTACCGTCAGTTACTTCAAATCCTGCCACACATAACTGTGTGGAAGTCATTAACACTATGACTAAGCCAAGACAAGACCTGACAGACATTGCATTACCTAATCCCGACCTTACACTTTATGTGGATGGTTCATGTATGAGAACTAGTACAGGAGAACTAGTAGCCGCGTATGCAGTGACTACTGACACCGAAGTTATTGAAACACACCGTATTGACACCCTGTCTGCTCAAGCAGCAGAGCTAGTTGCTCTGACCCAAGCCTGCATACGTGCCAAGGACCTGAAAGTAAACATATATACAGATTCACGTTACGCATTCGGAGTTGTACACGACTTCGGAGTGCTCTGGCAGGAGAGAGGTTTCATGACTTCTCATGGAACCAAGATTCAGCATGGTCTCCTCATTCAAGCTCTGTTAGATGCAATACATTTACCGACAGCTATCGCTATCATGAAGTGCAAGGCACATACGAAAGTTACTGACATCATTTCCCAAGGTAACGATCTAGCAGATCGAACAGCCAAGCTTACAGCTCAGACCCCAGACATTCCAGTTAACACGACACGGACACTCACTCTAGATCCGACTACTTGTATGACAGTTAAGGACCCTACACAAGATGTCATAGACATACAGTTACATGCTACTCCCGAAGAAATCAAGAAATGGTCCGAACAAGGAGGGGTCCAGACAGATCAAGGATGGGTGATGAAGGGAAAAGCCACATGGTTTCTCCCCGACTCTATGGTTCAAGTCATTATTAACACCGCACATAGTCCAGCACATCTAGGAGAAAAAGCCATGTTAGACAGTATACAGAACGTTTGGTTCAACAAGCACCTACGAGCTGCAGCCAAGCAGAAAGTCCGTACTTGTATGATATGTTGTCAATTCAATCCAGGTAAAAGTGTCCCGGTGGAACAAGGTGGATTCCAACCTCCTGACCACCCTTTTGAAGTCCTCCAGATGGATTACATTCAGATGGAGCGATGTCGAGGTTTCAAGTATGTCCTCGTAGTTGTATGCGCTTTGTCCAGGTGGACAGAAGCATATCCAGTTCCAGATTACACCGCTGCGACCACTGCCAGGCAGTTGGTTCCTGAATTCTTTCCCCGTTATGGACTCCCTAGGGTCGTGTATTCAGATAACGGCCAGCCATTCTCATCCGAGTTAATGAAACATGTTTCCCTTCTGTTAGGGTACCAGTGGAAGTTCCATTGTGTGCGCCATCCTGAAGCAGCCGGTCTCGTAGAGAGACATAATCAGACCCTGAAAATCCGCATTGCAAAAGTTTGTAAAGAGAAAGGTGTAGACTGGCTAGTTGCCCTGCCAGTTGCATTATTTTATATGCGAATGGTTGCACATTCCAGATCAGGTCTGTCCCCTTATGAGGTCGTATTCGGCCGCCCCCCAAACATGTGGGGTACACCTAGACCCCGCAGTATTACAGATGTTTCCAGTAATATGCTGACAGATTACCTAGCTTCCTTGATGTCTGCCCTACACTCTTGTCGTTCGCAGGTTGCCGCTGCATTTCCAGACAATACTGAAGTGAAACCGCATGAGGTCATTCCAGGCGACCTCGTCCTTGTAAGGAACTTTGATCGTTCAAGTCCGCTGGAGCCTCGTTGGAAGGAGCCGCGACTTGTTCTCCTGACCACCCGCACGGCCGTGAAGTTGGAGGGCCGCAAGGGGTGGGTCCATCTTTCCCATATCAAGAAATTCCATGGACTTCGTGAAAAATCTTTTGCAAAGGACTGTTCCATTTCTAAGGACTGCCTAAAAACAGACTCTGAACTCAAGCCTTCCCTGTTAGAGGAAACTCCGCAACAGGAGTATAAAAAGAAACTCCGGTCTAGCAAAATAAGTCAGCCAGTTTAATTGTCTAAGTCCCTCTCGGGTGAAACGGTTAGACAGGTATCTGACATGTATGAGATAGACCCCCATAGTGAGAGAGTTAGTCAAAACTCTATACGATGTATCGTCATTTTAAGTTTCTTATTGTTTCTAAGTTTAATGGTTACCTGCACAAGTTATGCATTACATTTATGTTTTCCAATTTCTCATGTAAATAAGTTTGCTAATGCTACAGTAGAGCACACATTTAGTGATCTGCCTCCTCACGAGCTATCCTATCGTCTTGCTATGCGAAACAATACATTCATCCGAATGTTACACTATTCACACCAGACCAGCAATGCCACTAATTGTTGGGTGTGTGGTCGACTCCCCCCTTTCCAGACACCGAAGGGAGTTCTGCCACTCTTTCCTTATCCGTTTTCACATAATGGTTCGTGTGGAGCATGGTCCACGTTAACGTCATCCTCCAATGATATGTCCCTTCTGAATAGAACATGTTTTCCAGACAAGCAAGGTCTCTCCCATAGAACAGGGTTAGATCTAGAAAATGAAGTTTATAATTTAGGTAATTATTCTTCGAATTTTATGGTCCTGAATGTTCAGTCTGATACTACTCCAGATTTGCCTGCTATTTCAGTACTACCAGTCAAAGGCGAATTATGTGTCAGAAAGAATGGTTCCGCACATGTAGGACATAGTGATTGTACTATTACTGTCGAGTATAGAGACAGTGGGAAATCTATTTTCAAAGCCTCACGTCATTCTTATTTTGTTTGTGGTCAGACCGCATATATTCGTCTGCCCCTCGATTGGGATGGAACATGTTACATTGCCTTCCTACTGCCACCAGTTTTTCTAGCCCCATCTGATTATCATAGAAACACACATCTAGTACACGTCAGACATAGAAGGGAGATCGAGTCCCCAATTGTCGATCAAACTGAAACTACTCTAGAACAATATCAAGACTTTAATAAAGGTTTCTTCTTCTTTATAGGACCTATCCAGAATAGTAAGTTAATACGTAGGTTAACCAGAACCCTCGAAGCAGTAGTGAATGAGACTACTTCTGCTCTAGGTAACTTAACCGAAGAGCAATCTGCTATGAGATTTGTCGTGCTCCAAAATCGTCTCGTTCTTGACGTCATACTGGCCGATAGAGGAGGAGCATGTAGAGTCATCGGATCTAGTTGCTGCATTTTCATTCCTAATAACGCGCCGTCTGTTTATTCGGCTATAACCAGACTTCATAAAATAGCCCATCAGTTACACCAGAATCCAGGCACCTGGACATGGTCCAGTTGGCTCTGGAGTATTATATCTGCCTGGGGATGGAAAGTATTGTCATTCCTAGGTATTGCAGTAATGATCATATTCAGTTGCTGCCTCTGTATACAATGTGGCCCTGCGATTTGCGGCATGTGTGCTACCTCTTGTATTCCTAGTCCTAAATCCCGTTCCAAGACAATTCGAGACGAGCAAATGATGCTATATGAAATGATAGATGGTATCATGAATATTGATGTTTCCTGATGGAAACGTAGGGCACAAGGAGGGAATGTGGAAAAGTAAATTTTACCATGTCATATGTGCCTACGTGTTCCCCATGTTATGTCATATGTGCATGATCGATATGCATGTATCCCCTTTCTGATCGATTAAAGACGCAATTACAGTTGTGTCCATCTCTAGTATGCCAGTTTCCAGTCCTCGTGAAAACAACGAATATTAGGCCTATGTAAACCTACGTTGCCACGTTTTACAGTGTGCACGTTAATTCATTGAATTGTCCCCGTTTCTAGGCCTCAAAAGGGCCCGGACTCAGATTCAGCTCCTGTCTCCTGAACCCTCTCCGAGGAGCGATACAGCCCCCACCTGTATCCCTGACCCTTCACTTACTTCATGCCTCGCAGTGCCCGGCCCGGCCTGGCTCTGCCTCCCAGTCTGCCAAGAGTATGTTATGTTTCTAGTTATCAGTCCAGCCCTCCTTCTCTGCATTCCTAAGCTACTGAATCACATCAATAGTTTCCGTCATGGTCTAGCCTTTATGTCTCCATGTAAGAGAAATACTGTATTAATATTCATAGAATATTCCTCGCACACGCACTACATATAGAATTATGCATGCACCAGTCTTAGTGTCTGTTAGCCTTTGCCCTGATAACTTTTGGATTCTATCAACATGTACTCTAAACACCAGATACTAGATATGCCTGGGTACATGTCGCTCTGACCCTCCAGACTTTAGTCTCCTCTTCTAGGGCAGAAGTCATAGCCCCCAGTTCTCCCTGGTAACACGTCATTGCCAGTTTGCGCGCACCACTAGGTTAGAGGTCCCAGCTGCTCAGGTAGCCCCCTCCATGTTTCCGCCCCTTTTTATGACATATTCTGTTACGTTTACATCACATGTCTATGTATACGCCCTGTACACGCCTTCTTGTTACATCATTTTGCCCTTATCTTTCGCGACTGCTACAAACCACGCCTACTGCTACGCCCCCTGTATTGAATGTAATGTATTTGTTTAACTATAAATATTGTGCACTGTTATTAAAAGCTAGCCAATTCCCAGATCCTGCCCCCGGCAGCTGCCATCCCATTCCCATGCAGGCTGTCCTGTTCCTGTCCTTTATGTCTGATTAAAGCCTGTAGACTCCAGCTACCTCGAATCTTGACTCTTATTTATTGAGCTATCTGTTTATATGAGTATCCTGAAAAAGAGAACCGGTAATTAATTATTTATTTACCACACTCCGAAGATGCAGGGTTCAAAGTAGTGAGTTCCTCTAAGGGTCAGCCGCGACAGCGCCAGCAGGGCTCTCGACTCCAGGATACAACTGCCGACCCATTCCAGAGCTGCCCCAGATATAGGTCTGGAGTCCTTTGATATCCGGACCCTCGCGCCTGGGGGTCAGAGGGGCCGGGATGAGAGTGTCCAGACACCCAGCAGGGGGGTGGAGCCAGCGCCCAGGGAGGCCGGAGGGCGATCGCAACCAGGCGTCCGGGGACGGCTGGAGGACCATCGAAACTCCCCTCCTTCTTGATCCGTCAAGTGGCCGCTTTACCACCTGGTCGGATCTTGGTGCCTCGATGTCGGGGCTTCGCTGGGGCCGCGGCTGAGGTCGGGCCGAGGCCACGTGGCCCGGGCGTGGAGTGTCCAAGATGGAGTCGGGGCCTGAGATGGCGGCCCGGGATAGGGGTCGGACTGGCAGCGTGGGGTGAGTAGGGGTCGCCGTGTTTCTGAAGGGGAGAGCCAGGGGTCGCCAGGAGTGGTGGCTCTTGTTGAGGGTTGGAGAGGTAACTTCGTCGGGAAGGTCAGGGGTCGCTGCTGTCCAGGGCCCGCCATGCGGGAGGAAGGGGACCACGCCACGAGGCCGGGTCCAACACACGTCCCCCCCAGCTGAAGGCGGGGAGAGTCACCCATCTTCTTGGGGGTACTCCTCGTCGAGGCGGAAAAAGCGGGACAGGCCGTCGGCGTTGGCGTGGTCGTTGCCGGGGCGATGTTCCACAGTGAAGTCCATCCCTTGGAGGGAGATGGACCATCGCAGCAACTTCGGGTTCTCTCCTCGCATTTGCATCAACCACCGCAAGGGTCGGTGGTCAGTTTACACCCGGAAGTGGGTGCCGAAGAGATAGGGCCGGAGTTTCTTGAGGGCCCACACCGCGGCGAAGGCCTCCCGTTCAATGGTGCTCCAGCGTTGTTCTCGGGCCAGACGACGTCGGCTGATGAAGGCCACAGGTTGATCAATTCCCTCGGGGTTGACTTGGGAACGGACCGCCTCGACACCGTGCTCCGAGGCATCTGTTTGGACTATGAATTCCCGGCTGTAGTCGGGGGCCTGGAGCACGGGGGCGGTACACATCGCTGTCTTCAGGGTCTCAAAGGCGGCCTGACACTCGGGTGTCCAGTGCACCTTCAGTGGCTGCTTCTTGGAAGTGAGTTCGGTGAGGGGGCCCACAATGCTCCCATAGTCCTTCACGAAGCGCCGGTAATACCCAGTGAGCCCCAGGAAGGCTCTGACTGCTGTCTGGGTGACCGGGGGCTCCCAGGCCATGATGGCGTCGATCTTGGGTTGGAGGGGAGCCACATGGCCGCTCCCCACTTGGTGTCCCAGATAGGTCATGGAACCTTGGCCTATCTGGCATTTGCTCGCTTTGATGGTCAGCCAGGACCTCCCAGAGGTGCTTGAGGTGCTCGGCCCAGTGGAGGCTGTACACCGCAATATCGTCCAGATATGCGGCGCTGAACTCTTCTAGCCCTGCCAGCACCTTATTCACCAGTCTCTGGAACGTTGCGGGGGCGTTCTTCATCCCGAAGGGCATCACCCTGAAGTGGTAGTGGCCATCGGGGGTTGAGAAAGCGGAGCCTCTTTGGCGCCCGGGGTGAGTCCGATCTGCCAGTATCCGGATGTTAGGTCGAATGTGCTCAGGTAGCGGGCCGCCCCCAGGCGGTCGATCAGTTCATCGGCCCGGGGAATGGGGTGTGCATCGGTCCGGGTGACGGCGTTCAACCCCCGGTAGTCGACACAAAATCGTAGTTCGGGAGTGGCGCCAGGGGCGGCGGCTTTTGGGACCAGGACGACAGGGCTGGCCCAGGGACTGTCGGAGGGTTCTACTACCCCCAGGGCCAGCATTTTGGAGACCTCCGATTGGATGCAGGTCCGAACTCGGTCGGGAACTCGGTAGGCCCGGTGTCGCACAGGTGGGCTGTCCCCGGTGTCGACATCGTGGACGCACCACTGGGTGACACCGGGGGTGAGGGAGAACAAGTCTGCGAATTGACCCAACAATTTTTGGCAGTCTTGGCGTTGTTCTGGGGTCAGGGCGGAGGAGAGGGTGACCCCCTCGACGGAGCCGTCTTTCTCGGAGGTACTTAGGAGGTCCGGTAGGGGCTCGGAGTCGTCTTCGGCCCCGCCATCGGTAGCCATCAGCAGGTTAAGCTCCGTTCGGGCAAAGTGAGGCTTGAGCCGGTTGGAGTGGAGGACCCGGAGGGGGTTTCTGGGGGACTCCAGGTCCACCAGGTAAGTGACAGGGCTCTTGTGCTCTACCACTATGAAGGGCTCCGTCCACTTGTCCTGGAGGGCACAGGGTTCGACTGGGGACATGACCCAGACCTGTTGGCCCGGCTCGAACTCAATGGAAGAGGCGTTTTGGTCATACCAGCGTTTCATCTCCTCCTGGCTGGCCTCGAGGTTGGCTTCTGCAAGTTCCCGGAACTTCCGAGTCTGATTTCGGAGGGTCAGGAGGTACCGGTAGACGTCGGGTGGAGCCCCTTTGACTGCAGCCTCCCAGCCTTCTTTGACTAGGCTGAGGGGACCCCGGACGGGGTGTCCGTACAATTGTTTGAAGGGGCTGAATCCCAGGGACTTCTGAGGGACCTCTCGATAAGCGAAGAGGAGGAAGGGCAGCAGTACGTCCCATAGGCGTCGCAGGGGCTCCTCCAGGCCCATGATCATCCCTTTGAGAGTTCGATTGAAGCGTTCCACAACCCATTCCCTTGGGGGTGGTAGGGGGTCGTAAAACTTATACGTGACCCCGCACTGTTGCCACAGGGACTTCATGTATCGGGAAATGAAGTTCGTACCCCGGTCACTGATGACTTCTCGAGGGAAGCCCACCCGGGAGAAGATCCCCATCAGCGCCCGGCCCACCACGGGGGCCGTCACCGTCCGGAGCGGGATGGCTTCCGGATAGCGGGTGGCATGGTCCACCAGGACGAGAATAAACCGGTGTCCTTGGGAGGTGTGGGGCTCCAGAGGCCCCACAATGTCGATTCCCACCCGCTCAAATGGGGTACTGACGACTGGGAAGGGTTGAAGGGGCGTCTTGTGCTTCCCTCCGCTCTTCCCGCTGGCTTGGCAGGTGGGGCAAGTCCGGCAGTGATTGTTCACATCATTTTTCATTTTTGGCCAGTAGAAATGGGTCACCAGGCGGCTGTATGTTTTGTCCTGCCCCAGGTGCCCGGCGAGGGGCACATCGTGTGCCAGGTTCAGGAGGAAGTCTCTGAATCGGAGGGGGACCACCAGCACCCGGCCGGCCCCTAGTTCGGCAACCTTTTGCTCACTGTAGAGGAGATCGTGGTCCCAATAGACCCAGTGGGACCCCGAGGGGTCTCCGGTGGCTTGAGTGGCGGCTTGCTGTCGGATTCCTTCGAGGGAGGGACAGGTTTTCTGTTCTTGCCGGAACTGTTCTCGTGTGGGGCCACCTTCTTGGCGCCATTGGGCTAGTTCCGGGAGGTTGTCGAGCTCAGCAATTTCTTCACTGTTGGGCCCCAGGGGTTCGGGCTCTGGGTCGGTGTCTTCGGATACGGCGGGCGGCGGAGGTGCAGGCCACTCGGGGTCTCCAGCCGGGGCGGCTTCCGTCGGGGGGGGTGGCCCGGGCGGCCATGGATCGGGTGGTCGCACAGACCCACTCGGGAAGGCCTAGCATCCTCAGATGCTCTCTCCGCTCGACGCCGGCCCAGGGGGAACTTTCTAGGTCGTTCCCAAGGAGGCAGTCCACGGGGGCATCGTCCCGGACGGTCACCTTCAGCATGCCCGACACCCCTCCCCACTCGAAAGGGATGCGGGCCATCTGGCACAGGCTCTCGGAATTGTCCGCCGACCGTACTGGGCACAGCACATGGGGCAGGATTTGGTCGGGGGTTACCAAGTGGCCACGGACGGCCATCACGCTGGCTCCGGTGTCGCGGAGGGCTTCGGCCCAGTGCCCATTAATGGTGACCCATTGGCGGTACTTCTGAGTGTTGCCCGGAATCGGGGTCAGGGGAACCATGTCTCTCTCGCCTAGACACATCAGGGACATGGCGGCGGGCTCCCACTCGGTCTGGTCTTCGTCATAGTTCTCTTCTTCGCCCCTTTCTTCTCCCAGGGCGGCGGCGGCGATCTGGCGGTTTGGAGGACCGGTGGCAACGGGTCGTTGGTTCAGCGGGCAGAGGGGGTCATTGGTGTAGTGACCGGGCCGCTGGCATCTGTGGCAGGTAACGTTCGGGCGGGGCCCCGGACGTGCTGGGGGGCCCCTCTTCTGGCCAGGGATGGGGAAGTGGAGTCGGGGGCGGCCCCATGGGGGAGTCTCGGCTCCTGTTCTGGCCTCCTCCGCCGCCTCGCGGCCGGTGGTTCCCCGGGGAACCTCGGCCGTAGTCTCCCATCGGGGTCCGGGGGACCCGGATGCTCACCCATCTATCAGCCTCGACGGCGAGTTTACGTGGCTCGGTCAGTTTGCTGTCGAGGAGATGCTGCCGGAGTTTGATAAAACAGTTGTTGGAGAGGTGCTCCCACACAATAAGGTTGAACAGCTGCTCGTATGTGGTGACTTGGCTGCCTTTGATCCACCCCTCTAGGGCTCTGCTATAGAAGTTCACGTACTCCACCCATGTAGTCCCGGGGAGTTTCTTACAGTCTCGGAATCGCTGCCGGTACATCTCGGGGGTGAGTCCATAGCGAGTAAGGAGGGCGGCTTTGATGTGTTCTTAAGAGGTCATCTCGGCATCTGGGAGCTCCAGCAGGGCGTCTCGCCCTTCATTGACGAACTTCCCCCACAAGCCGGCACCCCAGTCTTTTTGGGGTACTCGATGAGAGGCCATGGCTACCTCGTAGGCCTTAAACCATTGTTGGATGTCGTCGTTTTTATAGTATTCTTTGACGACATCTTTGGGGATGTTGACTTTCGTGTCCGCAGGAGGAGGTGGGCTCCGGTCCCCGGAGGCGCTGGCCTCCCCATTTTTTGCCTTGATCTCAAGTTCTTTCAAGCCACGTTCGTGCTCGAACGTGAGCTTCTTCTCCTCTAAGTCTCTCTGCCTTCGTTTTTCCTCCAGGTCTCCTTGCAGCCGTAGTTGCTCAAGGGCTATCTTTTTCTCGGCCAGCTGTAGCTCTCCGTCCAGACGGAGTCGGGCGAGCTCCAATTCGTGGAGCAGGCTCCTTTCTCGCTCTCGGGCGTCTTCGTGGGAGAGGCCCGTGTCTAGGTTTGTAGGTCTTTCCTCTGCCGGGGTTGTGTCGGTCTCTGGTTGCATGTTCGGAACTGTGTTGTCTCTACTCTGGGGTGGCGTCGCTTCTGCCTCCACCCATGTTTGTAGGGCCAGCTTGAAATCCTCCTTGGTGTTCAGTCCAGTGGTAGCGATGCCCAGGTCCTTGCAGAATTGTTTCAATTCCTTGTGGTTATAATCCTCCAACCGTTCTTTCTGGAACTCCGCGGTTGGTCTGGTTTCTTTGGTGGTCATGGTTGTGGTGTGTTTCTGTCAGTAGTGGGTGAGTCCCTCTCTGTACGATTTGCGTCGGCTCGGATCGCACCGCCTGCCACCAATGTTAGAAAGGCGGATCCTGGGGAGGCAGAAGATGTCTGACTGACCACCCCGAGTCCCACCTCTCCGTATGGAGTTTGGCCCAGCGTCGTCGAGGGGCCTCCGGAGTGAGGCTCCTCTCTTAGAATCGTACAGTAGAGCAACCACACCACTACAAAGGGACACCACACCAGAGGATAACTTCTTAGAATCTTTATCAGCAATAACGATTGGTTCTTTCGGTACTATGTACATACGGATCGGGGGGATCCTTAAAGTCTCGGTAACTGCGGGAAAGGGGTAGCGGGACAGTCTCAGTACCAGGTTGGTACGGCGGTACCCTACGCACAGCCCTCAATCCTCGAGCTGGGAGGTTCCGCCAGGTCAAGCCGCGGCAGCGCCAGCAGGTTCCGAAGATGGATTCAGCGAGGTTGGGCCGCGGCAGCGCCAGCAGGCTCCGAAGGTGGTTTCAGCGAGGTTGGGCCGCGGCAGCGCCAGCAGGCTCCGAAGATGGTTTCAGCGAGGTTGGGCTGCGGCAGCGCCAGCAGGCTTCGAAGATGCAGGGTTCAAAGTAGTGACTACCTCTTAGGGTCAGCCGCGACAGCGTCAGCAGGGCTCTCGACTCCAGGATACAACTGCCGACCCATTCCAGAGCTGCCCCAGATATAGGTCTGGAGTCCTTTGATGTCCGGACCCTCGCGTCTGGGGGTCAGAGGGGCCGGGATGAGAGTGTCCAGACACCCAGCAGGGGGGTGGAGCCAGCGCCCAGGGAGGCCGGAGGGCGATCGCAACCAGGCGTCCGGGGACGGCTGGAGGGCCATCGAAACTCCCCTCCTTCTTGATCCGTCAAGTGGCCGCTTTACCACCTGGTCGGATCTTGGTGCCTCGATGTCGGGGCTTCGCTGGGGCCTTGGCTGAGGTCGGGCCGAGGCCACGTGGCCCGGGCGTGGAGTGTTCAAGATGGAGTCGTGGCCTGAGATGGCGGCCCGGGATAGGGGTCGGACTGGCAGCGTGGGGCGAGTAGGGGTCGCCGTGTTTCTGAGGGGGAGAGCCGGGGGTCGCCAGGAGTGGTGGCTCTCGTTGAGGGTTGGAGAGGTAACTTCGTCGGGAAGGTCAGGGGTCGCTGCTGTCCAGGGCCCGCCATGCGGGAGGAAGGGGACCACACTACGAGGCCGGGTCCAACATAGATCATATTAAGGTTTGATCTAAGAAGTCAGCTAGGACCAACCATCAAGTATGGAGGTACGGAAATTGACACCACAAGAAAGATCAGTTGACCTCAATACATGACTATGCCTTCATCCTTGGTTTCAACAGTGGCATCTGGAAAATAATGGTACTTAGTCAAAAGTCTGCCATCTGGTAGAATTTGCTGAGGGGAGCAGATGAACGGACATCTATTAAACCATTCATCAGTCAGGGAATGGTGAGTTGATGAGGAATATTACCCACATATTTTGGAAAACCTGTTTATTGTTATTTTTAAGAATAGAAGAAAAATGCCTTCCTTTCTGGCTGGTCAAGGAAAGGAGAGTTTGATACAAACATCTGGCATGTGACATCTGAGCGATGCATGCAATGACCCATTGGTATATACTTATGAGTGGTATATATTTATGAGTGCTGTATGGTACTATGTTGCAGGATGTTGAGCAAGATGTGGTGCAAGGTTGGCAGTGCACCACTAATATTTGTGCCTGTACAGCAAGATCCTCTGCGGGTGTGTAGTCTTGAAGACTTGGACATTAGTGGAAATATCACACATGTAATAGTATCAATTAAAAAAGTTAGGGCCTCTGGAACCAACAGTACTTCATATGTGCCAGTTATATTAATAAATATTCATGGACATCCAAACTGAGGGTAAGGCCTCCCTGCCCACTATAATTCAAATAGTGTTTATAAGAGTTTGGAAATAGAACAATGATACATATACAGTTCTATTCTGTAAGCTTTAGAGTTTCCTGTTAGAAAACAGAAACAAATACCAGTGGCGGCCACTCACACATACACCTCATTCACACACACATGCACACACATCCATTCACAACACTCACTAACAAATGCACATACATCCATACATACACGGAAGCACAACACGTTAAAAAAAATAGTACCTTACCTGCAGCTATCCGAGATGGAAGTCGGAAGTCCCAGGAGGGTTGAGAACTGCCGCCAGCAGCCCTTCACTCATCAGAGAGTGGGATGGGGTCAGTGAGTCTTCTGACCCCACACCAGTCTGTGACAAGTTGTCACTGATTGACACTCGGCCCTGGCCACTTCAGGGCTTAAAACTGAAGCGCCCAGGTCTGAGGCAATCCGTGACGTTCCTCCACGTCACAAGGAGGAGGGCCATCAAGGTACTTTTGCCAGGGTGTCCAGGGAATCAGTTGCCACCTCCTATTCAATGGACTGCAACTGCAGTTTCTGTTTCAAGCTACTGATACATTTCATTGTGATTCATATGTAGGAGGGGCGCCCCTTTAACTCCACTTCTTAAATGCAAATCAGAATCAGTCACAACACCCTTTTGCAAATTGGAAAGGCTTTTCCAAATCACAAAAGCTGTTTAATACACCACGAAAAGCTGTTTTGAAGTTTTAAACCATACAATTTCGGGAATCCCAGGGGTTGTTAGTGTAAAATGGCTTTGTACATCTGTGGCCGTATCAAGATATGCTTTGCTGGCACAGCTCAGAGTCGAGAACCTGCTTTATGCAGCAGCAGTGGAGCAAGTGATTTTATTTACACCAACATTTCTCTGAGTTAGTGCTTTATTTTAATATAGTACATCTCAGGAACAGTGAACAAGTTTTGTCAGTTTCTGTGCCTGAGCAGTGCTGTCTGAAAATAAAGCACTAAACAGGTGTTCGGCTCTGTGCTGCACCAGAAAAGCCCATCATGTTATGATTCCTCGCCCTTTCTTTGATGAGTAGTCCTTTGTGTGTGTGTTTTTGTCTGTTGTTTTAGTGTGAAATGAAAAAGATATATTGTATCTGGTTATAAGGTCGAGGGGTGCCTTTCCTAAAACACATTCTAGTCTTTAGAATGTTTGGGATTGAGCCCCTGGGTGCAGATGCTTTTCATGACGGTCATTGTCTCCCAGAGCAGGTCTGTTTCATCACTAAATCTGGTTGTATGATGGAACCCGCAATGTCTTCACAACGCAGTCACTACCCTGACCGCAACGTTACTGCGCGTTACTTAACCACTCAAGTGGTTGCAATAACTTGCCTTAGGGGGCGCTGAACTTTGGAACTGGTATAAACTACTATTCCATTTCCAGTCTACGCAACAGTAGGGATGGTGTTGGACTTAAAAAATCCAAAACCAGTCTAACAACGCACCCCTAAAGCAAGTTGTTGTAACAACTTGTGTGTTAAAGGAACGCGTGGTAACTTTGGGGTGGTGACTGCTTTGTAAAGGCAGGCCACAGTTGTGACTGCACGGTCAAGGATGTTTACCTTAAATCTAGTTCCTGATCAAGTCATTTGTGTCACTTCCTCTGGGATCAAATGGGTGATGCAGCGTTAAGGTTTATGTATGAAAAATGGGGGCACCACTTTTAGGATAGCTAATTCAAAAAGGATAAGCTGTGAAGTTTAATCCATGTTCTGCCCTCCATGAGTTTTCAATAATAAATGCGAGAAAAGAGGTGTAGCCTGCGGAGGAGCTGAAGAAGCATTCTATGACTCTGCTTTGGAACCAAGTGGGGTGTTTAAAGGTGTCATACATTGGAAAGTGTCAAAAGCAGATGGCATTTTAGTTTCATTTAAATTGAGACATGTTTTACTGTTTTAAAGGAAGAGGTTAAACAAATCAGAGTCTTGAACCCAATGCCTTTACCCAAAAGGCAAGTAGAGCTGGGTACTGTGGAGAAGCAGGATACTCAGGCGATTATTGTGGAAATGTGTAGATTAATTACGTGCAACAGCATAAATAAAACATCCCACCCACATTGACTGCCAGCAGTATCTGACTCGCATCATTCTAACGTTTCCTTACACTCTTAAGCTAAGTTCTACATTCTGTAATTGTACATTCCTAAAGAGCTAAACCAATGCTAAGATACCATACACCTTCCCCCAATATATTCAATACAAAATAATGACGAATATAAGGCCCTTAAAATATACAGCCCAATAAATACTACAGATGAAAAGATCGATATAAACAATAAAGAATATCAATTAGATAAAGTGTGATAAAGTACATATGTTTTATACATAGTCTTTCATATAATTAGGATGAACCACTGTTCACTTATTCCTTCTCAGTTCAAAACAATCATGGTTCACACTCTCAGGACTTTTGTGACTCACTGAACCCGAACGAGCAATGGCTATTCTGCCTAAATTCAAAATATGATTATCATTTAACTTAACTCCATTGTGAAATAACTTGAAAACCTTGAACGGTGTAGAAAATGTGGAAGTCCCTCCTTTCTGAGGTTATCTCACTCTCACCGTAACACATATTTTCACCTTCGTTATAGAGGCGGCATGTCTTACATCAAAATTGAGCTTCCTTTTTCATGTTTTTCATTTTGTTCTTCTTCCTACCTCCCTTTGTCTGAAAGTTAACCCACATTTTTGTAACTCATCCAACATGAATACATTAGCATGTGAGGCTTTCTGCCCCCAAATAAGTCAAATTGCATTTTGTTTGTGATAGAATGAGGTGTAGGTCTATACAGTTTCACCCTCTCCACAATCTCTGACTTTCAATCCCTGTTCTGAGACTTTGCTATCTGGATTGATTCTTTCAACACCATATTGAATCTCTCTATCATATCTTTAGTGTCGGGATGATAGAACATCTTTTGTGCTTTATTCCTTTTTTTGATAAAAACTCTAACATTTCCTTGGACACCAGTTGTACTCCATTTCCCATTAAAAAACATTTGGGTAACCCAGCTCTACTGAAAATGTAATCTTCAAATTCAATAACCTTTCATGTTTCTATATGTTGTGTGATACATATCTCAAGACACCTTGAAAACATGACTGTCAAAACTAGAACACAGTAAGGCCAGCCTTGCTGGTACCAGATCTTAATATGTCCAAATGCAACTTCCTGCTAAACCTTCACTGGAGTTTCTCTCATAATCATTGGTTGTAACCTGGTCTTACATATTTTGTCACAAGAGCCACACTCCATAGTGTTGCGCATGATTCTTTCCACCTGTACATTTATTCCAGGCCACCAGAAATATAACCTAACCATTTTTGAGGTTTTTGAGATCCCTCGGTGACCTTGGTGCCCCAAGTGAATTTGTTTTTTCCCGACCTCAATAGGAGGTACAATCTTGGTGCCTCCTTAGATGAGATCATCATTACCAAACAATTTTTCTCTTACGTCCCAATATTTCTGAATTTCTTCCCCCGCATCTTTCTTCCCATGCCAGCCATTAGTGACTTGCTTGATAACTTGATTGCAATACAACATTGTTTGCTAAAAAATCCTTCCATTCTTCTTCACTGACAATACCTTCAGTGCATTCACACACACTAAAATCTTCCTAGTCCTACAGCTCATCATCTACTTTATCATTGGTTTCAGTTTGTACTGACATCATATGAGAAAGACAGTCAGCTACTCTATTTTCTGTCCTTGTGATATATTCAATATTAACATTGTAATCCTCTAGGGCAACACCTTACAGATGCTAGAAGAAATTGCATCTAAGTTCTTCTTAGAAAACACATTTTTCAGAGGTTTATAGTTAGATCTAAACAAAAAGGTATCACCCCAGAGGAAGTTTTAAAACTTTTTATGGCCCAGTCTATAAATAGGACTTCCTTCTCAATAACCAAGTAATGATTCTCAGGGCCAAACGTCCTTCTTCACAATAATACCTTCCTCTTCAACGTGTTTAGTTCAGAGAGCATAGATTATCTCAGAGCTAAAGGTACCCCATCCATTTTACACATGACTACTATGTCTTTATCTTTAAGTACAATCCTGTCAGTGTAGTCAGTGAAACCCTAATTTATTACTAAAAACTTTTTTTAACTCATTACGGAAACTTTCAATTAGACCACTTACATTCCTATCTTATGTATTAACATTAACATCAAGCTTCTCTTTCAGCTTCAACTCTTTATCTGACATCATCTCTTTTAATACATTTTTTGGTTAACTGTTGGGATCCAGCATGAAATTAAGATCTCGCTACCAGCGTATAATACTGTCCCCCTTACACAAGATGTACATTTTACCTGCTGTCAAGGGGCCTTTATACTCAAGATCACCTAAGAAATACCCCAGTAATTTTATTTGTTGCTCACCATATGCTAAAGGTTTGATGCCTGTCTTAAACATCTTAATTTTATCCTCAGAAGAAGTTTCTTTGTTCACACACTGGTATGAAAAGGAGCAAACGTTTTGGAGTTGGCCCTGCCCTCTGCAGAGGCAAAGTCTAAACCTTTTACAGAAATCTTGCAATCATGCTGTTTCCACACCCTCCGCCTCCTTCGTAAGACCTTCAAATGGATCCCCCTCGAACACCGAAAGACAGTCACTCACGCCCTGGTCACCAGCAGACTCGACTACGGCAACGCACTCTACGCCGGAATAAACAAAAACCTCATCCGCAAGCTACAGAACATCCAGAACGCCGCCGCAAGACTGGTCCTCAACCTGTCAAAACACTGCCACATCTCCCAGCACCTGCGCACACTCCACTGGCTCCCCGTCGAGGCGAGAATCACCTTTAAGATGCTCACCCACGTACACAAGGCCCTCCACGGCACCGGACCAGCATACCTGAACAGCCGACTCAAATTCCACGCACCCCAAAGGACCCTACGATCAGCCCAGCTCTCCTACACCGTGGTCCCCCGCACCAGAAAGACCAGATCGGGAGGCCGCTCCTTCTCCTTCCTCGCTGCCAAAGCATGGAACGCCCTTCCGCTCCACCTCAGACAGACAACATCGCTCCCCATCTTCGCAAGAAACCTCAAAACCTGGCTCTTCGACAGACCCCCTCCTTGATGGAATGGAACCTGCACCCCCCCCCCACCCCTAGCGCCTTGAGACCCTTACGGGTGAGTAGTCGCGCTCTAACAAACCCCTGATTGATTGATTGATGCTGTTAATTTTTAGAGTCCTTTCTTCCCTTTAACGAGGCTTTTCTGCAACCTGTTGGGGCAGCTTTGGAGAAACCATTTTCCTACTGAGCAGTTGACAGGCAAATTGGAAGACAACATAGCCCTGCACCAGGTGACTCACAGTTTCTGGCGTCGCGCCCTTTGCCAGAAAATGTAATAGTCCAAGCTTCCTCCTCGAAGTTGAGCCCAAATGCCTTTTGCGTGGTACCTCCAGTCAAAAACACTGGACTATAGGGGCCATTGAGTCAAACACTACCACTCCTACCCTTCAAATCGGGAAATGCCATGTTTCCCGGCAATACAGTCAAAATGTAAAGTCATCAACTTACCAGACAACATGGAAAGTCTGATTTGGTCAATCATTGTTTGGATGCTTCCAAACAGATCTTGGAGTGTGGCCCGGGCTCCGCAGACACTGTGGTTTGATTGGTCCGTGGGTATGGCCATAATGCTACACAGTGAAGCTTGGATGTTTTCCAGTGGCTTTTCAGATTATTGTCCAGGCAACCCAAGTGGACCTGCAATTCAATGGCAAGTGGCTGTTGAGAGAGAAGACCTCTTCCTCCTTGGAGTGCTTCAAAAATATCAGAGCTAAGTCTGGCTCATGGGGCTTGACTCCCCTTCCTCCCGCCCTCCCTCTAGCAAAGCAGTTCCATCTACAGTAGTGGACATTTAAAGACCACTCCCAGGAACAACCATCAAAACAGTGCCAACCTTTGCATAAAATCCAAACACTAGCATAGGTATGGGTCTTTTTAGGACAGAGGTGAGTCTAGAGGATGCCATCACTAATAGTAGCAACAATTCCAGGCCCTGACTTCCTCTGCTGCCACAAAAGCTCTCCCCTTTATTTCACCATTTTTCACGGGGTGTTCCCAATTTTTGCTCCAATTGGGAGTTGATCACGACAGATTACTAGTTCATCTAGTTATTCCTCAAAGGCTTTGTACTACCCTTCTCTCATCCCAACCATCCTCCCCTCACCGGGACATGCTTTCCAGGACACACCTCCATTTTAGAGGCTGAAATCCCCGCTCTACTAAACAAAGGGGTTATAGAGGCAGTACCTCTGGAAGAAAGAAAGGGACCAGATTCCCCTCAATATACTTTCTGGTCCTCAAGAAGGATGAAGGTCCAGAACCACCCTCGACCTCCCTTTCTTGAACCTGTTTATTTACCAGGATAAATTCACCTTTCTGTCCCTGAGCCTAGTTCTGCTGCTCTCATTGCCCTCATTGCAGAAGCATCCCTGGGCCTTTAGGATGCTTACTTTCAAGTAAAAATGTCTGTCATTGGCAATAGTTACTGAGTAAGACTCTTGTACTGTTGGTGGCAACAAATTAAGCCTCCAGGGTAGAGGAACTTTGAGCCCTCTCACTTTGTCCATCATTCACGTCTTATACCCAGTCAAGATGATTTCCAGATGTGCCCAGCTTATCTTCCAAAGTTGGTATATGCTTTACACCTGTGCCAGTTATTTACCCTTCCATCTTGTTTCCTTCTTCCTCATCCCACTAAGGTAGAAGAGCAGTTGCATAGTCTGAACATCAGACATGTTGTGTCTTATTGCATCAATCACACTAGACATTACAGGGTGGGTCATCGTCTCTTTGTGAGTTTCATTAGAACTAAAAGGGACAAAGACAGTGACCAAAAGCACCATTCTTGTTGGATCATTCTTTGTGTCAATGTCGGCTATGCCTTAGCCAAGAAACACCCCCTGTCTGGCATTCCTGTCCAGTTTATTAAGGGCATGGCTGCTTCCACAGCTCTCTCTAGAGGCATTCCGGTGGCTGACGTGTGCCGGGCAGCAAAGTGGTCATTCTTGCATAATTTGGGCTTCACAGACCAAGCATGCAGTGACAGATACTTTGCTAGGGTATGTGTTGCATGATTTCCTTAGTTAATTGGCACTACTCTTTCAACCTCTTAGGGAGGTATTCCCATCGGGCTTATTCATGAGGTGAGAATTCTGTGGGAAGATATATCCATAACGAAAAGTTACTTATCGTTGGTAACAATAGTTTTAGTGCATACATAATTTTTCCTTAGATTCCTTACCGTCATCTGTACTCTACTGATGAGTTAGTTCAGTGAATAATGACCTCCTATGTTATACTAGGAGGTGTGTATGCAATTTTATGTATTGCTTTGAGGGCTGTTGCTAATGCTCTCTCTCTCAGGGCCTAATTTACGGGGCCTTAGCATCACTTTTACACCGCTGGAGCATAATCTTTTGACGCTCCAGTGAGCAATGTGCCACAGCATATTTACAAGGCCACACAATGCCAATTTGTGTGGCTTTTCATGACCTTTTCAATATGTGCCCCTTTCACACAGAACACTGTGTGAAAGGGGCGTTTAATGGGTGTTGCTGTGGGTGTTCCCACGCAACACCCATGGAATCTGAAGCATATCCAGATTTATGAGGAATCCTAAGCCTGGGAATGGATCATATTCAAATGCCACCCAGTGGGTGGCATTAGGGAGGCGCAACATGGAGAAATATTCTTATTTCTCCTCGTTTTTTCCTATTTCTATGCATTCTGCAGCACACATGAAAGGAGAAAATAGCTTCAATTGATTTTGTGCAGAAAGGTGACCCTTCCTGCACAAAATCAATCATCTCTGCAACACAGGCACCCTTGCAACATGGCGCAAGGGTGCCTGCATTAACGCTGGGCTGCTTTTGTAGCACCAGCGTCAGTAAAGGAATGCACCTTATTCTTGTAAATACAGCACATTCCTGCATTTTTAGAATGACGCAGCATGGCGCTGAAAAGTTGCTTGCGTCGCCGCGCTGCGCCATTCTATTCTAAATGAGGCCCTCAGTTACTTTCTGTATGCCTTCAATGTGCTCAGAAAAAGTACCACCAACTGATGCCAGCATGCAGATTGGCACCTAATTAAATTGATCGGACAGCCAGAGTCGCATTTTAATCAGTATTATGCCTCCTTTCGGCTGGGGAAAAGTTTCTAGACCAGTCTAGAGCCATGAGGGATACTCATAAGCTAATGAATCTGCAGGAAAAATATTTATGAAACTGAAGTATCGTTATGAAGGGAAGTAGCTTTCTTTTGTTTTTCTGTTTAAGACGTGTCAATGAGTCGTGAATCTACCAAGACAGAGGCATCTTCTCATTTCCTGACTGATCTTTCAACTAAACCTGCAAATGGTCCCAAACTTGAATGAATGAAGTGATTTGTTAAGCGCACAGCTACTCCAAGGAGTATCGCAGCTCTATATCTGTAAAGCAGGGTTGTATTGGGATTAAAAATCGGCCCGGGTATGCTAAAAAAAAGTGTCCCACATTTGTATATTGCCTTTCGGCAAAACACTGCTTCGACGAAATTTTATTTTTTTTAAAATGGGAGGGGTTAAAAAATTGCATGGACTTGTACACTAGTGAAACACACCTGAAAACAAGTGAGGCCACTTTTGCTCAGGTCCCCTGCCCCGCTCAATATGCATATGTTAATGGGCCAGCCCAGCAAGATAAAGGGAGTGACTTCTCTGCCCGTTGATAAAGGGGAGGTAATAGACGCCCATCTGCCTCCAGAAAGGCCACTCAGGCACCCACTGGTGGCATTGTACAAGGCTATTTTAGAGGAACAAGGGGACCCAAGGCGCAATAAGCTAAGGACCATGGGTAGGTACTATATTATCAAGAACAGTGGTCCTTAGAGCAACAAACCAATAAAGGAAAAAATAAATATAAACCAAATGGAAATATATTCTGGGGAAATGTCCAGCCGGACGATTTATTTCCCTGATACAAAAATAATACTATAACAAATATAACACTGGGTGTGATAGAAACGGGGCACCGTCCGGTGTCCGACTAACACACTGAAAGAACATACAACATACACAATAACAGGCAATAGCAAGACATCTGATTAGAGTAAGACATACACCAGATAATCTAAAATATACACATATGCAAGAAAAATTGTCTATACATTCGTTGCATTTAGTGTAATGTGTCGACGACGTTTCGAACCATACTTAATAAAGGTTCATCCTCAGGACAGAGGGTAATTGCCTTAAAGTTACACATTTGCGAATATATCACTGGTAGTGGGGTAAATACCATGTAAAAAGAAGAGGAGACATAAAAAGATAGAGACATGTCATTAAAACATTGCCACAACTGCGTGCATAGATTGCATGACTCATACCATGCCAAGGTGCAGCCGGCAACGAGATGTGGATCATGCAGAATATGGGCAGTGGAGAACAGTAACGAGGAACAGGGCTGGTGGCGCCGAGTATCTATGGTCCAGAAAGTGACTGTGGCTAGCGCAAAAAATGGGCTCAAACGGAGTGAAGTGGCAGCGAGCTGACGTGCCAAACAACCAGTGCACTCAAACCTAGTGAGTCAAAAGTGAGGATGCGCTTATGTGAGGTTGCGCTTACCAATAGTGTGGCACTCTGGAAGGAAAATTCCTTAAACTTGATAGTTTGGCTTATTTGCAGATGCCAAAATAAATCTAGTGGGAAGATAAATAATAAAACTAAAGTAGCGAAAAATACTTCCCAATTTAAAGTTGTTTCCAGAAAATGCTCATACCGTAAATGAGTGCCCTCGGTACTATGGTCTGTGGAGGGAAGGGCGACATGTGATTGGCTATAGCAATAGAGTCGAAGTGAACATAAAAAACACATGTTGCGGGAAGTTTTATCTTACCCGAAAAGAATGGTCACGGTACCATGGTCTGGAAGAAAGAACACGGGCGGCATAAGTGACAATGGTGTCATCAGCTATACTTCTGTCAAGTATGCAGGTTACCAAAGGGCCAATCTTACCTGGAAAAGCTGGAAGCAAGGCCTCAATGGGGGTTCTTGCTTGCACCGGTGATCAGCGCGGCGTCTCCGTGCAATGCGGGACGCGGTGAGGAGTTGAGGGAAGTCACATGGGCAAGCGGACCAATCAGATTGCGCCGAAACTTGGCGGCCATTTTGGATTGGGAGAATAAACCCATGACGTGGTATGGTGACGCCGGTAGTCACGTGAAGAATAAGCTATGATGCGCAAGCCGGGTGTCGGCCATCTTAGAGTGGCGCCCGGCCCATTAAACAATATACAGGGTAATAACTAGGTGAGTGACACCAAGTGTTAATAAATTCGAGTGGAGAGCGAAGAATTGCATGCCAGTGAGTCACGTTCATTCAGGACATACCGTAAAGCTAGTTTTCCATAATAAATGAATTTCCTGCACATTTCTTACATTTTTCATTTACACGTACACTGAATTAGGTGAAGAAATTATTCAGAACCATTTTGTACAATTATGTTACAGGCTAAAGTAAGAATCCATGCAGAGGAAGAAGCAGATTATGTTAAATCAGGGAAGTCCAATCCTCAGTCCGATTCAACCCTGTATGAAGACTTTTGGTCTTCAAAATCCATCTCAATTCCTCTTTGTTCATGAGTTGTTGCAGGTTGCCCCCGCGGCTCGGGAGTTTTACCAGGCAAATGATAGTCCATTTGAAATCCATTTCTGTATGGGATTGTTCTGTGAAATGCTGTACCAAGGGAGCATTCGCAGTTCTGCATCGTATCCTGCTTCGATGTTGGCACATCCTTGTTCGTGCCTTTTGTGTAGTTTGTCCGATATAGATCATGGAGCAAGGGCAAAACAAAGCATAAATTGCATTGGAGCTATTACAGTTTGAGAATTCTCTACGCTCGTATTTCAAATCTCTGTAAACAAACTCTTTGCCTTCTATAGTGCTCTCACACATTGAACAATTACCACATCGTACATGCCCAGTGAGCTTTGGCAAACCCCAAAGTGTGTCAATTGTAGTCATTTCTGCAGGGGCAGGTAGTGCTGCCCGCACCAAATGATCTTTTAAGTTCTTGGCCTTCTTAAAGGCAAACATCGGTTTCTCCAGGTGCAGTTGATCAGCATTCAGCACAGCCCAATGTTTTTTAATGCTTTTGGTTAGTGGGTTGGATATCGGAGAGAAGGTTGTTACACATACCATCCGGTTCTGTGTTTTTTTTGGTTTGGATTCCAACAAAACTTCCCTCGGACAAAACCATGCTCTTTTTAATGATGTTTTGATTAGTCTGCGGGGGTAACCTCGGGTGCTAAGTTTAGCGCTGAGTAAATGGGCCTCTTTGAAGTAGTCTTCTTTTAAATAACAATTTCTTCTAAGCCTTAGAAATTGTGAGAAGGGTAAGGAATCGCGGAGCGCTCTAGGGTGATTACTCTGGTAGCTTAGTAAGGTATTGCGCTCAGTGGGTTTCCTATAGAGGCTAGTGATGAGGACGGCTTCTTTCTCCTGTATGTTTAAGTCTAGGAAGGGAATACTAGCCCTGCTCTTGGTAAGAGTGTAGGTGAGGCCGCTACAATTAGAATTGAGCCAGTGTAGAAATGGGGGAAGTAGATCCTCACTCTCCGTCCAAATCATGAAAATGTCATCTATATACCTTTTCCATAGGGCAATGCCATTATGGAAAGGGTTAGACGGGATCAAAATGCGCTCGCATTCAAGGCTATCCATATACAGCACTGCACTATCAAGTTTAAGGAATTTTCCTTCCAGAGTGCCACACTATTGGTAAGCGCAACCTCACATAAGCGCATCCTCACTTTTGACTCACTAGGTTTGAGTGCACTGGTTGTTTGGCACGTCAGCTCGCTGCCACTTCACTCCGTTTGAGCCCATTTTTTGCGCTAGCCACAGTCACTTTCTGGACCATAGATACTCGGCGCCACCAGCCATGTTCCTCGTTACTGTTCTCCACTGCCCATATTCTGCATGATCCACATCTCGTTGCCGGCTGCACCTTGGCATGGTATGAGTCATGCAATCTATGCACGCAGTTGTGGCAATGTTTTAATGACATGTCTCTATCTTTTTATGTCTCCTCTTCTTTTTACATGGTATTTACCCCACTACCAGTGATATATTCGCAAATGTGTAACTTTAAGGCAATTACCCTCTGTCCTGAGGATGAACCTTTATTAAGTATGGTTCGAAACGTCGTCGACACATTACACTAAATGCAACGAATGTATAGACAATTTTTCTTGCATATGTGTATATTTTAGATTATCTGGTGTATGTCTTATTCTAATCAGATGTCTTGCTATTGCCTGTTATTGTGTATGTTGTATGTTCTTTCAGTGTGTTAGTCGGACACCGGACGGTGCCCCGTTTCTATCACACCCAGTGTTATATTTGTTATAGTATTATTTTTGTATCAGGGAAATAAATCGTCCGGCTGGACATTTCCCCAGAATATATTTCCATTTGGTTTATATTTATTTTTTCCTTTATTGGTTTGTTGCTCTAAGGACCACTGTTCTTGATAATATTGTACAAGGCAGCAACCGCCCAAATCGTCCCCAGACTCCTCAAAAAAGCAGCCCACAGCTGGAATTTGGATACTGGCCCCTCGGGCATTGCCCGAGTGCCCGCGTTACCAATCCGATGCTGCTGTAAAGGCAGGCTCACTAGCCGAGCTATGAACTGAGAAAGGCAAGATGAGTTTTTAGCCTTTATTGTTCAGTACATGTTACTAAAAGCCCCCTTATGTGGGGTTGTGTGCATATATGTCTTTTCTCTTTATAGTGCCCAATCTCCCATGCTGGTTGAAGCCTTCATCAGGAGACGTCTAGGCACAAGGCATTGGCCTGAGGTCCCCATTGCTGTGCTTGCCACCTTGAAATCCTTGGATGTGGGCTCTTCTCACAATGCCTTGTGGATGTCATTGTCTCACAACAATGGATGGATAAGGCGCAGCGCACATCATGTTTGAGTGCGCTGATCCCTGGCCGCTCTCCGTCTGCCTCCCACTACTTCCTGATGACTCTGATGCCTTTGAAGTGGTGTCCTGACAAGTTCAATGGTGTTTTTGAAGTTCATTTCTTACTTGTACCGCTGCATCCGGAATCCTGTAGAGTACACAAGGTCCCGTTGACAGACTGTTGCATAGAAGGTCTCCTGTGATTACCAGCCCTAACAGAGGACTCCATCCACGGCTGGCTGTGTTGGCACGACAGACTGAGCGGGGAGGGGCTTGGGTGTGTCTGGGCAGCTGGGCTGTGCTGGAGGTGAACTCCAGGTGACTCTGAGGAGTGACGCACCTGTCTGCCGGGAAACATAAGCAACATTCGTCTTATGAACTATAGTACTTTCAGATGTAACTTGCTGGCTGCGGCGTGGTGTGCTGTAAAGCTAGCTTGCTTGAAATTAACGACTCCACCAGCCAAAACTACAGTTCTTTCTGGGACATGCAACTGACTCTTGCCCAGCTCTACCTGCCTTTTTAAGGCTGCTCCTTTCCTATTCTTCATTGACCTTTCAGTGCTTAATTTGTAAAAGAATAAAACTTTACTCTGGGCGATCATAAATTAGGAGTCAAGGTGGGTAACAAAATGGGGGAGGTGTCACTAGGGGTGGAGTCATGAAAAACAGTCTGACAGTCAACGTATACATTTATGTTTTTTAAAAACTCTGTCACAAAGAAATTGACAGCAAGGAGAGATGTGACAGAAAATCTGGTCTGGCTTAATTGTTTGCAAATTCTGCCTTTTAGAATATCTTAATGGGGCTAAAGCACCTTATGAAAGAGCGTTGTGTACCCAGAAAATCCGAAGGAATCATAATAATAGTAAGATAACTCTGGTGGTTAAAGCAATTTCTGGAGAGGTCTGTGTTTAATTTAGTCACAGTTTTCAAAGTAGCATTGAGTGGTAATGCATCTCCAGGAAAGCTCTTTGGGTAACATGCAGATGACAGATTATTATGTGATGTAGATAGGTAAGTGGGTCACTGCTTTTGACGCATAGATGTGTTTATTACTTGCAGTTCATAAATTGCAATCCTTCTAATATAGCACAGTGAGCTATGTACCAGCAACAAGAACCTGTATGCAAACTCCAAGACATGAGTTTAGAACCTTATAGTTGTTTCTCAATCTGGTATTATGAGACTGTTAAAAGGGTTTTTTGGGTAGTAATAAAGGACAACCCCAAGCACTGAGTTACTTTTTAAATCCTGTCTTTGTGTTTCGCCCAGCTATTGAATCATAGCATATAATTCCTCCCAAGAAAGATGCTGTGCGACTCCTACACCTTGTAACCCTCCATGTCTTATGTGACATTCTGTTTATTGATATACACTACACACTTGTATGATTTATTGTCCATGTATAATGTATCCGTTTTGACACCTTACAATGGAATCGCCTCCGATGAGTTGACCCCCCTAAACACCCTCCGCGCAGTTTTTTTTTTTACATGTAGCACAGCAGCATGAGCTGCTGTGCTACATGGTTTAAACGGAAAAAAGTTCTATGAAGCAGTTATCACTGGCTGCATCATAGAGCTTCTTCCTTTTTACTTTAAGCCAATAGATTTTGCATAGGCGAAACCTATTGGCTGTGTCAGTGCTTGTTTTCTCCCTGCCCTGTCCTTTACATCTCTGGTCTCAGGGTTCAAGACTGCAACAGTAAAACCAGACAGTATACTGAACTCTATGGGCCTTGTTTACTTTCTGTAGTTTACACCTTTTACCCTTCTGCAAGCCTACCCACAGCAGGTAAGGATGGGACGATGGGTCAAACTGTGAACTCATTGAGAGTCAGAGGATGTGGAATGTCACTTCTGCTACCCCTGGAGTTTAGATGATTCAACATGCAGGATGCTGCCATGATCCCGCCTACATTGCCCTGAAATGTGAAGAACACCGTGGCAACCGAGTTTCCACAAACTCCTCTAACATGCAAAGCTTCACTGCTATGCCAGTTTCCACTTTACCACTAAATGTAATAAGAAAATGGTAAGCTAGTCTTGAACTCTCCCTCCCCATACATAATGCAACATTGCAAGGCAAATTAAATTACAAAATATCTTTGTGAGCCGATTTACAGTCTCTTAGCTACAGTGCTTTCAGTACTGGGGAAATGTGGAAAGTGGTTAAGTAATCGTACATATTGGGGGTAAATGTGGCAACTATTTGTTTCCACATTGTAGCCCAATGTCTAAAAGCATCATTGCCAAGTGACTTACCTCATTCTCCCTAATTTGTAATGTAAGATTGCGAAAACATTTTCTACATTTCCGTCCGTGCCGGAGGCACTGTTGCCAAGCCATATGTAAAGGACCATAGCTCTGAAATTAAACCTCTAAAGAGCATATTCTGGGAAAATATTTTGTATTCCACATTTACTGAATATGTAAAGTGCCCTTACTAAACCAGTTTCCATGCTTTTTCACATTTTGCAAAGCACCCTTACCATGCTAGTTTTCACATTTACCCAGTGTTCGCTACACCATTCTTTAATATGGAAACATCAATGTGTGTACGTGTTTACGAGGTTGGCGGTCTTTCCGCCGGACTACCACTGTAGCGGTCCCAAGCAGACCTTGTTATCCGCTGTCTTCCCCCGCCATATTACGATGTTGCAGCTGGTTTGCTCCGGTGCGGTCGGGCTGGCAGTATACCACCGAGCTGATTTCGATGTTCCCAATGGACTGGCGGTCTCTTGGCAGCGGAGTACCAACTGGAGTGACTTGGGGTGACGTTTCTCTACCAGTTCAGCGGAAAGGCTGGTCGTACACTGGACGGTGGGTAGCTTGACAGGACACCCTCCAAAACCTGCCTCTGGCTCTGCCACAGTCACGCAGTAGCAGGAGTCTCGGCAGTGGTCCAGCTGCAGTTTTGTAGCCGAATTCACACTCGGGGCCTCATTAGGATGACGGGCGGACTTTGCCCGCCCGTCATCCCATCGTAAATCGGGACCGCCTGCCATAAGGGCGGGGGTCCCGGGGGTGCCATTAGGATGTGCCCGCCACAGTGGCGGGCACATCCTGTATTTTCAGCATTGTGGCGGGCGGTGCTCTCTGCACCGCCTGCCACAATGCTAAAAATGTACTTTCACAGTGTCATTTACAAAGAGGCAGGCACCGCGCAGTGCCTACCGCTTTGTAAATGACAATGAAGGGGGGTACCACAGGTACCCCCCATGTGCACCCCCCACCTGTACTTCACTCTGGGGGCCCGCAGGGGGCCCCCAGAGTGAAGACCGCATGCCTTTCCGTGGCGGCATTGGGGCCGCGGAAAGGCACTGTAAACCACACATCATAATATGTCTGGCGGTGTCTATTAGACACCGCCACCATATTATTCCTTTTCCTCCCCGGCCGCAAGGCGACCAGGGCGGAAAAGCGGCGGACGGTCTTTCCGTCCGCCGTGGTCCCCCCGCCATCCTAATATGGCGGGGGGAAAATCTGGTTGTGATATCGAGCGGATTGCCTCCGCCACGCTGGCGGTGGCTACCGCCAGCATGGCGGAGGCAATCCGCCCGATATCATAATGGACCCCTAGGATTGTAATTGGGTGGCCGGACCGCCAAGGTAGCGGGTGGGAAGACTGGTTTAGGAAGCTGGCTTTGTATATATACACCAAAAAGAGGTATAGTGTGCACAGAGTACAGTGGTAAGGTAAGGTATTTTTATTATGCATGATTATTTAAAACCGTTGCATTTAGAACATTACATGCTGATATGAAAAAATGACATTAATAAAACGGTTAAAAAGAACAAAGTTTAAAAAATCCTTTACTTTTTTAATTAAGAGACATAAAATGTTCCGATTATGATAGCACTGCTGACACATGTTTGCAGGCCTATTTGAAGTCAATTGTTTGAACCATCTAATTTTAAACCAGCTAGTGGTCCAAATCTGTGTCTACTATAGTCTTTTGTGGATCTCTACGATTGGCAGCAAGAGTTTTCCAGTCTCAGTTTTGTCAGATCAAAGAATTTTGTAAGGCGACAGTTTAGATGCACTAAGGAGGGATTAAAGCACAGCATCACTGCCTGCCTGAAGGTCCTTACTCCATGCTGCTTAAATAGTGTTTTCCGAATGTCATCTAACTTCTTGCATGTGCATATGACGTGAATCAAAGACTCAGTGTCATTCGCACACAGACGGCAAAACAAATTTAGAGTATAGTGAGTCTCCATAGGTATGGCAGAGGTTAAAGTAGATAATACCTAACTCTCAATTAAGTGGTAGCTGGGCTGAGCAGTCTGGCTCATCAGAGGGTAGTGTGAATGCATTTGGGTACAAACTCATACAAGGCAGGAACACACACTCAATCACTGACTCCAGGCCAATATTTGTAGAAAAATATTACTTCAGTTACTTTGATTTCTAGAAACCAAGTTGAACTTACAAGTAAGTACTTTTCAGTTGCACTGCTTTTAAATTACTGGCAATAGATTTGTATAGCATTCAACAATACTTTACATGTGCAAGAAATGCTTTTTAGTACACAAAGAGCTACTTTGCATTTGGGATCACACAGTGAGCAATGCAATCCTATGGGGAAAAAATGCAAGTGATAAACTTACAGTTAAGTAAATGGTTCTCAAGTTCAGTCTCCGAGGGTTTGGGTCAACACTGAACCAGGGTCTGACCAAGGTAGGTACTGCACCACCAGCAGCACTGGTGCGGCCGGGTGCAGAGGTCACTGGGCCCAATGTTATATAATGGCGGCTGGGGGCACCTCGAAGAGGCACCAGTTACAGGTAAGTACCTGTGGTTCGGGGATACAGTCCCTGGGGGTTAAGATCAGCACTGGAGGGCCACCAAAGAGCACTGAGGCTGCACCACCAGCGGCACGGGTGTTGGCCAGGTACAGAGTGCAAAAGAGGCATCAGGAGCCCTGTTGAAACCAATGGAGATCCAGGGTCGGGCAGAAGGGCTGCAGGCTTGCTTCAGAAGGTTGGCTGAAGGTATCCAATGATAGGAGAGGTAAATTGGATAGTGGGGGGATGCCGGGACACCATCAGGTGGGCACACCAAGGCCGGGGGGCTGCGGGTGCTGGGATTACTTTTGGCGTCGGGTTTTCTCACCAGATCCGATCACAGTCAGGGGGACACTTCGTATTGGGGCTGCAGGCATCATGGGGGAGGTCAGGAGAGGTCACCAAACGCTGGATCCCAGGTTAGGATCACCAGGGAGACTTCACTGGGTCGGTGGGCCACCTGGACTTGGGACATGGCGTTGGGTTAAGAGTGGTGCAAGTGTCGCGGATCCGCGGATGCTTGGTTTTAGTTTCTTTTCTGGACAAACCAATTGTCAACGGGAGACAAGAGTCTTTAGTGAAGACTGCACAGGTCCTCTGGGTTTCTTGAGGTTGGTGCCTTAGGGCCATGTCGGTTTCTTGGAGCAGGGTCACTGTAGGAGTAGACAGGTCGGTAGGGCTGGGGCCAAGTCAGTTGTCTTCTTCTTCTCCACTGCAACACGGTTCTTCAGTCCTTCTTCGTAGGTCATCGAATCCAAGGAACAAGGCTCAGGGGAGCCCTTAAATACTAAATTTAAAGGTGTTACTGAGGTTGGAGGGCAGTAGTCAATGGCTACTGCCCCTTAGAGTGACTACACCCATCAGGTGCCCCCTCCCTTTGGGGAGAGGGGCACATCCCTGTTCCTATTGGGCCTAATTCTCCAATTCAAGATGGAGAATTTTTAAGAGAGGGGTTCAATTCAGATCCAGGACACACTAGGGGTGTGCTAGGCTAAGGTGGACACTCCTACTTTGTTTACTAATTTCCCACCTGTCTTGCCACAAAAAGTGGGGCTGGGACAGGAGGGCGGGCATCTCCACTAGTTGGAGCTGCCCAAAGCAGCAGTGCACAAGGTGAGAGCCTTTGAGGCTCACCGCCAAGTGTTGCTGTTCCTGCAAGGGGGAGGTGTGAAGCACCTCCACCCAGAGCAGGCTTTGTTTCTGACCTCTGAGAGCACAATGGCTCTTATCCATGAAGTCCGAAACCTGTCTGTTGGTGGCTGGCTGGCAGAGACCAGTCAGTCAATTCACTAGTAGTTGTTTTTTTTTTCAGAGGTATTATCTAAGATGCCTTCTGAGTGCATTTTATAATAAATCCAACACTGGCATCTGGGTGGGTTTATAATGCTGATAAGTTGGATACCAAAATTCTCAGTCTTCAGTAACTCCATCATGGAGTTGTAAAGTTTGTAGTGACAACCTCCCAGCCCATGTACTCAAATTGGCTTCACTTCACTTACAGTGTCCAAGAATGGACTGGGACATTATAGGGGCATACTGCTCATGCAGCTATGCCCTCACCTGTACTATAGTGCACCCTGCCTTAGGGGTGACCTACCTATGCCAGGAAGGTGTGCCCTATCAACTCTTTTTGTTTAGCTACACCACATTACTTAGCCTGCAATGACAGTGTGTATGTGTTTAGTGTGGGGTCCTTTAGGGTGGCCCAATACATGCTACAGCCCTGTGAAGCTGGTAAAGGAGGTTGCCTCGGAAGCACCACGGAATTGAAGCACAGTCTACAACTCCCCCTCACCGGTTCACTCTGCACCAAGATATATATACTGGTAACGAGAAGTGATGCCCGTGCGGGGAAAGCACGGAAACAAAACAAGGTAAGGCAGGGAAACACAGGGTCTTCGTACACCGTAGGTAAGGTAGTCTGCTCAGGGGACAGGGAGACTTCTGTCAACCTTCTCCTGTTCGTTATGCTGGATGTATGTATACTCTTGGATACCACCAATGTCCTGTTCACTCCACAGAATAGAGGTAGATAGGGAAAAGAAGGCTGGGGACACCCTGTGTGAGAGGATGCTTAATGTTGTCAATATTCTCCTGTTATCTCCACAAGAGGTAGTAGAGGGCAATGATGCTGTGTACACCCTGTGTGGGGGTATTCGGGGGCGTAGAAGAAATCCTGGGCCGTCAATAATCCTTGTGCCCATGAAATAATAAGAGAGCCAATCGCTCTTATATAGAAACTATCCTGCTTAAAAATAAAAAATAACCGGCCAGACAATAGATCCTACAAACAGGTCAAGAGGACTCAAATAAGCGGAACCAAAGGCATAAGCTGCTAAAGCCTCAAACAAAGAACATAAAGCTGCACCAAGAATCCAGAGCGGGAATACCTGAAGAAGCTAGAAGAACAAGTTCTGCGAGGGACTTGAATCGCCGATAGCCGTAACCGACGAGACCCGAAAACGCCACCACCGTGACCCGGAAGCGATGCTGGAACTCCGGAACCGGAAGGAATGCGAAGCGTTCTCTAAACAGTGAGGATGGACTTTATACTTGTTTCACGCATGCGCTAACCTCCGCGCATGCGTGTTGATTGTTCGTGATGTTTTGCCAACCATTCCTGCCGCAAGAAGTGCCAACCACGTCTATGCTTTCAGTACAGGCATGACAGTACACCCCTCCTAAACCCCCTCCAACCGGTTTGGGTTTCCTGGGGTAACGTCGGTGAAAAATGCGCAACAGCCTTGGCGCATGTATCTGGCTAGCAGGCTCCCAGCTGCGCTCCTCTATACCATACCCCTTCCAATGAATTAGGTACTGCAATCTGCCCCTACTTCTTCGGGAATCAATGATAGCCTCCACTTCATATTCCTCTTCAGAATCAATGACAACAGGGGTGGGGGCCAATGGAAGACGTGTACCAGGTTCAACAGGTTTAAGGAGCGATACATGAAAAACTGGGTGTATTTTCATGGACGATGGAAGTTCAAGCTTCATGGCAACAGGGTTCACAATCTTGGAAACAGGGAAGGGGCCTAAGTATTTGGGTTGGAATTTACATGCCCCTCTCAATGCAATGTGTCTGGTTGACAACCATACCTTATCCCCTATTTGATATGTCGGTTCTGGTGTCTGGTGTGCGTCCCCTCCCTTCTTGTACAGAGTTTTGGCCTTATCAAGATTATCATGGATAGAGTTGTGTACAATTTGTAAATGTTGGACCAATGCTGACACTGCCGGTGTATCATAAGAGGTAGAAAGGGGTATAGGCAGCACCCGGGGATGGAAACCATGAGACCCATAAAAAGGGGTGAATAAAGTGGCGAAATGATGACTGTTGTTGTAAGACAGTTCTGCTAACCAAATTATCTTGTCCCAATCTCTACTAGACTGGATACATTGACATCTCACAAATTGTTCAAGGCTTTGGTTAACGCGTTCTGTTTGTCCATCCGTTTGTGGATGGTGGCTGGATGACAAACGAACGTCTATCTGTAACAACGTACACAATTATCTCCAGAACCTAGATATAAATTGTGTACCCCTATCGGTTATCAAAACAAAGGGAATACCATGTAATCTGATGATGTGTTGTAAAAACACCTGTGCTAACTTCATCGATGTAGGAAGACCAGGCAAAGGGATGAAATGGGCAGCTTTAGTGAACGAGTCAACCACCACCAACAATGTAGTATTTCCTTTGTTAGCGCGTGACAACTCAACAATGAAGTCCATGGAGTGGAGAAGTGTGGCTCAGTGGTTAGAGGCGGCAGACCCGGAAGCTGAGATCGGCCGTGGACCAGGGTTCGATTCCCCGCCTCGGCGGGTCTCGGGCTCTAAAATTCCACGGACTCGATAATTCTCGCTCCGGTGCCTAGGGCTCTAAAATTCCACGGACTCGATAATTCTCGCTCCGGTGCCTACTCGACTCACAGGGTCACACTCTGCGACTCTGGGCAATAGCTTGCTTAATCTCCACTACGGCCCCTCGCGGCGGGATGCCTGGATTTCACCTTGTGGATACCCTGCCGGGGTATCTCACAGGGGAATACCAGGACGGGTTCCCTAAGCAAGCGCTTAGATACCGTGTCGGTGATTTGCGCTATGTAAATACATTTACATTTACACATTTACACGGTGTGCCATGGACCAGGAGGAGTAGGAATAGGACAGAGAAGACCTACTGGTTTGATATGGGATGCTTTTCCTTGAGCACAGACATGGCAAGTTTTAACATAATCCTGTACATCCTGTGAAATGCCAGGCCACCAACAATAACGTTTCACCATCTCGATTGTCTTTTTGTACCCTGGATGTCCAGCTGTTCCCTGAGTGTGACACCAATGTAAAACCTTCTGTCGCTGTTGAATAGTGGGAATATACAAACCCCCCTGTACATAATACAACCCTTGTTTCCACTGGGTGTCTTGGGATTTGATGATACTCAAGGGTGTTAGGACTCTGTTGGGCCTCCTTGACTTCTCTCATGAACTTTTCTTCAGTTGTGAGTACCCCTATTATCCTATTGGTATCTAAGATGTTAGGTGGATCTTCGGCTGATGGAGGAGAATCAAAACCAATGCGTGAAAGGGCATCTGCCTCCCCGTTTTTCTTGCCAGCCCTGAAGTGAATTTCAAAGTCATACCCACTGAAGAATTGGGTCCATCTGAGCTGTCTCATGGATAGCGCCTTGGTCGTTTTGAGGTATTGCAGATTTCTATGATCTGTTATAATAGTAACAGTGTATCGGGTACCCAACAGATACGGCCTCCATTCCTCTAGTACCTTCTATATCGCAAGTAATTCCCTTTCGCCCACGGCGTAATTGATTTCAGGGGCAGTAAGCTTATGAGAATAAAAGGCCACTGGATGTAATTCTCCTGTTTTGGGGTGGACTTGTGATAGCACACCTCCTACGGCTACTTGTGACGCATCTACTTCTACTACGAAGGGGCTTTGTTGATCCGGATGCCTGAGAATGGGAGCGCTCGTGAAGGCCTTCTTTAAGGTGATAAAGGCTTCTTCCGCTTCAGGAGACCACACAAAAGGGGTGCCTTTCCGTAATAACCTGGTAATGGGGGTTACAATTTCTGAGAAATGACTGATAAAGCGCCTAAAGAAATTGGCGAAGCCAATAAATCGCTGCACTTCTTTGGCTGTGGTAGGTGATGGCCATTGTACAACTGCCTGAACCTTGTGGGGATCCATCTCCAACCCTTGAGATGATATAACATACCCCAAAAACGCTACTTGTGACCTATGGAAAAACATTTGTCTAACTTGCAGAATAAAAGATTGTCCATTAGCTTTTGTAAAACAGACTGAACCTGAATGACGTGTTCTTCCAAGGTAGCAGAATAAACCAGTAAATCGTCAATATAGGCGATCACGCATTTGTCTAATAGGTCCTTCAATACATCATTAATGAAGTATTGAAAAGCTGAGGGTGCATTGCACAAACCGAATGGCATCACTAAATACTCAAATAATCCGAACTTTGTGCAGAACGCCGTCTTCCACTCATCTCCCTCTTTTACTCTTACAAGATGGTACGCCCCTCTTAGGTCTAGTTTCGTGAAGTATTTGGCAGTCTTCACTTGATCCAGCAGAGAAGGGATGAGTGGGAGAGGGTATCGGTTCTTAATGGTAACCGCATTAAAGGAGCGATAATCAATACAGCACCGCAAACCCCCTTCTCGTTTCGGGATAAAGAAGAGAGCGGATGAGGCGGGGGACCTAGAAACCCGAATGAACCCGAGGTCCAGCATTTTGTCCAAATATTCTCTCAGATACACATTTTCTTTTTCTGTCAAAGCGTAGACACGACTAGTCGGTATGCGAGCTCCTGCCTGTATATCGATACGACAATCATACACCCTTTGAGGGGGTAGACCCGTAGCTTCCTTAGCATCAAAAATAGACTGAAACGTTAGATAAACCTCAGGTAATATGGTATCTGGTTCGTCAATGCTAAGTTCTTTGATAGTGGCATTCAAAACGTGTTTGTCTTGGGTTTGACCGGAATCAGTGATATTATTCCTTTCCTGTTGAATTTCTGTGTCCTGGACCTCAAAGATACATATATGATCTTTACATGATAAAGATTCAAATCGTATTGTACCCTCCTGCCAATCAATAGACGGGTTGTGTAGTCTTAACCAGGGAAGGCCTAAAACCACTGGAAATTGAAGCGACTGAATAAGGTCAAACTGAATGAACTCCCTATGAAGGTCTGCTAATGTCACTATAATGGTGTCTGTAGCATGTGTAATAGGGCCTGACTTTAAGGAACTCCTGTCTATGGTGAATACTTCTTCTACTATGTCCTTGCGTAGTATGGTAAAATTACATTCCTGGGCCCAGTGTAGGTCCATAAAGTTTCCCGAAGCCCCGGAGTCAATCATAATGGGAATTTCTGTCTGATGATGTTCCCATTGCAATAAAGAAGGTACGAAGAAATGGCCTTGAGTGTGAGAGAGGGAGGAGACTATAGATCCAGAATGACCCGATGCCTCAGCCTCCTTTGGCTTCGGGTCCTCTAGTTTTCCGACTTCCTACTTTGTCTTGGTTTGATGGGACATTCCCTCAAAAAATGCCCGGCCTTACCACAATATAAACACAGTTTATGGTCCCTTCTTCTCTGTTTTTCTGCTTCACTAAGCGGACCTTTAATACTCCCAATTTGCACGGGTTCTGTGCTGTCAGAATTGGGTACAGAACCTGACTGTGGTTCAGTTCTCTTTTCTCTATAGAATGTCCTGTTAAAATCGTACCTTGTCTTATCCTTCCTTCGCTCTCCTAGTCTGTGGTCTAATTTTACCACTAAATCAATCAATTCAGGGCAAGAATCAGGGGGATCAACGACAAGAGCCAAGGCGTCTTTTAATTCCTCACGTAGCCCTTTGTAAAATAAAGCGCTACTTTTCTCAAGAGACCAGCCTGCTTCAGCTACTAGTCTGTTAAAGGTTGCAATATATGTAGGTAGGTCTTAAATTAAGCAGTTCGGTATCAGCTGCATGGGTGAAGGAATGTTTGTCAAACAATTTGCGTAGTTCACCCCTAAATGTCTCATAATCCAATAATAACGGATCATCCCTTTCAATTAGTGGTATAGCCCAATTGGCTGCCGAACCCCCTAGGTAAGAAATCATAAAGGCGACCTTGGCCTGATCTGTAGGGAAACATGTTGTCTTACACATGAAGTGTAGTTGGCATTGGCTTATGAATGCAGCGCATTTAGTAGGGTCTCCTGTAAATCGTTCAGGAGGGGCTAAAGGTATTGGGGGTGAATGAGTGACCACCTGTATAACTGGATTCTGTGAACCAGAAGCTCCCCCTGCTCCATCTCTGTCAAGTCTATCTAACCGACTTGCCAATGCTTGGGTTTCTATTTGGAGACTCCCCATCATGTTGGCTAAGTCACCTAGCGTCCCGTCCATGGTGCTTGGGTGGCAAATATATAGAGGCTTCGCGTTCTGTCAAGCTGGTAAATGAGGTTGCCTCGGAAGCACCACGGAATTGAAGCACAGTCCACAACTCCCCCTCACCGGTTCACTCTGCACCAAGATATATATACTGGTAACGAGAAGTGATGCCTGTGCGGGGAAAGCAGGGAAACAAAACAAGGTAAGGTGGGGAAACACAGGGTCTTCGTACACAGTAGGTAAGGTAGTCTGCTCAGGGGACAGGGAGACTTCTGTCAACCTTCTCCTGTTCGTTATGCTGGATGTATGTATACTCTTGGATACCACCAATGTCCTGTTCACTCCACAGAATAGAGGTAGATAGGGAAAAGAAGGCTGGGGACACCCTGTGTGAGAGGATGCTTAACGTTGTCAATATTCTCCTGTTATCTCCACAAGAGTAAGTAGAGGGCAATGATGCTGTGTACACCCTGTGTGGGGGTATTCGGGGGCGTAGATGAAATCCTGGGCCGTCAATAATCCTTGTGCCCATGAAATAATAAGAGAGCCAATCGCCCTTATATAGAAACTATCCTGCTTAAAAATAAATAATAACTGGCCAGACAATAGATCCTACAAACAGGTCAAGAGGACTCAAATAAGAGGAACCAAAGGCATAAGCTTCTAAAGCCTCAAATAAAGAACGTAAAGCTGCACCAAGAATCCAGAGCGGGAATACCTGAAGAAGCTAGAAGAACAAGTTCTGCGAGGGACTTGAATCGCCGATAGCCGTAACCGACGAGACCCGAAAACGCCACCACCGTGACCCGGTAGCGATGCTGGAACTCCGAAACCGGAAGGAACGTGAAGCGTTCTCTAAACAGTGAGGATGGACTTTATACTTGTTTCACGCATGCGCTAACCTCCGCGCATGTGTGTTGATTGTTCGTGATGTTTTGCCAACCATTCCTGCCGCAAGAAGTGCCAACCACGTCTATGCTTTCAAAACAGGCATGACAAGCCCTAAGAGACCCATTCAGGGCTCAATGCCCTTGGTACCACTGGTACCTTTTACAAGGGACATATATATGAGCCAAAGGTATGCCAATTGTGGAAACAATGGTATGGTTTAGCGAAAAAACACAAGCACTGGGAACCTGATTGCCAGGGACTCTATGCACACTCAGTCAAAGTGCATCAAAACACTGTCAAAAAGTGTGGGTTATTGCAACCGAAACCCACTTTCTGACATCTACCGAAAAAGAGGCGGTGGTCCCATTCCACCTAACTCATATTCGGGCCCTTAGTAAAGTTGCATTACAAATTAGTGAAAAGACTGAAACTGGGTCAGGCCATGTACACCCCCAGAATGAAAAGCACCACTTATGGCATCATGGTTCTCCCCCTCCCTATTAACCATCTCTCCACTCTACCTCCTGAAAACATACCCACTATCCTGGCCGTTTCTGCTCACAATTTTATGCTGTAGACAATGACAGACAGTAGTTGTAGGGGCTGCTGAACAGAGGAGGAATATTTGCTGAGGATTGGGTAATGCACTTGTTCCAGACATATAAAGCATTCTGGAAAAAAATCTGGTGGTCAACAGGTCTGCTGCAGAGCCTTGCATGAAACCTGAAGCTCAGAAGTTTAAATCCTGCTTAGATAGTTAGTTCAGTGTGTGATGGACAAGGTGGAAAAATCAATGTAACTTTTTTAGATCACCTACATCTGAAGTCGGATTGGTAGTTTTGAAGGGAATGGCTAGCATTTATGTGGGCTTGTAGTTGTGTGTAAACTCCTTTTGTGATGAACATACCAATGAAGGGTAGTTGAGTCAGCAAGTCATCAGTGTGGTCATTACGATCCATGGAGGGGTCCTTCAGGAGAGGGTGAGGCTAGTCATGTTGAGGACTTCTGGAAAGACTCCATGGGTGAGGGAGGCATTGACATTGGTGAGAAGGGGTAAATGGCATCTGTGGAGAGGGTTCACTGAAGACTGCAGGTAAGTCATCTTCACAGGATGTGGTTTCCAAGGAGTTGACAATGTTGGCGAGGTGTGAAACAAACAAGATCAGTTCACAAAATGACCCTAGAGGGGTGGTGTGTGCTGGGACATGTAGTTGGGAAGCACATGTCTCTCTGTTGATGTGATGGTACATCATATTAATTTTTTCACTGAAGAAGCGGTTGATGGCAATGAATTTGTCTGAAGAATGTGGGATTAGAGATTCAAAGAGGGCTTTGAAGTAGAGCTTGATTGTTTTGAAGAATATTTTGCTTTTGCTGGCTACTTTGTTAAGTGTGTTAGTGTAGTTTTGCATTGGATGGATATGTTGTGCAGAGGGCCTGCAATAGTATGTGGACTGAGCTGCTTGTCCTCCATTTTCTTTCTTACATGCATATGGTTTGTTTGTTGTCAGTGAGGTCTATGGTGTTTGAACTAACTGATGGTTTGTGTTTGCACTAGTGTGATTTGTTTTGGGGTGTAGATGTTTACGTTGTTTACCAGGAGTGAGTTGAAAAATAATTGAGAAGGATATTGACTTCAGACGTTGGGGCTGGTGGTGGTATGAGAGGTAAGTATAAGCTGTAGATTGTTGATGGAGAAGTCCTTCACAGATCTGAAGGTAAACTGGTCTCTGTTGTCTTGAGCACAATCTGATGGTTGAATATGAAGCAGTGTGAGGAAAATGGAGAAATGGGCAGCCAGTCCAGCTGCATGAGAGGTTTACATTGTATGGTTAGTGATGAATAAAACAACACAATTATGTGACCTTTGGAGTCACATTTGGTTGGTTGGCTCATGTTCAGTGTGTTGATTAGGTTGAGGGTTGTGTTTGTTTTCTTCATGCTTGGAATGTCTGGAAGGATCCAGTGTTTCTGACGCTAGGTCCAAATTTGCTCTAACAGATGTAAGCAGGAGATGTCCTTGTATTCAGCTGCTTTTGTCTTTAGCTGGTTTTATCTGAAGTAGCACATTCAACGCGATACCCCCAAAAAAGGCAAATATAAGGGAAGAGAAAGCAACAGATGATTGATTTTTTTATTCTTTTTTCAGTCAGTCAAGGTATTTATTTACAAGACACATAGCCTATTAAAACATACATGCTGCAATGCCTTTAAAAGAATAAAATGCATTCAAATTAATTTTATAAACAAAGGAAGAAAGTAAACACAAAACACTAACCTATCAAGCAGATACATTACAATTTAATTACTTTAAAAGAAGATAAACATGCACAATCAAGGCAACCCAACAAAATAATAAAACACCTGTTACACAGGATTCAACATTTTAACAATTAATTCAGCTTAAAAGATTAAGGACCCCAATAAGAATCATATTTGTGCTCTAATGCCACAGATTGCCTTTAACAAGCCACATCAATATATACAACCCTCTAAAATTCCTGTTTTTGTATGAGTTGACTGTATCCAGCTATTGACACCACAAAATCAAAATGGTTCACTGCAAATAAAGTGCAGAGTGCTTTGCTATGTGATTTAACTCCATGCCTTAAAAAGAGAGGATATCAGATATGTTTCCTTAAAATGAACATAATACTTAATTTTAAAAGTGCACAAACAGTAGCCATTATTACCCAAAGCTCTATTTTTAAAACCAGCCAATCTCCAGCCAGGGTCAATACCTACTCAAAGCTGAAGGAAAGTACATCTCAAACACCTTTCCGGAACCTGGGACAAATACTGGAATGCAGTCTCTGTTCCTAGGAACTCTAAAGAATTGTCTACTGAGCTTTTGGAGGCTAGATAGTGCGTATCAGCTATTTCAAAAGCTAGTTTGGCTTTTTCCTTGAGGAGCCTCTTCAGGGTATTTGCCTTGAGAGTATTTTCAAACAAGGCTATACCGAGGTTCTCCCCCATTTTTTCCACTGACACAAATAAGGTTCTCAATAACTGAGTCGTGGACTACCCAATGTCTTTCATGATTGCAGGAGAACGTTTTTCATTTGTAACTTCATCCATTAGGCGATCTGGCCAACAAAGCCTAAGAGGCAAGAGACAACTGCAGCCTGAGAGCCTGTATCATCGTACTCACCAGGAGACCCAGGAGGGCCCTTCAAGTCCCAGTAAACATGGCAATACAAAGCCAACAACTCTGCTCCATATAGAACCTGCAGTATTGATTTCCCTACTGCCACCTTCTTTAACGGCTCTACTGATAGACCACCATATCTCATATCAAACCTTCTCAGTGCATTTACTGTACTTGAGAGCCCAGCTTTTACCCTCTTCATATGACTGCCCCACCTCAGGTTCTAAGCAAAAGTAATCCCCAGATTTTTGCAATCTTCAACCTGCTCTCGTGGGGCATTATCAGAAACCCGCTGAACTCCACCTTCCGCTTCGAGAAAATGAAGGTTTTTAGTGTTCTCCACGTGTACAGTGTGAGAATTCTTTCTGCAATAACTGTGTAAGGTTTCTAACTTTTGCTTCAACCCAATCTGTGTGAAGTCCACCATACATCAAACAAACAATATTCACATCGCCTAGTTTTGTGGAGAAGGAATATGAACTCTAGTATCTCAGGAAGATCCAATATGAAAAGGCTCGAAAGCAAGAGGGCTAACTCATAACCTTGCCTCCATCCGTTATTCACTGGGATTTTGTCTATTAGGGATCATAGGGCATTCAAATCAACCTGTACCCAGTTGTTCTCACGCAGACACTGTCATTTTCAAAAGACCTCGTCAATGTCCAAAATGCCAACTTATCCCACAGGAACACGATTAACTCTATCAAAGCTGTTCTGAAATCCAAAAATCAGCAACATAATTTTCTTCCAGAACCAACTGCTCTCCACACAGCACCCCATAGAGTAAAGCAGTGATCAACGGTGAACAGCCCGGCCTGAAACCCCCTTGCTGTTTTGGAATGCTCTCATTACTAAAGGCGAAGGCCTTTAGAGCAAAGAGTAGTGTTTGGGAATAAATCTTGGATGCCACATTAAGCAGCCAATAATGTTCAGGGTCATCATAAATTCCCTTCTTATAGATGGGTTTAATTAAAGCCCCTCGTAAGGAATCTGTTATTATATCTTTTTATGTTACCCATTTAAAGAAGGGACTTAGAACGTTAGCCCACCATAATGAGTTTGTTTTATAGAGTATTGCTGGTAACCCGTTTGGCCACCTACCTGGGATGACTTCAATGTAAAATAATTTTTGTTATGCTGTCAATCTCCTGAATCTGGAGAAGATTTGGACATTCTGACTGATCAACAGCATTGTCGCCTCTTAATTTTTATCTGACATCATACATAGCTTCATAATAAATGTTGTCCACTACCCTTCGCAGACCTGAACTTCTAATTTCGATAGGGATTTTTGGTGGCCATTATTTACCAACCACCAGAATAAACGAGAATTGCCCTTTAGAATGGCATCCTGCATTTTGCTCCAATTACTGTCTTAAAACGCCTTCCTTTTCAGGGAACACACTTAGCGGTAAGTCCTTTTTAGACTCTTATATTCCCACCACATGAGGCTTTGTGACCATCACACGTGGTTGATGTTAGGGTTCACTTGAAGCTCTACGCTGCTCTGGTTGGACTAGCTGAATGTGCAGGCATAACAAGAGGGATTTTTTCCCTGCTGATTGGTTGCTACATCCGCTGCCATGAGAGGTTGTGTGCCTCTTGCTGTGCATGGGTAATGCTCATAAGTAGTAGACACGTATCCATTAGCCTCAAATGTCAAAGTGTCATCCTGGAACACAACCAAGGTGCACTCTGTCCCTACCGAAATCTTAAAACTGAATTTCAAGGGAAAGACAATGTTGCTAGTTGATAAATTCCTACCACAGGTACCTTTTTTATTTTTGCAGGGCCCAGATTTGATTCCCTGTAGGGGAAATCCACAGTTTCATTCTTCTGGGGTTTATAAAAAGAGTAGCACTAAGCTGGGCAATAAGTAGCACCTACACTTAAGTGCCACCAGAAAATGTACTTTGTTTAGTGTGCTACATAAGCTGTCATTATAATAGTGTGCTTCGCCTTCAAACATGTATATATAAAATATGCAATAAGTAGATGTGATATTTTCCTTGCTGATATTTTTGGTGCCTTTTGTTCTCCTAAACACTTGAGCTCATGTGGGGTGCAATAGTCGAGTAATTTGGTTTTACTGAATTTCTAGAAATTTCAGGAATATTAAGTAAAATTATGCATAATTATGTAAAATGCAACTCTATCATTTTGCGCTATATTTTAGAATGAAATGGGTCCTTGCATCAATTTTTGACCCGACGACACATTTTATGGGGTGCAGAGACCATGGGCCCGATGTAGGTCGGTCGGTAACGGCCGAAAATCGGTATTTTCGGCCGTTTCCGACCGGTATTCAGTAATCGGTATGTAGGGACACATTATTTTACAGATTCGGTAAATTTACCGATCGGTAAATTTACCGAATCTGTAAAATACCGATTTGGTATTTATACCTATTCGGTATTATTGATATGTAGGTGGGACTCTTCTGAGTCCCACAAGCCTTACAGAATCGGTATTTTACCATGAAATCCAACTTCATGGTAAAAAACCGATTCCGGTGTGCATGCACATGTGTGCATGCACACCTGTGCCATATGACAGGCAGACCTGCCCTTAGGGCAGGTATGCCTGCCACATGGCCCCCGAATCTTTTTTGGGGGTGCTAGAGGGTGTCAAAGTGACACCCCCTGCACCCTTGTCAAAATCTGTATTTACCGATTCGGTAAATACCGACCGGTAATGCCCCATTCATTCCTATGGGCTTCAAAGCCCATAGGAATGAATGGGCCATTACCGGTCGGTATTTACCGAATCGGTAAATACAGATTTTTACCGATTCGGTAGCAGGAACATCTGGATGTTCCTACATCTCAACCCCTTAGATTTACCGATTTTTAATTACCGAATCGGTATGATTCGGTAATTTAAAATCGGTAAATCTATTTTACCTACATCTGGGCCTAAATATCGATATATAAATATGGACGGGCACCAATATCGATGTAAAAATATCTTGGTTGAGAAATATCACCAGAAAAAATATTGTGGTCAAGAATATCGATTGTTAGGTATATTTAAAATATCGAAGTGTTTAATATCGTTTGCTAAAATATTGTTGTTTAAAATATAGAAGTGTTTAATATAATTAGTAAAAATATAGTTGTTAAAATTATTGATTTTTTATTAATGTTATGTATTTTAGTATATATTTTATATGTATGTGATGTGTTTTTTTGTATAAGAATTTTGTATTTTATTATTTGTGTAAAATTTTTAGTAGTCATTAACTATTTTTTTTATTTGAATTTTGCGTTTTTAGTACTGTAGCGGGTTGTGGGTTTATAGGGGAATAGGGTGGGAAGTAATTTAATTATATTACATTTCTTGGTTATTTTTTGTAGTTAATAATTTTTTTATTTGAATTTTGCGTTTTTTAGTACCGTAGCTGGTTGTAGGTTTAAAGGGGAGTAGGATGGCAAGATATTTAATTAAATTAAATGTCTCGAATATTTTTGTATTCATTAATATTTGTTTAATTGAGATTTTATAGTGTTAAATGTGCAAAGTAGTCTTTTATGAATTCATTAGTAAATTGTTGTTAATAACTTGTAATTAATTAATTGGCAATTCATTTTGGTAATTGTGTAGTAAATTTTATGTGATTGTTGTGGTATATATATAGTTGTAAATGGTGGGAAGAAATGTATTTTTAATTGATGATTTAATAATTTGTTAATTAACTTAAAATAATTAATTAGTAATTATGGTAATTGTGTAATTAGTTTTTTAGTGTGTGTTGTGGTATGTATAGGTGTAAATAGTGGGAAGGGTGGGAAGTAATTTATTTGTAATTGATGAATTGATGATTTAATAATTAGTTAATTAATTTAAAATAATTAATTAGTAATTAATTATGTTCATTTTGAAAATAGGTTTAAGTGTGTGTTGTGTTGTTTATGGGTGTAAATGGGGGGAAGGGTAGGAAGTAATTTATTTTTAATTGATGAATTAATAATTAGTTAATTAGTTCATTAATTTAAATTAATTATTTAGAAATTGAATATGGTAATTGTGTAATTAGTTTTAGGTTTGTGTTGTGGATATTATAGCGTTAAAGCATGTGTATTCAATGAATGGTTATTATCTTTATTTATTAATCATATTTTTAATTGATTATTAGGTTAATTGTGGAAATAAATGTAAATAAAATGTTTTAATTGTTTTTTTATAGGTGTGGTGTTCTAGGGTAGGAAACAAAATAAATATATTTATGTTTTACATACTTCTGTTCATATATGCTCCTTTTAAATAATTATTGTTTTAAAAAAAAAATTTATATATATTTGCAGATTTTTGTTATATGTAATTTATATTATGATATGCGTTTATTTTATATGTTTAATATATTTAAATGTATATTTCGTAAATATTGTTTATTTGTTGTTATGATTTTAAATTTCTTTAGAAAATTTTGTTTCTCTGCAATCCAGCACTTTCCCTACTGTTGCACTCTTTGGAGTGGGAAAAGCAATTTTATCCCCTCCGCTATTCAGCACTTTCCCTACTGTTGCACTCACTGGAGTGGGTATATTAATTTTTACCCCTCCAATAAACAGCACTTTCCCTACTGTTGCACACACTGGAGTGGGAATATTAATTTTTACCCCTCCAATAAACAGCACTTTCCCTACTGTTGCACTCACTGGAGTGGGAATAGTAATTTTAGCCCTCCTCTATCCAGCACTTTTCCTACTGTTGCATTCATTGGAGTGGGAATAGTAATTTTTTCCTTTCCGCTATCCAACACTTTCCCTACTGTTTCTCTTACTGGAGTGGGAATAGTAACTCCCCACCCCCCCCCCGCCGCTATCCAGCACTGTCCCTACTGTTGCACTCACTGGCATGGGAATAGTACATTTTACCTCTTTGCGATCCAGCACTTTCCCTACTGTTGCACTCACTGGTGTGGCAATAGTAATTTTTACCCCTCCGCGATGCAGCACTTTCCCTATGTTGCACTCACAGGAGTGGGAATAGTACATTTTACCCTTCCGCTATCCAGCACTTTCCCTACTGTTCCACTCACTGGAGTGGGAATAGTAAATTTTACCTCTCTGCTATCCAGCACTTTCCCTACTGTTGCACTCACTGTAGTGGGAATAGTAATTTTAACCCCTCTGCTATCCAGCACTTTCCCGACTGTTGCACTCAATGGAGTGGGAATAGTAATTTTACCCTTCCGCCATACAGCACTTTCCCTACTGTTGCACTCACTGGAATAGGAATAATCATTTTTACCTCTCCGCTATCCAGCACTTTCCCTACTGTTGCACTCACTGGAGTGGGAATAGTAACTTTTACCCCTCCGCTATCCAGCACTTTCCCTACTGTTGCACTCATGAGAGTGGGAATAGTAATTTTTTCCTCTCCACTATCCAACACCTTCTCTACTGTTTCTCTTACTGGTGTGGGAATAGTAATTTTTCACCCTCCGCTATCCAGCAATTTCCCTACTGTTGCACTCACTGGAGTGGGAATAGTAATTTTTACCCCTCCGCTATCCAGCACTTTCCCTACTGTTGTACTCACTGGAGTGGGATTGGTAATTTTTACCCCTCCGCTATCCAGCACCTTCCCTACTGTTGCACTCACCGGAGTTTGAATAGTAATTTTTTCCTCTCTGCTATCCAACACTTTCCCTACTGTTAAACTCATAAGAGTTGGAATAGTAATGTTTACCCCTCTGCTATCCATCACTTACCCTACTGTTGCACTTACTGGAGTGGGAATAGTAATTTTTACCCCTTTGCTATACAACATTTTCCCTACTGTTGCATTTATTGTATGTTTTAATTTTTTAAATAATTCTGTTTTAAATTATTATTGAATGTTTTTTGATTTTGAAATGTTGATATATATATATTTTATTTATATATAATTTTAAAGTTTACAAATTGAATAAAGATAATATTTAAATATATATGTATAAAATATTATATTTCTGTATTTATATTTTTTAATTGAAGTTTATTTGTAATATTTAGTTAAAATGTGTATTAATTTTAATTTAGGTTGTTAAAAATAATTATATTTTTTATATATTTTATATTATATATATTTTAAATTCAATATTTTTTACATCTATATTTTTTACTAAGATATTTTTGAATCGATATTTTTGTACTTACCTGTTTAAGTATAGGGAGTCGATATTTTTGCATTCTATATTTTTTCTTCGATATTTAGAACATCGATGTTTGTTACATTGATATTCTATCAGTGAACCATTTTATGGTACAAGAAATAGGACAATAACATAAGTGGTGCAAGCAACAGCAGCTTACTCGCGCTGGTAATAAAATGTGACTGTGAGTGTAATTTCACACAAGTGTAATGCTAAATTTGCGAAATTATAATTTAAAGTTCACCCTGGCCTAATTTAGCAGTGATCCCTCCTCAATCTATAATTTATTTGTTGCATCAGATGACTCTTGATAGTACAACCAATGATGCTTTGATTGGGGGTTAACATGTGAACAGAGGGGCATATTTTGAAAAAAGTCACGGAGTGCAGTGCAGTGCAGCAAGTCCCCTTACTGCGCTGTGCGATGAGAAAAGGGCAGGAATAGGCCATATTTAAGGAAATACTACGCTTTCCTGCCTTTCCACCTACGCTGGCGTCCTTTTTACGGCCTGGTGCCAATGCAGGCACCCTTGCACCAAGGTGCTAGGGTGCCTGCGCTGCATGCAGGATTGTCCTTGTGCAGGAAGGGGCATCTTCATGCACAAACATTATCCTGAGAGGCATATTCCGCTTTCAATGTGTTTTACAGAATGAAGCACACATAGACAGAGAAAGTAATGAGGCGAAATAAAGATATTTCTCCTCGTTACACCTCTCCTGGGAAGGCGCATCTTTTTGGCGCCATGCTCGGTCTACCAGTTCTGGTAACTCTGGGAATGGGTAAAAAACCATGGGTGTTGCAAGGGAACACCCACACAACACCCATGGAATAACTTTTCAGGACAGAGTAAGGCAAACGGCCATGGAATGCCTTTCCAGGTCAGAGTAAAGTAACGCAGCAATTTGTGCTGCGTTGCCTTACTACAGATTTATGGAGTCACTCAAGGCCACACAAAGTGGTCTTGCGTGGCTTCATAAATCTTACTTAAGGTTTGTATCACAAATGTACCATGTAACGTGGTGTAAATGAGACACAAACTATCTCGTAAATAGGCCCCCGGCTTTTTCCATGTCGACGGTTTAAAGATACAGCACAGACAGCTAAAGTGCAAGCATCCATGATGCACAAAATGAGTACATCAAAGACAACAGTCTAAGCTTTTCTCTTACAAACGATTCACAAAATAGGCAGATTTAGTAATAGGATTTTAATACTAAAATGTGTATTTTATTATTATTATTATTATTTTTATTATTTTTATTATTAGTATTGTTATTATTATTATTATTATTATTATTATTATTATTATTATTATTATTATTATTATTATTATTATTAGGTAAAGCACACAACTTCCCAAAAGGGTATCCTGGCACTAGGGAGATAGAAACAATACCAGTCAGGAGTGATCATTTTGAGATTTAGCGCCAAGTTTTAAGCTTTTTCCTGAATGCTACAAGGTCAGGGATGTTCTCGAGGGATGGCGGCAGGTGGTATCACAGTTTATCAGTAGACACCGAGAAGGCCCTGCCACCCAATCTTTCTTAATTGTAAGAGGGGACCTAAACCTAAAAAGATGTAGATCTTCTCAGAGCCCAAGCAGGAGAACTGTGCAAGCATTTAGTTTTGAATTAGGAAGAGGCAACCTTGTAGATAACCTGGTGATCAAAGCATAAGGCTTTGAACTGACACCGCTTATAAATGGGTGAACAATTCAGGGATTTAATATTGTCAGACACAGACATGTGTGTCGAAAGAGGAAGGATAAGTCTAGCAAAAACATTTTGTACCCTTTGTAAGTGGTATATCAATTAATCAGGAAGGCCTAAATAGGTGGTATTGCCATAGTGCAGGTGGAAGATGAGCAGCGCATGGACTTTGGTCTTCCAAGCATTTAAAGGCATTAGTGGAAATTTCTTCTTCTGCATACGCAGCTGAATGATGCAGGTTCCAGCTACCTCACTTATCTGCTTTGGGAAAGAGCAGTTCTGTACTAAGATGGCACCCACATTTTTGCCATTGGAGCATGTGGTGAGGAGGAGTAACTAGCTCATGAGGCCACCAGGATGATGACCAGTTTCAGCTTGTTTGCCAAACTGAAGGATCTCTGACTGTGAACTTGAGACAACTGCTGCTCACCAATTGATCAACAGTGCTGAAGTAATCACAGAACTTCACTAGGGTCGCGTCAGTAGAATCCAAGCTGTATTTCGGCATAATATTCTAGTTCAGAGCTAATCGATCATATTAGAGAAGCAAGAGGAGGGATGTAAATGTTACCAAGTGTTGGGCTGAGTGATGAACCCTCAAAGTAGTGCTTAGCATTGGATTTGAAGGGAGACAGATGTATACATTTGGATTTATTGGGTACGAAAGCCCCATTCTACTTGAAGGCATCCTTACAGATGCCAATAGAAAACAGGCTTTTAGTCAAGAGAGGATGGGAGAGTGTACTGAATACTGCAGACAGGTCAGCTGAACCAATACTGCTGCTGTTAGGCTTCCATCAAGTATCATTTGAAGATGTTCTACCATGGTGATAAGGGATGTCTCTATGCTGTGGAGGGGCAAGAACTGGACTGAGAGCCGTCCAGAATATTGCTGGCCTTTAAGAAGTTGAAAAATTGACAGTGAATACTAGGCCTCAGCGGAGTTGCGAATTGACAAAAAAAAGTCTGCCGCGCTACGCGGAGTTCCGCAAGCGGCAGAGTGTGTTTCGTTGCGCCGTACGTGCTGATTATTAGGGCCGGGAATTTGTCCCGCACTGTGAAATCAGGGTAAATGGCACCACACACAGAAGGCGCTACTTCTTTCTGGCCGCTCGAGTAGATGTTCTACTTGAGTGGCAGCTTCATCAACATAAACGGAAGGATTCTCAATGCGAGCAGTAGCAACCATCCGCGACCGCCCACATTGAGAACTCTCGCAGGAGGTGGTCTGAGGTAAGATTTTCCTCGCTTGGGCTCACCAGCTTAACATTGGAGAGAGCAAGCGAGGAAAAAATTCCGCTTTGCTGAGTTTTTCAGAACTCCGTACACTATGCAGAGTGGGAAAACCTCTGCAAACTCTGCGAGCGGAGCAGAATTTCACACCCACACCTAGTTGATACATTTTTGTAAGATCTTTTGCATAGATCCATCAAGCTAAAAACCGGTCGCAAATGGGGAGATTCTCAGAATCTGCCCCTTTGCGATTAGTGTTTTTGCACTTGGATGCATCATCCCAAATGCAAAAATCGCAATTTAAGAAATCACAAAATTGTGATTACTTAAATTGCGATTGCATTTAAGGAATCTCAAATTGAGATTCCTTAAATGCAATGCATTAAAGTAAAAACATTTGCGATTTCGCTAATAGGGGGAGCAAATTACCATGAAGTTGAACTTCATGGTAATTTGCAAAAACTTTGAAAAATGCACTGAAGTGCATTTTTCAAAGTTCCATTTTACACACAAACATGCCCTTAGTGCATGTGTATATGCAAGATGCACCCATATGCAGATTTCAGGGGTGCAACAGGGTGTCCTTGAAATTGCAATCTCAATTTACGATTCTCTAATTGAGAATCGCAAATTGAGAATGTCTTCCCATTCATTCTTATGGGCCTCTAGCCCATAGGAATGAATGGGGAGGTATTCCTTAATTGCTAGTCGCAATTTGGTGTGACACCAGCTCCTACTGTAGGCAGGGACCAGGTCAGCGCGTAGGTTCATTGTGACAACTATGGATGTCTCAGCATGGGATATTGATGAGTAGGCAGGGCCTTTAGAAGAACATGATTGTGCCGCTGCAGTTTCTTTACATAAATACGAATTATCTGCACTTTCCACATAATTCACCATCTGTTGCATAATTTGCAGAGTTTCACAAAAATATTTGCACCTGTAATGGATAAAAATTAGGAAATCGGTGAACGTGGGGTGCAACGCCGATGTGCCAGACACACTCTGTTGATAATTGCTGTAATCAAGCATTGAAATGGGCAGGGACATTATATGTATTTTGGGGGCCCTGGACCAAACCTATTTTGGAGTGCCCCTGTTCAGAACAGGTTTGAATTTATGATTCAGTTTCAACTCTTTCATGACCTCTGTGGCCAGGTCATTGGTAGAATACAGTTGCAATTGTCCAGATTCTAAATGTGTTTACATCTAATATTCAGGGATAGTGACATGTTTTGAGTTCTGTAACAGCCACACTACACTAATATTACTGGAAATAATATCTGTGACACCCTCCAATTTCTCTTATGTTTGGTCCTATTGGGATCTAAAATAAATATTTTTTATGGATGTTGCATGAAGAATAAACACATTTCTCTGCAAAATATCTATAATAGACTCTCACACATCACCCACCTAAAAAAAAAAATATATATATATATATTTTTGTCCTCATACGCCACTTTCCACCCCTTCTTAAAATTATGGCGCCCTTAGGTGGTTTTCAACTCAACTATGAGAGGTTGTTTCCTACTGCTTTTACTGCCAGCCTGCATGGCTTAAGGGGGGATGGGAAGTGCCACAGCCGTACCTAGAGCAGGAAAGCATATAGGCTACATTGACCTCCAAGAGCATCCAAAGTGACTTAATCATCGGACCGTTGTTCTTCTCTCATCCTTAAAGACAAAAGATATTGCTCTCCCATTTCCCTCACCCATAGTGATTTAAGAATAAATTCCAAAACTGGTGCTTCCTATTATTTTGTCCAGCCATGTCCAACTTAGCTATGGCTCTCATAGCTCTAATCCACATTAAGTCTGTCGGAGGCTCTGGCGATACCCATAGTTTGCATATTTCTCTCCGAGCAATCAATATGGCATAAAAAAACAACTTAGAATTGTCATCAAGGCCCTTACCTTGTGTATCCAGCCTGCCCGAGATGATCTGTCCAGGGCTTACCGTAATATTTAGCTCCATCACTTTTGATAGCGTTGTACTTACAGCTGCCCAGAAGTCTTGACTCTCTGGGCATGTCACAAACATATGAATGTCATCTTCATTCGGACCTTTACACTTAGGGCATAGCACCATGCCCCCATCTTTGAATTTAGCAAGCCTTTTTGGGGTCCAATATGCCCTGTGGAGAGTGAACAAGTGATTCCTCCTTAAATTTGCAGGCTTTACCACTTTGTAAAGAATCAACAGATCAACTTGCCATTGTTCTTCTGTTGCGATCCTCGGCAAGCACTCTCCCCACAGGACCTCTGGAAGTAGGAAAGGACCATCCTCCATTTCGATTAATTCCCAATACCACGCTGCCACTTCTTTTTTGATCCGACTGCTTGAGGCCAGCTTCTCTTCGAACTCGTTGTATCGTCCAATTAATTTTCCCTTACCTATCGCCCAGCTTTGTATCTGCAGGTACTTAAACTTTGCAAAGTTACGACCCCAAAGTTGCTCACAGACTGCCCACGGAAACAAAACTCCTTCACAAAACAACTCGCCCCAAACCTGTGGGCCCTCTGTTTTTAATGCCCTAGCTAATTCATCTTCCGTCCAACTTGGGGCCCCCGGAGTTTCCCAGATTGGTGCAGCCGCACTGAAATATGGAATTTTTGTCGCTCGCCTGATGCGATACCACACCGCCGCTAAGTCTCTTAACACCTTCAGTCTAACTTTTTTAAAGTATTTTGGATCTGCAAATTTGTATAAAAAGCCCCGCAAAGGCATCTTTCTACTTTCAGCATAGCCGCAAAGAGGACCCCTATTGATGAATTATTGGGGAAGCCAAGAAGCATTCTACAATTCTTAAGCAAAATGGCCCAAGAATAAAATTGAAAATCAGGTGCTGCTAGACCTCCCTTAGCATATTTTCTCCGAATTTTTTTCCAAGATAACCTTGACCCCTTGGAGCCCCAAATAAATGAAACAATTTCGCTCTGTAGTTTAGCTACCCCTTCTTTCTCAAACATGAGAGGAACCGAGTCAAATAAAAAGGTCAACTTAGGAAGCACCATCATCTTAACTAAATTTACCCGACCAATCATAGTTAATGGTAATGAGCTCCAATTTTTCAATAATACAGTAATGTCTTTTCTTGCCTTAGCCAGGTTTACCGCTGTTAATTGTTTTATATCTTGAGTTATTTGTATCCCCAAATATCTGATCTGTTTTTTTGTAATTCCAGGCTCTACCGCCATATTCCAAGCCATAATTTCAGTTTTCTCAGAATTTAAACGATATCCTGAGACTTCCCCAAACTTCTTTGTGGTGCTTTCAATTTCCACCAGTGCTTTTGCCAAATTTGATGTTAAAACTACAATGTCATCCGCGTATAACCCTATCTTCCTTGACCAACCCTGAAACGTAAAAGCAGGAATGTTTTCTGTCCCTCTTATTTTGCAGGCCAAAGGCTCAATATACAGGTCAAATAACAGCGGGGACAGGGGGCACCCCTGCCTGGTTCCTCGCATGATCTTGATGGACTTTGTAAGAACTCTGTTAACCAAAACCTTAGAATTTGGCGTGTGGTATAATCTTGACATCGTTTGAAGAAAGTTTTCCACTAGCTGTAAATGCTCTAATAAAGTTTTCAAAAACTCCCAATTTACTCGATCAAAAGCTTTAGCAGCGTCTAAAGCCACCACCGCCAGAGGAAGCTTTTGATCGACAGCGACATCTATGCTGCCTATCAGGGAAAACGTTAATTCATTTAGATGCCTGCCTTTCACAAATCCTTTTTGATCTTCGTGAATAAAATACGGAATCACTTTGCCCAGCCTATCTGCCAAAATCTTGGCAAACAATTTGTAATCACAGTTTAAGAGTGAAATGGGTCTGTATGAATCCATATATCTCGGAGATTTGCCAGCTTTAGGTATAATGATTATATTTGCCTGGTCCCACGATGCAGGAATCTCCCTTTTTTCAGAAAACACCTCATTGAACACCTTTGTTAGTAGTGGTGCCAGCTCCTGCATCAAAGTCTTATAAACTTCTACAGGAAGGCCATCGGGGCCAGGTGCTTTGTCTTTTTTTGCCTGCCTAATACCTTCCTCTACCTCTTCCTGTCTGATCTCTCTGTTCAAGGATCTTCGGTGATCTTCCGTAGAGGGCTTTAGAAATCTGACCCACTCCTCCATCTCCTGTTTATCAGGATACAACTCTTCGCTATACACTTCCACGAAGTAATTATAAAATGCTTCCACAATCTCATTTGTATTTGAGGCTATTTTTCCTTCCTCGCCAATCCTAATCTCCTCTATCATGTTTCTAACCCGATCTTTCCTGCCCTTCCATGCTAGAAGTTTGCCTGAATTTTCCCCATATTCAAAATGATCCTGTCTGGAAGCCTCCCATCTCTCCTTCACCCTTTTATTAATCACGACAGTGAGTTGCTCCTTTAAGCCTTCCAGTTTTTGCAGAGTTTCTTCCTCAGGAGCGCCCCCGGGATTTATGATAATGGTTTCATGCTTTCGAATATCTTGCTCCAAACTTTGGACTTCCTGGTAGTATGCTCTCCTTCTCTTAGCCCCCAAAGATCCCAGTCGCCCTCTAAGAAAGGCCTTAGTGGTCTCCCAAACAATATCCAATCTGGTTGATCCTATGTTCTGCTCGATAAAGACCTCAAGCTCCTGTTGAAGGGACTGCATTGCTTCCTGATCATACAAAACTGTACGGTCTAGCCTCCAGACTGAATCCACATCGCAACTCCCAATTTCCAGTTCTAAGCAGACCGCTGAATGGTCAGACAGATGAACCCCTACGTGTGCCACCTCTTTCACTTTATCCAGTATTCTTGCGTCTAATAAAAAGAAGTCTATTCTAGATCTGTGACTGTATTTTTTATTGTAATATGTATATCCACGATCAGTCCCTGCCAGCCTCCTCCAAATATCACATAACCCAAACTGCTCTATTAGATTTTTAACACTGGCCGCCATTTTGCAATTTCCCAAAGCTCTACTATTCGCGGATCTGTCTAGCTTGGCGTCTAATACTGTGTTGAAATCCCCTGCAAGAACTATGTAACCTGACAACCTGGTCATCTCTTTTGTTAGTTCTAGCAACGGGGTGACATCGTCCTGATTGGGGCCATAATAACCAATAATATGATATAGTGTGCCCACTATCTTTAAGGTCAGAATCAGCCACCGGCCTTTCTCATCCGCTGTGATACTCTCTAACTTGCAATCTAACCCTTTTCTGATTATCACCAATATTCCTCTAGTAACCCTCGTTTGTGGTGAACTATAGAAGTGCCTTATCCACCGGAGTCGACCCAGAAATTGTTTGCACTCCTCGTCGGTTAAGTGGGTCTCTTGAAGGATCATTATATTAGCTGAAGTATCTCTTAAATATTTCAGGATCCTTTCTCTTCTTGCTTTTACCTTTAGGCCATTAACATTCCATGACAGCCATCTCACCATTTGTGTTTTTCCCCTCATGCTCTTACCCTCCGCCATCATATACTGATCTCAAACTTCTTACCCTCAAGGTGGTCTCTAGCACATGAGAACATTTTTGTTTTTTGCCCCCCTTCTGCCTATCCCACCCCCCCCCCCACTTCTATACCCTAACCGTACCCCCCCTCCCCTCCATGCCCCCCCCCTCCCTGGGAAAGCCCTTCCAGCTACCTAAGGCCCAAACCTAGGCCCCTTGAGTGCCGATCACCAGCAGACGTGCTATCCTAACTGCTATACCTAACCCATTTTTTTTTCTTTATTATTTTGTTCTGTTCTATTTACATATTACGCAACCCATGAATTCAAACTGCATCAGTTAATTAAGCGCCACCACCTTGGCAGTGTTCCAAAAAACTATCCACATCATCCACAAATCTAAAGGAGTACATTTTATTATTCCACATAACTTTTAAGATAGCTGGGAATCTTAACTGCACCGTCGCCCCCAATTTCCTTAGGGGCTCAATTCGCTTCCCCAGCTCCCACTGCCTATTTGCGGTAACTACCGACAGGTCAGATCTGATCTCGATTTTCACTTCCCCCACCATAAGAAAGCCCTTCTTCAGTGCCATGGCGAGGATCTTTTCTTTTAGGCTATACGTTAGGAAATTAATCAGTACCTTTCTTGGCTTGGACCGATTCGGCTTCAGTCTGAAGGGATCGCGATGGACCCGTCTGTATATCAGCAGCAATCTCCTCTTCAGACTCCTCTATCTGCAGTTCAGATTTTAATAAGTGGACCACAAAACCTTTTAAATCCTCTCCCTCCTTTCCTTCCGGAAGCTTCAAAATTTTCAAATTATTTCTACGCTGCATATTTTCCAACCTCTCCAACCGGTCTTTATAAGCTCTCTCTCTAAATGTAACCTCTTCGAGCTCTTTACAGTTGTCTTCCACTGCCACCTGCATCTCCTTAACCTCCTGTTCAAGTTTTCCTGTCCGTATATTTAACTCGTCAAACTTTGCCTCCAGTATTCCCACTGCTTCCCTGATACCATCCTGCTTGCTTTTAGATTCCTCAAACCCCCGATGAACATCTAAATCTAACTTTCTCAGGAGGGCTATAACCATGCTATCTGAATGCATTGCTCCTTCTCCTAAAACGGCAATCCTCTTCAATCCCGTCAATCCTACCCCCGTTCTCATCTGCTCTCCCTTCCATGTATTTTCCTGATTCTGTCGGACTTTTAGGTGTGCCCTCTTCTATTGGAGTTTCCGACAGACTGACAGCCTCGGGCTCGGGCTCCATCTCTCTTGCTTCTGCGTCTGGGATCTCCTCCACCTCCAAAATTTTATAGCGGTTTGGACTCAAATGTTCTGCCCAAACCTCAGTTGTTGAGTCTCCTTGCTTGCCCCCTCTTGCAAGAACCAAAGTCTTGGGAATGGGTTTGAAATAAGAATTTAAGGATGGGTTAATGGAGATTTTTTTCCCAATAATTCCTGACCTTCTTGTTTGTATTTTCTTTAACTTTAAGTTCAGCTTGTGGGCTGTATTATGAGGGCTCCCACCCCCCGCTACAGGCTTCCCTGCACTCCTCAGTGCATAACCTGAATTGACATTTTTCCCTTTCTCCTTAGACCGTGAATCCTGCGCCTTACAGTTATTTAGTTCTTTACAGTTTTTTTGTTCCCCAGCCAGATCCTGCAAGGAAATTTCAGAGCGGGAGGGGTCCCTGTTTTTTAGTGGTGAGGAAATACCTGCCTGAAGATGTGCTGTCCCTCTCCCCACAGCCCCACCTGCCGAGAATTGAAGCCTCGCCGCTGCCCGCCTACCTCTGCCTCTCTCTAGGGCTGCGCGGCTCCAGCGTTCGAAGCCCTTCGGCAAGAGCACCTACGTTGATATTACCGTTGTTCCTGCTGCTCCCACCTCAACTCCGTTCTCAGCAGCTTTCACCGTTTTCACCGTTTTCACTGCCACTAAAGCAGTGCAGCCTGTGCAGCCCCCTTCCCCGTTCTCCATAAGCTACCGCCTCCGCCGTCTCCGCTTGCCGACCTGCTTTGCCTGTTCTCAGCTCACAACACGAGCCCCACTGTGCCACTGTAGAACAACTATTGCTCCTTCGTACACATTTGTGCACATTAGCTTACATGGGTTGGCGTATTTGAAAACCGCCTCTATCCGCCGCTGTCACTTCATGCTTCCGCACTTTCACCCGCTGCAGCACGCCGCCTACGACCGGCACTCCCGACCAGTCTCTCTAGCTAGCCGCCATGTTCTCCCTCCACCTAAAAATATATATTAAAGGAAAATGGTATTCAAAGCAATCTGTTTAATAATTATTCAAAGTCATCAGGGCAAGATTGTTTGCAGAACAGAGCTGGCTCTATCGGGGGGTGGGGGGCTGAAAGGTTTGGGCCCTGGGCCAGAGCCCACTTTGCCCATGCCTTAAAACATCTCTGGATATGGGTGACATTTTTCCTGAACACTGTGAACATTCTCAGTTGATGACGTGAGGTAAAAGATTTGTCAGCAGCAGGAAACAAGAGTGTAAATGATAAAAATGGAATTCAAACAGGGTTGAAGAAACATTCCTTTGTAATGAAAATATTTTGCTTCAGTATCCACACAAATTCATATTTCCATCCAGACACCGGTTTTATATCAACGGTTATGTCTGGAGGTCACTCACACTTTATGAGGATCCCAATCATGTTGAGTCTCTTTTCAAGGTCTGATATCCTGAATACTTAAGTACCTCCTAGTGAGACAATTGCATAATTAATAAGATATATACTAAATTGATCTGCGGAACATTTTAATAGAGAGGTTTTGGGGGCGAGGAGGGGGGGCAAAAGTGACCACAAAGTAAACCAGAAATGAGGCACACCCCTTATTACAAAAAGTTGGTCCATGTAGATTTTTAGGTCGAGCTGGTGTAGCAATGCGAAGCATTGAGTCCAGCGAAGCATCTTTTGTTGTCCACTTGCTGGGAATCTGAGACAGGGGATGTGCACGCGCAAGCCCTCGGCGATTTCACCTCTTGGGCGCGCACGCCCAGCCCGGCGCCGTGCACATCTCCTATCCCACATTCTCAGCAAGTGAATAACACATACACACACACAGCCACACTCATGCATGCACACACACACACACACACATGCACGCAACAGCCACACTCACGAATGCACACACACACACACACGTGCAGGCACACACACACACACGCGCAGGCACATACACACGCTCCACACACACATTCCCCCCCCCACACTCACCGGGCTCTTTCAGCGTGTCCCTCTCTCCCTCGGCAGCCAGCGGGTCAGTCTCGGCGGCAGGTGGGGCTCTCCACGAGCACGGGAGCCCCTCTAGCTCACAAGCAAATCTTCCGGCTGGCTTGACGGGCACAGGAGCGCGGGGTAGGCTCCCGTCTGCTTCCTGTTTGCGGCCGCGCTCCGTCCCAAAACAGGTTGCCTGGCTTCCTGTCTGCCATGGAAAACATTCGGATGCTATTCGACATAAAAGAGCAGTGAGTGATATTATACTGAACACTTAGTTTATTCTCTAAATGGAATATGCAATCGTTCTTGACTCTTTTTTCTTTCAACTCTGCGTTACCTTCTATCTCATTTTGGTTCGAGCTTTAATGCACATCCGGTCGGAAGCGTGCAAAGTGGATCCTTTCATCGCTTTCTTTATTTTTTAAAGGGATTCACTCTTTAAAATTTTTTTTCATTCGTTTTTCATTCAACACGTTTATTTACGCAAGCTTTCTAAAATGACGACTCAGCCCTTGATTCTAACGTGCTGCATTTAGTGGGGACATTGACGTGCATTAGAGCGGTGATGATGAATATGTCACACCTCAGGGGCAGGTGAGGCTCATTGCAAATGTTATGCTTTGTGTGGACTGACAACGCTGACGGACAGGTGGCTCCGTGCCAGATATGCATGTGACATAATCCATTCTACCAAGCATTTAAATGTCAGAATACGTATTGTGTGTGGGATCGTGTACAACGGACCTCTGCAGAGTATTGGAAGATATTGGGACTGAATGAACTATCTTGCCGTTTTTTTCCGGTAGACATTTTCAATGTGAGCTGACCTTCCCTCCACCAAACCCTAAGTCCACAACTTCAAAGCGAGCGCTGCATTAAAACCATCAAGTAATTTTTTAGCTAGTGTGTGTCTGCAGCTGGATGAAATGCTGAGCTGGAGGTACTTTGTTTCTCTTATGCAAATAACACCACCCTTCCCACTATGCATCCGTAATTACAGGTTTGTAGACAGGGGTTATTGTTAAACTCGTGCTGGGACAAGCCGTTCGCCGGCCATGAATTTTCAGTTTCAGGTTTCTATAAATGTATGCTAAGATCACTTTTCTAGGTGAAAGAGTGTAAAGTGATCTCCAGCTAACTGTGCTATTTATAGCCTTAGCATAGGAAAAAAATGCTGACATAGCCTTACACTGTTCACGGAAATGTGGTACCAAAGGAGAACCTGCCGTTTGCAATACAGGAATCGCAGGCTGGGAAAGTATTGATGGTGAGATCGAAGCGTAATTTTGCAAGGCTCATCTTGTTGTCATCCTTTTCTAGGGCAAACTTGAGTCAACATGTTCATATCATGTTGAACTGATATACAGAGTTAGAAATGTTAACAAAAGGTAAGTCTACTGAATTAGTTTACCTTGTTTTCAGATCTCATCAACAGACTGCTAAACTTATCTAATAGGACTTAAGATGGGGTTTGGATCCATGCATGCTCATGATTTGATGACTTCCCTGTCTCTTTCAGTTTACTCCTCCTGAATGTATGGCTTTCCACCTTATTCTTAGGCTTGTCCTTGGAAAGGAGGATTTTGGTTACACCATGTTTGGATAGCGTGATTTATATCCTTTCATTGCTGGAGCCAGTTATACGTCCGTTTTTTGCAGTCAAAACGGGAAATCGCAGTTTGCAACCACAAACAAGCATTTGCAATGCAATAGGTCTCACATTTGCGAGAGTTTAAGCTATTGGCATTGTAAATGGCAATGACTTTAATTTATGTTTTCAAAACCAACACATAAATAAAAGGCATTGCCATTTACAATGCCAATAGCTCAAACTCTCACAACTGCGAGACCTATTTCATTGCAAATGCTTGTTTCTGTGGGGTGCTACACAATTTTTTTAACTTACTTATTTTACTCTAATAGAAAGGACAGTCTCAATAAAAGGGCGTTCCTATGTTTCTGTGTAATAAAATATTATACATTTTTGTGTAGAAGATTGAAAATGTTCTCCTGAAGGCCTGCGGTTATCTTTCTTAATCTTATAGCACTGGGATCCCATTTATGTGCTAAAACGGCAAAGTAACCAGAAAACGTCTCTACATAGTACGTTGCATTACATGCCTCTCATCACAGAATATATTGCATTATTTGCCTTTCCTTGCCACATAACTCACCTTCCTTGCCACATATTTTAGTCATAAATTGGTGCTGCGGCACAGCCCTGATGAAAGGTGTGGACATCTCTGTATAGGTACAGCAGTGAAGCACATGCCAAGGTTAAGGTGTTTTGGAAAATGATCCAATACTAAGACTCGGTATAGATGTGCATTCTGAGAGCACTGTTCATGTCTCAGCAGCAGCCTGACAGTCATGCAGGGTACAGGTAAGGATAGAGATGTTTTATGAGTGCTTTAACAACAGCAACATTACCATGATAACATAAATGTTTTATTAAGCCCAGTGAAAGTACTGAAAAAAATACATCCTTCGTATTTTCATCAGATATACGTACTCTGCAAAGTATTTTTCGCTGAAGCATTGAATTTCATTGCAACTGGTCATTCTTCGTTTTAAATAGACAGACATCTGATTCACCTCTCATATTCCCTGACGGGGTTAGCGCAAAGCAGTATTATGGGGCAACCGGCCACCTTAGCAAGGCATTTGTGGAATGCATTCAAAAGTACTAGAGGGCAGATTTACAAGCCTCTTGCGCTGCCAGTACGTCACTTTTTGTGACGCACTGGCAGCGCATTACACTTCCCCCTATTTACAAGGACAGGAAAAGCCACCCTGCTTGGCTTTTCCTGTCCTTGTAAATATGGCTCCTTTACACGCAGCACTTTGCGTGAAAGGGGTGTTCCATGGGTGTTGCTGTGGGTGTTACCACGCAACACCCATGGAACCAGACACATTTCCAGATTTACAAGAAATCGTGAATCTGGAAATGCATCTGAATGGTACGCCTCCCCAGGGGAGGCATAGGGAAGCGCAAAGAGGAGAAATGTATTCATTTCACTTCGTTTTTTCCGCGTTCAATGCGTGCTGCATTCTAGAGCATGCATTGAAAGAGGAAAATGCCTGTGGTGATTGTTTATGTGCAGGAAGGTGCCCCTTCCCACACAAAAACAATCTCCCCATGACACAGGCATCCTTGCGCCAGCACAAGGGAGAGCACAGGAATGTGACATATTGTAAATATGTTGCATTTCTGTGCTCTGAAAGTGCTGCAGCGTGGCGCAGCCAAAGGCTTGCAGTGCCATCCTGCGGCACCTTCTTGTAAATCTGCCCCTATGTGACTATGATGGGGCAGGGGAGTGACAAAAATATTTGTGTACCCCTTGTGAAGTCAAGTTCTCAAAACCATAATATGTATTAACCGTGTGAAGCATGATAATTAATCAACTAAAGAAACATACACAGAAAAGGTACACGTGGGAAAACTAACTGGCTGATTTGCAAACATTAATGTATTAATAGTGTGAATAAGCCATACTAATATAGTGCAGTAACGCTTTCAAATTAAATAGAACTATGCATTTATGTTTTATTTGAGTATTTTCAAGGCAAAACGAATAAATTTGGCAAGTAAACAATGCAATTATTTAGCTTTCTGCTAGATAACATCTAACATAGGGAAATTAGAATGGCGGGAGGTAAACATAAGGGCTTTATTTCTAAAATCCAACGTCTGTTGTGTATGTTTTCATATTAGTTCCCATTGAGGCCCGTGCGGCCTAGTTCGAAAATGGCTGCTTATGCGAGACTTCGAGAAGTATGGCTCTACGCATGCGCGACTGTATGCGAGAGATGCTTGAACGGCCTGCGCTCGGACTGTTGATGTCAAGGTCAGCTTGGCCTAAGACACCGGAGCTGTGCCAAAGGATGCTCACATTTGTGAGCCTGGGAAAGTTGCATGCTGTAACTACATGATGTATAAAAATACAAGGACAGGATGACGAGTTGCAAAATGGACAATTTTGACCGTGTGAGTAACGTGAAGATGACATCGCATAATTTGGACACTGAGGATATGATGTGATCTTCACCACCCCTCTAATGGACCAATGAGAAATGAGTGAGGACCCTAAAGTTTTACATTTTAGTTAGATAGTTAGGGAAAAAAGGTATAAAAGAGCCGGTACGAAATGGAGAAAAAACTGGTTCCTTAATGTATTTTCGCACCACGACATGCTGTAGCACTGAATGATATTTGGTGCAAAAGACTTTAAATTATTTTTGGATTTTAACTTTTGATGGGGCATAGAATTGAATGCGTAGACATCGAGGAGGATAGAAAGACAGTCAGCATTGGGAACCTGTGTCGTTTTAATCCTGTGTTTTTTGTCTAATGAAGCCTAGTAATATAATTTCTAAATTTCTATTTCTTGAATGTTCTAATAAATGTTAGATTTTAATGCAAAGATATTTTCCTTCTTGACTAAAATTTAGATAAATGTTTTTAATAAGAACTAGCAGCCCATCCCAACGTTGTCCGGGTATGAAATAGAATGTGTGTAATTTGTGTAATTGGCAAGGGCAATTTATTTTAAAATCTCACGGTAGACAACATTTTTTGTTTCATTAGAATAGGGACGGAGAAGGCCCAGCTGCAGCCCTGGTTGATGTTAGCAGACGCGTGTAATTGGTGTAGTGATCCGCCGCCTGAACCGGCTACAGCCCTGGTTGATGTTAGCAGGTGCGTGTAATGTCGTTGAATGAGAGAGTTATCCGCCGCGGGTAAATCCGTTTAATGAGAGAGTTGAGTGACAGCGAGTAGGAGAGGCTGCAGTAATTGTCCCCGCAGACACGCTCATTTGCGTGTTCCCCCGCTTGAGGCCCAGATGCAGGCCTGTTTGATGTTAGCAGGCGCGTGTTCCCCCGCTTGAGGCCCAGCTGCAGCCCTGGTTGATGTTATCAGGCGCGTGTAATTAGTGTACTGATCCGCCGCCTGAGCCCGGCTAGAGCCCTGGTTGATGGTAGCAGGCGCGTGTAATTTCGTTGAATGAGAGAGTTCAGTAACAGCGCGCAGGAGAGGCTGCAGTAACGTTACTTACCGGGCCTTCAGGTGAACGCGTTTGTCACGCCCCCAGCACACGGCCATAGCAGACGATCTTCTGATTAATTTACGACCCACATGGCATGATGGGTGGAACGTAGCACACGCCCCCAGCGTTTCTCAAGCCCCCAGCGTGCCCCTTGATGCAGCGCAATTGCGTTCACATGGCATGAAGGCCGGACACACGCCCCCAGCGTTTCTCACGCCCCCAGCGTGCCCCTTGATGCTGCGCAGCAAAGTAATTGACGCTTGTATGTACGACTCACATGGCATGAAGGGCGGACACGCGCCCCCGCGTTTGTCACGCCCCCAACACTCGCCCACAACCCACGATGTGATGGCCGTACCACATGTCCCTAGCGTTAGTCACGCCCCAGCCCACGCTGACAGCACAAGGCAGACACGCCCGTAAGGGACTACTTTACTGGCACGGTTCTTTTACCTTTTAAATGTATAGAGGAGTTGGCCTAACGGCTAAGGTGCTCGAACTCGGACCTGGGGATCTGGGTTCGAGTCTTGGTAACGACGCCAAACATCCTGTGATTCTGGGCAAATCACTTAATCTCCCCGTGCCTAACAAAAATAAATGTGTGTCCTCATGTAACGTAACTGGTGCTATGTAAAGCGCTCTGATACCTGGTTCAGTTCGGGTCAAGTTCGCGCTATATAAAACTCTGCAAAAAAAATATATATATGGTGGGCGTCTGCATAGCCTATGTCCTTCTGCTGCAACTGCCCTTTCCAACGCTGTATTGGGTGTTGTGATTGGTGCTGTGGTTACTGAGATTACCTGCCTCAAAGGTTTGGGCTCTCTCTTTATAATATTAGTATGGATTATATGAGTTAGATGTCCGTTTAAAAAAAAAGTCATGACAGAATAGAAAATAAAGAAAAATGGGAAATTGTAATTAAGCTGATCTTGATTTCCATCAACTAACTTCTACTAGCTGGTCCATCGACCGAAACAGTGGGGTGTCTTGATGTTATTTCCTATTGATCTAGAGAAAGAGAAAATCGTTCATGTGCATATGTACATAGGCCCTCATTTATGAGGCTGTGCGTCACTTTTACGCCGCTGGTGCGTCACTTTTTGTGACGCACCAGCAGCGTAAAAAATGCGCCTCGTTGCAACATATTTACAAAGTGACGCATCTAGGTAGATGCGTCACTTTGTAAACCCCTGCGCTACATTATACCTCCGCCTGGTATAATGTATGCAAGGGGGGCGTTTGACGCAAGAAAAGGTCACAGAAGTGACACAGTGAAATCTATAAGATTTCACTGTGCCACTTCTAGGACGCAGATGCGTCAATATCTTACCCCTGCCTCACAGCAGGCGTAAGACTGACGCAGGTCCTTTCACATGGGGCTTGCCCCATGTGAAAGGATACATTGCTGGAGTTGGGTCACTTTTGTGACACACTCCAGCAAGGCGTCACTTTTGCGCCTACAGATACGTCAGAAATACTGACGTATCTGTAACTCCTTGCGACATGATGCGTCATACTGTAAATATGACGCATCATTGATGTCGCAAGGAGGACGCAGTGAAAAGTGACGCATCGCTGTTTTCACGCAGCGATGCGTCACTTTTCATAAATGAGGCCCATAATGTATAAAGGTTTAGATTTAGATTAATAGGGTGCTCCGCTGTCCAGCAGCTCGCCTTCTAGTCTCACTGATCTTGTGAATGAGTGACTCGCAGTGCTAAGGGCCCCACTGACGAGTAAAGTAAGTTAGCTCCTGAGTAAACTGAGATGAATTGGGAGGGTTGTTTGAGAGCTGGATCAACAACATAAAGGTAAATAGTTGGGGTGGCACTTCCAAGTGACACGTTAGAATGTATTCCTCTTCCTGTGCCTGGCACTACTGCAATATTCAAGGAGTTCCAGCCCTTCCCCTCACTCTCCTTCTGACAACATGCATGCATCTTGCCTGGCCTCTCGACCTCTGTGCTTGCTTCCCTTTAGGCATCACTTTTATCCTCTCGATGCTCCAGCAAGCGTTGCGGTGCAGAACTTGTCCCACTCGAAATGCTGTCCCTTTCTCTTCATTGTGCTCCCTCTTAAGGCCCGTCCTTTGCCAGTCACGTCATGTGGCACTTCTGAGAAGCTGGGAAAAGTGAGCATAGACAATAAAATCCATGCCACAGCACAACCCCACGCAGAAAGGCCTGGATTGTGGCTTATGGCACCACGCTAGCCCTGATTGGGACGTTTGTTGCTACACACGCCCTTGCCTCCACCGTGACATCACAGAGGTTGGCCCCTTGACCCACCTTACACCCTTAACTGCCTAGTGGGTGCTGCTGCTGGTCTAAGGGAAGGACAAGACATGGAAACTACAGATAGATTTTTATTTTTTACTGCCTTCATGACGTTTGACACCAGGGGTAACAAGGGCAGTGCCAAGGGAGCCAAAGGCCTAGCAAAGGGCAGCACCTGCAACATCCGAAGACCCCTAATTGACTTCGAAGGGGACCCTCAGACTATGCCACCTTTTAATCTCTCATTAATAGCCTCTCCTTGAACCTAGAATAGATCCAAATTACCTCAGCAAAGAGACACCTTGGGGCATATTCACAGGGAATTGCCGAAGGGCAGGGCCACAAGTCATTTTGCTGCGCTGCCCTACGCCAATTCGAAAGGACAGGAATGCACCGCATTTACAAGATGTGGTGCATTCCTGTCCTTTCAACCATTACAGGTGCACAATTAGTAGCCATGTGCCAACGCAGGAACCCTTGCACCATGGTGCAAGGGTGTCGGTATTGTTGGCACACTTGTTTTTTGTGAAGGAAGGGACACCTTCCTATACAAAAACAATAATTGGAGTTTTTTTCTTTTCCTGTGAGGGCTGCAGTATGCAGCATACATGGAAAGAGGAAAAAACAAGAACATATATAAACATTTCTCCTCATTACGCCTGCTCTAGGTTATGTTGCTGCCCAAGGTTTACCAGATGTTGTAACTCTGGGGCAGCATCAAATTCCATGGGTGATAAGTGGGAACACCCACAGCAACACCCATGGCACGCCTCTCTCTCGCAGAGTAAGGCAAGGCAGTGACTTGCGCTGCCTTGCCTTACTCCATATCTACACGGACATGAAAAGGTAAGCAGGGTGGCTTTATGTGGCATGTAGATATGGCTAAGCTCTGTGCGCCACCTGATCGTCACAAACAGTGAAGTTCTAGGGGTGCACAGGGCTTGTAAATATGCACCCTGGAGTTTAGACGCCTTTCCCTAAGAGGTGTAGCCATTGTATGCAGAAACCAGACACAAAACATTCATTGCAGAGTTCCCAACATTTGACTTCTGCTCACATGCTCTTCTGAGAAACAAAGCCCCTCCCATACCGCCAAAAGCCCGCAGCCTTGTAGACTTTTTGCAGTGTCAATAATTTATGAAAGATAAGTAAATATCAGGCAGCAAACTCATGAACAAAAAAAGATATCAATTACAGTACACACGGATAGAAACATTTTGAACTGAAGTGATGAAAAGAATTGAAAAAATAGGCACTCAGAGCTCACTATATTACAATAAACTTAGAAGTAAGGGCGTTGCCACATGCTATCCCATTTAATCAATTACATTTTTAATGAAAGGAGAAGGAACATGATAAGATAGTTTAAAACCCTTGTAGCAAACATAGCTTGTCTCTATCTGAGGTGTCAGCTGAAAGATCCTAAAAACCTTGGCAACCATCCACTGAACCAAGACATATTTGCAAATAAAAAATATATACAACTATTGCGACTTAACTTCGCCCTCAGCACAAGGCCTTAGAGCCCACAAAAGACCAAGCGATAATCAACCCTTTCTAAAAAAAAACTAGAGAACTTTAAGCTGAACCGTGACCTCTTAAACCATGTTTGGCAGTAGTCACAGTGCAACTTTCATCACATTTAAAAAAAAGTATCCCCCTCATGACTTCTAGTTGTGGCTCAGTCCTGACAGTGGGAACAAGAGGAGAAAGGATGAACCTCGATTAAGATTAGAGTTGGTCAACACCAGCGATAATGGCCAGCCCTACACCTGGATCTGTCTTGGCTTCTCCGCCATCATCATTCAGTGACCTGCAGGGAGTGGTGGAACAGGGTTGCTCTTGCACTTCACATGTCACACCTAACAAACCAGTGCTGGTCCTCTCTACTACTACAGACATTACATTAGGATTCTTGTAAGGATCAACCTTTTCAATGCTTTTCTTAAACATCTATATGGCTACTCTTGCAAGAGTTTGAAGTGACTGCATCCCTGGTTACCAGTAAAGTTGGTGCCTGGATACACGCTACACTACAGCAAGAGAAGGGAGATAGGTCCATGACTGAGGTTGGGAGTTATTGGGATCTGACAATAACAAGTTCATTCTGTTCATGTGGCCTCTTCTATGACTAAGATTGTGTTATTGGGATCTGCCAATCAAATGTTCATTCTGCCTTTGTGACCTCTTCGATGGATAATTCACCTTCTCCATTGCAAAAGGCTTGGCGCCTATGTGGAATAGTCAATAGAAATCTGTCATGCGTACTACAAGTCAGTGCTTCTACTAAAAAGGACAAAGCACGGTGGTGGGGAGTTTAATAATCATTTTTTAAAGGAACAATTACCTGAAGCTGCCGGCCTTGCCGCGCCTCAATTTTCTTCTTCCTGGTCGCATCACAGTCTCCCTGTCCAATCCCTGCACTGCTCTCATGTTATGAGAGCAGTACGGGGATTGGCCTGAGCAGGCTGCTTTGCCACTACTCTCAGGACAGGGAGTCTGTGCTTTTTTCTCCAAGCCGGCTGCTCAATAAAGCCTGATTAGAAAAACCTCAGTGTGCATGTGTGTTTGGCTGACTTGAGACGGCCAGCCAAACACACATGTGCACTTATAAGGTCACCAACCAGTCCTCCTTCCCATTCCCATGGCCCCGGCCCACCCTTCCCTGCGCACGCCGGCTCAAAGCCGCCAAATGAAAAGTAAAATAATTATAGTATATCGTTTTATTTTTCAGGGCCTGGCTCTGAGCCACGAGGGCGCTGCTCCTCCACCATTGCTGCCCCTGCTTCTTAATGGTATTTAATATTGTTTACCACACAATGGGGGATATTTACAATAAAATCTCGAAGCGCAGTGTGACTTCAAAATGGGTAACGCGGTGCTCGACATTTGTTAAACACAGGGATGTGCAAATTTCACAAAAATACGGCACACCCCTGCGTTTTACCTACTGCTGGCGCAAGAAAAGTAGCCTGGCGTCAGTGCAGTCACCTGTGCGCCATGTTGCAAGGGTGCCTGCGCTGCCGGAGTGATTGGTTATGTGCAGGAAGGGACACCTTCTTGCATATAAACAATCTTTAAAGACGATTTTCTATTTCTATGTGCGCTGCAAAATGCAAAGTGTTACAGCAAACAAATGATGGACGGAATACTAACAAGGCACAGATTCTCCCCAGTCAAAAGATCTGGGTTAAATCCATTGTTCTTTTGCCCACTACGCCACCCCAGTTTGGACCCGGCCATATGCAAATCAGTCTTGACTCTGTGCCCCATGGGAACAGTCCAGACCGAACTGCCTGGCCATGTCCTCCCTGGACCGGAACCAAGCATCCTGGGACGGGTTTCAGGGTATGTCACCCTTCTTCAGCCAAGCTAGCTTGAATCCAGTGGCACAGTGAGCAAGGGACCCACGTCTGGGCATACCCATCCCACTTAGGGCGAAAAGTGTTGCAGCAAACAAATGATGGACGGAATGCTGACAATGCAAACATTCTCCCCCAGTCAAAAGATCTGGGTTAAATCCCTTGTTCTTTTGCCCAATGCGCAACCCCAGTTTGGACCAGCCATTTGCAAATCAGTCTTGACCCTGTGCCCCATGGGACCAGTCCAGACCGAACTGCCAGGCCAGGTTCTCCCTGGACTGGAAACAAGCATCCTGGGACCGGTTTCAGGGTATGTCATCCTTCTTCGGCCAGGCTAGCTTGACTAACAGGGTCAAGACTGATTTGCATATGGCGGGGGTCCAAACTGGGGTGGCGTAGTGGGCAAAAAACGAAGGATTGTCAGCATTCCGTCCATCATTTGTTTGCTGTAGCACGCTGTGAAAGAGCAAAATACGAGGAGAAATGTATCATTTATCCATGTATCGCCCTCGGCAGACCGGGTTTTACCTGGCTTTAGTTTTTGCTGCTGCCCCATTCCTATAAATATGGGACAGCGTAAAAAAACAATGGGAGTTGCGACAGGCCCCTTTCACGTTAAGTGAAGCGTGAAAAGGAGCCTTATTTACAAGGCTGCCATACGCCACATTAAGTGGCTTAACGCCGCCTTGTAAATAAGGAGGAAGGGATAGCTCCACCAGAACGTCATTAAAGGTGACATTCTGGTGACGATATCCTCTTGCAAATATGCCCCCTATGTTTCTTCATCACCGCCCACTGACCAGAGAAAATGGTGGAAAGCTTTTTTGTGGCTCTTTACCAATCACACCCTCCAGACCAGCCATTTTGAGGACTTGTTGCTATAAATCAAGTAAAGTAACACAAACCTCCCAACCTTTCCTTAGTCACAACTACATAAACCTTATTAAAAAAGCTTTGACAAGGTGGTGGCTTCAGCAGTGTGCAAAAGCACAAATTCAAGTACCCTTGAGGAAGGAACTTGTTGCACAGCAAAAGGCTTCACTCAGCTAATGTTCTACCTCCATGTCACTGGAAGTTACATTTTCTTGAAATCAGCTGAACTCAGCTGACCAAAAGCATAGGCTTGAGGGATTGAAGCACGCAGTTTGGGGTTTCTGTTAAGAGTTATATTGCAAAGTAGAGCACAGTGGATCAAAAGATGTCACAATGGATTCCACTGTGTACTGGAAGCCAACCAAGCATTCTAAAAGTTGCAGGTCCAGGACCTCACGCCATGGACCGACTTGACCGTCTTGGGTTTGATGATGTTAGCTCAGAGGCATGTTGCCCACAGCCCACACATGACTTAATCAGGGCCCTGACCAATGTGGTTCTGTGCTGCAATGATTACGATTTCTAAGATTGGGCAGAGGGAAGTTACAAGTCTTGAGCACCTTATGTACGTGAGCATCACCTGCAATTGTTGTCCATGCAACATTCACCACATTATCAGAAGTGAACTTAGAGCCCATAGAAAAAAGATTCTGAAAGGTGATACTATGTAACTGTGTGTGGCAGATTGTCATAATATTTTAACTGCTTGATGTCTTTCACCATGCTAACAAAAATAACAGACGCACAGAAGAAAGGAATCTTCTATTCTCCAGTCCAGAGATCAATTTGTAGAGATTAGCACTGCAAGGACACCCTGCCTCGCATGGAACTACTGTGGAAAGAAAAGGAAGCAGAATTGGTTACAGCTGCTTGCTTTTCAAGCGCATTTCTAAAAGAGGCGTTGTTCCTGTGCAGGTATAAAAGACTGTTCCTCCTCCTCTCTATCTATGTATTTATGTACAGCAGAGTGGTCTGTGCATACCTTGTCCAATAGCGCGTTTCTCTTTTTTTACCTACCTGGTCTGCACATGGAGGCTAATCTGATCTCACGCCATGCATATTTCACGCATCGTTTGGTGCGAGTATCAACTTTAGCAGGCTATTGCCACTTGACCAGCGCTTTGTGGGGCCTGAGTATTGGGCTACTCACTTTCTCTAGTACCACCCCGACGCAGGTTTTTCCTAGGTGCCAAGAGGGCAGCCAACACGGTCGCCCCTCACCAGGCATGGCTGTGTTGCCTCTCCGTTGTGCACACCTGGCTAAGTCGCCACGCCGGAGTCTTGGGGCTGATGGTACTCTCTACGCCTGGTCTGTCTCTTTTCCACCCCAACCCAAGACGCGTTTCCTCGACATATTTTCACTGAGGCATACCATGAAGTCTCACCTACTTACCTGAAGTATGTCTTCTTTGTTATTTGTTTCATTTTCTAGGTCACGATCAGGAGCAGACTTAACTATTTAGTTGAAGCCTTAACTAAATGGTTCTTAGTTTCTGGCCTGCACTGATCGCCTAGAGCAGAGTTCTTCAATCTGCGGGGCGCGCCCCCCTGGGGGGGCGCGACACCATCTCAGGGGGGGCGCGCACTCCACCTTAAAATCTTACCTTTGTCCTCAATTCTACTTCACCAGCAGGCAGAGGGGCACCGTCCTTGAGTCAAATTTCAGGGGGCTGATTCTTCAAGCAAACGGCAGAGTGGAGCAGCGGGGGCCCTAGGAAGGGGTGAAAACCATCAAAGCCTCGTGAAGAAGTGAATGGTCTTTAAAAGACCTGTGAAGTGCTCGGGTGGGACTGTGCAGTGGCGTCACTGGGGTTGGTGTCACCCGGTGCGGGTAACTCATGGTGCCACCCCCTCACGACTTACCGCATGGACCACCTCTGTCGGAAATGTACGGCGCTAGGTACTGTCTTACTCCCTCTAGCTCCCTCTCTCTGTCTAGCTCCCTCTAGCTCCCTCTCTCTGTCTTACTCCCTCTAGGTCCCTCTGGTTCCCTCTCTCTCTGTCTTACTCCCTCTAGCTCCCTCTCCCTCAGTCTTACTCCCTCTAGCTCCCTCTCTCTGTCTTGCTCCATCTAGCTCCCTCTCTTACTCCTTCTAGCTCCCTCTCTCTCTGTCTTACTCCCTCTAGCTCCCTCTCTCTCTGTCTGACTCCCTCTAGCTCCCTCTCTCTGTCTTACTCCCTCTAGCTCCCGCTCTCTCTCTTACTCCCTCTAGCTCCTGCTCTCTCTCTTACTCCCTCTAGCTCCCTCTCTCTCTTTTACTCCCTCTAGCTCCCTCTCTCTCTGTCTTGCTCCCTCTAGCTCCCTCTCTCTGTTTTACTCCCTGTAGCTCCCTCTCTCTCTCTGTCTTGCTCCCTCTAGCTCACTCTCTGTCTTACTCCCTCTAGCTTCCTCTCTCTCTGTCTTACTCCCTCTAGCCCCCTCTCTCTTACTCCCTCTAGCTCCCTCTCTCTTACTCCCTCTAGCCCCCCTCTCTCTGTCTTACTCCCTCTAGCTCTCTCTCTCTGTCTTATTCCCTCTAGCTCCCTCTCACTCTGTCTTGCTCCCTCTAGCTCCCTCTCTCTCTCTTACTCCCTCTAGCTCCCTCTCTCTTTCTAGCGCCCTCTAGCTCACTCCCTCTCTGTCTTACTCCCTCTAGCTCACTCTCTCTCTGTCTTGCTCCCTCTAGCTCACTCTCTGTCTTACTCCCTCTAGCTTCCTCTCTCTCTGTCTTACTCCCTCTAGCCCCCTCTCTCTTACTCCCTCTAGCTCCCTCTCTCTTACTCCCTCTAGCCCCCCTCTCTCTGTCTTACTCCCTCTAGCTCTCTCTCTCTCTGTCTTATTCCCTCTAGCTCCCTCTCACTCTGTCTTGATCCCTCTAGCTCCCTCTCTCTCTCTTACTCCCTCTAGCTCCCTCTCTCTTTCTAGCGCCCTCTAGCTCACTCTCTCTCTGTCTTGCTCCCTCTAGCTCCCTCTGTCTCCCTCTCTTTGTCTTACTCCCTCTAGCTCCCTCTCTCTCTGTATTACTCCCTCTAGCTCCCTCTCTCTCTGTCTTACTCCCTCTAGCTCCCTCTCTCTGTCTAGCTCCCTCTAGCTCCCTCTTTCTGTCTTACTCCCTCTAGCTCCCTCTGGTTCCCTCTCTCTCTGTCTTACTCCCTCTAGCTCCCTCTCTCTTTGTCTTACTCCCTCTAGCTCCCTCTCCCTCTGTCTTACTCCCTCTAGCTCCCTCTCTCTGTCTTGCTCCCTCTAGCTCCCTCTCTTACTCCTTCTAGCTCCCTCTCTCTCTGTCTTACTCCCTCTAGCTCCCTCTCTGTCTTACTCCCTCTAGCTCCCTCTCTCTGTCTTACTCCCTCTAGCTCCCACTCTCTCTCTCTTACTCCCTCTAGCTCCCGCTCTCTCTCTTACTCCCTCTAGCTCCCTCTCTCTCTCTTACTCCCTCTAGCTCCCTCTCTCTCTCTCACTCCCTCTAGCTCCCTCTCTCTCTGTCTTGCTCCCTCTAGCTCCCTATCGCTGTTTTACTCCCTCTAGCTCCCTCTCTCTGTGTCGTGCTCCCTCTAGCTCCCTCTCTCTGTCTTACTCCCTCTAGCTTCCTCTCTCTCCGTCTTACTCCCTCTAGCCCCCTCTCTCTTACTCCTTCTAGCTCCCTCTCTCTCTCTTACCCCCTCTAGCCCCCTCTCTCTCTGTCTTGCTCCCTCTAGCTCTCTCTCTCTCTGCCTTACTCCCTCTAGCTCCCTCTCACTCTGTCTTGCTCCCTCTAGCTCCCTCTCTCTCTCTTACTCCCTCTAGCTCCCTCTCTCTGTCTAGCGCCCTCTAGCTCCCTCTCTCTCTGTCTTACTCCCTCTAGCTCCCTCTCTCTGTCTAGCTCCCTCTCTCTCTGTCTTGCTCCCTCTATCTCCCTCTCTCTGTCTTACTCCCTCTAGCTCCCTCTCTCTCTGTCTTACTCCCTCTAACTCCCTCTCTCTCTGTCTTACTCCCTCTCTCTGTCTAGTTCCCTCTCTCTCTCTTACTCCCTCTCCCTCTGTCTTGCTCCCTCTCTCTCTATCTTAATCCCTCTAGCTCCCTCTCTCTGTCTAGCTCCCTCTCTCCCCATCTTACTCCCTCTAGCTCCCTCTGTCTCCCTCTCTGTCTTACTCCCTCTAGCTTCCTCTCTCTTACTCCCTCTTGCTCCCTCTCTCTCTGTCTTACTCCCTCTAGCTCCCTCTCTCTCTGTCTTACTCCCTCTAGCTCCCTCTCTCTCTGTCTTACTCCCTCTAGCTCCCTCTCTCTTACTCCCTCTAGCTCCCTCTCTGTCTTGCTCCCTCTAGCTCTCTCTCTGTCTTACTCTCTCTAGCTCCCTCTCACTCTGTCTTGCTCCCTCTAGCTCCCTCTCTCTCTCTTACTCCCTCTAGCTCCCTCTCTCTGTCTAGCGCCCTCTAGGTCACTCTCTCTCTGTCTTACTCCCTCTAGCTCCCTCTCTCTGTCTAGCTCCCTCTCTCTCTGTCTTGCTCCCTCTAGCTCCCTCTCTCTCTGTCTTACTCCCTCTAACTCCCTCTCTCTCTGTCTTACTCCCTCTCTCTGTCTAGTTCCCTCTTTCTCTCTTACTCCCTCTAGCTCCATCTCCCTCTGTCTTGCTCCCTCTAGCTCCCTCTCTCTCTATCTTAATCCCTCTAGCTCCCTCTCTCTGTCTAGCTCCCTCTCTCCCTATCTTACTCCCTCTAGCTCCCTCTGTCTCCCTCTCTGTCTTACTCCCTCTAGCTTCCTCTCTCTTACTCCCTCTTGCTCCCTCTCTCTCTGTCTTACTCCCTCTAGCTCACTCTCTCTCTGTCTTACTCCCTCTAGCTCCCTCTCTCTCTGTCTTACTCCCTCTAGCTCCCTCTCTCTTACTCCCTCTAGCTCCCTCTCTGTCTTGCTCCCTCTAGCTCTCTCTCTGTCTTACTCCCTCTAGCTCCCTCTCACTCTGTCTTGCTCCCTCGAGCTCCCTCTCTCTCTCTTACTCCCTCTAGCTCCCTCTCTCTGTCTAGCGCCCTCTAGGTCACTCTCTCTCTGTCTTACTCCCTCTAGCTCCCTCTCTCTGTCTAGCTCCCTCTCTCTCTGTCTTGCTCCCTCTAGCTCCCTCTGTCTCCCTCTCTCTGTCCTACTCCCTCTAGTTCCCTCTCTCTCTGTCTTACTCCCTCTAACTCCCTCTCTCTGTCTTACTCCCTCTAGCTCCCTCTCTCTGTCTAGTTCCCCCTCTCTCTCTTACTCCCTCTAGCTCCCTCTCCCTCTGTCTTGCTCCATCTAGCTCCCTCTCTCTCTATCTTAATCCATCTAGCTCCCTCTCTCTGTCTAGCTCCCTCTCTCCCTATCTTACTCCCTCTAGCTCCCTCTGTCTCCCTCTCTGTCTTACTCCCTCTAGCTTCCTCTCTCTCACTCCCTCTTGCTCCCTCTCCCTCTGTCTTACTCCCTCTAGCTCCCTCTCTCTCTGTCTTACCACCTCTAGCTCCCTCTCTCTCTGTCTTATTCCCTCTAGCTCCCTCTCTCTTACTCCCTCTAGCTCCCTCTCTGTCTTACTCCCTTTATCTCCCTCTCTCTCTGTCTTACTCTCTCTAGCTCCCTCTCTCTCTTTGTTACTCCCTCTTGCTCCCTCTCTCTCTCTGTCTTGCTCTCTCTAGCTCCCTCTCTCTGTATTACTCCCTCTAGCTCCCTCTGTCTCCCTCTCTCTCTTACTCCATCTGTCTTCCCTGGCTTTGTATAAACAAGAGTGCGAGCAACAGGTGGCACTGTAGTGAAGAGCAAGCTGAAATTTGGAACTGGTTCACTGGAAAACTGAAGACTTCAAGATACTGAAAAATAGGAAACCAGGCACCCTCAGATGAGCTAGGCTGCTATAGAGTTGCCATGTGAGCAAAGAAAATTGCAGTCAAGCATTGCAGATCTCCTGCGAGACGCTGGCGAGTGTGAACAGCATGAGGAACAAGCTTGCACAGTGAGCGACAGTGAGCGACAGTAAAGGTGAGAGCAGCGGCGAGGCTGCAGTGCAGATTGGTGTCACCCCATGTGTTGGTGTCACCCGGTGCGGGCCGCACCCCCCGCACCCCCCCTAGTGACGCCACTGGGACTGTGTGCGCCCCTGGGAAGGTGTCTCAGCCTGGGCTGACACACAACGGGAGGGGTGGGAAGCAAGTTCTTTGAGTCCATAAATGTTTGTTAATGTCGAAGTTTTTGTGTACTGGCAGTTGGCTCGATATGATTTACTATTTATCGCAAAGGGTTCATCCCTGCTGGAAAGTCGGAACGTGTATGTGTGCGAGTCATGCTGTATATTCGCAAACTGTATTTTGAGGTTTGATACCTGTGAGTTACTTTTCTCACAGAGATCGTTTTTTTTTTTACTTGTGGAACTTGTACTTTTGTATAAATAACATGGGTTTAAAACCACCGGACAGTAGGGCTGAATTCCTTGTTTTCCAGACGTTTTCAGACAATAAAAATGCCAAAATAATACTAGTGAATAATGTTTTTTTGTGGCAGAGATCAGCATTTAGTTTAGTGGCATTTTTCTCGCTAATAAAGTAGCGCAGAGGGTTCATACTGATTTCTGAAGTGGGCCATATTAAACAGAAAAAAAAGGATGGCAGGTTGCAACAATGTCCAAAAACCCTTGGCACGTGTGATTTATGTACATAGAAACTGGGCACTGAACACACATTTCAACCCAAATTAAAAAGAGGAGAATGTTTACATTCTGTAGATGTCACTTCCAAGATCATAAATTCAACGTGCTTGCACATTTATTATCCCCATTCGTATGAGTGTTTCCACGGTAGAAATGCATGTGAAGGGTATTGATTAGATGTTCACACACATACGACACTTTCATCTTTACTTGGACTTAATTCCTTAGTTTTACTTGGGAGAAAGTGTCACTCAGTATCACAAATTTAGTAGTAGAATGTGACAAGTACACTGAAACCATCAAAATGTCTCATATAAGGAATCTCAAAACTTGGCATCTAGTCTTCACTCTTCTGAGGCTTGCCCAGTGCCCTGCGGTCTGCGGTGGGCTGACTGTGGAGTCCCAAAATCAGTGGACTGTTGCCCTTCCATTTCTGGTGCTTCGCACTATTTTAAGATGTTCTTACAGTTTCTCGTTGCTTAAATGGGTGTAATTTCTGATATTTATATGTTTCCCTTCTCTTTGCTTGATTTTGCGCGCGAGAAGGTGTCACTCATAGTTGTTGAAATGTCACTCATAATTACACTGAAATTATGAAAATGTCACACTTAGCAATCTGAAACCTTGGCAGCTATGAGTCCAATGGGCGTAGCATGCCTGCCAGCAGGTAAGAGAGCTTTTGTAACATTGCTGGTCCATTTGGTGCTGTCCAGTTTCCGGGGCGGGGGTGGGGGTGGGGGGGTGGCTTGATGAAGGGTTGGAGAGGGATGGAGGGAAATCGATGGGGCACGAAGTGCCCATGCTGTTGCAATTTCACCTGAGCTATCCAGGTTAATTCATACAGCTGAAATGTTTTAGCTGCAGTGGGAGGCAAGGAGCTCTAAAACACAATTTAAAGTGCTTTGTATTTATATTTGCTGTTCAGAGTATGCACAGATAAGTGCTGAAAATAGAGCTTTAGGTGACTGCTTAGTTTTTGTACCACCTGGGACATCAAAATAATGAGCTGGCAACCCTAATCATAAAACTGGAAGTTTGTTGCAAGATCAGCCCAGTATTTATTTCCTCCACCCTGAATCCCTGGTTAATACCATAATAGCAATAGCAATAGTAATAGTTTAACATATCTGAAACCCTGCGCTGCCGTCAATAACATGCTGAGTTACTGCAAGCGTCTGGGAATGCACCCTGCATTCAGACCACTCACTCCTCATTCTCGCCCTTCACTTTCATGCTCACCCTGCACTCACAGCGATCACAATTCCCTCACACTGACCCCCATGCACTCACACCATTCACCCTGCACTCAGTGATCACTCTACTCTCACAATGCACTTGCACGGTTTTCCCTGTACCTCAACCTGCAGCCACACAAGCACACTACCCACCCTGCACTCATGTGACACTTCACTCACCTGTCCCCCTCACTGTTCAATCTGCAATCTCACTTAAACAAGCCCATCACTAACCATGCATTCATTAGTCCCACTCTGCACAAACATGCACACCTAAATTCATATGGTCACCTCACTTACCCTGCAGTCACTCCACTTACCCTACTCTCACACTGTCGCATACCTCACTGTGCACTCACATGAGCATTCCTTCCACCCTCACAGCACAGAGGGTTAATGTGCCTGCTACAAAGAAGGTGTACCATGCAGATCAAAGAACTGAGGGGCATAAGTTCAAGGAAGTTGCGGAGTGAGGCGTTAGCAGTCATGGGTTAAGGCCTCTCTCCGCCACTTCAGAAACGGAAAGCAGCACCCTATTTACAACAATATGGTGCAGTCTTGCGTTTCCCTTGCGCTGGCGCTACACTTAGCAGTGTAGCACCAATGCAGACACCATTGCACCATAGTGCAAGGGTGTCTGCATGCAGGGGAAAGATTGTTTATGTACAGAAGGGGGACCTACCTGTACATAAACAATATTTAAATGCCATTTGTCACACTTCCATGTGTGCTGCTTAATGCAGCACACACGGAAATCAATTTTTTCTTTTTTTAAGATTACAAATACAAGGCATTTTGCTTTTTCCATGTGTGCTGCACAAGGCAGCACACATGGATGGAGCAAAAATGAGGAGAAATAATGCATTTCTTCTATTTTCGCCAGCTTAAGACCAGGGTTTCCCTCTTCTTAATTTTAACGCTGCCTCCCTTTTACGGTGCCCTTGTAAATAGGGCGCAGCATCAAAATCAGTGCCTGTTGCAGTGGAACGCCCACCGCAACACCCACTGCCCAACCTTTCACGTTAAGCATAGCATGAAAGGGGGCCTTATTTACAAGGCAGCGTTAAGCCAAGTTAAGTGGCTTCACTCTGCCTTGTAAATAGGGCAATGCCCCTATCGCCACCACAATGTCGTAAAAAGTGACGATGTGGCTTCTATAGGGGGTTGTACATATGTCCCTGAGTATAATGAAAATAGGAGTAGCACTATAAAAAAATGATATGTTTACCAGAAAGGTGCCATAGAGAGATGAGGTGCATTGTTGGTGAGTGGTAGTGAGGAAATTCATGTAGAAGGAGGAGACACTCATTGTTTTGAACATTATTTGCCGGATATGGCCCGGGATATCAGGTGGCGGTCGATTATGTGGTGTACCAGATTCCAGAAATTTCTGTCAGGTGGTGGGGGGGGGCCCAACATTTAAAAAAATTCAGCTGGGGGGGCTCAACCTTCAAAAGTTTGAAGACCTCTGGTCTAGAGGGTATTTGACCCTTATATCACTATTCACGTGCACTACACATCACACACAGTTTATTCGGTCCTGATGAAACACCACGGATCTTTATGACCACATAGGCGTGAAACATATCGACCTCATAGTTACCTGGGCACATTGCGCCTACAGGGGTAAATTCTAACCAACAGGTTTTTTATTTTGACAAGGGTACCATCACATTAAAAGCATTTCTTCAGGCAACCCGTAGTCAGTTTTATCTCTCTGCACGCACTTTGTCACCCTCCACATGGGACTCACCCCACACACCCATATGCACCAAACGGAAGTTCGCAAAAGATCTCAGACAAAGTGACCCTTCGGGGGACCCGTAGGGCATTGCAGCGCTGGCCCGACGAGGAGCAACTGCCCGATGATGAAGCATGACATCCTTCGGGGTGTATGAGGGCTACCAGAGGCAAGACTTGTTCTTCCCTCTCTTTTGAGTGAGTCCTAGACCTAGGATACCTCTCTATCCTCTTCCTTTTCCCTCTAGTGAGGCAGTGACTTTTTGCACTACTCACCTAGGAACAGTGTCCCCCCTGTTTTGTTGACTTCATAATCCACTCTACATCACTACAGTGTATGCCACTCCACTGTACACCGTTCCAATGTGTGACACTCTCCTCCACTGCATGTAACTATAAAAGTCAGCCACACTACTCAACTCTGTGCCACTCTACAATACTCTAGTACACTATACAACACTTAGGCAACTCTTTGTATGCAACTACACCACACTTTAATCCTCTCCACTCTATGACACAGTACTCCACTCTACTCCACTGCTCCACTATATGCCACTCTACGCCATTCTATGTCATTATGCTCTATAACAGTGTATGTAAATCCACTGTACCACACTCTATAACACTGTACTGTATACCACTCCACTCTACAAAACTCTACTTGACTGTATGGCACTCTACTCTACTGTAGTCTACAACACTTTCCAATACTGTACAACATGTCACTGCATTCTACTGTACAATACTGTAATATACAGTATGCCAGTGTACAACACTCTATTCCACTCTGTGCCACTCTAAAATACTCTAGTCCACTATACAACACTGTACACAACTCTTTATATGCCACTGCATCCCACTTCACTCTAGTCTATGACACAGTGCTCCACTCTACTTCACTACTCCACTGTATGCCGCTCCACTCTACACCACTCTACAACACTGTACTGTACACCACTCCACTCTACAATAAGCAACTCAACTGTATTTCACTCTACTCTACTGTAGTATACAACAATTTCCAATACTGTACAATATGTCACTGCGCTCTACTGTACAACACTGTACTATACGGTATGCTAGTGTACAACACTCTATTCCACTCTATGTCACTCTACAATACTCTAGTCCACTATACTACACTGTATGCAACTTTTTGTATGCCACTGTGCCCCACTTTACTCCGCTCTACGCCACTACTCCACTATATGCCGCTTCACTCTACACCACTCTCTGCCATTGTACTCATTAACACTGTATGCCAATCTGCTCTACCACACAATATTGTACACTACTCCACTCTACAAAACTCAACTAGACTGTATGCCACTCTACGCAACTGTAGCCTGCAACACTTTCCAATACTGTACGACATGCCACTACACTCTACTGTACAACATGGTACTCCAATTTATGACACTGTACTCAACTATATGCTCTCCACTCCATTCTACTGCACTCCACATCACTATAGTCTATGACACACCTCTCCACTCTATGCCACTTTACTCCACTCTAGGCTAACCCACACCAGTGTACTCCACTGGACTATACTCCACTCTACTACACTTTATTCCACTCTACTCCACTGGATGCAGCTCCACTCTACAACACTGTACTACACTTTATGCCACTCTATGACACTGCTCCACTCTATTGCCATCCACTCTACACCACTGCCCTACACTGTATGACAATCCTTGACAGGCCCCTCCACTCTTCTCTATGAGACACCACTCCACTATATGACACAGCAGTCCATTCTACTACACTCTCCTACACTGTACTCTACGACACTCCACTCGACGATACTCCACTCTATTTCACCCTGCTATACTCTAAAACACTCTACTCTAATTCATAATAATCTACAGCATCATACTCTGCTGTACGACATGCCAATCCAATCTGCAATGCGCTGCTTCTGTCTACGATACTTGACTCCATTATATGAGCCATCATGCCACTACACAATATAACATTTTACTCAGGTTCAGCCGGCAGGGATCCAGGACCGGGGATGGGGATGGGGGTTTAGAGGGTTAAAAATAAGGGGAAAAAAGTACCTTACTGCTGCCGGTCTCTCCTCTGCCACCCCTCTGTCGTCTCTCCAGCCAGAACTGGGAAGCAGGGAAGCAGGAAGCACCCAGCTCCCAGGCTGCCTGAACCAATCACAACGCTGCAGTGCAGCAATGTGATTGGTCTGAGTGCCGTGGTTCAGCTCTCAAATGTGGACTGGGGATGCTCTCCATGCACAGCCTTAATGGAGAACATGTAAAGTGCGCATGACTGTTTGGCTGGCCCGATAGGGCAGATCAAACAGTCGTGCGCATGTAGGGAGTGCAAACCACATCTCCCCTGCCCTGCTCTTTAAGCAGAGCAGCCCCAACTGCCCACAAAGCTGCAGCAGCTGGGAAACATAAAATGATAATAGCGAGTTATTATCATTTTATGTTTTGCTTTATTTCACTGCTGCAAGCAGTGGGGCGACGCTCCTCCGCCTTAGCAGAGGAGCCGCTAGTGACTTTTCTACACTGTACGATACACCACTACACTGTGATATACTCGACTCTATGACAATACACTTTTCAACCCTCTCCTCCACTGTACTGTACAACACTCCTAACAACTCTGCACTCGCGACACTGAACTCTTCACTTTGAAACACATTTTTATTAAAAATAAAAACTATTAACATGCAATGAAAACAGACAACTGTTATGGATAATGTACAGTTAGAAATACATTATGTATTCTTTCTATACAAACTCTACTTAAATACACAAACATTACAAATGATAAAGTTATAATTATAATTTAGAATTTATGCATCACCTTCAAAATGCTACGTTGTGCACCATCAAAAACAGCCTTGTCACCTGATTAGCCATACTACATTAACTATTACTCATGCGTTTTCCATGCACTGGTTATACCCTTGCATACTACATAACCTATAGCATGTGAAATATAGCATTCATAACACTTATAACTTCTCAAATTACATGATTTGTCACACCCACAGTACATGGCAGAATGGAGAGTTATAGTTAGTGCTGTCTGGTTAGAGAGGTAAAAAGAGTGTGTAATAAGGTCCGCTACTGATAATAATTTGAAGGTGGTGGATAAATTGTAAATGAATGTTATAACTATAACTGTAGAAGATTTTAACGTTTGTGTAGTTTAAGCCTATTTTTTCCACACATTTATATATTGCTCAGCTTGCACCACTGGGAATTGATCATGTTTTATTACTTATGTCATTTATGAAATAAAGCAGGATTTTGAAATAAGCTTTTGAGTGCCAGACTTTCCTTGAAGGAGTGAGGTGAAGTTGTGATAGAATGCGCTGAAGCAGCAGTGCACCACTGTGCACCGCCGATGACTAGTCACCCGTTGGCTACTGCTGGCTGTTTGTGGATATATATATCCATATATGCTTGTGTGTGTGTGTTTCTCTGACTCATAACACTGTGCATCTGGATGAGCCTAACTTGTCATAGAGAGGAACGAAAGACACATTTCTGATCTTTTCTTCAAAGGGGTGCAACACACATTTTCTCCTTGGTGCTGAGGAGATTCAACCCTGTGTTCTCCACCCTCCTCCAAAAGAACAAGCATTTGCAATGCATAAGGTCTCGCATTAGGAAAGTTTGAGCTATTGGTATTGTAAATGACACATTTTTTATTTATGTGTTGGTTTTGAAAATAGCAAAAATAATAGCTTTGTCATTTACAATGCCAATAGTTATAACTTGTGACACCTATAGCATTTGCAATGCAATATGTGTTGTATTCACGTGACTTAGATGTATTGATATTACAAATAACAATGGCTTTTAATTTTTTTAATAATTAATACTTAAATAAAAGTTATTGTAATTTATAATGGCAATAGCTTAAACTTTTGTAAATAACTTTTGTGAAGAATATGTTCAGTGTATTTTATTGTGACGAAAATCCAAGAACAGAGGTGAAATACTAACTTTTTTTGTGACATTTGTAATAAAGCTTGAAACATTGAGAGAACATATTTGACCCAGTTGTTGTTGAATGGTTGCACAGATTGATGCTGTGGTGGCGCTGAGTGATGTTGTGGTGGCGACTAGTGATGCTGTGGCATTCTATGATCCTGTGGTAGCGCATAGTGATGTTGTTGTGCCCCTTAGTGATGCTGTGGTGGTGCTGAGTGATGCTGTGGTGATGCGATAGATAGAGTGAGTGGGATAGATAGATAGAGTGGGGGCGATAGATAGATAGAGTGAGGGGGATAGATAGATAGAGTGAGGGCGATAGATAGATAGATAGAGGGAGGGCGATAGATAGAGTAAGGGCGATAGAGAGATTGAGTGAGCGATATAGATAGATAGATAGATAGATAGATAGATAGATAGATAGATAGATAGATAGATAGATAGATAGATAGATAGATAGAGTGAGGGTGATAGATAGCTAGACAGATAGATAGAGTAATGGCGATCAGTATCTAGATAAATAGATAGATAGAATGAGGGCGATAGATAGATAGATAGATAGAGTGAGGGCGATAGGTAGATAGAGTGAGGGCGATAGATAGATAGCGTGAGGGCAATAGATAGATAGATAGAGTGAGGGCGATAAAAAGAGAGATAGAGTGAAGACGACAGATAGATAGAGTGAGGGCGATAGATAGAGTGAGGGCGATAGATAAATAGATAGATGGATAGATAGAGTGAGGGAGATAGATAGATAGATAGATAGATAGAGTGAGGGTGATAGATAGCTAGACAGATAGATAGAGTGATGGCGATCAGTATCTAGATAAATCGATAGATTAAATGAGGGCAATAGATCGATAGATAGATAGATAGATAGATAGATAGATAGATAGATAGATAGATAGATAGATAGATAGATAGATAGATAGATAGATAGATAGATAGAGTGAGGGCGATAGGTAGATAGAGTGAGGGCGATAGATAGATAGCGTGAGGGCAATAGATAGATAGATAGAGTGAGGGCGATAGATAGAAAGAGAGATAGAGTGAGGGCGACAGATAGATAGATAGAGTGAGGGCGATAGATAGAGTGAGGGTGATAGATAGAGTGAGGGCGATAGATAGATAGATAGATAGATAGAGTGAGGGAGATAGATAGATAGATAGATAGAGTGAGGGAGATAGATAGATAGATAGAGTGAGGGCGATTAGATAGATAGAGTGAGGGCGATAGATAGATAGATAGAGTTAGGGCGATAGATAGAGTGAGGGCGATAGATAGAGTGAGGGCGATAGATAGATACATAGATAGATAGATAGATAGATAGATAGATAGATAGATAGATAGATAGATAGATAGAGTGAGGGCGATAGATAGATAGAGTGAGGGTGATAGATACATAGTGAGGGCAATAGATAGATAGATAGAGTGAGGGTGATAGATAGTGAGGGCAATAGATAGATAGATAGAGTGAGGGCGATAGCAAGATAGAGTGAGGGCGATAGGTTGAGTGAGGGCGATAGGTTGAGTGAGGGCGATAGGTTGAGTGAGGGCGATAGATAGATAGATAGAGGGAGGGAGATAGATAGATAGGGCAATAGATAGATAGATAGAGTGAGGGCGATAGATAGAGTGATAGAGTGAGGGCGATAGATAGAGTGAGGGCGATAGATAGATTGATAGAGTGAGGCCGATAGATAGATAGATACATTGATGGATAGAGTGAGGGCGATGGATAGATAGATAGAGTGAGGGCGATAGATAGAGTGAGGGCGATAGATAGAGTGAAGGCGATAGATAGATAGATAGATAGATAGAGTGAGGGCGACAGATAGACAGATAGAGTGAGGGCGATAGATAGATATATAGAGTGAGGCCAATAGGTGGATAGAGTGAGGGCGATAGATAGATAGCGTGAGGGCAATAGATAGATAGATAGAGTGAGGGAGATAGAGTGAGGGCGACAGATAGATAGATAGAGTGAGGGCGATAGATAGAATGAGGGCAAAAGATAGATAGATTGATAGATAGAGTGAGGCCGATAGATAGATAGATAGATAGATAGATAGATAGATAGATAGATAGATAGATAGATAGATAGATAGAGTGAGGGCGATAGATAGAGTGAAGGTGATAGATAGATAGATAGATAGATAGATGGATAGATAGATAGAGCGAGGGAGATAGATAGATAGATAGAGTTAGGGCGATAGATAGAGTGAGGGCGATAGATAGAGTGAAGGCGATAGATAGATAGATAGATAGATAGATAGATAGATAGATAGATAGATAGATAGATAGATAGATAGATAGATAGAGTGAGGGCGATTAGATAGATAGAGTGAGGCCGATAGATAGATAGAGTGAGGGCGATAGATAGACAGATAGAGTGAGGGCGATTAGATAGATAGAGTGAGGCCGATAGATAGATAGAGTGAGGGCGATAGATAGATAGACAGATAGAGTGAGGGCGATAGATAGATAGACAGATAGAGTGAGGGCGATAGATAGATAGACAGATAGAGTGAGGGCGATAGATAGATAGACAGATAGAGTGAGGGAGATAGATAGATAGATAGATAGATAGATAGATAGATAGATAGATAGAGTGAGGGAGATAGATAGATAGATAGATAGATAGATAGATAGATAGATAGATAGATAGATAGATAGATAGATAGATAGATAGATGTGTGTGTGGTTGTGTGTGGTTGTGGTTGTGTGTGTGGTTGTGGTTGTGTGTGTGGTTGTGGTTGTGTGTGCGTGGTTGTGTGTGTGTGGTTGTGTGTGTTATGCTTTGTTTTGCTATGCTATGTTTTGTTATGCTATGCTATGTTTTGTTGTGTTTGGTATGCTATGCTATGTTGTGCTAGGATATGATATGTTTTGTTTTGTTATGCTATGTTTTGTTGTGTTTTGTTAAGCTATGCTATGTTTTGTTGTGTTTCGCTATGTTTTGTTATGCTATGTGTTGTGTTTTGTTATGCTATGTTTTGTTATGCTTTGGTATGTTTTGTTTTGCTATCCTATGCTTTGTTTTGTTATGCTATGCTCTGTTTAGTTTTGCTATCCTATGCTTTGTTTTGTTATGCTATGCTATGTTTTGTTGTGTTTTGTTATGCTATGCTATGTTTTGTTGTGTTTTGATATGCTATGCTTTGTTATGCTATTTTTATGCTATGCTATGTTTTGTTGTGTTTTATTATGCTATGCTTTGTTTTGCTACGCTATGTTTTGTTATGCTATGCTTTGTTATGCTATGCTTTGTTATGCTATGTTTTGTTGTGCTATGCCAAGCGTTGTTTTGTTAGGCTATGCTATGTTGTGTTTTGTTATGCTATGCTATGTTGTATTTTGCTATGCTATGCTATGTTTTGTTGTGTTTTGTTATGCTATGCTAGGTTTTGCTATGCTTTGCAATGCGATGTTTTGTTATGTATGCTATGTTTTGTTGTGTGTTGTTATGCTATGCTATGCTATGTTTGGTTGTGTTTTGCTGTTTTGTTATGCTATGCTTTGTTTTAAGTTATGTTATGCTATGTTTTGTTCTGCTATGTGTTGTTGTGTTTTGTTATGCTATGTTTTGTTATGTTATGCTATGTTTTGTTATGCTATGTTTTGTTTTGCTATCCTATGCTTTGTTTTGTTATGTTTTGCTATGATATGTTTAGTTTTACTATCCTATGCTTTGTTTTGTTATGCTATGCTTTGTTGTGTTTTGCTATGATTTGTTATGCTATGCTATGTTTTGTTTTATTATGCTATGCTTTGCTTTGCTATGCTATGTTTTGTTATGCTATGCTATGTTATGCTATGCTATATTTTGTTGTGTTTTCTTATGCTATGCTATGCTATGTTTTGCTATGCTTTGCAATGCTGTGTTTTGTTATGTATGCTATGTTTTGTTGTGTTTAGTTATGCTATGCTATATTTTGTTGTGTTTTGCTATGTTTTGTTATGCTATGTTTTGTTATGCTATGCTTTTTTATGTTATGTTATGCTATGTTTTGTTATGTTATACTGTTTTGTTCTGCTGTTTTGTTGTGTTATGTTATGCTATGCTATGTTTTACTATGCTATGTTTTCTTTTGCTATTCTTTTTTATGTTATGCTATGGTTTGTTTTGTTATGCTATTCTATGTTTTGCTGTGTTTTGCTATGTTTTGTTATGCTATGCTTTGTTTTATGTTATGTTATGCTATGTTTTGTTGTGTTATGTTATGCTATGCTATGTTTTGTTGTTTTACTATGATATGTTTTGTTTTGCTATGCTTTGTTATGTTATGCTTTGTTTTGTTATGCTATGTTTTGTTATGCTATGCTATGTTTTGTTGTGTTTTGTTATGCTATGCTATGCTTTGTTGTGTTTTGCTATGCTATGTTTTGTTTTGCTATCCTATGCTTTGTTTTGTTATGCTGTGCTTTTGCTATCCTATGCTTTTGTTTGTTATGCTATGCTATGCTTCGTTTCGTTATGCTATGCTATTTTTTTATGCTATGCTGGTGAGGGTATGTGAGGGTGTGTGTGTGAGTGTGTGTGAGGGTGAGTGAGGGTGAGGGGGTGATGGTGTGTGAGGGTGAGGGTTTTTGAGGGTGATGGTGTGTGAGGGTGAGGGGGTGTGAGGGTGAGGGGGTGTGAGGGTGAGGGTGTGAGAGTGAGTGAGGGTGTGTGAGGGTGAGAGGGGGTGAGGGGGTTTGAAGGTGAGGGGGGTGAGGGTGTGTGAGAGTGAGGGAGTGTGAGGGTGAGGGGGTGTGAGGGTGAGAGGGTGAGGGGTGTGAGGGTGAGTGAGGGTGTGTGAGGGTGAGTGAGGGTATGTGAGGGGTGTGAGGGTGAGAGTGTGTGAGGGTGAGGGGGTGTGAGGGTGAGGGTGAGGGGGTGTGAGGGTGAGGGGGTGTGAGGGTGAGGGGGTGTGAGGGTGAGGGGTGTGAGGGTGGTTGAGGGGTAGTGAGGGTGAGGGATGTGAGGGTGAGGGGTGTGAAGGTGAGGGGGGTGAGGGGGGTGAGGGTGAGGGGTGTGAGGGTGAGGGGTGTGAGGGTGAGGCGGTGTGAGGGTGAGGGGGTGTGAGGGTGAGTGATGGTGAGGGTGTGTGAAGGTGAGGGGGTGTGAGGGTGAGAGGGTGTGTGAGGGTGAGAGGGTGTGTGATGGTGAGAGGGTGAGTGAGGGTGAGGGTGTGTGAGGGTGTGTGAGAGTGAGGGGGTGTGAGGGTGAGGAGGTATGTGAGGGGTCAGGGGGTGTGAGGGGGTGAGGGCGAGTGAGGGCGAGTGAGGGGGGTGAGGGCGTGAGGGTGAGTGAGGGTGAGTGTCTCCAATGAATGTCGCTGCTTTGCCTTTTTTGAAAATGTTCAGTGCTGCAAATAGAGCATGTCGCCCTAATTATCACAGCATGAGGCCCCAAAGTGATAATTATCACAGCATGCAGAGAGGCGCCCCACGCTGCTGGAGCACTCAACTGCACATTAATTATAGTTGAGTGCTCCAGCAGCCTGGGGCGCCTGTTGACATGCTGTGATAAGTGGGGTCTCATGCTGTGATAATTGTTACTTGCGGCGCACAAGCTGTTCCACTGTGAAGCGCGTTCACAGACCTGAATCGGCTCGTGCCCATACTACAATCGGCTCGTACACAGGTCTGTCTCCAGGTCTGTCTCCCTTGGAGGCAAACACGGTGACTATAAGTCTCGTTGGCGGCAGCGCTTCGCGCTGCAACGCCAGCGAGACCTAAAAAGGACGCTTCACAACACTGTTCATATTAAATATGAATATTTGTATTGTTTGCAGATTGATTACATGTACATTTGGTTACTGTGACAGGTCACAATCAAGAACTTAAAAACATTTATGTTCATATAATCATTTAATACACTTCTGGAGCTCAAGTCAGCTGTGCAGGAGGTTTATTAGAATGTTTTCGTGTATGTTAAAAATGGCAGCCAGTTGACGTTTGCCATGACCTCAAGAGCTTACATTTATGTGACTAAGATTACAGGAGACACGCTAGCATGAGATCAAAAGAAGTCTTCGTTATGTGGGGAGGGGATTTCAATTCTTCCATATGTAAAAGAGGAGAACAAGGGACATGTGGTATAACGCTGAACAGTGATACCAGCTTAACGCACTTTGAACACACCTCATGCGGGGACCTCTTGAACGAAATTATCTTCTCCTGTGTTATGGGCTTTGCGAATAGAATTTGTCAATCAGAGACCTCTTTTTCCCCTACATTTAATGGCAGAGGTGCCTCTTCAACAATCGATTTTATATTGCTGTCAGCTAGATATGGAGGACAGGTTAAAACCTTTAAAACGGGAAACATCATAGATATAGCTCTTAGTGATCATTTCCCCCTAATTGTAGAAATCTTAAATCCACTTCATGATCCCGGTAGAGACAATACATTAAGGCAGGCTATTTGTGATGTCACTTTAATAGACAAAATGGCTTCTCCTTAAAGTGGAGCAAGGTGGTCCCAGGTAATTTAATTAAGAATTGTTCCACCAGCATTGAGGCCTGCTTGGATGACAATTCAGATAATCTTTCAATTATTAAAAACTTTTTAACAATTGTCACATACATTAAAAATTGTTTATGGGTAGATTTGAAAAATCGTAAAGAAAAAACGGCGAGTTGGTTTGACACAGCGTGTATTAAGGCACATTTCAATCTTAAGTATGCTCTGAAAGCTCCCGTTCGGGATTCTTCCTTAATTAGGGAGTTGCGGAAAGCATATAAGATGATATTGAAAACTAGAAAAGAGGATATGAAAAGGGAAGCCTGGGATTCTCTGTGTGATGCCTCTCTGAAATGGGACACAACGGCTTTTTGGAAAGCGGTAAATGCTCCTTTTTTAAATAATAATAACAAGGCAAGGGTAGAAATAGCCATTTCTGAGGATGAAGAGTGTGCCGTGTGAACTGCAGCTATTACAATCCGAACTGACTGCGGTTGAGAAGACCTCAGTAAATAATAGAAAAATAGTTTTAGGCATTACCTTGGAAGAGGTAATTTTAAGTTTAAAAGCTAGCCAGGGTGGAAAGGCAGCAGGCCCCTATGGGGTACCAGTTGATTTGTATAAATGTAACATGGACCTATGGGGGCCAATTCTCACGCAACTGTTTAACGCATCCTGTTTTAATGGACTGATCCCATCATGGTTTGAGTCTATTATAGTACCAATATTTAAAAAGGGCGATAGAACAAGTTGCTCGTGCTATCGCCCTATTTCATTGTTAGACTCATCCTACACTCCCCAGAGTGCTTTGCTGGGCGCCAGTCATCGCGTCAGCAGAGGGCGCCGGAGGCCCTCAAAGGACGCCCGGCCCTCACGCAGAGCAGGACGCTTGCGGGCGTGCCAGGGCGCTGCCCGGGCCAAGGGCGCCGGTCCGCGCCCGTCGCAGACCGGAGTAGGCTGGGCTGGGCCACCCCCGAACATCGGTGTCCTGGACATTTTCGTAAGACTCATTGACAGTTTGGCTCACTTTAGTTTAAATATTATATCTGTCATTTATATGCCTAATACTGTGTAAGATTATAACAATTTTTTATACACAGCTAGGGAAGATGGCGTTACGTGCTGGGAAAGGGAGGAAAGCAGCAATAGGTGGGAGTGTCACTGGGACATTGGATCAGTTTATAACTAGGGCTACATCAGTTTTGGAACAAAAAATAGCTATGACAGAACGTCGCTTGTCACTAGAACCTCTTTATAACAAACGCTCCTCCTTGGGCCCCATAGCAGCAGCTATTACTCCAGTAAATCATGGAAAAGAAATATCTCATGCTGACGCCAATGGGGGTAATAGTAATGATCGACCCCTGGAAGTGTCGTCCAATTTAAATGCAACAAGGGAGGCTAGTACTATTGACTCAAGTACCGAATCAGTTTTAGACATTACATCTAAAGAGTCCACACAACGTTTGCCAACAAGGTACATAGCCAAAAATAATCTGTTGAAAACAGCTCATGGACAGTCCCACAATAAAAAGGAAATGCGGAGGGGGGAGACAGAAGGGTAGGTGCCCTAAGACAGCCAAAATAGTAAAAACGTCTAAAACTTCTAAGAATGTAGTTATAGAGACTCAATCCATACCAATTATAACAGCTGCGTGGAATTATATTCCCTCTCCAAATGCAACAGCGGTAAGCCTGGTAGAGTCCCTATCTCCCCCACCCCAATTCATTGAGGGATTTATGGAGAAAGTAGAACACCTAATGAAATCCTTGATGGCACCACTTCTGGAGAGGGTAAAACGGATCAGTGAAAAATTAGGGACTTTAGAACAAGTAACAACATCTAGCGCCGATACATTAAGACAATTAGCAAATAGCATACATAATCGGAGCATAGCAAGACAAATTACAACTAGAGATCCAATTAGAGATCATAACACTACGATCGCTATATCTCCTCCCTCCTTGATCCCAACTGTCCCGTTATCTATTGGAAGTGGCCATGCTGACAAACTTTCTGGGAGTAGAACTACGATGGCTGAAGAGGGGGGCATGCAAGCTGGGGTGAGCGAGGTGGCTAAGGTTCCAGGATCCGCAGGACAGGTCAATAAAGTTGTACATTCACTTAAGGAACCAATTACAGTTGTAAAACCAAAGAGGACATTCCCACATATTGATTTACCACCAGAATCATTTCCATATACAGTAGTGTTATCCGGTGTCCCTGAGTTAAACGCTGAAAAAACTGAAACCTATTCTGAATTAAAAAATAAGGTAACTGTTGTAATGTAACATACCTTGTTCATCCTCCCTGTGCTTTCCCCCTGCTGTCCTACTTGGCCCTTAATGATGTCATTGGAATGTTGAGTGGCTTAATGAGCAAGCAGTTGTCAGTTGGCTTGAAGGGCTGAGCAGTGGAACTGCTCCTGGTGGGGTCTCCTGTCTAACTCTTCACAATCCCAAGATCTGAAGATGAAATAAAGTTATGATCCTAAATATACCTACAGACTATGGATCATTCTTCATTGTAACACTGGCGACGTTGTAAAAGAACCTGCGTGCTACTTAAATGGATTTGGACTTTGGACTTTCAAGAAACTAAAGGATTTTGAATTTGGATTTGAAATTAAAGAAACCTGGCACCGCAAAGACCCCACCAGTGACCATGTCATCGGTCGCCCTATTCATGTAAGTGCCAGTTTCTTTCTCTATGAATTGGTCTATGATGTTTTGCAGTAACCAGTATTGATGAGCATCTCTGCTCCTACTTGCTCTTTATTTTGCCTTGACTGACTGTCACCTGCTACTGGTTCTAGTTTCAAGTGAATGTCTCCACATATCACAAGGGAGCAGCGATGTGTGCTGGAATTTGACAACAGTGAATACAAGCTGTGTTATGTTTTGGAAGTTGGACGGAGTTTTCAGGCTAATCAACGTATGAGATCGCTTCACTTTTCGTTTTGCCTGCATTGTATATTAAACTAGTGAATCCAAGGTTGTTGCTGCCATTTACTGTTTCAGCAGACTTAAACGTGTGAAAATGATACCAAGCATTGTAAAAGACTTTTGTCATTTTTGTTGAAAAACAAAGGATTTTCTTGGAAATACAGTTGTGAGGAAGTTTAAATGAATCTGCGTTTTTCAAGGAAATTACAGTGTCAGGAACTGAAGTAAAATCGAGCGATTTTGAAAGGAAATACTGTTGTGAGAAAGCCTAAAATAGTCTGGAAAAAGCTTATGCTTAAACCTTGCTGAGTAATCTTACTTTGCTTCAACTGCCAACTGCCTTGCTTTTCATACACAGACAGATCCTTTCACGGTGAATTCCTCTATGGTCTGATGACGTGTTGGAACCTTCGGGGCTCATGGTGGAGAAACAGTCTTCCATCGGTTTTCTGTGTTGCTGCGTCATCCACGTCAACCTGTACCTCTGAAGAACGTGTGTGCGTCACTGCGTCATAGGATGCAGTGTAAAGCGGCCGTTTTTTTAAAATTTCTATTTCTGGCTTTGTGAATTTGGGCTTCCACAGCAACGGTGTCATCGGAGAATGCTTCCCAAGTGCTGTGTGTTGAATTCACACGGAAAAGGAACTCGGAACCCTTTCGAAGTTTCTGTGGAGCATCTTTTGATATTTTCAGACAGTGCCATCTAGTGGTTGTATGTGTGGCACATTGACGACTCAGCTTGGCGCAGGGATTTGGGACTATCATAGAGGTACTTTTGAGTGACAATTTTTGTGCTGTTTGTGAATTTAACACAGTTGGGTCATCTTTTCTGCTTGTCCACGGTGACACGCACACCTTCTCTCACCTTTAATTGACTTATACTGTTATTTGCTTAAGTTTTTATTGCTTGCTTAACATGTTTAACGTGCAATCTTTCGTCATCTTACAATTTTAAAATTGTCATTTTGAGGGTGGTCAAGACTGGTAAAAGAGCGTATTTTCATAATTTTGAATCTGCTTGAGTTAAAATGTTAAGTTCACCTTATGATGAAACCAGTGCATGTTTGAACATTATTGTGTGTATTTTGGGTCATTTTGGAAGTGTATTGAGAGTTGTTGTGCCTGTATGCTTTTTGAACAGTGTTGTTTTTGTATGGAAAAAGGGAAGCGTGTGAGAGTGGTATCAGTGGTGTATGCAGAAGTGGTAGTACACTGTTTTCTTAGTCTAGTTATTCTAGACTGCGCGTGACGGGTACGCACAAGAGAAGTTGATTCCTTTTGAAACTTCTCTCATTTGCTTCTGGTTTTACCCTTTGGATTTGGTTTTTACCTCCTATGAGGTGTGGTATTTAAGGTTTTGCTTGAGAGTCTGGGAGTTTTGTGCTCTCATTTGGTTGTGGGTAACCTAGTTGGTTGGCCCATAGGCAATGTGCCGTTTTCTTGGTTGTGGGTGACAACATAAGTATGTCACCCCATTAGTTTTTCTAGGTTTTGTCGAGAGTCAGGGTGTTGTGTGCTCTCAATTGGGTTGTGGGTAACCTAGTTGGTTGCCCCATTGGCTATGTGCCGTTTTCTTGGTTGTGGGTGACAAATTAAATATGTCACCCCATTAGTCTTTCATGGTTCTTGGGAGGTGTTTTCCCCAAAGGGTGGTAATTTGCCCTACATAATATGTTTTTAGGTTTTTGGGAGATGGTTTTCCCAATAGGGAGGTGATTTGCCCTTACAATTTGTATCTGTATTTTTGGGAGGTATGTTTTCCCAATAGGGGTGTGATTTGCCCTTTACAGAAGTGTTTCTCCTAAATTTTGTATTTTCCTATGGGAAGGAGGTGGGGTGAGTATGGTTTGCCTCCGTTGTTGGGTCTGTAAAATCCAGTCCCTGTCTTCATTTAAATGTGTTTGGAGTGTTGGAAGATTTAGTTCTTTGTTGCTGAATCGCTGTGTTATTTGGCTCTTTGTTTCTTAATCTTCTTTACATTCTCTTTGTGCTTTTTCATCTTTGCACTGTTACTTTCTTGTGAATTATTTTGCTTGTGTGCTTATAATTCATTTATTGATTTTGATAAAAGGGGGATGTGTTGTAATGTAACATACCTTGTTCATCCTCCCTGTGCTTTCCCCCTGCTGTCCTACTTGGCCCTTAATGATGTCATTGGAATGTTGAGTGGCTTAATGAGCAAGCAGTTGTCAGTTGGCTTGAAGGGCTGAGCAGTGGAACTGCTCCTGGTGGGGTCTCCTGTCTAACTCTTCACAATCCCAAGATCTGAAGATGAAATAAAGTTACGATCCTAAATATACCTACAAACTATGGATCCTTCTTCATTGTAACAGTAACGTATTGGTTGAATAAGAACAGAGCACTCCCGCTAAACATACATGGAGAAATCCTATTTGTTAGAAGATTAAGCTGGGTGGGACATAGAGTAAAAGATCTACAGGGGGACTGTATCATCGTTAATTTCAGGGATAGACGGGTCGTCAGCCACATCTGCAATTGGTTTCATCACAGAGGAGATGGTGGTATATATACCTGCCATCTAAGTTACTTTTATCCTCCATCTTTCTCTGCACCACCATATATACACCAACTGGGGACCCTGCATAAAGGTGCGATGGAGGGGCATAGATCCAGGTTCAACATCCCCACGTTTAATCACTTTGACATGCTCTCAGAGTTAGTGGGGGTGGATTGACTCAGTACTGAAGGCACGATTGATAATTTGATGCCTAACCTGACAGATGTGATACCTGTGATTGGAGGAATATATGATGAAGAAGTTATTAGTATTAGGGAAGTCCCAAGTATGAGATCTGGGGAATCTAACCCAGTAGAGCCTGGTGTTCTGAAGGGAAGTGCCACAGTGGGGAACATATTGTGTGAAAATCTAAATGAGAGGAGTGGTCCTTTTCCTTGTGTAGAACCATTAGATAATATGGGCAGATGGTCAATAATGTATTGGAATGTTGCAGGTCTAAAAACAAAATTGTCTAATCAAATATGTATTGATACAGTAAATGATCATGATATTGTGAGCCTTCAAGAGACCTGGGTGACGGAGGCACATCATTTGTGCGGTTTTAAAACCCTATTTACACCTGCAATAAACTCTGCATTTGATAGGGCTAAAGGGGGATTGTGTACGTATGTATCAAACCTGTTGAAATGTGAGAAAATGGAGATAGTGTTTAACAACAGATACTATTATATGGTTAAGATACATATTGATAAGGCACTCTGTTTGATAATCGTTAATTTTTATAATAATGCCCCCATGGAAGCAATAGAAGAAATGCTGAAAGCATTGGGCACAGACATTAAATATTTGATGGGGGAGATCAAAAGAAGTCTTCGTTATGTGGGGAGGGGATTTCAATTCTTCCATATGTAAAAGAGGAGAACAAGGGACATGTGGTATAACGCTGAACAGTGATACCAGGTTAACGCACTTTGAACACACCTCATGCAGGGACCTCTTGAACGAAATTATCTTCTCCTGTGATATGGGCTTTGCAAATAGAATTTGACAATCAGAGACCTCTTTTTCCCCTACATTTAATGGCAGAGGTGCCTCTTCAACAATCGATTTTATATTGCTGTCAGCTAGATATGGAGGACAGGTTAAAACCTTTAAAACGCTAGATATAGCTCTTAGTGATCATTTCCCCCTAATTGTAGAAATCTTAAATCCACTTCATGATCCCGGTAGAGACAATACATTAAGGCAGGCTATTTGTGATGTCACTTTGAATAGACAAAATGGCTTCTCCTTAAAGTGGAGCAAGGTGGTCCCAGGTAATTTAATTAAGAATTGTTCCACCAGCATTGAGGCCTGCTTGGATGACAATTCAGATAATCTTTCAATTATTAAAAACTTTTTAACAATTGTCACATACATTAAAAATTGTTTATGGGTAGATTTGAAAAATCGTAAAGAAAAAACGGTGAGTTGGTTTGACACAGCGTGTATTAAGGCACATTCCAATCTTAAGTATGCTCTGAAAGCTCCCGTTCGGAATTCTTCCTTAATTAGGGAGTTGCGGAAAGCATATAAGATGATATTGAAAACTAGAAAAGAGGATATGAAAAGGGAAGCCTGGGATTCTCTGTGTGATGCCTCTCTGAAAGGGGACACAAAGGCTTTTTGGAAAGGGGTAAATGCTCCTTTTTTTAATAATAATAACAAGGCAAGGGTAGAAATGGCGATTTCTGAGGATGAAGAGTGTGCCGTGTGAACTGCAGCTATTACAATCCGAACTGACTGCGGTTGAGAAGACCTCAGTAAATAATAGAAAAATAGTTTTAGGCATTACCTTGGAAGAGGTAATTTTAAGTTTAAAAGCTAGCCAGGGTGGAAAGGCAGCAGGCCCCTATGGGGTACCAGTTGATTTGTATAAATGCAACATGGACCTATGGGGGCCAATTCTCACGCAACTGTTTAACGCATCCTGTTTTAATGGACTGATCCCATCATGGTTTGAGTCTATTATAGTACCAATATTTAAAAAGGGCGATAGAACAAGTTGCTCGTGCTATCGCCCTATTTCATTGTTAGACTCATCCATTAAGATTTTCGGTCGAGTGATTTTAAACAGACTACAAATTTGGGCTGACGAACACTCAATTGTAAATGATCTACAATACGGATTTAGGAAGGGCCTTGGTACTATTGACCAGGGACTAAATCTGTTTATTCTCCTAGAAAAATTTACCAAGGGTAAGGGGGAACGCATCTTTCTAACTTTCGTTGACTTAACGTCAGCTTTTGATTGTGTTACCCATAGCAAGCTCTGGTTGATTTTGGAGAATCTGGGGGTGGAGAAAAACATTATCTATTTTCTTAGGTAGCTTTATTCTGGGGCAACAGTGTCAGTCCGTTTTGTCAAGAATGGTGAGTGTACAGGATCCTTTAGCATAGCAAGAGGAGTGCGGCAGCGGTGCGTCCTTGCTCCCTTCTTATTTACAATCTACATCAATGACCTCGAAAGAACATTGCTGCAGGAGTGAAGGGACATGCCTATGATAGCAAAGAGATCTCTCCCTGCACTATTATATGCGGACGACGCGGTCTTGATGGCTTGGACCCCTCTTGCTATGCAGAGGATGGTTGCATCTTTCGCCCATTTTATGTCCAGGCTGGACTTGAGAATTAACTGTACTAAAACATTCTGCATGAACTGTGGTTCCGGGGCAGATAAAAAAGAAAAAAATGATGTACATTAATTCGAAATCTCTGGATTTCACCCCAACTTTTCCCTATCTAGGTATATTGTTTGATCAATCTGGCCTATGGACAAGTGCAATAAAAGCAAGAAGGCCGATGTTCTGTAAATCTATAATGGCCTTAAAAAAATTTAGCAAGAAGATGGGCAAAAAAACGATTGGGGAACTCTTAACTATTTATAGAGCAACATGCGTAGCAAATGCTATCTATGGTGCAGGTATTTGGAGATATGCAAATGTGAATTGCCTCCAGGTGGTGAAAAACACCATTATGAGATACTTTCTAGCTGTGCCAGATAGTGTCTCTACATATATTTGCCACGCTGAACTTGGTCAGCAACATATTGAAGATATTATTAAGGTTCAACCAGTACTTTTGTGGCATAGGGTTTGGACCACCAAGGAGTGTGCTTTTAACCATTCCATCTTAAAGGACGTGATGAAACTTGATAACGTTAGCAAGATGAGATGGTTATCTTATGTAAAGATGTTTTTAACTAACATAGGATATCAAAATTATTACAATGACCTTCTTTCAATGTGTCATGTCCCCAGAAAGGAGCTTAAAAATCTTTGTATGTTGCACCTGGAAGATCGTAGAATTAACACTGAAAAGATGAAAAAGACAGTGGCTGCTCACCAATTAACAATGACCTCTAGTAACATGCAACCATATTTAAAATTACATATGAGTGAGCGCGAAAGTTTTTTTTTAACGCGTTTCAGGTTAAATATCCTATTTAGAGCTCTTAGTTTTCCCGATATGAACAATTGGTCAAGGAAGGTTAACAAATGCCCATGTGATGATTTGTCGGAACAATCAGATATTCATATTTTGTTTTTTTGCAAGTTTTACACTATCCCAAGAAAGAGATGGATTGTGCCCATATTAAAGATCACAGAAGTTAAACAGTGCCATCCTGCTTTTGTAGCCATTCAGAAATGAGATAACATATTAACTGTTGCATCTGTTTCTGTCTTTTTAAGAAATGTTTTTAGACCCCGGAAATCAATTTATGTATGAAATTTAATAAGTCTATTTTTACTGTGCCATGATTACTGTTTTATAGTGTAAATTTTGATTGTACTTTTATGGTTGTTTTAATGACAAGAACCGAATAAAGTTTCTAATGAATGAATACTATGCTTGTATTCAGAGACGCTGTCTTCACCCCTTTTCCTAAATTTGGTAAAAGTCCTCTTTGCCTCGCAAAATCCTGTTCATATACACTGCACACTGATTTATTCCATATATTTCTCCCCACCTTATTGTGTTTGGCAGATATTAACGGCTCTTTCTGAACGTGATTAGGCAGTTGTCACCTCTCTCTAAATGTTTTCAGTGGACTACCCTTGTACTAAGTTTTATTTAGACCTAAATGTGACAGTGGAGCTGTCAATAGTACCTATTGCTTACAATGGACATAAAGTGTGCTTTGAGTCCACTTGTTTTTGACCAGCCTCTTTCAGCCAGTAGCTTGAAACTTTGTCAGTCAAATCTTGACTCAGCCCAGAGGAATATGTGTCTCTCTCTGCCACCAATGGAATGCTTGCATTGGAAAGCATGAAAGGTTATTTTTACAACTGCCCCTTGTTTTCTCTAGTTACTTTTCTGCCAAGTTCTGCTCCTTCCACTTACCCCTCATGTGTCTGCTCCTTGTTGCTTCCTCCCACCCCACCCAATTTCCCCTGTGCGCAGCCCATGGCCTCAGCCCGGCACCAATTTACTTTGCTCAGTGACCCTCACCACACCCCTTTTACCAGGCATGTTCATAACAGCTCCTGGTTCCTCTCATTGTGTCCCAGGGTGTTCAGTGCATTTTTTTGTTTTTGTAAGTGGATGGTAAGGTAGCTTTCACTATAGCATGGCTTTTTTATGTTTTTTTCTATAGGAGAAAAAGAAACATCAGACTATTATGAAGTCTCTCTTGCTGTCCTATCTTCACTTTCTTCCCTTCATTTTAGCCCTTGTTTGTGTTGCTTTGTGAAATGAAGTGTAGATGGCAAAGACCCCTTTATTTTAGGCCATAATTGCTTTCTATACCATACAAAAAAAATAATAATGCAACACCAATAACTCAAACTTTTAGTAATGCGAGACCTATTGCTTGCAAATGCTTGTTTAAACAAGCATACACAAAACAGACAATACAATGTTAAACAGGCATGTAAGAAAGTGAGTTTCTGTTGCAGTATCCCCCCACTTTTTGCCTGATACCTGATGCACTTTTTCCTTGGTGAGCCCTGGGTCCCTGCCAATCAGGTACCCAGGGCCTGTGTTCCTTCCCTAAAACTATTAAAACTAAAACCCGATTGGCATCTCTGGCCACCTGTCAGCCCCTAGTAAATGGTACCCTAGGTACCCAGGGCATGGTGACCAGAGAAGACCCCTAAGGGCTACAGCACTTATTGTGCCGCCCTTAGGGGCCCTGTACTCTGGCACCCACACACTGCCTTTGCAGGCTGAGTGCCTAAGTACAGAACTAAACAAAGAGTCGACATGGCGCACATCCCAGTGTGCCATGCCCACAAACCCACTGCCCTGGCATACATCAGTCACCCCTCTAGCTGGGTGCCCTATGCCAGTGGTGTGGGCACAGGTGCATGAGCCCTGTGCCCCTACAGTACCCAGGGCCATTCCTGGGCACTGTAAGTGTAGTGATGCCATTAAGAGTATATGGTGCTAGGAGGTCGACATTACGAACTCCACAACACCACAATGGCTACACTGAAGACTGACAAGTTTGGTATCAAACTTCTCAGCACATTAAATCCACACTGACGCCAGTGTGGGATTTCATGAAAAATGCACCACATAGGGCATCTTAGAGATGCCCCCTAAAACCTAACCACAATCCACGTCTAGACTGAGAGGCTGCCTAGGCGGCACACAGCGGACATGTTGCTGCACCCCTGGGTGGAGAGCCCCCGCTCTCCTGGGCCTGCAACAATGCACATCCTGGGCGAGATGCTAGGTCTCCTCCCCCAGGATGGGCAGGGGGAAGCTTCAAAGGCATACCGCCTCTGAGAGCTTCTCCAGACCATTTGCTGTACCCAGCAACTGGCCCCCACCAGTCCTGACCCCCACTCTGGCGGGAAGACTCGCGGGAAAAGCTATGTCAGGAAGGGGTTGTGCCAGCCTGTGCCAACCCCACCCCTCAGGTGGGGGAGATGAGGTAAAGCACGACCCCGGGCTCCGGCCATCTTGAAGATGGGGAGCCCTGCCCAATCACAGCTAGGCTCCTGCCCCCCTCCCACAGGAGAGGAGCAGGCTAGGGGGTGTACCCACCCCATGACAGAGACCCATTGGTCCCTGCCCTTGCCCTACCTGTAACGCCCCTAAATCTAGTATTTTGGGGCACCCTGAATATTTTTCCACAGATCCAGATTCTGAAACAAGAAAGGAACAAGGAACACGAAGACCTGCCGTGCAGCTGCTAAAAAGAGGAAGACACAAACTGACTTGGCCCCAGCCCTACCGGCCTGTCGACCCTCGAACCTGCCCCTGCTAAACCCCGGCGTCTCCAGTGGTCAGCACCCTCAAAAACCCAAGAGGACCTGACTGCCTTGTGACTCTGACTACCTGGGTCTCCCATGAGCAGTGGTTCTGCTCAAAGCAAGTAACAAGCCCTGGCATCAGCCCGGAACTGTGAACCCTGCACACTCTGCACCCACCAAGCCTGGCCTGGGCCGGAGTGAATCAAGAACCCTGAGGACATCCCCCCGGCGATTCTGACCTGGAATCCAGTGCCCAAAGACCCTCCTCGATGACTCCGACGACGCCTGCAGCCTCAGGACAAAGGACCCCTCTGACCGCGACCAGCAGGGGGTAAGATTTCCCGACCTCAAAAGACACCCCTGCACCCGGCGCCCCACGGCCCCCTGTGCCCAACTCCTGGGTGCCTACCTATCCTCCAAGATCCCAACTTACCCTTCAAAGTGTTGGTCACTTCAGAAGATCCTCCGTACCCGAGCCTGCAGCCTTTGTTCCCTTTTCAAGATCCCATAGGCCCATAGGAATTAATTTGCGAGTAACCAAGAGGCACTCGTAAATTGCGGGCGCCATTTCAAGGGTGCAAGGGTTCCAAAAGGACACCCTGTTGCACTCCTGAAATGTGCATGTGTGCCACATTGCACTCTGTAAAAGGCCAAAAAGTGCTTTTTGAAATGAAATCGCAAAATACCACTAACTTGAAGTTGGTGTTTTTTTGTGATTCCTTAAGGCCAAATCGCAATTTGCGATGTCTACCAGCATAGCTCTTAGGGATCCGCAAATTGCGATTCTGTAAATGCTTGCGTAAAATAAGGAATCCCAATTTTTGCAATTCCTTATTTTGCGTACGGGTATTTGCCTACTGACATTTCTCACAGCCAAATTGCGATCGCAAACGCTGAAATTTTGCGAAATTCTGTGTTGGCGATCGCAATATGGCTTTCTACATCTGGCCCTTAGTCTTCAAACTTTAGGAGCAAATAAGGATAGGTCGGTAATAAATGAATCTTGTTAAGAAAAATTGTTGGGATTTTAACTCAAAATTATCAGTCCAAGGTAATAAAAGGTGGTCAGCTGTGGAGCCCAGGAATTATTTTTTAATCTATAGACGCCAAATGTCATGACTTAGAGCCTGGTTGATATTTCGGTGAATAGCCTGTTGTTCGGCCAGGGGGACAGACTAGATCACTTCGTCCCCCTGGTGGAAGGACCACACATAGGGGCAGATTTATGAAGGCCTTGCGCCGCCGGTGCGTCACTTTTAACATGGGAAAAAGTGACGCACTGGCGGCGCAGGGCCTTCATGAATCTGCCCCATAGACTTTATAAATGACTGCCAAGCTGGCGGTCATTTAGAAAGCATTGGCAGAAACCATCAACACAGCAGTTCCTGTCAATACTCTTCGCAGTTTGATGCAGGGTTCCGGCTCCAAGATGGAGCCCTGCACCAAAGAGGTTTCTTTTCAAAAAGAAAATCCCGAAATTGAATTTTCTTTTTTAAATTAAAAATGAAAATGCACCCTTCACCATGTGAGTCATCTCCCATGGCATGAGGGGCATTGTTCCTTTTTTACTGTCCCTTACCACCAGGGTTTGCTTGGCGGTGATGTGCAGTAAACAAAATAGCTATATGTCCGCCCATCCTAATTGGGTGGGCGGACAAATAGCCATTTCTCCGATGACCCTAACTCCGTCGGGCCCATAGGCGAGGTTTGGTTGTGACAGTGACAGAGTAGTCACCACTGGAGCCCAAGCTAATGTCTCCCCACCTTTAATGCAGGCAGACAGACCATTATCTTGGCAGTAAGCATATTCCGTTGCCATTTGTGGTGAACACATGAAGGTCCAGTCCATGCAATATCTTTAAGGATATTTATTCCAAGTTAAGATCTTGAGTAGAGCCCCACCAGGAGCAGCCTTCCTGCTTCTCAGCCCATTCTCCCAACTGACAAACTCCACTCAACCAACATTCCACAGCATCATCCACACCAACATTCCACACCACACTCACACTGGCTGAGCAGCAGGTACAACACTTCTCCCGTCCTCATATTAAACAAAACACAATGCAATGATCCAAGTGAAAAGCACATCAAAGAGAAAATACCATGCACATAAATCTGAAAAGGTACTATTGTAAAGACATGAGAATGGTTGAGGGCAAACCAGTAGAATGAAAAGCAGGGAAAACACAGTACAATGGGCTTACAAGTTAACATCCAAAAATGCAGGAAAGCACAGTTTCCATGAATGTCAACATAAGGCAAAGCAACAGTAAAACGACAATGCCCACCCAGGTACCTATAAAGAAGAAAATAACAAACCGGACAGGTAAATCAATCTATAGGCAGAAAGACAACCTTTACACACATCCAATCCCTTTCCACACAAAACTCCCACCTCACCACACAAAACCAAACAAACCTGCAAACTACTACACCATGCACAACCAACCAACCCTTTGAGCCACAAACAAGTCAGCTGGCCAGGCCAAAATGACATGAACACAAAGGGGAGCAACCACAATGGTACAGAAGTAAACACACCACAGGACACATGCTCAACTAGGACAAAAAACCCTGAGCCTAAAGGGAGGAAGGAAAGGGAGGACAAGCACACGGAAAATGCTCAGAGAAAACACAAAGCTAAAGGTGAAGAGAAATTCACTAACCAACCACACAAGGGTGGTAGACACGAGTGACTCAAAAACAAGTCACTACAACACAACACAACTCCCACAAGAGTGACAAACCTATGTCAACCCACAAACAAGTGGCAGGCCAGAGAGGCTCTGCAACACAAACCTTCTCATACACACACCCCACAGTAAGAGATACACAAACTCCCACAACATAAATCAAGGGGTCAACCCAAAAAACACTACCCACCAGGGTGACATAACCTATGTCAACCCACAACCACGAAAATAGTGGTAGGCTAGAGAAGCTCAGAACCTAAGAGCCATCTCATGCACACACCCCCAACAGAGAGATGCACACACTCTCACAACAAGGACTAGGGGATAAAACAGAGTGATTTCATGTGTGAACATCAACTCATCAACACATTCACAGGTGGTTACAGAGTGTCCAAAACACCCAAAAGTCACTCACATACACCACCAACAGTGACCAACTCACCACAAATCATACCCACCCAAACGGTGAGGGACCAGAGAAGCTTAACTCTGTAGATAATTTCTCCCACACCTATACACAGCCATAAAGCAAAAAGACAGGCCACTCACACACACAATACTAATTATAAGGAATTAGCATTTTGACTGTAAACTTTACAAAAACTTAGCAGCAAAAGAGGTTGAAATGAAGAATGACACCCAAAACCCAAAATTTATTATTGACCTTGTTTAAAATTAACAATCACAAAACATACATACTAACCATCAATTTAGACATTATCAAAGTGTTCATAAATTCAACAATACATATCAATATACATTAAAAAATGACAAATCACAGTTTAAGAGGTGGCATAACAGATAGTTATCTACGCGCGTTTCGGCGGCCAGCTCCTTCTTCTGGAGTAGCCACGTATAACTCAATTAAGGTAGTGGACAGCAACCTGATCTCATGCAGCCTCAGCAACCTAAACATCAAGTTCTTATGTTCTTGCATGAACTTAGTTGCAAAATAACCCCAAGCGTAAACTATTATCTGATAATGCTGAGGGGATAGAACAGGATAAGCTGGTCTAAAAATGTTAAACATCCCACCTCGCTTCCCAGTTTATGTAGTTGATTGCGTGTTTGGATACTCAAATAATATAAATGCTGCACGAATTGCAACAAAGAAGTCTTCTTGATATGAAGAACCTTCCAAAGTGAACGTGGTCTAAAATCGATAGAGACTGGGAGCGAGGCACGGGATTCAAGGCCTCTGGTAAAAATATGACACCCCTTTTATGAAGTCAACCACAATTAGTGAAGAGTCCCAAAGTTAACATTTTAGATTACACATTTCCCATAGACAAAACTCATAGTTAACAGAAATCAAGATCTTCCCTGTTAAGATGTCAGCATAGGCAGAATTTCAAAGAAAGTTATTCCAACATAATCAATCTATAGGCAGAAAGACAACCTTTATCCTATCCTCGTTGCCAAAATGTGGTGAACAGATGAAGGTCCAGTCCATGCAATATCTTCAAGTATATTTATTCCAAGTTAAGATCTTGAGCAGAGCCCAACCAGGAGCAGCCTTCCTGCTGCTCAGCCCATTCTCCCAACTGACAAACTCCACTCATCCAACATTCCACAGCATTATTTACACCAACATTCCACACCACACTCACACTAGCTGAGCAGCAGGTACAACACCATTGCTTACCATAAAGATATAAATCAGACCCTTAGTTACCAGATTACTATTACGCCCCTGTTATAATGTGTATATCTGGAAAACAGAAGGTATACTTTCCTCATTTCCTTCTTTCACATTAAGAATAATATCTATAGTCTTGTATGATTTACAAACATTAAATCGAAAATTGATCATGAGAGTGTGGCGCAATATTCTACTAGTGAAGGAAAATTAGAAAAGGTGAGTCCTGTCACAGGATGAACTCTGTGATTGTGGCAGGGGACCCTAGTATGTGCTGTCCTGATGTTGCCTAAAGATGAAGACAAGAAAGTGTTGAATAAGGTTTATTGTATGCGTGACGCGAGAAAAGGGGAGATTTTACTTCTAGGTGTGATACAGATAGAATTGGCATCAAAATATTACTAAGACAGGTGTGAAATATTAAGCAAGCAGAAGAGCAATTCACAGGCTGGGCCACAACCAAACCAAGGGATGATTGATTTGATTACAGAAGTGGGAAAAACCACAAAAAGAGGGTGAGAGTAAGACATGAGACAAGCACACACACTACCAAACACCAGCCATGCACAATCTCCCAAGTAGCTTCTTAAACCTGATGGTCAAAACGCAGTAGCAAAGGGTGAAGCAGGTGACAGGGTCAAAGAGAAGCTGAGAACATAGGATAAGACTAATAAAACGTATGTCCTGCTTTTAATCATCATACAGCTTTTCTCACACTGAGAGCTTAGACGGTGCAAGCTGTAGTGCTGTGAGACAATGTGTCCTAGGACCCTTGCTGTTCTGGGCTGGCTTAATAGAGGAAGTATGTAACTTGCTGGAAGGTGTTACGGTGAAGTTATTAATGGTTATGACATATTCAGAGAGCAGAGTGTGATTGTATGCTGAGGAAAAAAGAGGTACAATCCAGAGCTCTGCGTGTGGTGTATTCATTTGCATGCTCCCGGGCTAGGGAGGACACTACAGAAGCCCAGGGGTCAATCTTAAGTAATGTCACTAACAAATAATAGCTGCATAGTGATATTCATGTCGCATATATGTTATAATGAAGAATACCCAAAATTATACTTGCATCGATCTACTTGAAAAATGTGACGAGAACCCTGGTTCCATGTTCCTTGCTGTTTGGTTGTAACAAAACCAAAATATGTGACCTGAAAGAAAAATGTCACATTACACTTTATAATAGAATAATTCATCCTCATCTTTATCCTAAATCACAAATGCATATTTTAAAACAATTGTAAATGTAACTTAGATAAATAACTTATATGTTTGACATATTTATTCCAGTCAAGTATGGCATTTACTAACTATAAAAAAGAAGTAAAGCAAAAAAAAAAGTGGAAGTTCTCATCGACGCACACCAGCAGAACCAGTTAAAATAATATTGTCCCAGGATCCTAAACCATTGAGATCTATTGCTGATGGTTGTTCGAGCATTGCAATGGTGTTTTGATTGGTATTATCTGCCTGTTGCAAAGCATGACGCCTGAGCATACAGCATTCTTACACATGGCCACATGGTGGTGCTGTGCTAAAAGTCAGAATGCACATCATGTAGACAAACTATGGTGGAAATTTGCAGATCATGTATGTAAATGTATTGCGACTTATATAGCGCACGTATCATCCGAAGGCATCAAGGCGCTTGCCTTGGGAACCCGTCCTGGCTTTTCCCTGTGAGATAACCCCTAATGGGTATCCCCAGGGTGAAAGCCAGGCATCCCGCAGCGGGTGGGCCGCCGTAGTGGAGATTAAGCAACTATTGCCCAGAGTTGCAGCGTGGGACCCCATGATTAGAATAGGCACTGAGGCGAGAATTATCAAGTCCGTGGACATTTTTGGGCTCAGGACCCTGCCGCGTCGGGAATTGAACCCTGATCCCGGGCCAGACCTCTGCATCAGGGTCTGCCGCTCTAATCAGTGAGCCACACTCCTCCAGATCATGACTATAGATGCTCACGAACATATTCTAAGGGGCCACAAAGTATGGTCTGTGGTGAGTCCGAGGGCCGCACTGATGCTAGCAGGATGGGACTGGGGCTTTGTGAGTGGTTAAATGTTGCAGGATGCTTTATTAGAGTCTTTTCCTTTATTTCAGTTAGCGTGTAAATAAATGCGTCCCCATTTATTTAACATCTTTCTGGATGTTAGTGCTCTCTGAAGTAAACAGCAGCCCATTGCTGCTGTTAACTATGGGGCCGCATGTGAAGGTCACGAGGGCCCCAAGCAGCCCCTGGGCCGTACTTTCTGTATCACTGCTCTAGACAGACCGTGAGAACAAACAATGGTAAAAAAGCCAATAGGTCTTGCATTTGTGATTATTGGATTTGCCAATGCCTTTTAGCAATGCTGTACAGCAACCCCGATGCTATGCAGCGTGGCTAAAGAATGAAATAAACAGCCTTTGACGTTGCCACCCACATCATTTTGTAGGCATGGGCACGCCTATAAAATTGCGCTGGTGCTTTTTCCTGTTTAGTTACTGTTCCAAATTGCAGGTAACTAAAAAAAGCTACAGGGGTTGGACTGGGACAGAAAAGAGGCCTGGTCCCCAAAATAAAAGTGGTGCCCATTAGTGACTTAGACATCTAAAAAAGTGACCCACTTTTGCAAAGTGGGGCAGTTGTGAACTTATAAACACATTGTTTGAGTGTTTTGAAGGTATGGAGGACTGCATGGTTGCTCTTGCTGCAGGCAATGTTTATTTTAAGCGAAATGAACCTAACTGTAAAAGCGGACACAGAAGACCATAAAACAGGTCCACAAACAGTCGAAGAGCTGGCTCTCACAGTGACCTTTCAGACCAGCCCGTCGGGCACTGCCAGATCTCCCCATAGGCCAATGGGACCCTCACAATTGGACTGCCCTTTTTTAAAAAAAAATTTTTTAAAGCCTTATTTATTATTTCCCCCCAAAAAATACAAAAGCAAAAAAGAAGCATGCATGTTGAAGTATACAGCTGAGTCGAGTGTTGTCACTATAGTCACATATACATATAACATAACAATATGAGCATACTCAAAGGACATTACTGAGATAAGAGGGAAGGCCCGCATTGGAACAGCAGCACAAAGCTCCCTGATTCACCACACAACCGGGATGGAAGAAGCAGAGGCACCGCGTTTTGTGCCAGAAAAAAAAGTCAAGTGTCTAAAAGTGGTACTCCCCGCCACCCCTCAACCAATGCCCTCAGGGGTCACCGCAGGAGCAGGAGGAGGCTGGGTTACATCTATGGCGCCTGCGATATATGTGCGGTACGGGCCCCAGATGTTGATAGGTCTGGATGCAGTGGGGACCATGGCGGAGTATTCAGTACTGTTAGCATTGCATTGCGCCAAGCTCCGGAGCCAGGAGCTGTGTAACGGGGGGGCGTCGGTCACACCACCGTAATGAGGAGCAATGAGAACCATTACGATGCTAGCGAGGGTGGTATCTATGAACCGTAAATGACGAGATTAATAGGTGTACGCATTTTCGATACGCTACTTAGAAGGGTTCGTCTTATTTACAGGTTTCTTCATTTTTACCCTCGGGTTCCATTTTAGATACGGCATCCATTTTGTTTCTTGCCCTCACGTAGCCAGCGAAGGGACAATGTCCGCTTCGTGACCCTGGGATTCCCAAGCTCTGGCGGAAGATGAAGATTCTTTGGGGTCGTCTTTACGACCGAGGGAACGACACGGCAAGGGCAGATGGCTCAGCTTGAGGCTTATTCTGCCGCGTTGGTCTATTGTTTCAGCCTTGCATGGGCTCGGCTCGAATCCTTTGATCCTGGGATTGCGCTTCCGATATTACCTCCACACTCCTTCTTCTTCTGTTGTCTGACTTCCTTGCACCTGTTCCTGTCTCTTACTCTCGTCCTTTTACAACTAGAGTGGAATGTGCATAGCAGCAGGATAATGTGCTTTTACAGTTGGGAACCGACAAATGTTACTGTGATTATGTTCCGGGTTTCCGACACCATGAATGAAGCCTTTTAAGTTTATTGTGGGAACTGAGTTGTAACCTTTTGTTCGTTACGTTATTGAATGCTGAAAATGTGTATAAAAGGAGCGACGCACATTTGCAATTTGAAGCAGGCTCTTGGAACCTACACTCTGTTGTGCTTCCTATGACTTTTGCATCCCTGCAGTAATAAACGCTGATCTTTGACGCCGAAGGAAGTGTCCCGTGCCTCTGTCACTTGTGCGCCGAACAGGTATCCCACGAAGGTTTCAGGTGTTGTTCCCTGGCACCGCTGGTACTTAAAAAGTCCAGTCCTTCAATTGGCGCCCAACGTGGGGCCGAAATCAGCGGTACCGGTCCAAATCCTGACGATTGCGAGGAACTTCGTGTGAAATCTCCGAGGAAAAGGTGCACCCCGCTTCATCGATCCTGTTGTCGAAATAAGTGGTCCAAAGATTTTTCCCGCGAAGATTCCCGCCTCCTGACGGCTGCAACGGATCGATGCTCTGACTGTCGACCTGTTTTGGTGCCTGGCGTAGTCCTTTGTATGGCGAGACGATAGACGGGCCTTCCTGGTGACGCCATCGAGCTCTCAGTTAAGTATTTGTGGGTTGCTCCCAGTCCTTAGTTGTTGGTGCTTAGTTGTTTGCATGGTTCCATTGCATTTGTGGTGCTTAGTTGTTGGTCCGTAGTTGTTATTTGACAGTTGCAATTGCCAAAAACCGGGGGTTTTGTCTTTCACGAAGATTCAGTACTTTGGTAACCCTTGAAGTTTGATACTTGGTTAGTGTGCATGATGCCTAGCCGTAGTGGTTTCATTGGTTTCTTCAAATGTTGCAACAAGGATTCCCGGCTGGAGGACTCGTGTCCGATACCTCCAGTTGGAACTCCGATATATGAGCTCTATAGTCGACATGGTGTGGGCCCTATTATATATAGTGACTATTGGGTCCGTTATACGAGAAAGGATGGTGTCCTTAGTTGGCCACCACACGGAAGTTTTGAAATGGAGATTTTAGATAATCTAGAAACTAAATTATTTAAGAAGAAAGCTAGGCCAGCTATGTTTGATTCCCTTCGGTTGTGGCGTAAAGAGGCCATACAGAAAGAAATCAAACAGCTTAAAAAGAATCGTAAAGAAGGTATCGTCCCGATAATGCAAGTTGTACAACAATGTCAGCGAGATAAAGAAGAAAAAGAAATAGAAGTTTCTACTAGACTACATCACATGAGAATAGACAAATGTTATCCGGTATTATCAACTAGTCTTGATAAGACAGAAGAGGACTCGAAGGAGGATCCTCTGTTAGCGTATTTGATGAAATCGCCACCTCCTTATGCACAGGGTGCTACAGCCCCTGTAGTTCCCCCTGTAGTTCCCCCTGTAGTTCCTCTTGTAGTTCCTCCTGTAGTTCCTCCTGTAGTTCCAGCGGCTGCTGGTCAGCCTGTTGTTGGTCCTGCGTTTGTCCTACCACCTGGTCCTATTCCTACCGCTCCTTTGCCTGTACCCCCTCAGTCAATCGTTCCTGTTACCTCAGCCGTCCCGGCTACCTCTGCTGCCCCTTCGTTCACTCCTAATGTTGTTGCTCCTGTTCTTTTTTCTCCTTCTGTTCGTAATCGTATCCCTAATACTGTCGCTACTCTTTACTCCCCACTTTCTGGATCGTTATTTCGACCCGATGTCTCTGAAACTCCTCAGAGGCGCAGTCAAATCCCTGGTGGAAGGGAGAGTGCCACGTTGGTAACTATGGCGCGTAGATGGATAAGACACCCTGCTAACTACCCGCCGCGCGTGGTCTTTGATACGTTTTCTCAGTTTAATGAGCCCACTCAGAGATTTGTGTTCGAAGAAATGTGTAACTTTTTGAGAGAAGAATGGTATAATGATGATTTAGATAATGTACCGCCCGATATGACTGAACTTCAGAGTCAATTTTCGAACGGCATGATTGTAGGTGGAGATGTACGAAGTGCATTAGAGCGATTATTAGCCTTACGGTGCACAGTGTTTTCTCGAGTGTCGTTTGATGACGATTCCGATACTCAGAGAACGAACTCCGGTCAGTATCCTATGAGAGAGGTTCCGCCAGTATACATGCCAGGTGACCCGCAAGCTAATCCTGTGATTCTGCTATACTTTCAGAGAGTTTGGATACACCTCCCATGGAAGCGATCAGAAGTTTTGCAGGTGAAACAATCTTTACCTGATCCACGCAAGAATCCGGCAGGGTATTATAAGGAGTTGTCTCAACTGGTAGACGCTACTGTTATGAATCTTGCGGACATCGACATGCTGTTTGGCAATGTCGTACCACAACCGATTTGGGCGAAAATTCGCCAAGAGAATCATTTACTTGAGTTAGGTGGTGACTGGGCTACACTAGTAGCGGCAGATGGACGACAAGTTGGTGAGGCTAAGCCTGAGCAGTTAATTACGGAGCTGCCTCAGAAAATCATTACACTTATGAAAACGCTCATGCCAGCGATGAAGGTAAATTGGGATAAATTAGCAGCTTGTAAGCAAAAGAAGGACGAGAGTGTCTCCGATTTCTTTACCAGATTCGAAGAGGCATTTGTCGATCATAGTGGTCAGGATATGGGCACCGAGGGAGGCCAACGGTTATTTGTTGATAAATTTGTATTGAATTTGTTGCCTGAGCTATGCACCAAATTGAAAAATTCAGAAAGTGCTTGGGCGGTTTCAACTACTGCTCAAATATTAGCGACAGCTCAATACTATGAGAATAGGGAAAAGGAAGAAAGTGATCGTTCAGACAAGAAAACGAAGGAGCTTAAAACGAAGGTTCTGTTACAGCAAGCGTATCCTCCACGTTCAAATCAAAATGATTCTCCACAGCAATATCGACCACAATTACAATCTTCCAGGATGCAGTCACGATCTGACTTCTCCGACTCTAGATCTACGCTTGGGTACAATCAGTGTGCATATTGTAGAAGAGAGGGCCATATAAAATATGATTGCCCAGCTTTACGTGACCGGCTTAACGGGGTGTCGGCACGAGGGGGTCGTGGTGGTCCTCAACAAGCACCCCGAGGTAGAGGCCGCGGTGCCCCTCAAAATCAAAATCATGAGCGCCCTCATACCCCATCAGACGCGAATAATTATTTTGACCAACGAAATGCGAGGTCCGATAAATCAGCACAGTATCATGTGGACGATTATTACGTCGAACATGAGATTGATGCAGGTAACCACTACTAGGACAGCCACCGACAGAGAGAGGGAGTAGTATCAGTTCCGGTTGATCAGAGTGGGCCTTACGTCGCAGTTGCTACATCTGGCGTAGTTGAGCCTTTTCTGTTAGACACTGGTGCAACGAAAAGTTCCATCATGCATTCGAAACTCCCTGGCGCACCTTTGTCCGGCTTAACAAATGTTTCCATTGGATTCTCTGGCGCCCCTGTTAGCAATCCTGTCTCTAGCCCTTTGTCCCTTACGATTGGTCCTCATGAGCTAGAGGCCCCATTGATTTTATCTACTGGTTGTGGTGAGAATCTTTTGGGCTTGGATTTGTTAAAACGGTTATATGCGACTTTGTACTGCTCTCCTGCGGGAGTGAGCTTACATTAGGTCAGAGAACGATCTCTCCTATGTACTTATCAATTGATAAGTTCCCACCGGAATTGAGTTCCCTTCCTGCGTCGTTATGGGCTACGGGTCCCAATGATGTAGGCTTATTGAACATCCCACCTTATGTGGTTCAGTTGAAATCGAACGTGCGTTTCCCACGTATACCACAGTATCGTATCTCTTTTGATGGTGAGCGAGCACTATTAGCGATCATTTATGACCTGATCGAAAAGGATGTCATTGAAGAAACTCGAGGCAATGTGTGTAATAGTCCTGTGTTACCGATTTTGAAACGCACAGATCCAACCAAACCTCCTGTGTACCGCTTTGTAATTGATTTACGAGAAGTAAATAAAATCGTGATTCCCCAGTTTCCTGTGGTGCCTGGCATCACGGCTTTGTTGACCCTGATTCCGGCTTCTGCCTCCTGGTTCACGGTAATCGATCTAAAGAATGCTTTCTTTAGTATTCCGATCGCTGAAGAAAGCAGAGACCTATTCGGATTTTCACTGGGTGGTCGCAGTTTTAGATTTAAACGCGCACCACAGGGCTACTGTGAGAGTCCATCGATCTATAGCCAAGCACTTAAAAGTCAGCTTGATGCATTTGTGTTGCCGACAGGCGCAGCCTTAGTTCAATACGTTGACGACCTATTAGTGGCAGCTGATACAGAGGCTATTTGCAAAACCGCTACAGTATCATTGTTGCAGCACCTATGTGACTTACATCACAAGGTGTCACCTTCTAAGCTACAATATTGTTGTCAAGAAGTAACCTACTTAGGTCACTTACTGTCAAAAGATGGGAGAAGGTTGACCCCAGAGAGAATTGCAGCGATTGCTCGAATGACTGTGCCAAAGACTCAGAGAGATGTACGTGCCTTTCTAGGTATTACGTCATACTGCAGACAATGGATTCCAAATTTTTCATTGTCGGCGAAACCATTGATAGCCCTTACGTGCAAGGATGTTTCATCTCCTTTGCCATGGACTGAAGAGTGTCAGAAAAGTTTTTCTGAATTGCGTGATGCGTTGTGTTCGGCTCCTGTGTTGGGTACTCCTGATTACAATAAGCCGTTCACACTTTAAGTTCACGAGAGGGACGGTTGTGCGTTGAGTGTTCTGACACAACAATTTGGCGACAAACAGCGTCCATGCGCATATTTTTCTTCGACCTTAGACCCCGTAGCTAGAGCCTTGCCGAGTTGTTTGAGAGCAACAGCGGCAGCTGCGGCGTCCATTCGACAGTCCGCAGGTCTGGTCATGGATAATATGCTCACGGTGATGGTCCCGCATGCAGTCGACACTCTCTTGAACCGAACGAAAACTCAACATTTGACGAGCGCAAGGTTGTCTGGATATGAGTTGACGTTGTTGGCAAGGCACATACGGATAAAACGGTGTAATGTGTTGAATCCAGCAACGTTGTTGCCGATCGAAATGGAATTAAGTGATGTAACACCACATGATTGCTATTTGAGAACTGAAGAGGAGACGAAGGGTCGTATTGACCTGAAAAACACTCCATTGGTAGATCCCGATGGTACCTTGTATGTGGATGGTTCATGTTTTAAGTTACCAAATGGTGATGTGACGACTGCGTATGCTGTAGTAACATTGAGTACGGTTGTGGAATCTGCGAGATTGAGTCAGAATTCGGCCCAAGCGGCTGAGTTGATCGCCTTGACGAGAGCGTGTGTGTTATCCAGAGGGAAGCGGGTGAATGTGTTTACAGACAGCCAGTATGCTTTTGGTGTGGCGCATAGTTTTGGTCGATTGTGGAGAGAAAGAGGATTTTTGACGTCGCATGGTACGAAGATTCAGCACGGACAGCTTGTGAATGACCTTTTGGACGCACTTACATTGCCTAAAGAGGTGGCAATAATCAAATGTAGTGCGCATCGGAAGGTGACGGATGATGTTGGTCGCGGTAATGCGTTTGCGGATGAGATTGCGAAGGAGACGGCTAGAGATCTGACAAATCGAATGTACGTTGCGAATTCAGTAAGATGGCCAGCGGAGACTAGTATGTGTGAGGACACAGTTGAGAGTGTGAAGAAGATACAGGATGAAGCTACTGAGAAGGAAAAGACTCAGTGGAAAGAAAGTACGGGAAAGTTAGACGAGAATGGATGTTGGGTTGATTTGTCGGAAAAGCAGAGATGGATGTTACCAGATGCATACGTGCTTGCTGTTGTTACTATGGCTCATGGTACATCACACATTAATACGAAAGGCATATGTAAGTTGCTGTCGCCCGTATGGAAGAATGATGGAATTATTAAATGTGCGGAGAGAGTGGTTAAAAATTGCATGGTATGTTTGATGTATAATCCTGGCAAGGGCACCCCCACTCCACGTGGTCATTTTGCTCCTCCCACATGTCCCTTTGAAATTATTCAGTTAGACTTTATCCACATGGAGAGATGCAATAATTTGAAGTTCGTCTTGGTTGTAGTTTGTGCGTTCTCCAGATGGATTGAGGCTTACCCCCTAAAGGATAATACTGCCCTGTCCACAGCAAAGGTTCTACTCAAAGAGTATTTCCCCAGGTATGGAATGCCGCGGATTGTATGGTCAGATAACGGAAGTGAGTTTGTGGGAAGCGTAATGAAGAGTGTATGTCGTGGTCTTGGCATAGATCAGAAATTTCATAGTGCTAATCATCCTCAGTCTGCGGGTTTAGTGGAAAGGTATAATGGCACTCTGAAACTGAAACTTGCCAAAATCCAGGCAACGACTGGTCTATCATGGCCCGACGCTTTGCCTTTAGCTCTCTTATCGACCAGAGCTACTGTGCACTCTCGAGTAGGGCTCAGCCCATATGAGATTGTGTTCGGCCGTCCTGCGAACATTTGGGGAGTTCCGAGGCCTAAAGAATTTGACAGACTTGAATATCCAATGTTAATTGATTATCTCTATGATCTGACTGCTAAATTGAGTTTGATTCATCAACAGGTCTTTGAGGCTCTACCGACACAAACAGAGGGTCCTGGTCATCGGCTCCAACCAGGTGATTGGGTTCTTACCCGCAACTTTGGACGAAAACGAAATCTTGAGCCAAGGTTCGTGGGACCTTACCAGGTGTTGCTGGCAACGAGGACTGCGGTTCGGCTGGAAGGGAGAAAACACTGGGTGCATGCCACCCACACCAAGAAAATTCCGCTCCCATTGCCAGCAGATAGTTGGATCAGAAAAGGATTCGGCTCGTCTGAAACTTACGTCCCTCTAAATTACGTGCCGTTTAGTGACGCGCAGCTTGTAGGAGATAACACAGTAAGACCCGACACCCCTGTTGAACCATCCGAAGTTAACCCTCTTTCAGCAACATTGGAGAATTCAAGTTCTGAACAATTGCGTGGACAATCGAACACTCCTTTGCCGTCTGATCCACTGTTTGAAGAGCAGACTCGCCCCGGAAGAAGTCGATATTTTCTTCGACCGCGCTAACAGACTAATACATTTTTTTATTTTTTTTTCGAATCTACATCACCTCTATTGTTGCCATAAAATTGTGGACATTACATATATATATATATATATATATATATAAATTGTGTACCTTTTTCCTTACAGCTAGGAGGCGTATATTGAATTCAATGAACTCTTGATTAAAAACCTTTTCATCTGGGTTAACCGTAAGGCCGTGCGGGTACTTCCTCCTGTTTAGCAGGTATCTGACACTAGGTCGATTACTTTTGTCGATTTCTGGGAACTCCTGGGGATTGATAATCGCTACTCAGAACGAAGTGCGTCAAGAACGTCACGGACGGTTTTTAGAAGATGGAGTCTTCTAAGCTGTTAGAAATTGAGAAAATGGTGGCGCAAAGATCCAAACTGCACAAGACATTTCGAAAAAAAAAAAATTTGTTACAGGTTTTTATGTTGTTCCTAACTGTTTCTATGCTGCTGGTGGGTGGAGTATATTTTGGTTTTCAATCATTGCTGCCCTCTACTTTACCTACTCCTCCTTCTCTTGATTTAAATTCTGTTTCCACTATGTCCCCACATTCCTTTCATCTTCTGCCCCAACATGAACAGGTCAGACGTGCGGAATTTATGAACAATTCTTTTGTTCAACTTCTACATCAGCATCAGTTGGTGATGAACACTACCAATTGTTGGGTATGTGGGTTAATGCCACATACCATGGATAAGGGTATCCCGTATTTTGTTCTTCCTTATAGCCCCCAGGGGTCAGCTCGAGCATTCCAGACCATGTTCCGTAGTGCACTAGATTCCTACCCCCATCGAGAGCCTCGCTCTGCAGACCTTGGTCCTGGCCCGTACCACAAGTCTTTGGCAATAGCAATTGCAGATTTAAATAGAGATATTTTTGACGCAACACTTATCCCAGAGGAAGAGGTGCGAGCTTATAAGGATCTGAGTGAGGTCGAGTATAGTACATCAGTGAATGATAGGCAGTTTAAAAGCTCATCTCCAATCTGGATCGTACCTCATCTCGGTCATTTCTGTCTGCAAGGTCTTGGTCGAAATCCGAGGGCTCAGCTTGGGAAGAGTGCTTGTGTTGATACTTACGTTTTACCAATGCTCTCGTCCCCTGTCTTTCTGACTGCCAAGGGTACCTATTTTGTATGTTATGATCGCGCGTATACGTGGTTACCTCATGACTTCTCGGGTACCTGCTATATCGCGAATCTTTTGCCTCCAACTTTCACTGTTGCCTCAGATTATCACAAAACCAGAGTTGTGAGAGGTGTCATTAGTAAAGGAGATACTGCCGGTCAAGAAGCAGGAGATTTCTTTAAGGGTTTCCTACCGTTTTGGGGCCCTATGGTCAATAGCAGGAATCTGAGACAGTTAACTCGTGTAGTGGAAGCAACTGCTAACATAACTGCAAGCGCCCTTGGTAATCTGACAGCAGAGCTTCAAGCGGATAGGCTTATGACGCTACAGAACCGTATGGTTCTAGACGTAGTACTAGCAGACAGAGGTGGTGTGTGCAAGGTCATCCATTCGAGCTGCTGCATTTTCATACCTGATAACGCTCCAACGGTTTACCAAGCCATCTCAAAGTTGCATAAAATCTCAGAGTCCATACACGTGGACGAGGGAGATTGGACGCTCCTAGGATGGTTTTGGGGTCTGATGTCAACTTGGGGTTGGAAAATTCTGATGATTATAGGGGTTGTTGTGACGTTTCTGTTCACGTGTTGTCTTTGTGTGCAGTGTGGTCCTGCCTTATGTGGCCTTTGTGCTACAACGTGTATAAGAAGGCCATCTGTTACCGGCGAGACATTGATGAATAAGATGATGTTCCAGCAACACTTGAATGATCTGATGAATATCGAAATTGATTATGATTCCGACTAGTGCTTGCCTACATGAGGGCAAAAGGAGCGTCTGAGGAGCAATGAGAACCGTTACGATGCTAGCGAGGGTGGTATCTATGAACCGTAAATGACGAGATTAATAGGTGTACGCATTTTCGATACGCTACTTAGAAGGGTTCGTCTTATTTACAGGTTTCTTCATTTTTACCCTCGGGTTCCATTTTAGATACGGCATCCATTTTGTTTCTTGCCCTCACGTAGCCAGCGAAGGGACAATGTCCGCTTCGTGACCCTGGGATTCCCAAGCTCTGGCGGAATATGAAGATTCTTTGGGTCGTCTTTACGACCGAGGGAACGACACGGCAAGGGCAGATGGCTCAGCTTGAGGCTTATTCTGCCGCGTTGGTCTATTGTTTCAGCCTTGCATGGGCTCGGCTCGAATCCTTTGATCCTGGGATTGCGCTTCCGATATTACCTCCACACTCCTTCTTCTTCTGTTGTCTGACTTCCTTGCACCTGTTCCTGTCTCTTACTCTCGTCCTTTTACAACTAGAGTGGAATGTGCATAGCAGCAGGATAATGTGCTTTTACAGTTGGGAACCGACAAATGTTACTGTGATTATGTTCCGGGTTTCCGACACCATGAATGAAGCCTTTTAAGTTTATTGTGGGAACTGAGTTGTAACCTTTTGTTCGTTACGTTATTGAATGCTGAAAATGTGTATAAAAGGAGCGACGCACATTTGCAATTTGAAGCAGGCTCTTGGAACCTACACTCTGTTGTACTTCCTATGACTTTTGCATCCCTGCTGTAATAAACGCTGATCTTTGACACCGAAGGAAGTGTCCCGTGTCTCTGTCACTTGTGTGCCGAACAGGTATCCCACGAAGGTTTCAGGTGTTGTTCCCTGGCACCGCTGGTACTTAAAAAGTCCAGTCCTTCAGTAATGCCACCTCGCGTTTAGCCAGTAAAAAACTTAGCGCCACCAGTTTACGCACCGCCTTCGGGAATTCAGCTACATATCCCAGAAGGGCAATCTCAGGGATGGGAACCAGAGTTAGGTGTAGCATGTCACTGAGCGTGGTGTGAACTTGGGACCAATAACCATGTAGTTCGGGACAGGACCATGAAAGGTGTGCAAAGTCTGCAAACGGACCGCCGCATTTGGGACATGTGTGGGAACGTGATGGGTCTATTCTGTGTAGTCGTGCTGGAGTGAAGTACAGTCTACGTAAGAATTTAAAGTGTAAAAGTTTATGTTTACTGTTGAGAGAGATGTCTTTTGTTGCTTTGCAGCACCATTGCCACTGGTCATCTGAAATGGTGTATCCCAGATCCGCCTCCCATGCGGCACGTACCACGTGATCCCTAGGGGGGAGGAGGTCGCAGCACATTTGATACAGCTTAGATACTAAATGAGTGCCTGAAGTGTGTTGAATAATGAAGGTGAGGGGAGTCATCTCCTCGCGAGGGAGGGGGAACGAGGAGAACGATGCACGCATGAGCGAGCGCAGTCTGGTCAGTACAAATGAATCCATGAATGTCCGCTCCATAAAGCGGTGGTCCTCTGTGAGCGAGAACGCATGTCCATCAGGGAACAAATCTCCAACGGTGGTAATGTGAAAATTGGTCAACGTGTGCCGCACCACCGATTCCCCAGTGATTGGGAGCCAGGTGGGATTGGGCAACGGAAGGGTCGGGGAATACAGCTGTGGAAGGCCGACAAGGTGGCCCAGCCTCCCCCACGCCCAGCAGGTCGATGAAACAGTTTGGATGTCCCGTGGGTCTCTAGGGAAGCCCGATGGCAATGTGGTGGACAGCGATCCCGGCAAAACCAAATCGGCCTCCGGCCTTAAGTAAGGAATCCGGGCGTCAGGGTGGAACCATGGGTGCGCATAAGAGCACTGTGCCACCAGAAAGTAAAGATAAAAATCAGGGACGCCAAGGCCCCCTCGCTCATATGGGAGCGTCAACACACGCCAGGACACACGTGGAGTCTTATTCCCCCATACCAGCTTCAATAATAGCGAACGTAGTTGTGTGAAATTTTTTTTCATGAGGGGCACAGGTATATTATTGAACAAGTATAAAAACCGAGGTAATATTATCATTTTGATGATGGCGACCCGCCCGACCATGGATAATGGCAGCCGAATCCATCGCTCAACCTGCTCCTCCAGGGCAGTAAGCGCGGTGCCGTAATTTAGTCTGATGATGGAGTCCGTTTCTAAATGCACATGGATGCCCAAGTATTTCACAGAGTCTCGGTTCCACGCGAGGGGGAAGGGACTGGGCCATTCGACGGTACTGGGTGTGAGTGGGAATACAACGGACTTATGCCAATTTATACGGAGGCCCGAATACTTGCTAAATCTGGTGATTTCTAAGAGTAACGGTTCAAGGTTGGTCTGGGGCTGCCGGACATAAAGGATGGTGTCATCCGCATAAAGCGAAATCAAGAGTGGGCCCGTTCGAAATTGGAGGCCTCGGTGTAAATGCCTCTCCTGGAAGTGTCGGACCAATGGGTCCATCGCCAATATATACAAGAGCGGCGACAGGGGACAATCCTGTCGCGTACCTCGCGCCAGGCGGAACTGTGCAGTGATCGTGCCATTTAGACGCAGTCGGGCCATGGGAAGGGTATACAATAACTCCACCGTATTGACTAAGCATTCAGGTATCCCCATATCGCGCATCACAGACATGAGAAAAGGCCACTCTAAAGAGTCAAACGCCTTTTCGGCATCTAGAAGTATCGCCGCCGCCGGGATAGCCAGGTCCACGCGATGCAGAATGGAGAAAAGGGTGCGAAGGTTGAGAGAGGTGGAGCGGTGCAGGACAAAGCCAGATTGGATTCCATTAGGAGCGAAAGGCGGATGGCAAGTAATTTCGCTAGGATCTTGTAATCTAGGTTCAGTAAAGACAGTGGTCGATAAGATTCGCAGAGAGTGGCATCCTTACCCGGCTTGGGCAGCAGCACAATGACTGCCTCCCTGAGAGTAGGGGGTAGACAACCCGTTTCCAGGGCCTCCGCATACACTTCCACAAGGCGGGGAACCAACAGATCCCTATAGGCCTTATAAAAATCGGCCGAAAACCCATCCAGCCCAGGGGCGGAAGACCCTTTCATAGAGTATATGGCCTCCACTATATTGTCTGGTGTTATGGGATCTGCCAGGAAGTCTCTCATCCACTTATCTAAGTATACCATTGCGATCTCATTGAGGTAATTACCTCGGTCCGTGGCGTCGTCCGTAAGCGTAGATGTATACAAAGTGGTGTAGTAAGATAGAAAGGCATTACAGATCTCGGGTGTTGTGTGTAGTGAGTCTCCTGCTGGGCCTCTGAGGTTTGTGATGTAGGAAGAGGTGCGTGGGGGTGAAGTAATTGCGCCAGCAACTTGCCTGGTCGGTCGCCCTCCCCATACTGCCTGGCAGTGTGTGACCTAGTCAGGAATCTGAGGTCCCTGTCGGCCTCCTCCCTAAACTCCACCATCAATTGTAAGCATTTAAGTTCCCTCTCCTCTGTGTGTTGTCGAAGTTGTTCCGCCTCTAGCGTCGCTATGTCGCGCTCAATCCGTGAGAGAGTCGCTCGTATAGCACGCAGTACTCCAGTATGCTTAGCGATGCACACTCCCCTGATGGTTGCATTAAATCCCTCCCAGAGGACAGCCCAGGTATCAACTGTGCCCGTGTTTAGCTCGGAATATTCTTCAATGGCGCCCCTGATTTCCTCCGCAAAAACCGGGTCCGACAAAGCCTTCCCCGGGAAGCGCCACTGTCTTTCATACACACCCGCCCGAGGGACCCGCAATCTTAGCACTACAGGAGAGTGGTCTGACAGGGTACGTGGGAGTGTAAGGAGATCTTCGACCCACCCAACCACCTCCAGGGAGATAAGCCAATAGTCGATTCTGGTCCATGTGTCATGGAACCCAGAGTAGTGTGTATAAGCCGGTGTGGAGGCGTGTAACTGCACCTCGATGTCCACGAGGGAAAAGTGTGAACATATGTCTCGCAAAACGTAGCGTGAGTGAGGTCTGGTGTCCGGGGTAGTCGCGGTGCTGTCCCTTGATAGATTAAATAGTAGATTGAAATCACCACCAAGTAGTAACAAACCTTGCTCCGAATGTAGCAAGTGTATCTGTAAGTCGTCGAAAAAAGTAGGGGTGTCAGTGTTAGGGCCATAAATACCGGAAAGCGTGATCTTGTGGCCCAGGAGGGTCCCCGAGATGATAACATATCTGCCCTCCTTGTCAATGACTGAGTGAGCAAGTACAAAGGGTATCCATTTGTGTATACAAATTGCCACCCCCCTGGAATATCTGGTATAGTGGGAGAAGAAGCGGTGTGTACCCCAACTCCTGGCGACCTGTGAAGCGGCAACTGCAGTCAAATGAGTTTCTTGCAAGAAGATTATGTCTATCCTGTGCCTAGTAATATAATTAAACACTTGCTTACACTTCCTGGCGTCGTTCAGTCCCCTTACATTCCAGGACATCAACGATAGGTCAGAGGGCCCAACTGCAACCCTAACCTGGCCATGAGAGGCGGGCGAGGGTAAGTGACCTATGACATGAGCAGCTCAATGCAACAAATGGAATTTCGAAGACTTCGTGACACATCCGAGAAGAACAAAACCAAACAAACCCCCTGTCCCACCCCCCACCCAACCTCTCACAATCCCCAAAGAGCTGTACCCAACCCAATGCGGCGGTAAAATGGCACTTTATAAGTAGAACAAGCATCATGGTAACTGATCCCACCGCATCAACGAAAGTAACAAATTCCCCAAATAGGAGGGCAAACGCCATAGGGGGTGGCAACGCCTCGTCCTCCGGGCAAAACCAAGGTCATAATTTCCTAGTAACCAATCTAGTGGGTCCGTAGACAGTGTGCCAAACATCCAGGCCACAAAAAGCAGATTCATGTGCGAGAGTTCATATGTCAGCCATGTCCTGAGCTCATGAATAGTTCCACGCTGTGTTGAGAGTCACCCTGAGACGGTGACTGAGCCCTGGGGTTGCCCGCAGTCTGGGTATCTCTGGATTTATACGAATGACAGAACTCTTGCACCTCCGTCGGGTTGTCAAATATGCGGGCTCTGCCGGCTACCTCCACTTTGAGGCGCGCAGGGTAAAGCATACCATATTTAAGGCCTAAATTGCGCAGAGTAGCTTTAACCCCAGTGTATTTCTGGCACGCTTCTTGCACCAGAACGGTGAAGTCCGGGTAGAATGAGAGTGAGTCGCCCTGCCATCTTATCTCTCCCTTCTCCCGAGAGGCACGGAGGGCTGCATCATGGTCCCTGAAGTTCATGATCCTGGCGATGATGGGACGTGGTGGCAATCCTGGTTTCGGCCGAGGTCTCAGAGACCAGTGGGCCCGCTCCACTACAAAGCCTGGAGTAAATTGATCCCTGCCAAACAGTTCTATGGGAAGCTTTTCCACAAAGACGTCCATCTGGCCAGTTTGGGTCGATTCCGCCACACCTAATATGCGAACGTTATTGCGTCGTCCGCGTGCCTCTAAGTCCTCGTTCTATATGGCTACCTCCTTCAGAATCTTCTCGACGCGTTCAAGACGTTTCAGTGTTTTGGCGCCAGCGTCTTCGATATCCGAAATGCGAGATTCGGCAACATCCAGTCGGCGATCATGTGCTTGTACTTTAGAGCCCATGTCAGCTAGTTTTTGTTCCAAAGTGTCAAATCTATTATCTAGAGACTTGAACCCAGCCCTCATCTCGGACATCATGGTTGTGACCAGTGTAGTGGTGTTATCCTGGGGAGGGGAGGCATGGCGTCCGGTGTGGAGCCAGTGGCAGTGTCCGCATTTAGCATGGAGGTCTTGTCGAAACTAAGTTTTCGCTGGTTGGGGTCTCTTTTCCCCATGGCGGCCGGCGTCCCGTCCGGTGTCGGTAGCAAACAGTAATTCAGGGGCAGGGTGACCGCTATGGCCGTGAGTGAGCGGTTCAGAAGAGAAGCGTAACACGCAATGAGCTGGCCGCATCAGGCAAAGATGTGGAGGTTAATCAGACCAGGGATCAGCGGCATCGAGGGCAGCCTGCATGCAAGGAGTGGTTCCTCTGATGTTTCGCAACTGGCAACAACAAATGCGCCGCTTCTAGGCGCCAGGACACTCCGGACGACTCTGGCGTGACTCCCCGTCAAGATGGCAGACCAGGGCTGCAGATATGGCGCCTCGTATCCAGTCGTCTCCGCACTCCACGCAACCGGTAATTACAGGGGGGGCCACTAAGGGAAGGCGGGGCCACTCGGCCGCGCAGCAGCTCAAGCCCCCAGGGCGTTTACCGCCGCCCACGCGTCCTCCCGCGGCACCCGGGTCAGATCGCTCCCCGAGTCCAGCCCGGGCCACCCGTCACTCGAGTCCCCGGCTCCGTCCCACTATCGAGGCCCAAAGGCCGCCGTGAGCCTTGGAGTCCCGGAGTCGGCGTGGGCAAACCCCCAGGCCGGACCGCAGCAAGCAAGCACAAGCCCCCGGCACCCCAAGCGGCCGCGAGTGGGCAGGCGATGTGCCCCTGGCGCAGAACGTACCAGCAGGCCAGGCGCAGGGAGAGCGGACGCCAGTGGGGTGGCGATCCCGCTCCTCCGCCAGATGAACCCTTCCGGTGCCTCTTCGAACCCAAAACCAGTGTCGGATGGTAGCGGATCGCCGCAAGTGCAGGATGGAGCTGGATAGCGGGGTCAAAACCGCCTCAGGACCTCAGGATGGTGAGATTTGGTCGCCCGGACGGCAGAGCTTCAAACGAAAGCGGCCATCTTGGTTGCCTCCGTGACCACGCCCCCACGGTTGGACTGACCTTTAGGGCAATCAGGCAGTGCCTGATGGGCTGGTCTGACAGTTCAGAGTGTGGGCCTGTTTTATTTAGTAGTTGTTGAAACGATTTTATGGCTAGTTGCGCTGTTTTTTATTCTTTTCACAATATATCTCGCAACAAGGACTGCATACACTGTATAGTAGGCGAGACATAAAAATTAACTTTTTTGGGGTGGTGAAGAAGGTGTAGGTGAGCCTTTTTACACACTTTTCATGCACACCCTTCCTGTTATACCACTTTGCATTTCGAGGTCAATCTAAGATTTACTACTTAACACGGTAGTCAATAACTGACTAGACATGACATGCAGGCCCCTCTTTCCACTCAGGTCCTACCTGTCAGCCCTTTTCTTCTCCTAGTCCCATCAATAGTTGATAGACTTTTATGCACCCTTCGAAGTGGGACCAATCTATTGGAAACTCTCTTCCCAAGCTATTTTAATGTTATAAAAACAGTTCTAAAACATTTTGTTAAAAAGCAATCATGCCAACTTCCTAATAGAAATGCAGATGTTTCGAACTGGTTAATCAACAAATCTAAAAACAGCTTAGTGACAAAGTTTTATAATTTTTAGGGGTGCTGTAATGCTTTTACCATTTCTGGAAAGCATCTTTTTAAAGGAAACTTATAAAAAAGGTTTGCATGGGGTCCAGTCTGATTGGGTGTTACTACAAATATAACTTTTGAAAGCACTGTAAGCACTAAAACACTAAGGGCCAGATGTTCTAATCTTTTTAACAGTCGTGAACACTCAGTCACAGTGTGTGACCACAAAAAAGCATGTTGCTATGCATCCATCCCATTTTAGTAGTCAGCAAAGGTTTACTGATTTGTCAAATAGGATTGTGACCAGATACCAATTCGGTGTTTGGAAGTGGCATGTTTTGGGCATCCCTCCCAAAACCTGAGTCTATCCCTTATGTATCAATAGTTTTCCACCATAATTCAAGTTGCAAACCATTGAAAAATCACCAACCCCCAAGTTGAGGTGGTAAAGGGCCTTGGCACAATGTAATTATGCGGAGTAGTTTGAGAATTTGGGGGAATTTCAAGTTTCGCTTGTTATGCAAAAGTCTCTACATCATGCCATTACGCCACGTTGTGTTATTACGTGCCCTTCATGGCAAGTGCTCAGGCAAGTGCTCAGGAAAAGGGAACGGCCAGAATGTGAGTGGCTATTGCTCATGTTACTTGTGCTTTCACCCTCTTTTTTAGAGTGAAATGCATTCTTGTATCAAAATTTTTCACAAGGATGCATTTTGTGCTAAGATATAGTGTTAAATGAAAGATTTGCATTTTGCTTATTTACGTATAATTTTGTGTAATCTTCATAAATGTCTAGTAATTATGTAACAGAAAGTTATGCAAATGTCATACACCTCTATGTGGGAACTAATTTGCAGAAGGTAAGTGGTCCCCTTTATAGCCCACTGTGAATTGTGGGAAAAGTTTTTGGTGGAGTAGGTAGTGATTCGGAGGAAAATGGACTGCTTTAAAAAACTAAATATGTCTTTGTTTAAATGCATCAAAAACACCACTAATAGAGGGTCCTAGGGCATATTTACAGACCTGGCATGGACACAGCCCCCAAAAGAATACTTAGAAAACATAAAGTGCCCATTGGTCTCACGTGAAAAGAACCTTCAACCTAACAATGGCAAGAACCAACAAACGGAATGTAATGTCAAACTATTAGAAGTGTATCTGAGGCAAAACAGGATATCTCAACGTGCATCAAGATACCCATCAGTCGCTATCCGATACCGCCCATGTCATCATCTGGGCCTCCTTACACCAAGGAGCTCACAGTTTCAGCCATCAGAACTAGATGTGTATGTTCGATGACTCAAAACAAGCGATTTAAAGCAAATATTAAGGTATTGAGTGGTGTGTGCTGACTGAATTGCAGTGCATCAAATAATGTGAAACAAAGTGATGTGATTAAAATTGGAGAAAAGAGAGGAATTAAAGTTTAATGGTGTCCCTCAGTTTTTCAATAGTTAAAAACAGTGCAAAAAGTAGTAGTTTGAACAAATATCTGCTACAGATAACTTTGACCCCTGTGAAAAGCTTTGCGAGTACCCATGATGCAATGGGTTGTACCTCCACTAAAAGGGTTTTTTAAACAGGGCCTGGAATTCACCTACATTCACGCACATAGGTATAAGCTCGAGAACAGAAGGATTGAAGGTCTCCGTGTGATGCACGTCCACAATGCCCAAGTTTCTCCAAGCTCAACCGTACCAAATTCAGAAGTGTCTCTGGCCTGCGGTCACTGGGTACCGCAGTATTCAGTGCCTTAGACTTGTTTCTGAAAGACCATTTGCTGTGGAACAGTATGTCAAGAGTTAGTCAGTAATATTGCTGTAATATTGCAGTTTTGTTTACCAAGGTATTGGGAACGCTGCTTCTCTTTTCCTGCCTAGGGCCACCATTCCTGGTTTGGCGGTCCCAGGAAGAAATTTCGAGGGTTTTTAGGTCTCGTGACCTATCAATGCGCATGCGCATTGAGAGAAGCGAGACTATAGGGCTTTAAACAAAGTTTACCTAACTGCGGCGATTTGGTGCTGTGCCCGTGGCTTTTAGGTCAATGCGCAAGCGCATTGACCTAAAATGCGCGTGCACAGCATCAAATCGCCAGCCATCTGTTCCCCAGCTTGGATCTCCTGGCTGCTCCTCCCCTAATTATCCGCACATCAAAGGCTGCTCCCGCCCCCTGCTTCACACTTCAAACGAATGCTACCGAGAGCATTTCCCGGCCGGCCGCTTTTAATTTCATTTCGCAAGCAGTTCCCCCTCCTCCCTCTCCTCCCTCTCCTGACTTTCTCCTGCCTGCCACACCAATCCAAACTGAGGCGCTGCTGCTCCAGTCCCTGTATTACTCCCACTCATCTATGATTAGGAATAAAAGACTGTCGGTTAAAAACAGTTTCAAGATAAAAATGGTTTCCCATTACTTTTGCAGAATGTTCTGCATTTCCTTAACCACCTCCAACTCTCCGACTTTCACATGCACATACCACTTTGCTGATACTGACCGAGACATGCGCTTTATAAGCAGGAAATAGAATTCTACAGGAAACAATACTACCGAAGACCATTCGAGGGTGTGAGCTCAATGCCACCGAAGAGTACGTACAATTATTATACTTATAGTTCAGTCAACTACCCTTGATGCACGGACAACCTTTGAAGAAAGTGAAAAGCATGTACCCTCACCCTCACCCTCACCCACCCTCAACCCCTCACCCTCACTCACCCTCAACCCCTCACCCTCACCCTCACTCACCCTCACCCTCACTCACCCTCAACCCCTCACCCTCAACCCCTCACCCTCACTCACCCTCACCCTCACCCTCACTCACCCTCAACCCCTCACCCTCACTCACCCTCAACCCCTCACCCTCACTCACCCTCACCCTCACTCACCGTCACCCTCACTCACCCTCAACCCCTCACTCACCCTCACCTCCTCACTCACCCTCACCCTCACCCTCACTCACACTCACCCTCACTCACCCTCACCCACCCTCACCCTCACTCACCCTCACTCACCCTCACTCACCCTCACCCTCACTCACCCTCACTCACCCTCAACCCCTCACCCTCACCCTCACTCACCCTCACCCTCACTCACCCTCACCCCTCACCCTCACTCACCCTTAACCCCTCACCCTCACTCACCCTCAACCCTCACCCTCATCACCCTCACTCCACCCTCACCCTCACTCACCCTCACTCACCCTCACCTCACTCACCCTCACTCACCCTCACCCTCACTCACCTCACTCACCCTCACCCTCACCACTCACCCTCACCCTCACCCCTCACCCTCACTCACCCACCCTCACCCCTCACCCTCACTCACCCTCAACCCCTCACCCTCACCCTCACCCTCACCCTCACTCACCCTCACCTCACCCTCACCCTCACCCTCACCTCCCCCTCAACCCCTCACCCTCACTCACCCTCACCCTCACCACCCTCAACCCTCACCTCCTCACCCTCACCCTCACTCACCCTCACCCCTCACCCTCACTCACCCTCACCCTCACCCTCACCCTCACCCCTCACCCTCACCCTCAACCCCTCACCCTCACTCACCCTCACCCCTCACTCACCCTCAACCCCTCACCCTCACCCACCTCACCCTCACCTCCTCACCTCACCCTCTCACCCTCACTCACCCTCACCCTCACTCACCCTCACCCCTCACCCTCACCCTCACTCACCCTCACCCTCACTCACCCCTCACCCTCACCACCCCTCACCCTCACTCACCCTCAGCCTCCTCCCTCACCTCACCCTCACCACTCCTCACCCTCACTCACCCTCACCCCTCACACCCTCACCCCTCACCCTCACTCACCTCACCCTCACCCTCACTCACCCTCACCCTCCTCACTCACCCTCACCCTCACCCTCACTCTCCCTCACCCTCACTCACCCTCACCCTCACTCACCCTCACTCACCTCACCCTCACTCACCCTCAACCCCTCACCCTCCCTCACCCTCACCCTCACCCCCTCACCCTCACTCACCCTCACCCTCACCCTCACTCACCCTCAACCCCTCACCCTCACTCACCCTCAACCCCTCACCCTCACCCTCACTCACCCTCACCCTCACTCACCCTCACTCACCCTCACCCTCACTCACCCTCACTCACCCTCACTCACCCTCACTCACCCTCACTCACCCTCACCCTCACTCACCCTCACTCACCCTCACTCACCCTCACCCTCACTCACCCTCACTCACCCTCACTCACCCTCACCCTCACTCACCCTCAACCCCTCACCCTCACTCACCCTCACTCACCCACAACCCCTCACCCTCACTCACCCTCACCCACCCTCACCCACCCTCACCCTCACCCACCCTCACCCTCACCCTCACTCACCCTCAACCCCTCACCCTCACTCACCCTCACTCACCCTCAACCCCTCACCCTCA